>NC_060120.1:834756893-836006893 GCF_021461395.2 Schistocerca americana | reverse complement strand
TCTGTAATAAAAGGCAGTATCCAGAGACTATGTGATCATGTATGTTGTTCTGGTGGTTTTCACTTCAGAGACTGGTTTGATGCAGCTCTCCATGCTACTCTATCCTGTGCAAGCTTCTTCATCACCGAGTACCTACTGCAACCTACATCCTTCTGAATCTGCTTACTGTATTCATCTCTTGGTCTCCCTTTATGATTTTTACCCTCCACGCTGCCCTCCAGTACTAAATTGGTGATCCCTTGATGCCTCAGAATATGTCCTACCAACCTGTCCCTTCTTATAGTCAAGTTGTGCCACAAACTTCTCTTCTCCCCAATTCTATTCAATACCTTCTTATTAGTAGTTATGTGATCTATCCATCTAATGTTCAGCATTCTTCTGTAGCACGCTTTCCTTGCCATTGCCAGTCTACATTTTATATCCTCTCTACTGCGACCATCATCAGTTACTTTGCTCCCCCAAATAGCAAAACTCATTTACTAATTTAAGTGTCTCATTTCCTAATCTAATACCCTCAGCAACACCCGATTTAATTCGACTACATTCCATCATCCTCATTTTGCTTTCTTTGGTGTTCATCTTATATCGTTCTTTCAAGACACTTTCCAATCTGTTCAGCTGCTCCTTCAGGTCCTTTGCTGTCTTTGACAGAATTACAGTGTCATTGGCGAACCTCAAAGTTTTTATTTTTTCTCCATGGATTTTAATTCCGACTCTGAATTTTTCTTTTGTTTCCTTTACGGCTTGCTCAATATACAGATTGAATAACATCGCCGGCCACGGTGGCCAAGCGGTTCTAGGCGCTGGCGTCTGGAACAGCGCTACTGCTATGGTCGCAGGTTCGAATCCTGCCTCGGGCAGGGATGTGTGTGACGTCCTTAGGTTAGTTAGGTTTAAGTAGTTCTAAGTTCTAGGGGACTGATGACCTCAGAAGTTAAGTCCCATAGTGCTCAGAGCCATTTTGAATAACATCGGGGATCGGCTACAACCCTGTCTCACTCCCTTCCCAACCACTGCTTCCCTTTCATGCCCCTCGACTCCTATAACTGCCATCTGGTTTCTGTACAAATTGTAAAAAGCCTTTTGCTCCCTGTATTTTACCCCTGCCACCTTCAGAATTTGAAAGAGAGTATTCCAGCCAACATTGTCAAAAGCTTTCTCTAAGTCTACAAATGCTAGTTCCTACTTTTCTATGTAACAGCAATCAATACATACGCTAGTCAACCACGTTATTGTACAAATCTTCATTCTCCTTCAATTTTGTGATGGGAGCATTGTCTCTGCAAAGCTTATCAACCTCACAAGAAAGTTTTTCAAGCTTAGTGAGAAGCCAAAGTGCAGATTTACCCCCGACATAAGATTTGTTTCAGTTAACACTCGAATCGTGGAATGATGCAACTTGGTATACTGCCATATATGGTACATGTTTTTCTGCGAATGCAGTGTATGAGGCAGTAATGTCACCTTGACAGTGGTTCACAGGAGCGAGAAGGCATTCAGAGTCGGCATACTCCACAAATGGGCATCGCTCCTGATGGTGAGAATTCTTAAACTTCATGAATTTGTCTTCTTCAGTAGGTATAATAAGACGTATTGAATCCTTGAAAGCAACGTCTTCTAGATTCTTTGCTAATAACTCATCTGAGGAAAAGGCATTGAGACACCTTAAGCAAATATGCTGCTTATGTGCGTGTTTGCTAGTTTGGGAGGAAATGGGTTGGGACATGTCTCTGATCCAGCAAGAATGATAATCGTATTTCTTCTTATTTTCATCATCTGAGAATAGTAGCTTGTGCAACTACATCGTATGGTCAGGAAAATTTTGAGAAATGGGGGTGTCCGAGGATTATGTGCTTTGTTCTGCTCATCTGATTTGTGTTTGCCCAGGCCATAAGCACGAGTCAATATTCTAATGTTCTGCACCTCGAATATAGGTATGTCCTGGACCTTGATGGGGAACTCGATACCATCAAAGTTATAACACTTACAAACATCAATACCCATGCCATGCCATATCGAGACATGTGCTCTGGATTCTGTTTAAATTTATTTCGCAATCCATGACTGAACATGCAAAACAAGCCTGGTTTGTTTTATTTTTGACATTAGTGAATGTCTTCTTATCAACTATATCCTTATTGAGCTTGATACAACTGGGTCCTCCATTTACTGTATCACAGACTTGCACATGGATGTTGAGGTATATTATTCAGCTGAGTGCATTAGCTGACCCTCTAACTTCCATATCAGAAAACCAGTCCAGGTGAACTCACGAAACCACCGGCGATTGATCTAGTACACGTTATCAAAGATAGTGAAGGCTTGCATCTTCAATGACAGAGACCTGTTTGGTGGGGGGATGGAGGAGAGCTGCAACATTTTGGTGCACAGCACAATGCTGTTTTTAATGGCAGGGTACCGTGGATCATTAACAGTATTGATGAGTTCCGTTTCTACAGCAGGAAGAGGTTCTTTTAGAAACCCTAAATGGTCTTGGTACCCTCCTGCTTGATTCTCGATCCTAGCGACCAAGATTCGCTCTTCAAAGGCGTCTAAAATCACCAAATACTCTAATTGTGGTATGGTGTTACTAATCTGATTTCCATTATCATCACTAAAAGGACAGGAGTGGGAACTGGCGCTAGCCACAGGATTACTACTATTATAACTACAACTAGTTGAGGACATTGTTGCTTCTGCTGGCTGTGTGGGGGAACAGGGAGGTGCGTGTACCTTGCGGATAGGGCAAGAACATGGGGGAGGAGGAGATGGTTTATTGCCACATTGTGAGCAGCCAGGCTGTGGTTTCAGCTGCAGAGATGGCTGCTATTCCCATAACCCTCAGCCAGTTGCTGGAGGGAGGTTGGCCCTTAGACGCTAGAGCAAAGCTGGTGAGGGGGTGGGGGCGTTGGCGGCGACTACACCTGCTGCAGCTCTCTGCGCAGGGACGAGTGGTGTCTTACAAAGCACAGCATACTGCAGAAGATCTCATCTGCACGGTTGTTTCTTCACTGCCCCCAGTACCTGCGTCACTGCATGCAGCAGGGATGTTGATGCTGTACAGTTAAAATAGAGAGAAATAAGTACATCATTCCAGACATTACCTCCTGCTGCAATGAGAGAAAGAACATTGGTTATTTGTCAGCGGAGTGAGTATGTATTACTTATCCCATTCTGGCTCTGCATAATATCCCCCAGGTCCTCTGCCATCGCCTCATGGCGACACAGTTCCCTCTCCATCTCCTACACTCACTCAGGCATCTCCTGGCCTGAATCATCACGGTTCCATCAGACCAGCTCCCCTACATCGCCTACAAAATCAACATACTGATGTAATAAAAATAGTATACACATACAAAACTAAGAATTTTCTTTTAGAATTTACACTTACACAATGGTTGAAATGAGATCTCTGCCCCTCCCTGCTTGCGAGCTAACATCCCAAAGATGTTTGGGCTCACATGTGGTTCCTCTTTGTTGAAATGTCTTGGCTCAAACTCGTCTAGGTGTTGAACCGCATGTGTCGCATTACGTGCCCTAAATTAGACACTTTGTAAAAGGTCCATGATTAAGGAATTTGTTGCTAGCGCACTCGAGCAGATGTAATTTTGATGGATTGCTCACGCACTGCCTGCGATGTGTAAGCTATAAGAGAATCTCAGACCAGAGAGCAGTGTTGTCAGCAGTAGGAACTGTGTAGTAGGAGTAAGAAGTAGCTTGCAGTCTGGTGTATCGAGTTGGCTGGGCCGGTCGTGTGGAGCGATGGCGGTGCCTGAGCGTTGTAGTATAAGGTAAAAGCGGCCTCGCGCATGTGTAGTGTTGTTATATCAAGTCCCATATCAATGGTTTATAAAAGAAATCTCTTAATAATAATCTTTCTTATAAAAATTAAGTTTTGACAATCATTCAACTCAATTTAAGGATTTTACTAATTTCTCCAATCCATGGTCATCCTGATTATTGTAAAGACAAATCAGTTGTTTCTTTTTATACATGACAGGCCAGCATTGCACTGAGCTGTGCCAGAAAAATTTCTTGTAGGAGCAGATATATATGCGTTATCCGGCGACCTTATCAAGGTAAGAATTTTCAATTTATTCAGTATGATCTTTCAAGGCCATGAAAATTTACCAGTTTAAATTCAGTCAATTATTGAAAGGTTACAGGTGAGCCACAATTTAATTAGGAGGTTGGTCACATTTTTATTATTGGTAGGTTACGGAATTTATCTGTTGGGAGGTTACACTAAACGCGAATTTGATTATTATATAATTATATTTTTTATCCGTGGGGAGGTTACACTTGTCGACAACCGGCCAGGATCGTATTTTTTTGTGTGAATTTCTGAAAAGTAGTCAGTTATATATCTGCTCTTATTTACTTAATGTTAAATGTAGTTTGCGTCTGGTGCAACGGATTTACTAATTTGTCACTCTTTCTTTCACAGATCATCTACAATTTATTGTTCTTTTTGTTATTGTTTTTGTTCCATTTTTGCTTTGTCTTTGTTTGATCTTGTGCTAACCTTTGACTTGTGAAAATACCGCGAAAAACTTCTAACAATACATCGCGATGCGTAATGAGTGAAAAAGCCGACTTAAATAATTTGACTGATAATACTAGCGACACTCAGAGTCATGATGATGATCTTCTAATTACAGATAATCAGTGCGTACACCACCAATAATGATTTTAATTCAAAAGATGAACAAACAAATTCAATTATGTCCACAGTAAATTTAACGACAATTGATGACGCGGCACGTTTAGAAACAATGAACGGTGCCCAGTTTGACACGCCTGATTTGCAAAATTTACATTGCGAACAGATAAATGTTTCTAACGAAGGTGAACAATGTACACTTAAAGTACGTCAGATTATTTTGATTTCGGTGTAGCGACCAACAGTGCACATCCTATTGGCAAACCTTTTCAAGAATCAGAGAATGACCAAATGGTTATACAAAACGTGACACATGCAGATACATCATCACACAGGACAGAGAATACAGTAGCTAATTTTGGCATGGATCAGATTATGGCATTATTGCTACAACTTAATGAAAATCTCAAACAACAACTTAATGAAAATCTCAAACAGTCGAATGAAAAACAAGACAACAATTTCAAACAGCTTAGTGAACAGATTACAGACGTTGCCGTGCAATGTCATGATACTAAAGAACAATTACGTGAGGAAATTAAGGCTTGTGCTTGGAACAGTATTGAAGAAATTTGATCTGTTGCACAAGAATTAAGTAATACGCATGCAGCCACAACAAAATTACTTAGAGATGAAATTAGTGCTGTTGCTAAACAATGTTCAGAAAACACAACACAGTTACGCGCCGAGTTTAGATTAATGTCAGCAGAACTTTAACGCACACTGGATGCGAAAGTAGACAAAAAGTTCGACCAACAGAACAGCAAAATTGACGAACGTTTTAATTACCACCTACAAAACAGTGAAATGCGTTACCGTAAATTCATACAGGAACAGAACAAAGTAAAGAAATAAGTCATGGAAACAATTACTGCACAGAGACAGGAAGATAATCGTAAGTTGTTTACGAAAGCAAAAACATACGTAGACAACAACATTGCTACAGTATCAGACGAAATTAATACTATCAAACAGTTGAACATTGAATTGCGTGATGAAATCTCCGCTCTTAAAACAAAAACAGACACACACACAGTAGACTTTCAGACTATTACCAGCAGACTTGAACAATTAGAATTAATACAGGACCGAGCGAGGTGGCGCAGTGGTTAGACACTGGACTCGCATTCGGGAGGACGACGGTTCAATCCCGCGTCCGGCCATCCTGATTTAGGTTTTCCGTGATTTCTCAATATCACTCCAGGCAAATGCCGGGATGGTTCCTCTGAAAGGGCACGGCCGACTTCCTTCCCTAATCCGATGAGACCGATGACCACGCTGTCTGGTCTCCTTCCCCAAACAACCAACCAAGCAATTAATGCAGGATCCCGATGCTATTAAAGCAGACATTAAGATATTAAACAAAAATAAAAGTAAAATGCAATAACAAATCAATGCTTGTGACACTAAAAATGACGATCAGCACTGACTGAAAAATACGATGAATAGCCAAGTCGTATTGACGTTATCGAAAATAACAATGACACCAAATCAGATCATACGTCACCAATTTCTTTCGATCAAACACCCGAATTCCAAAATTAACAGCAGACAATCAGTGAGATAAGTTCGTCCAATAATACACTGCGTAGAAAAGTGTCGTCTTTACAGCAAGAAGTGACAGAAATGAAAAATGTTTCAGCCTCTAACACGTCACAGCAAACCCCACCTTGTGAACATTTGTCACATTCACACAGCCAGTGTAATTCAGGTAATTTACAGAGAGTACGTGACTTAGATTCCGAACAGTCACAGACAAACAGATTATTATACAATCCTGAACCTGCTCAGACATACACAGACGATAATTTTGATTATAAGCACTTTCTATCTGTTAGGAAATTTAAGGTATTTAAAAATGACAGAAAACGGATTCACCCTTTTGACTGTATACAACAATTTGCTTTTGCATTTCCACCGGCTTGACCTGTAACGCAGAAACTAAAATTTATTTGCAGCGTGTAAGAGACCTCAGGGGATTCATTACACTTCGATGAATATGTGCCGCAGCGTGCACAGGGCCCCGAGCCGTAGTAGTGCTATTTCGTCTTTAGTTTTCTGCACTGCTGCCTACTCTTTTACTATCCTTTATATCTATCAAAACAACTCTTGAACTATCGATCTATCTAGGAGTAGAAATCGGTAAAGAAAACCTGATACGACAAGTTTTACCTGAAGGTGACAGTTATTATATGCTCCAGAAATGACAACCAAGAGAACTTTAATACCAGACAAAAATTTTAATCATCAGTATGTACAAAATTTTCAGCAACAGCATTTTGGTAACAATAGAGGCATTTCCCTACAACAGCAACGAGACTAACCGGTTAGCATACCTAACCAACAATGTGACGTACAAGGTCAACCAAGTGGTCAAAAAGATTTCGGATTTGCAGCCGGTCGTCGTAAACTTCATTGCACGATATTTCGGCTGTGCAACTGCCAGCCGAAATATCGTGCAATGAAGTTTACGACGACCGGCTGCAAACCCGAAATCTTTTTGACCAGTTGATTCACCGGGAAAATTTCAAATTTTACATTAAAGTCAACCAAGCTTACACGTATAGCGTCGGCTCCACCAAATAGTAACGCATAGCAACAAGGAAGTCACTACCTACAGAAAACACATCATTTCAGCTCCTATCTCAATGCGCCGTATAGCAATGATTATTATGATAGACGTAAAGGTAATGAGCACAATTTTCAGCGTAGCAGTCGGTCTTACCAGCAGCAGAATCATGCGCAACAATGGATTATCATGAATGAACCAGACAGTCGGTATTATCCCATTCCACATATTCACAGAGAACAAGTTAAGAAAAAATTACAAGCTATGCTAGACCAAGGAATTATTGAACTGGCAGTTAGTCCGTACATAAATCCGCTCCATATTGTTAAGAAAAAGGATGGCTCACTTCGCCTCGTATTTGATTCGCGTCATGTCAACATTATTAATGAAACAGATCGCCCACAGAACTAGAAGAACTTCTACAGAAATTTCACGGTACTGCTATGGATTTAGGCAAATTCAGCTCCATCCGAACTGCAGAAAGTACGCAGCCTTTCTCTGTTTTGGTAACTGTTATCAATTTTGTAAATTACCGTTCGGTTTAACAATTTCTTCAGCAGCATTTATTCTTGGTTTAAATACTATACTTCCGACAGAACTTAAAGACAGAATCACTATATATGTTGACGACATCCTTATCGCAGAAGCTAACTGGTCTAAACACAATTTGATTCTTGAACAACTGTTGCAAACTGTTCGTGCACAAGGACTCAGCAAGTCACAGTTTCGCAAGACTTCTATAAAATTTCTTGGACATGTAATTTCAGCAGAAGGCATTGCGCCTGACCCAGAAAAACTTCAAGCTTTACGTGACATTACTGATCCAACGACGAAGAAACACCTACACAGCTTTTAGGGATTAATTAACTTTTTTCCGTAAATTTATTCATTACTCTGCTTTAGACATTCCTAGATTATGCCAATTGACGGTTAAAAACGCTATTTGGTCCTGGGATAGCCAAGCACAGTCTGAATTTGTTAATCTGAAACATGCCTTGTTGAATGCACCTCTTTTATCACACCCAGATCCTACCAGAAATTTTTCCATTGCCACCGATAGTTCTAACACCGCTTCAGGCGTACACATTTTTCAGGAAATTGATGAAGACGATACGACAGTAATTAAAAACATCGCCTTTGCAAGTCGCATTCTGTCACCTGCTGAACGCAATTATTCTGTCGCAGAGCTTGAAACATTATGTGTTGTATGGGCATTTACCAGATTTAGGCATATTCTTTACGGAAGACATACTACTGTTTACACAGATCATAGAGCTATACAGTTTTTACTTTCCGCTAAATTTACACATGACAGATTAAGCAGATGGAAACTTTATTTACAGGAATTTAATTTTACAATTATTCACATTCCTGGTACACAAAATATTCTAGCAGACGCATTATCGTATTCTTTCAGAAACAATCAGCAAGACATCGTAACCAACTTCTGCCAGGCAAATTCTAGAGTCATGTATATTCAACAAGTTGCATTTGAAAATTTCATTTCGTCGTCATTACGAGACATAGCACAAGAGCAGAATAAAGACAACGTATGGAAAGAAATTAAATACCTTTGGCAAGTTAGGAATAACGTTACCATTAGAAACCATTATACTGTACTCAAGAACATTCTGTTTCGCTGCTCTCACCCTGACAGCAACAACTGGTTATTATGTATTCCTGACGAACTTGTTAACAAATTAATTTGGTATAATCATTTCAGTTACGCACATTATGGAGCCAGAAAATGTTTTCTTATTCTGAGACAGAACTGTTATTTTACCAACATGGAGAAACGTATTCGACGAGTTTTAGCGTCATGTAAAATCTGCCAGAAAGGTAAATCAGACACGACTGATGATAATCATATTTTTTTCTTGGCACGTGCCCGGCAAGGTAAGGTTAGCAGGTTGCTTTTCTTGTCGTTATATATCAGACCATGCATATTTTCCATGTTTTTGTGTATGTATGACTGTTTTCCTATCGAAAGTAGAATTTTTCTCTGTATGGACTATAAAATCTTTCAGATATAACAAACACCACTTGCCTTTGACATTTTTTTCTTATGATATCTCAATATCTTGACTATTCTACATTTTTTGCTACTACATTATGATACTGTGTGTACATTTTTGCACTTGAAAATTGTCAATGGTTTTGACATAATACGTTTTCTGTCATGCTATGCTGTATGCTTAGTTATATCACTAGAAACAAGTTTTTATTTAATGGGTATATGAATTAAATGCAAGATATTAATCCGTATTCATCATTTTCAGAAAGCAATACCATGTAAAGGAAATAAATTATACAATCACAGTGGTTTACATCTACATCCATACTCCGCAAGCCACCTGACGGTGTGTGATGGAGGAAATGGAAATTTCACAATTGGAATGAAAGAAAGAAAATGCAACATCTTGTCATGAAGAGTAAATGGATCAGAATTAACAAGCATTAACAAGAATATACTATACACACTGTATAATAGCAGTTTTAAGTAATTATTTTTCTTTCAGAATATGAGGCGATTGATGCAGGCTGTCAGACAGAACTACACGTTAATTTTAGTGATGAAATATGCTAGAAGTAAGAAACTCGATACTATATGAAGTAATGAATGATAATGAATAGTTGTATGAAGTAAATGGTAATACGAACATGGATGATGAAGTGTCTATTTTTTGCAGATGATAACAAATGATGATGATGAAATATGAAGAATATGGTAATATGAATGATGAAGTTTTTCTTTGCAGATGATGATAGTGATGAACTTATAGTGATATGAATAATAGAAGTTTTTCTTTGCAGATGATGATAATGATGAAGTTTGTATATTTTCTATTAGTTAAGAGATGCTATGTAGTTATTTAAGTATTTGTTGCAGTTCTTTTTGACAGTATGTCTTATATCGCATAGTAGAATGACTGAATGTCTTGGGGAAGACAGCTAGAGTACATACCTATTAATTACACATTTCATTACCTGTTAATTCGAAGTTAACTACTTTTCAGCATAATATACATTTTTTCTTTCAGGTCAACAATCCATTTTCTATTTTTTCCAGGAGAAGCTTTTCATGATATTAATATGCTATAAGTAGTTAGTTATTAAACCTGTTCTAATACTTGCATTTTTTTACCCAGTTGTGTCTATCATTTATGAATGTGATCACATATACTCTACTTGTTTCATAACCTTGCTACAGCTGATTCATGACGAATGACGTTATTAGTCCTTATTTCCAGCAATAAGTCAAAAGTAAATATTTTCATGCCCCAGCAATGCATTGCTAGCACAAAAAAATATTTATTACCAGTCCCAACTATTACCAGTATACAACTAAATAATGCTACCAGTTTAAGATATATTCCTAGTCCTAAATATAATGCAAATTTCTCTGATGTATTGAATCCATTATATCTATGTATTATTGGACTACAGACCTGGACTAATAGTTACAATGTGTTACATTTTAAATATGTCTTATGTCACTTGCATGATATCATATATAAACACTAACAGCTTGATGCTACATGCAATAAGTCTTGTTTTGAATGATGACTTTTGAGTAATACTGAATTATGTTTTGTAATAATGCATAAATACTATGCCAATGATTACTGTAATGAGATGACTTATGCATAAATGCTGTGCCAATAATTATTGTAATGAGAAGACTTATGATGCCAATAATTACTGTAATTAGATGACTTATGAAGAATGTTCTGTAATAATTACTGTAATGAGATGACTTATGAATAATGTTCTGTAATAATTACTGTAATGAATTGACTTATGCAGAAATGCTATACCAATGATTACTGTAATGAGATGACTTATGCATAAATGTTGTGCTGATAATTACTTTAATGAGAAGACTTATGATGCCAATAATTACTGTACTTAGATGACATGAATAATGTTCTGTAATAATTACTGTAATGAGATGACTTATGCAGAAATGCTATACCAATGATTACTGTAATGAGATGACTTATGCATAAATGCTATGCCAATAATTACTGTAATAAAATGACTTATGATTAATGTTCTGTAATACTCCAGACATAGTACATAAATGTTTAGTAACTATCCAATGAGTGCCAATAATTATTCAAATTGGTTGATACATGAGAGTAATTCTGAATGATGACTAGCATAAGACTTAATGTCCTTCACCTTCTGACCTAATTACCACCAATTACTGCTATATCCGTATGTCCTGTCCATCCTCATGATCATGGAGCACTATATTTGATTTTTTGCATTAATTCTACGTTGATGTAAGAGAATGGATTCTACAAGAATGTGGTGTTGACATATCAAGCTGTCCACCACCTTGAACGATGGACATGTTATTATGGTCCTACTGTTAGGTGTACCAAATGCATTACCAAAACGATAACATAGAATATCTATACAACATTTCAGTGTCTTGGCTACACTGATAAATACTTCAGGGAAGAGAACTTCAGATCGTCTCACTTGGTGTTGTACTTCTGAGGAAAGATATGGACTTTCAGTGCAGCTACTTGCAACGCACTGTGCTACAACCATGATGCTATCCTTCTCATTCCTTTCCTAGTTCTTATACAGTGCTTGTGCACTTCAATTCATTTGTTAATATGATCAGATGTCCTAAATATGCTAAAGACGTATACAGTGTGTGTGCACTTCATTTCATTTGTTAATGTGATCAGTTCATGTAAAAATGCTGAAGACTTATACAGTGCATGTGTACTTTGTCATTTGTTACTGTATTTTATACTCATTGCGTATACGTTTTGTCATTTCTTAGTATGTTCTGAACTCAGTGTGTGTGCACTCCATTTCTTAATATGTTCTGCACTTGTCAATAATGTATATACTCTGTGACTGTAGACTTAGTAACTAAATAGATTATAGAACAATTTGTTGCTCATGCCAAGTCCAGTTGACTCACCATCGCTGCCAAATTTTTGCCCCCTCAGTGGAGGGTTATGTAAGAGGTCCACGATTAAGGAATTTGTTGCTAGCATACTCGAGCAGATGTAATTTCGATGGATTGCTCACATGCTGCCTGCAATATGTAAGCTATAAGAGAATCTCAGACCAGAGAGCAGTATTAGTCAGCAGTAGGAACTATGTAGCAGTAGGAGTAAGAAGTACCTTGCAGTCTGGTGTATCGAATTGGCTGGGCCGGTCATGTGGAGCGATGGCGGTGCATGAGCGTTGTAGTGTAAGGTGAAAGCGGCCTCGCGCATGTGTGGTGTTGTTATATCAAGTCCCATGTAAATGGTTTATAAAAGAAATCTCTTAATAATAATCTTTCTTATAAAAATTAAGTTTTGACAATCATTCAACTCAATTTACGGATTTTACTAATTTCTCCAATCCATGGTCATCCTGATTACTGTAAAGACAAATCAGTTGTTTCCTTTTATACATGACAGGTCAGCATTGCACTGAGCTGTGCCAGAAAAATTTCGTATAGGAGCAGATATATATGCGTTATCCGGCGACCTTATCGAGGTAAGAATTTTTAATTTATTCAGTATGATCTTTCAGGGCCATGATGGAGCACTGCTGACGTCCAAAATTTACCAGTTTAAATTCACAGTCAATTATTGAAAGGTTATAGGTGAGCCACAATTTAATTAGGAGGTTAGTCACATTTTTATTATTGGTAGGTTACGGAATTTATCTGTTGGGAGGTTACACTAAATGCGAATGTGATTATTATATAATTATATGTTTTATTCTTTGGGAGGTTACAACTTGGGACCCTTTCGTTAAATTGTCTGGCTGATGGCAAGTTTGTGAAACTGTATGAAACATACGAAGTTAATATACAATATGATAAAAGTAATAATAATATTGGGAGCTAAATTAATGACACATAAATGATGTAACCCATACAGTTGTTATTTGGTTAGAATAATGTTTATTCAGAAAGCAAACTAATAGCGAAAGTGGTCGTATTTAGAGTTACTGTTACACTCAGGTGCATATCCATTTGACACAGTTCAATCATTCACAATGTCACCGCAAAATACAAGTTCAATACTCCAACTCATTATCTACGCCAAAAGTTAGAGTTCACACCAGGAGCGCGGCTGCTCACCGCTCAGAGACTTAAGTCTCATGATACCACACAACGGGATATTTTCTAAGTCGTTTCACTTCCTAGCTACCTAATGACCGGCTGTCTGCTTTCGTGTCTCCACCAGCACTGTCCCTCTGCCCATTTCTGGCTGCGTTTCTCGAGTGCTGAACACCGGCGCTTAACTGACTAGTGCAGTTTCATTCCTTGAAGTCGTCCATCTGATTGGCTACCGCTTATTCTACATTATTTTACATTTTACCATGTTTAAATAATCAAATCTTGACCACTTTCATGTTCTAAATAAAGTAACAATAATATCCATTACATAACAAATATTAAATTCTTTTATATAAAACCAATAAAACTTTCTTCTTAACTTTGAATGTCACAGTCAGTAGCCTTGCACCAATGTGCTTTCTGATAAATAAATAAAAAACAAAAGTAACTATTAGCACTAAACTTTACAACAAATATTCTATTACCTAATGATTTAGTAAGGTGTCATGCTGTCATCGTTCAATGTGTTTTGTGTCGAGGAAATGATGAAAATACTGATAATTTAAATTTACTGAATCTTTTAAACAAAAAAAAGCTACAGAGTTGATATTTACAACATTTGTCATTTTAATGATGCGCTTTTATATGAAATGTCGATCGTTAAGCTCGACCAAAGTGTTTAAATCTTAGCATTCAGGTCTTTGTTACAAAACGTATTAATTTCCCTTTAACAGTAAATCATAAAATATTATAGACATGATCAATATTGAAGTTTTATTGGGATGGTACATTACACTTACTGTGGCTTCATTCCCTGAATTCCAACAGAATTAAATAGTTTTCATAAATGTTTCCCTTCATGCCCGGTCTTAGGTCCACGATATTTAACACTGCTACACCTCCCTGGGCACAAAAAGCTCCTATGTGGTTTCCGACATAGGTTCTCGTCTGTCTCACTCGTGCACTATAGTGCTTAGGCCTGATAAGCCTGTCTGTGAATTTCCCCACCTTGCAGCGAAATGGCACTCTTTGTGGCACATGGTCCTGGATGACAGGATTCGTTTCACAATTCCTGGAAGGTTGACTCTTTCACCATATACTTAAACGAGAGTGAAATGCTCTTTAACTCACATGCTCCTGTTCCTCAAAATCATCTAGAACAACTAGAATATTCCTCTGGCAACATCGTAAAACATATACAATGAAAATCTTTTTTAACTGAGAGAATAATATATCTATGAGCAACATATTACTTATACACAGTACTATGAAGAAGAATATATATATATATATATATATATATATCACCCCCTCAGTTAACATATTGTTCTGCTAAGTGGTTTATATATATAAAATAAACCACTTAGCAGAACAATATGTTCAGATTTTTTCCTTGTTTATTCAGCATACATCCACACAACATATTCGATGTTGATGTTGCATTTGCTGCCTCCTCTCAGTTTCCAGCTGATCCATCAATTGCTGGATGTATGCTGAATAAGCAAGGGATAAAATCTGAACAAATGCTATGAAGTATGCGCAAATGATAAGAAGCTTTTTTAACTTCAAAATATGAACACACAGGGATTTGATACTATGAAACTTTTCTATGAAAATGTACTGTGAAATCTGAAGAAACAGTTGTTTGATACTCAAAATTTTTTATAAAAGTATACTTTGGAATCTGAACACATAGTGGTTTGATATTATGAAACTCTTTGTTACGAAAATGCACTTTGAAACATGAACCCATAGTGATCTCATACTAAGAAACGTTTTTACGAAAATATGCACTATGAAATCTGATCTTATGCCGTGAAACCTAAATCTGAACCAATGCTATGATACTGAAATCTGAAAACAGTGTGATTTGACACCATGAAACTGTCTTTACGAAAATATACACCACGAAATCCGATCTTATGCTACGAAATTATTATGTTGACTATGCTACAAATATAGCACCATTCTTAACCATCATCTATCAGAGATCAGTGGAACAGCGAATAGTTCCAAGGGACTGGAAGAAGGCCGAGGTCATAGCAATCTATAAAAAGGGTAGAAAATCGGATGCACATAATTATCCGCCAATTTCACTGTCATCAATTTGTTGTAGAATCATGGAATATATTTTGTGTTCAGACATAACGACCTTTCTAGACAGTGAGAAGCTCATGTGCAGAAATCAGCATGCTTTTAGGAAACAGCAGTCAAGTGCAACACAGCTGGCCCTCTTTGTGCATGATATACAACAGGCTCTAGATACCGGCTCCCAGGTTGTTCCATATTTCTCGACTTTCGAAAGGCGTTCGACTCAGTTCCACACTGTCGCTTGCTACAAAAAGTGCGTACTTACGGTGTATCTGATGACATATGCGGTTGGATAGAAAGTTTTCTAACAGACAGGAAGTAGTATATCGTCCTGAATGGGATGACTTCAACAGAAACAGCTGTAACTTCAGGTGTGCCCCAGGGCAGCGTAATAGGTGCGCTGCTTTTTACGATTTACAGAAACGATCTGGTACACTGTTTGCCGATGATGCTGTAGTTTACAGGAAAGTAGTATCTCACGAAAGTTCTGAACAAATCAATGAGGATTTGCAGAAAATAAATGCATGATGTAATGACTGGCAGTTATCTGTCAATATTGGTCAGTGTAACCTACTGTGTATAACAAGGCAAAAATCCCCATTAATGTATGAGTACAAAATAAATGCCCAGACTTTGGAAGCGGTAACGTCCGTCAAGTATCTGGGTGTGACTATTCGAAATGATCTCAAGTGGAATGATCAGATTAAACAAGTAATGCTTAAGGCGAACTCTAGATTGCCATTTATTGGTGGAATCCTGAGGTGATGCAGTCCTTCAACAAAGAGAATAGCTTACAATATGTTAGTTAGTCCAGTCTTGGAGTAGTGTTCATCTGTGGGCGACCCTTATCTGATTGAGAAGGTCCAAACAAGAGTGGAAAGATTCGTGACTGGTACATTTGTCCATCGCGAGAGCGTTACAGATCACATAGAAAGTTTGAAGTGGGACACTCTTGCAGATAGACAGCGCACTAAACAGAAGAGACTGCTCACTAAATTCCGAAATCCGATCTTCACTGAGGATGTAGAGCATGTATTATTACCACCATCTTTCAAATCGCTCAATGATCGCCATTCAAAGATAAGGAAATAAGAGCTCATACTATGGCGTTCAGACAGTCGTTTTTCCCTCGCCCGATCCACAAGTGGAACAGTGGGGGGGGAAATATGACTTTGGCGTGAATTGTGCCCTCTGATACACACCGCTTGGTGGCTAGCGAAGTATGTATGTAGATGCAGATGTAGAAATTAAATATATGCTTATCTGGTATTTCACCTTGCCTCTGTCATTTGGCACTGCACAGGTGCTGGTGCTGGTGCTGCTCGAAAAAGGACGCATTGTCCCCAGTGGATCATGAATCAATCCTCTGGGGGTCATAAACCACTTAGCAGAACAAAATGTTAAGGGGAGAGGGAGAAATGATTTAATTTACCAATTTAATTAATTAGCATATCAAACTGCTGTCAATTGTCACAAGAACTGGCTTTACCCTACTACTCGGGAATGAACATCCTCGCATAAATAACTTACAAAAACAACGACAATGAGGGTGCCATAAACCAAAATCAGCACACCACCCCCAATTAAGGGCAGAATAATACATGGCAAAATGACGATCACATTGTAAACACTATAGAAGTGACTGATGGGAGCAGCAGCACCCTGCCTCCCCAGACAATAAACAGCGATCGGTCGGCCTATACCCCTGCCGCTGATCAAAACGGGAGTGGGGACATGATGCTAACAAATAATTATTTCTTAAGGTATGCCAAAGAAGTCGACATGCGAGATGACTTCCATACAGATAAGACAAATGATCTGCCTCAGTACCGATGAGTCCTTCCATAGTCTTGGGGTAATATTGTTTCAGATTAACCACGATAATAAAAATCAAAAACGAAATGAAATAAGATTTGCTATATGCACTTTGGCAGAACGTGAAAGAGCTTATTCTGAAACCAAACGTGAAGCGCTTGTAGTGGTATGGGCAAATCACACCAAAGTATACTGTGATCACCGAGCGAGGTGGCGCAGTGGTTAGACACTGGACTCGCATTTGGGAGGACGACGGTTCAATCCCGCGTCCGGCCATCTTGATTTAGGTTCTCTGTGATTTCCCTAAATCGCTCCAGGCAAATGCCGGGATGGTTCCTTTGAAAGGGCACGGCCGACTTCCTTCCCCATCCTTCCCTAATCCGATGAGACCGATGACCTCGCTGTCTGGTCTCCTTCCCCAAAACAAACCAACCTATACTGTGATCATCAGGCACTTTCATTCTTACTGACATCTAAACTATCGCACAAAACATTAGTCAGATGATGTCTTCGTCTGCAAGAGGTAGATTTTGAGGTAATTTATATCAAAAGGTGGACAGAATAGTTTGCAGATTCCCTGTGTAGACTTCCACAAGGATTAAATGAATATGCAGCATTAACTGAACAATTCCAATTTAGGGTTTTACTCATATATGATGGTACGTGAGTCAGCTTCAAGAGGAAGATACTTGATGTAACATGGTAATGCAACAGTTAATAAGTACTGATGGAGCAGAGTAGAGAAAACATTACAAGTTACATGATGGAGTTTTGTTTTATCGTCGAATGCCTCAATCTGGTAAATGGTATGTTTGTTTACCTGAAGTACATGTAAACAGTCTTATCAGGTAAGCACGTGGCTCAAGGGGTCTGTATAGTGTAGCCAAGTGTGGTCAGAAAATGTGTCATACTGCTATTTTCCTAACATTAGCTGTCGAATACAAAAGGCCATCAAGAAATGTGCAATCTATCATGTACATGAATTGGTTTAATTCTTACCATATAATACATAGTTTGATTATACTGTCCAGTTAGTTGTGGAAGAATACCTAATCACTTGCTAGATCCTCGAAGATTAAAACACATCACTTCCATACTTGATTTTTTTATCATTGTTTTCAGACATTTCATAATACTCGTTTACATGTGGAAGATGTCAAGTATTGGTGTATTTCATGCTACTCCATTACCGCCTTGAAATATCTGCTATGAAACTTGCCTCCTGATCAGTCTGAAGATTGTCTGGGCAACAGTTCGTACCTGTCTTCAACAATTGTGCCTACACTTACGTAACTTTCCTCCCTGTTTTTGTTCTTAGCAGTAATGACGAGGTGAATTTGGAATACATATCAATAATCATCAGAATACTTTTCAAACCTTTATTCCTTCTTGAATATTGCTTCAAATCTAGAATATTCTCTTGCCGTAAGCTATCCAAGCCTCATGTTATAACATGTCTATGCAGAAATGGCGAGCACCCCGGTTTGTGGAGTTCCTAAATTACCAAACCTATGTTAACGTGATGGCAGGAGACACAGGCATAGAATACATATTTTTGGTATAGATTTCTTAAGGGGGAAGTGTGTCTGAACTGACGTAGAGTTGGGTAAATATGTCTTTGTTTTGATGAGAAGGAAGTTGCTGTGAATTTAACCAAAATTCCTAAGCGCCATGATAAGTATTATTAACAAATTCGATTACAACTTGTAGAATGAGACCGTTATTGGTTGATGATTCATTTCATCATAATATTTTGAGTTACTAAAATGAAAAAATTACTTCAGGAAAATTTTATGAATACTGCATGGATGTGACACCACATGAAAGTTTTTGTAGAAACATGTGTTCAATTCCGTGGTCTGAGAGAGAGCTAGTGATTCAAGCAATACAACACATTTTTGAGTAGGGGGTCATTGAGCCCCTCTTTCTCCCCTTACTGCAGTCCGCTTCTTGCAGTGGCTAAGACTGGTGTGAAAATACACCTAGTACTCGAGACAATGGAAATAAATTGCATAATTGTCCAAGTACAAATGCATCCCGAAAACTTGGAGGAGCAACTACCGAAGTTTTTCTGTGTTAGGAATTTATCTAGCATCAGCATGCGATCTTCATACTGACAGATATTTCTCTGAGACAACTCGAGGAAGTATACTGCATTTACCTGTGCTAGAAGATCTTACCAACACCAGGTGTTGCCTCTTGGATTGAAAATTAGTTCATGGGTCTTTATAGCTGTACTTAGCACAGTGCTTGGGCGAGAATTATTAGATCAAATAGCTATGTATGTGTATGACATCCTAACTGCCATTCCTACCTGGAACAACACAATGAATTGTTAGAAGGAACATTGTAGAAATTTTTATCAACTGGAGTTACTGCAGATTTATCAAAATCCAAGTTTGTAAAATGTAAAGTCAAATTCCCAGGTCATGTAATTTCATCTGTGGGCAAAACAACCAATCTTGTGAAACTGAGTGCTCTTAAGAACTTTCCATCCCCAAGGGAGAAAAAAGCCTAAAAGCTTTTATAGGCTTTGTTCATTTCTTAGGCTATTTGGGCCACATCAGTCGTTGAATAGCAATTATTAGGCCTTTCAAAGAAGAATAATCTGTGGCAATGGAGAGAGTTTTTCAAGGAGGGCTTTGAGGCAATACATTACTTCACCCCAGTGTATTATAAGGAGGTTGTTTGTGTTGTTACCCCCGGATGATAATTACATGAAATACTTGTCGGATTCGTAAGCAGTGGGTCCTTGAGGTACAGAATATGTGAACACCAAGAAGTAAGATTAAAGAGTTTATTAATAAAAGATTGATTATAAAACACATGCACTACGTGTACCCATCGTCACTGTGTCTGACATCCTAACACTGACTAATTACAGTAGTATTGAAAGGCTCCATGGTAAGCTAAGAAAAGAGACATATTTGCACCGGAGGCCACGCTAGTTATGCCGGCGCACTGCCGACGGCAGCCAGTCGCTTACTCTTGTGGCGCACTGCGGATGGATGCACGTCTACTGGCCAAGCAAATTATCAGCATTCCAAGATAGGTCGGCTGGAGAGCACTGTTACGTACTGTACAACTATGTGCAAACCTATAGACCTTTACATCACTCTCCCCAGAGAAAAAGAGCAACCATAGGTGGCTCAAAACGACCTCCTGGGCGTTATGAATCTACTTCGCCATTTGTGGCATCAGAAGGCATTGCAACATGTATTTCATTTGCAGACACATTAACGTTTGGTACAGAGAACCGAGCTTTCAAGGTGACAATTTCACACATCACAAATGCTTTTGGCAAAAGACAAATTAATAAAAGCAATAAAACACAATATCGACAATCAAGTATGCATTAACAAAACAGGATGAATCGAAGGACTTCATTCTATTTGCTGCTTCAATGAAGTTTAACTCATTATTGGAAGAAATTACATTTTCATAGATATCTTTAATTAAATCATTGTCTTCAGAAGAACTTGATAAGGAATCCTTTCCATATGTTAATAGGTGTGAGCCATTGTAATAAACAGATAACATTCTCGTTAATGGCAAATGACCAGTTGCATGAAATTTAGTTGGAAATGCATTAGACATATCGAATAGTTCACATGATAAATCACAATGTGTGGCATTCAAGATTAATCCACTATTATTCAATTTGAGTGTAAAGGGTAGCTCAGGTCTAGCATAATTTTTACATGTAAATGTGACATCAAGGGTGTAGTTAAATGAGAAAATTATACCTTCAGAACATCGTTTAAGAAATGGATGATAAAGATGCATTAAAATTGTAGGGCAATCACCTCTTGGGAGATGATTCATAACAGTTCTTTCTCACAGCTGTACACTCTACTATCTAAGAATACTTCCTATTCAGGGCAAATTAACTTATGACTTCAATTTACAATTACACATATGCAAATCATTTTCATTTAGGGACCCAAAATATCTTCGATCCTTGCTGATCAGTAGATAATCATTTAGTACGTACTTTACACGAATATCTGCCTGCCTCTGTTTCACAGGGTAAGTACAAAACTTATACATTTCAAAATTATGCTTTGAGCTAGCAATGGGTATAGAAATAGGGGGGGGGCTTTTTTTTTTGGGCGCACGACAGCAGGGTCTTCAGCGCCATATAGAAACAATAACAGTTAATTCATCTTCAATCATTGAAGAGAGTGTGGTGGTTAACTTGTAGTAAGCATATAAATTGTAAGTGTTAACAGGGTAAATCATAGCATATATTGCATCTAGTTTTGGTTCATTTGATAGTAGGATCTGTAAAAATTGTTCTTTATTTAGTAGTACACTGTTCAAACAATCATTTGAACTACTTTCTAAGACTATTCTTAAGTTAAGGGCATCAATTCTAGCATTTGATAAACTATCAGTAATCCTTAACAAAAAAGTGTTTAAATCTAAGTGTGCACTCACAGCATTTAATCCTTGGAATAGTTTTTGGATATTTGTGTTCATTTCATTGCGAAGTAGGTGGAAATGTGAGATAAAATCTTTACAATCTGTTCAATGAAAACTGTGTGGTTATTAATGGTTCTTTGCATATTCTTTAATACGATAATTTCATTAGAGAGGTTAGTTAAATCTGTATGGGACTGTTGTTCAAGAGCTAATATTTTCCCTTTAACTTCAAGAAGATCTCGACTAGTTAAAGTACCAAATACAGTACAAAGGATACTCCCTCCAAAATCAAACCAGGCATGCTGACGCCTAATTAAAGTTTTGTGTGGCAAACGCCTTAAAAACAGTAACTGTTATTCATAATTAACAAACGTAGATTCTACATGCATTTTGGCTGTGATATAGTTATTATACCAAGATGTATGCATTTCCAAAATTGTATCGTTACCCTTAACAGAACATATTAGATCAATTTGCATCTTTACAGAACTGAACTGTTGCTGGATTTCACTCAGATTGTACTTGAGTACAAGTTTTGCATTACTTGTTGAAACTACCATGTCTCATAGTGGTTCAAACAAAACACCTGTACTCTGTGGTACTATTACTACAGCATTGGTAGAATACGCTATCATAGCAAACAGTAGAATAAAAATGAACATGGTTAATCAGTTCTAATTACTAGAGTTAACAGTCAACAGAAATAAATGAGTTACTTGTGGTAACCTGGGGAATAAAAGCTTTAGTTTCACTTGTGCACTTGTGTAATAGCTTCAATACTAAATTTTCAAAACACATGCACATAAGGACATGGCTAAAATAAACGCATGCATTGCTCTCTCATACACTGCACACGTTTACCCCTATTGTAGGGTGTCTGGAACAGGGTCACTTGGAACATGTTGATGCCTCAGCCTCAAAGTCTGGACTGCGGCCTCGCGATTCTTGCTTCCTGGGTTTGAGAACAGCAGGTCTGCCTCTCGGTCGGTCCTTGTCGTCTTGTGATGCTACAGGAATTCTACCGAGAAATGGCTTTACACGACTGACATGAACGACAATCGAACGGAAGGCCAGTTGGAGCTTAAGAGTGACTGGCGACAACACCTCCAAGATTGGATATGGTCCGTTCCAAAACTTCTTAAACTTTTTGACTAGACTCTTCTTCAACACCACGTTACTCAGATACACAAGATCTTCAACTCGATACTGTGGCACTGCTGTTTGGCGGTTGTGTTGTCTTGCTTGCCGAAGAAAGGACTGATTATTTCGCTGTTTCACTCCCCTCATGCTTCCTTTAGTTTGTGTGCTAGATCCCTTAAGTGTTCATTGCTGATTTTGGCAGTCGATTGTGCAAAGTCTAAGAGTGAATGCATTCTTCTTCCATAGACGATCTCATGTGTACTTAGGCCAGTTGAGCTGTGCATTTTGGCATTGTAACAATTTACCAAGCACAGTGAACAGACATCCCAATTGTAGTGTTTGCTGCTCACATAATGGCTAACCATTTTAATAATTGTTCTGTGGACTCGCTTGACTCTTCCATTTCCTTCAGGGTGTGCTAGTGTAGGCCTTAACTGAGTTATTTGTATGAGCTTACAAGACTGTTTAAGTAATTCATTCATAAAATTCGTTCCTTGATCACTAATTATACTTAATGGTGATCCAAACTTGAGAATTCATTAATTTACAAAAAATTTAGCTGTAGTCTCAGCACCCTGATCAGGTATGGGTATCATGATGAGAAGGTATCTAGAGAAATGATCTAACATAGTCAGTATGTATTTGTGTCCATCTTTAGTCTTAGGCAATGGTTCTATGAGATGTAGTCCTACTCTTTCAAGTAGTTCACTAGTCTCTGGCAGTTCTTGCAATGGTGCTTTACTTTTTCCTACATTATTCCATCAGTTACAGGAATCACATTGTGAAACAAACACGAAAATGTCAGCTTTGTGGGTCGGCCACCAAAACATTTGAGCTATTTTAATGTTTGTTGCTTTTTTATTGCAATATACTGATAATAAGGAATCGTGTTGTTCTCTCATTATTTGCTCTTTCATGCTTTCTGGAATAAATAGGCGGTTTCCTTTACTAGTGATTTTTCACAATAATCCATCTATTTTATGTTGATCATTTTTCCATATTTTGCATTGTGGATCTTCTTCTTGAGCTGCCTTTAATTCTTCTTCTTGACTTATTGTAACACAAACATTGACTTTTCGACTCATCGCATCAGCATTCACATGTTACCAGGTCGGTGAATATCTTTAAATTGGTACTCATTCAGACTTAATGCTTATCTTGTTCACCTGGAACTTGGATCCTTTAAGCTCAATAACCATTTAAGTGTGGCATGATCTGTAATAACTGTAAATTCTATTCTTGTTAAGAAACATCTGTTATGTATTATACCAAAAACCAAAGCACAAAGCTCCTTCTCAGTAGTAGAATAATTACATTCTGCTTTGTTTAATTGTCTGGAAGCAAATGAGATTGGGTGTTCATGACCATCAACTTCCTGAGACAAAATCGCACGTATGGCAAAATTGAATGCATCTGTTGAAAGAACAAAAAGCTTACTGAAATCTGGATAGGCTAACACTGGGGCTGTGGTTAGAGCAGTTTTTAAGTTCTTCCATTGCCTTTTTGCATTCTGTTGACCAATTACATGTAGCTCCTTTCTTCAATAGCTTTGTTATTGGATGTGCTATATTCGCATAACCAGCTATAAATTGTCTGAATAAATTTGACAATCCAAAGCATGATTGTAGTTTCTTAAAATTCTGTGGTTCAGGAAAATTCTTTACATCTTCAATTAATTTTGGATCAGGTCGAACACCTTCACCAGTTATAACATGACCAAGGTACTTAACTTTACTTTGTGCAAAATGACATTTATCTATTGACAAAGACAGGTTTGCACTTCTTATACACTCAAATACAGCTTGTAGTCCCTTAGTATGCTGCTTCACGTTTTCACCAAAAATTATTACATCAAGATAAACAAGTGCTTGTGTTAGGGTGAGCCCTCATAAAACTGAATCCATCATGCATTGAAATATAGCTGGAGCATTACGAAGTCCAAATGGGATACGAAGATACTTGTATACTTCTGTTGCTGTTACAAATGAAGTTTTTGCTTGATCATCTGGATGCTCTGTTAACTGGCGATAACCACTTGTTAAATCACATACTGAAAAAATTCGACATCTGCCCAAGTAATCCAAGGTTTCCACTAAATGTAAGTAGTAAATGTCGGCTGTGGTCACAGCATTCAAAGATTGGTAATCAACACAAAAGCGGAATCGTGGTTTTCCAGAAATTGATTTACAGTTACAACAGATGAACACCGTGGTGGGTCTGAAGCATCTCTTGCTTTTGTAATTCTGGCTTCTGATTGTTCTTTAACCATGTCTTCTACCAACTCTCTTTGACTGAATAGTATTCGGTAATGTTTCTATGTGATTGGGGCTGCATTCCCTGTATGAATAGAATGCTGAACTAAATGAGTGACAGGTAAATTTGTACGTTCTCCGGATAAATCTGCATAATCCAACAAAACAGGCGCCAAAATTTTCTGTTCGATGACAAATATTTTATCTTCTTGCAAATCTTGCGCTTCAGTTCATTATTAACTTCATCTCCTCATTGCAGTTTTGTGGTACTGTTACCAAAATCTGTGTTTATAACTGTAGCGTTTGTTACCTCATCTGGAATCTGTATTACGTCACTTTTCCTTACACTCTACACTTCAGCAACTTTCGTTCCTCGTGGCGAAACAACATCCTCATTGCTCATATCCGTTATTGTAACTGGGACTTTTGCGACATTCTGTCTCACAATTGTAGCAACACCTACACTTCCAGCAACATAATAATGCATTATATCCAGTAACTCACTTTTCTCGGATTGCTCAATTAGTAATAAAGTTCCTTCCTCGTATCGAGGTGACTTAACTTCAATGTACATTGTCTTTCCTGCTCCCTTGGGAATTTGCTGAGGCTGATCAATCTGAACATCGACTCAGACGGTTTGAACTGATACATCGTTTGGGCGGTCCATTCCCACGGCGTCAGTATCGCTACTCCTTTGAGTACGATCTGAAGAACGATTTCCTAGGTTGTAGTTGCTACGGCCTAGTCTGATCTTTCTTCTGCAACAAATATTTCTGCCTCGTTAGCGGACAAGAAATAAAATCCAAGTACACCACCATAACATGTTTCGTTATTTGAAACTACTTGCACCCTTGCTGTGTATTTATCTTTATCTTTATTTTCACCTTCATCTTGGCCTTGACCAAGAATTAATTCTACGTCAGCTTCTCCATAGTTACATAGTTTTCCTCCATTTAACCCTCGCACTTTTAATAGTGGCGGTTTCAGTTTATCTCGTTTATCTATACAACACCACATTAATGAAGTCTGTGCTCCTGTGTCAATAAGTAGTTTGATGTATCTCCCACGATATACAGCGCCTATCACGAAGTCATTTTCGGTCTGATTTTCGATGGAACTAACAGGAATCACTGTCTCTGGCAGGGGGCGGATGGAGCGGTGGCCCGTACGTCGTCGTACTCGTTTAAAGATCTGGCAGATAGTCTGTTGTTCGCATTACCTTTCTTCTTGTTGCACCAATCTCTCGAAACATCACGCTGCAACCCACAATTATAGCAAATTCGATTCTCTTGACAACCCTTACACTTGTGACCCAGCTTATTGCATCTGTAGCATTGATAACTCTGCATTTCTGTTTCTGCATCTCATTCGGTCGTCTTAGTGCTTCAACAAAACCAACAGAGGATTCTATTGCTTCCTGAAACGTTTTACATCATGCCAGTCTAACAGCTTTGCTTACTTCCTCTCCTTACGACCCATGAATAAATGCGTCCAAGGCTCTCTGGTCGGCTTCGAACAACTGAATGCGATTTTCATTTTCTACTATCTCGTACATTTGCGCGTTGATGTTTCAAATTCTATCGGCAAACTGCTCAATATATTCGTCTCGTCGCATTCGCAAGTGTAAAGTTGCTCTCTGTAAAATCTGATCGCGTTTTTACGTTTAAATCTCCATTATAAACTCATTGTAATGTTGTGTTTTCACGCAAGTAGGTTCCGCACTAATGAAATCTTGTATTGCTCCTTGAATTCTTAATTCGGTAACCACTAGCTTATAGGAATCTGTCCATGATCCTACCAGGGCGGCACCTTCAAGTTTACGAAAAAACATTTTCACCTCATCTTCGGGTTTCCTGCAAAACACTCGTACTGATGGCAATTCTTTATTGTAGTTGTACTTGTACTGCATGAACTATCATTTGGCAAGTCTTTCAGAATGTTATGGTCGCTTCTTTCTGCTTTTAACTTCTGAATCTCTTCTTGCAGTTCATTAATAACAGTTTGTAGATCGACGACGTTACTCTGACTGGATTGCGGCATTTCATCTAATGTAACACCAATGAGTCACTTAAGTGTAAAGTAAAAATCCATCACTGCCTTACGTATTCCATCCAAATTGGAGTGTAACAACCTGAATTCCAGCGTTGAATGTCCCCACGTATTCGGAAGATGTTCATGTCGCTGCTGCTGCTCGAAGTTCACTTTGTGCTGCACCTCTTCAGGACTGTAGGTTTGCCATGATTATCCCCTTGCTGACACTACTTCTATAAGGAATTTGTTTGTGTTGTTGCCCCAGGGTGATAATTTACACAAAATATTTATCAGAATTTGTAAGCAGTAGGTCCTAGAGGTACAGAATGCACGAGCACCAAGAAGTAAGTTTAAACAGTTCATTAACAAAAGATTGATTATGAAACATGCACTCTATGTGCACCCATCATCACTGTGTCAGAGACCCTAGCGCCAGCTAATTAGGGTCGTATTGAAAGGCTCCATGGTGAGCTAAGAAAAGAGACATATTCGTGCCCGAGGCCACACTAGTTATGCCGGGGCGCTGCCGACGGTGGCTAGTCGCTTACTCTTGTGGTGCACTGCAGCCAGACGCACATCTACTGACCAAGCAAATTGTCAGCATTCCAAGATACGTCGGCTGGCGAGCGCATGTTATGTACTGTATGGCTACATGCAAACCTGTAGACCCTTACGTAATGAATTGGTTACAGATGATAGATCTTGGCGAACTCAGTTGGTGTCTTGACATGAGAATAAAACAACACAGAAAACAAACGACGATTAGCACTGGTCAAAGCAAATATGCAGCAAATATACTCAAGAAATTTGTTATTGGAGGACAGCAATCCGATCGCACATCCACGCAAACGTGGTTTGATACTTCAAAAATGTGAATAAAAGTTGACATATAAGGAGGAACTTGTGTTTCATCGCATTCCTTATCAGCAAGCAGTTGCGTCACTCCTATATTTTGCTCAAGCCACAAGACCTGACACTGCATATGCTGGTGGGGTTGTAAATAGATTCACTCTCATTATCGAAAAATTCTCTGGGTAGCAGACAAATGAATTATGAAATACGTCAAGGGAACAGTTATTGTAGGACTAACTTTCAGAAGCAGTGGAACTACCGAAATTGTAGGCTTCTGTGATACTGATTATTCGTCAGATCTCAATCAAAGGCAATCAGTGACTGGCTTTCTTTTTAATGTAGCTGTTGCAGCAGTTTCATGGAATTCAAAAAGACAGTGAACAATTGCTCTATCAACTGTAGAAGGTATATACATGGCCCTATCAGCAGCAGGACAAGAAGCAATATACTTTCAAGGATTGCTCAGTGAATTGTGCATTAAATACAGTGAAGAGCCAATAAGCCTGATCTGTGATAATCAAGATGCTGTTGCACTGAGTTGCAATGGTGTGCATCAGACTTGAACAAAACACACTGATGTGTGGTATCTCCATATTTGTGAGCTAGGAAAGTCAATCGGTATTGACAAGCAACTAGCTGATTGTCTGATGAAGGCACTTCCAAAGGATAATCATCAGTGCCACTGCCAAACAGTGGGACTTCCAAAGTTCATGAATTAACATCTTGAGAACACATTTTGGTGTTGGAAACAAATATGTTTTTCCTTTGCTGAGACCTTGTGCAGTAGTAATTTCTTGTTTTTCATCTTAATGTCTTGTGATAACCACAGAATAATTTTGATGATCTGTGTTCATGGCAATATGATGTACATTAAACTCATTCATTACTATATCAGCTTTATAATACCTTAAAAAATTGATTGAGTATTGTGAACCAGTTCGATAGCTTGTTGTCAATTGCCTTCTTAAGAACCAAAAACCACTGTGTTGAGAATGAGATCCATAAGGTATAATAAAGGGAGACGGCGCTACAGATTTAACGCCTGTATGTTGTTGGTTTGAGGTCAGTGCCCATATTAAACGCCCCAAAACATTAGCAGACTTCTTCTTAATTTCTGCCATGTGCTCGCAACAGTTGTTTTAAATAGTAACTCCTATTGTCGTTTTGTGAACAACACATTGTTTTTAGGAATTTTTCAGACTATTTCTGGTCTTAAACGCATTTATGATACAGTAAAACGACTTATTTTGCCTCGTTAATGTAACTTCTTTTTGCTCTATGTTTCAAACAAACAAGAGGAGAAGTATGTAGTGGGAAAAGGGTGCTTTCGTAATCCAGTATTTTCATTAATATGGACTTATGAAACTGATATTTAGTCTGCACCCTCTTACCAAAAATGATAACGTACTTTCGTATGTTTGGTCAGTTTCCAATCTTCCCTTCTCACACTGTTCAGCCAAAGAGCTTTTCAAGTTGGGTCAACAAGAAATCGAAAGTCAAATGAGAGAAATAAAATCTCTGCAGTAAAAGTAAACAGTGCAACCAAAAATCATTTATATAAAGGAAAATATCACCACTATGAATGAAATGTAATTGCTTTACACGTTAGACTTCAATAAAAACTATTTGTACGCCTGTAAATGGCACAAGCTGGCATTTTTGATCAAAGTACTTCCACCAGAAGCTAATTTTTGAGACAACTAATATGGCGGATGTAGGATTCAGGATAGTGATGTCATGCTGATTTCCCCATTATTAAGTCAGCTCTATAATCTTTTAAAGGACTGATTGGAGACAATACCCAATATTATTGTGAACCAGTTCGACAGTTCATTGCCATTTGTCTTCCTGATAATGAAGAATGTCCACACTAAAGGGCCCCACACATGAGCAATGGATTGCAGTGATTTATTGCTTGGGCATGCGATTTCTTCATAGACTGCACATGTGTGGCAAATTGCAATGATTGGTTGCTGATCGCATGAAAATCCTAGTAAGCCTGTGACTAACATTCGATGTGTGGCAATACAGCAGTCTCATTGCAACTCATTTTATTATTTATTAAACATGGTTGTGTTGTATTTTTGTTTCACTCTGCCCAAATTGAGTAAGAACTTCATGTTTAAATTTACAATTAGTCAAGGACCACAAACCACAATGAGAAGTGAAGTTGAGCCCAGAGATGCCATTTATATTAAGAAATAACATGATATATACACTCTGACTTTTCAGAGTATACTGTAAAAATAGAACAGATGGGAAATATTAATCAAGATAAACTACTATTAATATTTATTAAGCATTCATTTTGTCATATATGACTACATGGAATTTGTCTTGTGTTAATAAAGAAAAGATGAATAAAAGTATATTATGTAATAGTATCAATGAATAAATGTTAAAAGCCAAATATATAAACCAAAAAATTAAAGTCTGCATGATATAAATTTTCAATGATACAGTAACATAATTAAATAGAGTACTACATGTCTGTGTGTGTGTGTTTGTGTGTGCGTGAGTGTGCGCATGTGTGTGTGTGTGTGTGTCTTTGTGGAGCAAAACTAGAAACAATTAATTATGTAATATTTTGTAATGACAGTTTAATTAGTTTGTATGTCTACCACAACAATAACATATTGATGAGTACTTTATGCCGAAAATTACATATCATTAGCAGAGCCTTACACAAAACTTGATAATAACAACGCTACTTGCAACAACCAACTTCAGTAGCAACTCAGAGCATCACACAGTAAGTATACCCAGTGACACATGGTGTACTGAAATTCTGAAAATTCATGTCTTCTTTAACACTGCAAAAACTTTCACTTATTAACATTTTATGCCTATTTTTAGAACAACACAGCTTAGGTATCCTTTTAATCCTTAAGGGAAGAGCACTAAAAAGAATTTTGGGTTATACATTGCACTCCTGTGATACTGTGGCTTCTTATGTACAGGGTTCCCATTTGATGTATTTGGGTTATTTATGAATCAGTTACACAGATTATTAAAGTTTTTGCCTTCTAAGCAAATGATGGACAATAATATTAAGTGAATATTTTAATTTAAATGTTCAGCACAAATCTGTTATATTGCTATGTAGAAGTCCCTTGTCACTCTTCCTCACACAGTTTATAACAAGAACTGTGATAATAAGCACTACTGCTGTTCGCAACATTTCTACTCAGGTTGAAACTGTAAAACAAATTATGGAAATACTGCAGTTAACCTATATGCCTCATGAGTGAAAGAGGAATTGAGGACGAAAAACGATTTGTATTAGCACACTGCAAAGATCTACACAACCCACTTACAGTCACTGAAAAATGTAATATGTAAGCTACGGTTCCCAAGAAAAATGTTTCAAAAGAAGTTTAATAAATAAAACTTCCCTTTATTTTATTTATTTCTGGCCAGTATCCTCTAGGACTCAACGACTGCCTGCAACTGCTGCTAAAAACAGCAGTTTATTTTCAATTACGCAACTTACTGGAGAGTGACGTTCGTAGTACTGGTTGTGATTGCTTGGCAAATTGCTCGCATGTGACTGGGACGAAGCGGAAACGTTAGCGACAGCCCGGATATCGCACAAGCACCGTCGCTGACGTTACGAGGGACGAAGCAACTGATGCGTATCCGGTGTGTAGAGTCCTTGAGTACCAAGAACTGAGAGATAAAATCTATGGCCGCCATGGAGGTAAGAATATTCTTACCTCCATGACGGCTGCACTCGGAGGATGCTAAGTTCACCCAACCTGGATATGATTTGACGTCATTATGACGTATATAACGCATTCGATTAACACACCTATCGACTTTTACGAACGTTCGAGATACTAAACTGTCGTCTGCTAGTGGTTTGTTTTGACAAGTGTGATTCTGAAAACAGCTCAGTGTGGCAGCGTATATTTATTTCGCCAGAATAAAAGAGCTGGATATTAGTAGAAATATTCCTGACCGCGGCCTTGAAAACACCACGGACAACACGTTTCGTAAAAAACTGAAGTCTTCTTATGTGCCGACCCGATTAGATTGTGTGATTGTTGTATTGAATGCTTACGCCGAAAATTGTATTTATTTACTATCAACATTTTAGTATGGTTTCATACAATTTGTCTTGTCAGTACATATTAGATTGTAGCAGCATACTCTTGCTGACTTTTTTCTTAATTTATATAGCTGAAAGAGAACTCGTGCACGTTTGTTAGCTAAGTAATTTATATGTCCATCCCAAGATAGTCTTTTATCAACCATAATTCCAAGTAATTTTACACTCGGACCGCAGATACAGGTTCCTTAGCGTCCAATAATGACTGGTGTGTAGAATGATGGAATTTCGAACTTAAAAAGAAAAATATGAGGCATTGTTGAAGAAAAATCGTCAACCGGAGATGAAATACGAGGGGAAGTGGATTTCTCAATGTAATCTTAACCAAAGGTTAGTGTCTAGTACTGATTGACGTATGAAATAATTGAATGCAGTGTCAAAGCATTCCACGGTGGTATGATAAACCAGACGTACTGTTTATTATGTCATGTATACAACCACAATAGTTTTAGCATGTACCTGGCAATGTCAGTGTGGTTTATGTCAGCAGTATAATTAGCTAAGACAAGATTATGCAAAATACGAATTGCATCACAACATTAGCGGATACCTTAAACTATGCAGAAGTCTCGTTACTTTTGCCGGATGCAGCTTGCAGAAGATGGCGGAAATACAGAAGCGTCCGATCTTACCCGTCGGCTTTGACCCATGACGTCACAAATACCGCGGAAACGACTATAAACAATTCCAATATGGCGGATATAAAAACATCGCATACCTATTGTAAACACTGAAATACACAAGTTTCACAAAAAGCCTAATGACTGTAACGGGACAAGCGTGGGAAATTAGGGGTTTTTGGGTGCGGAGAAACTAAATATACAGAAATGTAGCCACCGACCGCCATTCAAAACCACGCAAAACAACGAAATAAATCAACATCACAAAACTGACCAAATACCAAAAAACACATTCCTATCCATAATCGGACACTTCCCTTAACCTATATAGCTCAACAGAACCTACCGATCACATCCCCCAATAGAAAACTAAGAAACGAAAGCTTCCCTTACACCTACATACATCGGCACTTATGCAGTTTAGCAGGTACGGAAAAAATTTTTCATTTTTTTTCAAAATTTGATCATCATGTGTCGTTATGCGGTGGGGGGAGTCTGCAGTGCCCCCCCATCCCCCCACAGGCTTCATTAGTGTCAAATCAATATTTTCGAATCATAGGCGGCCGCTGCCGCGGCCGCATTCCAAAAAAAAACTCCCAACCTAACCTCAAGTGGGCTACGCTACAGATCAATATGTTCATCAAATTGCTTCATATTACGTATACATGTTCATTAGTGTCAAATCAATATTTTCGAATCATAGGCGGCCGCTGCCGCGGCCGCATTCCAAAAAAAAAAACTCCCAACCTAACCTCAAGTGGGCTACGCTACAGATCAATATGTTCATCAAATTGCTTCATATTACGTATACATGTTCATTAGTGTCAAATCAATATTTTCGAATCATAGGCGGCCGCTGCCGCGGCCGCATTCCAAAAAAAAACTCCCAACCTAACCTCGTATTCAGGGCTACGCTACAGATCAATGTGTAGGTCCCTTACGTCACGGGTCAAAGCCGACGCGTGAGATCGGATGTTTCCAACCTATACCCAATACACAAAACATACATAAATAACCAAAAAAAAAAACGGAACTTACCTCAAAAAAGTTCCAGCTCCACAAACTAGATTGGCCACCACAATCACACACAAATGCACACACGCACGCACGCACGCACACACACACACACACACATACAAAAACACACACACACACACCAACGAAAAAATACTGAACTAAAATAAAAACCCAACCCACCCAAACGTCAACCCCCTCCCCCACAACTCCAAAATACAACACACAAACACTATACAACAAAATAAACCACCCACCCACCTACCCAGCCCACCCTAACTAACCACTTTCGGTCTATACATTTTACCCACAGCCCTTAAAAAAACCCGAAGAATGCAATAGCCCTCTGGGACACTCTTCCGCCAACAGTACTCATCTAAATGAGACTGAAGGTTGGAAGAGCGCCTCTTCCCCCTCCCAAGAACTGACTTAACCGCTCCCCACATCCCCTCAATTGTGTTAGTGCAAGCCCCAGTATCATAATTCTTAAACTCTAGACTGTGGTTCACTACTAAATGATTAAATCCCCTCTCACCCAACCCCCTATATGAAGAAAACGCATCTGAAACTACTGTGGACCCCGGCTCTACATACTCCTCAATTAACCCCACTAATTCAGGCTTCGACCTCCCCTCCACAACCCTAAAAACACATTCAGTACCCCCACCCTCCTGAACAACAGCCCCCCACACCCAAAGACCAGCCACAGACTTCCCCATCCCATACTTCCTTTTACCAAACTGCGACTCATCCACCTCCACAAGCACCCCATGCCCACCCAACTTACCCCTGTACTTAATAAATTCGGAACACACCTCACGACAAAAGGAATACCAGTCTAAAACAGTCCTCTCACTCACACCAGTCTCAAACGCGCAAAAACTCTGCCCGCAACTATAACAAAAATAATACGTAATAAGCACAATCTCACGCATGGCCAATGTAGACTTCTCGAACCAGGTACCACGCCTTACAGAACGCCATACGCCATCTTTCCGGCAACACCACATGTATCCGTCCCTGGTCCGAGAGTCCGGAACTTTAACCAATTTCATAGGTTCACGGCACACACCGCACTTCACGACCTCGGCAATTAAGCCAAATAGCTGAAGAAATTTAATCAGCTCTAAAGCTGTCTCCCCCATCATCGCCCTCAACCGAACACTGTTAAGGCGGTCTTTCATATCCATTCCTGAACAAAAAACCACAACCAAATACACTCAATAACAAACTCACCCGACGTACAGCAATGAGCATTAAATTAACCATTAACTCACTAATAGAAATTCTGCTTCAAATCCAACACCTGAGCAACAGAAAACTGACCCCACCACACGAAACAAACGAAACAAACGAAAACCATGAACACACCACCAGAGAGCACGACAAACAAAAACAAGACATCTACAAACACGCCACAATCGCAAATCAAACTCCGCGCCGTAATGAAGTCACACACCACAACACGCTTACGTCACGGGTCAAAGCCGACGGGTAAGATCGGACGCTTCTGTTGACCCAAGATGGCAACAGTAAAGGTCTCTTACTCGGAGAACCAATGTGTTAGGTCATCATATACTCAGTTCAGCTTTAGAGTCCACTGTTCACAAACGAATGGCGCAGAGCACAGCGCTACCCTGTCACAACCTCTCGAAAGTTCACAAAAGTCGAATAGTTGATATACGGTTTCTATCGTTTTCGATGTAGCGTGTAAACGTCATAATGACGTCACGTCGTATCCAAGTCCGGTGAACTTAGCATCCTCCGCTGCACTCAACCAAGGAGGTTAGAACCTCCCACAGACATGTACGTCGAACTATTTGTACCATGGAGGTAAGAATTACCTCCTTGATTTGTACCATAGACCATAGATAATATAGACCGCGCACGCACCATTCTCTGCTGTGTCGACGTTTGAAAGCAAAATCTAAGTTACGTGACTCGGACCAGCAAGCTAAACTCGTTGTAGCAAGCCGAATCTCTATCATTGCGAAGTAGAGCTGACAGTTTTTCTCATTCAAATCTAAACTCATGCATTCATTTTAACAATAAAATGATTTGTATTGCTACTATACGCAATGTACTAGTATAGTTAATTCAGTGTTTCCGAAATTCCTAGTATAAATGGTGTGGTTATCGTTGTTACACGTGACCATTTGAAAAGTATTGACAGTTCTTATCATAAAACACAGAACTATAGTTATATGGTGACTGCCTGTTTATGTTACACTGTCAGTCTTAATTCACTGCGTCCACAGGATTAGAAGACGAACGATCGGCTTGACAGGCAGCATTAATTTTCTGATGATTCTTCAACAATATGTATGAAATGTTTCATTACGGTTTTATAAGAAATGAAAATATTTTATATCCATAATGTCCGTCTTTCCACATAACAAGCGATTATACGTTATGACTCCCGCTTAATCCAGTGCAGATACCGAAACAATGGACATAATATGTTAGAAAATATTGTTGAGAATTCCTGTAGTGAGTTTGATATTAACGTTCTTCCATTTTAAAACGTTACTCTTTCATTGAGTTTTATAGCCAACGATCAACATACATTCTAACTTTCAGCTCATGGAAATATCTCTCCAAGTGTTGTAGTTCACTTTCACAACTGAGATTTCCGTCAGTTTACGACTTACGTAATCACCAGGATACAAAACAAGACTTACCCAAGCATATGTGGAGGTCAATACTTCTGGTTCTAATAAACAGCACAACATATGATTTGTAACAAAAACGTCATATATTTTGCACAATAAATGCATAATGACATACTCGCCTTCGTGCCTCGAGTCACGTGATTTAGATTTTGGTTTCAGTCGAGGCCCACGAGAATCGTCGGCCACGGTTTCAGTAAAGTGTCGTCATGCGCAGTCTATTTTATCTGTGGTCTGTGCGTTGATCTCATCTTTGTTTCCAAGATAGTCTTGATCAGGCAGTAACATCTCTGATGAAGCTTACGAAGCAAGTTGTGATTGTTTGCATGGAAGTGTAAAATTTGTGTCTCGTACGACAGCTTTGTGAGGAATATCCCGCAGGTTCCCTGCCTCGCGGGAGGATAGGTTTTACGCTTCAAACTACATCGTGTGAGTGCTTTTTCCAATATGTGTGAAATGTATGAAATGCAACCGAAAGCAGCCTGTTAAATTTCTAAATCATTTAATTTTAGGAATGCCTTGTGTACATTGCAACAGTGATTTTATGAAAAAGGAGATGTAAATAATGCTCTGCTTATATTTGTTTGTGTGTCTAAAGCTCTTGCAAGGAATGTTTACGTTTCAAAGCCTCTTATCATGTTTGAGTTTAGACGTCGTTACAGTTGATGTGTTGGTAAGAAATATTTGGAAGCTTAATTTTGAATCGCGGAGGTTTCTTGTAGTAACAAAACGTTTTAAAGTTTTAATCTTGTTCGATAAGGGAACGTTAGTTAAATTATTTTTGAAAACATATACCCGCGATCCAATAATAATTATATTCTTCATTACAGTGTTCTGCTTTGAAGATAGCCGTTGAATCGTTTTATAGGCGTTGAATCGTTTTATACGCCATCCTAGCACAACAAACCATACATGAAATGTCACATTTCGGACAGATATTTAATGCGGTTTATCACGGAAACTATTTTTTTTTAATTTCATAATGCGTCATTATAACTATTTATGCGAAAACCAACAAAAAATACCGTAGTGTAACGATTTGTTGTGATACGAAGTTGAGTGGTTAGTTGTAGGTAAAGAAGGTGAGAGACTTCAGTTCGCTGGCAGGATACGTGAAAGTTGTGTCGGTGTACAAAGCATATTACGCGGAAAATAGACCGTACTTTCGCAACTCATTCTAGAATATACCAAGTGTGGGAGAACCATACAAAACAGGACTAACTGCAGAGTGCTGAACATACATAAATAGGGGCAACACAAGTAGTGAGTGATTTGTCTAACTCACAGGCAAGCACCAGCGGACGGTCGAGAAACTCGAACCTACAGGCGCTTGAAGACCTACATACAAATTTTCCAGAACCAGTAATGAGTGAGGAATCTTTCATCACAGTTCGTACATTTCATTCCCATAGGGGACTTGAAGACAATATTAGACTTAATAGTAGCATAGTCACACTGAGGCAATTGTTCTTTCCGCAATTCATACTTAAGTATAATGGAAAGAAACACTAATAACCAGAACAATGATAAGTGCACTGTGCCACAAAGTTCACAGAGATTTACACAGTATAGTTAGAGATGTAGAAATGATGGACAAGTCTAAAAATGCTACTGACTTTTTTTTTGGCAGAATTGATCAAAGTATGTGTTAGTAATAATATTATGAAATGTGGATACTATGTAATTTCTGTTTATAGGTTGACTAGGCCTAATATTAGTAAATAGTGTAGACACTTTGTGTTTTGATGAAGCAACCTGCAGTAGAATAGTAACTATTGTAAATAAGTAAAAATCTTGTGCAAAATACATGAGTATTCCCTGATTTGTTTTTCTGACATGATTCTTGTAGTTGGCATTGGTTTGGGCAGCAAACAAAGATTGTGGCGTACCGACTAAACAATGACATTTCAGCAAAGCAAACCAAATCACAATCAGCCAACAACAAATGTGACAGCTCAAAGTTACACAGTGAACAAAAATTAGAATAATACACTTTAGTGTAGCCTAACAGAAAATGATGAACAGTGTGTCACAAGTTAAAAGTGGGTGCTGAGCTGGGAATCATAGACAAACGGATTTTGCAGCTTTAAATCAATGAATGAACTACCTGGGCATAACTGATGATACAGTTTGAGAGATTCAATTTGGCATACACTCACCTCCTTTACTTTGGAACTGAGATTGTGCTTAAATGCAACAAACAGTCGCTGTAACAGTTGCAAACGACAAGTGAGGTTCAAGCCTGACATACATGCAGTTTGTGATACACCAAATTAAAGATCTCCCCCAAATGCATTATTTTTAGTGCACTTTGTTGTGCTAAAAATCACCGGGAAATGCTACATCTGTGTGCAAAACCTTTACTTAATTTTGTTTTATTTAAATTATAGTCATAAGACACTATTTTTGAATTTTATGAACTGTGCAATTTTAAATTTATGAACATTTAAACAAGTTATCTGTATTTGTGAGCATTTGGCCACTGACAGCATTTACATATATGTCAACCATTTCTCCATGTTTTGTGAGAGAGCATTTGAGAAGATTCTGCACTGGTAGTCATTGAGGACTTCACCATGTTCTTCTCACACTCAAGTTTATTCCATTCAACATCTCTCTAATGATAGTTGCATACTTTTACATTTATTGTGCAATAGCCACTGTTCAGAAGCTTATTCAGAGAGACTGTAGACTTGGAGGGACCCCCAATTATGAAATGTCCTGCTAGATACATATCTATCAACTAGAGCCAGATTTCCTCTAAAATTTCCTGCCCATAAATAAAAGTTCTGTTTCCTCTTTTTCACTCTGTATTAATGTCATCAGAGGTCAGGTCGGCTAAAATGCACTTAGAATTAACAGGCTCTTCCGCTGCATATTGTTGTTGGCAGTTTGTTTCCTTTGGTCATAGCCAATCGGGTGACAGAATTTGGTACCCAAGGAGAATCACTGAATCTGATTTCTTTTGGCAGAAAATATGAGCCAGAAGAAAACTAGACTTACCAATTAGACTGATCTGTAGTGTAGCCAGAGACCAAGGTTGAAATGTGGTCATCTGATTGTGAGTTGATGAAGCCAGCATGAAAATAGACTGTCGTCATAAAGTAATGTATAGGTTAACCCGAGATATACGTTCATCATTACAGTAATCACTTGTTCTTATTTCCGATATTGCCAAAAATTCTGATCATGTGGTTAAATTCCAACCTAATTGAACAAACTACTAGCTAAATTTATTTACGAACCATATGAAGTTACAGATAAACATTCCAATTGGCTGTTCGCAACCAACACACAATTTGTCGTTTTTACTTCCCATCATTCCCAATTAACAGCAACAGCATCACCATTGAAACAGCTGTGGTACATGTAAGTGTGCTTCACTGCAATTCACAAAAAACATTTACTATTATTTTGTATGTCTTGTCATGCCCAACACTTAAAATCACAAGTGATTGCTGGATGATTCAAGTCTCCTCCAGTCATGATAATATGAATGGGGAGCATATGTATAGGCATAATCCATATCACCTCTGGCAGGGCATTTACCTTCATAGTCTTGGATGTTATTGAATTTAACATATCTTAAAATTCAGGAGTAAGTAAGAAAAACATACATTCCCCCTCCCCCTTCCCCCCCCCCCCCCCCAAAAAAAAAAAATTCTTGCCCCAGGATAAAGGCCTCCAAAGGTGACACTGTGAATACCGTTTTGAAGATGCAGATTTTGGAAAAAAAATTTAAAATGCTGTATCTCTGTAACAGTTCTAGATATTTTTATTATTATTATTTGAAAGATAATTGCTTTATGATTGCAATAATATCTTCCGTATGGACATATTGTCAAAGTTCTTTTACTGTCACCTTTTGAATTTTTTTATAATTTACAGAGAGAATTTTTTTCGAAAGTGCCCATCCAGAAAAGTTAAATTTTTTTCTGTTGATTAGTAGCACGTAGTACTATATTCTCTGTAAAGGAGAGCTTCCACTTTGAAGTTGGACAGGTTTTATTTAAAAAAAAATCTAAACGCATGTCTTCACTGAAGTTTTTTAAACTAATTCCTTTGTTACAATGTTTATTTCTATTGTCATTGTTGCAGTTGTTTTTTTATCACTTTTTTGTTGCAGTTATTTCTTTTCAGTTTCTTTGTCGTGGTTGTTTATTGCAGGTTTCTGTCTTGTAGTTGTTCAGCATTGATGTGTGTACTTGAAGAGGCTTCTAAGAAATCTGAGACCACCCAGTGAGTTCTGAGTGTTTGCGAGGTGACACAATTGCAGTGTGTTTACTGAAAAGGACTGTTTGAAATGTTTTTTTAACTGGGACCACAGGAGAGTGAAGTATGCTGACTTTTTGCATATCCAAAAAAGAGTGATATGTAAGACAAACAAAAAAACACTTTGTTCAGGTTGAGAATAAGTGTTCTCATTCAAAGACCCTGTTTCGAAGTGAAGGTGTTTCCAGTGACAACTTCTTGTGTTCTAAATGTTTTGGCAGAATAACTAAAATGATAGTATCTGAAGAAGGTGAAGCCTCACAATGCGCAGATTTTGCATCAATAGGGGAAGAATTAAATACCCTGAATCAGTAAACTAAAGAGGTAGGTGTTAGTCCTGTTAAGAAACTGTGATCAGTGAAGTCGAGTCATAAGCTCTGTGCATCAAGAAAGCGCTGAGAAATTACTAGAGCTATGGATAAATACACTACAGCAAAACTAACGACCATATTCCAAGTAGAAATTCCATCTTCAGAAGAAAATGAACCAAAGCAATCCTGCACCTCTTGCCAGGAATTTTTCACAAATACCAATTCAGCTGTCGAATATTGTGCATCCTACAGTGAAAAGGTGCAAGTTTTAACTATTATTCCAGAGATGTTTTCAAAGAAAATAATTTTGAACCATGTTCCATCAGTATCAAAGTTCATGGTAGGCAAATCAAGAAATGTGGGGTCTGTAAAAGGAGGCTTTGGAAGACCAGATCCCTACTATGGTCATCCTGTAGGAGCAGCTCAAGTTGAAATAGTGCAGTCATTTTATCTGGCAGATAAATGGGACTGTTCTCGCCAGAGTGCCAACAAAAGACACTATAACTGTAATAGTTGAAGGTCAAAAAGTTGTGAAAGTGAAGAGGTACTTGACTCGCAGTATTAAAGAAACTTTTGCCATTTGTAAGAGCAACTATACAACTCCACATATTGGAAGATCAAAATTTTATGCATTACAACGAAAGCGGGTAGTTCCACACCCACCTAGAGATGTCTGTTTATGTGTATACTGCGGGGTCATTCCATGTCAAGTCACCCAGGCCTTGACACCAACCATGTCAGATTTTGATGAAACTTAGTGCAATTACTTCTTTTATCATCCTGGAAGCACTTGTAAATTTTTTTGCTCTATCTCTTGTAGTTTTTTTTTATAAATTTTTAAACGTGTCCTCACAACTAAAAGAATTTGTATATTAAAGAATACTCAAGATATCAGTATGAAATTTTGGAATAAGTTTGTGTATTATATCTAAATGTTAAAAAAAATTACCATTAAGATATACTAAAATCTCCCAAATGAAAAAAAAAATTACAAGTTTTTTTTGGCTAACGGATGTTTAGTTTTACAAAAACTGCAATATCTAGAGTCTCAGACCTGATAGAAAGCTCAAATTTGTTTTAAAATTCTCTTAATTGTATAGGCTATTAGATAAAAGAAAAATTATGTTCGATTTTTAACCTTTTTAATAATTATCTAATTTTTAAAATAATAATAATTATATTTAAAAAATAAAAAGTACGAAGTGACTTAGACACCGAAAATAAGTTTTTGTCTTCTTGGAGTAACAATGTACGCTTGTATTTTGTTTTGTTACTCATGTGTTTTGAAGTAAAACATTGTTACAGTGTTAAATAGTGCTTGGATAGTATCTTATTAAGTTTATTCGAACTTTCAGTAAGTACTGTTACTTAGTTTACAGAGATTCTTTTCCAATATCCTATAAAAGTAACCAGAACAGTAATCAGACCAAAAGTGAAATCAGTATGTCAGATATTCAAACCTGTAGCGTAGGGTTATTTAAAAGATCTGACTGTTTCCAAACAACCTACACACCTTCAAAAAAGTTACAACCGGTATCTGAATTGAGTGAGGAAGAAAAAGATTTGATCCACTTACGATCTGGAATTAATCTGTGTGAATTTAAGAATATATGTTCACACCACAGCCTCTACTTTTTAAATGTTTTTGAAAAGTATCAAACAACATGTGTAGACCTACTAAAAAAACACAAAAAGCCCATCAAAAAATCGTTGACAAGTGTAGGCTTGAATCTTTCTAAACAATTACAAAAAATATTAGCATAAAACCTGGACAAAAGCTTTGCTCAACATGCTGTAACTTTAGTGAGGAATAATTAAGAGTTGAAGTCAATGAAAGTGAAACAGATGATGAAGTCATGGTTTAATTAGAATCATTGGAATCCAGAAATGAATCCCTCGTACAAACAAACATTGCTCTTGATAAATTAGGCTTAACACCGATAAAGCTTAATGGCTTGTCAGGACAAAGTAAAGGGTCTTATTTTAAAAGGAAGGTTAGCAGTATTGAAAAGACTGCAAAAAAGGTGGTTTCAAAAGCATTAAAATATGATGCACCAAATTCTGACGATGACGAAGAAGATACAAGTGTGGTTGAGAAAGCAAAGGATTTTGATGTAATGATTTCTCTTATGAAAGAGAAGATTTCATCGGTTGGGAGGTCTAGAAAAGTCCAGATTCTGACCTTGGCTCCAGATTCTTGGAGTCGAAATAAAGTGATGAAAGAATGTAATGTAAGTGAGTACATGGTGCGACAAGCTAGAAAGCTAAAATCTGAAAAGGGTATTTTGGAAACTCCTGGTCCAAAAAAAGGTAAAATTCTTTCTGAAAATACAGTAAGACTTGTAACAGATTTTTATGAAAAGGATGAAAGTTCCAGAGTGCTACCTGGAACAAAAGACTAAGTAAGTGTTCAAAAAAACTTGTACATGCAAAAAAGACTCATTTTGTGTAACTTGAGAGAACTATTATTCTTTCAAATGGGAGAATCCCGAGGTAGAAGTAGGATTTTCAAAATTTTGTTTCTTGAGACCTAAATGGTGTATCCTTGCTGGTGCTGCAGGCACACACACTGTATGTGTATGCAGTATCCACCAGAATGTTAAACTATTACTGGATGCTGTGAAAATTGAAGAATCTTATCAAGACCTAATTAAGATGCTTGTGTGCAACACGGAAAACCAAAGCTGCGTGCTACATCATTGCGACAGCTGTCCTGCAAATACTGCATAACTAAAAAACTAAGTGAAGATTATGGTTTAGAAGAAGAAATTGTAATCAGTCAGTGGGTTAACACAGATGGGGCAGAAATGATCAAACAGTCTATCAGTTTCTTTATTGGTTAGGTCATTGGAAAAGCTCACCCTGCACTCCTTGAAAGCAAAATCCCAATCAGCAGCCTTTAAAAGATTGAAAGAAGACCCACCACCCAAATCACCAATTATTGTGATGGATTTCAGTGAAAATTATTCCTTTGTTATACAAAATGAGATCCAAAGTTACCACTGGAATAGAGGTGATTGTATTCTACACCCTGTTGGAGTTTTCCTAAGAAATGAGGAAAACAATGTTTTTGTTTCCAACTGTTTTATTAGTGATGACCAAGAACATGACACTGGTTTTGTTAACTTTGTACAAAAAGAAATTACAAAGTGGCTGTCATTACATCATACTGGCATTGACTCAGTTCACTACTTTACAGGTGGTTGTGCTGGGGAGTACAAAAATAGAAACAGTTTTAAAAATTTGACTGAACACTTGAGAGACTTTAATTTGAAGGCTCAACACTCTTTTTTTTGCAACAAGTCATGGGAAGTCAATTTGTGATGGCCTAGGAGGAACTATTAAATGAATTTTAAGGAAAGCCAGTCTACAGCTTTCAGACGAAGAACAAATAACGACAGCAATCGATGTGTACAAGTTTTGTGAAAAAAATATTGAAAACATTCATTTTCACTTTATTGACAAAAAAGAAGCTGATTTGCTACGCTTAAAACTAGAAAAACGTTTTTCAGCAACCCGAACCATTCCTGGAACAAGAAGTTTTCATAACTTCAAACCACTTCCAACAAACAACCTTGAAATTGGAAGGACTACAGATAGTGTAAAACCCTCCTTAGTCTTTTCTTTCCATTCTTCTTCTGATTGGGTTCGTGTTGAACCATCCATAAATAGCTATGTGGCTGCAAATTATGATGGTAACTGGTACTTTGGACTGGTAAAAACAATATTCAATGATGAAGAAGATGCAGAAATTCTGTTTCTACATCCTTCAGGACCAGCTGCATCATTTTATTGGCCTGAAAGAGAAGATTCTTTGGAGCACATAGTCTGTGTAGTAGACGCACCTCAATCAAGCGGCACTGGAAGAATGTATTACTTCAAAAAAGACTGTATCAAAAGAACTGAAAGCTCTTGGATGAAGTGGAAAAACAGTTTGAATCAGCATTAATGTTTATTAAAAAGACAAAATTACTCAAAAAATTCAATGTTTCAAGCAATCAGTTGGGTTATACATAAGTGTCGTAAGTACACTATCTTTGTACATAATTCTAATGTAATCTACTATAATTAATAAACATGTTAAAAAGCCATCATTATTTTTGTTTTATCAAGTAGCCTATATGTTTAAGAGTAAATTAAAACAAACTTGAGCATTCTATCAGGTCTGAGACTCTAGATATTGCTATTCTTACAAAACAAAACATCCATTTAAAAAAAAGAAAAAAATACGTAGATTTTTTTTCGTAGAAAATATTAATATATTTTAATAGTATAATTTTTATCTTCAAATATGTATAATAAATAAACTTGCTGCAAAAATTCATGATGTTATCTAAAAGAGTTTTTAAGATTAGCAATTTTAACATTTTTTGACTCAAAATATGGGCAAACTCATATTACACGCACTTCAAAGAGCAAGAAAGAAGAAATTCCGTTGATTTGACCAGAAACAGCAGGATAATATTCAGATTCACAACATGACAAGGGGGATATTTGTGGCATGTGTGTATGACTGCGACTGGTGGATTGCAGAGATTATAGACACCAGTTATGAGTTAAACGAAATTGTATTGAACTTTATGCTACCACATGGACCAGCTGCTGGATATAGGTTTCCAGCTGAAGGACTGGAACACCACCACCAGTGCTCACTTCCTGTTCACAATGTTTTGAAGATTGTAAGTGATCCAGTTCCTATTGGTTCAACAGGAAGGCATCTAACTATATCAAAGGAAGATACTGAAGCAATGGAACACATTTTTAGTTCATTGACTGGCTAATTTCAGTACAAAACAGAGGGCACAGACGTTGTATAAATTGAAATCTTTAAGTCTTTGGGCCTTTCACATACATTTTCAAAACATTTAAAATGCTTGAAAAATGAGTCTCTTACTCATTTTTCAAAAATAAAATTATGTTAAAAAAGGCTGGGTTTTGATTTTTATGAGCCTGTTATGTGACAATGTGGTAATAAAACAGGTTTGGTGGGGGATGTATGGCAAAAATTTCAGTTGTTTATAAAACCTGTTCAACCTACAAGTGGAAGCTCTCCTTTTCAGGGAATGTAGAACTATATGGTATTAATCAACAGAAAAAAATAAAAATTTTATGGATTGGCATTTTAAAAAAAAAAATCCATAGATTATAAAAAATCAGAACACTATAGTAAAAGAACTTTGACAGATAAGTCCAAATGGAGGAATTCTTTGTAATCATAAATCAGTTATCTTTCACGTTAAAAAAACAACAAAATATCTAGAACTGTTCCAGAGATACAGCATTTTAAAATTTTTTCCAAAATTCACATCTTCAAAATAGTATGCACATTGTCATATTTGGAGGGCTGTATCTTGGTCCAGAAATTTTTTTACCTATATAAAACAAGAAAATGTGTGTTCCTTACTTAGTCCTTCATTTTAACATAGGCCACATTCAATAACATCAAAGACTATGAAAGTAAGATTTTTCCTAGCCTGCCTAAATTGATATGGACTATGCCATTAGTGAAGTAAGGCTGTTTCAAAAGCTTTTGGGTGTATGTTGGTGTGAAACTGGTGGTCAATAGGATGACTCCACTCATAGGTGTATCCTCACGCCTGATACAGAGCTTAGTCCTAAGGATGTAGTGTGTAACTTCAATTTCTATCTCTAGATTTGGGTGTCAGGTCTACTATGACTATTACACGTACTCCGTTATTCAGTAGCTTTTCCTTTCAATATGGACTCATATTTAACACCAAAAACTGTACTGCTATCAATTTCAGTTAATAACTAGTTTCTAAACCTCGTATTATACAAATTTCAATGCTTTTTAGAAGAACTGCAGACTCTGATACTTTGTTATGGACGTTTCTGTAGTTGATTGCTGGAATTTTGTTTCCACTGGGGCCTGGGAGCAATTATTTGTGTCTTTCACTAATGTATAGTTTCCTGCAACTGTGATTATGTCAACTAGATTGAGAGTCCTCTCATCATAACAGGCTTTGTTTACACTACACACCAGCCAATTGTGTGTAGGGCATCCCTGCTTCATTTGTGGGGTCCCTATAGTCCTCAACCTTGGGGCGTATGTCTACAAAGTTTTGATATAGCCTTTTACAGAAGCTTCAAAGTATCTGTTACAAAGTGTTACACATGATAGAACCATGGGCCCACAATCGTTTTTGGAGACAAGGCAGCAGATAATGAGCTTTGTTAAAATTCTGAGAGCATATATGGTCTTCTCAGTGTTTCCTGCCTGTCACTGGACTGAACCATCCAAAGGGCCTTTGCTTGGACACTTTCCCATTAATTCCAATTGTCTCTTGCGAAATGCAAGTTGTGCAATTCCCATAGTACCTCAGTTCACCCTGACAGAGAACTCTACTTGAGTAGCCAGCACTCAAACATTGTTGCACATCCCAATTTTTAGAACTCCTCTATGATAAAAAGATGACATAGCTGCCACTGAACACCATCCGCATGTGACAGCATAATGCTCTCTGCTTCCACCCCAACCCGCCTTGCCACGTGTATCGCATTACTCTCCTCTGCATCTACCAGTCCTTGGTCATGTTTCAACTAGTCTATGGTGAAGCGGCACCCTTGGCTTTGAAATCATTATATCCGGTGCATCATCAGCATCATTGTGGAATATGACTGGCCACAGTGCCAACCGGACTTGTCCTGTAGAGGGTCTCCATATCGAAGCAGGGATCTTACCTCTTCAGTTCTGGTGATATCAACTCTTGCTGGCTTATACAATCATTGTACAATTTACTAATGATCCAACTTAGTGAATTATTTTTTCATACAGGAATTGTCTGCCCTCTAACACTTTCTGTTGGGTGGGTATCCCAGTTGAAATTTCTCTTAAAGACCCTATGCTGGAGCCTCTGCCAATCTCTCCCCCCCCCCCCCCCCCTCCCCGCTTTCCATAGATTGTGTTCCACATGTAGTCTTGTTGTGCATGCCTCCTTGACATATAAGCAGACCATGAATTAGAATCTATCTATTTCCGTGACATGAAGTTTGTCAACCACATGACCAACCTTTCAGCATCTGCCTTCTTAGTTCTTCAGGAGTATCAAGATGCTGCTGTCAATTACAGTCACGGCATGGATAGGATGGCGTATGCTTTTACATCTCCCACCAGTTGGAACAACCATCATTGACAGGAATAGGTACTGTTTTGTTATGGCAAAACCAGTAGTCATTAAGAACCCTTAGAGAGACATCACTCAGCTTGTTTTATTTTGTAGTGACCCAGTGAGCAACCTCCAGTCTATCGATTGATGGTACTCTTGTTAGTCTGTAATATTCCTTATTAATGTTGTTCTCTCTACCCTGTCAAAGTACCTGCTGGATTGTCTTTCTCTGGGTCCCAAGTCGTATAGGTATCACAGGGAATGAACTGACAGACTGTTTGGCTGGATGAGTGATTATTCACCCAGCATTTGCTTTGATGATCCTGGGTGCAGATTTTTATTTGTAAATAAGACCTCTACTAACTCAGAATGGAACGTCTGGTGGACTGCTGCCCACTACTGGTGAACTAAGCATGGTCAAGACCGCTGTATTGCACTACTACTTCCATTTCCTTACAGAACGAGGTGGCGCAATGGTTAGCACACTGGATTCACATTCAGGATGAAGACGGTTCAATCCCACGGCCATTCTGATTTAATTTTTCCGTGATTTCCCTAAATCGCTTCAGGCAAATGCTGGGATGGCTCCTTTGAAAGGGCACGACAGAATTCCTTCCCTGTCCTTCCCTAATCTGATGATACGGATGACTTCACTGTTTAGTATATTCCCCCACACAATCTAACCCAACCCAACCCTTCCATTTCCCTCGGAAGGAACCCACCATCCTATGTCACATCGATGTTGGCCATAATAGATTAACCTGTAGTTTTGGATCTTACTGAACAACCCCCATGTTATGGTTGTGGAATCTTAGAGACAGTAGGTCCTAGCCTGGTGGAATACTCCCTCCATCTGGCTCTCCATGCCAAGGACGGCTTTAAGGATTCGGTGTCTCTGATGTTGGCAGATGACTTACGGACAGTTGAACTAGTTATTCGTTTCCTCGGAGGAAGTTGTTTTTCTTCTCAGACCTAATATTTTGAACTGCTTTTGGGGTTGAATAGTTTGTGGTTCAACTGCTCCTGCTGCATTCTGGGCCCAGAGACCCTGTGTCATATCTCCTCTGCTAGTCTGCGTGGTCATGCCCTGTGTAATTTATCTTTAGTTTCTGTTGGATGTGTGGTTGTCCCTTTTTTTTCTGCACTGTGTTGTGTTTTACTGTTTGAGGAGTGTCCCTTCATATAGCACTCCAGTGGAAACAAAGCCTTAAGCACTTCTTAATCTTGGTAAGAGCCGATGATGAAAAATCAGTTTCTCAGGGTTTTATGCTTCCTCAAAGATGGTAGATTCTATTCCCATCTCGACCATAAAAGATGATTTTTAAGTGATGCCTGACATATGTACTCCATAAACCTGTAACACTAAAGGTACACGCAAATAAGATTAATCTTAGTCAAAGATGATCATATAGTACAATGACACTAGCATAAACTGTTTGTTCACTCCAAGCCGACTTATGGTGAAGTGATTAATATGTCAGACTGAATCAGTAGAAGTCTAAAATGGCAACAAATAAGAGGATTTCAAACTCGGTCATACACAAAATTTAATTTCGCAATTGTTAATTCTGCATATCACTTCAGGTTTCCAATTACTCACTGTAAACACATTGTTGCCTACTTTCATATTGGTAACAGTCAGAAAGCTATCAATACTGGAACTTTTAGGTTTCCTCGTCATGATTGATTAATAGTGAGCTTGTGATTTTTCTGCCAAATTGTTGTTATGTCCATTTTCTTCACAATATTTTGACAACCAACCCAGCCATTTATTTCAGGTTCTGCGAGTTTTGCTGTTATGTGTACTCACTGTCTGGCCTCAAATCAGACTCTGAACTGTTGTTGGTCTCATGTCCCTCTCAACATCTTTGTTAGATAGCTCATTGTACAGAGAAGTTGACATTTCATCCATCCTGAGAGATAACGTCATTTCATTCTTGAGGTGAGATGATGTTCCGTAATACATAAGTAGGATAAGCGCCGCCAAAAGAAAGGTAGACCCCTCAGTACGTTGAACTTCCAACAAGGTGCCAATAGTGATAATGAGATGAACAATAGTTCAGTCTGGTTGGAGTCCAGGCAGCGAGTACACATAACAGCAAAACTCTTAGCGCCTGTGCAGAAAATGGAAACAGCAACGTGGCAGAACACCCAGAAATTCACTACTATCAGTAGCTGTGAAGTCATTTGATTTCTATAGATTCAGCAACTCCAGTCAGTCACTGTCCCAGAGATCTTATTGGAGGGCCCAAGTAGTAATATAGCACACTTAACATGTTTTCCATATAAAAACAGATGTTCAGGATGTATCACATATTTTAATAATCTGCTTTATCCTTTTCCTAAGATGGTTTATGCCCCAATACCATCTGAAAATTTTGTGTAGAACATTGTCAAGTCACATGTTTTGGCAAAGGTTATTCACACACACAAGAAAAAATTAACTTCATTCATCAAATAAAAATGACAAACAATGGTAATTTATCGTAGCGGAATTTTGAGCTATTTCCATGCTTGCAGAAATAATGTCTCAAAGAGGATTTGCCTCCTTGCAAGAAGACATTAAACTAAAGGGAAATTGTGTTCTTGCGAGAAGGTGAACCCTTTTAACTCATTTTTAACACACAATTTCTGTGAATGTCCAAGACGAGAAAATTCATAATTTCAAGAAAGAAGATTTTCATTCCATTATTTTGAAGTACTCCGATCATTGAGAATCATTGTGTGCAAGTAAATGTTTTGCATTCAGCAATGTTTGTGTAAAACTTAATTTCTGTGTTGATAATTTGCTCAAAGGGCAGTTGGGCCATATTATTAAATCTTGACTTGTGCTATTTGAATGTAAAAGAAAAGTTTCAATTTAAAGTTTTAGTCAAATAGGCCCTATTTATGATCTATCACTGTACAATTAGGATGAACATACTAAGACAGTAGAAATATTGATTTTGAGCAATTCCAATCTTTGTTACAGATTTTTGAACATACTATAAAAGAAAAACATGGTGGCTCTGGCAGAACAGTCAGCTGATGTTGAAATGAAGAATGCAGACAGCCCTTCTGGTGAGGGAGATGCTGGAGATGCGAAGAAAGATGGTGATGTTGTGAGCATTCAGGATATCAGAGAACATGCCAGGCAGATTGAAAAGGCGGTGCAAAATAAGGAACCTCGATTTATATTGAGAGTACTGCGATCTCTCCCAAATACACGAAGAAAACTGAATTCTGTTGTCCTTAGAGGAATTATTACTGGTTTCTACACACACTCTGCAACTGAGAAAGATGCATTGTTAAACTTTGTGGAGGAGCCAATGGAAACAGAAGGTTCGACATCCCAGCGAATGCGTAGCGGAAAAAGTTCAACTGCTCCTTTACTGCCTGAGGTTGATGCATACATACATCTACTGGTCCTTCTGAAGTTGATTGATGGACGTAAGTATGAAGATGCAGTTACATGTTCTGACCTCCTTATGCAAAAAGTGACAGCACAGAATAGAAGAACTCTTGATCTTGTAACTGCCAAGTGCTATTTTTATCATTCACGAAGCTATGAACTTACCAATCAGTTAGAAAAAATTAGAGGATTTCTTCATTCTAGACTACGCACTGCAACTTTGCGGAATGACTATGAAGGACAAGGTGTCCTTATAAACTGTCTGCTTAGAAACTATTTACATTATAACTTATATGACCAAGCTGACAAACTGGTGTCAAAATCAGTTTTTCCGGAGTCTGCTAGCAACAATGAATGGGCTCGTTTCTTTTATTATCTTGGCAGGATTAAAGCAGCCCGTTTAGAATATTCAGCAGCACACAAAAATCTTGTTCAGGCATTAAGGAAGGCCCCACAGAACGCAGCAGTTGGGTTCCGGCAGACTGTCCAAAAGTTAGCTGTCACAGTTGAATTACTTTTGGGAGATATACCAGAACGACAGATCTTCAGACATGCTGCATTAAGGAGGTCATTAGCACCTTATTTCCAGCTTACTCAGGCAGTTCGCATGGGAAATCTTCAACGTTTTGGAGAAGTACTTGAAAACTTTGGTCCACAATTTAGAGCAGATCATACATTTACACTAATTTTGCGTTTGAGGCACAATGTTATCAAGACAGCAATCAGGTCTGTGGGCTTGTCGTACTCACGAATTGCTCCAGCAGACATAGCAAAGAAGTTGGGGCTTGATTCACCAGAGGACGCGGAGTTCATTGTCGCAAAGGCTATTAGAGATGGAGTTATTGAGGCCACATTAGATCGTGAAAGAGGTTATATGCGTAGTAAAGAAACTACTGATATTTATTGTACAAGAGAACCTCAATTAGCTTTCCATCAGCGTATATCATTTTGTCTAGAACTTCATAATCAAAGTGTAAAAGCTATGCGTTATCCTCCAAAATCATATGGCAAAGACCTGGAGTCTGCAGAAGAACGGAGGGAACGAGAACAACAAGATATGGAGCTGGCGAAGGAAATGGCTGAAGAAGATGATGATGGTTTCCCATAATTTATGTAATTATCTTTTTTTAATGAACAGATGTTTGTTTTGTTTCATTTAACAAGATTTTCTGCTCTGTTTAATCTACAGAGTTGCATTATATAGTTATTTTACATTGATTAAAATAAACTTTTCCTTACAAACAATGAATATATTTAAGAAATTATTTTTGTACTTCATTTTTAGTCACTTCACATCATTTACAATCTTCTAATGCTGCTTCTTGTGGTAGGTATTGTTTAGTTTGGAAAATATTGTTTGACGAGTTAATTTGTTTCACAGTTTTCTGTGTTAAATTTTCAGTGCACACAAATGAGGCAATTAGAACACGAAATCACATGCTTGCTGTAAAAATATAATAAACGAAGAATCGTTGGTTACTTTTGGACAAAACACCCATTTATGTTACCTGGTTAGAAATTGTATTTATCCCTTCAACATTGATTAAAATTGAGCTGCACTCTAAATAGTTACACAACTTAAGGGATGAAACACTTATAGCAACAATTGTTTCTTCCTTTTCTCTACAGTGAAATGAGCAGCAGCTTTAAGACAATGAATACGCAACAGCTTTAAGATGATGAATATGTTAATATGCCACTGGAGTAGATGACACACCCTCAGAATTACCAAAATATTGGGAGCACCACTCGTGACAAAATTATTCCACCTGATGTACATGATAGACACACTGGTGAAAAGAAAAGCCCTCAGACTTACAGAAAAATGATAATAGCCGAAGTAGAGATGATATAGAATTCAGACTGGCTAAAGCAGGAGGAATTTGTTAACTGATCAGCAGTAGCCGTGGCAGACTGCTTTGTTTATTGAGTTTTTGTTTTCTACTTTCGTTAATTGAATACAGTATTTAGTATATTATCTACAGGTTTCTACCAGGTCCTATCCTTTTGCCTAGTATCCTCTACTGTCTCAATTTCATCTCACAAAACTGTGCATGTCTTCTGTTGTATTTCATTCCCATTTCAGTCCAGCATTGCTTAATTCCCACTCTGAAACTCTCAACAATCTGTTTCTTTTGGTTTATCCAGGCCCAGCACCTTAATTTCCTACATGTTTGCAATTTATTTTTAAGCTGCATTTAACAATCAATAAATTATCATCAACCTTCACATCTGACCTGGGAAATGTGTGGCAGTTGAATGTAAATTTAATTTCTTGGTAGTTACGTGTGAAGGAGGAGGCAAACATATGCATGTGTAATTACATCTGGAAACCACAGACACTGACCTAAGAACACACATGTGACATCGTATTAAGAAGGCATGAGAAAAACATTTGCAAACTACCAACTACTTGACAAACTGCAAGCAATTGAAGAGACTACTAAGGAGTAGTGAACTACTCCCCAAGCCTCTCAAAAAGAAAAAAAAATACCTTATATTGCTTACACATTTGGCACCCTAGACTCACCCAATCAAAATCCAAAGTCACTAGGCAAATATTTGTCCAAACTGTGCAACAAAGGGCTGACTTATGTGAACCAGATTCTCACAATGATTGATAACAAAGTATTTGATGTTGGTTGCATCTGGTTCACAGATTAAACACACTTCCTTTTGAATGGAGCCCTGAATAAATAAAATGGGCAATTTCAGGGTTCTGAAAATTCCCATTTGTGTGAAACGAAACTGTTGTATTCTCTTTAAAGTTGCTGTTTGGACTGTGATATGAGCAGAGGCATTATGGGCCTGTTTTTAAGCGAGAAGCGATCACTAGTGAATGTTATTACATTGCAATTGTGGAACAATTTGTCACAACACATCTAGTGTTGGAGGACTGACCAGGTGACAAGTGATGCATGCAAGATGGAACATCACTATAGCGGTACCTTGTGCCAGCCTGTCACTACAGTTGGGTGACCTTATGCCTATCTTCTGTGCCCACAAATATTCCTCATGAATCGCTCAGTCTATTAGTGAAAACCACATTAAAATCCCTACAGTAGTTCCTGAGATTAGCCCGAACATACAGACAGAAACCATGGTGGGGGCCTTAATGTATGTATAGATTTTAATGTTTCTCCTTGAACCTAATCAAATGATTAGTAAGTGAATATTAGAGGAAGAATAAATCCTTATTCACACACAAAGATGGAACTATGTGAACTGCCTGGATAAGAATACAGTGTGGCATTGTGACTGTGCAACTTTCTTAAAGAGAGAGGAAAAAAAAAATGCAGTACATCAGATTACGAGATTAATCCATTACTGCAAGCTGTGGTGCATGCAGCGTGGTGTAGTAGTTAGCATCACTGGATGATGTGCCGTGGGGTGCCAGCTTGAACTCGACCATCAGCAGTTATTTGTTTTTGAGAATTCATCATTTCTGGAAGGTTCTTGAAATACCTTGTTTGTATAAATAGCTGCACTTTCCATCCAGGAGGTCAGTTCAGTTCTGGCTTTAAGTTGGTGTCTGTGATAAACTTGGTTTCAGTATTAAGTGTTGAACTTCAGTGATGCTGCTACCTTTGGATTTGGACTTGATTGTGGCATAGACGTGACAGTATTTTGAAGCAAGTAAGTTATATATGGCTCATAAATTATCCATATTCATCTCATTTACATAATTAGCCACTCTTGTGTGTCAGAAAAATGATACCTCTATAGGGACATTAGAAGGTAAACCCTGCATGAACATTTTTAGAGATTGTGCGAAGTATTCATCCCATCTCCAGTAAAACAATCATCCTAAGTGCTGGGAGATACTGTCACTTCGTTCTGAAGAGGTGTCTGCCTCATTTGGCTGTTGACTTGCACACTTCTGGTATTCTTGTTCCTCTCACTTCACGACATACTATTGCATGGCAGTCTTCACTCACTGTATGTGTAGGGAAAGTGATGAACAATAAGCATTTGTGGTTACATGGAGTGACATTAAATTTATGTTAGAGGTGGCTAATGATGAAGCAAAATTCTTATTAAAAAGCATACTTTACTGGATTGTTAGGTATCAAACTAGGGGATAAAGGGAGAAAAAGAAAACACAGTTACAAACACATCCCAAGGGTTTACTACTCCAGGAAAGATATGGTGAAGAAGGGGAAAAAATTAATCCTAGGGTAATATTGACAACTGACACAATTTCCTTGGACACATGTTCTTAATTTTACATTGTCAGTATCAAAGTAAGCAATGTTCACTGTGCTACATTTTTTACTCCTTTTTTGTTTTATGAGATTTCCTTTTGGCAGAGTAGTGTCAAACTGGTTTTGCTTCAGTTGATCTTTGTTTATGCAACTGTTACTTTTTTGGTATTGTCATGAGAAACTATTGATTTTTGAATGTCTATATTTGTAGAATCATTGACCATACTGAAATAACCTCTTAATATGTCATACGGAAAGCAAAAGGAGCTCCCTTGTTGAAAATGTTGGCGTTTGAGTTTTTGTAATTTTTATATTCATCATTAAATCCGGAACAACTTGTGTAAAAAAATAAATAAAAAATAAAAATTGTATCTCTATACTTGAGTAAGAATATTTGTGATGAAAAAGAGAGATTTTGAAACAATGCATCACCATTATTTAACTGGACATATTTAATGAACAAATTCTGTATGCATAGTACCTGTAAAAAGTCCTTGTAAAATGGTACAGAGTATAAATTAGCATTATATATTATGTGGTTAATCCCTTCAGACTTATGACATGTAGTCTACATAAATCTAAAACCAAATGAATTGGCTCCAAATTGAGTGAAGTTAGTGAACACTGTGCTGGTGTCTTTTGGCAAAGTATTGGTATTTTTGTCCCATTTTATAGCTGACTGCAGATTTGAAAAATCTGTTGGCATTTGTAACTCTAATATAAAAAGTGACCACATCTCTCTTTTGACATCATCGTAATCACAAAATGTTCTTCTTTTATACAAAACAACTCCAAGCTCCTTCAATGCCTCTAAAAATTAGGATATGCTATTTTGTGAAGCTTTCCATACGCAACTGCAAGATTTTGAAAAGAAGCCTTTTCTCAGGCCAATGTTGTTTCGCCATAACAAGAGGTTCATTGCTGAAGGCAGACATAATTGTTTTTAATGGTTTAATTGCCTCCTACAAGATTAAAACAACTTTCAAATCAGTACAACCATGTACAGAATAAAGTAAATTGTTACAGTATACAAAAAAAAAATAATAAAATAAACTGGACATTGCAGTCACTGTCGAACGATTTTGCTTGTGCTGAAAATTTTAGTCTTCCCCTTTCATTTTGTCATACATATAATCATATGCAGACTCACTAGCTGTAGCTTACATGTTATGCAATGTTATCCCTTCCAGTACTATGACATCTGTGCAGGTATAGGCCAAGTTATTTTGTGTGCACTCTACCTGCAAGTGCACATGCAATGGTGGGAGATGTATCAATATTTTCCTTTATTACTCCAAAAGTTGCACGCAATTGCAATGTTAAAAAGCAAAACTGCTTGAGTGAAGAGTTCATGAACTGCACTTTAGAGATCCTGAGTTGTGAATCAGACAATGATCCAAGCACAGATATCAAATTCTGCATGAAGGGACCACCTAGCCACTCCACCTCTTCATGTATCACAGTATTCCAGTCTTGATGCAAATGTAAGGGTGGAAAAAAAGGCTAAGTAGTAAGATGGCCCCCATATGAAGTCCAGTGACCATTTCAAGGTTTTGATAAGCATGGGCAGAGCAATGCCTGAAAGAAAGTCAGCTAGATTGGGGCACAGCAAGTCAAACTGTACACTGCACAGCCGATTTTCTTTATTTGTACATGGGAAACAGCAACCACAATTGGATGGATCTCATGACGTCCAATCCATCACACTAATTAATGCACCCACCACAATTCATAAAATAAGAAGGGGACTTGTGAATGCAATAAATTTTGTGAGCACAGATCTGCAGAGGTTTTAAGGAAAGCCCATCTTCTGAGAACTAAACAATGTCTTGGGTGATTGGGCTTATCATCATGTTATTATTAAAGGTAATAAAAACAGATTGTGGTGGCAGCTCTTTAACCCAGAGGGAGGCCATCATAAGCATTTCAGGGAATGACAAAAAGTGCACATAAATTCTGTGGTGAGGAATGAGATCCTCAAGATCAGCAAAAAATGCATTTTTTAAGTGACTTCATCTTGCTTTCCACTGTTAGAATTTTATGTTACAGTTAGAATTTCGGCATTAAGCCATTTTCAAGCATAAGATTGTCAAGCAGTCTCCAGCATTTTGAAAATCCCACTTTAATTATGGCCACCTGTACATCAGTGACCTGCCGGATAGGGTGAGCAGCAACCTGTGACTGTGCTTATGATGCTGTAATATATAGGAAAGTGTTGTCATTGACTGACTAGGAGGATACAGTGCTACTCGGACAGAATACTATGTGGTATGATGAATCACAGCTTGCAATGAATGTAGAAAAATGGAAATTAATGCAGATAACTAGGAAGAACAATCTTATAAAATTCAAATCCAGTATTAGTGGTGTGGCACTTGACAGTCACTTTGATTAAATATCCAGGCATAACACTGCAAAGTGATATGAAATGGGACCAACATGTAAGATCAGTTGGTCAACTTTGGTTTATTGACAGAATTCTAGTAAAGTGTAGATCATCTATAAAAACTACGTATAAAACACTAGTGCAGCCAGTTCTTGAGTATTGCTTGAATGTTTGGGATTCCCACCCAACTGTTGATTAGGTACCTTACTTTATTCCAAAAATTGCTAATATACTTTTATAAACATGTTGCAACCATCTGTCTGCAATCTTCAGCTGTTGTGATAGTTGAGTAAATATGGATGTGATAAACTTAATAGTCTGCCACTATAGCGAAAATCACCTTCACACCTCGACCAAGGTAAGATTTCTTCCCATAGTCCAACTTTAATATGGCATAACAGAGTAAAGAAAAAAAGTTTAATGGATAACATTTGGCATTATTTATTCTGAATCAAGTATTGGTGACAATACAGCACAAACTCTGCACACAACTAATTTAAAAAAAGAAAAAAAAAATCTGAGAAGTAAAAGGTCAACATAAATGATAAGATCAATGGCAAAGTAATTAAAATTAGAGGAATGTGCTTACAGTAATTAATGAAAATAATACACTGCTCAAGAAAACGTTTTCCAATATTAAACTGTTCTTTTATCTTAAGTTCTGCAACACGATTGTTTGGATTCCCTTCAGAAATGTTTAACCACATTCTCATTCGGAGTTGACCAGGAGCATACTTGTTTGAACCATCTCACACCTGGAAAGTGCAATAAATTTACAATTTTTGCTAGAACACAACATTTTGTTTATCATCATAAAAAAAAATGACATTTGCATAGTGGACCACATTGTGAGGTTTTGTTGTGTAATTTTTTGTAGTGCTTACGCAAGTGTTCCTACAGAACAACAGTCTTGCTAAACTGTTACACATAAAACTCTTTTGCAATGCTAATGTCACTATTAAGGCATATCACAGCACAATACAATTTTTATGCACTTTATCATAGTGAGTGTATCTGAAAGCAAGGTAGAGACATTTCTACAAAATCTATACAGAACCACTGGGCATTATATAGGTCAGCACTCCCCAAATACAAGGTAGAATATACTGTTGCCATTTAAAAATAGGATCCTATCAGCAGCAGGATGTTCGTGTATTCAAGTGCTAAACACCGCTTCATTCTAACATCACACAGGTCCTTTGCCAAGTACTAATTTACTCTGCTAAATATTAAACAAGCAGCACTAGTTTAACAATAGCTTCATAATACACAGGAATAGCAGCAGCTTTTCTTATTAACTATTGAATTTATTTGTATTCTTTAATGCTTTATAGTACGATGTATCTGCTGTCTGCACTCCATTTCAGAGTTGCATCTATCACTTCATACCTAGCCTGTTCAGTGTTGTATGTTTCACTAGGGCCGCTCCCAGAACTGTGCCATCATGGTCATACCAACTGCTGCAAGCTCTGCATTCCAACTGAACTTCATCTTAAAACCTTGTCCTTCTAATCTTATATTCCTGCTCACCAATTCTAAAATATTTATAGTAAAAAGAAAAATTTTATTTGCATATCATTCCTCTACATGTGCATTGAAATCTCCCAAGTATATGATAAGCCTGATTATACATTCTGAAATAAGGCCCTTTCATCAGAAAATGTTGGGATGGACAAGAAAGGCAGTTAACCTCTAGGAAAGGATCAAGCCTCTTGTGTACACTGTTCATGTAAATGTGAAATCATTGTTGTGGCATAGACATCTGACTGATAATCTTGGAGGGTAACTAGATTAAACTATTAAGGAACTCGATCTAAAGGAAAGGAATATAACTTTTAATCCATCAGCTTTTGAAGGGAGTGTTTGAGAAACTTCAAACACACTGGTAAATATGACAGTAGCTGGCTGTGTGAAAGGTTGGAAGTGGAATGACTGAGTAAACATAATATTATACACTACATCTTCATTTGAAGGGAGACATGAAACATCACAGAAAACGTGCATAAGGACAAAATAGTCTCATAAGGAAGGCAAAATGAGATGAGTTTTATTGTCTGGAAGCACATCACTGGGTGGCAAAGTAGACTTGAAAGAAGCAGGAACTGACAGAGACCATAAACAGATACATCATGAGGTGCCCTTGTAGAGGAGTATCTCGTGTGGATTGAGACACTGCTAGCCAGTGTCTCCTACCATAGCAGCATGACCCACGAAGAAGGAAACCAAATGCTTCATAGATAAAGACACATTATACATTGTTTTAAAGAATAGTTATAGACAACAGAAATGGAATGATGGAAATAATATGTGGAAATTAACTTAGAAATGGATCCCATGGGAGAACCTTATAAAATAATCAGTGATGAGATATCATTAGCAGTCCTGTCTATATTCAAATGAAATGATAAAGACAGTAACAGAAAGCTCTTGGAAGAGTCAGCTGTCCTGCTAATGGAAATATTACTTCGTGATGATGTAGAAGAAAGTGAGACAGAAGATCAATGGACACTGTGAACAATGTTGCGATGATTGTAGGAAGACATAGAAATAATCAATACCTTCAGGAGACAAAATGTGTATTACTATCAACAGACACATTTAAAAGTAGGTGACACACTATCAAGCTTCCAGAAATAACAGTTCCTTCCTCGGGAAGGAGAGACGGATATATTGGGATAGTTTAGAAAGGAAAGATAGGCCACTCAGATCCCATGATGAGAGGTACCCACATATATAGTTATAGGGTGTCCATGGCAGTCTGATACATTACTTCACTGATCATGGGCCATATTCTACTCTTCAGTGCCAGTGACAGTGTGGGCTATACAGTGTACACAGTGGGTGGGTAGGTGCTAAAGATGCTGAGGTCCAACGCAGCAAAGTGCTCAAGCACATGTTGGAAGATACTACAGCCATAATATCCTGGAAGGCCATGAACAACTTCATGAGACATTCAGTCACACAAGAAAATGCTGTCATCCCTGTTGGTCGATATCCTGTAAAGATGAAGAAAAGTCTGTTGGACTTCAAAGCTGTCCATCATGGTAGTAGTAGCAGCAGCAATTTCAGTAGCATGGGTTCTTAGGTGGCACAGTGGAAACACTACTGCCGAGCCAACCTGATTTCAGGGAATCCAGCAGGCTATGCCCGATAACCAGCATAGTTTCATCATCGTACATCCACAGTTGAAATGGAGGACAGTGGGACGTCAGCTGGTATATGTTTATATTAAAAATGAAGAAATTCCTCCAGCTGTATTTAAGGTGTCAATTTTATTTTGACAACTAGTTTCGACGTTGTAACAATGTCATCTTCAGGCCCATACAGTTGTTGACGTCAACTGCATGCAGCTGATTCTAGAAGTCTTGGACTTCTAGTATCGGCCACACGCAGTTGATGTCAACAAGTGTATGGGCCTGAAGATGACATTGTTACAATGTTGAAACTACACTACTGACCATTAAAATTGCTACACCAAGAAGAAATGCAGATGATAAACGGGTATTCACTGGACAAATATATTATACTAGAACTGACATGTGATTACATTTTCACGCAATTTGGGTGCATAGACCCTGAGAACTCGGTACCCTGAGCAACCACCACTGGCCATAATAACAGCCTTGATATGCCTGGGCATTAAGTCAAACAGAGCTTGGATGTCATGTACAGGTACAGCTGCCCATGCAGCTTCAACACGATACCACAGTTCATCAAGAGTAGTGTCTGGTGTATTGTGACGAGCCAGTTGTTCGGCCACCATTAACCAGACTTTTCAATTGGTGAGATATCTGGAGAATGTGCTGGCCACGGCAGCAGTCGAACATTTTCTGTAACCAGAAAGGCCCGTATAGGACCTGCAACATGTGGTCGTGCATTATTCTGCTGAAACGTAGGGTTTCACAGCCGTAAAACATCTGAAATGTAACGTCCACTGTTCAAAGTGCCATCAATGCGAACAAGAGGTGACCGAGACGTGTAACCAATCGCACCTCGTGCCATCACACCAGGTGATACGCTAGTATGGCGATGACGAATACATGCTTCCAATGAGCATTCACCGCGATGTCGCCAAACACGGATGTCACCATCATGATTCTGTAAACAGAACCTGGATTCATCCGAAAAAATGACGTTTTGCCATTCGTGCACCCAGGTACGTCGTTGCGTACACCATCGCATGCGCTCCTGTCTGTGATGCAGCATCCAGGGTAACCGCAGCCATGGTCTCCGATCTGATAGTTCATGCTGCTGCAAACATCGTCAAACTGTTCGTGCAGATGGATGTTGTCTTGCAAATGTCCCCATCTGTTGACTCGGGGATCAAGACGTGGCTGCGCGATCTGTTACAGTCGTGCAGATAAGATGCCTGTCATCTAAACTGCTAGTGATACAGGGCCGTTGGGATCCAGCACAGCATTCCGTATTACCCTCCTGAAACCACCGATTCCATATTCTGCTAAAAGTCATTGGATCTTGACCAACACAAGCAGCAATGTCGTGATATGATAAACCACAATCACGATAGGCTACAATCCGACCTCTATCAAAGTCGCAAATGTGATGGTACGCATTTCTCCTCCTTACATGAGGCATCACAGCAACGCTTCACCAGGCAACACTGGCCAACTGCTGTTTCTGTATGAGAAACCGGTTGGAAACTTTCCTCATGTCAGCACGTTGTAGGTGTCGCCACCAGTGCCAGCCTTGTGTGAATGCTCTGAAAAGCTAATCATTTGCATATCACAGCATCTTCTTCCTGTCAGTTAAATTTCGCGTCTGTAGCACGTCAGGCTTCCAATTGTTTGGCAATAAAATGTTCACAATGGTGAACAAATAATAAGAAAAGTATGTGACATTCGTCATGAAAACAGTGGTGCTAACAGTAATACCGGTCAGTAGTTTTACAGTTTGTTAAGGGGAAGTTTGCTCGCTTTAATTATGAAGATCAGAACCAGATTCAGAAAGATTTTTGCCATACTTTAAATCTGAGTTGCAGACAAACAATATGAAATATTTCTGTGTATTAATTCAGTGGAAATTCAAGCTGTATGCTACTGCAGGTAAAAATATATTACTTGGAGCATTTTACAAAAATATGATGTAATTACAGACTAGTTGCAACATTCCCTCCCAGCTGTCCCCTCCAAAAAAATCTACATATTTCAGGAGTCCAGGCTCAAAATAATTTTTTATGGATGTTTTCAAGACAACAACACACTGTTTGGCAAAATAAGTTAACTGAAGATAAAATAGGTTAACAAAAGGTAAGGGCAAAGATTTTTCCCATGACAAAAAATTATGACCCTTGTTTGCTGTGTTGGTGAAACAGTAAATGAAAGCAAATTGCACAATGTTCATATGGAATTGTCATTATTACTATTATTAAAACCACTCAGATTAGTTTGGTCCCTTGCCCCCCTTTTAAACCAACCAACTACTCAGATTGTGTTTTAGGAAGATACGGTTTAAAAGATATTAAAGTACTAAGTAACCTAATCTGATATAATAATGAGTAAAGATTTACGGTGTGTGCAGCAGACCAACTTCTGATTTTACATGCCACAGAGTGGTTTAATATATGAAGGTGATGCAACAATGCTAGTAAGTTGTCAGTGTTTAGACACTGTCAGCACCTACTCAGAAGTTTATCTGTAAGAGCTGATAGAAGTCAGCTGACTTTCAAAATAAATGCATTGTCAAACGTGTAAAATTACAAGGGGGGAGAACAGCTGGTCAGTACTCACTTTCAGGAGGTGAAATTCTAAGCACGCCCAACAGACACATTTAAAGGTAAAAGAAGAAAAAAAAGTAGTTTTTTGTAACTGGTACCTCATTCTTATGGAGAAAAAAGGGATAGGTTGGAAGAGAAGCAGGTGACTCTAGCTGTTACTGGTTGTCCCCAAAGCAGACAATTCCCTGTCCAATCACTTACTGAGTTTTTTTATTTATTATTTATTTACAATATGTTCCATTAGAGTATCTGCAATACTACATGTATGTATTTTATTGTGTGTGTGTATGGAGGGGGGGGAGGGGGGGCGGAGGGCAGATCACCTTCAGAGGATAGTTGACATTGGCACAAAGTTTGGTGATCAATAAATTTACAGCACCACCTCTTCTCTCCTTTCTGGCCAAACATTGACAATGAAAATTTTTTCCACACCAGGATTCAAAAATCACTTACTGAATGCCCTTGCCGAACGTGTTCTGCAGCATGACTCAATAGACATGGATGTCTGCTACACCAAATGGAGCATTTGGACCGATCCACCAAGAGTATTTCTTTCCCTAAACTCTGGTGATGGGAACGTGGTCTCCAATATATCCTCATTTTCTGCCACACTCCTAGGTCTAATCTCCATTAATCCTTATCACCTTTTTTTTCTTTTTTTGATAACATTTCATTATTTACTCTATTACTGTTTTACTTTTTATGTTCATGTTTCATTCTCCCCCAACCTTCCCCCTTTTCATTCCACTTCTCATTTGCATTGCTCTAATCCATCTTTACTTCTCATTTTGTCCTTCTTTCATCACTGAACTTAAGCTGGCATAAAGGTTATCAATGTAACATCTTCAACCTCCTCCTATGTCCAATAGCTCCCACTTCATCTTTCTCTCCCCCATAGTCATTACAGATGGCTTACTCCCAAACTACAATCTCCAATTTTCAACTTCCCCACCCTATCTGTCTTTTGCCTCTGTGGAAGAAACAGTTCCAATAGTCAGGTTTTGTTTCCCTGCCTTTGAATGTGTGTATTGGAAAGACTTGGAAGTTCACTTCCTGAAGGTAAGCACTAATCAGATATTTTGCCTCCTCGAAATTTTACTGTTTTCTCAAATAAATTTTCATTTGTGTGCATGTAAACACATTATTCACTGTCCATAAATTTTAATCAATAGCTGTTTCATTTGGCATCCCAGATATTTTTTCCCGTGTGCAGCCACTGTTCACATGGCAATCAGAGAGCTGCACTTCAGATTTGGTGCCAACAACAACACTTGGAACTTCAGAAACCAATGAGCCAGGTGATACTCCCGATTTAAGCTACATGCTGACCAATAAATGACTCCTCAGTGACTAATATGTTCATTTCAGCTGAACTGACCAGTATAAATAGTACATAAAGTAGATAACTACACATCTTGCAGAAGCCTTTTAAAATATCTTAGAATATTTACACTGAATTCTCAGGTGATTTACTCCTTAGCAGTCTTGATGACACTAAATAATCTGTTTTAGCTGAAATATGATGCACACAATCACAATAAAAGATTTTTTTAAATAAATACCAGTGTAATCAAGTGTGTGTGTGTGTGTGTGTGTGTGTGTGTGTGTGTGTGTGTGTGTGTGTGTGACAAATATTTGTTATTTGGTATTTATCATTTCTAGAAGGTTCTCAAAATATCTTATGTTTGTAATGTTAGCACTCTCTTTCTGTCTCTACATTGATATTTGTACTGAAGGTGCTAAGTGCTGTACTTTATTGACAACCGTGCATTTGGATTTGGACATGATTTTACGTAAGGCGTGACCGTTTTTAGTGGAGACACTAAGTACTCCAAAATTTTAACATCACCAATCAGGCAATGCAAAAATTGTTGCTCACGTGGACAGGAACTGAAATATAAGCAGTACATTGCTCCCATGGTCTGTATATTCAGAAGACCAATGGATTCCAAAACAGCAACAAGTTAGCTGCACATCAGGAGTCAGTCAGTGTTTTCTGGAGATGCTGGTCCTGACAAAATTTCTTAAAGGATTTGACTGAGTTGGCAAATCCAATACGAAGGATGACTTGAAGTGTTTAGCAAACTGCAGTTTTACTTTGCTACCATAGCCCAGCAGTGGTTCAAGAACAATGTTGAGAAGCTTGCTAGATGCAACGAATTCCAGTCCAAACTGGAGAAAACATTTGATGACAATCGGCAGCAAGTCGAAACATTAGAACAGTTGAAGAATAGGGCACAGCATCATGAAGAAGCAACAAAGTCTTACATAAATGTTGCTTTGACACTATGGTCACATTGTAAATTTAAATGGCAGAAACAGACAAACTCTCACATTTGATTAATGTAGTCATAGTTGAGATGTTAAAAGGATCTCACAACAGAAGAATTCATCAAGTGGGCCAACAAATTGAGGAAATGCAACAGAAAAGAGTTGGAAAAAAGTGGTATGACCAGTTCCTGAATGTGGTCCCAGTGGCAGTTGCGGAAGATTGCCAAGAGCTCACCTCTCTTGTAAGTCAGGTAGTAAGGGAAGACAGACAGCAGTTTATGGCAGCCAGAAATGTCGGACCCAGAATCTAAGAGAGACCAGCCATGAAAGTCAACCCCATGCATCAGGAGGTAATAGAGAACGTTGAAAAAGAAGAAGTGTATCAATCTTCAGAACCAGGGAAAATGGACTCAGCCAAATTGGACTTACACTGCAGAACAACAACCCAGCACCTAACCAATCCAGATACAACCAACTCCTCCACCAAATCTAATGCCTGCAGAAGAACAGAATTTGGATGAAAGAGGAGAACTGACCAATATATTTCCACTGTGGCCTCTGTGGACACATGTTATGGTACTGCAGAGAAAGAAGACAAGTTTTCAATGATTACTGTGCTGCCAGATATCAACCACACTGCAGTTCTAATCATGCCACTCAACGTAAAACTAATACAGATGACCTGAGGGATGAAGCCTTTGGTGTACCCTGGATGAAGTCGCACCCCAGTATGCCACAGGCATTCCACATCGTCACATAGAGGTACTAGCTGTTCCCCTAGCCAACAAATTTAGGAAAACTAAATGAGGTAACCATCTTTGGAGGTGTGGCCATGACAGAAGAAAATCCTCCATTGATGACAGTCACCAAGATGCCAAGAAATCTCAGGACCATCATTGATGGCCAATCTGTTTGATCACTAGTCAACTCACGGGCTTCCTTTTCTGTAATGCTCAATGCTTATTGTTGCCAGCTAAAGAGTACTATGTTTCATGGTATTAAAGTAATTGTGCTGAAACTCACAAATACGAAATACATCCAACAGATAGAAACATGTATTGCAAGAATAACTACTAATGACAGAATACAATCCTTTGAATTTGTCATTTTAACAGAATACAGTTGTAATGTTATTGTGTGATGTGCCTTCTTGCAGGCATCACAAGCAGTCAGACTGTGGAAGATCAAAGGTCCAGATTTATGAAACTATTAAAAAACCACACATAACAAAAATTGCTCAGAGTGATTATTTGCTGTTGAAGATGCCCATTTGGACTATATAACATACTGCCCATTGTTGAGCCTAAGGTAGACAACCTGTTTTGTCACCTTAAACGGACAATGTGTCTTTGTTATCTGGAAGACACTGTCGTTTCTTGAAGGATATTTTTAACCACCTAACAACCATGTTGAAGTATGTTCAGATTGCAGACCTCCACCTGAATCCAAAAAAGTGCCTCTTTGTCATCCAAGAAATAAAAATTTGGGGAGCATCTAGTCAATGGCAATGGTGTCCATCCCAGTCCAGTGAAAATAAAAGCAGAGTTTCCCACTACTTAGTACATCCACAATGTGAGAAGTTTCGTAGGAATATCTTTTTGAGGCACATTCCTTGCAGGAAGTACTACACACCCAATTTTCCTGAAATGAGTTCGAAGAAAGATCTTTTCTTATCCTCAAGGAGATGTTAACATCTTCTCCAACCCTAGCCCTGTATGACAAGAATACTGGGACAGAACTTCACACTGATGCTAGCAGTTATGGCATAGGTGCTGTTCTAGTGCAAATCCAGAAAAGTACTGTAAAGGTGACAGCTTATGCTTCCACAGTACTCTCCAAGTCAGAGATGAACTACTCTGCAACTGAAAAAGAGTGGCTAGCAGTTGTTTGGGGCATCAACTACTTCTTGCAAAATCATTCTCCACAGTGATGGATCACCATTCTCTATGGTGGCTGTCTAGCTTGAAGGATCCCTCAGGTCAACTGGAGAGACTGAGGCTTCAGGAGTACAATGTCACAGTGGTATACAAAAGGACACTGACTGCCGTTCAAGAAATCCTTTCTTGGAATACAGCATCAGGAGTGAAAACTCAGTAATTGTCGCTGAACTGGGGGAAGATACAGAAGTGCTAAAATTGTACACACCTGGAAGGATGAGGAACTGATCAAAGTAGAATTCCAGTTAATAAACGGAACATTGTATAAGAAGAACTATGTTCTTATGGGGGCCAAATGAATGCTCGTCATCCCAGCTCATCTACGACCAGCTATCCTGAAGTATTTTTGTGTCACTCCAACATCTTTTCACCAATTATTCATAAATACCAAGAACAGAATCAGATGCAGGTATCACTGGCCTGGCCTCTACCGATCCAGTAGAACACTGTATGAGCCACTGTAAGGAATATCAGTGATGGAAGCACAACCTTCAGGACATCTGAGACCAATTCTACTCACAGCAACACTATCTCACTGGACTGGAATTGATCTCATGGGGAAGTTCCCAAAGTCAGCAAATGGAAATTCATGGATAATAGTCTACGCTGACTACATCACATGCTACACTGCCATCAAATCTGTCCTGATGGCTGAAGCACTGGAAATTCCAAGGTTCTTTGTAGAATACATCATTTTGAAGTGTGGAGCACTCCATTTGATGGTCTATGATCATGAAATTTTTTTTCAGTTGACACCAGTATCAGAGGTAATTTTACATTGCACTGCCACCTATGGCATCACTGCCTACCACTCACAGACAAAAGGCCTCACAGAAGGCTTTAATAAGACATTAGCAGATATGCTTTTGATGTATGTTGTTATCAAAAAGAGAGACTGCAATACAGCGACGCTCATCGTGATACTTGCATATAACACAGTGAAGCAAGACACTACAAACTTCATACTGTTCTTTCCCACAGTACCGAGGCCAGAATGGCAATGGATACACTGTTACTATTTCAACTAGATAATTCTCAGGATGACTGTGAAACACCTCATACAAGGACCTGGTTCGCATACCGTATCTGGACACTCAGGAGGAGGATCAAGAGCACTAAAATGCCAAGCTTCAGTGAGTGAGATGCTTCCCAGATGACTTCATATGGATTTTTACAGATGTTTAGGTAGTGAGAATATTTGAAAAATTATTAAAAGTTACTTTGTGCTCTAATGGGCTGCATCATATCCTTCCTCGCTTGTCGTATGTTGCACATGAAGTTGACACAAGGAGATGCAAGTGCAGAAATACTGACAATGTCCTTCATATTACGCCCTAACCGTCCTGATCTGCAGATCAACGATTGGGGCTTCTCGTTCAAGTAAACTGAAGGCCTGCTCGATGACCACAAAGCTTTGATGGAAGGGGCTACCTTTAAGGCTCATCATAGTGCAGTGGACTGAATGTGAGTGTCCTCCAGCACTGCCACACAGAGGACCACTGAAAGTTCTAGATCCAGGCTGTTGTAGTTGGCTCCATTGAGAACTCTTGAAAGAGTGGGTTGCTGTTTGTCACAGAGAGGGAGTAACACTCCAAGCTGTGCAGGAGACAGGGTGGAGTAGTGGTTAGCATTGCTGGCTGGCATGCTGCAAGTCACCAGTTCAAATTCTATCACTAGCAAATATTTGTTATTTAGTTTTTATTATTTTTAGAAGGTTCTCAAAAATTCTTATGTTTCTAGTTCTGAAATATTCATTGTTTTTATAAATAACAGTATCCTTTGTCCAGGAGGTAGTGCTGTTCTGCATGTACATTGATGTCAAAAATAAATGTACTTTCAGTGCTAAATGTTGTGCTTCACTGACTATCCTGCTTTCTAATTTCAACTTGATTGTGGTTATGATACGACAATGTTAAGCTACCAATAGGGGATTTATTTCTTTTAACATGAAGAATAAATCATTTGACACAATTTCATTACACTGAATGAAATAGACAATGTCCGTTGCTGCTGCTATATGACATTTTGTCTTAGGGTGTTGCCACTGTCCTACTTCAATAAGTTTATTAACTTTGTGATGGGTGTGTGTAAGTCAGTAAATTGTATGTCTAAATCAGTGAATTTTATATTAAAATCTTTTTTTAAATATAGTTTCTTTTCATTTAAGGACAATGCCAGAGATATAGGAACAAAAACAAATTGTTGCAGTGCTTGATTGGTTAACACAAGCTAGATCCCAGACTGCTCCCGTATCAGGACTGTTATTGCCGGAAAACCCTGATGCACTTGCAATACAAATGAGTACCGAATTTTCTGCAAATCCAGGCTTTTTGGAATGTATAAAGACAAGGAATGGCATTGTGTTAAAAAATACTTGTGGTGAAACTAACAAAGATTTACAGACTTTGACTGCAGACTGGTAGCAGTTTATGTTACCTTTAGTACTTTAACAATATGTTGAAAAAGATGTCTTCAACTCCAACAAAGTGGTTTATTTTACCACTGCTTGCCCAATTAAAGTTTATTGTTTAAGGGTCAACAGTGATCAGATGGGAAAAATCTCGTAAGTATAGAATTACAGTACTGGTAGGATGTACTTCACATGGACTGGTAAACTACTGTTACTGTTACTTGTTTAAAATGACAGTGTTTCAAAAATGTAAGAACATTACGAGTCAAAAAGAAGACACCCAGGAAGGAGTGGAAGATAGCTGCTATGTTCACCAACTGCCTCCTCAGTTTGGAAAACAATAACAGATTTTTTTTCTTTTCACAAAAAACGACTGAAAAAGTTAAAAGACCCAGAAGTTAGAACAGACAGTAGGAACAACCTGCTGTCACTAACACACTTCATGTATTAAAACCCTTAAGACAAGATAAGAGAAATCAAGACTCATATTGAAGCATATAGATAGTCATTTTTCCCTTCCTCGGAAACGAGGAGTAGTAGCAGTGGTACAGGGTACCTACTATCATATACTGTTTGTTGGCGTACAAAGTACGTATGTAACAATGAAAATAATCAATTTTTTATGATGTAATGTAATCTAGCAGGTAAAAAACCTACTCACTAAGTAGTGGTGGGAGGATACACACATAAAAAAATGTTTTACATATGCAAGCTTTTGGAGCCAGGGGCCCCTTCATCTGGCAGAAGATTTGAAGGGGAAGGAGGATGGGTGAAGGAAATGGACTGGAGAGGTTTAGGAAAAAGGAGCAGCGTTTGGAAAAGTCACCCAGAACCCCAGGCCAAGGGAGACTTACCACACGGGATGAGAAGGAAAGACCAATTGTTGGGGACTGCGCCGGACAAGATTTGAAAACCTGACAGTTTAAAAATAGAAGACATGGTAATAAGCTAAACAGAGATTACTGCTGAAACATTGTGCATGAGTTAATAAGAGTGAAAAGCTATGTACATTCTATGTAACAAACATGGGAGGAGGAAGGCGAAAAATAGACAGGTCAGATAATAAAAGATGTAGAAAACTAAAACAGGGTGAATAAAGGAGTAGTTACTGTGAAGAAATGCTGAGACAGAGGAAATTAACATAAATTAAGGCCAGGTGGGTGGTGAGAATCAAAGGCATGCAGTGCTAATTCCCACCAGTGGAGTTCTGAGAAACTGGTGTCTGGTTGAAGAGTACAAATGGTGTGTGTAGTGAAACAGGCACTGAGGTCATGACCGTCGTGTCGTAAAGTGTGCTGTGCAACAGGATATTGTGTGTTGCTGGTATATATCATCTGCCTATGCCCTTTCATCCTAACTGGTAACTTGGTGGTAGTAATGCCAACATACGAGGCTGAACAGTGTTTACGTAACAGCTGGCATATGATGTGTCGTTTCACAGGTGGCTCTCCTTTTGATAGTATATGTTTTGCCAATTATAGAGCTGGTATAGTTGGTGGTAGGTGGGTGCATAAGGCAAGTCTTGTAGCAGGGCAGTCACAGGGGTAGGAGCCATAGGGTAGGGAGATGGGCGCAGGAGCATAGGGTCTCATAAGGATATTCCAGAGATTGGGAGGGTGACGAAAAATCTCAAAGAGAATGGATCTCATTTCATGGAATGATTTTAGGAAGTCATGGTCTTGTTGAAGTAGCTGATCAATATATTCAAGATATAATACAGATTTCGAAGTTGTTTTTTGGAGGGATCAACAGTACCAGGATTGGATGGGATGGTCCAGAAAATCTGCTTTTGAGCTACACTGGTGGGGAAATTATCTCCAGTGAAGGCTGAGGTGAGAATAGTAGTGTATTGCTGTAAAGAGTCTACATCCGAACAAATATGTTTGCCTCAAATGCCAAGGCTGTATGGGAGGGAACATGTGACATGGAAATAATGACAACAGTCAAAATGTGAGTACTGTTGTTTGTTAGTAGGTTTAATGTGGACACGAGTGCATAGCTGGCCTTCGGTGAGGATGAGATCAACATCCAGGGAAGTGGCATGGGTTTTGGAATTGGACCATGTGAAATTTAATTGGGAGAAGGTATTTAAGATTCCAGGAACTTAAACGGGTCAGCCTGACCATGAGTCAATATGGCAAAGATGTCATCAATGTATCTAAAACAAACCAGGGGCTGGAGCCGTATAGATCCCTGGAAAACCCCCTCCAAGTGACCCATGAAAAGATTGGTGCAGGAAGAAGCCATCCTGATTTCCATAGCTGTACTCCTTATCTATTTGTACAAGGGTTGGAACTTTAATAGTGGCAACCATTTATTTAAAGTTCACACAAAATAGTTAAGTGTTTCAAAGTTTTACTGACCTTCAAAGTAGTCACCAGCATTGTGTATAACCCGTTGCCAGTGATGTGAAAGTCGTAGGATACTCTTAGCAGTGCCAGTTGTGTTGACAGTTTGAGCGGCGCAGTCTGTTGCCCATCAAATATATAGCAGTTCTGAAGTGAATGCCATGAAGTGTTTCCTTCAGTTTAGAAATCGAGTTGAACTCATGAAGGCTTAAGTCAGGGGAGTGCAGTAGGTGGTATAGCACTTAGCAGCCCCATCAGTCAAACAATTCAGCAACAGGTTGCTTTGTATGTGCTTGAGCATTGTTCTTCAAAATGATGGTCAGGTCCTGCAGAAAGTGTCATCACGTCTGTCTCTAAGCTGGTCATAGGTTGTGTTCCAAAAATGAACAGCAGAGAGACAGAAGTGATGACACTTTCTGCAGGACCTGACCATCATTTTGCAGGACAATGCTCAAGCATGTACTGTGCAAGCTGTTACTGATTTGTTTGACTGATGGGTGTGCTAAGTGCTGTACCACATACTGAACTCCCCTGACTTAAGCCCTGACGAGTTCAACTCTATTTATAAACTGAAGGAAACACTTCAAGGCGTTTGCTTCAGAACTGCTACAAATTCGTCGGGTCATAGACAATGCCGCTTGAAATGTCATCACAACTGGCACTGCTAAGAGTATCCTACAACTTCTACATCGCTGGCAACAAGTTATACACAATGCTGGTGACTACTTTGAAGGTCAGTAAAACTTTGAAACATGTATCTATTTTGTATGAGCTGTAAATAAATAGTTGTCAGTATTAAAGTTCCATCCCTCATATGTGTGCCCCTCAAAGATGAAGTAGTCATTGGTATGTCTGAAGTTGATTAAGGTAAACAGGAAGGATGTCATAGATTTGGAATCAGGTGTATGCTGACTGAAGAAATGTTTAGCAGCAGATAGACCATGTATGTGGGAGATGTTGGTAAAGAGGGAGGTGGCATCAATTATGCAAGCAAGGGAAGGGCAAGGATTTCAGACGCTCTAGGAAATGGTTTGTATCTTTAATATAGGAGGGCAGTCTTTGTACTATGAGTTGCAGGTATTGATCACCTAAGGCAGATATACATTTGGTGGGTGCTTTGCAGCCAGCAACTATAGGATGGCCAGAATGATGAGGTTTGTGGATCTTAGGAAGAAGGTAAAAGGTTGGGGTGCATGGTCTAGGTGGGGTCAGAAGTTCTATAGACTGAGGTGCTAGTCCTTGTAAGAGGCCTAAGGTTTTAAGGAGGGACTGCAGATCAGTTTGAATCACAGGGATGGGATTTTGATGGTAGATGCTGTCTTTAGAGGTGTCAAACAGCTAGCATAGACCTTCACTAACATACTCCTGTTCAGTCAAGTACCACAGTGTTAGACCCTTTGTCTGCTGGGAGGATAATGTGGGGTCATTGGCTTTTAGGCAATGCAGACCCTGGAATTCTGCAGAGGATGGTTACAGTCATGTTGTAGGTACCTGAGGAAGGATCGTGAAACAATGATGGATGTGATGAATTCCTGGATGCCTTGCAAGGGATGATTTTGAGGTAGTGGTGATGGATGAAGTAGGGATCATGATCGGAACTCTTTAAGGCAGGGTCAATGTCAGGTTTGCTGTTGGAAAGGTCTCGGGATTGGGTTGCAAAATGATATTTCCAGTTGGGATTACATGTGAAGGAAAGTAAGTCCTTCACCAAAGCAGCATGATTAACTGCAGTGTTATGGATGAAAAATTAGACCTTTGGATAATACAGATAGATTCAGGAGGGTAGAGTGCTTTAGATCAGAGGCTGAGAACACTGTACTGTTGTGACTGGTTCTTGTGATTATGAGCTGTTATTGGTCTGGGAGGCAGTGACAAAGGCTGTGAGATGTTAAGGTGATTGACCAAGATCCGTTTGGAGGAGAGCAGTGGAAGTTGATGGTGTGGTTGTTTAGGGAGCTGCAGAGGACAGGAAGGGACTGTTGGGGCAGTTTAGAAGGTGGGATAGCTTTTTGAGGTGAAGTCTGGCATGTTTTTTCAGTCCGAATTTATGAAACAATACTTGTCATATACCATCTGTTACGCAAACACTGTTCGGCCTTTTACATTGGCATGATTACTACAAAGTTATCAGTTGGGATGATTGGGCATAGGCAGAGGGTATATAACAGCAACACACAATATGCTGTTGCAGAGCATGCTCTAGAACGTGACAGTTGTGACCTTGGTGCCTGTTTCACTATGTCCACCATCTGGATTCTTCCTCCAGACAGCAGATTCTCAGAACTCCGCAGGTGGGAACTAGCGCTACAACACATCCTTGGTTCTCACCACCCACCTGGTCTTAATGGATGTTAATTTTTGTATCTCAGCATTTCTTCGCAGTAACTACGTCTTTCTTCACTCCATTTTGGTTTCTCACATTTTTCATTTTCTGACTGTCTATTTTTCACCATCCCCCTCCCAACTCTGTTACATAGAATGCACTTAGCATTTCATTCTTATTAACTCTTACAAGATGTTTGAGCAGTAATCTCTGTCTTGAATATTACCCTGTCTTCCAACTTTAAGCTCTCATGTTTTCAAATCTTGTTCAGTGCAGTTCCCAACAATCAGTCTTTCTTTCTCATCCCATCTGATAAGTCTCCCCTGACCCAGGGTTCTTGGAAACTTTTCCAAAGCCTACCACCTTTCCTAAACCTCTCCACTCCATTTCCTTCACCCCACTTCATTCCACTTGAACCCTTCTACCAGAAGAAGAAGCCACTGGCTCTAAAAGTTTGCATGCTTAAAACTTTTTTTCTGTGTGTGTTCTCCTGCCACCATTAGGTGAGTAGATTTTTTAACTGTCCTATTACATTATTGAGTATGTATGTAGATGTAGAATATATTGCATATAGAGTTTCAATATCCAGTATGTCCCTACAAGAGTAATTTAAAACAAGAAACTGAACTCTGAACTCTGTAGAACTTTCAGCAGTTTGTAAAAATCATATCCTAGAACAACTGTTCAATTTATTCTTTACTGTGCAAATGGTTTCTGTCAAACACCATTATCTAGTTCCTGTTTTATGCACATTATATCATTAAAAACAGGAAAATGTCTGGTAAAAATGATATTTCAAAATTGTTGTAAAAATACAAACAATACTCACAGATTTCTGCTAACAGCAAGAATTACATACATAATAAACAAATTGTCAAAAATGTGATGTTTATAAATAATGTTTAGTTATACAGAGGTCGATGACGGAGTGTCAGTTACAGACAACTATCCAAAGGACACACAAAATTTATAGCTCATTTGCAAAACCTGCTACATGACAGAAAATTTAATTTCAGGATTTTCCCACAGCCTTCTTTACTTTATGACTAACAGATTTCACTATAATCGGAGTTTCAAAGAGTGCTACAAGCCTTCTAAAATGAAAAAAATGAAAAATGCACTGAGTTGCAAAGTGCACTACAGACATCAGCCATTCACTTGCAAAGCTAACTATATTCCTTTGCAGCTGCAAAAGCTATTATATTCACTGCAGCTTTTATGACCACTGCCTTGTCACCGAGTTTACAGATGAAAAATCAGCTAAATTTTCCTATCACTGTAGAGATCTCTCTGGAAATAAAAATTAATGTTTATACTGCAGTCAGCAAGGGAACAAGTCAGTGAGTCAAGACAATATTTTTCTTTACACGATGAAGGTAACAGTTTCTCAGGTTCTCATTTGTTTTCTGTGGAGCCCACCAATTCGCTTACTTGACACTGTAGGCATTCTGCTCTTCCATTAATAGCATTTTTTATCTGATTTTATTTGCATGACATATGTTGTGTGATAGATTGGAAAGTGACTTGATGGAGGGAGAAGAACAAGAAAAAAACTTAATATTCCAAGCATGCAATCAAACTACTTCAGGACTACATCACGAGATATACACCTCTGCTTCAGAGACTCTTTCAACAATATGTTATTTTTTGATGACTGTTATAGTCATAATGAGGATAAAGGAGTATTGTGAATGTTGCCTTACTAGCTGTTTTTCAAAGCTCATGAAAATGTTGAGCTGCAATTCCCCATTGTCAGACACTCATACATTCCAACAGATACAATTTTTGGTAAACTGGAAAGAAAGTATAGGCAGAGGGATGTAACTGAGAGCCCAGAAGTGTATACAAATCTAATAGAAAGGCATGCTTGGGACTAAGCTGTGCAGTCAAGAACCGGAACCCTACTCTGCTAGTATCCTCAAACAGCCAGGCCAATTGGATTTCAAATTCCATAAGCCAGAAAAAGTTACAATCAGGTGTAATAAGAAGAAGGTGACTTCAGTTCATGGTGATCCATTTTACAATACTGACATAAGTGAACCATCCAAAAGCCTGTGCAAAAAAGGAAAAAGCTTCAAACAAAACAGTTGCATTGAAGACACTGAAAAAGGGGCCTTTGTCACTGCCTCCCAGACCAATAACAGCTCATAATCACAAGAACCAGTCACAACAGTACAGTGTTCTCAACCTCTGATCTAAAGCACTCTACCCTCCTGAATCTATCTGTATTATCCAAAGGTCTCATTTTCATCCATAACACTGCAGTTAATCATGCTGCTTTGGTGAAGGACTTACTTTCCTTCACATGTAATCCCGACTGGAAATATCATTTTGCACCAAAACTGAAGGACATCAGGCAGCTTTTATATTTCCTCTTTGGTAAAAACAGGGATGCAAACGAAGAGTTGCAGTTCTACGAAATGCCCCTTGCTGCTGTTGTTGCTATGGTGCTATGAAAGAATCCTATATAGATGACTATGGAGAAAATGACAGTCTGAGCAATTCTGATATAATGCAAGAGGATGAACTGGATTTCATGTAAGCCAGGATGCTCAATTGACTTTATCACACTGGTGAATGTTATCAGCCACCATGATAAATTTAAATTTTTCCTATTTTTTGTAGAGTGTAAAAGAATATTTTGCTTTATTTATGAGTTTCTACAACGTGAATGTTGAATAAACTCCTTTTTAAGTTATTAGGTTTAACTTCATAATATTTTGATATTACAGTACAAGTATGCTTGTGAACGGCTAGTAGTTAACCTATAGATGGATGTTAATCTAGCTGGAACATTTCATTAAAACAACAACAACAACAATAATAATAATAATAATAGTAGTAGTAATAACTAAACTCTGTCCAAACAGATCTCGGAAGACCCTAACATTACTGACCAACTGGCGTATCATCCTCAACCTATAGGTGTCACTGGATGAGGATATGGAGGGATGTGTGGACGGCACACTGCTCTCCCAGCCATTGTCAGTTTTCATGACAATAATAATTATAAGTTTTAGGAAGTTTGGAATCTTTAGTAGACAACCTCTGTCCTTTCCAAAGCCTTGTCATAAAAACAGCAGGTTTTGCAAACTGACAGAAAAACAAAAAGATTACCCACTGTCTTGCAAAACCTGCTAAATGCATTATGCAGTTGCAAAACCCATGATGTGTTCAAGAAATATTTAAATTACCAATTACTAATGCTCACATAATTATGGGCTACTACACAGATTAGATCTATCAGGTTTCTGGCAGTTGTGCAGGTTTTTATCAATACCCAAAATTTTATTGTAGTGCATATAGATGGTTTTGCTTATGGGCTACTCAAATAATGTGGCAAAAAATCACAAGCAACTGTTAGTATAAAACATCACTTATTTGTAAGTGCCATAGATGTTCTAATCAATTAGCACTCATTACTAGTATTACCTATGTAACAAGATGTTACAAAAATTTTCAGTATTTACTTGTTTTTCAGTTAAAGCTGTTGATTCAAACTGGAATGTGGTTCTTTAGCACAATGTGAAAAAAATTATCTCTTATCCATGAAATCCATATACAGTAGACCCTAGTTATTTCGAGATCAGATAAACTGAAAACTCTGCTTACCCATACTAGCTGTTCAGTCCCTGCCAATTTACATCAAAACATCTACTACTTAAAAATGATTTCCAATAACTCTTACTATGAACTAAAATGTGGTACCCACAGTATTTTGTATCTTATTCTTTGGTTAAGCTGAATAAGTATGTACATATGTGGTACCGTGCATTTTGGTAATTTCCATTATTTTCAACAATAGCCTCATCGCTTGCATACTGCTCACTTGTGACTTCTAATTCTTCAGGTGCAAGGGTAGGAAAAGAGGGAGTTTTGGCCAGCAGACCGCACACAGCACTTTACACGCAACAATCCAAAGAGCTCCGTGTATCTGCTTGTTTGTGAGCAGTGATTTTTCTTCCTCTATCACTCACAATACGCCACTGAAACAGAACCAAGCTAATAATGCTCTGATGCAAACACAAAAGCAGTAAATTCTGCATATGACCAACAGTGGAGAGAAGATTAAAATGCAGGTTGTAGAACACTTTCAGATGCCAAAGTCTACTTTCTCATCAGTAACAAGTGTGAGATAGAAAACAGAGGAAAGTCTGGTTGGCTATTCGTTCAACGGAAACAACAGGCTCATGAGGCCAGCCCAACATGAAGAAGCAGAGGATTCACTATTTAAAATGGTTCCAACACATGCACTCATAACAAATTGCATTATCTGGCCCCATGCTTCGAGAAAAGGCTTGTGAAATTGTCCAGAAAAAGGGGATTTTCAAGTTTTTGTGTTTCAAGTGCTGCCTGTGCCATTTTCGGAAGAAGCATAAAATCAATGCTATCAGTGTCTGTGGGGAGGCACAAGGAAGATGCCAGTGATTGAGCATGGGAATTTCAGTCCAAGCTCTCTCATTTTTATCACCCATGAGATGTGTTTAATATGGATGAAGCAGCAATTTCTGTAAATTGATGTCTGAAAAACTACTGCATGTCAATAGTGGAAAAATGTCATGGAGGAAAATGTAGCAAGGAGAGACTGGTGGTGGTCCTGTATTGTAATTCAGATGATTCTGAGGTGCTCAAGCCATTAGCAATTGGAAAATATGAAAATCGCCGTTGTTTCAAAAATGTCAGCCTATTCCGTCTATCATGCCACTGCAAGAATAACAATAAAGTTTGGTTAACCAAATCTCTCTTCGTAGCTGACTCTTGAAGGTTCAACAACAAATGAAGGCAAGAACAAGAAGTATTTTGCTAATTTTGGACTACTGGTCAACACTTCAGTTCGATGACCTGGAACTTCCAAACATAGAAGTAGTGTTCTTATCAGCTAATATTACGAGTCATCTACAGCCACTGAAACATAATTACAAATTCCAATCTGTTAAGGCTGCAATCAGTGCAATTACACTACAAGATACAGATTCACACTGGTATGTACTTCAAGCTATCCACTGCTTGGAATGAAGTTACAAGAGACAGGCCGCTGAAACTGAAGAGGAAACTGATAATCCAACATCTGAACTTACTTATAACACAGATAGATACAACTTTGGATTTTGATGCACCTCTTCCACAGTCTTACATCTCATTGGTGCCCTCTCATACCAACAGTATGAAAGTATGGATGCAGGCAGATGACAACATTTGTGTTGCTCCAGAACCAGCCATCAGTTCTGCTGATGGTGCAGAAGAGAATAATAATGCTTTACTGTCATCTTCTGAGGGGGACCATGAAGACATGACACTGCCACCCCGCACTTAAGTTGCAACTGGAATTGCTGTTCTTGAGGGATTTCCTGCCACTTCTGATGTCTCCATGGCATTTCAGGCTACTCTGAATGTGATATCTTCAGGTAGCACCATAATTACGACTAACAGCCTGATAAACATTATCCCCCCCCGGATTAATCTGTAGAAGAAAAATGTCTAATATCCAGGATGGAATGTCACAATATTATGAAAAGGATAGTTGCTATTCACCATATAGTGGAGATGCTGAGTTGCAGATTGGCTCAACAAAAAGACTGTCAGAAAAATGAGCTTTCAGCTAACGAGCCTCCGTCAGAGATAGAAAAAAAAAAAGAAAAACACACACACACAAATGCAACTCACAAACACATGACCGCAGTCTCTGGAAGTAAAATTTGCAATGAATAAGAATTGTTGTAAATTAAAATGAGTTCTGATTAAAACTTACTAAACAACAGTCCATTGTAGTGTTTCTCAAGATTATTATTCGTTGTATTACAATGCAAACTAATTCAGTGTTAAATGGATGCAATAATGTTCTGTGACCTGTATGTAAGCGTATTGTTTGAAAAAAATGCTGACAAGTGTTTGACAATATGTACATACACTTTCTCAATTAAGCAGATGCCAAAGTACTGTTGTACACATACAGTGTAGTTATTTTTCTTAGAGGTCAAGAGAATATATCATCCTTATTCATTGGTACTCATAACAAGAGAAAAAGTGAATTCAACAGTCATATATTTTACTAAAAAGCTCATTAATTCAAACTTTGTTACACCAAATTGGCTATATTTCAGTCTCTTGAAACTGGATTTAAAAAAAGGGTCTACTGTCTCTACCTTTCTCTGCTTGACATTTTTAAACTATTTTGAATTTTATCTACTGCATGCTTTTCCTCTCTTAAATGCATAGCAGATGTTGATGGATTGTTGTTGTCAGTGTCACAAAATTGCTAAAATTACTACTTTGTAGAATCTGTCATATATAGTACCTGATTACCTGCCGCTGCCCAATTATCTCAGACTGTTGGAACATTAGCATAGGCTTCTATGTTCTAGGAAATCATCCTCCTGTACATATATACTAACTTAATGATATGAATATAATAGAGGGAAACATTCCACGTGGGAAAAATATATCTAAAAACAAAGATGCTGTAACTTACCAAACGAAAGTGTTGGTATGTTATAGAGACAATAACAAACACAATCACACACACAAATTTCAAGCTTTCACAACTCACGGTTGCTTCATCAGGAAAGAGGGAAGGAGAGGAAGAGACAAAAGGATGTGGGTTTTGAGGGAGAGGGTAAGGAGTAATTCCAATCCCGGGAGCGGAAAGACTTACCTTTTCCCCCCTTCCCTCTTTCCTGATGAAGCAACCGTGGGTTGCGAAAGCTTGAAATTTGTGTGTGTGTTTGTGTTTGTTATTGTCTCTATCAACATACCAACGCTTTTGTTTGGTAAGTTACAGCATCTTTGTTTTTAGATATAAATACTAACTTACATACACATTTATGTAGCTAGGAGTAGTAATAATCCAGAAACGATGAAACATGATAAAAACTACTGCACTGTATTAAGAAAAGTTATGAAAAGTCCAGAAGTAGGTGCATTATGTCTGAGATTAGCACACATCTGATAATAAAATTAAAACAATTTGGAATATTGTTAAAAGGGAAACAGGGCAACCGAGAGTACAGGAAGAATACATTTCTATCAAACTCAATGAAAAGTTTGTTAACAAGAAGTCAGAAGTAGAAAACATTTTAATAATCATTTTGTAAGTGTTGTAGAGAATATAACATCCAGCTGTTCATTAGAAAATGTAAGGCAGTATATGGAAGAGACAATACCTATGCAATTTGATAATATTGAAATTTAACCCACCTCTCCTACTGAAATTTGGAAAATAATAAATTCACTCAAAAGTAAAAGCTCACATGGAATTGATGGCATTTCCAACAAAATACTTAAAGCTTGTTCCAAACAGATACATAGAATTCTCAGCCACATATGCTGTAGCTCACTGAAACATGGCATTTTTCCAGATAGACTGAAATAGGCTATTGTTAAACCATTGCATAAAAAAGGGGTTCGGTCTGATGGTAATAACTACCACCCAATCTCATATCTGCCAGCTTCACCTAAAATTCTTGAAAAAATAATGTATTCAAGAGTAGCATAACATATTTGCAAAAATGAAGTACTAAAGAAGTGTCCATTTGGTTTTCAGAAAGGCTTTTCAACAAAAAATGCTGTATATGCTTTCACTGATCTAATATTAAATGCACTGAATAACTGAACATCACCCATTGGGATATGTTGTCATCTCTCAAAGGCTTTTGATTTGTGTCAATCATGAAATTCTTCTAGATATTTCAAGAATTTTATTCACCATAGATCATTTTACAATGATATTGGCTTCGTCATACAAGATGTACTAGTACATACAGAATAACAAAATAAACTTCTGTCAATACATTATAAATACATTTAAAGCATGGCAGTGTACCAAATTACAAAGGATAGCTTTTAAAAGCTAACGCAACAAGCTATCTTATAATCTAATATAATAAGGTATTTTATTGTTTATAGTATAAACTTTGTATTTACACACGATTAACCACAGCACAAAATAATATGTTTAACTACAGACAACTTTTAAATGCTTATATTCTCCTCAGGCATCTCAAAGAATTATTTAATGTCATAGAATGGACGATCTGACAGCCAGCTGTACCACTTAATTTTAAAAGAATTTGTATCCATAGACTGAACATGAATTGGCAGTTTATTGAACATTTTGAGTGGGTTAACTTTGTGGGAATTTCCTGTTCTCGCTAATCTGTGGCGCGGTATGTCTAAATTACCGTTCGCCCTGGTGTTGTGTTCGTGTATTTCCTTTCTGGCAATAAATTCTGAAATATTATTTTTAATATAGAGTACAGACACATAGATGTATAAATTTATAATTGTAAGTGTTATGAGTCTGGAGAAAAGAGGACGACAGTGCTCCCTATGACCTCTTTTACTTATTATACGTATGACTTTTTTTTGTAATTTCAATATGTTTTTGATGTGAGGGGAGTGCCCCCATATAATAAGACCATATGAAATATGTGACTGGAATAGCCCAAAGTATGTCACCCTGAGGTACTCCAAGCTCACTACCTCCCTTATTTTCAAGAGAAGGTATGCCACCCGAGATATTTTTTCACATACATGATTGACATGTTCCTCCCAATATAGTTTTGAGCCAATGTGAATACCTAAGAGTTTTACTGACTTATTGCCTACTTCATTTGATGTTCCCATTAAAAGATGTTGTGTTTTGTCAGGGTTGCATAGGAGCTTATTGGCTGCAAACCAGTCCAGGGCCTTATCTAGTGTTTCTTTTGTTAGGTTATTCAGATCTGAAATGTTCTGATGTGTGGTAAGTAGTGTTGTATCGTCAGCATAACACACAACAGGGTGAGCTATATTTTTAGGTAAATCATTAATAGCGACAATGAAGAAGAAGGGTCCAAGGATAGACCCTTGTGGTACACCTGTGCTGATTTCCATGATGGAAGAATTTAAATTTCTGCCTGAAACGAATTGTTTTCGGTTACTTAAATAAGAATTTATCACAGATAAAGTGCTCCCTCTCACCCCATTAAACTCTAGTTTCCCTAGTAGTATGTCAACAACAATGCAATCGAAAGCTTTGCTTAGGTCACATAATACCAGTGATACCATGTTATTATTTTCAAAAGCTGTTAAGGCTTGGTCAATGATTTCCAAGATGGCCCCTGTTGTGTTCTTCCCCTTTCGAAAGCCAAACTGATTGTTACATAGGATATTGTGTTTTTCAAAGAAGTTGCTTATTTGTGTGTGTATCAGCGCCTCAAATACCTTTGAGAATATTGGAACATTGGAGACTGGTCTGTAGCTTTGGGGGAGATGTTTGTCTCCTTTTTTAAAAAGTGGGACAACTTTTGATACCTTGAGTGCATCCGGAAAAACTCCAAATTCTACACATTTATTAAAAATATAAGCTAATGGTTTGGCGATTGAGTGTATTGTCTTTTTAATTATGTTATTTGATAACCAATAACAATCCATACTTTTAGAACCTGAAAATTTGGATACAGCTTTTATAACATCAGCAGGTGTGAAAGTCCTCCATTGAAATGCCAGGTTAACAGGCAGTGGTGTTCCAACAAGGTTCATTGCAGATGAATTTGTTGCTTTGATACTGTTACTTATTTCTTTAACAGAGTTTAAAAAGTACTCGTTTAATTCTTCAGGATCAAGCATAGCTGTTTCTGTGCGTTTTGGTGTATTCTCTTGTTTTATTATTTGCCAGGCTGCCTTGCATTTATTGGGAGCTCTTTCTATATAGTTCTCTACTGCTTGCTTTTTTGCCAGAAGTAGTTTAGCTTTATAGTATTTTTTGCATTTCAGATATGACCTATGAATGTTCACACTCTGTTCTGCCCCTTGGTCCGAGGCTTGTTTATGCATCTGGTACAGCATATGTAAGTTTCCTCTAATTTCTACTAGCTCTTGTGTGAACCAGTTCAGACTTTTCTTTTTCATTTCATTTGGATATATAATTTTTTTTACTGGTGAGCAAGAATACCATAAATCTGTGTACTTTTTAAAGAAGTTACCAAAGCTAATTTCAGCTTCCCTTTTTCCAGATTGACAATTATATATAAAGTCCCAATCTGCACTTCCTAATCTATCAACAAACATATTTATGTACTCTTCCTTCTGTCTTCGTACCACTACTACTTTAGATTCTTCAGTTTTAACTGGCTGCCTCTTACAGAGGGTAAGGAGTAGTGGCTCATGATCTGCAAGTCCACTTCCTGCAAGTCTAACTGTAAAATCCTCTCTATGGAAATTCACAATAATATTGTCTATACAGGCATTCTTACGTGTGGCACAGTTATTTGTACAATAGAGGTCTAATGATCTTAGCATATTCAAAAATGTCCTAGCAATTGGTCTCTGTGTGTTTACCATTTCTATGTTGAAATCACCACATATAGCAATTCTCATTTTACTCTTCAATATTTTTTTAATTATTAATTCACATTTTTCAATAAACAAATTTACATCACCATCTGGCGACCTATATAGACTAACTACCACTATATTTTCATTCATTAGTTTTACACAACTGAACTGCCCCATCTAGCTCTGAGGAGTATGTAGATACGTCAATTCTGGAAGACATTATTCCTTCTTTGACAAAAATTCCCGCCCCACCATTCTTTCTCTGTTTTCTACATATCATGTCTCCCACAACATACCCTTGGGGAATGAACATATTTACTTGTTCTTGTGTTAACCAGTGCTCACATACACATATACCATCTACATGCTCAGTGTTACATAAATGTTCTAATTCTAAAATTTTATTTCTAATACAACGTATGTTAACTTGTAAAAAAGTAAGTAGTTTGTCTCTGTCTGTATTCCTCTGAGAGCAATTTGACTTTATATTCGAAGTTGTAGGTTCCGTTAATGTCTTTAATCTTGATGCACTGTGATCATGTGTGTTATGATAGTCACATACCTCCTTCATCCACTTAATGACTCACTTTGTTAACTGCTTTTGTCTGTGAAACCACTGCTGATCCCACCAAAAATCCTGGTCCCTCGGTTGTGGTTTCTTTTTTTCGGGTTGACTGCCGTACTCCACGTGTTGGTATTCTCATCCCTTGAGCTTGATTTGCTGTTCTTCTTTTTGCAAGTAGGTCTCTCTTCTTATATGGTGCCTTCTTTCCTGCCACCTTATTTGCTGCTTCTTCAAACGTTTGCACTGTCCTCTTGGGTAAGTTTATTGATTGAGTAATTGTCCTCTCTCCACAAACAGAGTTCACTTTTAAGGATTCTGTTGTTATTTGTGCTGGAGTTGTATCAGTAACAATTCTCACTGATTCTTAATCTGAGATTTCAGTATCCTTCCATTTAAGTTCTATTGCTGTTTTGTACACTTTCCTGTTTGTTTCCACTGATTCATAAACCCTTGTGGCAATTAGTTCTTTACCAGTTGCATTAAGGTGTTGTCCATGTGCTGTATAAAGCTCCTTGTTACTAGGAGTATCAATAAAACAAGTGTTATGGAAGCCTTTCACTGTTTTTTTTAGTTTTCTGTTTGCAGATTGAATTTCTTGGTTTACACAAGACCATTCAGGCAGGTCATGTCTATGTGGTACACCAATTACAATCACTTTTGTATTTTTATTTTGTAATGCTGACAAGGCTTTATGTAGTGAACGAATTGCCAACTTGGTTTCATTCTTTGCCACATCATTAGCCCCTGCCCAGATAACTGCAAAATCTTCACTTGTCAACTTATGGAGGTCATTGCATTTTTTTAGTATTACACTAGTGGGGGCACCTGGTATCACCTTCCCTTCAACATCATATTTATTTGAAGCTAAGTTTAAAATGTTTCTTGCACAGTCTCTGCCATGGCTATCTGAGGCAACGAATATTTTGGGTCTCCTATTCACTGACTGACTCTCAGGAGCAAAGGTTTGCATTTTCATTGCTGCACCCATAGATTGGTTTCCTTTTTGAACTGTGTTGTGGTATGCACACTGTGTTGTGAATTGTGATTTATGTTGGGTGCATCAAATCTGTAGTTTTTGCACATTTCTATCTTGCCTGATTCTCGCTTCTGTAGTTCGTTTGTTAGCAAACATATAATTGTTTTCGAATACTTAAGTTCCTTCCTTACTATTCTGAGTTCATTCTGTAACTTTTCGCACACACGCGTTTTTAACGGGTCTGTTTTGATTTCGTCCATATCGTCACCGTCAGTATGAAAACAATCACTGCATTTCCAGCTTTTCACTCTATTCGTTGAATTTACACACGAGTAATGGAATTTCCTGTTGCACTTTACACAACACACGCCTTTTCTTGCTGTTTTGTTACAGGAACACGGTTTATTCCACGCTTCCTCACTTATTTCGTACATAGAAGTGTTATGGTATGATTGGGACAGAGCACAAATGGTTTAATTCATATTTAACTGGAAGAATGCAGAAGGTCGAAATTACCAGTACAGGTAGTCCGCAAAAATCAGAAGAGTCCTCTAACTGGATGACGGTTCAATCCCGTCTCCGGCCATCCTGATTTAGGTTTTCCGTGATTTCCCTAAATCGTTTCAGGCAAATGCTGGGATGGTTCCTTTGAAAGGGCACGGCCGATTTCCTTCCCAATCCTTCCCTAACCCGAGCTTGCGCTCCGTCTCTAATGACCTCGTTGTTGACGGGACATTAAACACTAACCACCACCACCACCTCCTCTAACTGGGGAGGTATCAAGAATGGTGTCCCACAAGGTTCAGTCTTGGGTCCCTTATTGTTCTTAATATATATTAATGACTTGCCACTCTATATTCATGAAAATGCAAAGCTAGTTCTTTTTGCTGATGATGCAAGTATAGTAATGAAATGCAACAAACAAGAATCAGCTGGTGAAATTGTGGATAATGTCTTGCAGAATATTGTTAAGTGGTTCTCTGCTAATGGACTCTCACTAAATCTTGAGAAAACACAGTATATACAATTCTGTACAGTAAATGGCATAAAAACATTGATAAATATAGACTATGAACAAAAGTCTGTTGCTAAGACAGAACATTTAAAATTTGTGGGTGATGCATTGATGAGAATTTGAAACTGGAAGAAACACATCGATGATCTACTGAAAGATTCAGCTACTTATGCTATTAGGGTTATTGCGGATTTTGCTGACAAACATATGAATAACTTAGCCTACTATGCCCATTTTCATTCACTGCTTTCATATGGCATCAAATTTCAGGTAAGTATCATTAAGAGCAATAGTATTCATTGCACACAGACATGTAACCAGAATAATAGTTGGAGCCCACTGAAGATCACCTTGCAGGCATTTATTTAAGAAACTCAGGACATTCACAGTACCTTGGGAATACATATATTCACTTATGAAATTTGTTTTTAATAACCCAGCCCTATTCAAAAATAACAGTGAAGTGCATAGCTACAGCACTAGAAGAAAGGATGATCTTCACTATTCTGGGTTAAATCTGACTTTGGCACAGAAAGGGGTGAATTATGCTGCCACAAAAATCTTTCGTCATTTGCCAAATAGCATTAAATTCTGACAGATAGCCAACCAACATTTAAAAACAAATTAAAAGAATTTCTGAATAGCAACTCCTTCTATTCAATAGATGAATTTTTAGATATGGAGTTGTTGTTGTTGTTGTGGTCTTCAGTGCTGAGACTGGTTTGATGCAGCTCTCCATGCTACTCTATCCTGTGCAAGCTTCTTCATCTCCCAGTACGTACTGCAGCCTACATCCTTCTGAATCTGCTTAGTGTATTCATCTCTTGGTCTCCCTCTACGATTTTTACCCTCCATGCCGAGCGGTTAAAGGCGCTACAGTCTGGAACCGCACGACCGCTACGGTCGCAGGTTCGAATCCTGCCTCGGGCATGGATGTGTGTGATGTCCTTAGGTTAGTTAGATTTAAGTAGTTCTAAGTTCTAGGGGACTTATGACCACAGCAGTTGAGTCCCATAGTGCTCAGAGCCATTTTTTTTACCCTCCATGCTGCCCTCCAATACTAAATTTGTGATCCCTTGATGCCTCAGAACATGTGCTACCAACCGATCCCTTCTTCTAGTCAAGTTGTACCACAAACTTCTCTTCTCCCCAATTCTATTCAATACCTCCTCATTAGTTATGTGGTCTACCCGTCTAATCTTCAGCATTCTTCTGTAGCACCACATTTCAAAAGCTTCTATTCTCTTCTTGTCCGAACTATTTATTGTCCATGTTTCACTTCCATACATGGCTACACTCCATACAAATACTCTCAGAAACGACTTCCTGACACTTAAATCTATACTCGATGTTAACAAATTTCTTTTCTTCAGAAATGCTTTCCTTGCCATTCCCACTCTACATTGTATATCCTTTCTACTTTGACCATCATCAGTTATTTTGCTCCCCCAATAGCAAAACTCCTTTACCACTTTAAGTGTCTCATTCCCTAATCTAATTCCCTCAGCATCACCTGAGTTAACTCGATTACATTCCATTATCCTCGTTTTGCTTTTGTTGATGTTCATCTTATATCCTCCTTTCAAGACACTGTCCATTCCATACAACTGCTCTTCCAAGTCCTTTGCTGTCTCTGACAGAATTACAATGTCATCAGCGAACCTTAAACGTTTTGTTTCTTCTACAAGGGTTTTAATACCTACTACGAATTTTGCTTTTGTTTCCTTTATTGCTTGCTCAGTATACAGATTGAATAACATCGGAGAGAGGCTACAACCCTGTCTCATTCCCTTCCCAACCACTGCTTCCCTTTCATGTCCCTCGACCCTTATAACTGCCATCTAGTTTCTGTACAAATTGTAAATAGCCTTTTGCTCCCTGTATTTTACCCCTGCCACCTTCAGAATTTGAAAGAGAATATTCCAGTAAACATTGTCAAAAGCTTTCTCCAAGTTTACCAATGCTAGAAACGTAGGTTTGCCTTTTCTTAATCTAGCTTCTAAGATAAGTCATAGGGTCAGTATCGCCTCACTTGTTCCAACATTTCTACGGAATCCAAACTGATCTTCCCTGAGGTCAGTTTCTACCAGTCTGTAGAGAATTTGTGTCAGTATTTTGCAGCGGTGACTTATTAAACTGATAGTTCGGTAATTTTCACATCTGTCAACACCTGATTTTTTAGGGATTGGAATTATGATATTCTTCTTGAAGTCTGAGGGTATTTCGCCTGTCTCATACATTTTGCTCACCAGATGGTAGAGTTTTGTCAGGACTGGCTCTCCCAAGGCCGTCAGTAGTTCTAATGGAATGTTGTCTACTCCCGGGTCCTTGTTTCAACTTAGGTCTTTCAGTGCTCTGTCAAACTCTTCACGCAGTATCATATCGCCCATTTCATCTTCATCTACATCCTCTTCCATTTCCATAATATTGCCCTCAAGTACCTCGCCCTTGTATAGACCCTCTATATACACCTTCCACCTTTCTGCTTTCCCTTCTTTGCTTAGAACTGGGTTTCCAACTGAGCTCTTGATATTCATACAAGTGGTTCTCTTTTCTCCAAACGTCCGTTTAATTTTCCTGTAGGCAGTATCTATCTTACCCCCAGTGAGATAAGCCTCTACATCCTTACATTTGTCCTCTAGCCATCCCTGCTTAGCCATTTTGCAATTCTTGTCGATCTCATTTTGAGACGTTTGTATTACTTTTTGCCTGCTTCATTTACTGCATTTTTATATTTTCTCCATTCATCAATTAAATTCAATATTTCTTCTGTCACCCAAGGATTTCTACTAGCCCTCATCTTTTTACTTACTTGGTCCTCTGCTGCTTACACTACCTCATCCCTCAAAGCTACCCATTCTTCTTCTACTGTATTTCTTTCCCCCATTCTTGTCAATTGTTCCCTTATGCTCTCCCTGAAACTCTGTACAACCTCTGGTTTAGTCAGTTCATCCAGGTTCCATCTCCTTAAATTCCCACCATTTTGCAGTTTCTTCAGTTTTAATCTACAGTTCATAACCAATAGATTGTGGTCAGAGTCCACATCTGCCCCTGGAAATGTCTTACAATTTAAAACCTGGTTCCTAAATCTCTGTCTTACCATTATATAATATCTCTGAAACCTGTCAGTATCTCCAGGCTTCTTCCATGTATACAACCTTTTCTTATGCTTCTTGAACCAAGTGTTAGCTATGATTAAGTTATGTTCTGTGCAAAATTCTACAAGGGCGCCTTCTTCTTTCATTTCTTACCTCCAATCCTACGTTTCTTTCTCTTCCTTTTCCCACTATTGAATTCCAGTCACCCATGGCTACTAAATTTTCGTCTCCCTTCATTATCTTAATAATTTCTTTTATCTCATCATACATTTCTTCAATTTCTTTGTCACCTGCAGAGCTAGTTGGCATATAAACTTCTACTACTGTAGCAGGCATGGGCTTCATGTCTATCTTGGCCACAATAATGCGTTCACTATGCTGTTTGTAGTAGCTTACCCACACTCCTATTTTTTTTATTCATTATTAAACCTACTCCTGCATTACCCCTATTTGATTTTGTATTTATAACCCTGTATTCACCTGACCAAAAGTCTTGTTCCTCCAGCCACCGAACTTCGCTAATTCCCACTATATCTAACTTTAACCTATCCATTTCTCTTTTTAAATTTTCTAACCTACCTGCCCGATTAAGGGCTCTGACATTCCACCCCCCGATCCGTAGAACGCCAGTTTTCTTTCTCCTGATAACAACATCCTCTTGAGTAGTCTCCGCCCGGAGATTGGAATGGGGGACTATTTTACCTCTGGAATATTTTACCCAAGAGGTCGCCATCATCATTTAACCATACAGTGAAGCTGCATGCCCTCGGGAAAAATTACGGCTGTAGTTGCCCCTTGCTTTCAGCCGTTCACAGTACCAGCACAGCAAGGCCGTTTTGTTTAGTGTTACAAGGCCAGATCGGTTAATCATCCAGACTATTGCCCCTGCAATTACTGAAAAGGCTGCTGCCCCTCTTCAGGAACCACATGTTTGTCTGGCATCTCAACAGATACCCCACTGTTGTGGTTGCACCTACGGTACGGATACCTGTATCGCTGAGGCCTCCCCACCAACGGCAAGGTCTGTGGTTCATGGGGGGGGATATGAAGTATATAAGTTTTCTTTGCACAAAATAATAATTATTTTTTAGTTACCACTACTAGATATGAAGTAGTAACTAAAAAATAATTATTATTTTGTGTAGAGAAAACTTATGTTAAAGTGAGATGTTCGACATCAGTACGAAATGTCAAATTCATGATCTATGAAACAAGTATTAATGTATGTATGTATGCATGCAATCATGCATTTGTATGCACAATTTTAATGCTTTGCAAGGAAAAGAGGGCAAGGACTACTAACAAATGGTGCAATTAGTTTATGTTAATCAAAGAACTCTTGTACTCTTGTGCGGGTGGAGAAACTAAAAATGTTGTTTCTAGCCAAGTTTTGTGTTCAAGATATGACAGATTGTTGTTTATACTTCTTTGCATATGTTTTAAGTAATCAAATCAGAAATTATATCTGTAGTGGAAAGCAGACTCACTCTGCAAAACAGCAATAAAATATATATAATTTGTTGCAAAATGTTCTGTGTCATGACCTCATGATTGTTGAGCTAAAAAATACTGGAGATAAGAGGAAATGAATGCATCAGTGATAGTTATGGCATACAGGAACACAGGACGAATAGTTAAATTGATGCACAATTTCATATGAAAAATGCAGTACACACAACACTAACCCAATCAGTAAACTATATAACAAAAACAAATCATATAGTTTTTTTAATGTGTTCCACTGGGTTGAGTCAATAGTTACTAAATTTTTGGCAACAAAGTTTTTTGCTATCTTCAGGTGACTGCTGAAGAATGATGAGCTGGTCCATTGGGACCTCCTTTTATACTCTCTTTGGTACAATCACATGCAAACAGTAGGCACTGTGGTGTGAAAATTAAGTCATGCTAATCTGAAGACACATTTGCTGTCAAATCATCACCAGGTCAACATCCCACTTCACACTGCATTTGGTATTATTGTCAGCCACTGTGGCCCAGCAGTTCTAGGTGCTTCAGTCCGGAACCGCACTGCTGCTACGGTCGCAGGTTTGAATCCTACCTCGGGCGTTGGTCTCTGTGATGCCCTTAGGTTAGTTAGGTTTCAGTAGTTCTAAGTCTAGGGGACTGATAATCTCAGATGTTAAGTCCCATAGTGTTTAGAGCCATTTGAACTTGGTATTATTTCTTTATGCATGCATTTCTAGAAAAAAAAGGACTGTCAACATCTTTTGTTTTTCATAGTCCTTGGTATGGTCAGTGCTCCACAATGGATAACTTGGTGGCTTTGCAGAATTCTGTGTGGCATTTCTCCTCAATTGTGCATACTGTGCTTATAAGATATTTGATAACTGCTGACCTGTGGAGGTCCACAGAGTAGTGACATCTTGTCAGTAATAGAACAGCTTATTCCAAAATATTCCCTTGAATATATAAATGTAATACAAAGGTGGCAGAGGGTATCCGATTGCCACACTGTTACCTTGTGAGTCTCCTGATTGCCTTGGTTTTATTTTGGTTCCAGCTGCCACAAAGTGTGTCGAATTTTATGTTTGCTGTAACTTTAGCATTTGAGTTTCAGTAATTGAGCTGTGGTGGTAAGTTTGCTCCATTGGAGAGAGTTCTTGCTCTAACAGGTAATGTCACTAAGACTTCTTCACACTACAGTTTGTAGTGACAACATGATACATGTAAATATAAATCAGTGTGTGTATGTTTTGGTGTATGCTGGAGTAAAGATGTTGCAGGTACTGATTCTGAGTTTCCCATCCATGTAGTTGCACAACAGATGTGTCATCCACATATTGATAGAAACACGTCAATTATAGAATGATCTCATCCAGAATCTTCTCCTTGAAAGTTTATATGTATAAATTTGCTCCCACAGGAGGTGTACCATGGTCATGCAGTCTCTCTCTTCGCAGTTGAGTTGTCAGATGTCACACTTGGCAGACAAATAGTTCTGTGTGCAGATGACATTGGTTCAATAGTAAGTGTTCCATGAAGTGCTACATTCTTTTATACAAATAATAAAGAATTTTGTCCTACTACACGCATGGAATATGAAAAAAAAGATTAATTGAGAACAGTGTCCTTCTAAAAGAAACAGTATGGATTGATGCATTTCATTGTGAGGCATCACTTGAGAATAGCATAACAAGCTGAAATCGCAATCGTGGTGAATAAATACACTTAATAACAGCCCAGGCATGAAATGTTGTCATATCTAAAATACTGAAGGGTTGTGGATGCAAGTGAACATAAAGTAATATTCATAGTAGTTGCCCCTGAACAAAGAAAAGGCTGAGGTGAGCATGAAATAACAGTCTTGTCCATTAGATTCCTAATTACTGTCTGACAAGTTTTAATGGTTCATCCATTGGCACACTGGTGAAGAGAAAGACCACATGTAAGCAAACCATTAGGCCATTCCCTCCAAGTTGAGGTTCTCAATGCATTGTGAAAATTGGATCAAGTTTCACACATAGTGATATCACTTTCCAGCATGTGGGCTTAGCTGTGCTGTTACATGTTTAGCCAACTCACATGTCAACTCTCAAACCTTACTTGCAGTAAGTTGCTGCAACATACCCTTCTTGTATATTTTTAAAATGATGCAGCAGTGCTGCCATACATGATTCAATTACAGACAGTTTTGACAGAGATTTTGATAGTATTCTCCTCATGTGGCTTGAATCCTCATTAATTTTCCTGTATTCTGTAAGTGGCAGCAGCACTGTTTAGACACCTTTGTTAGCTTGCTGGATGACTATGACTGGATCTTCTCATAGCTCATTAGACCTTAGGCTTTTGTGCATACAGTACATTTCAATAAAATTCATCTGGATGTGTGATCATGTCACATATGATAAAACTACCTGTGTTTCAGTTGCTACTGCCAACAGCCTTCATCACTCTGATGAAAGCTGCCTGCAGTAGAAGTGAAAACATTGGAAGCTTTATTACATGATGCAGTCACACATCCAAAACAACTTCTTGTAGTTTTGTGATGGCCACTCTTCCTTCCTTCAAAGTGTTTCCCTTTAGCAACTTGTTTAGAACCTGATAAAAAAAAAGACAGTAGATCTTATCGTGGCACGGCATGGGGTCCTGCACTTGGCATCAAACTGAGAGCACAGTGTGACGTAATGATGCAGCAGTAAACGAGTCACAAGAGCACAGTTCCATTCCTCCACCACAATGCCCACCTCCTGGGAGGGGGAGGGGGGGGGGGGGTGAGAATAATGAAGAGAATATAAAAGGACATTCTGTGGATCAGTCCATTATTCCTCAGCAGGCAGCAAATATCATTGCCAAACAATCGTGCAAAACCAACGATTCAGTTTTAAATTAAATATTGACCAGGAAGTATCTGATTGCATAATAGAATGCCAGATACTATCTCACAACCAATAACATACACAAATAGCACACTGGACAAAAAATATAATCCAAAAGCAATTCTTCCACATCAGTCACAAAACAAAATACATTGCAGAAATGCACTGACACAAATCCAGATAAATTGATGGAAGCAGAAATATAAGAAGTAAAATGGCAGAGCTATAAAAGCCAATACATAAAACAAACCTGCAGAAATCTTAAAATCTGACAGGAATAGCACATCAAGAGATAGAAATATGATAAAAGATAGAAATATGATAAAATATGTTCAAAGTTTAATGAACACTTTATAAATAAAATCACACACACTCTCAGACACGAAGAAAGGTATGATAATCTCCAGTACAGTCACACCAAAACACTATTACATCAAAAATGGCAGAGGTGGAAAACAAAAATCAAACAGTGGAAAATCCAGGATGGAATGTAACAATCCAGAGAAGGAAAGTTGCTACTCACCATATAGTGGAGATGCTGAGTCACGATAGGCACAACAAAAAGATTCACACAATTAAAGGTTTCGGCCATTAAGGCCTTTGTCAGCAGTATACACACACGCGGACGCACACACACACACACACACACACACACACACACACACACACACACACACACACACACTCCAACTACCATTGTTTTGAACCGCAAGGATTACGTGGCAGAAGGACTCCGTCAGCTGTCAGATACTTCCACCTACAAACCATGCCACAGTGATCCTATTCCAGTAATTCAGCAGGATCTCCAGTCACTACTCAAATCCTTAGGCCCATCCCAGAACCTCTCCCAGAGTCCATCTCTCTCTATTTACCCCTACCACTCCCCACACTCCCACATTCTAAATGCTTCCTAGAGTCCATAAACCCAACCACCCAGGACGCCCCATTGTGGCCAGTTACTGCGCCCCCACTGAGAGAATCTCTGCTCTCATAGACCAACACCTTCAACCTATTACTCAGAACCTATCCTACGATATAAAAGATACCAACCATTTCCTTGACCGAATCTCCACAGTTCCTGTCCCTTTACTACACAGTGCCCTGCTCATCACTATTGATGTCATCACCCTCTACACTAACATTCCTAATGCCCATGGCCTTACTGCTGTTGTACACTATCTTTCCAGATGCCCTATGGATTCCAAACCAACAACCTCCTTCCTAGTCTCCATGACTAACTATATCCTCACCCACAATTACTTCTCCTTTGAAGGCATTACCTACAAACAAATCCGCGGTACGGCTACGGGCACCCGCATGGCACCATCCTATGCTAAGCTATTCAAGGGCCATCTAGAGGAATCCTTTCTAAAAACCCAGAATCCTAAACCCCTCACCTGGTTCAGATTTATTGATGACATCTTTGCTATATGGATTGAAGGTGAGGACACCTTATTCACTTTCCTCCAGAACCTCAACAACTTCTCCCGCATTTGCTTCACCTGGTCCTGCTCAACCCAACAAGCAACCTTCCTAGATGTTGACCTTCACCTCAGAGAGGTGTAGAGAGTGGCAACTGACCCTTAACATAGACAAATGTAATGTATTGCGAATACATAGAAAGAAGGATCCTTTATTGTATAATTATATGATAGTGGAACAAACACTGGTAGCAGTTACTTCTGTAAAATATCTGAGAGTATGCATGCGGAATGATTTGAAGTGGAATGATCATATAAAATTAATTGTTGGTAAGGCGGGTACCAGGTTGAGATTCATTGGGAGAGTCCTTAGAAAATGTAGTCCATCAACAAAGGAGGTGGCTTACAAAACACTCGTTCGACCTATACTTGAGTATTGCTCATCAGTGTGGGATCCGTACCAGATCGGGTTGACGGAGGAGATAGAGAAGATCCAAAGAAGAGCGGCGCGTTTCATCACAGGGTTATTTGGTAACCGTGATAGCGTTACAGAGATGTTTAACAAACTCAAGTGGCAGACTCTGGAAGAGAGGCGCTCTGCATCGCGGTGTAGCTTGCTGTCCAGGTTTCGAGAGGGTGCGTTTCTGGATGAGGTATCTAATATATTGCTTCCCCCTACTTGTACCTTCCGAGGAGATCACGAAAGTAAAATTAAAGAGATTCGAGCACGCACGGATGCTTTCCGGCAGTCGTTCTTCCCGCGAACTATACGCGACTGGAACAGCAAAGGGAGGTAATGACAGTGGCACGTAAAGTGCCCTCCGCCACACACAGTTGGGTGGCTTGCGGAGTATAAATGTAGATGTAGATATAGATGGCTACATCAGTACCTCCATCCATATCAAACCTACTAACCACCAGCAATACCTCCACTTTGACAGCTGCCACCCATTCCATGCCAAGAAGTCCCTTCCGTACAGCGTAGCCACCCATGGTCGTCGCATATGCAGTGATGAGTGGTCCCTCTCCAAATATATTGAGGGTCTCACTGAAGCCTTCACTGACCGTAATTATCCTCCCATCCTTGTACAAAAACAAATCTCCCGCGCCTTATCTTTCCAGTCTCCCACCACCTCCCAAAGTCCCACAGTCCGGCCACAGAGGAGCATTCCCCTCGTAACTCAGTATCATTCGGGACTGGAGCAACTGAATTACATTCTCTGCCAGGGTTTCGATTACCTCTGGCCATGGCCTGAAATGAGAAATGTCCTGCCCACTATCCTTCCCACCCTCCTACCGTGGTATTCCGCTGTCCACTAAACCTACACAATATACTCATCCATCCTTACACAACCCCTGCTTCCAATCCCTTACCTCATGGCTCATATCCCTGTAACAGAATCTAGATGCAAGACCTCTCCCATACATCCTCCTACCACCACCTACTCCAGTCCGGTCACTAACATCACCTATTCCATCAAAGGCAGGGCTACCTGTGAAACCAGTCATGTGATTTACAAGCTACCGGTAAGCTGCAACCTCTGTGCTGCATTCTATGTAGGCATGACAACCAACAAGCTGTCTGTCCGCATGAACGGCCACCGACAAACTGTGGCCAAGAAACAAGTGGACCACCCTGTTGCTGAACACGCTGCCAAACATGATATCCCTCATCTTAATGACTGCTTCACAGCCTGTGCCATATGGATCCTTCCCACCAACATCAGATTTTCTGAATTGCGCAGGTGGGAACTTTCTCTGCAATACATCCTACGTTCCCGTAACCCTCCTGTTCTCAACCTTCGTTAGTCACTGTCCTCACCCATCCAGCCCCTTCCCTGTTCCCATTCCAGCACAACACAGCCGTCATTTCACCGCCACACTCAGTCTTTTAATTTCTTTTATTTCTCTCCTTTCCACTACTTACCCCCTCCGCACCTTCTCCCTGCCCTCCATCTAAACTGCAACACTTGACTGTCCGCCACACCCACCATACTATCCCTCCCCCTCTCCGCCCCTGCCTCCTCCTTAACCCCACCAAGTCGCCACTCCCATCATGCACTGGTGCTGCTGTTCACAGTGTGGTCTCAGCTCTCTGAGACTGCAGATGTGTGTGCAAGTTGTGTTGTGTGTGTGTGTGTGTGTGTGTGTGTGTGTGTGTGTGTGTGTGTGTGTGTGTGTGTGTGTGTGTCTACTGCTGACAAAGGCCTTAATGGCTGAAAGCTTTAATTGTGTGAATCTTTTTGTTGTGCCTATCGCAATTCAGCATCTCCGCTAGAGGTGGAAAAAAATAACATTTCACATTATAAAGTAAACACTTCACTTTAAATGTGGTCAGAGCATTATGAGCCAATTGTCTGCTCTACAAGCCTCTTTCTACTGGTTGTGTTGGTTATCTATTCAGACTTTATGTTAATTCTAACTGTGTCATCCTGGATATTGCCTCGTCACCTAGGTCTGTGACTTCCTCTTCCTCTCGTTCAAGCTACTTGCACTAGAAATTTGTTACAGGTAAGTCTGTTCCCTGGCATTCGTGTCTATATTAAGTCCAATAACCACTAACAGTACCAGTATTTATATAGCTGCTGCCATCCCACATCAAAAAATTACTCCCATATAGCCTCCTACGTATGGATGGCATAACTGCAGTGATGAGAATTAGCTTGCCCCCTATGCTGAAGGTCTTGCAAAGGCCTTCATAGATGAGCACTATCGCACAAATGTAGCCCACAGACACAAATCCTGTGCCATATATTCACACACTCATAACCCTTACACCACCTCCAAGAAACAGCTGCAAAGGAGGAATCCTCTATCACCTAGTACCACCCCAGACTGAAGCAACTGAATGATGTCCTTTGCCAGGCCTTTGATTATCCCTCACCACGCCTAGAAATGAGGGACATCCTACCCACAATCCTTCCCAGCCCTCCTAAAGTGGTATTCCATCACTCATCGAACCTACACAACATTCTGGTCCATCCCTATGCTTCTCCCACTCCCAACCCCTTACCACAGGGGTCATGTCCCTGTGGAAGACCCAGGTGCAAGACCTGCCCGACTCACCCACCTAGCACATCCTACTCCAGTCCTGCACGAGCTTATCCTATCATAGGCAGGCCACCTGTGAAAGCAACAGTGTCATTGCTAACTCTGGGGCATTTCCTGCACAGCATTTCATGTAGGCATGACCATCAACCAGCTGTCCACTAGAATGAATGGCCACTACCAAACTGTGGCCAAGGACTCAGTTGACCACCCAGTGATACATAAAACTGTTCGGCACAACACGCTCAAGTTCAATCACTACTTCACAATCCATGCCATTTGGACCCTTTCCTCCAGCACCTGTTTTTCTGGACTACACAAATGGGAGTTATCCCTACAATATATCCTTCATTCTCGAAATCTTCATGTCCTCAAGTCTCTGCTAACTCACTGCACCCACACTCCCTACCTAGCAGTCTCCCCTTCCTCTGTCCTGTGAAACCCACCCAAATCCACTCTGCATGTAACCATCATTGTATGCCACCTGACCTCACCAGCTCCAGTGCCCTGGTGTTGCATACTAAGCCCACCAGCATCCCCTCATCCTGGTTGGTTGGTTGGTTGTTTCGGGGAAGGAGACCAGACAGCGTGGTCATCGGTCTCATCGGATTAGGGAAGGATGGGGAAGGAAGTCGGCCGTGCCCTTTCAGAGGAACCATCCCCGCATTTGCCTGGAGTGATTTAGGGAAATCACGGAAAACCTAAATCAGGATGGCCGGACGCGGGATTGAACCGTCGTCCTCCCGAATGCGAGTCCAGTGTCTAACCACTGCGCCACCTCGCTCGGTCCCCTCATCCTGCATTCCTATCCTGCACACCTGCTCCCTCCCTCCAAGCGAATAGTTACCCACACCCAATCACTCCTCCTGCTTCCCGCCACTTCTCCTTCAACCCACCACGCCCAATACAACTCCTCACATTAGTCGACCCGCCAAATTGTAATCCCGGCATTGAATGTCCAGCTGGCACACAATGTAGGTGCATGTGTGTGTGTTTGTGTGTGTGTGTGTGTGTGTGTGTGTGTGTGTGTGTGTGTGTAACCGGGCCTTTAGCAACTTGATGGTGTTATGATGTTTGTATAACTCCCATAGATTTTCGTTTTTATTTTTCTCCAGTCCCAGTTATTTTTATCGGTTACAGGTACAATAACTTATTTTTTTAGGATTTTGCTTTCAAGTATTAATTGCTTTTCTTATTTCTTTCTATACATTACAGCTTCACATTTGTATAATGTTACTCATAAGATAGCTGCCTTATACAGGTAATTTTTAACTGAATGATAAATGACATTTTCCATAAAATATTTATACAACTGCAAAGTTTTGTGTCAGGTACTACTAAAAAGACAACTATTTCTGCAACCATTCTGTTGTCTTTACTAAAAGAATTCCCTATGTACTCACAGTTTTCAACTGTCTTGAAAATGAATTCATCCACAGGCAAAGGTGCATAAATATATGTGGTGTTAGTTCTTTTTCTTATTTATGACTAGATATTCTGTCTTCTCTTCATTGATACACGTTCCTATTTTCTCAGTCATTTTGTAATAGTTTTACTTCATTTGTATTACTTTTGTTTTGGAAATTCTTATTATTGCTGTGTCATCCATGTAGGCAAGTATAGTAATGCACCCTGCAAGAACAGCTCTTGTGGACCAGTTTTAGTAAATTACTAATAGACCTTCTCTAAGAGAAAGTTAATTAATATAGATAATACATATGTCTCAGTCCAGTGTACATGAGAAAATTTTTAAGTTTTTCCTACTGGTGTCCTAATACAATATACCCATTTAACTAATCTGATTAATTTTGAGTGTGTTTCAGATTCCCTCATTATGCTTAGGAGTGTCTGACAGTATATGCTATCAAAGGCCTTTCTGAAATTTAGAAATATTATATGGACATGTATATTGAATTTCCAGACCATCTCACCTATTTACCTTAGAGTGAATAAATTGTCCAGTATGGATCAATTTCTGCAGAACCTGCATTGGTAGCTTCCAATTAGTTCTTCAGTTGAGATAGAAGGAAAACTGATAGGATTTTGACCAGTCAGCAGGTAGGGTTTCTGTCTTCCAAATTTTTTCTCTTATGGGCTGTACTTCTAATTATAGTTGTGGTTCTCCATTTTTAATATATCAGGACATATCTGGTCTTCACTGCAAGCACTGTTGTTCCTTAATTTCTTTATTGCTTGCTGTATTTCGTTCACTGATGATAGCAGTGACTTATATCAACTGTATCTGGTTCTTGAAATTTAAAGTGAGACTGTGTATTGCTATAGTTGAGTAATTGTGAAAACAACATTGGTGAGGGCCATAGAGTCAAAGGGAGCGGTAGGGGCACGAGACTCCTTTTTTGATGCCAGCCATGTGCTGTACATCCGGGGATAAAGTGTGTGATATATTCCTGCTGTTGGAATTGGCGGGGTGAGACCTATATGCCCTCCTTATGACATAAACCCGAAGTCAGGGGCAGTGGTCAGTAAAAACTATGAAATGGCAGTCCTCCACCTAGGGGCAGAAATACCTAATTCCCTCATACACAGCGAGCATTGTGCAGGACTACACCCATGGCAGATGGGCTGGCGTTGGTAACAATTGTGAGCAGGGTGGTCACGTTGGGCTAGGTTACAAAGAAAGCTTACTAAAGGTCATGCTTCATTCACTCATTTTGTGCTCTCCAAGGAATGGGCCTCTGTTGCCTTTTGTGTAGTTGCCCTCATGTATGGCCATGAGATGCACTTGTGCAGTCATGGCTTCCTTCAGGTGACACCTAAAGAAATTCACCATCAAAAGGGACCTGCATATTTCCTTGTATGTAATGGGTCTTGGGAACTTGGACTCAGCCTGGACCTTCTCGTCAAGGGGGCAGGAGCCTGCAGCTGATATCCTGTTCTCCAGGAAGTCGATCTCCATAACACCCAAAATGCACTTCTCCAGGTTGATAATGACACTTACCTCTATGCATCATGGCATGCTGCTCTCTTCACTACTATTGGATAGGTGAAGGGGTGGGGAAAGCCGTGCAATGCGTGTGACATGATGCAGCAAGCAGTAACTGGGTGGTGGGAAGTGTGGTGCTGGCAACTGATGGGAATAATCAACCATGACTGGGGCAGGCTTGGGAGTATGAGGGAGGGGAGGGGGAGGGTTCAAGCAGGGTCATCAGTGTGGGAAATATTTTCCTTACTATCTTACTTCACGTGATCTCAACTTGTGCCATGACTGGTGCATGCAGGACTGGGTCTGCCAAATGAAATAACAGGACACAGAGATGTTCTTACAGTTCCTTTCTTGGAATTGGACACAACTACATACAACATATTGTACGATTACATAGGATAATGTACTAGCGTAAGCTGTCCCAAAAAAACACTACTTCTGTCCTGTTGTACACTACTATTTCTGTGCATCTGGATCTGGTGTGCATACCAGAGTGAAACAAATACTAGCTTGGAGGTGTCCATATCACTTATAATACCATTCAGCATGTGCATGACTACAGAGGAACTGCCTGTGCTTGGCATAGAGAGGGGCAGAGACCAAACTGGGAATAAATTGTGGTGGGTGATACACAGTGGGTGGTCACAGTTTGATGTGTGGCCATTTTTTATCACACATGAGATTATCAACAATGCAATAAGCAAACTATACATTGTGAACATACTTGTGGCGACCTGTGTAAATTAGACAAATATGTCAGCATACAGACTGGGCACATGCAATGTTATCGCGACAACAAAATCCTATCATGCACTCGTAATGTGAGAGGAAGTGGACAAAGAGACTGCAGATGAATTTGCTCTAAGCTTAATCACACATGACACAAACAATACAGTTAAATATATCACTACAGTGGTGATGGAGATGGCATGCTATCCATGAGGGTACAGTTACACACTAACAACCGTAACATATATGAGACACAAAAGACACTACCAAGTAAAAGGACAAGCCCCATATGAATGTAGTATATAATAATTACAGTGTGAGTAAAGTAATATGATTCAATTATCTCACTACCATGGAGAAGGGAATGAATGGCTATCATCAAAAGGATAGTGCCAAGCTGGTGTACATGTGCAGTCTTTTGATAATACATGTAGCAAGAGGGATACAGTCCATCAACTCATAGACATTAATACAAGGGAATCGATGAACTGGAGGTAGTGGTAATGCATAAGGATCAATTGCAAAACTTGGTCTGTGTCAAGAATAAATGAAGCATTCTGCCACTAGCTCTCAATGCAGCTTGTAGATGCAAGCAGTTACAGTTTGGCAGCTCACTGGCTTTGTCTTTGCTTCACTTTTACCTATCTGGAGCACTATTGTGGCAAGCAGTCAGATGTTTATTCTTCTAACACAAAACACACTGGAATTAACACTCAGAAAAACATTATCTCATTTCAACGAAGATGTGAGTCACTCAGTGTCAAAATGGTCAAATGTCTCTGAGCACTATGGGACTTAACATCTGAGGTCATCAGTCCCCTCACTCAGTGTCTATGCGGGAAGTGTTTGTCAGGGAGCACTTCCTGCTGCACTTTTCTGGAAAAAAAACAGCTGCAGCAAGGAAGTGCATAACACAGAGAGACCTCAACACTTGGGTCCAATTTCACTCATGGCCTGATCCAGAACTGTGCTGAGGGTCATCTGGTGTTGACATCTGTTGAACCAAACAGGTGACAGGTGCATACATGCTGCAGCGCACCACCACGTGACTAACGTAGCCTGCCAGATAACTAATATACAACGTGAACAACAAGTATCCCACCACACTTACTGGGATGTACCTGAAGTTACTTCTACTACCCAGCATCAAACATAACATGCTGTGTTCTTCCTACCAAGAAACCCTCAACACAATCAAAAACATTTTTTGACAGCAAATATAATTGTACTTTCCATTACTAAACATTGGTGTTTTACTGAGTCAAAGGCTTGGCTTCTCAGAAGTCAAAAAATACTACTTCTGTGTCTCTCATATGAAGAAAAATATTAGGCCATCCACATGAGTACAAAAAGAAATCTATTAAGAGTCAATTACATGATAAATCCCACAGATCTAAAGGATGTCAATTTGACTAAATACCTAGGAATTACAATTAGGTACAACTTAATTTGGAACAATCACACAGATAATGTTGTGGGGGAGGCAAATCAAAGACAACATTTTATTGGCAGAACAGTTGGAAGATATAATAGGTGTGCTAAGAGACTGTCTGTAGTATGTTTGTTTGTACTCTACTAGAGTATTTCTGTTCTGTATGGGATCCTTACCAGATAGGATTGATGGACACTGAAAAAGTTCAAAGAAGGGTAGCATATTTTGTATTATCCCAAAGTAGGGGAGATAGTTTCACAGATGTGTTAAGTGAGCTGGAACAGCAATCATTAAAGCAAAGGTGTTTTTCATTTCAGTGAGATCCTTTCATGAAATTTCAGTCATCAACTATCTCCTCTGATTGTAAAAATATTTTATTGTTGCCACCTTACATAGGGAGAAATGATCACCATAATGAAATTAAAGAATTTAGAGCTTGTACAGATAGATCTAAGTGTTGATTTTTTCCATGGGCTGTTAGAGAGTGGAATGGTGCAGAAATAGGCTGGAGGTGGTTTGAAGAATGCTGTGCCATACACTTTAGTGAGAATTGCAGAGTAGATGTAGATTTACCTGATTGCCTTAATCCTTAGCTTTGAAGATGTAATGTGAGTAGATTGTGAGTTGGTTTTTGTTTGGCCAACAATTTCAGAATCCATGCTGGTTAGCATTGAGGATGGCCTTGTCTTTGAGGTACTTAATTGTGTTTGAGCTTAGGATATGCTCTAGGACTCTACAACAGATGGATGTCAGTGTTATAGGATTACAGTTTTGTGATCACTTCTGCTTTCTTCATGTGGACAGATGTGACCTGTGCTTTCTTCCGACTACTAAATGGCTATTTTTGCTCAACGGATCTGTTGTGTAGTATGGTTAAAAGCAGGACTATATCACAAGTCACGGCAAACCATCTTTGCTCATATTTGGAAGGTTGCTTGCACTCAACCTAAATTGAAAAACATTAAGATATTTTGGCACAACAGTCCCCAGCCCTAAAATTTACGATGCACAATTGACTCAGGATTGACAAGATTGATAGATTATTGAAAATTGAGCCTTTTTCACCTACTTATATGGGGTGTGCAAGCGCACATTTTTCTAGAAATCGAGGAAAGAAACTTATTTGGCTGTTGCTTTTGTACCCATAAGGTAATCACAACAAAATGAGAGCACCACTGGTGCAGTGATCAAGGCATCCACATCTAGTATGGAGAACAGGAAAAATAATTCTTTGAACACCTCTGTGGGTACAGTAATTATTCTCGTCTTATTCTATGTGAGCGATACGTTGGGGCTGTAGTGTATCCCTAAAGTAATCATTTAAAGCCAGTTCTTGAAACTTTGTTCAATAGATTTTCCTGGGATAGTTTACATCTGTCTTCAAGAGTCTGCAGTTCAGTTCCTTCACTATCTCTGTGACATTTCCCATGAATTAAACAAACCTGTGACCATTCATGCTGCCATTCTCTGCATATGTTCAATGTCTCCCGTTAATCCTATCTGGTATGGGTCACACACACTTGAGCAATATTCTAGAATTGGTTGCACAAGTGATTTGTAAGCAATCTCTTCTGTGGACTGATTGTACTTCCCCAGTATTCTACGAGTAAACTGAAGTCTACCACATTCTTTACTCATCATTAAACATATTTGATCATTCCATTACATATCCATACAAAGTTTTACACCAAGGTATTTCTTTGAGTTGGCAAATTCCAACAGTAACTCATTGATATTATAGGATATTACATTTTATTGTTTTGTGAAGTGCAAAATTTTACATTTATGAACATTTAGAGCAAGTTGCCAATATCTGTACCACGTTGAATTCTTACCAAGATCTGACAGAATATTTATGCAGCTTCTGTCAGATAGTACTTCATTATGGATAACTGCATCATCTGCAAAAAGCCTGATTTTACTATTAATATTGTCTGCCATGTCATTAATATACAACATGAACAGCAAGGGTCCCAGTACGCTTCCCTGGAACACACCCAAAGTTATTTCTACACCTGATGATGAGTCTCCATCCAAGATAACATGCCGTGTCCTCCCTACCAAAAAGTCCTCAATCCAGCCAAAATTACACTTGATACCACATATGACCATACTTTTGACAATAAGCATAGGTGCAGTACTGAGTGAAATGCTCTTTGGAAATCAAGTAACACTGCATCTACTCAGCTGCCTTGATCCAAAATTTCCAGTATCTCACATGAGAAAAGTGTGAGTTGGATTTCACATGGTCAATGTTTCCGAAATCCACGCTGGCTGGTGTTGAGGAGTTCATACTGTTCAAGGTACCTCATTCTGTTTGAGCTCAGAATATGTTCTAAGATTCTACAACAAATCAATGTCAAGGATATTGGACAGTAGTTTTGTGGATCATTTTTACTACACTTCTTGTAGACAAGTGTGACATGGGACTTTTACCAAGAACTGGGCGCAGTTTTTTGTTTGAGGGATCTACGATAGATTATAGCTTTAAGAGGGGTTAACTCGGCTGCAAATTCAGTACAGAATCTGACAGGGATTCCACTGGGGCCTGGAGCTTTGATCAATTTTAACGATTTCAGTTGTTTCTCAAAACCACTGATGCTAATACTTTTTTCATTCATTTTTTTCAGTGGTATGCTAATTAAACTGGGGCAATTCTATTGGATTTTCCTTTGTAAATGAACATTTGAAATGGAGTTAAGCATTTCAGGTATTGGTTTACTGCCCTCACTCAGTTTCAGTTCCTGTCTCATTCGCTAGGGCCTGGACACTAGCTTTGGTGCCACTAACAGCCTTTACGTACGACCAGAAGTTCTTTTGAGTTTGTGAAATGTCATTTGACAATATTCTGTTATGGTAGTCAGTGCAGGCATCACACATTGCTCTGTTGACAGCCAAATGCGTTTCATTCAGCATCTACATCTACATCATATTCCTCAACCAAGCTAATTGTGTGTGGTGGAGAGTACTTTCAGTACCATTATCTGATCCCTACAATCCTGTTCCCCTCGCGAATAGTGCATGGGAAGAATGATTGTAGGTAAACCTCTGTATTGGCTCTAATTTCTCGAATTTTCTCCTCGTGGTCAATATGTGATATGTATGTGGGGGGATGTAATATGTTGTCTGACTACTCCTGAAAAATGCTGTCCCGAAATTTCTATAGTAAATCCCTCCATGATGCACAACGCCTCTCTTGTACCGGTAACGTCTGCCAGTGGAGTTGGTTTAGCATCTCCGTATCACTCTCTCTCCGGCTAAACGATCCCATGATGAGACGCGCTGCTATTCGTTGGATCTTCTCTATCTCCTCTATCAGTCCTACCTAATAGGGATCTCAGATAGATGAACAACACTCAAGAATGGGGCGAACAAGCGCCTTATAAGCCACTTCTTTCGTCGTTGAGTTACATTTCCTTAAGATTCTTCCAATGAATCTGAGTCTGGTGTCTGCTTTTCCCATTGTCTGTTTTATATGGTCATTCCACTTCAAGTCGCTCTGGATAGTTGCGCCCAGATATTTTACGGCAGACGCTGTCACCAGCTGTTTGTCATCAATAGTGTAGCTGTAAAGTAGTGGATTTTTTTTCCTATGTATGCGCAATATGTTACATTTATTTACGTTCAGGGTCAATTGCCAAAGCCTGCATCATTCATCAGTTCTCTGCAGGTCGTTCTGTAAATTCTTACAATCTTCTGGCGTTGCTACTTTGGTATAAACAGCGGCATCATTTGTGAATAGCCTTAAAGAGCATCCGACACTTTCTACTAGATCATTTATATGTATTCATGTATTGTAAACGGCAACAGTCTTACCACACTTCCCTGTGGTACTCCGGATATTATCTTTACATCTGCAGTTAAGAGCGACGTGTTGAGTTCTATCTGCACGAAAGTCTTAATCCGATCGCAGGTCTGATCCGATACTCCATAAGCTCGTATTTTTTTTCATTAAACGGCAATGTGGCAGGGTGGTGGCAAGGGGGGAGGGGCTATGGGGGCTATAACCCCGCCCCAATGGAGTATCATATTACACTGGATAAAATGACTTCAGAAATCAACGAATATTTTACTTCAACAGATTCAATCATTTCTTTAATATTTATGTAGCAATATAGGTTGCAATGTATTTCAAATACATTTTAACAAAAGAATAAGAGCGGCAAATAGCTTACTATCTAAACCAATAAATATCATTTAACTTAAAATGGGCGTCTTATTATTTACTATCATATACTGGATCAACCTGAGCGCTGTTGTCCACAGCATTGTGGATCTCATGGAGGAACAGAGAGAGTCGAGTTTCGCAGGATCTCTGTTCGTGGAATATATGTTGATTTTTATAGAGGAGATGTTCGTTTCCCAAGAACGCCATAATTCTTGAGCATAACATATGTTCTATAATTCTACAACAGATTGACGTCAACGATATAGGTCTATAATTACATGAATTTGTCTTTGGCCTTTTTTAAAAATGGGAATGACCTGCATTTTTTTCGAGTCGTTAGGTACCTTTTGTTGCTCAAGCGATCTACGATAAATTACTGCTAGAGGGGAGGCAAGTTCTTTTGCATAATCTTTATATAACCTTATCGGTATCTCATCTGGTCCTGAAGCCTTTCCACTACTAAGCGGTTGTAGCTGCTTTTCATTTCCGCTATCTGCCATTTCGACGTTCGTACGACGATTGAAAGAAGGGACAGTGTTACGATCTTCGGCAGAGAAACAACTCTGGAAGACCGAATTCAGTATTGCGGCCAGCTCTCTGTTATCTTCCGTTTCGGAGCCGGTGTGGTCGCTGAGAGAACGAATAGATGATTTTGACCCACTTACTGATTTTACATACGACCAAAATCTCTTAGGGTTTTTACTCGGGTCGGTTGACAACGTCTTCCTTTCAAAATCATTGAACGCTTCTCTCATTGCTCTCCTTACGCTCATTTTCGCTTAGTTCAGCTTTTGTTTGTCAGCTAGGTTTTTACTTCTCTTAAATCTGAGAAGAAGTGCTCTTTGTTTACGTAGCGCTTTTCTAACACAGCTATTAAACTATGGTGGACCTTTCCCGTTCCTTAAAACCTTACTCGCAACGTACTTGTCTAGGACATATTGAACAATGCCTTTGAATTTTTTCCATTTGTTCTCCACATCTTCGTCCTCATCACCGAATATTTGATGATGAGATATTCTAAAATTTGTATCCTGTCACCCTTCCTGAGCAAATAATCTTCCTACCTTTCTTAACATTCCTTGTAGGACGCGTCATCATAGATGCTGTCACAGCGTTATGATCACTGATTCCTTCCTCTACGTTAACTGATTCGATAAATTCAGGTCTGTTTGTTGCCAGGAGGTCTAAGACGTTACCCTCACGAGTTGGTTCTCTAACTGTCAGCCCAAGGTAATTTTAGGACAAGACATGCAGAACAATGACACACAATTCACTGTCTCTGGCACCAGTTTTGATGGCACAACACTTCCAACCTATACCTGGCAAGTTGACGTCACCCCTTATTACAACGGCATGATCAGGAAAATTACTAATGATATTCTTCAAATTCTGTCTGCAGCGCTCCATAACTACAAATACTGACCCAGGTGGTCTATAAAAGCATCCAATCACCATTTATGACCGTTCTTTTATATTCAGTTTCATTCAGATTAATTCACATTCGGAATCCGTGATAACCTCGCTAGATTTTATCGAATTTTTCCTGCAATAAAAATGCCGCACCATTGGCGACTAAACTATCCTTACAGTAAACATCCCGGCTGAACTTAGGGTTTCGTTGCCATTTCTGTCTGGCTAAAACCAGCTTTCTGTTCCCCATACTACTTGTGCATTTTAACCTTCAGCAAGCGATACTAATTCTGGGACCTTTCCTTGGATGCTCCTGCAGTTAACTGAAATCATATTAATCTCTTTTTCTATCTCTGATCTGCGAGGACCAAGATTCCCTGAGGTCGCTGTGGCTGATTTAACAGGCAAATCGTCTTTGCTCCCAAGGGAGGGGTCCTCTAACCTAAAAAAGCTCCATTGCATGCCACACGTACTCCTCTACACTAGTGGCCACTTCCTGCTTGTAGTGTATGTCTGACCCATTAAGAGGAACCCTACAATTCTGCACCCAATAGCGGAGGTCGAGAAATTCGCATCTGATACCGTCATAGAGCCGTCTGAACCGACCTTCCACTCTGCTCCAAACCAGAGGACCGCGATCAACTCTGGTTATGATGGTACAAATAGACAGCTTAGCCTGCACGCCACGTGCGTTGGTCATGACTTTCAACAAATCAGCCAGAAAAGGAGCCAAGGATGGCCTCAGAACCCAAGCAGCAGGCATCATTCATGCCAACATGTGCCACTACATGCAGCTGGTTGCACCCAGTGCGCTTGATAGCCGCTGGCAGGGTCTCCTCCACAACACAGATGAGTCCTCCCAGCAAACATATGGAATACACATTGGAATTCTTTCCCACCTTGCCTGCTATCTCCCTGAGGAGCTCCACCAGCCATGTAACATTGGAGCTCCCAGTGACTAGCATATCCACCCTGTGTTCTTGTCCAGGCTGGGCAGGAAAATCGACCACTGGCCCAACAGGAGAGGCATCTCGTGCTGGCTCAGAGTTATCATTAACACTGGGAAGCACCTTGTACCTATTGCTAAGACGTGCTGCATGGCTTGCTCCCTCTTTCACCTTCTGCCCAGTGACACGTGAACCCATCACTGTCTGCCACCCACTCTGGAGTGAGGACGGACCGATCAGATGTTGTGTACCAGAAGCTGCAGCGACGTTCGGGTCACCAAGGGATTCCAGTGGCACCAATGGTGTTGCAGGTCTCATCACTGGCGCCCCAACGTCACTGCAACTTCGAGCATTAGATAGAAGCTTATCGACAGTAGCGAACACAGCTTCCAACTGTTTACAGACAGCAGCCAACTCTCCTTATGTCAGCTCACTACAAGCACAGTTCCTAGTCATATCGTACTGGGTATAAAATAATCATATTTCTATCGATAGGTTCAAATGGCTCTGAGCACTATGGGACTTTACATCTATGGTCATCAGTCCCCTAGAACTTAGAACTACTTAAACCTAACTAACCGAAGGACATCACACAACACCCAGTCATCACGAGGCAGAGAATTTCTATCTACAGCCCTACTCTTTGTTTTACACTTATTATGCAGTAAGGCCAGTATTACACTACCATATTTCTTTATCAAAGTTGATATGATAAATATATATGTCAAAGAAATTTGATGGTGTAATAGGGAACTCTGTCAAATTTTGCCTGTCGTCAAATGAATATGATCAAATGTAGGGCCTTACTGTAGATTTGATCATAAAAGTCACTTGTCTGCTGTTCACTGTAATGTGAAATGTTACCACTTTGGAGAGCTAGCATCGCTGCAGTGTTCCGTCACCAGTAGTGTGTTTGTAAACATGGATGCGAGGTTTAATTTGTGTGTGCTGTCAACTAGAAAATTAATAGAAATGTATGAAGCTGATGAGGCGTTTTACAATGTGAGGCATCCTGAGTACAAAAATAGATTAATAAGACCGGAGAGCTACAAAAAAATTGCTCATATCATTAGCCGTTAGATACAGCCCGGGTGCATGGCTGACAACATAAAAAAGAAAATTAGTCACCTCCATTCAAGCTACTCTCATGAGAAAGCAAAAGCACGTATCGACATACTTTCTGAGCTCTCCAGTCTTCTTAATCTATTTTTGTACTCAGGATGCCTCACATTGTAAAGCTCCTCATCAGCTTCATACATTTCTAATAATTTTGTAGTTGTGGGACCCAAAATGTAATTATTAATTTGACCTGCAAAGAAGTAGTTTTTAATGCACATAAAGTGTATTGAACATTTATTTACTTTCAGATATAGGTCCTTTAGCGCTTCATAAATTGCTTCACACATTTCAGGTATTATTTTACTTAATGTACACTGTGCTATTCGAGTGTTGTATTGTAAGCTAGAGTAACTGTCTCCTGTAGCAAGAAATCGGAGTGTTACTGTGAGCCTGTCTTCTTCAGATATAGCAGTTCTTATGTGAGTATTGTGCGTTGTGTTAGACAAGATACTTCACTGAGCAAATACTGAAATGTATGGTCATCCATTCTTAAGTAATTTATGTACGATTTGACGTCCTCCACCAGAAGCTCACGTAACAACTTTGTTGAATGCTTTTATTGTCTTGTCGTAAAACCCATGGCTTCACCCAGATACGTATCTTCCCCCCCCCCCCCCCCCCGACTTCTCTTCCTAATGCGCACACAGAGCAATTGTGGTATTACATGCAACTGCTGCAAAAATTAACAAGTTGTTGTTGTTGTTGTTGTTGTCAGTCATCTTGAACTTTGACGAAAAATATGATGACAGTGTAATACTCCTTTTAAGTGCCAAGTCGAATATCTTTGTCAAACAAATTTGACGAATATTTGATCCTATCTTTGATCAAATCTTTGTGAAAGAAATATGATAGTATAATAGTGGCCTAATCTCTGTTTCTTTAGAAGTTTCTGTACAATGACTGTATACCATGCAGGTTGCCTCCCTTTATGATCTGTTGTACTGGGATCATATCTATCCAGTGCGTGGTCAACTATTCTTTTAAACTTGAGCCAGAATATCTCTAGACGCTCCTGACCTGCACTGAAAGTTTCAAGTTCCTCATTGAGATGCTGATTTTTTATCTAGTTTACTGAACGTCTGCTTCTTTCAGTTCTCCTTTGTACTTTGGTAATCACTGTTGCTACAACCTTGTCACGGTCACTGATGTCAGTTTTGATGTGGACATCCTCATTAGATCCGATATATTACCACATGAGTGGGGTTCCTAACTGTCTGTTCTAGGTATTTCTTTTCATTTCATTTCATTTATCATCATCCTTTCCATCATTACATGATACAGGAATTGTCATAATACTGTCCAGAATATGCACAACAGAATATTACAAACTTATATTAAACACATAACATTAACATTATGTTGAAAATTAAAACATTGAATTAAAACACATAAAATTTACATTATATAATATGTTGAAAATTAAAACATTGAATTAAAGGGTTTTCTTTTACATGCTCTTTTAACATGTACCGTATGTGATGGGTTTACATATATTTAATACATTTTGGAAAACACATATTACATACAATTTAGAGTAAAAGAGTATAAACGAGACATAGAACTGACAATGAGAACAACATGATATTGACAATACAACTATCAGTTAGTGATTTAAGGATTCAAAATATTCCTCTATGTTATTAAAACATTTATTTATGAGAAAATTTTAATTCTGACTTAAATTTTCCTTCATCTTCTGTTCCCCTGATGCAGAGTGGCAGAGCATTATAAAGCTTTATTCAATAGTGGCTCATATGTTTTTGAGTTTTTGTTTTTCTTGTTCTTTCTACATGCAGATTCATACAGATACGTGTATTGTAGTCATGAAGATCTGAATTTGCACGTAAACTACTCAAATGTGTTCTTGTATGCAGTATGCTTTCAATATGTACAAAGATGGTACTGTAAGTATGTTTAGCTGCATGAACAAAGGTTTGCAGTGTGTTTGTGGAAAACTGTGTGTAATAATTCTAATGGCCCTTTTCTGTCATTTAAAAACCTCTCTCAAGCGACATTTAGTTGCACCTCAGCATGTTATTCCATAGGACATAATAGAATCGAAACAAGCCATATACACTAATCTTGTACACTCTGCACTGCAAACTCTAGAAATTGTTCTCGGTGCAAAACGTGCTGAATTGAGTTTTTTTGTATATGTATGTGACATGGTCTTTCCAGCTCAAGTGCTGATCAATGTACACGCCGAAAAATTTTGTAGACCAGACTTTCTCTATTTCATGGTCACTCGATGATAAATGGTGATCATCCTTCTCATTTACTTTACTGTACTGTATATAATTTGTTTTATTTAAATTTAATGTTAACTTATTAGCGTAAAACCACTGTTGCACTCTCTTCTGAACCTTTTCAGCTGTAGTGAGTGAGGATTTGCTGTCATCACTTATAATTATACTAGTATCATCTGCAAATAACACAATTTTTTATGATCTGTTGGCCTTTCAATGTCATTTATATAGATTAGAAATAATAGGGGGCCAAGAACACTACCCTGAGGGACACCTACTGGCACTTTCTTAGCATCAGATACCAACTTTATTTTTTGCTTTTTCTGAGATGAGATGAGTTCCACAACCTGAGTTCTATCTCGGAGATAGGATTCAAACCATTTCCTTCCAATTCCTCTGATGCCTATTGCCTCCAGTTTGTCAAGGAGAATTTGATGATCTACTGTATCGAAGGCCTTGGAAAGATCTAGGTTGATTCCTACCACACATTTGTTATTGTCTAAATTTCTAATAATTTCTTCCATATAGGCCTGTATAGCTGTTTCTGTGCTGTGACCTTTACAGAAATCATGTTGATTACAATTTAGAAGATTAAAGGTGTCAAGGTAGCTTATGAGTCTAATTTTCATCAGTTTTTCAAAACTTTTTGAGAGAAGGACTTAGTAAAGTTTCACAGGATGTCTTTATCACACTCATCACTTAAAAAATCTGTAATTTTCCCAATTAATTGTTGGGTAATTGAAGTCTCCACCAATGATTACAGTATGATTGGGGAACTTACATACAAATGAACTGAGGTTATATAAGGAAACAAGATGGCGTCAGTTGGCGGATGTTCTGAATTTAGAAGGTTCACGAGGATAATGTTATGAAGTGTCAGTCTTGTAAAAAGTACGCAAAAACTGTTAAAAATGGCTTAGTTTGCGTACAGTGTAATCAAGAATTTCATTTTCAGTGCGGAATAATCGATTCTTGAATGAGAAATGACGATAACTATGCGACCCTGTGGAACTGTGTAGATTGTAAGCAAAAAGCAACGTCCTTTAATGGTCAAGAAATGTTTATTTGTGATGTAGCTTGGACAATCGACAGTATCAAAAAGGAGAACAAATAGTTTATTTTAATTATTAGAGTGTTGCAGGAAGAAATTAAAACACTGCACTGTACGAGAAAGGCGAAATAAATCCAAAAGAAGAAACAGCAATTCACTGACACAGATCGACCGCTCAGAGGACCGGACCACTTACAGTCGGCAATAAGGACAACACACATGCCAGAAACGTTTTCACCAATAGTACCCAGTGAAACTAACAGCGTTCGTTCATTGCAGCAGAAATGCGATTCACTGAAGAAACCTCACAAGCAAACAGAACACGCAAATCTCACGTCTTCACCTGTGCTATCTAAGAACCCAGCCCAAGATTCAGACTATTAGCACAGGCAAACAACACACAACAAGATCTCCAACATAGCTCTTAAACAGAAATGTTCAAGCGTCAAGAAAACAAAAAAGAACCCTAATTTACGCTGATAGACACGGATATTGCCTCTCTGGTTCCCTTCGTGAAAACATGAACTTAAATTATTCGGTTTATGTTAAACCTGGAGTTAAATTCAATTCTGTGGTAGAAAACTAAACCGTTGAAACAAAAGAAAGACGACTGCATTGTGATTTTAGGTGGCGCCAGTGATGTACACAGGAATGAGAGCAAGTCAGTACTGAGAAGTTACAGAGAACAATTGCCAAAATTACACCACACTAATTATACGGTAATAAACGTTACAGAAAGTTATTGCCTCAATTGCACCACATCAATGTTATCGTAACAAACGTATAAGTACAATATGGCCTTCCAGAATGGTCTTATGTTAATACGGAACTAGAAACTCACAATTCAGTGCCACAAAAAATATGTGAAAAATTCATCTATGTAAAATTAATAGATGTTCGCAAAATGAACCGAGATGAACGCACCCAGCATGTGCTACCCATGAACAGGACGAGAAAATTATGGTTAGTGAAAAAGCTCCCTGTGCGTCATTCACCAACAAAAAAGAACCAATAGCACTAAGTTATAATGCTATCAGATAGGAAACTGCATAATGGGGAGGGGGGGTGGCAATCTTTCTGAGAGAACATATTCAGTCTAAGAAACTTACATTTATTGAGCAAACTGGTCTCAATGACCGTACTTTATTTGGAGACCTTAACATTGGTGCAAATTCCAATAACACAGCTAAAATAAAACTTGAAGATGTATTAACTTCATACAATCTTAGAAATCTAGTTACCATAGATACCAGTGTCTCAGATTCTAGTTTTACCAAGATAGAGTGTGCAATAATTAACAAAACTGTTGAAGACATTGTTAAGTATAGTAACACAGACTTTCATTAGTCAGAGCAAATTGCACAACAAACGGAATATAGAAAAACAGCTCCTAAAATAATGCTAAAACGTTTTGAAAAGAAACGAGTTACGAGCAGTGGCAGCTGTTGTGTAAGAGCCCATGAACACCCTAACTTTTGACACTTTTCTGATTGCTTGGTTATTTTTCTTTGAATGCTGTTAAATGTAACATTGATCCTGTAGTCTGAAAGATATGACAATTAATCTACCACGTAGTGTTCTAGACTCCATGAAACTTGGCATCAGGGTCATAAGGACAGAATTAGCTGTGCATGTTTTAAGGTCCTTTTGTGCATGTGCAACTTGCATGACTTAACTACTTTACAGGACAAATGCATAGGGATTTGGTAAACAGTGTGTAAGGTTCACAACGTACACTTGCCACTAAACTAGAAGTTTACATCAGTGCCACCAGGTGGTAGCACGCACTGCAAGAGACTTTTATATCTGTTCGCTCAGCATAAATCTAGATGATAGCACAGTCGTCAGGTATGCTAATTCACTCATTATATACTGTAGTAAAATTAGAGCAGATGTCAGTATACGTTAAAGTTGATTTCTCTGAAAAAATGGAAAAGCGCGGAAACTCGCACATACACAAAATTGTGAAGTGAAGAGTTGCGAAAGCTTACACATTGTTTCGTTATTGCCTAAACTGTACTTAATTATGTACATAATAACAAAATTCCGCAAAAAATTTCTTCTTTTGTCAGATAAGTTATGCATCTTATTATTATTATTACTTTATTGGCAGTGGCCATAGTTTATAAACTTTTTTATAAGCTTAACTGTTATACAGCAGATGCTATTAATTTCACACTCTCAAATTTTTCTGAATCTCAAAATTTGTAAACACCCAGTATGTATACTTGCGAACCATTTTTCATACCATGACAGACCAAATGCTTTAAAACCAGATAAGTTGATGATGTGAAGCCAGGGTGGCATTGGCTGTTAAGATGTCAAAAGCATCTATGTGAAATGTAGGTGGCAGAAAAGGACAAGGACAAGTCCTCCCACTTGAAATGACACAATATAACTTCCCATTTGAGCCAGGAATGCCAACTAATTGTAAGAGAAAAAGCGACGATGCATCATTCAATAGTTTCTGGCATTCATGATCAAGTTCTTCTGCCTTTGCAAGTTGGTCAAAATCGATAACATTTGTTACATTGCTAACTTGAGAAAGACTGTCGGCGACCATACTGTCAGTAACTGAAAAATGGCAGATGTCGGTACGGAACTGGGCAATGAACTCCACATGGTTACACTGTTGTGATGAAGACTTGTTGTTGTTCTGTCTGAAGGTGTAGAGAAGCGGCTTGTGATCCATAAACACTGTAAACTCTCTGGCTTCCAAGTGGGGGCAAAAGTACTTCACTTATTTGTAGACTTCAAGATCTCGCACACTAGTGTGAGAAGTGGCGAGTGGTTGCCAAGCACCATCAACTTGTTGTTGCAATGTTCCACCAATTGCACTCTGCCTAGCATCAACCAACAATGCAAGATGTGCATCTAATGTGGGGTGTACCAGGAGTGCATCATTTACTATACTTTCCTTCATTGCCTCAAAAGTAGAGATCATCATATCTCTCCATTGGACGGGTGAATTCCTCTTAGTTTTAGGTCCACGAAGTGCTGCAGTCAGCAATTCTTGCAACTCAGTTGAGCAGGGTCGATGACGAATGAAAAAGTTCTGCCAAGGAACGGAGTAATTCTTCGATGATTTCTGGCCTTGGGATCTTCACCATGGCTTCTACTTTCTGGTGTAGTAGCAAAGACCCTGTTGACGAAATTAGATGACCCAGGAAGGTAATTAGTCGTTTACCATACACACGCTTAGCAGGATTTAACACTATGCCATGCTGTTCTAAGCATATGAAAGCTTCCACCAAGTGTTGCTGGTTCTGTTCTGCAGTGACTGAAAAGAAAAGGATACCACATCAGTATGCAAAACAGAATGGCAATCATTGCAACACTGAGTCAATGAACCTTTGTCAAGAATGAGCAATGATTTGTAAACCAAATGTTATGAAGACTCTCGAACAAGCCGCATGGTGTGATTATGGCTATTTTCGAAATATCTTCCCCAGCCATAGGGATCTATGTAAAGGCTTTTGTGCAGTCCAGTACACTAAACACAGCTGCACCAGGTAGCGAATAGTTGTAACAGGAGTAATTACGTCTTTGACTTCAGCTGCGTAATAATGGTCGAGCTGACTGACCACCAGAGCAAATTTGGTTGAATCGATAGTTGTACCTGCATAATGGCAGCTTGCTTCCATCTGTACAAACCAGAGTGCAGGTCCGAGAGACCAGAATGGAAGCAGTCTCACAGCGAGTTGCGATACTTACGGTCCTTCAGTGGGCACTGAGTCTTGAATTTTCGTAAAACATTCTTTGTTCGTTCTCGAGAGTTTGTACTGCTTCTTCTGATCTTCATAGGCTGTTCACGTCATGTGAAATCACTTCAGGGTCACCAATGTCAGAGCAACTATGTGTTGACCGTCAAACTAATTACGTTCTCGTGGTTGAGGAACTCAACCAAATTAGCATACGAAAAATGAAAATCTGGGTATCAGAAACAATAAACTTTTATTAACATAAACAGAATACAGAAGAAGACGTTCTGTCTGCATTTGAGACGAGTTTTCTGTGATAGGTTAACACTAGTCGATCTCTGTCTCTATTTTCAAGGAAGTCCTTTCAACACCCCTGCAGTAGTTAATCTTGACTGCTACACTACTGCTAATATTTCATTTAGGGACATTTTTTCATTGAAGAAGTCTGAACATATTAGAATGCAAACACTTCCACATGTAATTTCGATACTAGCGTAGTTTTTACAGCAGGCACATAATTTCAATAACTGGGCATTAGTTTTACTAAAAGTGTCATCTCCTATTGTGCCATGCAATAGTGAAGTGGTAGGCCATTAATTGGTGGAGTTCAGTTAGGTGGCAATCATGGCTATTAGAATTCCATTGAAATACTGTCAGATTTAGGACTGGGAAAGTAGCAATTGGGAGAGGAGGCATGAGGTGCTTCAGTAGTAATTAATGCTTCACCTTGAGCATGGTACTACATCAATGTGCATAGGCTCAAATTCAGACTGATAAGGATCCAAGAAGGCTGGTGTCATTTCTCTTGGTTGGTAATTAGCTTAGACATGCCATTAGGGCCAGATTTTTGGGCTGTTACAGACTTGATTGTTGTTTCTATAGCTTTAAGTTTCCTTGCCATGCTAGCAAAGTTTGATAGCACATTGATTGGGTGTAGTCACTCATACTTCTTTCTACTATTGTAATATGATTGGCACAAGCTAACAAAGGAGAATAACAGGCAAGGAAATCGGCCTTATTCCTTTCAAATGAATCTTCCCAGCATTTGTCTTATGAAATTGAGGGAAATCATAGAAAATATAAATTTGAATAGTCAGCTGGAGATTTCACTGTGACCCCTAACGCAGTACATTCCTTTTGAAGGCTAGAATGACAGCGATAAGTCCATCTTGTCTTTTGGCCATCTTGGGCAGTGCCAAACAAAATGGACTCCATGCGTTTAAGATTAGCACTCATTTCATTTTTGGTTTGTAATGAAGTGTCTTGAAGGTGGATTAGACCCTGTGTCATTTAAGTTTATTATATGCAGTAATGGTGACTAGCAAATCCCACATGCTTTTGCAGTGACTTTGAATGTTTAGCAGTCAAACTCTTGATCAACAAATATCCATGTCCAGTCCATAACTATCGTGTGATCATCAGACGTATTCACAAAATGTTCTATGAAGAACAGTGCTTCTGTTGTTGTAAAAAATTCTCCGTCTGTTTTGGAGCTACCCTATGATGGGCGAATTGTCCAATACTACACTGCACAATAGAATTAAAAGATCACATTTTCGAATCCTAGTAATTCCCACCTCTTGTGACGCTTATGTTTGAAATTTGGCTCAAAGGTGCATAAATCCTACCTCTGTAATTGTGCGAAACCGTGGCACCCTGTGACGTCACCATGCAAAAAAATAGTACGAGCTCAGAAGTTCATGTGACGTGTGAGATGGGTTAGTAATGTCACACTGGCACCAAATTTCACCACAATTCAGCCCAGTTCTACTGTGGATGTGTGACACGACCCGAAGGTCGTCATACCTCCCCTCACCCACATTTCACCCCTTCTTTTGATGTTTCTGTGATGGAGGTGAGAACCACAACACAGTGTTCAAATCATGCGAATTTATTATGAGTGACAGAGGAAAACATTTCAGACAGAGGAGCAGCATGAAAAGCCCGCAAGGTGTGGCATAAAGGACGTTAGTGAAACCACCCCTTTCCCTGGAATTTTGATTCCCTAACACTGGTGAACCCCCCCTCCCCCCCATGAACCATGGACCTTGCCATTGGTGGGGAGGCTTGCGTGCCTCAGCGATACAGATGGCCGTACCGTAGGTGCAACCAAAACGGAGGGGTATCTGTTGAGAGGCCAGACAAACATGTGGTTCCTGAAGAGGGGCAGCAGCCTTTTCAGTAGTTTCAGGGACAACAGTCTGGATGATTGACTGATCTGGCCCTGTAACAATAACCAAAACGGCCTTGCTGTTGTGGTACTGCGAACGGCTGAAAGCAAGGGGAAACTACAGCCATATTTTTTCCCGAGGACATGCAGCTTTACTGTATGATTAAATGATGATGGCGTCCTCTTGGGTAAAATATTCCAGAGGTAAAATAGTCCCCCATTCGGATCTCCGGGTGGGGACTACTCAGGAGGACATTGTTATCAGGAGAAAGAAAACTGGCGTTCTACGGATCGGAGCGTGGAATGTCAGATCCCTTAATCGGGCAGGTAGGTTAGAAAATTTAAAAAGGGAAATGGATAGGTTAAAGTTAGATATAGTGGGAATTAGTGAAGTTCGGTGGCAGGAGGAACAAGACCTTTAGTCGGGTGAATACAGGGTTATAAATACAAAAACAAATAGGGGTAATGCAGGAGTAGGTTTAATAATGAATAAAAAATAGGAGTCCGGGTTAGCTACTACAAACAGCATAGTGAACGCTTTATTGTGGCCAAGATAGACACGAAGCCCACGCCCACTACAGTAGTACAAGTTTATATGCCAACTAGCTCTGCAGATGATGAAGAAATAGATGAAATGTATGACGAGATAAAAGAAATTATTCAGGTAGTGAAGGGAGACGAAAATTTAATAGTCATGGGTGACTGGAATTCGCCAGTAGGAAAAGGGAGAGAAGGAAACATAGTAGGTGAATATGGATTGGGGGGAAGAAATGAAAGAAGAACCCGCCTTGTAGAATTTTGCACAGAGCATAACTTAATCATAACTGACACTTGGTTCAAGAATCATAAAAGAACGTTGTATACCTGGAAGAATCCTGGAGATCCTAAAAGGCATCAGATAGATTATATAATGGTAAGACAGAGATTTAGGAACCAGGTTTTAAATTGTAAGACATTTCCAGGGGCAGATGTGGACTCTGACCACAATCTATTGGTTATGAACTTCAGACTGAAACTGATGAAACTGCAAAAAGGTGGCAATTTAAGGAGATGGGACCTGGATAAACTGAAAGTACCAGAGGTTGTAGAGAGTTTCAGGGAGAGCATAAGGGAACAACTGACAGGAATGGGGGAAAGAAATACAGTAGAAGAAAAGTGGGTAGCTCTGAGGGATGAAGTAGTGAAGGCAGCAGACGATCAAGTAGTTAAAAAGACGAGGGCTAATAGAAATCCTTGGCTAACAGAAGAAATATTGAATTTTATTGATGAAAGGAGAAAATATAAAAATGCAGTAAATGAAGGAGGCAAAAAGGAATACAAACGTCTCAAAAATGAGATCGACAGGAAGTGCAAAATGGCTAAGCAGGGATGTCTATAGGAGAAATGTAAGGATGTAGAGGCTTGTCTCACTAGGGGTAAGATAGATACTGCCTACTGGAAAATTAAAGAGACCTTTAAAGAGAAGAGAACCACTAGTATGAATATCAAGAGCTCAGATGGCAACCCAGTTCTAAGCAAAGAAGGGAAGGCAGAAAGGTGGAAGGAGTATATAGAGAGTTTATACAAGGGCAATGTACTTGAGGACAATATTATGGAAATGGAAGAGGATGTAGATGAAGACGAAATGGGAGATAAGATACTGCGTGAAGAGTTTGACAGAGCACTGAAAGACCTGAGTCGAAACAAGGCCCCGGGAGTAGACAACATTCCATTAGAACTACTGATGGCCTTGGGAGAGCCAGTCATGACAAAACTCTACCATCTGGTGAGCAAGATGTATGAGACAGGCGAAGTACCCTCAGACTTCAAGAAGAATATAATAATTCCAATCCCAAAGAAATCAGGTGTTGACAGATGTGAAAATTACCGAACTATCAGTTTAATATGTCACAGCTGCAAAATACTAACACGAATTCTTTACAGACGAATGGAAAAACCGGTAGAAGCGGACCTCGGGGAAGATCAGTTTGGATTCCGTAGAAATGTTGGAACACGTGAGGCAATACTAACCTTACGACTTATCTTAGAAGAAAGATTAGGAAAAGGCAAAACTACGTTTCTAGCATTTGTGGACTTAGAGAAAGCTTTTGACAATGTTAACTGGAATACTCTCTTTCAAATTCTGAAGGTGGCAGGGGTAAAATACAGGGAGCGAAAGGCTATTTACAATTTGTACAGAAACCAGATGGCAGTTATAAGATTCGAGGGGCATGAAAGGGAAGCAGTGGTTGGGAAAGGAGTGAGACAGGGTTGTAGCCTCTCCCCGATGTTATTCAATCTGTATATTGAGCAAGCAGTAAAGGAAACAAAAGAAAAATTCGGAGTAGGTATTAAAATTCATGGAGAAGAAGTAAAAACTTTGAGGTTCGCCGATGACATTGTAATTCTGTCAGAGACAGCAAAGGACTTGGAAGAGCAGTTGAACGGAATGGACAGTGTCTTGAAGGGAGGATATAAGATGAACATCAACAAAAGCAAAACGAGGATAATGGAATGTAGTCAAATTAAATCGGGTGATGCTGATGGAATTAGATTAGGAAATGAGACACTTAAAGTTGTAAAGGAGTTTTGCTATTTAGGGAGTAAAATAAGTGATGATGGTCGAAGTAGAGAGGATATAAAATGTAGACTGGCAATGGCAAGGAAAGCGTTTCTGAAGAAAAAAAATTTGTTAACATCGAGTATAGATTTAAGTGTCAGAAAGTTTCTGAAAGTATTTGTATGGAGTGTAGCCATGTATGGAAGTGAAACATGGACGATAACTAGTTTGGACAAGAAGAGAATAGAAGCTTTCGAAATGTAGTGCTACAGAAGAATGCTGAAGATAAGGTGGGTAGATCACGTAACTAATGAGGAGGTATTGAATAGGATTGGGGAGAAGAGGAGTTTGTGGCACAACTTGACTAGAAGAAGGGATCGGTTGGTAGGACATGTTTTGAGGCATCAAGGAATCACAGATTTAGCATTGGAGGGCAGCGTGGAGGGTAAAAATAGAGATGAATACACTAAGCAGATTCAGAAGGATGTAGGTTGCAGTACGTACTGGGAGATGAAGAAGCTTGCACAGGATAGAGTGGCATGGAGAGCTGCATCAAACCAGTCTCAGGACTGAAGACCACAACAACAACAACAACAACACTGGTGACACAGGCAGGCATTTCATCTCTTCTCTAATGACATTGTGGGGCTGCATCCCCATTGAACATCCACTATGTAGTCAAAAGTATCCGGACTCATGGTTGAAAATGACTTACAAATTCGTGGCGCCCTCCATCGGTAATGCTGGAATTGAATATGGTGTTGGCCCACCCTTAGCCTTGATGACAGCTTCCACCCTCGCAGGCATATCTTCAATCAGGTGCTGGAAGGTGTCTTGGGGTGTGGCAGCCCGTTCTTCACAGAGTGCTGCACTGAGGAGAGGTGTCGATGTCGATCGGTGGCACGAAGTCGGCGTTCCAAAAAATCCCAAAGGCGTTCTATAGGATTCAGGTCAGGACTCTGTGCAGGCCAGTCCGTTATAGGGATGTTATTGTTGTGTAACTACTCTGCCACAGGCCGTGCATTATGAACTGGTGCTCGATCGTGTTGAAAGATGCAATCGGCATCCCCAAATTGCTCTTCAACAGTGGGAAGCAAGAAGGTTCTTAAAAGATCAATGTAGGCCTGTGCTGTGATAGTGCCACGCAAAACAACAAGGGGTGCAAGCCCCTCCATGAAAAACACGACCACCCCATAACTATTTACTATTGGCGCTATACACGCTGGCAGATGTGCAAGAGGCATTCGCCATACCCACAACCCGTCATTGGATCGCCACATTGTGTACCGTGATTCGTCACTTCACACAACGTTTTTCCACTGTTCAATCATCCAATGTTTACGGTTCTTACACCAAGCGAGACGCCGTTTGACATTTACCGGAGTGATGTGTGGCTTATGACCAGCCGCTCGATCACGAAATCTACGTTTTCTCACCTCCCGCCTAGCTGTCACAGTACTTGCAGTGGATGCTGATGCAGTTTGGAATTCCTGTGTGATGGTCCAGATAGATGTCTGCCTATTACACGTTACGACCCTCTTCAACTGTTGGCGGTCTCTGTCAGTCAACAGACGAGGTCGACTTGTATGCTTTTGTGCTGTATGTGTTCCTTCACGTTTCCATTTCACTATCACATCGGAAACAGTGGACCTAGGGATGTTCAGGAATGTGGAAATCTCAAGTGCAGACGTATGACACAAGTGACACAAAATCACTGAACCATGTTCGAAGTCCGTCAGTTCCGCAGAGCACCCCATTCTGCTCCCTCATGACGTTTAATGAATACTGAGATCGCTGATATCGAGTACCTGGCAGTAGGTGGCAGCACAATGAACAAAATATGGAAAACATATGTTTTTGGGGATGTCCAGAAACTTTTGATCACGTAGTGTACGTAATCGCACCTGTATGGAGAGCAGTGCGACTGTAGTTTTTGTTCTTGTGTTCAGGTTGGCACCATTAGAGACCACTCAAACCGTTCAGCGGAATTTGAACTTATTACAAAGCATCTGTCTGTGTTTATGTTTTTCAGTGTTCTTATTTTGTTTCCTCCTGTGGCATGATCATGGGACGGATGCGACATTGACACTGGGTGAATAAAACAGGAACGGAATCCTCTATGAATCCCCAGAACGGTAAAACACTCGGTGTATGTTGAGTCATATAATTGTTTGTTTCTAGTTCTTTTGTTTTTGTTTTTATACATGTAAGCTATGTGTAAACTGAATGACTTATAGACCGCGACAAAGATAAATTAACGAGTTGTTTTGTGGCAATGGTAATGTTTTGAGACACCTGCATAAAAAAAAAGAAGGAGAAATACCCTCTTCAATTTATTAATTCCTGTATCTTCACCTGCTTGTTTCTATAAGTGGTAGCGGGAGGACGTAGGATTAGATCCGTCGTACCAGTTTCGTTTAAAAAATGTGTATTTCAACCGTACATTAAAAAGTGTTAAAAAAGGGTATTAGGAAAGCAATGTTTATTCGTTCATTCACGACAACCACACCTGCCTGTCCGTCATTTCGCCCGCCTTCGAATTCCTGCATCAGGAGGTTCGAAGCAGACAAGAGGAATTTGCGCGAGCAGCGGAGGAGCGATTCTGCATCGGCATTGTTATAATCAGGACTACGAGCAATGGAATCAATAAGAAGCAGCACGTAACTCAAATTATGAATATTGATCTTAAATGTATTGATATTGAAGGTCTATTGATACCAGTTACAGTTCACCCAGGATATGTGTACAGATTTATAAATTACCTTCCAATTTCTTTCAACTACTCTTTCCAATCAATTTTTTTCAATTATTCAAGCAGCAATTATTAATCAGTTTCCATTATCTGCCCGCCCACATATGCTACTATTCAATGGGGATCGTTTAACGGTCGGCGCCGAGTAAAATATGAACAGATCTTTCAATTGTTGAAATAAAAAACTTTTGAGATAAATGATTCATTTTATTGTTACAAGAACCTAATGAAACTTTCATTATATTTGTTACATGTCCACAAAACTGGGACTCGTAATAACTTGAAAGAGCAAATTAAAATTAAATTCTGCCTACAAACGAGACGCGCAGGGATTTCTAATTTCAGTAGTGTTGGTAGCCCCAAGGGGGTGAAAGCTATATGGGCGAAGAGGCAACAAGCCACATAGTTCCATTCCAGACCACTAGAGGCGCTAGGGGTCAAACGAAGCTGTAATTGACCAATGAGAGCTGTCTAAACTCCAATGGTGGTTGTTTTGAAATATTCTATCGTCTTGCTCTGCACTGAAGTCTGTGGTCCTTGGTTACAGTCGTCTTTGTATTTGTTTCATATTTACATACTACTCATCTTCATTATAAACAGATTTTTTACTTTAAATTCATAAAGCTCATCGTGGAATTGAAGAAATTTCCTGCTGAAAAATGTACACAATTAATTATAAGGTAAGACATTTAATTTTTCATTAAATAATCTCGTAGCTTATAAATGAAATGTATTCTCTTCTATCGTGAATTAAGCAGTGTGGTTTCCGTTTGTTTGTTTAAATAACTTTGATATGTCTGTAGTAGTTTTATTTATTTAATGAAGACGTTTCTGTTTTCTCAGAATATTCAATACAACAGATTGACGTTGAAATACTGCAAGTTCCCCGGCTGTTCATCTGGCTATTACGTGGGTTCAATGGAGGAAATTTGTGACAAGCATAGATTAGATTAGATTAGATTTACTTTCATTCCAATTGATCCGTAGTGAGGAGGTCCTCCAGGATGTGGAACATGTCAGAAAAACAACAATACATGACAAATATTTACAACTAAAACAAATAAGCTAATGTACCATTCCACAGGTCCCAAGTGGAATGATCGTCATTTTTTAATGAACACTAAGAGTCATTTTATAAATACTATTGCACTGAATTTAAAATAAAAAAGTTTTTTATTTATTTATAAGGTAAGAAACATGTAATACAACTACTGTAATACTTATTTACAATGAACACATTACTGCACTGAAATGGTGCAGAAGTTAGATTATACTTACACACTTACACACACCCAAGCACACACACACACACACACACACACACACACACACACACACACACACACACACACACACACACAAACACACAAATTTTCAGTGAACACATTACTGCACTGAAATTGTGCAGAAGTTATGTTGTACTTATATACAAATCAGTTGGTTTTCCTAAGAAATTCATCAATGGAGTAGAAGGAGTTGGCCACCAATAAATCCTTTAGGCTTCTCTTAAACTGAATTTCATTGGTTGTTAAGCTTTTTATGGCTGCTGGCAAGTTATTGAAAATGTGTGTTCCTGAATAATGCACACCTTTTTGTACAAGACTAAGTGACTTTAAATCCTTGTGAAGATTATTCTTATTTCTAGTATTGATTCCATGAATTGAGCTGTTGGTTTGAAAAAGTGATATATTTTTAATGACAAATTTCATTAAGGAATAAATATATTGGGAAGCTGTAGTTAGTATCCCTAGTTCCCTAAACAGGCTTCTGCAGGATGTTCTTGAGTTCACACCACATATAATTCTTACTGCACGTTTTTGTGCCCGGAAAACTTTAGCTTGGCTTGATGAATTACCCCAGAAAATAATCCCATATGACATTATGGAATGAAAGTAAGCATAGTATGCCAGCTTTTTCATTTTTATATCCCCCATGTCTGACAAAATTCGCATTGCAAACAGAGATTTGTTAAGACGCTTCAGCAGTTCTGTGGTGTGCTCCTCCCAGTTGAATTTATTATCAAGCTGTAATCCCAAGAATTTAACACCGTCCACTTCTTCTATCTTCTTGTCATCATATGTTAGACATATACTCTTGGGACACCCCTTACAAGTTCTGAACTGCATGTAGTGTGTTTTTTCAAAGTTTAGTGACAAAGAATTGGCTAGGAACCAGTGATTAATGTCCACAAATATTTTATTGGCTGATCTTTCTAAGACTACACTTGATTTGCTATTTATTGCAATGTTTGTATCATCAGCAAACAAAACAAACTTGGCATCTGGTAATGTTACTGATGAAAGGTCATTGATATACACAAGAAAAAGTAAGGGCCCCAAAATGGAACCTTGTGGGACCCCACATGTAATTAGTTCCCAGTTGGATGATGCCTGATAGCTTGATACATGTCTCTTTCCTAATAACACCCTTTGTTTCCTGCCAGAGATATAAGATTTGAACCATTTTGCAGCATTTCCTGTTACACTATAATATTCTAGTTTACTTAAAAGGATATTGTGATTTACACAGTCAAATGCCTTTGACAGATCACAAAATATACCAGTTGCCTGCAATTTTTTGTCTAATGAATTAAGTACATTTTCACTGTAAGTGTAGATAGCCTTCTCAATATCAGAACCTTTTAGAAATCCAAACTGTGACTTTGACAGTATGTTATTTGAGATAAGATGGTTATAAAGACGACTGTACATTACTTTTTCGAAAATTTTTGAGAATGCTGGCAACAGTGAAATTGGACGGAAATTTGATGCTATTTCTTTATCTCCCTTCTTAAACAGTGGCTTAACTTCAGCATATTTCAGCCATTCGGGAAATATTCCACTGATAAACGACTGGTTACACAGATAGCTTAATATGTTACTTAGCTCAGAATCACATTCTTTAATTAACTTTGTTGATATTTCATCATACCCACTAGATGTTTTTGATTTTAAAGATTTTATGATGGACGTTATTTCTGTTGGGGTAGTGAGGGTCAAATTCATATTATGGAAGTTACTTGAAATGTCTGGTCTAAGGTAATCCATAGCAGCATCTACCGAACCTGACAACCCCATCTTTTCAGTAACAGTTATAAAATGTTTGTTAAAAAGTTCTGCAACACTATACACATCTGTCACCAATGCATCTTTTACTCTTAATGCTATTTGTTCCTCTTCATGTCTGGTTCTACCGGTCTCCTCCTTCACTATATCCCATATTGTCTTTATTTTGTTATCTGATATGACTATCTTTTCCTTGTAATATATTTGCTTTGACATCCGTATTACAGTCTTTAATATTTTGCAGTATTTCTTATAATGTGCTATAGCATCAACATTGGAAATGTTTCGGATTGACAGATACAGTTTTCTTTTTGTTTTACAAGATACCCCTATTCCTCGAGTAATCCATGGCTTCTTTGTAGACTTTGCTCTAACCTTGGTAAGTTTTGGGGGAAAGCAGTGTTCAAATAAGGTAAGCACTTTATTAGCAAAAATGTTATATTTTTCATTCATGCCATGAGCACTGTAAACATCAGTCCAGTGAATGTCTCTGAGGAGTGTCCTAAAATAATCAATTTTTGGCTTACTGATTACCCTCTTGAGCTCAGATTTAACAGATTTTATATCCTGTTCAGTATTACCATTTAACAGAAGGAACTGCATGTCATGGTCTGAGAGGCCATTGACTATTGGTTTTGTAATATAATTTTGTTCATTTGACTTTTCTATAAAGATATTATCAATGGCTGTTTGTGAGCAAGTGGTTATCCTAGTGGGGAACTTTACTGTGGGAATTAAGTTGAATGATAGTGTTACTAACTCAAATAGGTTCTTATTGGGAGAGTCTTTAAGGAAATCTACATTGAAATCACCAGCAACCACTATTTCTTTGTTTTTGGTTGTTAAATGGGCCAGTACAGCTTCAAGGTGGTTTACAAACAGATTAAAGTTACCTGCAGGTGCTCGATATACACTTAATATTATGAAAGATTTTTTGTGAAAATCTAATTCTGTTGCACATGCTTCCATATGCTGTTCTAGGCAAAATTTATGAATGTCTATGTTCTTAAATTTATGACAGTTCCTGATGAATGTGGCAACTCCTCCTTTCTCCATTTCTGATCTACAAAAATGAGATGCTAACCTAAACCCTGTAACACTTAAAAGTTCTATACCAGTGGTCACATGATGTTCAGAGAGGCAGATTATATCAGCTGGGTTTGAAGACTCTAATTCATCTATGCAGATAGTTAATTCATTAATTTTATTTCTCAGTCCTCGAATATTTTGATGCAATAAAGATAGCTGACATTTCACATTGACTGACTTAAAATTGGGTGGAGTTAAAATATCTGCTGACAGTTGAAAATTCTTAACCAATGGCTGTTTATGTTGATGTAATAAGCTGGAATTATGTTTTTTGATTTCTTTCTCAAACTGAAGGTTTGTCTCAGTTCTAACCTCTCTTAAAATTTGTTTTCTTTCTGTCCTCCCTACCCTAAAAAAGGGTCTTTTCTGAATCCTATAACCACTGGTATTTTACCACTCACGACAGTGCCTCCCCCCTTTAACTTTCTTGCTATTTCCCCAGCCAATTTACCCTTCCCCTTCCTGTTGAGGTGAAGGCCATGCCTAGTATAATCCCACCTACTGATAGAATCAACATGAACCACACCAATGTGTGACCCCACACCCGACATGAGCAGCCGTTCCAGCTCCAAATTAACTCTCTTGACAGAAGAGTTCAAATGAGGTCGGTCATGGCGCCCAAGAACAGATACAAACTCAACACTGGTATGCCTCGATGCTGATGCAATCTTCGCCAGGTCACACTCTACGCTATACCCAGGATCTCTGTCAATACTGTTACCTGCCCCACCCACTATAACCACGGTGTCTTCCTTAGTGAAATCTTTGCAAAGTGATCCTAAATCCTCTGTCACCTGCTCCAGACCAGCACTAGGTTTAAAAAAATTGGTGACCTGGTATTCTGATCCTAGTTCATCCTGCAAGAGTTGGCCAACACCTCTTCCATGGGAACTACCTAACAACAACACTTTCTTTCTCTTTACTGATTTCCCTACATTCTTACTTTTCAATTTGCTGCTGAAAGTTTGTTGTGCCCTGTCTACACCTGTAACTGCTTGAGGCTCACCAGCTTCTAACTGAAGCAACAGGTCAAATCTATTTTCCACATTCACCATAAAGCTGTCAGACAAAGTTCTAGGCCTGTTCCTCCTGTTGCCTGTTGCCACTTCCCACCTCTCTTTACCCTTCTCCCTCCTTAACCTGTCAAGATCTCCCCTGGCCTTGTCTAACTCAGCCTGAAGGGCAGCAATTTTCCCCTCCTGTTCCAGTATCTTCCTATCTCTACTACAAATCCTACAAAACCACTGATGAGTCTCATTTACTTCCCCTATTCCCACGCCACTACAGTCACCCACATGGAAAAAACTACAGCACCCATCACACCAAAGCCCCGACCTAACAATTCTACGGCAAGTCAAGCACTTTTCACTCATGATAAACGTAATAATTTATTAAGAATAAGTCAGTTAAATTACAGATAAACACGAAAATATGGTTACACAAAATTGGCCTATACGCAACTGTGTGTAAACAAAAACAAAAGTGCAAAGTTTCTGAAACAACAAGTTAAACTTTACGCTACTTTCCGGAAATGCTAGTTAAATAATGAAGAGGTACGCTAAGTTAAATTGCTGGAGAGAGCAAGGAACAACTAAACGAAATTCTATAGATTTGCTGCAGCGGAACGTAAACAGAAAATACGACTGTACGGTCTTTTCGCGTTTTCTGCTATATTACGTAAAGAGAAATGAAACCTTTAATGGTACACTTAAACGGCACACTAATACACTTATTTACCACGTAATTAGTACTAATCTATGTGTTTTATAATCTAAAATAACTTATCTTTACGAGAACACCAAACCTCGCGCTAGTCGCTTGGCTGCAGGGCTGCCAACATGTACAGGTTTCCAAAACAACCTCAAGAGTTGCTTCTAAAGTGGAAGAGTGTTTGTAAACTGTCACCAGATGTGAACTGTGCTTCTTATTTTGTTTGTGAAGATCATTTTTTCGAAGAAGATTTTATGAATAAAAGTAGGCATAGGCTAAACGGGGGTGTGTTGCCAAAACATGTGACAGTTGTTTCTTGTGAAATTGCCAAATCGGTAGTGAATCAGATGACACTGTTGTTAATAGTGAATTGGGCCTACCAAGCACTAGTGGTGCTATGACAACTGTTCATTTTACAGCTGCCAATACCAGAAGTGAAACTGGTGTTAATGAAGTACAAACCCTTAGTTGTGCTGTAGCAAGTAGTTCTCATGTAGGTGTTTGTACTAGCAGTGGATCAGGTGAAACTGGTGTTAATAGTGAATTAGACTTACCAAGATCTAGTGGTACTATGGAAAATCTTTATTATACAGGTGCCAATACCAGAGGGGAAACTGGTGTTAGAGAATTACCTAGCACTAGTTGTACTGAGCAGGGTAATTAAAATTTTTATCTCCCCTCAAAATGAATCTGCAGATAGTGAGTACACATTCTTATCTGAAACATTTTGTAACGAGGAAAGTGGGGTTTTAGGTACAGGGGTTTCAAAAGCAGACTTAGCTCCAACAAAATCAAAAATGTACAAGATTCATAGGAATACTCTAACAAGGCTATCAAAACTGAAAGCAAAGCTACATCATGAAATATCAGAACTGAAAGCACTTAAAGATTTATATGACAGCAATATTTTTTCTGTCATAGAATCTAATTTAAACTCTGTTGCCAAATATTTCATAAACAGCCAATTGCGAAATGCTCATCAATCAGCAAATGCAAGGCGATGGACACCCAAGGACAAAGTATTTGCTATGTGTTTAGAAAGAGGGTTGTATTATAATGCAAGCAAACAAGAAATTTCAGGGTTTCAAGATTTAGGACATTTAGGGAGGTCAAATGTTCATGCAAATAATGCATTAGTTTTCATGGTTAGAGGCATACATAAAAGCTGGAAGCAGGTTGTTGCTTATTATTTTACTCACAACTCAGTTTCAAGTATCACTTTAAAAAGTCTTATTACCTATGTCATAAGGCAATTGCAAGAAATAGGACTAAAGTAAGTTTGTACAGTTTGTGACCAGGGTGCAACCAACCAGAGAGCACTGAAGGAACTCTGCTGTGAGAAATCTGCTGAGTCCAGTCCATTTCATTTTGTAGTCAGAGATGAACCTTTTGCAGTCATTTATGATGTCCCACATCTATTAAAAAAATACTAGAAATGCTCTGCTAGGAAATAAAATACAGATTGGGTTTAAAAAAGAGGCCAGTTTGGAATATATTCACAGGGCTTTTCTTCTGGATCAGCAGAAGATTTTTAAGACATTGCCAAAACTACATCATTTTGAATTAAAGGATTCTTTTACTAAAATGAAAGTCAAGGTAGCTGTAGCCCAGCTTAGTCGTACAGTTGCAGTTATTGAAACTTATGTGGCATTTAATATCTTACCTGCTGAGGCAATAGACACTGCAGAATAGATATTTTAGTTCATCTCCATACCACTTGAGGCGATGCTTTCGGTCTGTCACTTTTAACAGGGGAGTTGTGTTTCTCTTTTTTCTTGTTCTGCGGGTAGCACTGCACAATGCCGCATGTACGGAGACAGAGCTCTCGTGAAAGATAAGTAATTTAGTTTGTAATTAATTGTAGTTGAACACTTTTAACTAATTAAATACGTTCTTTAGTGTACTCTTCAAGCTCACCATTAAAAGTTTTTCTTTTATTTGCGTAATGTTCTAGTAATCGCGAAAAGTTCGTTTGTTTACTTACTGCTGCTTAGGCCTAATTTTTCGAATGTGCATATTTAGCGTTATACTGCAACTGTAAGTGCATTTGCTGTAGTTTAACTGACTAAATGCGTTCATTAGGGTGCTTTTCAAGCTCACCATTAAACGTTTTTATTTTATTTGCGTATTGTTCCAGTAATTGCGAAAAGTTCGTTTTGTTTATAGCCTATTTCGCGGCTTTGCATTATTTTCCGAGTGTGCATACTTAGCATTATACCGCAATCTTAAGTACATTTGGTAAAGATTAACTAATTAAATACGTTCATTAATGTGCTCTTCAAGCTTACCATTAAAGGTTTTTCTTTTATTTGAGAGTCTTCCAATAATCGCAAAAAGTTCGTTTTGGTTACATTCGGTTGTTTAGGCCTAATTTTTGATCGTGCATATTTGGCTTTACACCACAAATTTAAGTGCATTTGGCAATAGTTTACTTACATATTAGTTTCCAAAACATATTTAGTGTCATTTTGCGACTGTATTTAATATATATATTATCGTTATCACTTAGTAAATCTCTTAACTAATTTCTAAACTACGATGGATACTAAGTGTGCGAGCTGCAGTAGGAAAGTTAGTTCAGGGGTTTTGTGCAGCTGTTGTGACAGGTGGTTTCATTGGGGAAATTGTAGCGACGTGGGAATTGGGGAAGCAAACGAGACTCTTCCATTCTTTTGCAGGGTTTGCTCAAGAGACAGGATTATAGCTGAACAGGAGGAGAAAATTAGAGCCCTTCAGGCTGATTTGGACAGAGCGAGGGAGGAAGTGAAGTGGTTAAAGGAGGAGGAGGGTAAACAGCGGGAAGTGGTAGCTGGGAACAGGGACCACAGAAAGAAGACATTATCTGACAGCGTCCCAATTGGCACAACCAATAGATTTGCCTTGCTACCACGATCAAGTAAGGAAGAGGCTCCAGTAGAAGCAGATGTAGTTAAGATGCAACAGAATCTCACTAGGAAACCAACTGTTTCAAAAAAAGTAGAAAGTAAAAGGAAAGTTGTGTTGTTAGGTAGCATCCATGGAAGAGGCATGGGCCAGATTTTGCAGGAAAAATTAGGTGACAGGTACCAGGTCACAAACTTTTTCAAGCCAGGTGCATGTCTTAGAGGTAGTAGAGGATATAGGTTCCTTGTGCAAGGGTTTCTCAAAGCAGGGTCATGTGATGATAGTGGGTGGAGTGGGAAACAGTATTGATAGGGATCAGGGCTACAGTATTGAGTGTGACCTGGTGAAAATAGCCTCTGCAACGATCCGTACCACTGTTGGGCTGGTGCCTGCTTTCATGCGGCATGATCAGCCCCAGTTGAACTACTTTGTCAGGAGGGTAAATATGGAGTTGGATCAGTTGCATAGGGCGGCCACTCTGTCAGACATTGGATTGGTTTCTGTCGAGGCTATTGATAGGGGGATTTCACAAGGCACTGCCTACACCTCAATAGGAAAGGGAAGGGTAAACTGGCTGGGTTGTTAGCGAAGTCTATAAGGGGGATACTAGTACACATGGATGTACCTCTTCTTTAGACTAATATCAGTGCCCAATGAGAAGTTCAGGCAGGCAGGTGCCTGTTAATGTTACAATATTTAAGCAAAATATTGGTGGATTAAAGAAAAATGTAGATTCTCACAAAAGTAAAGTAAAAAATAATGTTACCATTTTTCACCAAAATATTCCGGGATTGAAGAATAAAGTAAATGAGCTCCTGTTTTGTTTAGATGACATTGAATGTCATAATGTAATAGATATACTATGCCTGTCTGAACATCACATTGTGTCTGATATGGAAAAGGTAAATATGAGTGGTTATAAACTAGCTGCACATAAGAGTAGAGAGAATAAGGTGAGAGGAGAAATTGGCAAATATGTCAAAAGTTATCACTGTGTAAAAAGCTCAGATACAAAAAAGTTTTGTCTAGAGCAGCATATAGAAGCATGTGCCTGTCAATTAAAACTGAAGGAGGGCTCTTTTATAATTGTAACATTATATAGGTCCCCTTCAGGAAACTTTCATTTATTCCTGGAAAACTTGGATGCTTTGTTGTGCTATCTGTCAGATAGGGGAAAGCAAATTATTATTTGTAGGGACTTCAGTGTTGATTCACTGAAAGAGGGTAATAGGAGAAATGACCTGGAAGTCTTGCTCGGTTCTTTCAATTTGACATATGTCATTAATTTTCCTACTCGGGTAATAAAGGACAGCAGCACATTGATAGATAACACTTTTATAGACCAAGATAAGTTTAAAAACATAACTTCTTGTCCTGTTGAGAATGGCCTTTTTGATCAGGGTGCTCAGCTAGTTACAGTATATGACATAGATCCATTCAGTAATTCAAAACTATTCAGTAATTCGAAACTACCCTCTGAAGTTGTGTGTTCAATTAATGACTCAACAATTAGAAATTTCAGAGAAAATCTTCAGCAGTTAGACTGGGATGAGGTGTACAAGGTTGTGGTGTACAATGCTAATTTAAAATATAACTTATTTCATGATACACGTGTAAGAGAATTTGAAAACTGTTTCCCCAAGAAAGTAGTTAAATCTAATTATAAGAAACCATGCAAAAAACCTTGGCTACTAAAGGAATAAAAATATTTGTAACCACGAAAGGGAAGTGTATATAACAACAAGAAAGAGTAATGACCCAGAAACAGCCAAATATTATAGAAACTAATGTGCTACATTAAGAAAGGTTATTAAAAAGTCCAGAAGCATGTGCATTGTGTCTGAGATTAATACCTCTGATACCAAAATCAAAACAATTTGGAGACAGGGCAACCAAGAGTACAGGATGATGGCATTACCATCAAAGCGAATGGAAACTTGACAAACAACAAGCCGGAAGTCAAAAACATTTTGAGTAATCATTTTTTAAATGTTGTAGAGAAAATAGGATCTAAATGTTCATTACAATAAGCAAGGCAGTTAATGGAAGAGGGCTTACTCACACCATTTGATACAATTGAAATACCACCCACCTCTTCTTCTGAAATTAGGAAGATAATTAACTCTCTCAAGAATAAAAGCTCACATGGAATTGATGGCATTTCCAGCAGGATAATAAAGGTTTTTCAACAGAAAATGCTATATATACTTTCACTAATGAAATATTGAATGCTGAGTAACCTGAAGTCACCTGTTGGGATTTTTTGTGATCTCTCTAAGGCTTTTGATTGTGTAAATCATGGAATAATTTTAGATAAGCTCAAGTACTGTGGTAGGAATGTGACAGCGCTCAAATGGTTTAAATCATACCTAACTGGAAGAGAGCAGAAAGTTGAAATAAGCTATTCACATAATACCCAAAAAACTGGTGATTTCTCAAACTGGGGAACAATCAAGAATCGGGTGCCGCAAGGTTCGGTCTTGGGTCCTCCGCTGTTCTTAATATATATTATTGACTTGCCATTCTATATTTATGAAGATGCAAAGCTGGTACTTTTTGCCGCAATACAAGTATAGCTATCACACCCAAAGACAAGAATTAACTGGTGAAATTGTAAATGATGTTTTTCAGAAAATCATTAAGTGGTTATCTGTAAATAGGCTCTCATTAGACTGTGACAAAACACAGTGTATACAGTTCCGCACAGTAAATGGAATGACACCATTAATAAATACAGACCTCAATCAGAAATTGGTAGCAAAGGTAGAATATTCATAATTTCTAGGTTTATGCGTTGATGAGGGGTTGAACTGGAAAAAACACACTGAAGATCTGCTGAAACGTTTGAGTTCAGCTACTTATGCTATTAGGGTCACAGCAAATTTTGGCGATATACATCTCAGTAAATTAGCTTACCATGCGCATTTTCATTCTCTGTTTTCGTATGGCATCATATTCTGGGGTAACTCATCATTAAGTAAAAGAGTGTTCATTGCACGAAAGCGTGTAATCAGAATAATTGCTGGAGCTCATCCAAGATCATCCTGCAGACACTTTTTTAAAGAGCTAGAGATCTTCACTGTAGCCTCACAATGTATATATTCATTGATGAAATTTGTTATTAACAATCTGAAGGAATTCAAAAGTAATAGCAGTGTACATGGCTACAGCTTTGACTCAGAAGGAGGTAAATTATGCTGCCACAAAAGTCTTTGGTCACTTACCTAATAGCATCAAAAGTCAGACAGATAGCCGTATAGCATTTAAAAGGAAATTAAAAGAATTTCTTAATGGGAACTCCTTCTACTCATTAGATGAATTTCTCGATGTAGTAAGTCGGTAATTTCTCCATCCCACAAAAAAATTAAAGATATTAAGTGTCATGTAATATTTTGTGTAATGTAATATCTTGTAGAGACACCTTTTATTAACCTGACATATTCCACATCATTACAAAGTGTCGTATTCATGATCTATGGAACAAGTACTAATCTAATCTAGTGGTAAAGGTAGGAAGCTGCTACCCTGTATTTTTATATGGCCACGCCTGGCGTCGTCTCTCTGGCAGTAGATAATCTCTTTTTTCCTTCATGTTAGCTTCCACAGACGAAAACGTAAATGTACTGGAGGATCATAAATTGAAGAGGACTGTATAATGTCCCGAATCCATTCACATTGTAATGAAACACAAGAGTTAAGATAATCACTTATTATTCATAGCTAAGTTAACAACCAAAACATACATCTTTGCCGTTTACATTGCGCTCTCAGCCACGAGCTAAGGACAGCCGCCCAACCGACAGCCCATTAACCACTGCCAAGTGTTTCCCTCGTCGTAGCGAGTGTACCATTGGGTGCCCTTGGAGGGGTGGCCCACTGACCACTGTCCCTCATGTACAGATACCTCCGGAGAGGGCAGCACTGTCCAGAGACTCAGTCAAATGTAAACACCAAACATTAATTTCTTTCCAGCATAATACAAGTAACACAACTCATGCTAAATCCCAGAAAATAACACGGGTAAATACACACAACATTGCCTCCTTCAATCAGGTATTCTGTCCAAAGAGTTTGTAACTGGTATCTGGAAATCACAATCACATTGACAAATATATATATATATATATATATATATATATATATATATATATATATATATATATATATAAAGATGAAATACACTGAGTCTGCCTCAAGGTACACATAAGACAAAAGGAGAGAAGCACACAAATAAAAAAACACGAATACATTGTTAACTTTTGTATCACATTACTCAGTAAAGGACACAGCTTGCAGATTGGTCTCTTGAAAACCCCTTGCAGTGTTTGAATACTGGCCACTCGCACCATTACATCGCTCCCAGAGTGTATTCCTTCAATGACGGCCAGCTTCCAACATAAGGGAGACAGGTTATCTTCTCTCACTGTGACCACTGCACCAGGTTGCACATTCTGACTAGGGACCATCCACTTGGCCCACTACTGGAGATGATGCAGACAGTCAGATGGCCAGTGCTATCAAAAGATCTGGAGGCCTTGCTGCAGTAGTTGCCACCTTGTGAGTAAGCTCAGGTTGGCTGTACCTAGATCTGGCTGAGGAATGGTTGTGATAGTGGTTCCAATTAGGAAATGACTTGGGGTGAGGGCTTGGGGATCAGTAGGGTTGCAAACAGTGGTGTGCGGGGATGAGAGTTCAGGCAAGCCTCAATCTGGAAAGTCAGGGTTGTCAACTCTTCGAAAGTTGGACATATGTCCATATCAGTCGCCGCAAGTGGTACTTGAAGAATTTCACTCCAGCTTCCCATATTCCGCCAAAGTGTGGTGACACAGGAGGAATGAAGTGCCAGTGGATGCCTTCTTTGTGCATAAAGCTTTTCATCAGTGTTCGCTGATAATGACTGCTCACAGCAGTTGTTACTCGCGAAGTTCCCGACTAGCTCCAACGCAGTTTTTCCCATTGTTGCTGTACAGGTTTTGGCGCCTACCCTGCCATGAAACAAATCTTTTGAGGGCCGACAGGAATGCTTCAGTTGTCATCTTGCCAACTGCTTCCAAATGCACTGCTTGTGTAGCCAACCAAACACACAAACTGGGCAACATAGCACTTTTCCTTTAATTTGAGTCTCCGTGAGCCTGTTTTCACATAGAATGGTCCTATGTAATCAATCCCACAATTGAAGAAAGGCCTCACAGCTTCTCCAAGTGGATGTGGCAGGTCTCCCATGAGCTATTATACAGGATTCGCCTTTAATCGATGACAAGCCAAGCACTGATGCATAACACACAGGACTGCATTTTGTCCATTAGGTATGCAGTATTGCTTTCTGACAGACGTAAGCAACAGTTGACACGCAGCGTGGGAAAGATGACGATGTTTACTTTCCACTGTTAGTCGTGTGAGATGACGGTTAGGTGGCAGTACGAGTAGATGTTTCTCCTTGTATGACAGATCAGCATTTTGTAGCCTGCCTCCAACCCGTAGCAGTCTCATGACATTGAGGACAGAATGCAGTGATCTGAGCTTGCTATTTTTTCCACTAGCTTTATGGTCTTCAACGGGTAGATTTCCGTTGCGTATGTATCTTCCTGTGCTATCCTGACACACTGTAGCAAAGCGTCCTGCAGTTCATTGCGAGACAATTCAGCAGTTACTCTCATTTCTTTTGCAGTCTTGCAGTTATTAATGAATCTAAGACAGTATGCCATTATCCGCTGTAATCGTGACAACTTTGAGAATCGACAGATGATACCATCTTGAATTGCTCTGCTGATGTGGCAGAGGACTTTAGCCCTTTCTTCTGGCAGCTCCTGGGCTACAGAATCACTAGAGATGTCTATCACAGGCCATGTAGCGATGTCTTCCTTAAGCCAAGCTGGTCCTTCCCACCACAGGCTGTTTTGCTGCAGATCTGCAGGAGAAACTCCTCGTCAAGTCAAATCAGCTGGGTTTTCCATTGTAGATACATGGTCCCACACTGCAGCTGCTGTATTTTCCTGTATCCAAGTGACGCGGTTCCCCAGAAACGTCTTCCACCGCATGAGTGGAAGCACGAGCCATGCCAACATGGTGGATGACTCAGTCCACATGTAAGTTCGTTCTATAATTATACCCAGCAAATGAACAACATTCCGTAGTAGCTGCGACAGTAAGAGAGCACCACAGAGTCCTAGGCGAGGTAAGGACAATTTTTTCAATGGAGATACTTGTGTTTTGGAGCTCAATCATTTGGCACATGTGATCCCATGATGATTAGTTGATTATACATACATACAACAGCTGTAGGCCTTCTCTGAAGTATCGCAGAATCCGCGCAGTTGAACACTGACAAGTTTTCCTTCTGTAATGACTCTACAGTCAACGCGAATATTATCTATCATACGAACCTCTCTGTATAGTGTATACCACATGCTATTGAACTCTTGAGACAATGGCTCATCATATATTAATTAACTGAAGCTGCCACAGACATTGCAAAAAGAGTTTGAATGTGATAACATTGGGACTGATTAACCCCAAAGGATCGAAAATGGATGACGTGACAGCCAGTACAATGCGTTTTGTGAAGCTGTAGACCTTATGTGCTGGCTTTACATTATTCACAATTTGGAACTGATCAGCAGCTGGGTGCCAGAGTATACCTAAGGTTTTAATATCATCGTCGTTATCAAGCCGTAAGGGTACTTGTGTCTCTCTAAACGGGGGGAGGGGGGGGGGAGGGGGAGGGGGTGGTGATGTTTTCGAGGAGTTCCATACTGTTACTGGACCAATTCCATAATGAGAAACGACCTTAAACCAAAAGCTTTGTGAAATCTTGTTGGACTTTGATTGCAGCCTCTACTGTATCGCAACCTGAGATACAATCGTCCACATAGAAGTCATTAGCAAGAATGTTTACTGCCTTGTTACATGTGCCCTCCTCATGAGCTAATTGTAACAGACATCGTACCGCAAGAAAAGGTGCACAGGCCATTCCGTGTGTGACTGTCTTCAACTGATATTCCTACAGTGGTGCAGACCTGTCACTCCTCCACAGTATTCGTTGGTAGGTGCGATCTTCATTCGCTACCAGAATTTATCGATACATCTTCTCTACGTCAGCTGTGAAGGCAATTCGATGCTTGCAGAAGCGTTATATGAGGGCGTTTGAAAAGTCCGTGTGAAGTCCAAGAAATGGCAGCACCCTCACATATCGAGGTCATGTTTAGTTATTAGCATCTTTGGAAAGAATGCACACCAAGTTTCAGCCACATTGGTATATTTATTTGTGTTTGGCATTGTGTGAATCAAGGAAGTCGAGTGATTGTCAAAATATGGACGAAACAGAATTTCGTATGGTGATTAAACATTACATTATGAAAGGCAAAACGCCTCAGGAGACTAAAGAAAGCTTGATAAACATTACAGTGACTCTGCACCTTCGATTAGAACAGTTTATACATGGTTTCAAAATTTTCGCAGTGACCATATGGGCACAAGTGACGCTGAACGTTCTGGACGCCCTGTGGAGCTTACGACTCCAGAAATCATTGATAAAATTCATGATAGGGTGATGGATGACAGGAGAGTTAAGGTGCGTGAGATTGCTACTACTGTGGGCAACTCGAATGAATGGGTACATAATATTTTGCATAAACATTTGGAGATGAGAAAGCTATCTGCAAGATGGGTTTCGCGATTGCTCACGCTTCACCAAAAATGGAATCGTGTGAAGTGTTGCAGGAATGGTTTGCATCTGTTCAGGAAGAATCTGCAGGACTTTAAGCGTCGCCGGCCGGTGTGGCCGAGCGGTTCTAGGCGCTTCAGTCTGGAACGGCGCGACCCTACGGTCGCAGGTTCGAATCCTGCCTCGGGCATGGATGTGTGTGATGTCCTTAGGTTAGTTAGGTTTAAGTAGTTCTAAGTTCTAGGGGACTGATGACCTCAGATGTTAAGTCCCATAGTGCTCAGAGCCATTTGAACCATTTTTGAACTTTAAGCGTCATTTCGTCACTGTGGATGAAACATGGATGCATTACTATACTCCTGAGACCAAACAACAATCTAAACAATGGGTTACCAAGGGAGAATCTGCACCAAAAAAAGGCGAAGACCATTCCTTGTGCTGGAAAGGTTATGGCGACTGTCTTTTGGGACTCGTGAGGGATAATCCTGATCGACTGTCTGGAAAACGGTAAAACTATTACAGGTGCATATTATTCATCGTTATTGGACCGTTTGAAAACCGAGCTGCAAGAAAAACGCCGGCGATTGGACCACAAAAAAGTCCTTTTCCATGACGACAATGCACCAGCACACACCTCAGCAGTTGTGGTCGCAAAATTAATGGAAATAGGATTCCAACTCGTTTCACATCCCCCCTATTCTCCAGACTTGGCTCCCTCAGACTACTTTTTGTTCCCCAATTTGAAGAAATGGCTGGCAGGACAAAGATTTTACTCAAACGAGGAGGTGATTGCAACAACTAATAGCTATTTTCTGTCTTGGAAAATTCCTATTATTCAGAAGGGATCAACAAATTAGAACAGCGTTGGACGAAGTGTATAAGTCTAAAAGGGGACTATGTCGAAAAGTAATAAAGGTTTACCCCAAACACATAAGTAGTTTTTATTTTTGCACAGACTTTTCAAACGCCCCTCGTATTATGGAGCACAAATCTTGTTGAATCGTTGGTCCGATCATTAACAAGCTGTTTAACGTCAAATTAGAGCTCGGTTTGGTCGAAGAATCAAAAACTACCCGTGGCTTCCTTAAGAACAGCATGATGTGGCATGTAGTATGAAATGGCAGGAGATGAAGCTACTGGTTCCATACGTCCTAAGTCTTCATATTCCCTCATAAACTGTGTAGGTTTCTTTAAGCTTCGGGTGTCTTGCCAGTTTCTGCTCTATCTGAGATAAGCGTTTTCCTGCAGTGTTGAAAGATTCGCCTAATTTACTTAGCTCTTTGTGAAACGTAAGATGGCCAACGAATCTGCCTGCAGAATCTGTCATTGTGTGTTGCATGAAGTGTGCTTCGCATTGTTCCTCTTCTTTCGTCATTACATCACGATTTAAATCTTCTATCTCCCAGAATTTCTTCAAGAGTGTTTGATCATCAGTGTTCGTTTTTACAAAGCACGACACGACCGGCTGCCATGACGAAATGTTGTGCTCTGTCCTTTGATACTGACCAGATATGACTCAACCGAGTTCTGTCTGTTGAAGCACAGGATGATCAGTTCCTAAGGAGATAGTCCCTGATTTGTGAATGTAAGGACAAAATTCTGCTCCTAGCAACATGTCGATCTTTCCAGGTGACAAGAACTTTGGATCAGCGAGCTGTACATTTGGCATGTGCCACTTACTGGGATCAATTATTCGTTCAGCCAAGGTGTCAATTATCTCTGGTAAAACTAAGCATTCGACTGATGACAAAGTTGCTTACACAGGAGCCCGTTAGTATAGAGACACGGTGTTTTGTTTCTGAGCAGGTTGCACCTATTCCTTGAATCAGTACTCTGCTGTGCCACCTTTGACGTCTGAGGCGTTGTGCACATGTTTCTGATATGAAGCCTGACTGCGACCCAGAATCTAACGGAGCACTAGAAGTCTGCCATTTTCCATTGATATCTTGCAACCTTATTCTCGCTGTCGCAAGGAGTACTCGTTTGCCTGGACGAATCTTCAGTGAACAATAGCTCGATGCTTTTGCCTGATGTTTGCCATTATGTTCGTGTTGCATGTCACCTACACACTCCATCCTTGGTGCATCTTGTGTCCATTGTGATTCTGCATGTAATAACGTGTGTTGTCGTTTACCACAGGTATGATAGGCAATGGAGTTGCGTTGAGAAGCCCTGTGATCACTCTTCAGATGGTTGTAGCACAAGTTGTTGTGCATCACAGTAGCCTCGCGTTCACTACACGTGGCTTGTTTGAATTTGCTGCACTTGTGCAGTGCGTGAGGCTGATAGCACATGACACATGCAGTACCTTTAGCAACATATGTCTGTTTCGAATGCCCAAACTGCTTGGTGTTGGGCGCATTCTGATGTTTATTAACATTTGTGCCATGAGGTTGTGGTGCTATAGTCTTGGCTATTTCTAAAGATTTACATTTATTCTCGAGAAAGGCACAAATTTCTTTAAATGATGGAAAGCTACTCGAACTCAGAGTGGTTTCAAACTCGGTTCTTGTAGAGTGTTCAACCCTTTCTATAAGGAGCTGTGATGTAATTATGTCTTACAAAGAGACATCTAGCTGTAAGGCAGTCAGCGCATGCACATTGCTTAAAGCTTCGTTTAGTAGTGCACGAAGTTGGCTTGAACATGGCTTTGCCATTGCCAGTAGTGTTAGCAGGTTCTTTGAGTGTGCTGATGCAATCAGTCGAGGGTTATTGTATCTATTACAGACCAAAACAAAGGCTACTTTAAAGTTAGTATTAGTGACAGGGAGATGGGCAATTAAATTGTATGCTTCCCCTGTTAATGAACTCAATAAATGATGGTACTTAGCAATGTCCTCTAGTTCCTCAATGTTTATGATGAGACCCACAAATGTGTCGTGAAAATGCTGGAATTCGTTACATTACCGTTAAATGATGGCAGTTTTATGGTGGGCAGCTTGATGCTAAGTTTTGATACCCTCAAGGCAGACCCGGCACCTGACGATACCTTGTCAACTGCGTTTATGTGATTCATCTGAATCTCTCTCATTTTTTTTCGAAGCCTCGGAAGTTTCTCTGTCCTCAGCATGACTCTCTACACCTTCAAACAACTGGAGCTGTGACTGTGCGTCTTCATACTTCTCCATGATCTTTGGCAACTGTTCTAGACTGACAGTAATGTCAAAAGTGTCCGATTTGCCTGTTTAACAACCGTGTGAGGCTTGCTTTCGCCACCAAGCGTGTGGTTACAAGTTTCCTTCTTAATACTTTGTCCATCATGGAAATCTAGCGGTGGCAGCCAACAGCAAAAGCCGCAGCTACAATGAGCAGGAATTACAGGAAGCAGGATAGCCAGACCAGGTACCTAACTTTCACACACGTCGTCTTGGTAGTGCAGACTGCGTCTCCGTGTTGCTCCCTCGACACACGTCGCTGCCTTTCCGCCGGTGGATGGCTGTTGCTGCACTTTACTTCGTCGAATCCATCACAATCCGGCCCAGAGAAACAAAATTTTAGCCTCCGCAGACGAAAACGTAAATTTACCGGAGGGCCATGAATTAAACAGGACTGTATAATGTTTCGAATCTATTCAGATTGTAATCAAACACGAGAGTTGAGATAATCACTTATTATTCATAGGTAAGTTAACAACCAAAATATACATCTTTTGCTGTTTACATGGCGCGCACAGCCACGAGCTAAGGCCAGCCGCCAACAGACAGCCCATTCACCACTGTCAAATAGCCCCCTCGTCATGGTGAGTGTACCGTTAAGTGCCCTTGGATGGGTGGCCCACTCACCATTGTCCCTCATGTACAAATATCTCCAGAGAGGGCAGCACTGTCCAGAGACTCAATCAAATGTAACAACCGAACATACTGGCCACCAAAGAAATATTAATTTCTTTCCAGCTAAATCATAGAAAATAACACAAGTAAATACACACTTTCAATTAATATCCTTTACAGTAAGTTCATATCTACAGAAAAGACAAAAATTTGTACAAAGTCATCATTACCGTGCAAGATAAGTCATTCAAATTCTGTCTCCGTCACAGAATAATCAGGTTCATTAGTGAATGTGCAGGAAAATCTACACACATCAAAAAAAGTTTTGCATCACCACAGTTCCCAGAACTCCTGAAGATAAACGTTGACTGTGGATATTGTATCACAGACACAAGCCATTTGAGATGTCACTAAAGCTGCCCAAAGATGTAAACAACTATGCGTGAACAGTGCCTATTAGATGGAGGGGGTCTGACAGCCGATCAGTCCAGTCATTTCACCAGGAAGGAGGTACATGGCTCCATGCTTAAACGGTCAATACCGCGGTTAGATCGCGCCCACATTGTTACTTTGCGCCAGAAAGGGTCTCAGCAAAGGAAATGTACAGGCGTCTCAGAGTGAACCAAAGCGATGTTGTTTGGACATGGAGGAGACCCAGAGAGACAGGAACTGTCGATGACATGCCTCACTCAGGCCACCCAAGGGCTACTACTTCAGTGGATGACCGCTACCTACAGATTATGGTTCGGAGGAACCCTGACAGCAACGCCACCATGTTGAATAATGCTTTTTGTGCAGCCACAGAACGTCGTGTTACGAATCAAACTGTGTTCAATAGGCTGCATGATGCGCAACGTCACTCCCAACGTTCATGGTGAGGTCCGTCTTTGCAACCACTACATCATGCAGCGCACTACAGATGAGTCCAACAACATGCCGAATGGACCGCTCAGGGTTGGCATCACGTTTTCTTCATCGATGAGTGTCGCATATGGCTTCAACTCGACAATCGTCCGAGACGTGTTTAGAGGCAACCCGGTCAGGCTGAACGCCTTAGACAGACTGTCCAGCGAGTGCAGCAAGGTGGAGGTTATCTGCAGTTTTGGGGTGGCATTATGTAGGGCCGACGTACTCCGCTGGTGGTCATGCAAGGCGCCATAACGGCTGTATGACACGTGAATGCCATGCTCCTATCGATAGTGCAACCATATCGCCAGCACGTTGGCAAGGCATTCGTCTTCATGGACGGCAATTCGCGCCCCCATCGTGTGCATCTTGTGTATGACTTCCTTCAGGATAATGACATCGCTCGACTAGAGTGGCCAGCATGTTCTCTAGACATGAACCCTATCGAACGTGTCTGGGTAGATTGAAAAGAGCTGTTTATGGACGATGTCACCCATCAACCACTCTGACAGTTCTATACCCTATCGCCGTTGAGGAGTGGGACAATCTGGACCAACAGTGACTTTATGAACTTGTGGATAGTATGCCATGACGAATACGGGCATGCATCAATGCAAAAGGACGTGCTACTGGGTGAGGTACCAGTATGTACAGCAATTGAGACCACCACCTCTGAAGGCCTCATTGTATTGTGGTACACCAAGCAGTGTGTGGTTTTCATGAGCAATAAAAAGGGCGGAAATGATGTTTATGTTGATTTCTATTCCAGTTTTATGTACAGGTTCCGGAACTCTCGGAACTGAGAGTTTGGAAATTTGCGGTAAGTTCCTAGAGGACCAAACTGCGAAGGTCATCGATCCCTAGGCTTACGCACTACTTAATCTAACGTAAACTAATCTACGCTAAGAACAACACACACACCCATGCCCCAGGTAGGACTCGAACCTCCGACGGGGAGAGCCGCGCGATCCGCGGCAAGGTGCCTGAGACCTCACGGCTACCCCGCGCAGCAGAACTGAGGTGATGCAAAACTTTTTTTTGTGTGTGTGTTCTTTAATTGGAAAGTACCGATACCTACAAAATTTAATTAAAAAAATTATCATAATTTTGTAAAAACTATACACAATGGCGTCAAAGGAAATGGCCATTGTTGGCAACAGTTGAAGGTAATCCGCCAACTCGTGAACTGGCCGATGGCAACCAAAACAACGAGGTTGGCGTCCCATTGTCAAAAAATGATGATACTGGTAATATAACTAATCATGATGTCACTTTTATGACGCTCGATGAGACTATTTCTCAGTTCTCACCAGGAAACATTTCTTCAAATAGTGAAACTGAAGGGTGTGACAGCGTAAAGTCCTTTACTTGCTCACGACATTGCAAACGCTAGAACAAGAAACAGTTGGTAAAAATAATGTAAATACTAGTGAGACACACAATTTGATATAACTCATGCAAGAAATAGCACAACAGTTTACAAAACAATAGCAATTTCAGAAAAGTGTAGCACAACAACTTCACATCGGGAAAATACAGGGCAACAGTTTACACACCAAAATCAGGCGTTTAACTATTTCAAGAATAATACTAGTCAACAGTTCAGTGCGGTGAGCAAAACTACACGCACCGAATTATCTGACGAACTATCGGGGAGGTTGACAGAGCTAGGTAAACAACTAAAACAAGAAATAATTACCGACACGTCCCGCAACGTAAATACGTTCACGGAAAATGTATCATCCGTAGACGATAAACAGTAACAGGAACAGCTTGCAGGTGAAGCCTGGTTCACACACGCAACGAAAGTATCGCCACAAGTCAAGTCATTCTGGAGTGGCGCTGTGAGCTACCGTTCACACAGGACGCCACAAATTCTTCGTAATTGCGCAGTTTGCAAAATGGCGTCACCTGTCTCAGCTGAAATGATTCGGGCCGCGATAATGTTGTAGCGCAAATTGCGGCATTAAAACTGAGCGAAGAGTTAACAACAAAGAAATGGAAACGCAAATGGATCTGTAAACGGTACAGAACTTTACTTGGGGGCAAGATTTTCAGTCTCATCGCAACAGGGAATGATTCACAGCACACACTACGACCTGATTTCCTATACAGATTAAACGGCTGTACATATTACTAAATAAGATGTTTTGGAAACATAAAAAATGTAAAATATTACTTACCAAAGTGTTTCTCGTCTCTCTTGTCTCGACTACATGTTTTAAGAACCGGTCTGCAGCTTCAAACCAAGCAAGGCTGGGATTATAAATACCGCCTGTAGTCACACCACTCTTAATTGATTTCACTACATTTTTATGTTCATTCATGTAAGCATTTCGAATGCTTCGAATTTTTAATTTTGTTGTAGCTACATCAATTCCAGGTACATATTCACACATACTGTTTACTATTTCAATTAATGCAGCATCTCTCAAATTTCTGCCTTTGTATGATTCGCTTTTGTGGTTCCAAAGGCATTCTCGTTCTTGATACACCTCCAAGAATCTCATAATTGTCGCTGTTAACCACTTTTTCGACATATTAGTAACAAACGCACAAACAAAAGCACTATCTGCGAACGAATATGCACTAGGAAGGTTTGAATCCAGCCGCGAGGTAGCAATCGAATGACGTTATTCGATTGTGGAGAAGGCAAAATGCCGCAACAAAGTAGAACCAAGTTCAACTTTTTGTGGCGTGACAAAAGTTGCGCTTCTTAAATGGCGCCACCGAAAACTAGGAGTTCACACATGAAACTACACAGCAACTGCAGTTCGTCATTAGCAGTGGCGATACTTTTGTTTCCTGCGTGAACCCAGCTTGAGCCACAAGACCTTAGTGAAGCCATAGATACTCAAATTCATCCCAAGTGGATGCGTCTGTAAAAATTGTGATGGACGCAGTCAACGAGCTGCAAGACATATGCAAAACCTTACCTACAGAAGTGCAAAAGTTAAGCATAAGAGTAGAACAGTCAAGTTTAGAGTCAAAATTTGCCAGAAAACAGAGAGATAAGGTATGTGCAGATGTAAAGGAAACTGGGATGCTGGATAAGTGCAGCACCCTTGCTGAAAAGGTAGTGTCAGAGTGCAAAATTTATGTAGATATAGTAGAAGAAGCTCTAGAATAGAAAGAAAGTCAATTTCTAGCTAAAATAGTGTCAGGTTTAAAGGAAGCAGATGAAAGGATATGAGGCAGTATTGCTAAAACTACCGACATTCCAAAACAACATTTGACAGAAAACAAACCCATGCTTTTAGAGAAGTTAGATAATTTCCCTGGTTACCCACAATACGTGGGTTGCCTGTCGAAGGAAAATAGTGAAGGCTGCACAGTGCAACAACACTTGCCGGCAACTGTACTTGTCGAGCAAGCGCAATTGCCACGCACTACGCCACAAGCGATCACAAACACGCCTGTCACTGACAGCGCGTCGTGTTTGTCAACGTTACTTCCAGATGAAGTATTACTTAGGTATCAACAGTTTCCGGCATTTACCTCCGAAGGGAAAAGAACAAACCCTGTGGTATTTTTATCAGAGCATTTCGAAACGTTTTACCTCTTTCCTGGACCGAAGCCCAGAAAATTAGATTTGTTGTTGGATACACACAGCGCTGACGTTGTGCTATGGGCTACGAACATAGCGGAACGTTGCTACTGCTATGAACAGTTTGAGAGAGCCTTTCTGGGTAAATATTGGTCTGAGGCCATGCAAGAGAGGCTCAAACGTGAAGTATTCAACCCAGCTCCATTCAATAGCAAACATGGAAGATTAAAGGGCTATTTTGAAAAATATTTGAATAAAACCAGATATTGGACGAACTCGGTATCTCAAGCAGACGTGCTAAAAATTTTAATGAGCCGTCTTCCTGCCTGCATTAGGGAATAACTCATTGCCATTCTGGAACACGACACTGGATACTTTCTATCTGTACTGGACTCAATATATTTGATGTACAAAGAGAGACCAGTAGAACCCAAGCCTGTTAATACGCAAATAGTGACACAGGGATTTACGGATCAACAAGGGAACAATGGATTCGTAGTACAACACGGATGGCAACGTTACCCGACACAGACATACAATAACGGTAACGGTAATCACAACGGCAATGGAGAAAGCCATAAATCCAAGGACGGATCTAAAAGAAATGGGCAAAAATTTAACAAAACAACTGCAACAGGCAAGTACCGTATGGCCATCCTGTACAATATGTACAGACACAAGCTACCAGCAATAATCAGCCGATCGATTGGAAAACACAAAACAATACCAGACAGCCGAATAATCCACAGACAGCGGAATTCGGCCAGCAAAGTGACGCACATATGCCGAATAGGATGCAAAAAGAAAGAGAATTTCAGTCGAGAGCCTCACAGGATACTAACTGGCGTAATCAAACACCAACAGTCCATATAGTAGAAGTTACGCCTAACCCAGAGACCGATGCCACCGTGATGCTGGAAAACTTGAACCGGTCACAGTATGCCCCCGTTCTGTGACCTGGGAGGAGAGTGGGAGCATCAGCTTGGTCGACATTTGCTTTATCAGATTCGATCATGGTAGTGACATGAGAGATGATTTGTATCAAGGTAATGAGGGTACACAGAAAAACTTGACAAAGGGTGAGGTACAAGCTACTATTAAAGTTAAAATATTTTACCTTTGTGTACCCAACATGCTTGACACAGGTGTTACGACTAATTTGAAGTCACAAATATTCTGTCAAGAACTGAAGAAACGTGGACATATAGCCACACTCCCACAGCAAAATTACAAGGTACAAACCGCCACTTGTCAGAAATCGGAAGGAGTCAAAATACAGGCCTTCATTCCCATCGAATCAGGACAATTTTCTGAATGATGCAATTTTTTTATAGTAGAGAAATTAATAGTTGATTGTTTAATCACTGTGGATAGATTTAGGACATACCAAATAGAAATTGATATAGGAAAGGGCCAATATCATTTCACTGTAAATAACCAATTATTTGCAATAGACCTAATCAGAGGAAGTACTAATAGTTGTAAAACTGAAATTACTCACAACTTCGAGGTTCAGTTGGTAAGTCCCATGTTATGTTTGTCAACACATGCAATAACAAACAGTCTGCAGCAGAAGAGGTAAATGTCAACACAATAAAGACAAAGGTAAGTGAATCAAGGTGCTTGTCTCAAGAACAGCAAGCCGAACTCAAGCACTCCATCTTCAGGCCACAAGTGGCCCATCGGGACCATCCGACCGCCGTGTCATCCTCAGTGAAGGATGCGTATATGAGGGACGTGTGGTCAGCACACCGCTCTCCTGGTTGTTATGATGGTTTTCTTTGACCGGAGCCGCTACTATTCGTTCGAGTAGCTCCTTAGTTGGCACCAATAGGCTGAGTGCACCCCAAAAATGGCAACAGCACATGGCAGCTGGATGGTCACCCATCCAAGTGCCGGCCATGCCTGACAGTGCTTAACTTCAGTGATCTCACGGGAACCAGTGTATCCACTGCGGCAAGGCTGTTGCCCAAGCCGAAATTAGGAAACTGATCTTTGCTTATATACATGTAATTGAAAAAAAAGGTATAATTAAGGATTTTGTGTACAAAATGGAAGTATATCATTACGAAATTTTTTGTTTTACTTCATACCTGATACCCTGGACAAAGAGGGAAGCAGTCAGAAAAGACATTAACAGGATGCTTGAATGGGCCATAATATAACCATCATTTTCTCCTTATTGTAGTCCTATTTTGGCCAGGAGGAAGCCAGATAGCAAGGTACGCTTGGTCCTCATTGCACATAACATTAATAAGGTTATTGTACCAGTCCAAACACGTCCAGGCAATTTAGAGGAACAGCTTATGAAATTTGATGATGCAAAATTTCTTACTATAATCGATCAGTGGTCCTCATATTGGCAAATAAAGCTACATGAAAAAGTCGGAAGTATACTGCCTTCATATGTGGAGGCAGAAGCTTCGAATTTCAAGTATTACCATTTGGATTGAACATAAGAGCAGGTGTATTTATCTCTTCACTGGACAAAGTGCTAGGGCCTGAACTTTTGAGTAAGGTAGCAGTATATGTGGACCACTCTATAGTCGCTACACCCACTTGGGTAGAACACTTAAGATCAACTGAACGAGTATTGAGCCGCTTTTCCTAATATGGTGTAACAGCAAATCTCAAGAAATCTAATTTCAGACAAGAAAGGCTAAAATTTTTAGGACACATGATCTCTTCGTTAGAAAAACTGCCAGAACCTAAAAAACTTGATACCATTAGGAACTGCCCTGTACTTCAAAGCAAGAGGCAGTTAAAAGGCATACTTAGGCCTAGTCCCATTTCTTAGGAAATTCATCCCTAAACAACTTACAAACAGTAATGCTTTAATCAATCTTCTCTGGAAAATAGTTTTTGGTTATGGGGCAAGCAATGTCAAACCGATTTCGAGAACATCAAGCAATCCTTATTAAATCCTAATATTTTATCTCAACCCGACATGAAGAAGGATTTTTCTTTATGCACAGACGCATCTTCTCAAGGTTTGGATGCATGCCTTTTCCAAATGGTAGAAGAAGAGGGAAATTTCAACCCTAAAGTAATTAGCTTCATCAGCCACACCTTATCCGAAGCTGAATGTTCATATTCAGTTGCAGTACAGGGTTGGAGAGTTTGGCTGTAATTTGGTCCTTTAAAAAGTTTGAATATTTCTTTTGAGCTAAACACACAAAAATATATGTGACCATCAGCCCCTATCGTTCTTGTTAACTTGTAAATTACTACACCACTCCAAGAATTCACCATGGGACACAATGAGCATCTTTGGTCAGAATTTAAAGGTATTGTCCACCACACACTAGAGAAGTATGTGCCTAGGAAAAATATAGGGGACAGAAAGGATCCACCTTGGTACAACAAACATTGCACAGTCGTTTTAAACGTAGTCACTGCCCTCCTGACAAACAGAAATTATGCGAAATGAAAGCAGCTGTCAAAAGGTCAATGAGAGATTCTTTTAATGAATTTGAAAGCAATATTTTATCTGTAGATTCTCAAAATAATCCCAAAACAATTTGGTTGTACATAAAATCGATGAACGCTACAAATAATTCAATACCTTATCTTTCTGACAGCATGGGTAATGCAATGAATGATGATAAACATAAGTCCGAAATTCTAAACCTGGCTTTCAAGAATTCGTTTACGGTAGAGGACTGCAGCACTATTCCCTCTTTCATTCATCGAACAAATGCAAGGATGAGATTTTCACTCTGCAGCGGAGTGTGCGCTGATATGAAACTTCCTGGCAGATTAAAACTGTGTGCCCGACCGAGACTCGAACTCGGGACCTTTGCCTTTCGCGGGTAAGTGCTCTACCAACTGAGCTACCGAAGCACGACTCACGTCCGGTACTCACAGCTTTACTTCTGCCAGTACCTCGTCTCCTACCTTCCAAACTTTACAGAAGCTTCTGTAAAGTTTGGAAGGTAGGAGACGAGGTACTGGCAGAAGTAAAGCTGTGAGTACCGGACGTGAGTCGTGCTTCGGTAGCTCAGTTGGTAGAGCACTTGCCCGCGAAAGGCAAAGGTCCCGAGTTCGAGTCTCGGTCGGGCACACAGTTTTAATCTGCCAGGAAGTTTCAAATGCAAGGATGGTTGACATAGTGTTTAGTGTATCTGGGATTGTAAAACAGTTAAGATCCTTGAACGCCAGGAAGGCATCTGACCCAGGCTGTATCCCTGCAAGGTTATATGTTGACTATGCTACAAATATAGCACCATTCTTATCCACAATCTATCAAAGAGCATTGGAACAGCAGAAAGTCCCACGGGACTGGAAGAAAGCCCAGGTCATAGCAATCTACAAAAAGGGTAAAAAATCGGATGCAAATAATTACTGGCCAATTTCACTGACACCTATTTATTTTAGAATCATGGAACATATTTTGTGTTCAGACATAATGACCTTTCTAGACTCTGAGAAGCTCATCTGCAGAAACCAGCATGGTTTTAGGAAACAGTGGTCATGCGACACACAACCGACTCTCTTTGTGCATGATATACAACAGGCTGTAGACACGAGCTCCCAGGTTGATGCCATATTTCTCGACTTTCGAAAGGTGTCCGACTCAGTTCCGCACTGTCGCTTGCTCTAAAAAGTGAGCGCTTACGGTCTATCTGATGACATAAGCGGTTGGACAGAAAGTTTTCTAACAGACAGGGAGCAGTATGTCGTCCTGAATGGGGTGACTTCAACAGAAACAAGCGTAACTTCAGGTGTGCCCTAGGGCAGCGTAATAGGTCCGCTGCTTTTTACGATTTACGTCAATGATCCGGTTGATGGTATTGACAGCGGCATTAGACTGTTTGCCAATGATGCTGTAGTCTACAGGAAAGTAATATCACACGAAAGTTGTGAACAAATCAACGAGGATTTGCAGAAAATAAATGCGTGGTGTAATGACTAGCAGTTATCTCTCAATGTTAATGAGTGTAACCTACTGTGTATAACAACGCGAAAATCCCCTTTAATGTATGAGTACAAAATAAATGCCCAGTTTTTGGAAGTGGTAACATCCGTCAAGTTTCTGGGTGTGACTATTCGAAATGATCTCAAATGGAATTATCAGACTGCACAAGTAATGGACAAGGATGGGTGAAAAAGCATAAGCACTCTTTGCTACTTGACATTTCCTCAAACGGTGTTGAATGGTCCCTAGTGGTTCCAGCCTGTACACAAAAGTAAAAATTGTGGTTGTGCTGCACTCCAAATGGGTCAGATCACGTTTCATGAGAATGGAGCCCTGCAATGTCCTTAGAGAAGAGTTGAAACGTCTGAGGGTCTCAGAGGTCGACAAGAACATCTTCCTGTTCCTCATCGCACTGCGAACTATCGTTTTAAACCGCGAGATGACTGGGAATCAACGCCCCAGGGAAAGAGGTGGTTTCATTGAGGTCCTTTAAGCCGTCCCTGAGATCTTTTCTCGTCGGTTCTGAATGGCAACGTGTCTGAAATGCTTTCCTATGTCACCCATAAGAAAACCGCGTGATTTCAAAGCTGGGTGTCATGGTTCTAACCTCCATCGCAAAGGCATAAAACAAAAAAAAGGTTGAAATTTGGGTAAGAGGGGCTGTGACGAACTTCCCATCGTTTGATACGTCCTCGGCGGCAAGGGGCAGAATTGTGGTTTTATTTGGTGCCAGTGTGACACCATTAACCCACCTTACACGTCGTATGAATTTCTGAGCTGTGCCCTTTTGTTCACATATCCCGACGCGTTGCTATTTGAAGCTTCGTCGAACCCAAGAGCAACGTCAGAGCCTGCCACACTTATGCATCATTACAGAGGTAGGTTGTATGCTCCTTTTAGCCAAATTTCAAACTTAAGCGTCGCAATGAGTGGGAATTACGGGACTATAAGAACTGCACAGGAAACATAATCGGACAGTTTCAGTAATACACAAAAATAAGCTTTCTGTTGTCACTTTTAACCGGCTTTTCTCCGGCAGTGAAGAACTGTCGGCGAAGTAGATTTTTAATTATCCCTCGTTCATATAACCGTCTTGCATATTGAAGAATAGCATCGAGGCTACAAAAATTATCTGTGAACATGTATATCTACAGTCGCAAAATAGTATGCGGCGTCTTAATTGTGTTTGTCATCGAACTTGTTAATAACTTTTACAAAAATTCCCGAGATGAGTTGTTACAGCTGCTTGCCAAGTAGGCTTCACTGTGGTCCGTCTGATTCCCGAGAAACCTCTCCGTAACGTGACGTGTCCATGACGTTCCGTGACGGCGTATGTGAATACCACCCTTTGAACAAAGGAGGAGAATCTTTTGACGTGACGGACATGGCGGTGAGGTTCCGTCAAGTGTGAATCCACCTTTATATTGATGTTCCGTGCGAACTGCTGACGTTATTGCAGTCTGGGATTATTTGGTAATAGCTATGAGACTACGAACTATCGATAGTTTCTTCGACTTTCAACTCATATATTATCTATGGCTCACAAACCGCCAGTTTTGTTTGGGTGGTGTTTTGATTTGGTTGTATGTTTATCCAACCTACTTTGCAGTCTGCAATAGTCAGTGGTACGAGGAGTGTGTGCCGTTGATAACAACTGTGACTGTTGCTTCAAGATTGTATACGACTTACAAACCACCAGTTTTGTGTGTGATGATTTAGTATCTAAAATGCTTGTCAACACGTAAAGTTTGTTTTTTGTAATCGTACAGAGTAATTTAAATGGATCCTCCACAATATCTAGACAGCCAAGCATTGTTGAAAGGAGAGTATGAGACACAATTTTTCGGATTTTCCTCGAGAGTTTTATTCGTGCACCGTAAGTTCACTTTGTTTTACATGTAGTTAGTATACAAAAGTGGCTTTAAATTCCGTGTTTTGGCTGTCGTTCTACAGTGGCAATTTATTTTTTATTTGCTATCGTAGGTTACCGTGTTTAGCCGACGATGTCACATTTCGCGACACTTAAGTGCAACAACTTACATTGAAAATGCTTTGGGTAGATCTTTAATACAGCGTATCTTGTAAACTGCATACTTTCGTAACACTTAAAAAATATCGTATTCGATGGATTTCCTATTTACCCCTGTTTCTTACAAAAACATTCAGTGATAAACCGCGTTAAAGATCACTGCAAAACATATTTTAAATGGTTTGTTGTGCTGAAGTATAGCGAAATGTGACGTTTTCGGTTGAACAGAGTACCATTATTAAGTTAAAAAGAAGTCTATCTTTTTTAATCGCCTTTTTGGAAACTAATCGAGTCAAAACACTGCTCTGAACGCTTGTTGATAAGTTTGACATTTCGAACACCGAAGTTCTTACTTCCTTTCAGCGGTGTATGTATTTTATGGTTTATGGGGAACAGTCGGCTGAAGATGTTGGAAAGAATAACATCTTGCGATACCGCAGAATGTGACTGAACTGATTGAAAGAAACCACCAAAATGTTCATAAGCTTGCCATATTTTGTAGCCTATATTACCCAATCCCCTCCCCCATGCATATCCCCCTCACCTCTTGCATTAGCCGCCCCCCCCCCCCATGCATATCCCCCTCACCTCTCGCATTAGCCCCCCGCCCCAAAGTATTTGCTAGTCTCTCCTGAAAAGTTAACCAGGTTCTGTTAGGCTTGAGTGTCTGTTGTGTGAAACAATCCTGTTCTTATTCATTTTCTTTAATACTAAGTCACTGGATTTTCTCCCCATGTAGAGTGTCATATTTCATTCTTTGTTGCTTTCAGTATACTTCTAGGTTTTTCCAAGGGTCCAGGACTCAAAGTTATATTTTAAATTACTAATAACAAATTATTTAAATATTTTTTCTTAAGTGTTATCAAGTTCATCACTTTTTGATAGAAATATTCTGTTTCTGTAGCCTTTTAGTAATTGCTATTATATTCTTTTTATATTCTTAACAGTCCTATTGGCGTAATATAATGAACTTAACTTTAGTCTAGTAAATAATGCAAACAATCATTAGGTATATTCTTTGAATTATGTCATCATAAGTAAATCGTGTCATCATGCAGTACGTAAATGGTGTCTAGGATGTTTTTATGTGTTGGCTTCAGTTGTAGATCTCAGTAGTATGTTCTGTTTGTAATTATTGTTTTTCTTGTTGATGGTGGCTTAGCTAATGTTCACTATACATATATACATCGAGGTGACAGGTCATGGAATAAATCATTTTGCCCAACATAGTTCAGCAACTTGACATGGTATGGGCTGAACAAGTTGTTGAAAGACCCCTGTGGAAATATTGAGCCATGCTACATCTATACCTGTCCATAACTGCGAAAGTGTTGCCAGTGCAGCATTTTGTGAATGAACTAACCCCCTTAATTGTTCACATAAATGTTCGATGGAAGACATGTTGGGTAAAATGGGTGCCGAAATTACTGTCTCAAATTGACCAGAATTTTCTTCAAATCAATCATGAGCAGTCGTGGCCCGGTGATATGGCGCATTATCATCCATAAAAAATCCTTTGTTGTTAGGGAACGTGAAGTCCATGATGGGCTGCAGATGAACTCTAAGTAGCCGAACATAACCATTATCACTCAATGATCAGTTCAGTTGGACCAGAGGACCCAGTCTATTCCATATGAACACAGCATACAGCATTAAGGAACCACCAACAGAGTGCACAGTGGCTTGTTGACAACTTGGGTCTATAGCTATGTGGGGTCTGTGCCACACACGAACCCTACCATCTGCTCTTAGCAACTGAAATTGGGCCATGGTTTTCCAATCATCTAGGGTCCAACTGATATGGACACAAGCAAGAGAGCGGCGCTGCAGGTGATGTCAAGCTATTAATAAAAGCACTCGCATCGGCATATGCTGTCCACAGCTCATTAACAGCAAATCTCGCCGCTCTGTCCTAATGCATATGTTTCTCCTAAGTCCCACATTGCCTTTTGTTGTTGTTTCATGCATTAGTACTGACAACTCTATGCAAACACTACTGGTCTCAGTCATTAAATGAACGTTGTCGGCCACTGCATTGTCTGTGGTGAGAGCTAAGCCTTGAAATTTGGTACTGTCGGCACTCTCTTGACACTGTGTATCTCAGAATTTTTAATCCCTTAACAATTTCCAAACCGGAATGACCCATGTGTGTAGCTCCAACTACCATTCCGCATTCAAAGTCTGTTAATTTGTCATGCTGCCATAATCACATCGGAAACCCCCTCACATGAACTACCTGAGGGCAAGTGTCAGCTCTACCAGTGCACTACTATTTTATACCTTGTGTACGCAGTACTACTGCCATCTATGTATGTGTGTTACTATCCCATCACTTTTGCAACCTCAGTGTAAATCTGGTGGAAATGCAATCTGTTTAGGGGAGTAGTGTTCTGCATTATATAGTAGCATGTCAAAGCTGACATCTGGTATCAGCAGATTCAGTTAACCCAACTAGTTTGTCACGACAACCTCCTGTGTGCATTACAGATCACAATTTACATTATAGAAATTAATATCAAAACAAAACAGAAATTGTCAATGTACTGTTCTCTTTCTGTCTGTGCACCTATATGATTTCCAAAACTGGCATTTTCTGTGACCTGTCATAAGCCTTTGACTGTGTGAACCATAGCATTCTCTTAAGTAAATTAGAATATTATGGTGTCACTGGCAATGCTGTGAAATGGTTTGAGTCTTATCTATCCAACAGGAAACAAAGGGTGCCATAGCGAAATACCTGAGCAGTAAGCAGTCAGTTTTCATCTGACTGGGAATTAATTACATGTGGTGTTCCTCAAGTTTCCATATCAGATCAATTGCTTTTTCTTGTGTACAATAATGACCTCTCATTTGTTACATTGCCAGATGCTAAGGCGGTTTTTTGTTTTTTTTTTTTTTTGCAGATGATACAAACATTGTAATGAGTAGCAAGTCAAGTACAGATTTAGAAACAGCTGCTAATCAAATTTTCACTGTCATTAAAAAGTGGTTTATAGCTAATTCACTGTCATTAAACTTCGAGAAGACACACTAAATGCAGTTCAGAACCTATAAGAGATTTCCTTCCAGCATGAGTATAACATATGAAGACATGCAGATCGAAGAGGTTGACAGTGTTAAATTTCTGGGATTACAACTCGAAAATAAATTCATTTGGGAAGGGTGTGCCACAGAATTGCTCAAGCGCCTAAACAAGTCTGTATTTGCCATGAGAATTGCGTCAGATGTAGGAGATATAAATATTTAAAAAATGCCTTTTTGCTTACTTTCATTCTATTATGTCATAGGGGTCATATTCTGGGGCAACTCATGAAACCAAGCAAAAGCTTTTAGGATGCAAAAGCGTGTGATAAGAATCATTTGTGGCGTAAATTCAAGAACATCATGTAGAAACCTGTTCAAGGAACATTGTATTCTAACCACTGCTTCTCAGTACATTTATTCCTTAATGAAATTTGTTGCAAGTAATACGTCTCTGTTTCCAATCAATAGCTCAATACTAGGAGTAAGAACAATCTACATAAAGACCTAAAATCATTTAACTTGGTCCAAAAAGGGGTGCAATATTCAGGAACACACGTTTTCAATAAATTGTCAGCAACCATTAAAAAAATTGGTTTCAGATAAAGCATAGTTTAAACAGTTTGAAGTTCCAGTTTACTGCACTGTATTAACCTATTTCGACTGTCTCCTAACAAATAATCAGGGTAGTAAGTATTATATTCAAATGTTTTAGGTCTTTACGTTACACTTCCTGACATGTTCCACACTCACGAGAATCATCTCATTTTTTGGATCTATGGAACGGAAAAAAAGACCATATCATCTTAACTACAGGTCAAAGCTTATGTCAGTTTTTTTTTAAATGTCAGCTTTGTCTTGTGACTAAGGTGATATGGTGTTGGAAATAGTGTATGTCCATAAATAGAAAGATAACTGTCTATTTATATTTACTTTGTATCAATATTAATTTTTATGGTGTAAGTTGTGGTTACAGATTGAAGATCTGTAATGTAGCCCGAGTTCTAGGTACGTTGTGAGTTGGTGAAGCCAGTGTATGTGTCAAGACATGCTTTTTTTAATACCAGTATACATTGCATATTTCGTAGCAACATGCTCATTAAAAATCCACTGTGATCTGTTGTTTTAAAGTTTTAATTTATTTGAAAATGTTACTAACAAGAAAACTCATGGTGCAAAGTTCATCTGCATCCTTGGAGGTCAGCTGGTTTGTCAGATTTTATTTTGCTAAAATTTGCCCGATGTAGTTGACTTCAGTTAGTGGTCATTTCATCGCCATGTTGATGACATCACTCGATTGGTGCGGTATCACGTATACTAATCCCCATTTTCAAGTACTACTTCACTTTGATTTTATTTCTGACATTTGGGCTATAATTTATCTATGACCATTATAGTTTTATTTGTGTTTAGCTCAAGTCTGATTAGGCTATCTGTCAAAGTTCTTAATGTATAATTAATTTCAGAATCGGGTAATAAAATGTTACTAGCAAATGAATACAATGGATTCAGCTACCTCTTTCATGGCTTTTCTTGGCTAAACCGGGACTGTAAAATGAATGGAAAATTTAATAAACTCAATCTGCTGTCGTATTGATGACATTTTTACTTCACCACTGGACATTACAAAGCATAGCTTCAGCATCATGGCTTTAGTTGTGCAAGAACCTGTGCACCAGATACAAATATTTCCGAATTTTGTGGATTTCTCTTGTATATGACATTGTAACATGAAGTAATTTCCACATGTTTACATGTACATATGGGTATTACTTCATTGCGCCTGTATGCAACGGAAATCGGCAAAATTCACAGTTAAACATTTCTTGCATGTTGACTGCTGTGAAGGTTCCCTTGTAACAAATCTGCTGATAATGAAACAGTACTTCAGGTTGTACACTGTCAAAGTAAAAAATTGCATCAATAAGATACTGGCTGGATTTCTTTACAAGTTTTCCATTGATTTTTATCTTTTTCAATATGTTGTTTATTGTTGTTCTTGTGTACTGTAGACTTGAACAAGGAGAGAGCAGGTACCTTTCACATATTTTCTTACTCTCATGTTTCTAGTAGTAATATAATCTATTTTTCTGTGAGATTTTCCCATAAAATCTTATTCCAGCTCTGTTCATTTGTTTGTGACTGTAATAAAGCACATGGTAGATATTGCACTTAAATTGTGCCATTTCTCTTTTAATGCATGCTGGTATGCACATGAAATGGATGAAAATATGTTTTGTAGCACTCTGTCAGTGATAACTGTAAACCAATATCTGATGCTGAAATGGTCAGTGACCTTATGATCAACTCAAAGAAGGGACACCGTTGACTGCTTTCAATGCGTGTGCTCTAATGTGACATCATCCCTTCTGGCACTGAGTGCTGTCATTCACAGCGCCAGGTTGGTAGTTTTCTTCGAAACTCCATGTAAAGAAATGTACAAGTGTATAGTAGGAGAGATTTTTGAGAAATATTTAATGTATAGGTTCCCTGACCCAATGCTAAAGCACACCAGCTGACAATTCATCGGTTCTGGTTCGATTGCTTGTGCTACTGCAACTTTTTTTCCATTTCTTTTTATTCCTCACAATGGTAAACATTTGATTATAAAATTTAAATATATTTAAACATTTCAGTTTATATACGTAAAATTAACATATTCAGTTAAGAGTACTACCCTCCAAGTCAAAACACTACAGATGATGGCATAAAAAAAAGTCTGATATATGAGGACATTCAAAGCATTGTGGATATAATAAGCATACAAACAATATACTTGATCTCACTGCATTAGGTAAAGCTAAGGTCTCAAAAATATTAAGTCTGCCTATCACGACGGCACAGTGAAACACAATCTGTTTATTTTTGTAATATTGCAGCACATGGTTAAAATTTTGCATGAGCCAACACTGGTAGTAATAAACATATATTGAGGCCTATAGAATTTTACACTATTCCTGTCTGATAATTAGGTAAGGTACGGAGGTAACATGTACCACAGTTAAAACCTCTTAAAAGTCATAGCATGGAATCAAAATAGGACTGGATATGTTCCTACTGAATCTCCTCCCAGCTGGATTCTGCACAACAGCCCAAGGACTGTCAACAGTGGTTAATGGAGAACTGTGAGGAAAAAGTTGGTGATAACCCCTATCTTGGACATTTTATACATGTTAGACAAAATGGGATGTGAAGGAAGTAGATTCAGCTGCTATCCTTCCAAGAAGGCTCACACTTTCATCGCACATGTAGGTTCGTATTATTCTGCTGAAATGTGATGTACAGTCGGCTGAAGGAGGGCAGTAACCTCAGACTCTAAACCTTCCTGGATGCAGCAGTTGGTGGTAACACATTAGAGACGGTGCCAGTGTCTCACTCGTGTGCTGTCATAGACAGTGTCCGAGTGAGACTCAGGTTCTGTCTCAAACAGGTTTTCATTATTACAGAACGAATCACTTACAAGAACAGAATCACTTTCATCATTATTATTGGAGTCGCTTGAAAACGCTGCCATTTTACATTTCTTTGCAGCTCTAGTGAGGTGACCGTCACTGGTAATTGTCGTCAAAAAACTCCTAAAGTATTTCACGTTTGTTCATTTCTTGAATAGCACTTTCTCTGAAAGCAGGAGGAATGTCGAGACTAAAGGGTACTGTTTGACATATCAAAATGCTAAGTAAGCAAAAAGTACATGAAGGCAATAAAGTTTAATACATTGACTTCTGATGTAAATACTTAAATAGATAAAGTGGTTAAAATATCACAGCAGGTGGCATCTACAGATGGCGTATAGAAAACTCGAGTAAACTCAGAACCTGTCCACAGTGTGTTAAGATCCCCCTTCATATGCAAATGTGAAGAATGTGCATAGTATCCAGTGGCACTCCAAACCACCTCACTCGATGTAATCGTTACGTCATTTGAACCCATTGCTTTTACACATCACCTTCGTTGAAGCATGCTATGTATGTATCTCAGATCAAATTTGCAAATTATTTTTAATTTTCTGATATTGCACCCATTGATGCCTGCAAGGCGCATCGACATGTGCTTTCACGTTGTCATTTTGTTTAATGGCTCTTCCTTGACTTGACTTTGCATATTGTGACTGTTTCAGTTGCACAGGAAAGTGTTGTTGAGGCTACATCAACATTTTGATTAATTTGACCCATTCTCTCTGGTTGTTGAAATTTACACGAAACCTTGTGTATTTACAGAATATTAACAACCAAAGTCTGTTTGCATACAACTATATCACCTGATTCTTCTTTTTTTTAATACAATCCTTTGATGCACATAGTATTGCATGACATATTTCCGTAGCTTTGTCTCCAGTACTTTGATCTGCAAGAATGGCCAGCCATAGAAAGAATTGCCAGTAACCAGATATTGTAGCATAATAGATAGGTGCTGGTTTGGAATTGTGTCTCATTGGAATATTTGGCTTTTTGGTCATGGTTACAGCCATTTTGTATAAAGTATCAAATATTGGGCCATTAACATGTAAAATGCTATGATTTTTTTCTGTTCAACCTCAGTTCTCTCAAGTTTCATTAGTGAATCTTTGATGCTCCTTGTATCAATTTTTTGTCCATGAATCCTTCCCCTTCCCAGCAAAATAGACTAGTTAGCAAGGCAACAATGTCTTTACCACAAACATTCTGAACTATAATTGTACATTTTATTGAACAGTCTAAGGAGCACTTCAGTAATATTACACAATATTATTGACTGCTTGGGGGCCACTTTAAACTAATCTATCTTTTCATTTTGATGGTAGTAATAAAACTAAAATGGCAGTAACAATAATTTTCTTTGCTTAGTGGCTGCCTTTTTGTAGTGCGTTGTGATCTCTTGTTGTCGTGGTCTGCTTTTAGCTGTTTGGGTTAGTGCCATCATTTTTATTATTATAGTATTCTCCTTTTCAGGAAATAAATTGGGGCTGTGCTTGTTGTTTGGAACCAAAGGGCAATTGTCTAGCACTGAGAAACAGCTAGCACCGATGTCTGCCATGGTCAGTAGGATTAAGGCTAGTGCCTAGAACTGCAGGTACATTTAGTGCAAGGTTTGGTGCTTCTGGAATCCATTAGGAATCCTGATGTTCCTGCACTTATTGATGTGCAAGATCTGGCTGGATCTTCATTATTCATGTCAAAGATAAATGACGGACAATGGTGGGTTTGCATGTCACTGGGCAGAAGGCAAATGTGAGTACTGGCCACATGGCTGTCCCCTTATTCTTTAATGACAGATGAAAGGTGCTGCCCATTGTTTGTATCACATGAACCAGCACATGAAGCCTTTTTTTCTTGGGCCTGTGGCCGATTGTCCTGCTATGTCATGATAAATACAGAGAATGGTTATGTTTGTCACTGGTGGCTCCAAGATTTGGTGGGTAATGGGGTCCCTCAGAAAAGAACTGGCAGATAGGGGGGAAAGGAAGTAAAGTGTGCATTCAGTATGATTGTCTCTGTTCCTTTAGATGGCTGAATGAAGTGATAACAGCTTGCCTCACAGATTTGATGGCTTAACTCACTGTCCATGGCATTGTATCCAAAACCAACTGCAGTCTTCTGGTTTGGAACTGAATGGAGCATTTAACAAAGATAGTCCTGCTCAGACAATACTTAGATCTTGGATTGGATTTCTTTACCTCCATTGCTTATAGCAAGAGCCTACTCAGTTAGATGAGTACATTTGATGTTCAACCCCACTCCCTCCCCCCACAAATGCATTACATGCAATGATCATAGAAAGTAGATTAGCCACATTGATGTCAGAGAACATGCATCATCATAGAACAGATCAGTGAGGTCACTATCTTAGATTACCCAGTAACTAACAGTCCTGGATTTTTGATTGTAAGACTAAAGTCCATGTAGAATCAGTGATTACATAAGTTAAAATAAATGCTAAAAAAGGTTGTACAACATTTTTGCTTATTAGGTGTGGCAGGAAAAAGATTGCAGATTATCTGAGCAATTGAAATACTGAATTACAGGCACTTTATTGTGAATAGCAGAGTAATCACATAGATGTAGATGTAGGAATGAAGGAGGCGGCTCACCTAAAGACAGAAGCACTGCGTCATCGTCAGATGCACACAGGATAGGTATAGAGCTTTACTTTACTAGCTTTCCAAATGGAATTCCTTTCTCAAGCTGTAGGAGAAACACGCGTGCGTGCACGCATGCACGCCCAGACACGGGCGCCTGTCTCCCTACATTGTGCTGATTTGACTGCCAGCTCTTTCCTGGCGCCTGGTGAGTGTACTGGGATGAGGTGTGGGTGCTGTGTGGGGCAGGGTAAGGGATGGAGAGAGGCAGGAGTCGGGGGGGGGGGGGGGGTTGCAGGGAAGTGACTCTTGGGAGAGCGGGGAGTCATCCATGGGCTAGCTAGGGATGCAGGTAGAGGAGGCATGTGGCAGACGGCTGAGCACCCGATTTCACAGACTAGGGCATGAGATGGCAGCACACTACTATCTGACACGCATTGGGCACCGGTAATGGGAAAGTGGTGGTGTGTGTGCGCACACACACACACACACACACACACACACACACACACACACACATACTCTATTTGGTGGGGTAGGGGGACAGCAAGTTCCCTTAGGTTCAGGCTAGGAAGGTTATGGGAGCGAAGCATGTGCTGCAAAGATAGCTCCCATTTGTGCAGCTCAGAAAAGCTGGTGGTGGTGGTGGGGAGGATTCAGATGGCATGGGTTGTGAAGCAGCCTTTGGATTCTCACATGTTGTATTCTGCTTCATGTTGTGCCACTGGGTGGTCCGCCTTGTTTTGGCAACAGTTTGACAATGACCATTCATTCTGGTTGACAGCTGGTTGGTTATCATACCAACGTAAAATGCTGTGCAGTGGTTGTAGCAGAGCTGGTATACAATATGGTTGCTTTCACAGATGGAATGGCCCCTGATGGGGTAGGGTAAGCCTGTGACAGAACTGGAGTAGGAGATGGTGGATAGGACAGGTCTTGCAGCTGGGTCTTCCACAGGGGAATGATCTCTGTGGCAGGAGATATGGGGTGGGAGTGGCATAGTGATGGACTATGTTGTTGAGGATGGGTGGGCCACGTAATACCACTTTGGGAGGGGATGGAAGTATCTTGGGTAAGATATCTCTCATTTCAGAGCATGGTGATGGATAATCGAAGTCCTGACGTAGGATGTGGTTCAGTTGTTCCAGTCCCAGGTGGTACTGGGTGCCAAGGAGGGCACTTCTTTGTGGTTGGTTCTTAGAATGGATGTGAGGATCAGATGTGTGTGTGGATAGGGCATGGGAGATCGGTTGTATTTGTGAGGCCTTCAGCATACTGGATGAGAGAGTTCTCATTGCTGCAGATGCGTCTGCCATGGCTGACCGGGCTGCATGGTGGGAGGGATTTTTTGGTGTGGAAGGGATGTCACCTGTCAAAGTGCAGGTACTGTTGGTGATTGGTGGGTTTGATGTGGACTGAGGTGTGGATGGAGCCATCTGGAGGAGGAGATGGGCATCTAGGAAGGTGGCACGATGGGTGGAGGAGGACCAGGTTAAGTGGATGGGAGAGAAGGTGTTGAGACTGTGGAGGAATGAGGCTAAGGTGTCCTGGCCATGGGTCCAGATTATAAAGATGTCATCAATAAACCTGAACCAGACCAAGGGTTTGGACTTCTGGGAAGCTAGGAATGTTTCCTGTAAGTGGCGCATGAAGAGGTTGGACTGGAGGGTGGAATGTGGGTGCACATGGCTGTGCCACGAATTTGATTGTATACCTTTCCTTCGAAGGGAAGTAGTTATGGGTTAGGATGTAGTTGGTTAGCTGTATGAGGAATTAAGTGGTGGGCTTGTAATCTGCAGGGTGTTAGGGGAAGTACTGTACAATTGCTGCAAGGCCATGGACATAAGGGTTGTTGGTGTATAAGAAGGCTGCATCTACAGTGACGAGTAGGGATCCGTGAGGTAAGGGTGTGGGGATAGGAGAGAGCCATTGCAGGAAGTGGTTGGTATCGTTAATGTGGGAGGCTAGGTTATGGACAATTGATTGAACAGCTGAGATACTTTCGGTGGGGGCACTGTAACCAGCCACATTGGGGTGCCCAGGATTGCGAAAGGATCAATAAGGCTAAGTTTAAAATTTTGTTTTTTTATCTTCTTGCCTATTCTATATAGGTGACCATAGAATTATACTCACTGATTCGTGAAAGTATCTTTTTTTCCCTTTAAGGGGAACCGGAACGATCCATCTCCTCCATGTTAATTTTAGCAGATAGAAGGAACATTTTTTCTAAAACCATTTAACATATTGCTGTGAAATTTGCGCTACTTGTTCAGTGAATATTTCTCTACAAAGTTATAGTGCCAGGTTAAGAAATAATAATTGGTTTTTGTTTTACAATTTTTTTAAACATGCTTTTTTTTCCTCTAAAATTTTGCACTTTTTCTTCTATAACTCTGGAATTATACAATTTTTTTTTTTTTACAATTTGTTATAAAAATGAAGGAAAAGAAGTAAACAATATTGTGTATAAATTTCATTGATATACTAGTAGCAGTTTTTGAGAAAATGTTCCTCAAAGATGAAAATTTTAAAGTTGCAGGAAATGGCTTGCAAAGTTTTTTAATACATTTCTGCCCCATATGATGGATTATCAGAATCCTCTTCTTTCTCCAGTGTTAGTTTCCTTTTCACTGGTCTTTTCTTCTCTTTTGCTGCATGTTGTAAGCTTTTGTCTCTTCTTCCTGCACCTCTCAGTCTTTCTTCATCAACTAGGCACATTGTGGAAATGGTGTTGTGTCCTGGTTGGGAACCTAAATGTTTCAGCACATCACATTTTATAATGTTTCCAGCATTGTATGTTGCCACTACACCATACAGTCCAAAATGCAATGTTTTTTATCTGTACTAACACTGTTTTTGGGAATCCTAATCCAAATTAAATTATTTACACTTTCATTTGGATTTTGTGTTTTCCCATGTAAACACTTTTCCAATTAACTTGGCTGTGATAAATCTCTGAATATGGGCTTAATTACATCAATTACAGTATTTGGCAAACTGTTTTTTATGGGCATATTCTTTTCCTGGTTGGTACTTACACCATGAGTCATCATCTGTGGGGCACAGTGCATGTTGTGGGTGCTCATTTGTTGATGCAGTAGGAAAAAATAATGCTCATACTGCTCTCCTCATATGCTCAATGCTTCTTGTATTTTGCCTAATTGCACACCCATAATATCTCTGCAATCTATCAATTGCTTCATCTGTCAATCTTCCTCTTCCTCCAAGGGTATTACCATCACTAAGCTTCTGGGATCCTAATGTCTGCTTTAGTTTGTGCAAGCAAGCCCCCATGCACTTCTGCACATGTCCAATGCACTCCTGTTTTTTAATGTGAATTTCATTGCCATAAGGTTCGAGTTCCTCTACAGCTTTATTTCCCTTAGAATCACCATCTCCTAGATAGTTAGTGTATCATACATTGTACCACTCCTGTGATCTGGAAAAAATTCCTTTCACTCCCTCTACTTCCCTCTACTTCCATCGCTCCACTTGTGACGTGAAAATTTGCTTCACAACTTTCTTCAGCAGAAGATCTCACCAATTCATTACAAAATCCAAAATTGTTTGGTGGTTTTGGCAAGTTCATAATTCCACATAACATTGCCCATGCAGCACTGCCCTTGCCAATGCAACGCAAGCCATACACTGCCTAATATTTATATCATACACCTTCTTTCCACTATTACCACTACGAGGAGTACTGTTAGAATTAGAAAACGAAACTTCTGCAGCACATTTGTTACACTTCAATAACATTTTACTTGCTAAACCAATGTGTGAAGTTATTTTCAATTCCAGTCCTCTTTTTTTGCAAACTTGGCATAATATGCTATGTTTCAAAATATTAGACAGCAAGGAAATGTTAATTATTTCATTCACATCATTACTGTCACTTTCACAGTTTTCAAATTTTTCTTTGCTGTCACAAAGTTTCTTGCTGGAAGAAGTTCTATCATATTCATTTGGAGTAGTTGATGAAGCAGTCTGAGCAGCATCTCCCTACGAAACAACTAAAGATTTCTTCTTCCACTCATTATGCCTATTCTTAAACACTCGATTGCTGAAATGGGGTAATTTGATATCCACAAACCAAATACCTAAAACAGGTACGTGCAAAATTCGTCAAATATGCAAAATTGAACAGCTAAACAACACAAAGCAAACTCCACAGTCAACACACATGGTATAGCGTTTATGTTTACTGATATGAATGTCACAGAGATAAAGCCATACAATGTTGGAAAACAAAACACTGTCTAATTCCACAAAGAGACCCTGCTTGCAGCCAGCGAGCAGTGCCATCAGAGGTGACGCACCAAATTCGCTACAACCGTTTACGCGGCACGTCCACTTTGCAATGATAAAAAACACAGTTAGAAGGGTGAAACTTGATTTGTTTTATTCAGAAACCACCAAATAATTTTATAACGAAAATGAAACAAAAAACGTTAATTTTGTCATTTTCCTCGTTCCGGCTCCCCTTAACTTGGGACCTCCTGATTTCAATTTGTTACAAAATTACAAAAAAAAATTTTTGGTTATTTGTTAGGGCTTATTCTGAGAGTAAAAATTTCAATCAGAAATTGTATGGATTCTGCAAACAAAGCTCTTGAAAAATTCAATTCTCCCTTGATGAAAGCTCTATAGCTTCTAGTCAGGTGGCAGTGTTAAATAAAGATATTTGAACACTATGATCCAGCTGGAAATGTGAGAGCTTTTCATCAGTTGTATACGTTGGAAGAGTCTGTTCACACATCAGCAAATAGAATTTGGCACACCATTTTTAATAAATGTAAAAGTAACTTCTGGAGCACCCTAAGGTGTGTATGAAGCTTCATGGTGATACTGTTGGATATAAAAAAAAAGATCCGACAACAGTTCATGTAGTTTAATGCAGGAAGATATGCTGAGGACTGGACACAAATATTGGAAGCTGAACTCAATGTAAAGAATGTAGGGTACTGCACATGCATACCCCATTACTGCTTGGTATAAATCACCATAAACAGCACAAATGAAAACTTCTAGGAAGGTCTGTCTGCAATGGCCTAAAGTGTAACAACAATGGAAAACAAATTGTAGACAAAGCAGATGTTATTCCTGGGAAGATATGTAAATGGAACTCATTCAAGAAAAAAATGGCTTACAAAAGACTTAACCAATTTGTGACTGTTACTTGTCAGTCTCAGACACTACTACCTGGGATTAATAGAGGAGATGAATTGCAGAGGCCGGCTGGTGTGGCCGAGCGGTTCTAGGCGCTTCAGTCTGGAACCACGCAACCGCTATGGTTGCAGGTTCGAATCCTGCCTCGGGCATGGATGTGTGTGATGTCCTTAGGTTAGTTAGGTTTAAGTAGTTCTAAGTTCTAGGGGACTGATGACCTCAGATGTTAAGTCTCATAGTGCTCAGAGCCATTTGAACCATTTGAATTGCAGAGTTTTTTGGAAATGCTCATCAAACTCCAATGGCAGACATTACAAGAGAGTTGTGTATGATAAAGAGGTGTACTGCTAGATTTCTAAGTACATTAATGCAATATATTACTTCCTCCTACATACATCTCGCAAAATGTCTGTAATGGGAAAATCAGAAAAAGCTGTGCTCATATTTAGGCTTACTTACAGTCTTCCTTTCCATGACTGGAGCAGGAAAGAGGTGTTAAAAATACATTCCACAACATTCTGTAAAGTAGCTTGTAAAATATAGATGTAACCAAACCTTTCCGTTTCTTAATTAATGTGATTGGTTGATATGGGGGAGAGGACGAAACAGCGAGGTAATTGGTTCCTTCATTAATCTGAGAATATGCTTTTCTTTAATAGCACTGTTTTTGCTAAGATGTTAAAATTGTCAAGAAATGTTTACATTCTTGTGTGTCATGAATATGGTACAATTTGTAATGTGTTTCATGGTTTTGCAATTTCAGTGAAGGACTGCATAAATGATATTTTTAGTAGTCATGCAACAAGTTTACAAGATTCCTTGATAAAGAAACGGGGATGTGATGAAAATGAAGCTAAATCTGCAACAGACATGTTGATCCGTAAGTGTGAATGTGCTCTTCAAGCACATAGTGATGATTTGCAGGTGTGTTCTATTTCTAATTTTCTTTATAAAATGACTTTTTAATTAGGTAAACAAAAAAGGAAAAACTAGTCATTATCTAATAATATAAAATACTGGGAATATGTGCTTTAGGATGTAACATAAAAAGATGAAAGAAATATAATTAATGCATTTTTTACTGTGGATTATTGTTGTAAGGAAGAGTTAAGAAAATAACTTACCTGCTCAACTAATTTCTGTACGTATTCTTAAACCATTATACTACTTATCACAAGAGTTTCCAAAAGAGTTTTTGAGGTATTGAATTAGTATTACTCAAGAATGCGTGATCTGTTAGTGCAGTTCATTACTTCCTTGTGGCAGTTTATGAGTCCAATATGGAATCTCCTGAGTACCATTAGGGTTAAAGCTCACAAGGCAATGAGGCTGCAGTAGCCTAGCTGAGTTAACCAGAATGAACAGACAGCTAACGGTCAGTCATCCCCAATGAGCCGAGAGAAATGGATGTAGAGGGTGTTGTAATTGTTTACCTTTTGTCTCATAATAAACCCAAAACCACATTATTCAGGTTCACTTTAATGTAATTATAAAAACTATTTTTCTGTCATTTTACTTTCTTTATTTGACGCAGATGATATCTACACATACATAGATGAGCAAGCATATGGCATACATAGATGGGCAAGCATATGGAATGTGTAGTGACTAATCTATTTTTAAGCATTCAGTTTTGCATGAAAAACTCGCCAATTAAAATTTACTAGTATCGGAGAAAAGCTCAATATCAAACAATGGAGTACCAATGCCATACACCATCATCTGTGGCGAGGCAGTTGATATAATTGAAAATTTAATGCATTCATATTTTTAATACCAACTGTCTCAGTAGAATGCACAGTTATCGTTCTGGTAAATAAATTTAAGAATATTTCATCGACTAGTGGATGTTCGAGAAGGATTTACGTAATTATGTGTGAGAAAGAGGTGACTGTAAATTTGAAGACACATTGTACTTCCCTCCAGAAGTGGAAATTTGCCCAGATTCTTCAAGCAGTCTAGAATCATCGCGAATTTTGTTGCGGGATGCAAACCAGGTCTGTCTGCTTTGACAAGTGCGCGTAGACTGAAGGCAGCCGCATACGTTCTCCACAAGACAACCTGCTCACAACTGACTGTGCGGAGCCAACCAGCTGCTGTGCAACAAAACATGCTCTGATGGCTGCCGCACACAGGAGATCATGGTTTCCTAGTGCATAGGCTGCAATGAACTGTCACTGTTTTATTAGCAGCCACAGCCAGACTGCCTAGTGCATTACAGCCCTTGGAGAGAGGGAGGGAGGGAGAGGGGGGGGGGGGGGGGGGGAAGAGATAGTAGCTTTCACTGCTGACTCAGACTAGCAAGAGAGTTTGATGGACAAGTGAAAATATTTATTGCCATAATGAGGAAACTGTAGGAACTTCTTTTTATTTTCAAAGAGATCTGCAATAAATAGAAGAATAAATAGAAGCTGAGGCAGGAACTGAGTAGTACACTCTTAAATAAACTGGCTGTTGAGCAAAATCCTAAAAGCATAAAACTGGAAATATTCTACAATAGGTGACCTAAACACCCTCCCACCACCCCTCTCTCCCCCATCACCCCATTGCTATAAAACTTTCCATCCTTCACTACATGGTCCCCTTTGCTGAATTTGTCCTACCATTCCTCTTCCAAAGTTTGTTGTTAGTTGAATCTTGTTGGGAAGGCCAAACATTTCAGTGTACTTTGTACTTTCCAACTTTTGTTCTTTCCTGTCTTGGCACCCTTCCTTTCTGGATAGAGTAATGAACCCAACACAGTAACAGTAGCCATCCTATGTTGTTGTTTTTTTTGGGGGGGGAGGGGTGTTGTTCATCAAGTACCTACAATGAGGTAACCCCTTGACCATGCAGTGAGCAGGGATAGCAGGCAGTGGTTAACTGTCCAGATTGCTGTGGCTGGGTGGCACCCGTGGGGCGAGCCCCCATTTGGATTTAGTGGCACCCATGCAGATGATTCGCAAATAAAGGAATGTAAACTTTCTTTCACTGGTGTTTGCATGGTCTCAGTAATTTCTTCTGAAGGAAAGAATTACTACAACCCTGAGGGATGTGACCTGCAATGTTACCTCTCCTGGATACTTCCCAGGATTCTGCTGATCTGCAACCGGATACCAGCCAGCCTCTGAAGGAGCCATGGGTTGCTGGTCATAGGGCTTCATATTCCTCCTTTTGTCCCTGAAACTATGGCAGACAAACTGTCACAGACACTGAAACCATCCAGTGAGAAGTGGGACAAAAAGAAGCCCACTTCGACAGAGGAGGTTCAAGTGGTTATTGTGCCACGAGACTCTGACTCTGTACCTGTTGTGACCAGATGAAACTACTTTTGACCAGCCATGAATGTGGTTCCTTTGATTGTTCTGGGAGAAGGCTCATCAAACTAGAACAAATGAATATTAATTCACATAATTACATAGATGAATGAAAGATTTACCTAACTTTGACACACTCCTTTGCCACAGGAGTACTGGATAATTTAAAACTGTCATTGACTAGCAAAGCATCATTTGATGCACTAATTAGCAAACTGTTCTCTTGATGCACAATGTTAAAACTTTGCTGAGGCACACCTCATCAGAAACTTAAGAACTTGGACCTACACTATGTTTTGAGACTGCTGTAGCTGAGGTCACGAACTGGGCTGAGCTCTTGCGTACTTGACCTCTGGTGCAACGGCACTGCTGTGCTGAAATGGGGGTGAGGTCTTCATTTGAGATTGCAGCAAGCCCTTGCTAATGTCTGTGGTATCAATTCACATTGTCGACTTTGTTGTGTCATCAAGCTCTCTGGACACTACCACAGTACCCAAGGCAGAGTTCCTGGTGACGTTTATGGTACTGGATAACCCCCCCCCCCCCCCCCCCTCCTAGTGGCAGCAGGTAATCCTTGGGCATGACCTACCTCCATGATCCCTTCACATCCCCACTGAATACCAATTTGCGTTGCCCTTCTGGAAACTAGGCCTTGGATGGAGTTTGCATCTGCATTCTGGATTCCATCTACAGCAGACCCATGCAGCTTGATAAGACTTTGGAGGCTATGGCTATTTGTGTGAGATGGTCTTTGAATTTTGTCATCTGTGACGTATATCACCCTCTCTATGATGATGTGTCTCAGACCATGTCTTCTGCATTGATTTCTCAGCTCCCCCACCCTTTCTCATTTTGGGTGACTTCGATTCCCACAACACTGTTTGGGATGAAACTACAACCACTGGCTGCAGTAAAGCTACTGAAAATTGGCTGTGGTACAGCTATCGAAACTTCGGCACAGAGCTCAGTCCTTCTCTTGAATACTGGTGCCCCCTCACACATCTTATTGCCACTGATCTTTCCATTTGCAGCCCTGGTCTTTTCCGCTCCATCTTTTGGACGATCCATGATAACCTTTGTGTCAGTGATTTTGGATCGTCTCCTCCCTTCCTCAGTATCAGTCACCTGGGTGTCAACACAGATGGGCTCCAAAAGTGCTGACCAAGATGCCTTTGCCTCTGCCGTCACCATAATCACACCACCATGTGGGGGTATTGATGCGATTGGTGAGAGCACAACCATAGCCATTCTTTCAGTAGCAGACTTAGCAACTGCCATTCCTTGAGATCCCTCCATCGGGGCTGTCCAGTGCCATAAGTAATATCCATCGATGGAGCACCTCATTGCCTTTAATTGGCTCTGTGCCTGGGTCTGCGACCTCATAAAATTACAGAAACATGTTACTATCATTAAACTACATACCCCTCCTTTTCAATTTTGGGAAAAGATTTAATGCTTCTGTAGACACCAGTCCCCCACAGGTGTATATGGTATCTCCCTGAATGGTGTTCGCTACACTGACCCAGATGCTGTCGCCAAACATTTTACTCTACATTATGCTTGAGCCATTGTGTCTGAGAATTATCAGCCTGTGTTTCATATCCTCAAACGGGCTGGAGCAAATTCACTTACCTTTTGCAACATGTCATGTGCAGCCATATAATGCTCTGTTTGGTGATTGGGAAATCGGTGACCTAGCTCTTTGCCCTGATAGGGCTGCAGGGCCAGACCACATCCATAGCCAAATGCTCAAACACTTACTGGATTGCCAACACCACATCCTTGCCATTTTCAACTGTATCGGAAGCAAGGGTGATTTCTTGGCTCAGTGTCAAGAAAGTGTGAGCATTGTGATACTGAAACTGTAAACACGCCCTTAAGATGGACAGCTGTTGCCCAATTAGTCTCGCTAATGTTCTCTGCAAGTTGCTTGAACATATGATGAGCCAGTGACATTGTTACTACGTTTGAGTCTCTGGGTCTTCTGTTCTGTCCTAGTTCAGTTTTCACCAAAACCATTCTACTGCTGATAGTTTGGTCTGCCTGGAGTCTGCTATCCAGTCAGCTTTTGCCTGACATCAGTACCTTATTGCTGTCTTCTTCGACTTGAAAAAGGCTTAGAGTACCGCATGGTGTCATCACATCCTTGTTTTCATCCGTGGGTAGGGCCTCCGGGGCCCCGCTCTGGATTTTTCTCTGGAACTATGTGTCATGCTGTGCTTTCCAGGTTCACATTGATGCTTCCCATGATACCCACCATACACAGGAGAATGGGGTACCCGAGGGCTCTGTATTGAGTGTGCCCCTTGTGTAGTAGCTTTCAGTGTTTTAGCTGCAACTGTGGGTCAACACTGTTGCCCTCCATGTAAACTGATGATTTTCACATTTACTATTGTCTCCCCCCCCCCCCCCTTCCCCCCTCGCATGAACCGTGGACCTTGCCGTTGGTGGGGAGACTGATCTGGCCTTGGAGCACTAACCAAAATGGCCTTGCTGTGCTGGTACTGCAAACGGCTGAAAGCAATGGGCAACTACAGCCGTAATTTTGCCCGAGGGCATGCAGCTTTATTGTATTGTTAAGTTATGATGGCGTCCTCTTGGGTAAAATATTCCAGAGGTAAAATAGTCCCCCATTCGGATCTCCGGGCGGGGACTACTCAAGAGGACGTCGTGAACAGGAGAAAGAAAACTGGCGTTCTACAGATCGGAGCGTGGAATGTCAGATCCCTTAATCGGGCAGGTATGTCAGAAAATTTAAAAAGGGAAATGGATAGGTTAAAGTTAGATATAGTGGGAATTACTGAAGTTCGGTGGCAGGAGGAACAAGAATTTTGGTCAGGTGAATACAGGGCTATAAATATAAAATCAATTAGTGGTAATGCAGGAGTAGGTTTAAAAATGAATAAAAAAAAATAGGAGTGCGAGTAAGCTACTCCAAACAGCATAGTGAACGCATTATTGTGGCCAAGATAGACACAAAGCCCATGCCTACTACAGTAGTACAAGTTTATATGCCAACTAGCTCTGCAGATGATGAAGAAATTGATGAAATGTATGATGAGATAAAATAAATTATTCAGGTAGTGACGGGAGACGAGAATTTAATAGTCATGGGTGACTGGAATTCGGTAGTAGGAAAAGGGAGAGAAGGAAACGTAGTAGGTGAATATGGATTGGGGGTAAGAAATGAAAGAGGAAGCCGTCTGGTAGAATTTTGCACAGAGCATAACTTAAATCATAGCTAACACTTGGTTCAAGAATCATAAAAGAAGGTTGTATACATGGAAGAATCCTGGAGATACTAGAAGGTATCAGATAGATTATATAATTGTAAGACAGAGATTTAGGAACCAGGTTTTAAATTGTAAGACATTTCCAGGGGCAGATGTGGACTCTGACCACAATCTATTGGTTATGAACTGTAGATTAAAACTGAAGAAACTACAAAAATGTGGGAATTTAAGGAGACCTGGATAAACTGACTAAACCAGGGGTTGTACAGAGTTTCATGGAGAGCAAAAGGGAACAATTGACAGGAATGGGGGAAGAAATACAGTAGAAGAAGAATGGGTAGCTCTGAGGGATGAAGTAGTGAAGGCAACAGAGGATCAAGTAGATAAAAAGACGAGGGCTAGCAGAAATCCTTGGGTAACAGAAGAAATATTGAATTTAATTGATGAAAGGAGAAAATTTAAAGATGCAGTAAATGAAGCATGCGAAAAGGATTACAAACATCTCAAAAATGAGATCGAGGAAGTGCAAAATGGCTAAGCAGGCATGGCTAGAGGACAAATGTAAGGATGTAGAGGCTTATCTCACTAGGGGTAATATAGATACTGCCTACAGGAAAATTAAAGAGACCTTTGGAGAAATGAGAACCACTTGTATGAATATCACGAGCTCAGATGGAAACCCAGTTCTAAGTAAAGAAGGGAAAGCAGAAAGGTGGAAGAGGGTCTATACAAGGGTAATGTACTTGAGGACAATATTATGGAAATGGAAGAGGATGTAGATGAAGATGAAATGGGTGATACGATTCTACGTGAAGAGTTTGACAGAGCACTGAAAGACCTGAGTCGAAAAAAGGCCCCGAGTGTAGATAACATTCCATTGGAACAACTGACGGCCTTGGGAGAGCCAGACGAATGGAAAACCTGGTAGAAACCGACCTCGGGGAAGATCAGTTTGGATTCTGTAGAAATTTTGGAACACGTGAGGCAATATTGACCTTACAACTTATCTTAGAAGAAAGATTAAGGAAAGGTAAACCTACATTTCTAGCATTTGTAGACTTGGAGAAAGCTTTTGACAATGTAGACTGGAATATTTCCTTTAAAATTCTGTAGGCGGCTGGGATAAAATATAGGGAGCGAAAGGCTATTTACAATTTATACAGAAATCAGATGGCGGTTATAAGAGTCGAGGATCATGAAAGGGAATCAGTGGGAAGGGAGTGAGACAGTGTTGTACCCTGTCCCCGATGTCATTCAGTCTGTATATTGAGCAAGCAGTAAGGGAAACAAAAATTCGGAGTAGGTATTAAAATACATGGAGAAGAAATAAAAACTTTGAGGTTCGCCGATGACATTGTAATTCTGTCAGAGACAACAAAGGACTTGGAAGAGCAGTTGAATGGAATGGATAGTGTCTTGAAAGGAGGATATAAGATGAACACCAACAAAAGCAAAATGAGGATAATGGAATGTAGTCAAATTAAATCGGGTGATGCTGAGGGAATTAGATTAGGAAATGAGACACTTAAAGTAGTAAAGGAGTTTTGCTATTTGGGGAGCAAAATAACTGATAATAGTCGAAGTAGAGAGGATATAAAATGTAGACTGGCAATGGCAAGGAAAGCATTTCTGAAGAAGAGAAATTTGTTAACATCGAGTATAGATTTAAGTGTGAGGAAGTCGTTTCTGAAAGTATTTGTATGGAGTGTAGCCATGTATGGAAGTGAAACATGGATGATAAATAGTTTGGACAAGAAGAGAATAGAAGCTTTCGAAATGTGGTGCTACAGAAGAATGCTGAAGATTAGATGGGTAGATTCTATAACTAATGAGGAGGTATTGAATAGAATTGGGGAGAAGAGGAGTTTGTGGCTTAACTTGACAAGAAGAAGGGACCAGTTGGTAGGACATGTTCTGAGGCATCAAGGGATCACAAATTTTACATTGGAGGGCAGCATGGAGGGTAAAAATTGTAGAGGGAGACCAAGAGATGAATACACTAAGCAGATTCAGAAGGATGTAGGTTGCAGCAAGTACTGGGAGATGATGAAGCTTGCGCAGGATAGAGTAGCATGGAGAGCTGCATCAAACCGGTCTCAGGACTGAAGACAACAACAACAACAGCAACAACATTGTCCCTCCGCTGTAGGTGTTCCTGAATACCAACTGCAGGGTGTCATACAAAAAATGCAGTCCTGGGCTCTCACCCATGACTTCCGGTTTTCAGACGCCAAGACATACATCATGCACGTCTGTCACCGTTGTAATGTCCATCTGCAACTGGAACTTGACCTCAACGACCGGTTGCTCAATATGGTGGAATATCTTTCACTTTCTGGAAATGGTCTCAGTGCCCAGTTCACAGGGCTTTCTCATCTTCACCATGTTAAGTGAGTGTGCTAGTTACACCTCAATACTCTTCACTGCCTCAGTAACAACAGCTGTAGTGCAGACTTGCAGACTGCAGTTCACATACAGTGTGTCTACTCCGAACTCCAGCTTCCCCTATTATTGCTTCCTGTACAGGAGCAATTGCATACTCTCCCATGGTGCGTACCTCATCCTTGGATCTTTCTTGACATGTCCTTTGGACAAAAAGAATCTTTTGACCCCCATGGTTTTTCACCACTTGTTCCTGGTCATTTTTGATGCTTTTTGAGGTTCAGAAGTGTTGTACAGTGACAGCCCAACCAATTCTTGTGGTCTGGTTCTCAGAAGAAATTGTGGGCAACAAAGAGAATCATGTGCATGTCTCAAGTCTTTCGAGCATACTTCTCGCAGGGAATCTACCGTTCTGTCACCTCCATGGTGGCCACACTCGCTTGACCCACAGCCACATTCTATGACATGAGGATGCATCCAGCCATCAATGTAGTGCTCGCCTGATAGTGGCCCACATCCTAATGGACTGCCCTAATTTGGCCACCTGATGGTGAAACCTTAACTTGCTGACACGTTTCCTATGGTGCCAAAACAACAGATGAATTGGTTTTATGTGTTGCCTGTGAAAGTGGTTTCTACTTCTCTCTGTGAGGTAGGGTACATTGGCCTCAGAGGCCACGGATTGGTTTTGCATCATAGCCTTCTCAGACCCAACGGGCCCGTGGCTGTCCGTGCTTGGTGATCTGGTCTGGCTCCTGCCCTTCCAACCCTTTTAATTCTTTGTATTCCTTTCCATGTGTCACTGCATTACTGCCTCATCGTCATTGTTCTGTTTCTTGGGATTTTGACAGCATGTCCTCGTTGCAAGTTTTCTTGTGATAATGGAAGGTGAGGAAGTGCCAGTCGCGTGCAGAGGGTGTGTTTCCCAGTGCATAACATGTCGTGTGGGCCTCCAACTGTCTTGTGATTGGAGTAGTTTGCCCACCCTCTTACACTTTTCTCACTTCTACTTGCTCCTCTCTCTTGGTTTTATTGTTTCTTTGTTGTTTGCTGTGTCCTTCCTTTCTACGGAGTCTTCCAGCCTTGATGCATATAGAATGAAGGGACTCATAGCTTGGTCCCTTTACCTCTGTCACGCCAATCCAATCATAAATTTGCAGAAAGAGTGGATAGATGGAGTTAATATTGGAGCTAGAAGTTTAATTAAAATTAATCCATGTAATCTAATGATGGATACCTTCATCCTTACATTCAGATTCTGTGTTTATGACACGATACACACAATGAAAAGAGCTGGGGGAAGAAAAGAAATAGTGTGTGTGGGGGTGGGGGGGATGAGCGTTCATCCAGCTGTCCATTCAGCGGAAGACAAGGAATATTAATCGACAAACTTTTAGTACATCTTCCTTTCAGAAAAGAGGATGAAGCGTTGGTTAAATTATGACTATTCGGTGGTGATGTATGAAAGACACCCAGGGCCCCAGATCGAGGGAGACACAGGAGGATAAGATGAGAGAAATTAATGCTCCCTGAGTAATACCTTAACAGTCTTCCTTTTGACATTTCTCACTCTTGTTAAATGAAGAAACCTCCAGTTCAGAGGTTGCCTCCTGTCTGTTGCTAATGAGCAGCAGTTTTCATTTTTATTACAATAATAAAAATTCTGGGATAAAAATAATGAACAAAGTGAGAAAAGGCAATCACTCACCTGTAGTTCATTGGTGCGTGGCACATGTAAAGTTTTCTTCAACCCAAAGGTGCATTTGAACACCACAGTGCTGTATTACTGGATGTGGCATGCCCTTGCCGTCCTCCGACCTTCGAACTTATAGGGGAGCCTACAGTTTAATGATGTAATTCAGCATTTTTCACAGTAATAGTCAGACTTGAAAGAAGTGGTCCGATATGCACAAGTTACCACTCTTTCTTTGTACTCTCAAGTGCGCAACATAAACAGCTAGATGTACCCACACATATCTAGAGCATATGTGCTGTTTCTGAGTGGTTGCTCTGGTTGACAGGTTTGGAGGAAATAAAGTGAGTGTAACAACAGGGAGGAAGTTAGGTGTATGAGCAAGGGCTGGGTATGGAGGTAATGGGAGATGGAGGGCTGACAAGTGGCTCTCAGTGGTAGTAACAAAATGGGGACCGAACAGAGAAGAAGGGGGTACAAGGTTGGAACAGGAGATGAATGGTGTGGAAAACGATAGGAGAGGAAATGGTGAAGGTAAGTGTGTGGCCAGGGAATAGCGGAATTTTAGGGTTGGGGGATTTGCAAAAATGGCAGATACACTGGGAGATAGTTGCCCCCTGCATAGTTCCGAGGAGCAGATAATGGTGATATTACCAGAATGCCATGGATATTGTTGATATAGTTGTTGAAGAAACTGGATTATTTTTATGGAACCATGTATTATATGAAGATGAACATCTAGAAAGCAGCTCTGTTGATATCAAATCACCATCAGTCCCTCCATTTTGAATACTGTCACTTTGTCAGTAAATAGTCCCTATCCTACCATTGTTGTTCCTGTAGATACTGTATATGAAACGGGAAGCAAGCGTTACCAAAGTATACTGATAACCATGCCATAGCTTTTGCAGGCAATGTCCTGTCCAGAATGTCCAAAAAGCTTTCCCCTGCCACAGATACCAACAGATCCATCGTCCTTCTTAACCAGTCACCAATCAGTAGTCCTCTTACCACCGTAAATCATCCAGGACCTGAAAAACTTGATCACCTCCTTCATTGAAACTTCAGCTGCCTCTTTGTGTCATTAGGAAATGGGCTCAACCCCACTGTCTAAAATAGTATTATATTACCCATCTAACTTATGCACCACACTAGTCGTGGATGACCCAGATACGATATCTTCCTTTACACCCACTCACCATTTTGTGCTGTATTCTTGTCTGAGCTGTAGGAGTGACAACTAACCACCACTCGTCCTCAAGAATAGCTATCTTCAAATTGTGGCTGACCTCAAACTTGCCCATTAGTTGCTGAAAATGGTTCACGCCACAATGTTAATTAGTTCAGTAACAGCTTAAGGACCTGTGACGTTGCCGGCCGAAGTGGCCGTGCGGTTAAAGGCGCTGCAGTCTGGAACCGCAAGACCGCTACGGTCGCAGGTTCGAATCCTGCCTCGGGCATGGATGTTTGTGATGTCCTAAGGTTAGTTAGGTTTAACTAGTTCTAAGTTCTAGGGGACTAATGACCTCAGCAGTTGAGTCCCATAGTGCTCAGAGCCATTTGAACCAACCAACCTGTGACGTTTGGATCAACTTCTTCATGCAACACCTATTCTTCTCAACTGTACAGACAGGATTGTACATCCAGCACTTTCCATGTTTGTTCAGTTTCAATGGCGCAAAACTCTGTTAATATCCTCCCAACTCCCTTATAGTCAGTTGTTCCTCTCCTGTAGTTCTACCCCTTCCTAGTCCTACACTGCAAACCTCTTTCCCTACCACTGTCAGCCTGAGCACTCCTCATAGTTAGCCAGTGTTGCTATGGCCCGTGGGTGGGGGCATTTGGGGTATCTGCTTTGTGCATGTGAATGTATTTACTGCTGCTAGATAAAAAAACTAGAGATATCTTGAAAAATACACTAATGGAAAAAAATTGGTACACTAAAAAATAATTAGTGTAGAGTAATTAAATTTTGGGAATACATTTGTCTAGTTAACGTATTTAAGTGATTAACTGTTGCAAGATCACAGGTTAATGTAAGCATGAGGTAAGCCACTGCAAATGTGAAATGCTGTTACATTAATAACTGGTGTAGCTGCCAGAATGTTGAACACAAGGATGCAAACATTCATGCATTGTGTAGTACAGGTGCCGGATGTAAGCTAGTGGGATGGAATTCCATGCATGTTGCACTTAGTCGGTCAATAAGTTGTCATCTGATGATGTCCCATATTTACTTGATTGAGCAGGCCAAGGCAACAGGTTGACATTCTGTAGAGCACAACAGCGGTATGTGGGCGATTGTCCAATTGGAAAACATCCCCTGGAATACTGATATGATCTTCATAAGTGGCAGGCAGTAGGTCGAATCACCAGAATGACATACAAATTGGCTGTCAGGTAGCATGGGATGACGACTAGAGCTCCTGCTGTCATACAAAATCGCACCTCAGACAGTAACTCCAGGTGTAGGTCCATGTGTCTAGCACACAGACAGGTTGATTTCAGGCCCTCAACTGGCCTCCTAACCAGCATACAGCCATCACTGGCAACAAGGTGGAACCAGCTTTCATCAGAAACACAAGAAACCTCCATCCTGCCTTGCAATCATTTCTCACTTGACACCATTGAAGTGCAAATGGTGGTGGTTAATGGAATGCACACTACAGGGCATCTGGCTCAGTGCTGTCCTTGAAGTAACCGATTTACAACAGTTCATTTTGTTACTGCAGTGCCAACTGTTGGTGGAGATGCAGTATGATTCGGTGGAGCCATATGCTGAACTCCCTCTCAGTAGTGCCGCGTGGCTGTTTGGAGCCCTGTCTTCTTGCGATGACCACTGTCAGCAGTCATGTACATTCCTGCCAAATCTTTCTGCTATATTACAGAAGGAACATCCAGCTTTTCGTAGCCGTGTTACACAGCTTCATTCAAACTCGGTGAGCTGTTGATAATTGTGTCTTTGTCGCCTTAAAGGCATTGTTGACTAATTTCAACTCATTGTGTCGTATCTCATAGGTGATTAACACTCACAACCATTACAGCATGTATTTAAAGCAAACTTGATTTGCATCCTCATAGTGGTGCCACTAGTGCCACTCTTATGTGACTGGTGTGAAATTTGATTAAACATCATCTTTCAGATGTAGAAACACCCCTACTATGTGTGTATGTCACACACAACTCCTCCTTGGTGTTGCAATTTTTTTGCTGTCAATATAGTAATGTCTCTGAGCTGTTACTTAAATTTCTGTGCCACACATAAAGATGAGTGGTAGGTTGACCTCATTTTTTATTATTATTATTATTATTCGTTACAGTCAACTTTGGACTACGCTAAGCATCAGTCATTTCTTGTGCTTTTTCTTGCATTCTTCCCAGTACTTCTTCATTTTTTCTGAGTGGGCTTCTTTACGTTCTTGCGACCAGGTTGTTCCCGTCTTCTTTGATTGCGTTCGGTCTTTGAATCCCTGTATTTTGTTGATGGCATTCCTATATTCCATTCTGTTGTAAACTGTCTCTGGTATAATGTTCATTTCTGCAATGTCTTCTTTTACTTCTTTCAGCCAGTTAATTTGTGTCTTTCTGCTTTCCATGTATTCCAGGATTTTCTTTGCCGTTCTTTCTGGTGCCATTCTTTTGACATGCCCATAGAAACTCAGTCTTCTCTTTTTAAAGGATGTTGTCAGTTTTTCAATTTTCTCGTATAACTCTTTATTGGATCGCAATTTATAATCCTGTCCATCCTTTTTAGGTCCTAAGATCTTTCTCAGTATTTTTCTCTCTTTTATTTCCAATTTCTCCAACAGACGTTTTCTGTTCAGTGGGATGCATTCAATCGCATACAAACTTTCTGGTTTTATTACCGCATTGTAGTGCCTGAGCTTGGCATTGATGGAGATCGACTTTTTATTGTATACATTTCGGCATAGCTGGTATGCCGTTTCCATCTTTATTGCTCTTTCCTGTAGTGAAACATTTGGTAACCCTGTCGGTGTAATCCATTCCCCTAGATACTTAAATTTATGAACTCTCTTAATTATTCCATATTTAGTTTGCAATGTCTGTGTTGGGTCTGTTTTGTCCTGTATCATCAGTTCTGTCTTTTCATACGATATTTGTAGACCTGTCTTCTCAGCGATCTCATGCAGCATTTCTATCTGAATCTTTGCTGTTTCGATGTCATCTGCCAATATTGCCATGTCATCAGCAAATGCCAGACATTCAATTTTTGTTTTATTTCTTCCTAACGTTATCCCATTTTTCACTCCAGCTTCTGCCATCTTCTTTCTCCATTCCCTGACCACTTTTTCAAGGACAATGTTAAACAACAGCGGGGAGAGCCCATCCCCTTGTCTAACACCTGTTCCAATTACAAACGGCTGTGACAATCTACCCAAAAACTTCACTTGCGATTTTGTTCCCGTAAGGGTTTCCTGGATTAGACTTCTGCTTTTATCATCAATCCCAAATTCTTCTAATGTGTTAATCAGAGTTGGTCTATCAATAGAATCATATGCTTTTTTGAAGTCTATGAATGTAATTACTAGATTTTTCGATGTGCGTGCGCGAAGTTGTATTATGGAGAGTAGACTGAATATCTGTTCACTGCATGATCTTCCTTTTCTAAACCCAGCCTGATATTCACCCAGTTCTTTCTCTACCTGATTTTCAATCCTGTTTTGTAGTGCCTTGGATAGGATCTTATAGGCCACTGATAACAATGAGATACCTCTGTAGTTATTTGCATTTGTCTTGGCACCCTTCTTATGTAACGGATGAATCAATGCTGTCTTCCATTCCTCCGGAATCTTCTCTGTATTCCAAATCTCTTCAAACAGCGCCTCGAAATTATTTATGTTTTTTATATTTATTGATTGTAATTTTGTTTTATGTGAGGTTTTTCATTTTGTAAATTTAAAGAAGACTATTCTTCTAAATAAAATGAACTAAGTTTACAGCATGTTGTCCAAATTAAACTTTTAAATAAACATAATTATCTTAATAGAGATGTAACCCACCAATCTAGTCTGGCAACTACCTGACATTTCGTTTTCCCTTAACAGCAACATGCAGTTTCAGACCATACTGCATAATGTTTGTGAAGTTTCAAGGTTAACTGCTTCTCAAACTGCAAACATCACAACTTCACGCAGTGCTTATGGCAGCTCTTATGTATTTTTGTCTCTTTTCTCCAAAAAATGCAAGAAAGCATTTTAATTTGGGCACATGCCTTCTTTGTTGTGGTATTAAAATAATATGACTTGAAAATTTTGCACACAGAGATCTTTGCCTCAGAGCATCTCTTAACTTCTTGTCTGATTTGATAAAAGAAATTCAAAATTTCCGTGTGTTTTTGCCTGTGTTTGTATACTCCTGTGGAAATTCCAGTTCCATCTCCAGAGTTAACCAAAGAACCTTTTTTTTTTATTTATGTAATAGCATCTTGGGCAATGTTAATACTGTTGAAGTCAAATAGGCATTCTTATAACTGAACAATACTTCATAAGCCCATACAGATTATTTTAAAATCAAAATAAACTAGTGCTGCCTGATTTTTGTTTTGTAATGAACATTTTTCGTAGCGTGATTGTTTGCATGAACTTCATTGCTCATTGTTGAGCTGTTAGTCACTGTGCAATTTATTGTGTATTATTAGATGGTGCAGAGTTGTGGTGTTGTGTGGAAATGTCTCATAAAACATGCAGTATTAAATTAATAACGTATCACAGTTTCACATGTTTTAACGTGCCTTGATTGTAGTTGTGTTTTGGAAGAAGATTCTGTGCATCACATATAAACTTCAAGGACATTGCTTCTAAACTGACACTTGCTGTTGTGTTGATCTAGTGTGCATCTCATCCTTAAGAATATCAATTTTTGTTTACGCCAGTGGTGTATTTGTGTAGGAATACTAAGGTCTATATCCAGCAGTGGCTGATGATGATAATTATGACAACTCAAATTGTTTTCCTGAGTGAAATGGCGCAATGAATAGGACACTATTGTCATATTCCGAAGTACAACCGTTCTGATTTAGATTTTCGTTATTTACCTGAATCACTCCAGGCAAATGCAGGGATGTTTCCTTTGAAATGGCATGGCTGGTTTCCTTCCCCATCCCAGAAACAATCTGAGTAACATAAAAATCATGTGTGTTTTAGCATCCAAGTAAATTATCCAAAAGCATAGCAGTCATAATTATTTTTCTCTTGCCTGTCTATTGCTAATGCTTCTTCTTTTAGGTGGCTAGTAATCTGTTCTCATATAATATTCCTATGTTGTTGTTGTGGTCTTCAGTCCTGAGACTGGTTTGATGCAGCTCTCCGTGCTACTCTATCCTGTGCAAGCTTCTTCATCTCCCAGTACCTACTGCAACCTACATCCTTCTGAATCTGTTTAGTGTATTCGTCTCTTGGTCTCCCGCTATGATTTTTACCCTCCACGCTGCCCTCCAATACTAAATTGGTGATCCCTGGATGCCTCAGACCATGTCCTACCAACCGATCCCTTCTTCTAGTTAAGTTGTGCCACAAACTTCTCTTCTCCCCAATCCTATTCAATACCTCCTCATTAGTTATATGATCTACCCATCTAATCTTCAGCATTCTTGTGTAGCACCGCATTTCGAAAGCTTCTATTCTCTTCTTGTCCAAGCTAGTTATCGTCCTTTACTAATGTGTGACTTGGTAGCTCAGTTGTCAAGTGTCAGACTATAAATCACCAGTCTCCCCCCCCCCCCCTTTTTTTAAATCTGCAATTCCTTGCCTCCAAAGGACAGAGGGTTCATCTGAAAGATGTGGCTAGAGAGGAAAGATGTGAAGAAAAGAACAGAAAATCTTTTCGTCACATCGATAGCAAGAGTATACTTTTAAATTCATTGAACACTTTCTGTATTGCTCCTCTTTTGTTCAGTTTTTTTGTTCAATTTCGTTTGTGAACAGGGCTTCAACTTTGCTTAGATCAATTATGTTTTTTCCAATAGAAAATAACAATTCCGTCTTTTGCAACTGAATTTGCCTGTTTTTATTAAATGTCTTTTGCATGTGCATGCGAGGCTTCTTCAGTGCCTGACAATAAAACACAACACGTGGTTTTTAGCTCGAAAGACAAGCTTCTATCAGAGGATCCTTGTTGTTAAGTTTTTGGGGGTATATTTAGATGATAAATTATCTTGGGGTCAACATGTACAAGATATTAGTGGTAAACAGTCAAGAGCAATTTATCTGATAAGGTGACTTACTAACTGTGTACCTGAAAAGTATGTTAGAACATCCTATTTCTCTTTCTTCCAAAGCATATTAACATATGGTATTATTTTATGGGGGAACTCTAGTTGTGTGCATGGCATCTTAATACTGCAGAAAAAAGCTATGAGGGTAATTACTGGTTTGTCTTATAAGGTGTACTGTAAACCATTGTTTTGTGAACAAAAGATCATGACTGTAATAAACTCATACATGTACTATCTTTTAATTTACACAAAATAGAAGTTACCAGATGCAAAACACAGAGGGAATGTACATTGTTACAGTACAAGAGGGAACAGATGCATTTATCCCCCATACCACAGACTTTCAAAATCACTGAACAGTTACGAACTCATGGAGCACAAATTATTTAATACAATTTCACCATCTGTACAAGAATTACCCATACTAGATTTCAAAGAAATACTGTATGATTGGCTAGTTAACCACCCATTCTGTGACATAAATGAAGATTTTAACTTAATATAATAATGTAACAATAATAACAATCTTTTTGTTTATTTTCAAGTGTCATTTGTATTTTATAATATGTGTGGTGTTGTCTATTGCTGTAATGACTGAATAACAATAAAATTATTGTTATTATTATTATTATATTATTATTGTTTCTCATACCTAAATCAATAAATATTAAAAGAAATGGAGTCAAATGGACAGATAAATGCAATACCAGCATGGTAGTTGACAAGAATTTTGAGGGATGGAACATAGAATATAGGGACAGTATCAGGAAATAAATTGAGGCTTTGAGAGAGCCACATTGTTTGTAGTTTTAGGTCTGAAAGAGACAGAACAAATGACAAAAATGAAAAGCAATGAGAAATGACATGCATCTCATAGAAGTGGAGTTATCAGATTCAATATTATCGAAGAGTGGACAAATTTCACACTGTTAGAGTGCATCCAAATGAAGAACTGGCATGTTTCATATTGTTTTATGACATTAGTGGCAGAGAGAGCTGAAAAGTTCCTGTGAAAATCTGCAGAACGCATCAGGTAAGATTCCTGTAGATTTCAGTGCTAGAATTGGAAAACAGTCAGAAAAGAATAAAAAAACTGAAAGTCACAGTGTTAACAATAGTATGATGTATGCTGACTTTGGTGTTGCTCACAAGCTTTTACCAGTCCCCATCCAATAGAGAGAGAGAGAGAGAGAGAGAGAGAGAGATTCACACAGCAGAGAAGAGAAATAGGAGATAAGCAGGCAAGGGAGGATGAGATTCAAAATACAACCATTCAGAAAAAATTAATTGTAGAACCACAGGAGGAGACAATCCAAAAGCTAGATCTGTAGTGATTTGAACGTGTCCAGCAAATCTCAAATGATTATTCACTGACTTCAATGAAGATAAAGAAGGAATATGGCAGCTTGGACGCATTTGTGAAGAGAGAATTGAAAAGGCACTGCAGGATAGGGGCCTGTCATTGAGAAAAGAAGCCATAACTGCAGTCAGAGAGAGACCAAGATCCCTTTCATCATCTATGTTGTGAGGCAGACGCTTAAACCATGGACACAGGCTAACTTATTACATGTTTAAAAGTAGCTGTCAGTAAACGACAGGTTGTCTTAAATTGTAATAGCAAGAAGAAACCTAAAGGGGGTTTAAGTTTAAAAAAAGGGGCGGGGGGGGGGGGGGGGTCCCTCAAGAAGGAGAAGTTTCAGACATTCCTCACAGCCATTGTATCACAAAGTTGCGTATGTTTGTTAACAAAGTTGCCAAATCATGTTTCAGTGCTTTAAATTGTCATAACTCATGGTCAAAATTATATTTGATTTTATCTTAATAAACTACTATGGGACTTAAATGAATAGATTAAACAGACTCTTTACTGGGTGACTTAATGTCTGCTTTCTATGAGAATTTGTCATCTACAGTCTTAACTTTGATTATGCAGGGATAGCACTTGCATCAGGGTGAAGAAGTATCAGCTACACTACTGGAGTTAAAGTGCTTTACTAAAATTATTTCATACCATTATAAGAATTTATTATGTTTATTCTGAAATGAATTGACAAAATATATTTATTTCAGATAGCCTGTGATTCGAATTTTGGAATTCCAAATGGTGTTTTGCTACCTGAAGATAATGCACAGAAAGTTCAATATTCAAGTGAAGAAGCTGAAAATCTTGAGAAAGAGTTAGATTGTCTGATGACTAGGTTAACCAGGGTATGTATACAAGTGTCGCTGATTTGCTTGTCAATAAAATAAGTATTGGTAAGGAAAGTTTTGGTGGAATGTAAATAATTTCAGAGTAAGAAAAGTGCTACAAAATGTGCAGGTGCAAGAGTGACACACACACATTACCATTTATAAATTTGAAAAAGGCCCATGATAGCATACACACACAATTTTAAGGTGTACTAAGATGAGAGGATATCATTTCACCTATTTTATTTGACATAGTCTTACTAAGGGACCATCAGACCTGTTAATCACGTTTTTCATGAGTCTCGTTGTAGATCTCTTGAGGGCTAGCTGGTTTTCATGTGACAGTCCCTAGTTTGTGAGAAAATCGTTGTTGGAATTTTATGCATTCTGCCGATGTCTGTAACATTAAAAACGTTGTGAGCAGGTGAACATAGTTCAGGGACTAAGTTCCACAGTTACCATGCTGGCAGTACGGCTTCAAACCCTGCCCAGAATATCATTAAATAGTGTAGATTTTGCTGTAATAACTTCTTTAATAAATCAATCATTACAGCAAATTTTCTTCAAATTTGTATTTGGTTTGTTACAGAATAGATAACAGAATCATCTTACTAACTGTCCCATGCTATGCTAGAACAAAGTTCCAGATGGTATTTGTTGCAGAAGCAACCGAAATACAAATTCATAGAGCGTCACATACATTTAATGATAGCTACTGTCTTGTAGGAACACAGATTATTCAGGAGTAATACCAAAAACCACAGTTCATTTAAACTAAAAAGTATTTTCATTTCTTAGATTAACTTCAGTGCAAACCACGTTGTACGAGGTTTGTTTTTTAAGTAAGGGCCGTTTTTATTTTTAAAAAAAGATACAAATACTTTTGTAAAAAAAACTTTTATTTTCTGATTCTACACACTTTTACCTATTTTTCTACATAGTTGCCTTGTTTATTTAAGCACTTGTCATACCATACAACTAAGTTTTTAATTCCCTCTTCAAAGAATTCGGCCACCTGCTCCGACAGCCAAGAGTTCACGGCCGCTTTCTCTTCAACGTCGTCATTGAAGCGTTGCCCGCCAAGATGGTGTTTCAGGTACCGGAAAAGGTGAAAATCGCTAGGAGCAAGGTCGGGGCTGTATGGTGCATGGTCCAAAACTTCCCAGCCAAAAGAATCAATCAAATCCCGAGTCTTTTGAGAGGTGTGAGGCCTAGCGTTATCGTGCAGGAGCAAAACTCCTTTTGTCAGCATGCCGCGCCTTTTGTTTTGAATTGCTCTACGGAGCTTCTTTAGAGTTGCACCGTAGGCATCTGAATTGATTGTCGTTCCTCGTGGCATAAAGTCCACTAGCAAAACATCGCGCCAGTCCCAGAACACAGTTGCCATAATCTTGTGCTTTGACAGCGTCTGTTTGGCTTTGACCTTGACGGGTGAGGTTGTGTGTCGCCATTCCATCGATTGTCGCTTGCTTTCGGGAGTGATATGGGATACCCATGTTTCCTCTCCAGTGACAATTTGACTCAACATGTCATCCCCTTCTTCCTCGTAACGAATCAAAAAGTCCAATGAAGTGGCAAATCTCTTCCCTTTGTGGTCCTCTGTGAGGAGTCTGGGTACCCACCGAGAACACAGTTTCTTAAAGTTTAGGTTTTCAGACACAATTTTGTACAAAACCGATCTTGAAACTTGTGGAAATTCCAAAGAAAGAGTGGAAATTGTGAATCTTCTGTCCTCACGAATCTTTGTTTCGACTGCAGCCACCAAATCATCAGTGATCACAGAGGGCTGGCCTGAGCGTTCTTCATCATGGACGTTTTGACGGCCATTTTTAAACACTCTAACCCATTGACGCACTTTACCTTCACTCATTGCATTCAAGCCATAAACTTCTGTTAACTGACAATGAATTTCTGCAGCAGATAGGCTTCTCGCGGTCAAAAAACGTATCACTGACCGTATCTCACACGTGGCTGGCGATTCAATAATCGTAAACATTATAAAGTAGCACAGTGATGCGTACACGTCAGCTACAGAGCTGCAACTTGCATCAGTGTGAATGGGAAGGATGCCGGCAAGTGGCGCGGTGGCTTGTTGTGGCATCCGCGCGAACTACGGGACTGTATGCGCGAACGGCCCTTACTTTAAAAACAACCCTCGTATCATTCCTGTGGAAGTAGGTGCACTAAATTGATGCAGAGCTAGAGAATGTATTTTTATGGAATCTTCCTTCAAATCGATTTCTCTATTAGTCTACTATTTAGCAAGTTTGGAGCATTTTGAATTTTTTTCGTGAAAATTATAACCTATGTGTAAAACTAAACATTCCATGGTTGGCAGAATGGAGAACATTCGGAAGGCATAATCTTTACAGTGTAGGTGCATCGTTATCTTTCATCAACAAAGATTTCATCTTCAAGTGTCTAATCAGTCTGGCCCTCCACACAAATCAATAATGGAAAGGAATTTTTTGTGTCCCATGTACAGAAGAACGACAAATTTTACAAACCCTTCGTGCAGCACTTCCATCGACTTCCCTGATTTCAAGCAAGTCACAATTATATTTTTTAATTTATGAGTCAAGTCGACTCTTTTGAACAATCCCACCAAATTTCCTGGATGACTTGTGCATACGTAAGAAAACTGAAGGGAATATCTTTCCTGGTGCGGTGATATATTGTGCTGTGAAGGAGACTACCATTGTTAAAATCGGCTTTCGCTCCTTGTTCTGCAAGGGATCTATTGTTCACAGATTTGTACTGGCAGCCAGTTTGATTAGTATTAGTTACATAATCAGTGTCAAAATTAGGGATGAGTCCTTTCACAGTTGCTAATAGTTCGTCCATTGTTGAGAACTCTTTGGAGCTGTCAAAATATTTGGAATTTTAACTACGAACCACAAATGGAATACATACTTGATGAAAGTGTGCAATAATTATAGATTTGTAAATGAAATTACCATGGCAAAAATGACTATTTTTGAATAACAGTGCTTGACATTTACCATGCAATGATATTATTTGTGATTTAAAAAATCACTATAGTGAAAATTACTATTTTTGAATGATTGTCCTTGACATTTACTATGCAATGATATTTGTGATTTAAAAAAAATAGGGTATTTAGGCAGGGTTTGAACCCGTACTGGCAGTGTATGAGCCTCAGCTCTTGTATTACACTCACTTTGTTGAAAAATGACTGACGCTACATGTGTGGGAGGCACGCATAAAACGTCATCAATTTTCTCAGAAAATTTACTAAAACTAATCCACAAGGGATCCGGCTTGCAGGAGGTGCGCATAACTAGACTTGCCTACACAGCTGGTGTAGCATTAATAAGTTGTTCCGGAACAGAATTAATCAGTATACTGTAAAATTATTACAAAATTTTTGAGAAAACAAGGTTAAATGTCAATGAAGAAAAGATGGAATATCGGATCCTAAGTAAGAAAATCCAATGTGATGCACCTCTAGCTGTAGGTAGGTTCACTTTCATGACAAATGACCACTTCAAGTACTTAGGGACTCTTTTTAGTAACAATAACAGAACAGATATTGAAATTAATGCCTGTCTAACAACAGTAAAGAAAAAACTTTTTAGCTTTAGCAAAATTTTAAAAGAGAAAAGAGCACTTACAACTAACTTCAAAATCTGTACAAATTGACTGTTATACCGGTAACATTATATCGATGTAAAGAGTTAGTATTTTGAACAAAAAGATCAAGAAAAACTGTTAATATTCAAACTAAAAATACTAAGAATTTTGGGATCTGTATATGATGAAAATAAAATGGAATGGAGGAAAGGAAACGTGAAGAGTTAAGAGAGCTGTGCAATGCAGGATGAGGAAACATACAGAATTAAGAGAACTGTACAGACACCATAATATTATTAAGTACTAAAGAAAGAAAGGTCGAACTGGGCAGGCCGTATAGCAAGAACGAAGGAGAATATATTACCTAGAAAGCATTCCACAGAATAAAATATGGGACTAGAGGAAGAGAAAGACCCAGAATTAGGTGGCAAGATAGCATCCAGGAGGACACAGTTAGGGTAAACATTAACACAAATGAACAAGGAATGCACCCAAGAGCAGTTATATGGTTGATTAGGCCCTTGCCACATGTAAAGTCATGTCATCTGTATTGCTTCTTCAAAGACTGTTTTGTTTTTCCTTCAGGACTATTTCATATCAATTTCTTACCTTTTTTAAGTAGTAATTACTAGAAATATGTTAAAAATGAACTGTGTTTTACAATGCTCCCTTTCCATTTAACAGAAATGTAACCTTCTGTGGCTGCTTTCCCTGTCTCCCTTTCAACAATATTTCATATGGATTTGATTTTGTTGTCTGATCTGTCAGTTTCAGACAGGATGTACATGCATCTGGATTCTTTTTAATAATTTTCTTAATTTGCCACATTACTGTGTACAACGGAAGTATTTCTATTTGCTGTTTTCCCTTTTTACTAACAGAAAAGTTGCTCATATAAAATTGGAATTATTGCAATAAATTGTCATTTTAAATCAATCCAGATTACTTTTTTGTGAATCTGTACAGCTACTTACTACAGTTTGAGTTGTTCACTTTCTGTTTCTCCAGTTTCTCTTTGTCTTAATTAGTTATTAGAGATTGAATATATTTTGTATTTGCAGTATAAAATTACTAATTTTTTTTCACAGGCAAAGGCCATGAAATGCCATTTGGCCAGTGAATTAGAGGAATTTGAAAAATTGAAACCCGTAATAGAAAAGATGCACAATCTAAGACTGGAAGTATTAAAGAATTTGGTTAAACAAGTGACGCAACATGAACAGCAATTGAAGAGACTATCGAAAGTGTCAAAATCAATCTGTTCAGTTACCAGCAAAACAACAATGGATAAAACAGACTTTCCTCATAAATTAGTGAAAGACAAATTCCGTTGTTCCCCTCCTGAATAGTCACATACTAGTGTCTGAAATTTGTTTCTGTACTGTGCTAAATTTTTTTATCAGTGGACTCTTTAATTTGTTTTGTATCCATATTTACTTTGCTCAGCTGTTCATTTACCTCATTCCTCACTAAATCACGCTTCTTGATTATCTCAGACTGTGAGCCGCCTTTTAACTTTTGTATAGTGGATTTTAATTTTAGTATTTTTTGATTTATCTGAGCCTTATCCTGAGTCTGAGTCTTAGAAATATGTTCTTCCGACTTATTGGCTTAGTTGTATTCAATTTGAAATTCAGGTCTGTAATTAAGTTATACTTTAGCATTAGTTATATCCAGCTTGACATTTACGTCAGTAAGAACATTTTCAAACTCTAGCATTTAAGTTACTGTTTAGTACAGGAGGAGCAGATATTTCCTCTCACAAAGTTGCTGCAATTGCCATCTCGTGTTGAAGATGTGTGTCGTCCCTCGGCATGGCTCACCACATGAAAATAAAAGTAAAAACCCCACACAACTCCTGTACCTTTACACTTGACACCAAATTTTGTAACTCTTCAGTTGCGATTATCATTTGTTGATAAGGAGGTGTAGGGATACTCATCACTCCTTTGGAGTAGTATACAGGGTGTCCTAAAAAAAAAAAACACTGGTAAGGTTTAGGGACAGGTCCCTGATACATAAGTAAGTAAAGAAGTCTAATAAACATGGGCTGTAAAATGCATACCTTAAGAGGTATTAGCACTTGTTCATCTTCAATACTATGAAATAGATCTCTTGTATTGCAAGGTTTTTGCTTTCTATATTTTGGGAGGAGGTACTGACCAAAACAAGGAAAAAAAGTCTGATAAACATGGAGTCCAAAATGCATACTGTAATTGCTAGGAGCACTTGTTCATCTTCACTAGTGTGAAACACATTTCTTGTACTGAAAAAGTGCTCATAGCTGTTAAAGAATGCATTTTAGAGCCCCCCATGTTTACTAGCTATTTTTCTTGTTTTGATCAATACTACCTCCTCGCAAAATAAGAAAACCAAAGAGCTTGCAGCAGAAGAGATGTGTTTCATAGCATCGAAGATGAATAAGGGCTCACATCTGTTATAGTTCGTGCTTTAGAGCCTGCATTTACTAGACTTTTTTTCTTGTTTTGGTATACTGAGCCTGTCCCTAAAGCTTGTCAGGATGTTTTTTTTTTTTTTTTTTTTTTAGGGGGGGGGGGGGGGGTTGCTGGGACCCTGTATATCGCCACAAGGGCCAAGAATCTTTCATTGTCTCATATCAGTGTGTGACAAAGGTGGTAGATTTACCTATCTTTATAGAACAGAAACAGATTTTAATATAATAGTGATTTATAAAATGTACAAATCAATCACATAATATATAATTTCATTTTTATTTGACAGTTGAAATATATATATATATATGTATAATAATGATATTTATATATATATGGAGAAAATAAATCTCACAGTTATTGTATATAATTTTCATGAACTGTAGCTTTGTTGAGTGGTAACACTAAAAAATAAAAATTTTATGGAAAAATATAGAGTTTCGGTCACAGAACCGATGTTATAATATTGCTTAATATATCACATAAAATTCAATAATGATATTATTAATATTTTGTACTTGAACACAATATACCCAATAAATGTTACATCATTGCACAGTTAACAATCTTATCATGTAAATGCTTATTGTGTGAAATAATCAGAGATGTTTTTCAACATCTTAATACAGCTGAAGTAAATGCTCATGGTATATAATAGTGAATAAAAAGAAAACTAACAATCTGAGCCATCAAGGAATGGTCAATTTGGCAATGTATGGAAGTGTGAGGCACAAAAATTGTAGATGGAGACCAAAGATTGAGTAGAGTTCAGTTCAAACGGATGTAGGTTGCAATATTTACAGAGAGGTGAAGAGACTTGCACAGGACAGACTAGTGTGAAGAGTTTAATCTAATGAGTCTTCAGACTGAAAACTCCCTACTACAGCAGTGATAACAAAAACAACGAATATGTGCTGTAATGATGTCTAAATATAATGATGTAAATGAAGTACATTATTGTATAGAAATTATCACACCTATTGAGCAGCATATCTTTTCTTTTTCACTTCCTATTCCTTTCTTTATTAATGTAGAGAGGGCTGCTCTGACTTCTAGAATCTTCTTTGTAGCTGAGAGGATTACATATTTTATTTTCTTGTGATACTGTTTATTTTGCCAGTGCGAGGTGTTCATCACATATTGTAACTGGAAATTTATTTACTATGTGTTTATAGGGCCCTCCTGAACCAATGTAAATTGTCATCTTTCTTCAGCTGCTCTTGTTAATTTTCTATGTGGACCCCACTTCCATCATACAAGGGAGTTGAGAAACTGGGGTCTGAGAATGGAATACCAGTTCTCTCAAACCCTTGTTCCTATCTTGCGCAGCTGAGGGCTTTCTTGTTAATTCAGACTGTTGGTGAATGAGTTCTATTGCAGCTATCATCCAGGAAGCATCTTGAAGGCACAGTTCATGTCAGTCAGATGCATTTCATGAGGCACAGTGCACACAGGGACAGATACCTGACATGGTTGATTAACATTGCTAAGTTTCATTCACATTGAAACCACCAGCAAACCTATGCTCCACTGTTGTGGTCAGTTTAGATGCTGTAGTATTACATCCCTGGTTCAAGCATACAAAGTTTGGAGAAATGACTTATATAGTTAATCTTCCTGGCTGTGGTAGGATTTGTTCTCGACAGGTCGTAACCCCACATCTAAATCTTGAATTAAAATCAATGTAGTTAATTAGCAGGTTTTTTCATCAAGAGAGACTAAGTTGGAGAAATATTGCTTTCTTTTTTTCCCTGTGAAATTGTTGATTTTGCAGTAAGTCAAAGATGGTGTTTATTTTTGAAGATTGCTTTGATTTTAATCTCAGGCTTAGATTTCAGTTTTCAACCAAGTCACAAGCTGTAAAATAATTTCATTCTGATGTTGAAAAATCGACGTAATTCAGCAGGTAAACTGCCTTTAAATCGTTTCACACACTTTAAAGAATCTCATTATACTTCTTGAATGAGTAGGAAGAAAAACACATTTCACATTGTGACACTTTTATTGTTGTCGTATAACATACAAGTGTTATACGGTAGATATTGGCTGATGGGTGTCAGAATACAGACCATTTCACATTATCATTACATGCACATTTGGAATTACATTTTTTCATCGATTTTACATTTAAGTACAATTATTGTATCAATTTTATAATGAGACTCAGATCGGATCAATAGTTGGCGGCGGCACCTTCCTCCCATCTCTTGCCATCACCGGAGTCGCAGTACTGGTAAGCACAGCATCCCTGAAGCAGCAACAAAGATGCTGCTGTTGGTGTATTGCAGTGCTCTCATTCCTGTTGTCTTACATAAGAAACACAAATACTTCTGTAGATCACAATCCACAATAGATAACAAAAAGACGTTATAATGCTCTCTCATCTGTATCTACTGTGTGGCAAAAATACCGGTGTGACCGCTGCTAATTTTCCTGTTGCACCACATACCGTTTTCACTGCCCCAGTGTTACTTATCACTAATGCCTAGATCCTACATATTAATAAATATGTAACTTCAGGTTAAAGATTATCGTAAGGTTTTTATTAAACTCATTACTAAAGTAATGTATTAAGTGTTTCCCTCCACATAAGTTGTTCCATGCAAGCACATTAACACAGTGTTCTTTAAAAAGACTTGGAAATAAATTTTCATATTTTTCATTTCAAGACAGAACATAGTTATTGACTTTAAATCATTATCTCCTCTATCCTAAATACATTGTCATTTGCTTGGTCACATGTCTAATAGAACACAAAGCATATAATGTCATTTACAAGTATAAGATCAGTTTATATTATTCCTGTGCCAAAAAATAATTAAACATTCACGAGCCTTATATTGACTATATACATCTCTCTCATGTCCTGAAAGTAATTAATTGTACTTTCTGTTAATGAACCTCCCCACTAGCACACTTACAGCAATATAGGCAGAAGTAGTTATGCCGTGTCAAATTACATATAGATCTGTAGATTACGTTATTTACACTCAACATGTACAGGGTATTCATAATCAAAGTTTCAGTATGAAAAAAGAAAATTGGTCCGATGTCTACTAAGAGTCAGGAAAAAATGATTACAAAATTTGAACAGCAGATTCTTTTGAAGTTCAATGTGGCATAGGGAGGAAAGCAGTTGATCAAGCATCTGTCAAACGTGCGGCCGCAGCATTGTAGGAAGGTGTGCAAACATGTAATGCATGGGGATTTGTGCAAATGTTGTTTGGAGGCACTGTGCATGAAGTTGTATGCAACATCCTGCATTGCTATGCATACAAAATCACACATGTTCATGAGCTGCTTCATGCTGACCTGCTGGCTATTTCGTGCTCATGTGGAAGTGGGCAATGTATGGGCACAGAACGTTCTGTAGACAGATGAAGGTCATTCCATTGCCAAGGACATTTCAATACACAGAATCACAAAATATGGGCAAAGGAAAATCTGCACCCACACACATCAACTGGTACCACTTCATTCTGCAGAGGTGACAGTTGTGGTGTGGGTCGATAGAATTGTTTATCATAGGGCTGTATTTTTTGGGCGGAGATGAGTCCTGTTACCTGTACCATAACTGGTAAACACTACGAGAGTCTTTTTTGCACCAGTGTCAACCCAACCCTTCAACAGCATGGATGTGTGAGTAGGATCATTTTTATGCAAGATAGTGTTCCGAAGCACACTGTACAGCCAGTGAAGTGGCTGCTGCAGAGGCATTTCAGAAATGCTAGAATTATCAGCTGTCATTTCCATACATCTAATCTTAACCCTTGTTACTGCTGGCTGTAGTGTTATCTGATTGAGCACAGTTGAATTGTTGGTATACATGTGCAACACATTCTGAACGTGACACCCAAGACACTCCAGTCTGTTGTGAAACATATGTTTCTTGATTTCTGTTTGTGTCAGAAAACTGTGGACAGCATAGTGAACGTCTTGAGCCTGTCTCATGACGATTAGAAACCGATGTCATTATGCTTTTTATGTGGACTTTGACCATAGGTCTATTAAAAACTGAGGTAATTTTGCATTTTATCTGATTTTTGACAACAGGAAAATTGAGAAAAGTTGTTTTCTATCCAAGTTGTTTCCGTCATGTATGGGCTTACCTAACCAGCAGTGCCTCAGCTGTTGATTGCAGACAATTTGCTGTCATGCACTTTAACAGGACAGCTGATGTAATTTGCATCTCAATCCCAAGCTTTTTTTGTATTCCATGACGTTTCCCACTGCATCAATAATATGCTGTTTAGATTTTACATCATTGTGAGCAGTGGGTCTGTTTCTATAGTGTTTTGAAATTGAAACTTTAATTATGGACCTCCTGTATATGTACTTAATTGTACATTATTAAAACAGCATAGTCACATGCTTTGTAAGTTATTTACTATCTTTTAAAATTACTCATTGTATGGTGAGCAGGATAGTGGTGGATTTTGTGTGTCCAAGATTTTGGTATATTATGTTTAGCAAAATCTACTAACAAGGTCAAGTAGCGTCAGTTATTTAGTGATGCTTTACAACAAAGATTAACTTTCTGCTGTGTCATTGATGCAGCGAGAGCATCCACCATAACTCGTCATCTAAACTGATGCAGGCAACAGCATACAGCTAACATTTTGACTGGACCCCGGTATGGCGAATTGTCATATTGTAAACTTGTATGTATGTTTACAAAAGTCTTGGCCTTCTCATGCTCTCATATGACTGTCTACATGCTTTTAGTACAAGGTGTGAACAGCAACTAGGGTTACAAAGCATGCAGTGAAACAAGTAAATTTTTTCATTCAACCAATACAGTCAACTGATAGTACATACGTTAGGTCATTTTTCGATTTAGCCTTCACACTGGTTGAGCACTAGTCACTTTGTGGGGTGGCGCTTTGTGGGAGTTTGAATATACCCTCCTGGTAAAACTCCAGTCTGTACATGTTGTTGCAAAGTGTTTCATCTCTTCATCTGAAGTGAATTATCGGCCTTCCAGGTGCTCCTTCAAGTGAGGAAAAGGTGAAAGTCGCTCGGAGCGAGGTCCAGGCCGTAGGAAGCAAAACTGGCTTCAACAGTTTGGTGGTCTTCTTGGCTGTAGGTGGTCGTACATTGTTGTGAAGAAAGCTGACACCCTCAGTGAAAAGACCTGGTCATTTCATCCCGATTGCTTCACGCAGTCACGTGAAGGTTATGCAGTGTCAGTCAGTGGTTACTGTATTCCCTGTTTCCAAAAGCTCCACAAGTGACACCCACACTGTCCCAAAACATTGTGGCCATCACCTTCCAGCAGAGTGTGTCACCGTAATCTTCTGTCTTGAGAGAGAAAGTTGTTTCCAATTCACTGATGATCACTTACTGTTGAGGGTGTAGTGGTGGATCCATATTTCATAACCTGTGGCAGTATGGTGAAGAAAATTATTCCCTTCTCTGGAGAACCATTGCGAAAGTTTCAGACTTGCTCCCATCCATTTCTTCTTATATAGGTTGTACAGATCTTGTGGAGCACTTCGAGGGACGAACTTAATGTCGGTTGTTGTAAACAGTGAAACAGATGCTTCCGAACGACATTCCCAATTCTACCATTGTATTCTGCAATGTGATCCTCTTGTTGTCCTGAATCAGATACTCCACGCAAACTGTGCTCAGATCTGTTGATGCTGTGCTGGGTTGGCCACTGCGATCCTCGTCGGTGACATATTCTCTACCGGCCCTAAATTTTCAACGCCTTTTTGCAATATGCAGATGAGGCACTAGTCTCTCCATAAATCTGTACCAGCTTCCGGTGAATTTCAGCTGCTGTTAGATGTTTTGCCCACAGAAATCAAATAACTGAGTGTATTTCTTCACAAAACCAGTAATTCAAAGGAGTCACCATTTGTGTTTACCTACAATTAGTGCTGTCGATGGTGGGTGGCTGCACAGTTGCCAATCACATATCAGAATGACTGCACACTACTAATTTCCTTACAACAGATGAAACTTCAGGAATATCGGCCTTTTAACACCAGTTTCTGATCACCGCTCATAACAACATATTAATTTTTTTTCCACTTATCTGAAAAGAACTCAAAGAGGAACAGTCCCAAGTGTAAATAAAGAAACTCGATGACACTTGACGAGTGTGTAGAGGGGCAAAGTAATGCAACACGTATTTTTTTGTGTGTGTCCAATTTCACTTTTAAGGGGTGAAATACTCTCCAAAAGGTAATTGTTGTATTAGGTTTAGAAGGAATATCTTCGAAGCAATGATATACAAAAGATGATTTTCATATAAAAGTTTATATGTAATTAACATCTTGAAAACAGTGTAATCAACTTTTGTAATAATTCAAAATTTTGCACAATAATTGGATGAGATTTGAACCTTCAATCTTCTACATGGTACGTTTATGCGCTGATCGCTATGCTATGCCATTACACTGCCATGAAAACATTATATCATTTTTATTCAGTTAATTGCTTTAAATGTAATTTTTTTATTTCTAATACTTTGCCACGTCATTTTCATCATCATACTGACCTTTTTATTCACTCCTATTATTCTTACTACCATCCTTTTTTTGTTTGGACTTTGCTTGTGCCACCTATAATCTGCAACCAAATGCCAGCCAGTACTGCTCATTGGTTGGCAGGGCCTATGTAACCAGTGTGAGGATAGTTTCAGGTAACCAACGACAGTTAGAAATTACAGTTTGCTTTTACTACAAAATATAAATGTTTGCTGCAGAAGATGGCTACGAGTTTGCGCATAGAGGTTAGCCTTAAATACCGTGAACAAAGCTATCATGATTTTAGTTCTGCCACAGATTGTTGATCGCTGTTTGCCGGCCGCGGTGGTCTAACGGTTCTAGGCGCTCAGTCCGGAACCGCGCGACTGCTATGGTCGCAGGTTCGAATCCTTCCTCGGGCATGGATGTGTGTGATGTCCTTAGGTTAGTTAGGTTTAAGTAGTTCTAAGTTCTAGGGGACTGATGACCACAGATGTTTAGTCCCATAGTGCTCAGAGCCATTTGAACCATTTGATCGCTGTTTTCTTACAAGGGAACCTCCCCATCGCACCCCCCTCAGATTTTGTTATAAGTTGGCACAGTGGATAGGCCTTGAAAAACTGAACACAGATCAATCAAGAAAACAGGAAGAAGTTGTGTGGAACTACGAAAAAAATAAGCAAAATATACAAACTGAGTAGTCTATGTGCAATATATACAACATCAAGGACAGTCTAAGATCAGGAGCGCCGTGGTCCCGTGGTTAGCGTGAGCAGCAGTGGAACGAGAGATTCTTGGTTCAAGTCCTCCCTCGAGTGAAAAATTCAATTTCTTTATTTTCGCAGTTATGATCTGTCCGTTTGTTCATTGATGTCTTTGTTCACTGTAATAAGTTTAGTGGCTGTGTTTTGCGACCGCACCGCAAAACCGTGTGATTAGTAGACGAAAGGGGAACCGAAAATATTTGATCGCAAGGTCGTAAGTCAACCGATTCCTCCACAGGAAAACACGTCTGATATATTCTATACGACACTGGATTTAGGTTTTCTTGTGGATGTGATAATCACTCCCAAAAAAGTGATGAAAACGTACGAATTTGTCACATAAATTGCAACAAATGACTGCAACAGTCGCACAGTTTTCCCTGTGCTCTGTCAAAACATATGTTTTTAACGTTTTCAAAATTTTCCATGTGTAGACCGTCAAATCCTGCATATGTCCAAGCAAATCTGAACATGTCCTGGAATTTTGGAGAACGACGTTGATTTTGTGTGTGTGTGTGTGTGTGTGTGTGTGTGTGTGTGTGTGTGTGTGTGTGTGTGTGCCTGAACTATGATAATTGTCTGAAAATAAAAAATAAAAATTTTCACTCGGGGGAAGATTCGAACCAAGGACCTCGGGTTCCACAGCTGTTCACGCTAACCACAGGACCACGGCACTACTGAGGTTGTACTGTACTTAATGTTACATATCCTGAGCATGGACTACTCAATTTGTATATTTTGCTTATTTTTTTCATAGTTCCACACAACTTCTTCCTGTTTTCTCGATTTATCTGTGTTCAGTTTTTCAAGGCCTATCCACTGTGCCAACTTATAACTAAATCTGAGGGGGGTGCGATGGGGAGGTTCCCTTGTTAGATACATTGCACATCACTAGTCTGTGTTTGGGTTAGGATATTAATTTTAATTCAGGGCTACAAAACGTGTCATCTCCCACAGATCAGTCAGTGGCCACTTAAAATGAACTGACGATAAAGCATCTCGCATCTCCTTCATACCTCACAGTGGCCACTTCCAACATTTCTCTGTGTTACACATTAATAGCATTTGTGAAGTGACCCACTGTGTGTGTGTGTGTGTGTGTGTGTGTGTGTGTGTGTGTCACGTATAACTGTATAACCGAGCGGTAGTCAGCAGCGGATGTGACAACACTAGTAGCAAGTGACAGATGTCAACTGTCAAGTAATTTTAATTGGATTATAGCACATAATCAGTTCTCACAACCAAGGCTTATCAGTGTACTGAAATATGCTTGATAAAAATCAGGATATTTTGAGGATCACCCATGTTGAAATCCCGCTGAACTTTGTTTTGTATTTTTTCCCATCATGTATATTACATGAAGAAATTCTGTCCATTTTATGTACATGGTGTAAAAAAAGTTACATTTTGAGCATATCTTTACAGATTATCAGTATTTTAATGATTTTGTCTCTTATATACACATTCACTCAGTGAATGTGACTGAGTCTCTTTAAGGTGGCAGAAACACTGCAACCAGTTTTTACTGGTTTCTGGCTTCAGTGCTCTCCCCCTTAACATTTGAAAAGTCTACCACCATTTTAGTTCTGCTTTGTTCACTGTTGATACTACTATCTCTGTAATACATGGTCTTGGTTGCATATGAAACTCAGTCTTGTTTGCCAACCTCCTGCAAACAGCCCTGTACATATTCCAACCTTCCTAATAAAAGCTGCTTCCCCCGCCCCCGCCCCCCCCCCCCCCCCCCCCTGCCCCATGATCTTTCCCATAGTATGAATGCTCTTTAATGATACTGGCTTGTATTGCACTTAGAGAATTAAAATTTTCTAATTCTTTGTGACATGATAAACTATTGCTTGCAATTCTATACTTTTCTCTTATGATTTCCTTACACAGACAATACTTACGAGCTAGTTCAGTTTGGCCATCTCATTTGAGATCTTTCCTCCCTGGATTCATGAATAGAGTTGAATATAGTTCAGAATACATATTTGTGATCTGTTGACTAAATTCAGTTTTCATGACTACTTTCAAATTGTTAACTTCCAGGTTAAATTTAATTTTTAGATTATCCATTTCTTGGTTGAACTTAATGGTTAATTGTGTAGTTAATTCTATTTTCTATTGTTCATTCTTTTGTGTCATTAGTCGAACCCACAAAAGCATGTGCTCCTCACCACAACTTTCCTCAGACGTGATCAAACAGTACGCTTCATTGTGGCCAACGGGCACAATACTCAACAATCACCCTCATAAAATATGCTGACAAACTAAGCTCCTGAGGCTGTGCAGCCGACTTATGTCCCCTCCTGTGAGCCATTCCCTCCACAGTCTGCGACCACACAATGGTCGTCGTGGAGGCATGTTGGTCCAAAATTATAGCTGCGATCTTGGTTGATGACGTTGTCCTGGTGCGAATGTCTGTGGCCTTTGTAATGACGGTGTCTCAGTATTTATAAGTCTGCACCAAGATCATAGTACATTCATACCCCATCACATGATTCTTGGACAGACAGTGCTCTGCAACTGCTGACTTGTTGGGATATGTCAGTTGCGTGTGCTTCTGGTGTTCTTGGCAACAATCTTTGACTGTGTGCACTGTCTGCCCAATATATGTCTTTCCGCATTGACACGGAATCTGGTATACACTGTCCTTTCACAAACAGAGATAATCTTTGATACTTCCCAATAATGCACTTGTTGTATTGAGTAGTGCATCCTCAGCTGAGGATGACACAGTGGTCGAATGGTCCCGACGGGCCACTTGTGGCCTAAGGATGGAGTGCTGCTGCTTTATTGTGCAAGCAAAAGACAATTTTTACTCCAATTTTTCCTGACAGTGCACTAGTCTATGGTATAGAGGCAGTGGCTGCCTCTTCCTCTGTGACTTCTTCTGTTTCCACAGGTTGGACTGTTGTGGTAGGGCAGAGAGCATGCCTAATCTGCCATTCTGTTTTTTCTTTTTCAGAATGCAATTCTGAAGCATTTCAGCTACTGGGGCAGACTTTCAGCATCTGAGATGGTGCGCACCCTATGTACTGGTGTTTTTAGTACCCCACTTCTCTCTGAAGGGTGGTGGCAGTTGTGTGCATGCAAATGCAGGTCAGTGTGTTTCTTCTGATACAAACAGTGGTCCCGGGTGTCATCAGTGCTCCTCTTGACCATGATATCCAGGAATGGTAATCTCCCTTTTGCTTCAATTTCCATAGTTAATGTGATGTTGGGATGTATGGAGTTCAAATGTGTAAGGAAGTCAAGGAGTTTGTCCCTTCCATGGGGCCATATCTACATCTACATCAAGCGGTGTGTGGCGGAGGGCACAATTCGCGCCAAAGTCGTATTTCCCCCCCTCTGTTCCACTCGGAGATCACGCGAGGGAAAAACGACTGTCTGAACGCCTCAGTTCGAGCTCTTACTTCCCTTATGTTTGAATGATGATCATTATACAATTTGAAAGTTGGTGATAATAATTAGACCATGGATTTTTAGGTTGTAAAAAAGTGTGTTTTAGGCACCTAAAATAGGCTATAATAAAAATGATGAAGAGAAAATAAAAATAAATTAAAATACACAGTGTTGACGGTATGAACATCTTATTAGTCATTAAAACAAGGAGAATGAATATTTACACAGTTACAGAGCACAGCAATCTACAACATTAATGTTGGACATAATTCCAAATATTTTTGAGTTCCTGCAAGATAAAGATCTCCGTAAAAAAGATGTGGCAATGGTTTAATTAATACATTCGTAGTTTCACATATTCTGACCATAGTTGGCTTCACAATAAATAACCAAAATCTTTTCTAGTGAAAAACTGTGGCGCTTGTCAGTCAGAATTAATTTATACGCTGAAAAAGAACATTCTACATCAACAGATGTGACAGGGGTGTACTTCACTTTCGGCACATGTTGGACAGGAATGCTGCAGTCAGGAGTGCTGGATTTTCCACTAAGTATGTCGGCAGCTGCACACAACTCCTTCAGGCCAGTGTTCTGCAAAACCGTTTGCATTTTTGCCCATACTTTTTCCCCTACTTCACCTGGTGCTTCATTAATTTTCATTTTGACTTTTTCAAGCAAAGAAATATTGTCGTAGATAGGTCTCCCTGAGCCTTCTAATTGTGAAATTATTCTTGCCATAAATGTGTAGTGGGCCGTAATGTAAGATAAGTCCCGTTTTAAAGAAGAATCTTTGAGTAACTCCATTGCTGCACTTACGGATGCAGCATCATCCGGTATATTTTCAACCACCTTCTGACAGCTGAGAGATGTGTACTATAGTATTCTGCTGCTATCAGCCACATGCCCCAGCGGGTGACAACAGGCTCTGGTGGCAATGGGACATCTGGAAGCTTTTCTTTGAATGCCTGTATTCTTGATGGTGCCTTAACAAAAATTTTCTTCATCATAGATATTACTTTATTTACTTTAGGGAATTGTAGCCTTACTTGCTCTACTATGCGGTTGATCCCATGCACTACACAAGTTACGTGCAGCATCAATGGGTAGAATACTTTTAATAGTTGAAACACTGCTATCATATATGCAGCAGCGTCAGTGACGGCCAGAAGCACCTTATTCTCATCCATTCCGTTTGGGTATAACACCTTAAGCCCATTGTTCACAAACTGTGCTATTGTTTGTTGGTTAGTTTTTGCAAGCTGTTTTGAGTGAATCAAATGAGCCCTGGATGGAGCATCTGGATCTAGCTTGCCATTAATCGGGTTTGCAATGTAACAGCCGAGGTTGTCAGTAGTCTATCCACAGAAATCCATATACAAGATTCTCCAACATCATCTAGGATTCTGTGCAATGCAGCATTGTAAGCTGAATCCACATAATTCCTACGTAAAGTTGACTCTGCAGGAATAGACTGCTGGCAGTACTTCTCAAGAAAACCTCTGAAAATAGGGTTTTCTAGTTCCCGAAAGGGGATGTTTGGTGCCACAAGTGCATGACACAAATCACTGCAGATTTTTTTTTTTTTTTTTTTTTCCGGAGGATTCACCAGATTTATTGGTTAAAAGAGTTTGCTTCAATTTTGACTTTCGTTCAACATTAGCTTTATGTGTGATTCCATGCTGAGTTAAGTGAGATTTCTTAACACTCGAAACCTAATACGAGAGAAAAGGGAAAGAGTATTTCGTATTACTAAAGGATAGCGATAAAAAAGAATCCTAAGTGACAGGAAAATAAGAAGTCTAAGAAAAACATCAACTAACCTCCTTGTTGCATGTTTGGCAGAAAATAGTTTTCCCATCTGTTTTATAATGTGGAAAATCTTGCAGCCACTGCCTTATATGAGTAGACTTTGAACTAGCTGTTTTCGGCATGGCGTAGTATCCTCACACAGAAACTAGAATTTATTTTGCACTTAGAACGTCAGTAACACTTAAAACGTCAGTCTCTACACAATGTACTGATTTGTTTTCGCTGGGAAAAAGTGAACAATTACCTTCCCCCCCCCTGCGGTGCATGGGAGCGGTAGGGGAAGTACCGTACTCGTTGCTGGACATATGGTACCTGACAGATGGCCGCCCCTTCTGAACAAGTGAATGGAATCTATCGGTGCTTCAGATGAAAACATCTCACTACTGGCAAATTATTTTTCGAACCAGAAAATTCACGTATAATACCTTTCATGACACAGAGTAGTTTGATAGGACTACCTGTAGACAGCAGCGAGAAAATGCGCGAAGGGCAGTAATTTAGCTATAGAGGATGTCTACGATTAGCATTGTGATTTTTTAATCCGTGCTCAGCTTAAGGCCTATGAAACCGTTTCTTTGCGAAAATACACAGCTGGCCAGAATCGTACGAACGAAATATTTTCAAATATAACATTTAGTACTCCCACGTTCGATTCTAATGTGTAACTCAAATCTTTGACCAGTTCCCATTCTCTCACTGAAGTTAAGCACTGTTGCGCTCGGCACGTACTTGGATTGATGACCATTCAACTGTGCCGAGTGCTGTTGGTAGTAAGGCAAGCAAAGGAATTGTAAACAGTCTCTTAACGACCTCTGCGTTCAACGAGACGTAAAGCCCTAAGTTTACTTCCTTTTTCTAATCTTTGAAAACACAAGAACTCTATGTCAGATTAACGAAATAGGTACTTTTTAGGATTTTGATGCCAAAATAGGCAAAATTAGGCGTCAACGTCGAAATACGCAATTTTAGGTCCTATAGAACTAACTGTATTCAGTTTAGTTAGTCATGAAACGCATAAGTACCAACTTATATGCAAATTGGAGCTTAGGAAATAAATTAGGTTTTAACCTAATGATCCGTGATCTATTTTTTACATGTGAATAATGAAACACCTATAAAGAGTATTTGGTATTAACAGGGATAGCGATATAAAAAAAGACCGAAGTGTTAGGCAAATATGAAGCATGAGCGCATATCAACTAGCCACCATGCTGCACGCTGGGCAGAAAATATTTTTTTCCATCTGTCGTGTAGTGTGGAAAAGCTTGGAGCCACTGTCTTATATGATGAAATAGGCACTTTTTAGGATATTAAAGCCGAAATAGGCACTAACGTCAAAATAGGCTTTTTTAGGTCCTATAGAATTAACGCTAGTAAGTGTAAATAGTCATGAAATGCATAAGTACACATTTTTATGCAAATAGGAACTCAGGAACAAAATAGGTGTTTACCTAAAATCCGCGGTCTAATAATAATGTATGCTCTACGTCCTCGGTGAAAATTGGATTTCGGAATTTAGTGGGCAGCCCTTCTGTTTAGTGCGTCGTCTATCTGCAAGTGTGTCCCACTTCAAACTTTCTATGAGATTCGTAATGCTCTCACGATGGCTAAATGTCACGAATCTTGCCGCTCTTCTTTGGACCTTCTCAATCTCTTCAATCAGACCCAGCTTTTAAGGGTCCCATACAGACGAGCAATACTCTAAGACTGGATGAACTAACGTATTGTAAGCTATTTCCTTTGTTGAAGGACTGCATCGCTTCAGGATTCTACCAATAAACCGCAATCTGGAGTTCACCTTACCCGTTACTTGTATAATATGATCATTCCATTTGAGATCATTTTAAATAGTCACACCCAGAAACTTGACTGATGTTACCACTTCCAAAGACTGATTGTTTATTTTGTACTCATACATTAATGGGGATTTTCACCTTGTTATACGCAGTAGGTTACACTTACTAATATTGAGAGATAACTGCCAGTCATTACACCACGCATTTATTTTCTGCAAATCCTCATTGATTTGTTCACAACTTTCGTGTGATATTACTTTCCTGTAGACTACAGCATCATTGGCAAACAGTCTAATGCCGCTGTCAATACCATCAACCAGATCGTTTATGTAAATTGTAAAAAGCAGCAGACCTATTACGCTGCCCTGGGGGCACACCTGAAGTTACACTTGTTTCTGTTGAAGTCACCCCATTCAGGATGACATACTGCTCCCTGTCTGTTAGAAAACTTTCTGTCCAACTGCATAGGTCATCAGATAGACCGTAAGCATTCACTTTTTGGAGCAAGCGACAGTGCGGAACTGAGTTGAACACCTTTCGAAAGTCGAGGAATATGGCATCAACCTGGGAGCCGGTGTCTAGAGCCTGTTTATCATGCACAAAGAGAGCCAGCTGTGTCTCGCATGACCGCTGTTTCCTAAAACTGTGCTGGTTTCTGCAGATGAGCTTCTCAGAGTCTAGAAAGGTCATTATGTCTGAACACAAAATATGTTCCATGATCCTACAACAAATCGATGTCAGTGAAATTGGCCGGTAATTATGTGCATCCAATTTTCTACCCTTTTTATAGATTGCTATGACCTTGGCCTTCTTCCAGTCCCGTGGAACTTTCCGCCATTCCAATGATCTCTGATAGATTGTGGATAAGAATGGAGCTATATTTGTAGCATAGTCAACATAAAATCTTATGTGGATACCGTATGGGCCAGATGCCTTTCTCCTGTCTAAGGATCTTAACTGTTTTACAATCCCAGATACACTAAACACTATGTCAGCCATCCTTTCGTTTGTTTGATAATTGAAAAGGGGAATGGTGCTGCAGTCCTCTATTGTAAACTAGTTTTTTAAAGCTAGGTTTAGAATTTCGGCCTTCTGTTTATCATCATCAGTTACATTACCTGTACTGTCAGCAAGAGAAGGCATTGAATTATTTGTAGCATTCATAGATTTTACGTACGACCAAAATTTTTGGGGTTATTTTTAGAACCTGCAGATAAAATATTGCTTTCAAATTTGTTAAAAGAGTCTCTCATTGTCTTTCTGACAGCTGCTTTCATTTCGCATAATTTCTGTTTGTCACCGGGGCAGTGACTACGTTTAAAATGACTGTGGAAAATTCTTTGCTTTCTCAGCAACTTCCTAATATAGTTGTTGTACCAAGGTGGATCCTTTCCCTCCCCTATACTTTTGCTAGGCACATACTTCTCTAGCACATGGTGGACAATACCTTTCAATTCCGACCAAAGATGCTCAATATCTTTGTGTCCCGCAGTGAATGCTTGGAGCTGACTATGAAGATATTCATTAATGACACTTTATTTGCTTTCCCAAACAAGAAAACTACGCTGTTTTTTTTTTGCAATTTCCACTGACATAGAAGCCACAATGACATTATGTTGACTAATACCTTCTTCCAGATTAACTTCCTCAAAAAGATGAGGTCTGTGAGGTTGTATGTTGAGAGCGCTCCTAGAATGACTTAACGCGAATCTTTGCTTCTGCCCCCTGTGATAAACGTGTAATTTTCCCAGTCAATGGATGCTAGATTAAAGTCTTCAACTATAACTAATGGATAATTTGGATATTTACTTCCTATCTACTCAAGATTTTCCCTGAAATGTTCTGCGACGTTTGTTGCTGATGCTGGTGGTCTATAAAAACATCCTAATACAATGGTCAATCCTTGTCTGACTGACAGCTTTATCCAGACTATTTCACAGTCCGATGAAGTATCAATCTCAACTGCGTTTAAACAGCTTTTAACTGCAATGAACACACCACCTCCCATAGCATCAGTCCTATCCTTCCTAAACATTGTCCAATCTGAGTTCAAAATTTCACTACTTTTTATGTCTGGTTTCAGTCCAGCTTTCGGTACCTAATACAATATTGGCATTGCTACTGTTTATTTCGGAGATTAAGTCGGGAATCTTGCTACAGACACTTCAACAATTTACTAACATGAGATTAAGCATATTTAAATCCTTTGGAATGACTTGTTTAGGTGAACTAACAATTTTTTACAGTTGGCACACCCACATCAGTGTCATGAACTGGTAATTTTTTTGGCCCAGCGGTTTGTTTCCCATGGGGAGGAACCTAATCTAAAAAAACCCCATGTGCACGCCACAAGTACTGTGCTACCCATGTAGCTGCTTCCTGTGTGTAGTGCACCCCCGATCTATCGAGGGGCGTCCTACAACCTTCCACCCCATAGCGTAGGTCGAGGAATCTACAACCATTTTCATCACAGTGTCAACGTAGCCTCTGGTTTAGTTTCTCCACTCGACTCCAAACCAGAGGACCCTGGTCCACCCTGGGTACGATGCTGCAGATTGTCAGCTTGGCTTCCACTCCTCGAGAGATGGAGGCTGCCTTCACCAATTTTGGACTTCTTCCCCGCCCTAGCCGCTATGTTGCTGAGGGGCTCCATGACCCGCCTAACATTGGAGCTCCCAATAACTAATAGACCCCTACCCCCATGTGCCTGTCTGGACCTTGCTGAAGGAGCAGCCACTATCCCTGGCAGAAGGTGCAGTCTGATCCGGCTCAGCCTCCCCCCCCCCTCCCCCCCAGCATCAGATAGCACACTGAATCTATTAGCAAAGTGCATGGGATCTGCTTCCCACATGCAGCCTTCGCCTAGAGGCTCGAGACCTTGACACAGTCTACTACCCACACTGAGGTGAGAGTGGGCCAGCTGAATCAGTTGCACCTGAGGTGGGCTCAGTAACAGAAAGCTGTGACATCCCCCCCCCCCCCCCCCCCCTGCACATCTAGTACAGTAGAGGCTGCCCCAGGCATCACATCCCCACCGCACCTCAAGGTGGCACTCTGGAGCTTGTTGACTGTGACCAACAAAGCTTCAAGCTGCGTTTGGACTTTGGCCAACTCCTCCTGGATCCACACACAACAGACACAGTTCCTATCCATCTAGCTAATAACTGATTTACTATAAAAAACTTAAGGAAACCTAGCGTCACACAAGGTTAACAGCTACACTCTAGTTGGCAGAAAGGACACCCAATAATGCAAATAAAAATTTATGGTAGAAGCGGGATCTGGTGCTTATTTTCCTGCTAGGGGCTATTTGTTGTTGTTGTTGTGGTCTTCAGTCCTGAGACTGGTTTGATGCAGCTCTCCATGCTACTCTATCCTGTGCAAGCTTCTTCATCTCCCAGTACCTACTGCAACCTACATCCTTCTGAATCTGCTTAGTGTATTCATCTCTCGGTCTCCCTCTACGATTTTTACCCTCCACGCTGCCCTCCAATACTAAATTGGTGATCCCTTGATGCCTCAGAACATGTCCTACCAACTGATCCCTTCTTCTAGCCAAGTTGTGCCACAAACTTCTCTTCTCCTATTTAGTGAATGCTAAAGAATAACACAGTGACCTACAGTAAACTGATAGGGGGTATCTAGTGAATCTGTCTCCACCTGTGGGTCCGGAGGTTAGAATAGGCCTGAAGTATCCCTGCTGTCATAAGAGGCAACTAAAAGGAGTCTCTCACTTTTCGGCCCTATAAGTTCAGGTTCCATTTTATGGTTTGACTTGCCATTTTCCAAATTCTACAGAAGTGCTGGCCATATGGGGAAGGACGCCATATTTGGTGCATGCGTTATCCATAGTGCCCTTAGATTCGATCTCCTGAGCCTCTTGTCATGGCTTTGCATCTCCACCTGCAATTCAACTATTAGGATGAGGACACTTTCCAGGGTATGTCATCTTCTTCCATTGTCTCCTGTCCTCTTTCACCCCCATGCCAATATTGTATTTCTCTGCGCCCAATATCCAGTGTGGTAGCCAGTCCATTGTGGTGGGGCCATCATGTACCCATTTGGTGGTAGCCCCCTGACAACACAGGGATCACACTGCTGATGGCTGAGCTGTAAACTCCCCATATATGCCAAGGAGTAGATGCCTGTCTTCCTGGGGCATCAGGACTACCGGTAATGCCCATCTTGCTAGGTGACCTTTGCTGTGGCTGGGTAGTTCCCGTGGGGAGAGCCCCTGATCGGAGTGGGTGGCATGAGGGCGGATGATCCGCAATGCAGCAGACTAATTCATGTCTTGCTGGTGACTGTACAGCACCAGCAGTCTCTAAGAAGGGCAACATCAAGTACAATGCTGACAGATATGACCCTAAATCGTTTCCCTCCCTCACTACACCATGGGAGGAACGTGGGGCTACAGAAAGGAGAGAGCTATATTTATCTTGGTATTTAGTCTGTAGCAGAATGGACAGAGACTCCTTTCTACCTACAAAGATTCAGTTTTTCGTTGAACACCTTGAGGATAAGTGTGGGGAAGTGACAGCACTGTACAAGATGAGAAGCGGCGCAGTCTTGATTTAGACAGTGTCCCCAGCCAAATCCCGGGCATTATTCACCTGTGGCTGGCTGGGTGATATTCCCATTTCCGGCACTCCCCATTAAAGCCTCAACATGGTCCAGGGGATTATTTTCCATCGCGACTTCCTCTTGTAGTCCGACGACGAGCTCCGCGCCAATCTAGAACGATGGAGTGTTCATTTCATCCGGCACATTTATAGGAGACTCAAAGACAACAGGGTTGCTACTGGTGCCTTTGAGGGTGATTCATTGCCTGAAAATGTCAAGGTGGTGGTTTACCGCTGTGACATTAAACCATAAGTCCCTCCCCCTATGCGGTGCTTAAAGTACTGGAAATTTGGGCACATGTTTTCCTGCTGCACTTCCAGTACCACATGTCTAGACTTCTTACGTCCACTGCATCCAGATCCTCTATGTGCGCCTCCTCCCACTTGTATCAGCTGTGGAGAGCAGCACTCCCCTTGCTCACCAACCTGCACAGTACTCCAAAAGGAGCAGAAAATCATGGAGTACAAGACCCTGGAGCGGTTGACTTACCAAGAAGCTAAACGTAAATTTGAACGATTACACCCCGTTCGGTTGACGTCCACATATGCTCCAGCTACATTATCATCGCCATCACAAGTACCACACTCTGTACCACAAACAGTGGGCCGTCTGGGCCTCCAGAATACATCCACCTCCTTGGCAGTAGGGGAAAATCTCCTCCCATTGCTCCCAAAGTACCTACTTTGGGAGCAAGGTCTCCCCAAACACAACGGACATCGGTCCCCTCTCCCCAGCCGGAGAAACAACAGCCTCCTCCAGCTCCTCTTGTGCAGAAGGGACCCTCTCTCCCAAGGCCTCTACTAATGCCACAGCAGACACTCACCAGTGGCTAAAGGAACCAAAAGCTGCTGGACGAAGAACTTCACGGTCTTCCTCTGTGCCTGAAGCTACTTCAGAGAAGTCCTCCCAGCAAGCCCCTAAAGAGAAGCGAGAGGCCAAGCAAACAAAGAAGTCTGCTAAGAAAAATGACCCACCGGTGGCCCCAAAACCACCATTCCCTACCAATTCTGCACCTGAGGATGAGGTGGATATCTTAGTGCCCCTGAGGACCTGGATCTCACTGATGACTCATCCACAATAGGAATGGATATAATTACTCAATCAGTGGCAGCAGGTGACCCTGAGGTGTAACGTGCCTCCTCGTGTGCTTCATGCCTTCCCAGCTTCATGAGAACATCATCCTCCAGTGGAATTGCTGCGGTTTCTTCCACCACTTGGCTGAGCTACGGCAGCTAATAAGCTTTACACCTGCTTTCTGCATTGCCCTCCAGGAAACCTGGTTCCCAGCAATGCAGACCCCTTCCCTCCGCAGCAATAGAGGATATTACAAGAACCATTGCGACTATAATAGAGTGTCAGCTGAAGTTTGTGTCTATGTCCTGAACTCAGTATGCAGTGAACCTGTGCCCCTTCAAACCCCTCTTGAAGATGTGGCTGTCAGGATAAGGACGACACAGGAAATTACTGTCTACAACATATATCTTCCTCCAGATCGTGCAGTACCCCTGAACGCATTGGCTGCACTGATTCATCAACTCCCTAAACCTTTCCTACTTTTGGGAGATTTTAATGTCCATAACCCCTTGTGGGGTGGCATCATGCTTACCGGCCGAGGTAGAGATGTCAGAACTTTCCTGTCTCAGCTCAACTACTGCCTCTTAAATACGGGGACCCCACGCATTTCAGTGTGGTTCATGGCACCTACCCGGCCATTGATTTATCCCTCTGCTGCCCAGGACTTCTCACATCTGTCCACTGGAGAGCCCACAATGACTTGTGTGGTAGTAACAACTTTCCCATCTTCCTATCACTCCCCCAGTGCCATTCCCCTGGACGTCTACTTGTTCTTTAGGGTGTCCCCAGCGAAAGTCAGTACCTTGGTGGTCCCCAGAAATCAATGAGGCCATTAAAGAGCATCAGCAAGCTCTACAGCGACATAAGCAGAACCCTTCCCTTCAGCACCCAATAGCTTTTAAACAGTTCTGTGCCCGCATTCGCCACCTTATAAAAAGACGGAAACAGGAATGGTGGGAGAGGTACGTCTCGACCATTGGGTTCTATAAGTCACCTTACCAAGTCTGGATGAAGATCAGACGTGTTTGTGGCTATCAGACACCAACAGGTGTAACTGGCATTAACATCAATGGCATGTTATCTACTGACACAAACGCAGTTGCCGAGCGCTTTGCTGGGCACTATGCTTGAGCCTCCGCGCTGGAGAATTATCCCCCAGCACTTCGCACCCTCAAACGGCGGATGGAAAGGAAAGCCCTCTCATTCACTGAACATCACAGTGAACCCTATAATGCTCCATTTACAGAGTGGGAGCCCCTCAGCGTCCTTGCACATTGCCCCAATACAGCTCCTTGGCCAGATCGGATCCATAGTCAGATGATTAACATCTCTCGCCCGACTACAAGCGACATCTCCTCGTCATCTTCAACCGGATCTGGTGCAATGGCATCTTTCCATCACAATGGGGAGAGAGCACCATCATTCCAGTGCTGAAACCTGGCAAATACCCACTTGATGTGGATAGCTATCGGCCCATCAGCCTCACCAATGTTCTTTGTAAGCTGCTAGAATTTATTCTGTTCTACTGGCTCAGGGCAGTTTCCACCAGGGTCACTCTACTACTGATAATCTAGTTTTCCTCAAGTCTGCCATCTGACAGCCTTTTACAGATACCAAGACCTGGTTGCTGTCTTTTTTTGATTTACAAAAAGATTAAGACATGTCCGGGCAACACCATATCCTTGCCCCATTATGTGAGTGGGGTCTCCGGGGCCCAGTCCCGATTTTTATCCAAAATTTCCCATCGCTCCATACTCTCCATGTCCAAGTTGGTACCTTCCATAGTTTCCCCAATATCCAGGAGAATGGAGTCCCGCAGGGTTCTGTATTGAGTGTCTCTCTACTTTTAGTGGCCATTAACGGTCTAGCAGCAGCTGTAGGGCTGTCCATCTCACCTTCTCTGTGTGCAGACGACTTCTGCATTTTGTACTACTCCTCCAGTACTGGTGTTGCTGAGCGGCACCTACAGGGAGCCATCCACAAGGCGCAGTCATGGGCTCTAGCCCATAGCTTCCAGTTTTCAGCCACGAAGTCATGTGTCATGCACTTCTGTCGGAGTCGTACCGTTCATCCAGAACCAGAACTTTACCTTAATGACAATCCACTCCCTGTAGTGGAGACATATCAATTCTTAGAACTGGTTTTCGATGCCCGATTGGCGAGGCTTCCACATCTTCGTCAGCTGAAGCGGAAGTGCTGGTAGCACCTCAATTCCCTCCGCTTCCTGAGCAACACCAACTGGGGTGCAGATCGCTCTATGCTGCTGCAGCTCTACAGAGCCCTTGTTCAATCCTGCCTTGACTATGGGAGTCTGGTTTATGGTTCGGCGGGATCCTCAGCATTGTGTTTACTCAACCCAGTGCACCACTGTGGTGTTTGACTGGCAATGGCTTTCAGGACGAGTCCAGTGACCAGAGTCGTGGTGGAGGCTGGAGTCCCTCCATTGAAGGTTAGGCGTGCACAACTGCTTGCGTTACATTGCACACATTCGTAATTCTCCTGTGCATCTGAATTACCATTTCCTTTTCCCAACCCAGGCAGTTCATCTCCCGCATTGGCAGACCAGCTCACGGCTTAAGGTTGCGGTTCGCGTCCTGTCCCTTCTGTCTGAACTGGAGTACTTCCCATTACCACCTCTCCTTGAGGTCCATTCACGTACACCTCTATGGTGTACCCCTAGGCCGCGTTTTTGCCTGGGCCTTTCACATGGCCCTAAGGACTCAGTTCACCCCACGGCTCTCCACTGTCACTTCCTCTCTATTCTTGACATGTACTGTGACCATGAAGTGGTTTACTCCGACAGCTCAGTGGCTCGAGGTCCTGTTGGCTTCGTGTATGTTCATGGAGGACATATTGAACAGCTCTCCTTGCCAGATGGCTGTAGTGTTTTCACTGCAGAGCTGGGGGCCATTTCCATGCTCTTGAGAGCATCCACTCATGCACCGGCAAGTCGTTTCTTCTCTGTACTGACTCCTTGAGCAGCCTACAAGCTATCGACCAGTGCTACTCCCACCATCCTTTGGTAGTGACCATACAGGAGTCCATCTATGCCCTGGAAAGGTCCAGTCATTCCGTGATGTTTGTGTGGACCCAGGCCACGTCAGAATCCCAAGAAATGAACTTGCTGACGGTTGGCAAACTTGGAAACCGCTTCTAGAGATCAGCATCCTCATAACTGACCTGCGATCATTATTACACCGCAAGGTTTTTCAGTTTTGGGAGATGGAATGGCATAATTTCAGTACGCACAGCAAACTGTGTGCTATTAAGGAGTCTGTGAATGTGTGGAAGTCCTCCATGTGGGCCTCTCACAGGGACTCTGTGGTTCTCTGTCGGCTCCGCATTGGCCATATGTGGCTAACATGTGACCACCTCTTCTGTCGCGAGGACCCATCTCGATGTCACTTGGCTCACATACGACTGTCGTCCACATCTTGGTGGAGTGTCCACTTTTAGCCCCTCTGCGGCAAACCTTTAATCTTCTCAGCACCCTATCTTCAGCATTGGGCGACAGTGCCCCAACAGCAGATTTAATTTTACGTTTGATTAATGAGGGGGGTTTTTATTGACCATCTAAGGGTGGGCATTTAGCCTTCTCTTCAAGACTGCCACCCTCCCTCCATTTTAAATCTGTCTCACTTTCTTTGCCTTTTTTGTCTTGGTGGTCATCTTTTCCCTACATGTTCTTCTCACCTTGTCTTTTTGGGGTGGACATTTTAATGTGGCTGGTTCACCCTCTTTTATTATTGTGATCAGCCAGCCCAGACCATCTGCTCTATGGTTTTAATACCTTCTTCTGCTTTTCCTTGTAGTGTATGTTTTCCCCGTTTTTTGTTTGTTCCATTCGTTTTCTTTTTAGGTGTGGTTCCCGATTCCATTTCCCCCTTTTACTTTCTCAAACGTACTCTGGGTGTTTTTGTACCTCGAGCCTTGCTTGCGTCAGGAAAAGGGGACTGATGACCCTGTAGTTTGGTCCCTTTATACCCCTAGCCAACCAACCAATGAATCTTCCATCCATATAATGGGAAAAAGTGTATGAGTTACCATTTGGATGATGCCAAGGCCTCCTCCTCAGAGTACTCCATACATAAAATTGCGACTACAGGTGAGAGTGTGCTGCACAGTGTGATTCCTTGTGTTTGTTCACAGTATTCTCGATTAAACAAAAAATATGTGGAGGTTAGGACATACTTGAAAACACTTATGCTCTTCTCACCAAATTTCTGACCAATAAGCTAAAGACTGTCGTAGAAGTACCCTGGTGAATAACGAAATGACGAATATCTGAGAGTTTCACCCTGAAGTTGTCAAGGCTATTTACAAAATTCACAGAATTGTGGTTGTGATGAGGGCATTTATCCACATAAGGGCTTGGCACTTCCATCAGGTTTTTGCCGGCAAATATGTAGGTGCCCTAATGTTGCTGACAATGTGCCACAATGGCACCCCATCTTGTAGGTTTTAGGGAGTTCATAAAGGCTTGGCGTTACAGGCTCTTGAGCTAACGTTTTACTGGCGACCCCGTCTGGTAATCTCGTGTCCTTGAGGAGAGCCCTAGTCTTGTTCTCCATCTTCTTTGTGGGGACAGTGTTGATCTTCGTGTACGAGTCATCATCCAGCAGACTCTGCATCTTCTCAGTGTAGTCCTTGTGGGAAAGAACAACAGTAGCATTGGCTTTGTCAGTAGGTAAGACAACTATCTCGGAGCACTCTCTCATGTCCCAAATAGCCATCCTCTCCATGCTGGTAATGTTCAGCTTCATAGGTTTAGTTCTCGTCAGAGCAGGGCAGGTTTCACAAAGTACTTATTCAGCTGCTTCAGGCGGTAGTCGCACTGCAATGTGTTCAACTGCGCTGATGATGTCTGCAACCGATGTGAACATAGGAGTGGAAGCAAAGTTAAGTCCCTTCAGAACTGAAACAGTATCGCCCTTCAACTCCGTGTCAGTCAGATTGATGACTGTCTTGCATGGGGCCTCCAGTGATGGTTTGTCAAAAAATGATTGGCTAATTGTAAATGTAGTCTAAATAGCTGCTGGGAGTTCTGCTCAAGTCTCAGCAGATAAAATGCACCCTCTCAAGTAATAAGGCAAGGCTGGCCTGATTCTTAATTCTCCTGGCTACTGCAGAGTTAATGTGATGTTTGACTTTAGCAAAGTTTTGTACTACATTCTGGGCATGACATCTCTCATAAATGCAAGAGCACTCATCAAACAGCATCTTCAGTGGTGCAGCTTGTCAAATTTCTTCATGCTATGACACATTTCCTCCCTGTAAATGTATATAATATGACTCTTCAGTTTTTCCTGGCGTATTTGTTGATCAAACAGTCCACGAGTGTACTGCAGGTGCGTAGTGTCCAATGGTCACAACATTTGTCCACTTTGTCAACCGTGTGATGTGTAGTTTTACACACAGTTTAAAATTTTCAAGAAAAAATTTCAAAATGCTCCCATCTTGCTAAATAATAGACTAATAGAGAAATCGCTACAATGGAAGATCCCACAAAAATGCATTCTTTAATTCTGTATCAATTTAGTGCACCTACTTCCACGGGAATGATACAACGTGGTTTACACTGAAGTTAATTGAAGAAACAACCATAGTTTTTACTTTAAACAAATTGTTTTCTGGTATTACTTCTGAATAAGAAGTGCCTGCAAGGCAGTAACTATCATTAAGTGAGTATTTAGCTTCATTAATTTGTATGTATATAATGTGGTTCTTTCTCGACCCTCTCCAACCCACTGTGAAGTGGTTCCCATTCTACCACATAAATATATCTTCCCATTCTATGCATTTGTTGAGCACAAGAAGCACTGATAATTGAATACCTCTGTGTGAGCTGTAATTAGTTTAATCTTCGTTTTGCTCTCACTATAGAAGTGATACGTAGGGGTTGTAGTGTTTGTTCCTGGATTTCTCACTCAATACTGAATCTTCAAACTTTGTAAGTAGCTTTTCACAAGAGAATTAAAGTCTGTCTTCGAGAATTGTCTGTTAAGATTTTTCCAGTATTTGTGTGGTATTCTTCTGTGGATCAAATAAATCTGTGTCCATTTGTGTCGCCCTTCTTAGTAGATGTAAGACATCTGTTTTTCCTATTTGGTTTGGGTCCCACACACTTCAGTTTTCTGGTAAGCAATCATCTGGATGCAACATTCAGATATTTTTATGAATTGACTAATTCCGATTGTGACTCACTGGTGTTTTCATGTTGTAACCACACTCAAGTCCAAATCCGAAAGCAGGGTTATCACCGAAGGACGACATTCAGCACTGAAAGCACATTCATTATGAACACAAACGTACGACAGAAGCTAACTCGTGCATGGAGAATGTGACTATTTATACAAACATTGAATATTATAGTATACAGAAACATTACAAATCAAACAATGGAAAATCCAGGATGGAATAACCATGTAAAAAAGGATAGATTGTTAATTACTACATAGAGGCTACAATGAGTTGCAAGCAGGCACAGTGAAAATATCTAAAATATCAATCTTTCGGAAGAAGTCCTTTCTCAGAAGGAGTTCGGAAGAAGTCCTTCCTCAGAAGTAGAACTCTCATAACTAGGCCACAAATATAAGAAATTTTGTGAATCTTTGAAGTGAACTACAATTTTTGTGCAGCTTTCCACTTAATGATCAATCTGTCACTCAATAGCTTCAACCAATCACATTTAATGATTTCTTGACAATGTGGACTTACTATGCAGTTTCACTAGTGCTGGCCACATTGAATTTGTTTATTTCTGCAGTAAATTGGAGCCTGTAAGCGAGAAGTCTACACCAACTGGCTACTAAATGAAGTAAACCTCTTTTCAGTGACTCCTATATTTTTTGTTGCTCCTTATTTTACTAGGCGAACAGATATCTCATAGGTCAGAACAATATAAAACAAGTGACATACATAACATCACATAAAGTAATGTATTAGAAAGGTGTTTAAGAAAAAAACGTATCAGATGTCTCTTTGTAGCTGTTAACATTATAGGCAGTGCCTCTTCTCTCTGCCTCCCAAAACACTGCCAAGCCACAATGCCAAAGCATAAGTGACTCCTTCACAGCCGGTGGAGACATTGCATTTTGTTAGTGTCCCTTGCCCACACTTCTTTCCTTATCTCTGCACATATTTCAACAAAAAAGTGCACATAGTGGAACATGATTTACTAACTATTTAAAAATACGTCTTCAACTCTCACGAACATCTTTTGTTGGCCCGAGAGAATAATAGTGGAACATGCTATCCCAAAGACTCTGATGTTACACTACACCTTCCGGAACTGATAAATTCCAAACAAATAATTGCTGGTGGTCGGGTTTGAATGGCAAACCTCAGTACGCCAGCCAGCAATGCTAAGTGCAGCAATAGTGTAGTCATATGATATTACATTTCTGCAGTTTGTAAAGTGCACTGCTTTATATTTATGAATATTTAAAGAAAGTTGCCAGTCTTTACTCCACATTGAAATATAATATGTAGCTTTTCTAAGACAATACTTCATTATGGATAGCTAAGGTTGGTATTAATATTTATTTATTTATTTTTTTAACCTAGGAAGTTAATAACAGTTTCCTTGGATGCCACATAACCCTGCATAATTCTAAGGATGCAATTAACAGCATGGACCATAACCTTTATTATAAACAGTTCAGCCACATTAATGTGACAGCAGCCTATGTTGGACATCAACGTGCCGTAACCAATCACAGACTGCAGGTGGCAGCACTAGCAATGGAGAGTATAAAGCGAGGGGGGGGGGGGCACATGGTAAACAGCGCACTCATTGTAATAATGTGGAAAAGGAGTGATTTATCTGACATCCAAAAGGACATGATTATTAGCTTTCAAGGCAGAGATGGAAACATTTCCAAAGTGGCTAAGTCTGTAAACTGTTCACATACTACTCCCCAGGTCGTGATTCCCAATTCCTTATGACATAGTGTACTGTGGCTTCTGCATGTCAGTGATTGTTAGACTTCTCACACCAAAGTTTTGGCCTGCCAGCATATTTATTGGCCAGGCATAGAGGGGGACATTACTCGGCTTATCACTGCTTGCAGTCACATTGTTCAGCAACAGGTGGTCCCGCAGGCATCTTTTTCCCTCTGCCAATGTTGCAGCACCCATGAGGGTGTCTACATGTTGATTTTGCTGGGCCCTTCCTATATCAGTATTGGGCTATTGCAGTAGATGCCTGTTCCAAGTTTCCCTACACTGTGTGGAGTCCGTCCACATCCGCAGTGGCCACTATTACGGCCCTGTCTAAGATTTTTGCAGTTGAGGGACTTCCGTATGCTGGGCTACCGATAATGTCCCCCAGTTTGTTCTGTGAGAATTTGCATCTTTTGGTGAGCCTAATGATGTTTATCATATCACAGCTCCACCGTTTCATCTTCAATCTGATACTGAGGTCGAACGCGTGGTTCGGACACTTAAAAATCAGATGTGGAAGTATGTATCTATCAGGACCCCTGAAGGTCCTTTAGTCCAGTTTTCGACTTTGTATCGTTTCACTCTTGTGGGGGACAAGAGCTCAGTAGAACTGCTAGATGGGACGCCAACCATGGAGCCTTCTTCACCTGCTGCATCCAACACTGCTTCCACCAGCGTCGCCAGCTCCGCGTCGATTCCAGACAGGTGCACTTGTCTGGGTTCATGGTTTTGGAGGTTATAATAAGAACAACTTTGTTTCAACATTAATACATTTGTTTCAGGCAAAAGGTACGGTGAATGGAAAGAGAAAAATGTGTCAGGATATGCAAAAAATGTGATAGTATATGAGAACCATATTTAAGAACTCAAGTAATCACCTAATGCATTGAGTCAGTAGGAATTTGTGCAGCATCAGATGTTAAGAAAGAGAGAACATCGTGCAGACATGATTTCGTGCTATTTGTGGTAACATATATAAATTAATGCTCAGTGCAACTCTTTATGGAAAGGTTTGTCCATCCATGTTAAGATGTGTCGTGCTTTCGCCCATCTGGCATCAGTAAAATAACAGTTATCACTGGTAATATTTGAAGAAGTGAAGCAAAGTTGGAGTGTGTATTGCCCTTCAGACCTCAGTTAAAGTAATATGATGACATACAGTGAAGTAATGATTTTAGCAATTCATATTTTGTAATGAGAGTAAAGTTTGCATTTGATAAGCTTCTAGGATTTGTTACTGCAGAGGTTACTTCTGTAGATTCATTTTTTGTATGTGAGGGGCAAAGCAGGTGCTTATTTCTTAGATAATGGAATAATGAGATAATAAGAAGCAAGCATATGAGGTATAATGATGCGGCAATGAAGTAATCAACTAATGTGTTAGGTAAGAAGTTAATGGTTAGGGAGCCTGACTTTGCAGTAAATTTATTATTGAGAATGCACTCCTCTAGATAAGGAGATTAGAATGGAAGGATATGATCGAACCAGCAGACATGAATGATAATGAAATGCTAATTGTGTACAATTACATATGATTTTTGTGTGACTTAACATCTTTAATAACGAATCTGTAACTTACCAAACGAAAGCGTTGGTACGTTGATAGAAACAATAACAAACACACACACAAATTTCAAGCTTTCGCAACTCTTGCTTGCTTCATCAGGAAAGAGGGAAGGAGAGGGAAAGACGAAAGGATGTGGGTTTTAAGGGAGAGGGTAAGGAGTCATTCCAATCGCGGGAGTGGAAAGACTTACCTTGGGGGGAGAAAGGGACAGGTATACACTCACACACACACACACACACACACACACACACACACACACACACACACACACACACATATCCATCAGCACATAACAGACACAAGCAGACATATGTAAAGGCAAAGAGTTTGGGTAGAGATGTCAGTCGAGGCGGAAGTACAGAGGCTCAGTGTGCATCAGTTTAGAACAACAAATAAAGAAATTAACTCGAACAACTAGAGATGAGGTGAAGTTGAATTAACAACATAACTTTCTTTGCACAAAGCTAAGGCAAATGCTTTTTATGATATACTGAAAGTTGAGGACAGTTGTGAAATAACCCTGACATTTGACTGCCAGAAAAACCTTCCACTGTGTAAGCTGGAAGATCAAAGTGCTTATTATAAACGTCAAATGTATGTGTATAATTTTACAATCTGTCAAGGACCATCTGGTTCACAGCAAAACAAGGAGAACACATTTATATACACATGGAGAAAACAGAATTTGCAAAGGGATCCAATGAAACTGTGTCTTGTGCACATCACAGGTTAACATCTACAGATCTAACTGACATCCATACCATCCGACTGATGTCAGAAAGTTGTGGAGGGCAAAACAAAAACCAGATGATGTTCTGTATGCAGTGCTATTTGCCAAGGTGAAACGAGTGAAGATATTCTATCCAATGGTTGGACATTCGTTTCTACCACCCGACAGAATTTTTGGCCGAATAGAAAAAGTTCTCAGGTCTAAAGTCACAATTACCTCGCCAAGTGACTACAATGAAGTGTTTGAGGATCACGGAATAGTTTTACAATTAGGAGATGTCAACAATCTGTGTTGGAAGGATGCAGTTGCTGATGTCATTAAGCCACCTTGTCAAACACTTCAGATTTATCCCTGTAAAATGGGTTGTGATCACCAGAAGTAAACAAAGAAATGCACTACAAAGGGGTGAAGTGCCTTATAGAATGGATGCTGGTGAAGGAAGAGGGATATGCAGACGAGGCAAAGCCTACTCGTCCATGGAGCCAAATGTTATCAGAATTGGAAGAGCCTTAAAGAAAGCTAAAGTGAGGGATATTGATTTCCTGCTCAAAAAGCATTTCGGGCACACTTGGGAAGAAAACGAAAATCTTGCTTTCTACAAGAATGTAATCCATTGTCAGACAGCTGAGAACGATGCAGATGAAGATTCAGACTTTGAAATTCATCCAGAGGACAATAAGTTGCCAGTGTAATTTAGAGGGGATGGGACAGGACTTTAAAGCTTGTGACACATTAACTACTTTCAAACTACTGTTTAATGTCACATACTTTGTAATCACATTCAGCTTTAGTCATTAAATCTTTTGTAACAGTATTAAGGTGTCTTTTTTTATTTTTATGTAATGATAACATATGCACATCAATCTCTACATATGCGTAAGTCTGTAGATCCCTGGAAACAGAGGCAAAACTCAGTGAATCTAAATTATTTTAGGTAATAACTAGCAAAATAAAAGCTGAATATTTCAGGGATTGTCAGAAATATACTCCTTAGGTAAGCACAAATCTATGATGAAAAGTAACTTCGAATATCTGCCATAGGAAGTAAGAAAGAAGTTTTTTGCATTTCATGAAAAAAATGTTCTAGTGCACTCGCTGCATTTTGCTTCATGCAAGATACAATTGATTTGTTTCTTGGGGCACAACATATTCTCAAAGTGGAATTACTGAAATCTTGTCCCTCTGGATAAATTTCTGGAGAATCCGGTGTCTACCTTCAAAATACTAAATGGATATCTATCATTTGAGAGACAAGAAGTTTGTTTGCATTTCAAAATCAGTTCTTGGAGCACAATAAGTTTTCCAAGTCACTGTATAAGTTACATAAAAACTGACAATTGTAGAATCTCTGCCTCCTCTTGGCAAAATTTCTGCGGGCATTCATGAATCAGTCAACTCATATAAATAACTAGGTGTAAATGTTTGTAGAGATATGAAATGGAATAATCACTTAGGATCTATCATAGGTAAGACTGGTGACAGACTTCAGTTCATTGGTAAGATGCTGGGAAAATGCAATCAGTCTACAAGGACAAGACTCGTACAAATGACATCTCATCTTAGAACATTGCTCAGTGTGTTGGACAAGTAGCTAATAGGACTATCAGAGGATATTGAACATATAAAAAGAAGGCTGGCATAAGTGGTCACAGTCTTTTCGGAGTGGAGAGAGGAGGCAGAAGATCACAAAAATGCTGAAAAACCTGGGTTGGTAGACACTTAAAGATAGATTTCATTTATCTATCTCCCAATAAAAGTGAAATTGTTGGAAATAATGGTACTTGGCCCATTCTCAAATGCATTAACAATATCAATACAGTTTCACTGGACATGGACATCTGATGACAGCTACAAGACTTTGCACAGTGGCTTCACCATGTCTCACACCATTAGTCAATGGAGGATACAACTGTACAAATTCTTAACATTAGCTGTATAAATGAAGTAGAGCAGGTGTCATCACAGATCCTGCAATTCATTAGTTTGAAGGAGTTGATATTGGTCCATTCATAATTTTCATTGTCTCCCTGCAGTGGAGAGTCACAGCACATAATGTGCACCTAGTACCAAGAGCATTACAAACAGCAAGTGGAGGGGAGGGGTTGTATCTGTCGGCTAATGTCTCAGAACCAAGAGGGAGCCTTTCAGAACCATCTTGGAGTGTGCAATACCTTAAACTGCCTTGAATGATGTCTGTGCCATCACAGGCTATATCAGTGACTTGCTTTGCTATCAATATAGTCCGCTTGGTGGGAACCTCTCTGACAGGTCTCCTGGCAACTCATGGAGACACTCCCATAAGGTGACATTCATGCACCTCAGCACACTGATACAGAGGCATGCGCCTTATGAAGGGAAAGTTGTGGGTCTGCACTGAATGGAGTGTGCTGCCTTATGTAAGAAGACAAACACTTGGGGTCCACAACTGTTGTGGTGTGTTTAGTTTGGAACACAGCAGAATTGCAGAAGCTGTGACCAAGGTCAGTATGTGTCATAATGGCAGTTATTATTTGAAAGGGGTATAACACTCAACCATTGGAAGGAACAGTACCTTAGCTAACTGCCACTGCTTGAAATTAATGACGAGGAGCTTTCTTGATGAACTTCAAATGTTTATGTGGATTGTAACTCACCACCCTGGTTACAAAGTGCCAAATTGTGGGACAGTTACCAGATTGTTAGCTGCAGCAAGCAGCTGACATTGTAATTTTGTCAGAGACAGCAAAGGACTTGGAAGAGCTGTTGAATGGCATGGACATTGTCTTGAAAGGAGAATTTAAGATGAACATCAACAAAAGCAAAACGAGATTAATGGAATGTAGTCAATTAAATCAGGTGATGCTAAGGCAACTAGTAGATGAGTTTACTATTTGGGCACCTAAATAACCGATGATGGCTGAAGTAGAGAGGACATAAAATGTAGACTGGCAACGGCAAGAAAAGTATTTCTGAAGAAGAGAAATTTGTTAACATTGGACATAGATTTAGCATTAGGAACCCTTTTTTAAAGTAGTTGTGTGGAGCGTAGCCATTTATGGGACTGAAACGTGGACAACAAACAGGTTAGACAAAAAGAGGATAGAAGCTTTCAAAATGTGGTGTTACAAAAGAATGTTGACAGTTAGTGGTTACACCACATAACTAATTAGGAGGTACTGAACAGAATTGGGGAGACAAGAAATTTGTGGCACAACTTCACCAAAAGAAGAAACTGCTTGATAGGACACATTCTGAGACATCAAGGAATCACCAACTTAGTATTGAAGGGAAGTGTGTGTGTGTGGGGGGGGGGGTTAAAAATGGTAGAAGGAGACCAAGAGTGCAGTAAGCAGATTCAGAAGGATGTAGCTTGCAGTAGTGGGGTTGACATTCACAGAGGTCAGTGTGGAGAACTATGTCAAACCAGTCTTCAGACTGAAGATCACAACAAGTGACTTACCATATTTCAAATGTCAGTAGATGTTATTCACTGTTCTATTTGAGGGTCATCAGCAGGTGGGCAAAAAGTTATTAGTTTTGCTGTGTGATTCACGGTTTGCTTGAGTCACATGACCTGCCCTCTTTTGAGTGAACTTTGGCATAGAGTCATTAAGCAGTTTATTGCCAGTTGTTACCTGTTAGTTTATGTATTATGTAATTACCATCTGTGAATTTCAGACTGACATTATGCTCATATCTGTTATATAGAGAGAAGTGTAATTAAAGGCTACCTTTGATTGGTCAAACACAGCAGACAGTTGGATGTGCCCATAGAAACTGTAAGCTTTAAAATTCACACCTTCAAGGTTGATTGCTATGCTTGAAGATGGTTTGTACCATATAGGCACTACATTCTAATACTAGTTTATCTTATAGGTTAAAACGTGATTGTTCTTGCTCTCATTAATTGTTATATGTACTACATGTTTAAATTAAGAAAACCTGCTCAGTGTGTGTATTCCCACCCCTTGTTTATCGAGTTTCGTATGGTTGTTAATGAGTTCAGTGAGTAGGAATTATATTCTTTAATTATGGGTTTGTGCCACTGATGGCAACTATTGTTGATTCAAATTGAGATCTCTTTACTGAACTTTCATTTATCTGCTTCTGCTAAACCAGAGTTAGGCTCAATTCCATCTTCAGGTCAGACAGCGTGTTATTTTCTTCTTCTTCTTCTTTTGCTTCGTAAGGTTTCTGTAGATATTGATGGCACTTTGGTGCCATAGTACGAGTTGAGGCAAAGGTTAATGGCCTCTCGCTCTCACTGCGGTCTGTGGCAGTTTTCTTCTGTCTCATGCAAATACCCTTGTCAGAGGCTGAGTAACTCTTAGAATTAATACCACCTCTTTCTTTCTTCTTTTGAGTTAACTGCATCTCAGCTTTAAAAAAATTGTGTCACTTTACTTTAAAGGGCTCATTTCACCATTCACTATATTTTGCCAATTTTTAAAATTTTGTGCAATCAATTGCCTGGGTATTCATTTTGACCTGTGACCAAGACGAACATCTTCCTTTCATTTATTATTACCTTATATTCACTACTGCAGCTGACGCAGTTTCCGTTATGCTGGGCACAGCTGCCTCAAGTGTGTGATTTTATAAACGTCTCTATGGCAATGCCACTTCATAGATCTATAGATAGCTATTGTTTTCACCTAAACCCATTTGCTCTTCGCAGCTGGAAACTGTCAAAAGCACTGCCAAGTGCCAGGGATTTCCTCAAGTTGACACTACTGTAGGAGTGTCTTAGTAGTGAAGAATAAATGTGCTAAAACTTCATGCATAATGCAGCATTTTTCGTGTATTTCAGTGTTTATGACATATCTCTTAAACTGTGTGTCATACAATGATATATTTGTGTAGGTACCTTCAGCAGCATTTGTGTGTACTATCTGCAAAATTTATTGTGAATAGATTTAGTAGCAAAGAAGTAATAAATTTAAATGTCATGCACATGGCAGTTTTTCATGCATCTCTGTTTATGACATTATATCTCCTGGACTACATGTGGCACCATGATATAATTTTGTGATTGCTTTTAGTGGGATATCTGGATAGTGTCTGAAATTTATTGTAAATAGTGTTTGTAGCACACAAGTAATAAATTTAAACATCATGCATGATGCAGTACTTTTTTTATTCACACCTCATTGTTTATGATATCATAAATAGTTATGTGGCGCCGATGAGGTCGACACCAGCATTGATATGCGTTCGTCTTTGGACTCTGGGCATTGTCTTTGGGCTGTTCCGCCGAGAGCAGTTCTTTGTGAGCCTTGCATGTGTTTAGGTGAATAAATGAACTACTGCTAAGTGGGTGTTGTTTGGTGTAACCAACCCAAACTCACACCTCACTGGTGACCCTGAGTTGTAACATCTTCCGTTTTACTGTGTCCGCGACCTCCGCGTCGCTTATTTTCGCGTGTATTACATCGACACAGCTTTCGAACAATGACTTCGGCCCAGCGCCTAACGCCGTATTTTGTGATCGATATGCATCGTGTTGTGGGTGATGTACACCCGCCAGGACTGCCTCTCACGCGATGATTACGTGAGACGTTTTCGAGCCTGCAACAATAAGTGTGGTTAGGAGTGCGCATGACTCCGGCTATCAAATGCCTTTGTTCCCACCACATGTGCCCTCCCTCATTGACTGTGCAGTTACCTCTTACGGATCTCTGTGCAGTGCGGGACCAATGCCAATTTCTGCAAATGCTTCATTGGACAAGCTACCACCGCCAGGACAATTTGCCACGCCGCAATCCATGCAGTATTACGCGGATACCTGCCACGTGGCTGGAACTGCTTCGTTCACAGGTCTACCTCGTCAGCATCCGGCCAGCGCCTGCCTCGCTTCAGCATCAGCACATGCCTTTCTACTTCAATACTTCGGCCTGCAACAGGAACAATAACTTGTTATCTATGCCTGACCTCCATCTCCGTCCCACTGCTACACCTCAGTGTTTTGTGCCATGACATTCACCTTATCTGCACACTGTTTTCAGTGGAGTGTCTATGAACAGTGAACATTCACACATTCCGTCCCACGTTCAACATCATTTCCCACACCGTGCTTCTGGGCAGCCCGCACCTCCGCAGCCCGCTCAGTCACAACGTGTCACCTTCACGCTGCCACCCGAACAGCCGTCGTTGCCACATCCCCTGGAGGCACACTCTCCTCGAATACTACAGCAGTAACAGCTCGATCCAGACAGTGCCCCGACAAACTCAACTCAACCTGTTCTTCCGAACATTCTAAAATGCTTACCAATGCTGCCGCCGTTTAATCCCGACAGAGCAACAACCTGGTTCAAAATTGTGGACGAAGTGCTCGACAATTACAAACTCGACGAGTCAACCAGGTTTCTGTGCCTCATCACCCACCTGCACGACCAGGAGGACTTGATTGCTGACCTGGTCGATGTCCCGGACTCATCTACCCGGTACACTCTAGCCAGAAAGACAGTTCTACGTCGGCTTGCACGCTCAACTGAGGCAGCAGTACGGCAAGTGCTCCACGTTGAGCAATTAGGCAATGACAAACCTTACCAGCTCTGGAGACAGCTATGTCTCCTGGTCAGTGCCGATCTATTCTCTGACACAGCTCTCCTCGCCATCTGGTCAGATAAAATATCACCTCAAATCCGTTTTGTTCTGGCTCAAAGGTCTCCTGAACCTATCAAACAAAGAATGACAATTGCTGATGAGCTACATGATGCATCATTGCTCTATTTCGCCACCCACTGCCTACCTGGCAAGTCTCAGGTTCAGGCTCATCGCCCTGCGGCCGGACATGGCTGGGACCGTACTGTGCCTACTGTTCCGCTTGCTCCGGGAAGTAGTAAACAACCAACTGGGACGTCACTAGCTTCGCCCACAGTCACACCCCCTCCTGCAACCGAACCTGCTGTGGCCACCGCCACTGGCAACGAACTTTCCGCAGGAAATGCAACCGCACTACCCGTACTGTTACTTCCACACACGGTTTGGTGAGGTGGCACGGAACTGCAGACCACCCTGCTACTTCCCAAACGCCAATCGCAGGTAGGTCCGGGTGCTGCCTCCTGCACACAATATGACAGGCACCCCTCAGCGCTCCATTCTGTCTGGGAACGACCGGATAATTGTGGACGACTTTACATTAAAGACATTTCGTCGCGATACCTTTTCCTAGTGGACACTGGCGCCGATGTTTCGCTCCTGCCTACGTCCTTACCGTCGCCGAACATCCGCCCTCATCATACTTCACTGCAAGCCGTTAATTCAACTAAACTACAATGCTCGGGTTCAACTTCACACATCATCTCATTCTCCGCAAACTCGAGTGGACTTTTTTAGTGTGCGAAATTGACAAACCTATACAGGGCGGCTCATCTCATCCGTACATTCTCATCTCGGTCAACGACGTTACAAGAAACCACGCACAAGTGCCTTGTCGAGCTTGAACACGTTGTTCGTCTACGCCAGGAAAACTACAAGCTCTCCTTCGGGCTCCACGAAACACAGCTCCAGCTCTCCGATGCAGCAAAGGAATTACAGACACTACAGCAAGGACAAAGCAAGGTCAGTAAGGGCGCCGAATCTGCTTGCAGTCCCAGCAATCGAGCCTCCATGTGTTCACCTCCCGCTACTCCTCGCAAGTGTGTTATCAAGACTACCATAACACGTACTAACAGTTCCGCAGGGCCACACCCATCGTGCATCCTCATCCCAATGCGCAGCTTTTCATCACCATGGACGCGAGCGATACTGCCATCGGTGCTATCCTTAGCCAGACATTCGATGGCCAAACTTCGACTCTGCAGTTCTCGCGCAAGCTCACCAATGTACAACGGAAATATTCCGCGTTTGACAGGGAGTTGCTCGCGGTCTACGAAGTGGCCAAGCATTTTAAGACTGACATTGAGGGACGCCCTTTATATGTTTTAACGGACCACAAACCCCTGGCTGTGGCCATTACAAACCCGCCTGCTTGCCGTTTCAGATACATGGACTCCATATCTCAGTTCACCACCGATGTCAGACACATAAAGGGTGCTGACAATATAGTTGCTGATTTCCTTTCACTGTTAGACCTCTGAATTGCCTAACCTCCAACCCGCCGACGAGGAAACACAAAACCTGATTTCAGACTCTACTTCTTCACTACACTTTGTCCGCACCACCTTCCCTGGCATTTCTGGTGAGATCTGGTGCGACGTCAGTACGGGCACGTTATGCTCCCTCGTCCCAACCACACTCCGTCGAGCTATCTTCAATGCATTGCATAATTTAGTCCACCTCGGTGTTCGTGCATCCACCCGTCTCGTAGCGGAGCGCTTTGTGTGGAGAAATGTCAACAAGGACTACCAGCAATGGGCACGCTCCTGCATCGCGTGCCAATGCTGCAAAGTACACAAGCACACCCCCCCCCCCCCCCCCCAGATCCTTTTTGATCCCTCCTGGACGTTTCCAGCATATTCATACTGACATTGTCGGCCTTCTCTCCCCCTCTAACAGCTTTCGTTATGTTCTCTTGTCTATTGACCGAACAACCCGCTGGGTCGAGGCTGTCCCCCTCCCCGATATTACTGCAGAAACTGTGGTTCGAGCTTTCGTCGAGTCATGGGTATCGCATTTCGGATGTCCAGCTATCATCATGACTGACCAGGACAGACAATTTGAGTCGGCCCTGTTCAACGGGATTTGTAACATTTGCAGCATCCAGCACATCCATACTACAGCATATCACCCACAAAGTAACGGGCTAGTCGAGCACTGGCACCACACTTTCAAGGTGGCTCTTCGATGCCACAACTCTCTATGGATGGAGGCCCGTCCCCTTGTGCTACTCGGCATTCGTGCGATCTACTCTCCTGGAAATGGAAAAAAGAACACATTGACACCGGTGTGTCAGACCCACCATACTTGCTCCGGACACTGCGAGAGGGCTGTACAAGCAATGATCACACGCACGGCACAGCGGACACACCAGGAACCGCGGTGTTGGCCGTCGAATGGCGCTAGCTGCGCAGCATTTGTGCACCGCCGCCGTCAGTGTCAGCCAGTTTGCCGTAGCATACGGAGCTCCATCGCAGTCTTTAACACTGGTAGCATGCCGCGACAGCATGGACGTGAATCGTATGTGCAGTTGACGGACTTTGAGCGAGGGCGTATAGTGGGCATGCGGGAGGCCAGGTGGACGTACCGCCGAATTGCTCAACACGTGGGGCGTGAGGTCTCCACAGTAAATCGATGTTGTCGCCAGTGGTCGGCGGAAGGTGCACGTGCCCTTCGACCTGGGACCGGACTGCAGCGACGCACGGATGCACGCCAAGACCGTAGGATCCTATGCAGTGCCGTAGGGGACCGCACCGCCACTTCCCAGCAAATTAGGGACACTGTTGCTCCTGGGGTATCGGCGAGGACCATTCGCAACCGTCTCCATGAAGCTGGGCTACGGTCCCGTACACCATTAGGCCGTCTTCCGCTCACGCCCCAACATCGTGCAGCCCGCCTCCAGTGGTGTCGCGACAGGCGTGAATGGAGGGACGAATGGAGACGTGTCGTCTTCAGCGATGAGAGTCGCTTCTGCCTTGGTGCCAATGATGGTCGTATGCGTGTTTGGCGCCGTGCAGGTGAGCGCCACAATCAGGACTGCATACGACCGAGGCACACAGGGCCAACACCCGGCATCATGGTGTGGGGAGCAATCTCCTACACTGGCCGTACACCACTGGTGATCGTCGAGGGGACACTGAATAGTGCACGGTACATCCAAACCGTCATCGAACCCATCGTTCTACCATTCCTAGACCGGCAAGGGAACTTGCTGTTCCAACAGGACAATGCGCGTCCGCATGTATCCCGTGCCACCCAACGTGCTCTAGAAGGTGTAAGTCAACTACCCTGGCCAGCAAGATCTCCGGATCTGTCCCCCATTGAGCATGTTTGGGACTGGATGAAGCGTCGTCTCACGCGGTCTGCACGTCCAGCACGAACGCTGGTCCAACTGAGGCGCCAGGTGGAAATGGCATGGCAAGCCGTTCCACAGGACTACATCCAGCATCTCTACGATCGTCTCCATGGGAGAATAGCAGCCTGCATTGCTGCGAAAGGTGGATTTACACTGTACTAGTGCCGACATTGTACATGCTCTGTTGCCTGTGTCTATGTGCCTGTGGGTCTGTCAGTGTGATCATGCGATGTATCTGACCCCAGGAATGTGTCAATAAAGTTTCCCCTTCCTGGGACAATGAATTCACGGTGTTCTTATTTCAATTTCCAGGAGTGTATAATGAAGACCTCAACGGCACAATAGCCAAGTTCGTATACGGTCAGAATATTTTTCTCCCTGAACTTGTGAATGTTTCCGTTTCTCTCCCTCAGTCTGACTTACCTTCCTTCGTGAACCACATCAGACGCCACTTCATCAACCTCCATATCCCTTCGCCCACCAGCCATTCCCGCCCTAAGGTTCACGTCCCGAAAAAAAAAAAAAAAAAAAAAAACGGTTCATGGGACTTAACATCTGTGGTCATCAGTCCCCTAGAACTTAGAACTACTTAAACCTAACTAACCTAAGGACATCACACACATCCATGCCCGAGGCAGGATTCTAACCTGCGACCGTAGCGGTCATGCAGTTCCAGACTGAAGCACCTAGAACCACACGGCCACAGCGGCCGGCTCATGTCCCAAAATCTCTGGACAATTGCGAGTATGTCATGCTCTGAGATGACACTGTCTGTGCTCCCCTCCAACCTCCACATACCGGCCCGTACTGAGTTCTCCAGTGCTCTGCCAACACCTATGACATCGAGATGAAAGATTCAGCTGTTACAGTCTCTCTCAACAGACTTAATCCTGCTCATGTCTAGCCTTCTTCTTCTCCCCCCCCCCCTCCCCCCTCCTTCAGGCCATGACCACGCCACTCACTGTCGTGGCTCATGACGCTCCGAACACTCCCTCCACGTCGGACTTACACACTCGATCGAGTGACTTCCAGCTCCAAGTGTCGAGCTCTCCTCTGACCTCGTCCTCTGCGCCGGTCTCAGACACTCTGTTAAGTGACTTCTCGCTCCAGTCGTCGAACTCTCCTCTGACCTCGCCCTCAACTCCGGTCTCACGCACTCCGTCGAGTGACCACATGCTCACCACATCAAGCTTACTTATGATCACACCCTCGCTGCCGGACCCTTTGACCTCTCCACCGTCGCCTGCCTCGCCTTGTGGAGGTCTCTCATGCCCCCATCTTGAACGTGCCCTCACTCAAGGTGTTTGTGCCTGTTCCCCCGGACATAATCCATGACATCTCAATAATACTGCGCGATTATACGCTGTTCATCATGTGTTTCTCTTCATCCAGTGCTCATGACACAACCTCCACCATTCCCTGCCTCCCGCCGACGCTGACCTGGACATGCTTTGTGTGTTCACCACGCCCACCGGAGACATCATCGTCGTCGCTCCGTTCCACCCGCAAACCGCCAGCCTACCTGTCGCTGCACGACCAGCACGCCCAGTAAGATGCCCGGCTTGCTTCAGTGACTTCCAGGTTCGGTGGCCGAACCTTCCTTCACGACATCTACCCACACAGCTCCGTGTGTGGCGCCGATGAGGTCGACACCATCATAGACACTGAGCATTGTCTTTGGGTTGTTCCGCCATGAGCAGCTCTTTGTTGATGATGATGATGAATTTGGAGTATTCAACAGCATAGTTGTCAATACACTTACTGGGGTAAACCAAGTGACAAGAGACAAATTTCTGACACATTCAATGTGTTCAAATTCAACTGCTAAGGCTCTTTTTGCCTCTTGCTTATTCCGTGAGTATTAATCTCATGTGGTCTTGAAATAAAAGTTGCCAATCATTAATGAAGACTCAAGGTGATTACTTCTATGCCACTTATACTTGGAGGAAGAAGTGTGTGTTTGTGTGTGTGTGTGTGTGTGTACTAAGCAACCGGAGGACTGACTTATAAGTTATAGCAGAGAAATGAATATAAGTCCAATGCTCAACACATGGTCATATAATATGTATTTGAGGAAAACCATGGACAGTATTGATGCCTTGCTAAAGGCATGAGTGACAGGACCATCAACTGGCAGTCTGAAATTGTCAAAGATGGACCCTATCAGACTGCCAGTACGATCTGGGACCAATGTTAATTTCCATTGGCAATGAACTGCACTTGGTACAAGCTACATTAGGTGTAACATTTTGTTTTGTGGTAAATTTAAATTTGTGGTGGGTCACAATGCTGCATAAAAATAGTAGATATGATGTAGTTGTGGTAGCTTCAAAATAGGGGCTCTCCACAGTATTACATGAGACCATAATTCCACTTTAACTTTGTGATGTGCTGCATGTTTTCTTTTGACTCCAGCCATTTTTACCTGTTAAATTATCATGATCAATTCCAGGCTGGACATGATCGCTTCATATAGATATTTTTCAGAAAACGTAAGTGGACATCCACATTATGGTCGATAGCAACAGCTTGTGTGCCAGTCCTCCAGCATTTGCAAACACTGCTGACATGTCGTGACACCACTAGCATGTCACACAGTGCCAAAGTCCTCACCATTGGATGCTATGTCACTGATATCTCAATCGATTTACAAGTTATTACTCCACATTCCCATTGCTTATCACCCTAGCAATCTGCCAATCATAATTGGTGAAACAACGTTGAAGTTTGGGCCCATGCTCCCCAGCAAAATGCTAAAATTTTTAATGTAGGTAACAATGTAAAATAATCTATGGGCCTCATTGCTTTCACAACTTGTCAGAAACAAATGTCATCTCATGACAAAGGCAAATTAGGGGCAAAGTTTGCCTGAAACTGCTATGTCCTAGTAAATTATATCATAATTTGACTATATTTGTAACCTCCTTTTCAATGTCAATTGATTACAACCTTAAAGAAGCATATGATATGAATCATTTAGTCTATTTTAACTTTGAAGTGCTGCCTAGAAATAAGGAAAACTAGTGCAATGTGTGAGTTATGATGTACCCCTTATATCATAATCAAGCACTAAGATATTTACGAGCTAGAATTTGGCAATGCTTCAGAGTCACATTAGGGCCGCTATTGCATAACAAGATATTGTGTGGTGTGCATGGGAGAATGCAGAAAATGTGTATCTATAGAGTTAGTTTCATGTTCAATGGATCATTTTGCACGATTAATCTTAATTATGTGGAACGAGGCATTTCCCATTCGCTTCACAAATTACTCTGTAAATGTGACCACTTGGTGAACATGTATCATTTCTTTTATTTTTATTTACTTATTATACAATTTTTTAAATATACAATATAGAAATAATCTCTTCAACAGAAGTGATTGTTAATAGAAAGAAAATGGTACATATTGATAAAATTATTGATGTCTAGATAGACGGGGAGGTACATGCGTAATAAAACTGCATTTCATCAATCAGCCTAACTTTTTTAAATACAGCTTCTGTCAGGACACAAGACAGATAAAGAAATAGTGACAAAAATACTTTTATTGACAAATTTATTACAAAGGAATTTTCTGCCATTTTACAGAGATCAACTCCAACATTCGGTCTTTCAGACTGTAAAAGAAATAATAACTAACTTTAAAATACAAGAATATTTTCTTTCCTGCACGCCTGAATAACACGTTCATGAAGTGATGTTTATAAACAAACATAAATGAGAAAATGTAGTTAACAAGTCAAACAAACAGAACACAACGAAATCAAAGTAGGAAATAGTTGCCACTAAAGTTCTTAATTATCTGGCTCACAATCGGCATCTTCAAACTGCCCAGCTTCTGTTTCCATTGGCTCATCTTGTTGCAGCTGCTGCTGCCCATTTGCAGCAGTGAACGAAGAATCTGAAATTAAGTCCATGAACAGTCAAGTTAAATGTTTAGCACCAGGTAATATATTTAAAATTTTCTTTTAGTCCCTGTAATTCCATTTCAATCATTTATCACATATTTTATGAGAACTCTGTTAATAAAAGGGCATCTTGGTAATGTTATGTAATAGCATAAGGGGATTCAATTCGCACATGGATATGTTCTGAGGTGGTGATAGTATATTGCTTAAATGAGAGCGTGCATCAGATGAAAATGTTAGATGAAGATTTCCTGTGAGATGTAAGGAGAGTTGAGACACAGACGACTATGGCAGAGATATTACATTCGTATTCTTACATTTTGATTCTTATTTTTGGATGGGGAAAACACACTACTTAGGAAAGAACAGACGAACTGACTGAGCAATCGTATGATAGACAATTCCATAGGTTGGGTCTGGTGGTCTCATGGTAAGGCACATAACTGGAAACAGAGAGGTTGCGGAATCAAATCACAGTCTGCCCAGGGAAATTTTTTACTCTGCCTTTATACTAACCTTCCCCTCCCAACGATGTGTAGATATGCCAGGAATGATATGTAGTTCAGATTCCACATTCAAGTAAGTTCCCCTTCCCCAATAGGTTTTCTGGGGTAGATTAAGGGTACCCAAATTGCCAAAGTCACATCCAACTAAAAGAACTTGCAAATAGGCAGCTGAACATCCCCCTTGATGGACTCTTAGCAGTCATCCCATAAGAGTTCACTTCTAGTATTTCCAAACAGCTAGCTACACAATTCTTATGTTGCTGGACCTTCTCAGGGATCAGCCAGTCACAAGCTGCCAGTCAATTAAGACACTGTTAATAATCATAATAAAAACCACCAACCTCCATTACCGTTTAACATCCACTGCTGGGCAAATGCTTACTCCATGCCACAGTCTTCACTTATACAAATCTGTACTGCTCCTGTATGTTTTCTAATGTCTTCTGCCGACCTTCCAATAGGTTGTCTTATCAGCCAATATTTTTCTAAAATCGATTTAGTGAACACATGCTTGCCATTACAGTTTATTTTTAAATCATCAGTTGTCATTTGAATATATTCTAATTCCAATCCTCAAACCCCCCCCCCCCCACCACCACCACCCCCACAACCGTGGACGGGGGGCTTACAGACTGCAACAATACAGGTAGTTGTACCATAGGTGCATTCACAACACAATGAAGGGATACCTGTGGATAGCAAGACTAACCCAAAGTCCCAGAAGAGGGGCAGCAACTTTTCAGTAGTTGTAGGGGCAAACATTCAGGATGGTTAACTGATATGGCCTTGCAACATTAGCCACCAGGGCCTTGTTGTGCCAGTACTGTGAACATCTGAAAGTAAGGAAAAACTACAGCTGTGACTTCAGAGTGAGCTTCGGGCAACATTGGACTGAAACAGAGGAAAGGAATACAATAGAAAACAAATCGGTAGCATTGAGGGATAAAACAGAGAAGACAGCAGAGGTTCACAAAAGAAAAGACATAGCCTAGTAGAAATCCTTGGATAACTCAGGAGACATTGAATTCAAAATACCAAAAGGAGAAAACAGAAAAAAAATGCAGCACTTGAATCAGGAGAAAGGAATACAGACGTTTAAGAAATGAAAGGGAGAATGTGCAAACTGAGTAAGCAGGGATGGCTATAGAACAAATGCAAGGCTGTAGAAGTAGGAGAACTACAGGAAAAGTAGATGCTGCCTGTAGGAGGGTTAAATAGACTTTTGAAGAAAGAGAAGCAACTGTATGAACATCAAAAGCTCAGATAGCAAGACAGTACTAAGCAAAGAAAGAAAACTGAAAGGTGGAAGGCATATATAGTGTGAAACAAACTTGAGCACAATATAATAGAAAGAGGAGAAGGAGTAGGTGAACATGAGGTGGAAATACAATACTGCGAAAAGATTGACACAGGACTGAACAACCTAAGTAGAAACAGGACCCATATAATAGATGAATTTCTCTCAGAATTATTGAGACCCTTGGAAGAGGAGCCATGACAAAATTATTCCACTTGGTATGCAAGATATGAGACAGGTAAAACACCCTCAGACTTCAAGAAGAAAATAAAATTCCAATTTCAAAGAAGGCAGGTGCCGACAGGAATGAATATTAACAACCATCAGTTTAGCAAGTCATGGTTGCAAAATACTGACTGAATTATTTACAGAAAAAAGGAAAAACAGGTAGAGGTCAAGTTTAGTCCCATAGGAACTGACCACAAAAAAAGAGGCCGACCATGAGAAAGATTCTGTATTCCGAAGAAATGTAGGAACACATGAGGCAACGCCACCCTTTGACATATCTCACAAGATAAGTTGAAGAACGGCAAACCTACGCTTATAGCATTAGCAAAATTAGAGAAATGCTTTTGACAATGTGGACTGCACCACACTCGTCGAAATTTTGAAGGTAACGGAGACAAATTATAGGGAGTAAAAGGTTATTTACAGCTTGTACAGAAACTAGACTGCAGGTATAAGAGTGGAAAGACATGAAACAGAAGTCATAGTTGAGAAGGAAGTTAGACAGGATTGTAGCCTATTCCCAATGTTTCCATCTGTACATTGAGCAAGATGTGAAGAAAAGCTAGGACAAATTTGTAAAAGTTACATTCAGAGAGAAGAAATGAAAACTTTGAGGTTTGCTGATAACATTTTAACACTGTCAGAGATGGCAAAGGACTTTGAAGAGTAGATGAACAGAATATTTAATGTCTGGGAAAAGAGACAATAAGATTAACATCAATACAAGTAAAACAAGGATAATGGAATGCAGCTGACATAAATTAGACAACACTGAGGGAATTAAAAAAGGGTAAGAGACCTTAGAAGGTATGGAAGATGCAAAATGCCGACTGGGAACAGCAAGAAACGTATTTCTGAGAGGGCGCAGGAGGGGAATTAGTTAACATTTAAAATAAATTTATATGCTAAGAAGTCTTTACAATGGTATCTGTGTGGATTGTAGCCTTGTATGGAAGTGAGATGTGAGCAATATGCAATTCAGATGAGAAGTAGAGTAGTTCTATAGAAGAACACAGAGGATTATATGGATGAAATCCAAGTTTTCTCACCTCCCGCCTAACTATCATAGTACTTGCAGTGGGTCCTGATGCAGTTTGGAATTCTTGTGTGATGGTCTGGATAGACGTCTGCCTATTACACATTACGACCCTCTCCAACTATCAGCAGTCTCTGCCAGTCAACAGATGAGGTTGGCCTGTACGCTTTTGTGCTGTACGTGTCCTTTCACATTTCCACTTCACTATCACATCGGAAACAGTGGGCGTAGGGATGTTTACGAGTGTGTAAATCTTGCGTACAGACGTATCACATAGGTGACACCCTATCACCTGCCCACGTTCGAAGTCCGTGAGTTCCACGGAGTGCCCCAGTCTGCTCTTTTTGGAAATTTATGGTAAGTTCCTATGGGATGAGACTACTGAGGTCATCGGTCCCTAGGCTTACACACTACTTAATCTAACTTAAACTAGCTTACTCTAAGGACAACACACACACATCCATGCCCGAGGGAGGACTCTGATTCGGACCTCGGCAAGGCACCTCAGACCACACGGCTACCCTGTACGGCCCTTTCTGCTCTCTCATGATGTCTGCTGAGGTCGCCGATATGGAGTACCTGGCAGCACGAAAAATGTTATGTTTTTTGGGGTGTCCGGATACATTTGATCAATAGTGTAGTCAAATGTTATTCTCTATGGAACTTCTTACAGGCATCACAAGCAGTCATAGACTTTGAAAGATTGGATCTCAAGACAGAAATACTTCAACAAGCACAAATAACGGACACTGCTCTGCGCAGCTGTTTGCCGTTGAAGATGGCGATATCCCATCATCAACAAGACAAATTCCAGTCATCAGTCTATATAATCAGTTAAATTGTGAAGCTTTTGTCAATTACAGGAAGCTACTCAGGTTCTCAAAATAAATCTACATGGGCAATCATAACCATCAAAGGTGGTCAAGGAGAACTTTGAATCAATAACTGCCACAAGCAGCCATTAACTTATCACTACACACATGCATGTAGGGACATGCCAAAACATTCTAGAAAGGGCAGCCTAATGCCATCAACAAAGAATTGTGCTTCACTCTCACTACAGACACCTGATGGCAGAAAGGTATTGTCAAATTTCCAATATGATCCAGCCTGACCTAAGAACAATATCGGCAAGAGAGAGCCATTCTGTGCCAGTTTGCAGATGCTTTCAAATTTGAAGCCCATATATGACAGACCATGCGGCACACCAAAAAACACAATATTATGGGGATCATCCAGCACTCAGCCAGCACACATATACAGTGTCGCTGGCTGAACAATGGATACTCAGGAGGAAGTGGAGAATATGCTGGAAGATGACTTCACTGAATCTTTGGAGAGTCCTTGGCCCTCTCCTGTGGTCCCTGTAAAGAGCAATGATGGCCCATGGCATTTCTGTGACAACTACCGACTGAACCAAATTACGGAAAAAGAACTTGCCCATTGCCACTCCTTCGTAACATCCTAGACTGCATGGCAGTAGCAAAGTATTTCTCAACTACGAACATGCAGATAAGCTACTTGCAAATTGAGGCTGATGAAGTTGACTGGAAAACAATACCTTCATAACTCTTGAAGGTCTGTAAGAGTTGAAAGTTATGCCATTTGGACTATGCCAGCCATCTTGAAGCCTATGAAGGACAACCTGTTTCGACATATTAAATGGATAATGTGTCTTTGCTATCTGGATGACACTGTCGTTTCTCCAAAGATATTTGAAGAATATCTGTATCAGCTGACAACCATGATGCAGAGCATTCAGATTGCAGACCTCCACCTGAGTCAAAAAAGTGCCTCATTGTCAGCTGAGAAATAAAAATTCTGGGGACATCTAGTCAATGACTATCATGTCCATCCCAATCCAGTGAAAATAAGAGCAGAGTTTCCTTCTCCTCGATATATTCGTGATGTGAGATGTTTTCTCGAAATGTACTCATACTACCAACGATTTATAAAGGACTTCTGTATAAAGAAACATTTCTTGCAAGAACTACTACAAGGAGACACCAAATTTCTTTGGAATGAAATGCAAGAAACATCTTTCCTTATCATTAAGGAGATGCTAATAACTTCTCCAGTCATAGCACTGTATGACAAGAATTCCAAGACAGAACTTCATACTGACACTAGCAGTTATGGCATCACCATTGTGACAGACTATGCTGGCTGACTAGCCTCAATGATCAACCGACTGGCAATATGGGCACTGAGACATTAAGAGTACAATGTAATGGTTGAATACAAAAACAATGCCAACACTGCCTTTCCAGGAAACCGATAGTGGAACTCAGCAGCATGGACAAACTCTCAGTCACCACTGCACTAAATGACATTGCTACTGAACGCATGAAAATTCCAGGATTGCTGTAAACAATAGCAGCCTTTTAAGATTGGGGAACTGACCAAAGGCTAATTCCTATTAATAAACAAAACATTGTATAAGAGCAACTATGATTCAATGGGATGGAAATGAATGCTCAACATTCCATCTCATCTACGGCCAGCTAATCTTAAGTTTTTCCATGACATTCCAACAGGGATCTGTGAAGACTATACATACACTACTCGCCATTAAAATTGCTACACCAAGAAGAAATGCAGATGATAAACGGGTATTCATTGGACAGATATATTATACTAGAACTGACGTGATTACATTTTCACGCAATTTGGGTGCATAGATCCTGAGAAATCAGTACCCAGAACAACCACCTCTGGCCGTAATAACGGCCTTGATACGCCTGAGCATTGAGTCAAACAGAGCTTGGATGGCGTGTACAGGTACAGCTGCCCATGCGGCTTCAACACGATACCACAGTTCATCAAGAGTAGTGACCGGCGTATTGTGACAAGCCAGTTGCTCGGCCACCATTGACCAGACGTTTTCAATTGGTGAGAGATCTGGAGAATGTGCTGGGGTGGCGTGGGGTGGGGGGGTTATTTACGGGTGCTCAATGATGAGGTTATCAGCACCCGTACAAAAATTAGTACAAATAAATGTGGTTAAATCACACAAAAAAGTACGAAGCACTCTAAGACAAAACTGCACTCACTCTTTCCGTATCTAACTTATGATAGCCCACACAAACACAGTATTTCACATTCTGTAAGATACTGAAAAAATGGTCAGATGTTCTAAAACTGTGAATTAAAACACAAGTAAGACAAGCAGAAAATTAAAATAGAATAACAAGAATATGTGTCTGATTTATCACTAACAAAAAGCACGGACAAGCCAGTCACCCTGCCTGATAACATGTTAAAAATGTCATCCTAATATTCTAGGAAACATGTTGGACATTTCATGAAAGAAGTACTACAAGTACATCACTGTCAATTAAAATTGAGACCAAATTGATCAGCAAATTAACTGGTGTCCTCTTGGCTGTATAAAAAATATAGTTTACCAAGATGTGGCACGTCATGACATGTATGTCACAAGCACCACAAACTGGAGAGTCCTCTTGCTGATGCATGGAGCCAAGTGCCACAGAGCTGTGTCCAATGCAAAGACTAGTAGAAGGGCCTCATCCTGTCGGAGTGGCTGGAAGAAGGTATGCTACAGTTGAGTTGCATACTTTACCAGAAGCAGCTTATTGTCTGTCACTTCCAGCCACTCTGCTTCCCATTGATGCTTGAATCTGTATCTCAACAGTGAGGTGATAGTAGACAGGGGAATGGCATACTGAACTAACAGAGGAATGCAACACACTTCACTGGCTGCTACATTTGCTATTTCATCCTCCTTAATACCTGTAAGCCTTGGCAGCCAGTAAGAAAGAAACATCCTTCCCAAGCCTTTGTAAGTGGAGAAGGGCACCCTGGATACCCAGAGTACAAGTGTTGTAGAGAGTGGAGGACTCTCAGAGAGTTGGATCAGATGACCAAATTAGAAGGTGCAACATAACTCATTTGGTCTAGTGCCCTCATGATCACGTACAGTTCTGCTTCAAACACAGTGAGTTCTTGAAGCAACCTGATCTTGAGGACACGATCAGAAAAAACAACACAGGAACCAACGAAGTCTCCCTGATTAGACCCATCCAAGAACAGCACTATACAGTTGTGGTGTTCATTTTAAAGTTGTAAAATGTGGCAGTACAAACAGCTGCAGTAGTGCAATCTCTGCTGTATTGCACTCAACATAAATTATTCTAGGCCTCTACAGCAAATAGTGTGGAAGTCTTTTAAAACGCTGGATTTAGCATTTTACTTGCCCCACAGAAAGTGACCTCATCTCAAACCTCATGTGGATCTCAAACAGCCTTGTCGCTGAGGGATGATAAGAGAAAAGATGTTCCATAGGTGGATGAGCAACAATATCGTATGCGTGTGACTTGAGAGCATGAGGAAATTACATGCCTGATGCACCATGAGGAGTTGCCGCTGGATGGTGAGTGACATTTCCGCAGCCTCAGCACAGGGACTAAGCATGAGCATTGTAAGGGATCCGTGATCCCACAAACATAGATGCTAGTATCCGATGCCCAGGTCAATAGTAGACAGGAGTCGATTGTCAAGCGCTGCAGGAGGCAGTGAGACGAGTGTTGAGTGCAGAGTAGTACTGGAGTGTGTCGAGTGACAAGTGGTACTGGAGAGACGGGCAAGAATGGTGGTCGAGTAAATTCACCGAAGTGTGACAGATGAGCGCGTCCCCCTAATTGTCGTGGGGTGGACCCTCATCGATACCGATTCGCGAGTGATATGACACCAAAAGTGACAAGTGCCGAATTACGTGTTTCGCATCAACCGCGTCGGCCAGCAACAACCATGGATTGCAGTGAATTTTAACCACCAGCATTGCGTGTGACGAAGCACTGAAAATCAACAATCAATAAAAAAGATATAACTGTGGTTAGACGTGTAAGGCGAAGGTAGCAACTGCCTCAGCATTTGTGTGTTAGTAGGAAATATATATCAGTTTGTACATCGCAACCTTTGTGTTCCTTAATAATAGATAAAGTTTCTGTCATTTCCACTATTCAATCTCAGAACAGCTGCACTCGGTTGAAATACCCACGAAACCAGCAGAAAAACCGATGGCCTTTCTTCCATTAAGCACACGGTCATATAATCATAATAATTGTTTGGCGGCTACGATAATTTACACAAAATCCAATAAAGGAATTTTAACGGGGGTGTTTCAGCATCCATGAACTGCCTGATCCCCTCAGTGTGGTTAATGTCAACGGTCTTCAGGTAAGAATGGCTCACTGATCTGCACACTATGTACCCATCATCTAGCAGTGATCACAAGAAAGCCCTCTAAAAGTGAGCCAGATGCGCCCTGTCTGCTCCCCCAAGACCTCTGTTTAGGGCATTTTAAGATTTCTAGTGGTTTTTGTATCATAGTCTTCAGGTCCTTCAGGTGTTGTTAACTACAGTGTGGAGTCAAAAATGAGGCCCAGAAATCTCAAAGTCTTTAAAATGGAGAAGAGAATGGCATACCTTCTGTATAAATCAGGTAAATCAAAATGACAAGAATAATTAAAATGAAACAAAAAACTGCAAAATCACCCATGAATAAGAAGCACTGTACAGGACTACTTATCATAGATGTTACACTGCTTACGGCTATAGCAAACACAGTAGCATTTAAAACACTTTCCTACAGAGCACCAATCCCCTGCTTAAAACTATACAACAGCATGTCGACAACTTGGTACCTAAAATGCACTTAGATATGGACTCAAGATGGGGAGGTTGCCATGAATGCCCCATAGATGGAGCTGCCCTAGCACATTGTGTCTCCAAGTAGTGTCATATACCTTAATGACATCAAAGAATATACCCAATATTGTTGACGGAGGAAAGCCTGCTGGATAGCCGTCTCTAGCAAGGTCAGCTTGCTGACAATGGATCAACATCTCCTGAACCTACACTAAGAGTGGGTAAGGGGCTGCCTGGACTCCAATATCAAAACAAGAAGATTGTTAACCATTCATTCCAAGGCCTTTCCTACACAGCTTTTTATGGCAACACTCGGCTAGCTACTGCCTCTCTCTACAAGTTGGGAAAGCGTCCTATCCATCACATTTAATTAAAAAATTCACGGAGGATTTCCTCTGACACTACTTACAAGTGCCACAGCTTGCTATACTGTTGCAATTTGTCATGACAGGGCACAGTGCCAAATCCCACTCCCACATGGCAGAGCAGTTTTAAACCTCAAAATTTTTGGATCTGAAGTCCAACTAGACCCTCTCCATGGACGGACATGGATGGCAGTGACAGCACTCACTGCAAAATGCTCTGTGGTGTTCTGGGCGATGTCTCCAGGCATTGCTTGGAAATGCACTTGCTCCATCGCTGCTGCCATTGCAAATGACTGCCTTTACCGAAAATCAGGATGGATAAGTCAGCAGCATGGCGGACGAAACATGTGATGTGGTCCATCTGTTTCTGGATGTTGCCTCAGTGTTCAAATACAGCAAGCTGGTTGAACAGTGTACAGTTAGCTCAGTAGATTATCCATTTCAGAAGCTTCCTTTCATCCAGTAAGTGAATCTAGAGGGGGGTGTGATCACTGGAATGAAGATGATCGGTGATTTCCCATTAAGCAGAGATTGCAATGACTGGAGTGCATAAAAAGAGATTGATGGCTGTGGATGATCTAGTAGCAGCACAGAAATGAGTGGGATTACCCACATTAAAGATGCACAGCTCCTGAGACATTCTAAGGCTCTCTACAACTCAACACCTGGCACGCACAGAGTTTGGGCCCGATAATACAATATGGGCATTGAAACCACCCAGTAGGATAAATGGCCGAGGGAGTTTGTCTGTAAGCTCCTTGACAGCCTCAGAAGCTATAGCTTCCTGTGGCAGTAACACAAACTTGAGTGGCAACTGGTTACAGGTAAGAAGCTAAAGACAGAGCAGAGGAGTGGTGTGTGTTACGACTAGCACAGCTACCCTTCCTTGGCCCTGCCCCCATTCAGGTCATCCTCACACTGAATGCGAAGGGGCGTCAGTAAGTTTAAAATGTGTTTCCTGTACACACAAGGGAAGGAGAAGTCATAGCTATGAGTTTGTTCCTTCAAATGCATCCTGAACCGATCAATGCTCCACTGTAGTATCTATTTGTTCCACCCCATTTCTCCACCTGTTTCTCAACCTTGGGATGAGTTTCAGTGTTCTGACCTGTATCTTCCTATCTTTGAGGTACACACTGCAGTGTCTACTCCAGACATGATGGTCCCCAGAGAAAATTACACACTTTGGAGGAAACGAACAGAAGATGTCGTTGCGGGCAGCTTTATCACAATTGCCACAAGTGGCTTCTCTTTACACACTGGAGTGGTGTGCCAGAGTGCTGGTGTTTAAAACAGTGCAAGGCCACAAATTTAAGTGAAGGAATCCTGTCACGATATCCTGCGGATGTTTCCTGTTATTGAATGTAAGGATAAAACAGTTTGATTTGATCAGATTGTCATTTAATCTTTTCCATTATATTTTGAATGTCAATGGTATCTTCTGGATCCCATGCACCTTTCAGTTTATCTTTGTAAATACCGACAAGGTCTCTGCAAGACAATACCTTTGCTGTAGTTCAAGGCATTGTGTAGCTCTCTGTTGATTGCCTATTCCCTGGGGCATTTGGCTTTCTGTAGGTTCGTTACTTGTTGGGAACTAGAAATTTCAACAGATAGTGTAACATTTCACAGTTGCTATACTGATTTTAAAGTGCCAGCTGTTCCCTCTAAACCTTTTCGAATGTAGAAGGGTCAAACTTTTTCAAGCAGTATGAAACAAAGGTCTTTGTAGTACTTAATGTATCCGGAGGACTGGTGACAAAAGCCTTCTTATTAAGCTGGGGTGTTGATATCCTCCAGCAGTACACCCATTCCACTGGGACTGAAAGGGAGAAGTTCAAGGGTTCAATCTCAATACCACAAGCAGCTAGCAAAATATGGGTCTACCCAGACAGAGCCACACTTGCCTAGGCAAGCTTTATACAACTGAAAGTAGGCAGCTTCCCTAGAGGTTGCTTGCTAACGCCTGCTCTGCCTCAACATTCAAGCATCCCATCAGCATGCAGGACACCTTGAGCTTTTTTGTAGATGTTTGTACCATCCTCATGATGCAGGCAGTTAAGCCAAGATCCCCATTCCTTGTGACACACAACTTTTCACCACCACACTGCACACGGATTGCTGAAGTGTGACCAGGCTTACATTTACAGAAGATTGATGGCGCTCACCAGTTCCTGGCTCAGGAAACCCGAGTTTACGCAGTAAACAATTACTGAGCTTCCCAAGATCCTAGTCATTTAGTATAACTTGGGGGCCACATGTGGCTTATTGAATGCCAAATATGCAGCAAGATTACAAAACAACTGAACTACGGCGCTATACCTCTTGAAGCAAAAGTAAAGGCAGTAGCGCTAGCCAGGAATCACCCAAATTGGAACCTACAAACACTGCAAAAGAATGGAGCAACAACAACCCTGAAAAGGAAGAAGGACCTAAAATTGTGGGAAAATGATATTGTTAAAGGAGTGACAAGACACGACAAATACCAGGTGTTAAATAATTGGACGTATGACCAATCTGTCAAATTTCGTTGTCGTCGAGAATGTAACAACAAGAATACTCCAGGAGTGGGCTGTAGGTACAGCACTTCAATATACGTCAAACAAGGATTTCAAGGATTTACGTTTACTGCATCATTATCTTGGGCATCACATATTACCGGTTTTAATCTTGATTATGTGATCGACACCGATCAAACAGCATGTGAATATCCGGTGAACATTCGACGCATGTCATTACAGAAAAAAAAAAAAAAAGGGAACCCTTGTCGCAGTTGGGAGTAAAAAAAAAAAAGACATTCGTACATGGCGCAATATGCCATCACAGCCTCTGGAAAAGTGTTGCCTAAGGTTTTCCTGTGTTTACAAGAAATGAATGTTATATTTGTTCTTCAGGTTATAGAAGGGGTCAACCACTTAACTGACTTGTTGAAAAATGTTTACATTACTTGCTCCAAATCCAGGAAATTGACAAATGTGATTTACAGAACATTTCTTTAATGTGTTTTCTGGTAACAAGTTTTATGTAATATTGGATTCCTGAGGTGGGCAAACTAATATTCTAATGCATGACACCATGTTTGTATATGACGAGGCTCAGCAGACGTGCACGGCAAAAATAACACCCCCATACTGCACACCTGTTTGCCAGCCATGTGATGTTTATTTCTACCGCCAGGTTAAACTTTATTTCAAGGCTTCAGAATTGCAGTGTGCTACTGAAAATCCAGCGTAAATTGCACAACCGCACGAATGCAGTAACTATTCACAGCATAATTCATAACCAAATTTTCAGCACCTCTTTTTTAGGCAATGATATTGTATGCGCGGTACGCATTAAAATTAATTCTCGAAAAAGATGTATTTCTAAATGTAAACCAAGTTTGTTCTCAGCCGACTCTTCAGAAGGACAGTATAGCTGTCAAAAGATTGCATTCATTAAATGTTCTTGGTGCCACAAGTATATTTGTTTTGAATGTTTATATGGCAAGTACCATGCCTCTAGTTGTTTGACGAAAAGCGAGGACATGTAACAGTGACTGGAAGAGCCATTGTAAAGTGACCAGGAGTAACATATTACTTGTTTACTATCCCAAGAGGTCTGAGAAATTTATATGCCTACCTTTTTATCATTTCTTATTGATTTAATTACCTTATTAACCCTCTTATTAATTGAGATACAGAAAAATACAAATGAGAAGAATAACATCCACTAGGTTTCCTCGAGATTCAATCCCGGGTTATCCGTTTACCAGCCAGTTACCTTCGCCGTTACTCTGTTGATGCTCTCCGCAAAAGGTGTTTACCATGTGGATATATAAGCAGCATTTGTAAGAGTTTCTTTCCTCTATTTCTGGAAACGTATGCATATGTGGACCCCATACCTGATGATGAAAATGCTCTATTTACAATTACCTATCGAGCTCAAAAACGGGAGGGTGTTGAGCCAAAATATCTTAAGAGTCCTTCATTTTAGGTTATACACAAGTGACCTGCCAAATTTGAGTAGAATCAGTTGGCTGTGTCTTAGCCCTTCCCATTGTGTAATATTTGTTGGCCAGAAGGTCGAAAGAACTGTTCACGGGAGTATTCCTTTTGTCCTTTCTGTCCTGATGATTGTGAAGCAAGTAATTTCACAGCCAGGGGCAGAGATTTGGTGGTTTGTTGCGCAGCTGGAGGAGGAGGAGATGGCGATGCTATAGACATACTAGGCTATTTTACAACTGCAGTGCTGAATTTGAGGTAGCAAGTCTGCATGGCCACACCCTCCATGGAGCGAGGTGTACCAAGAACGGTACTGTTAAGTGCCAGATGGTAAAATGCGGGGCTTTCGACTAGCCAACAACTTGCGAGTGACCAGGTAAGGTGCTTATTCCTTCTCCCGGATCTCCTGGTCAGCCTGCTGATACATGGGACATTCTCGTGTTGAGGCAGCAGGGTTGCCAAGGTAACTGATACAGTGTGGGAGAAGGAGGGGAGCAATCGCCCTCTTGAGATTCCCTTCCACAAGTAACACATTTGGCCATGTTTTGACAGGATATGCGAGTGTGGCAGTAATGTTGATACTGATAGCAATACATCAGGTTATCAGGATTTAACAGGATCTGCAATTGCATCAACATCTTTCTGCATAATAAATGGATTAACTGTAGCAAAGGACTGACCTCCTTCAGTACATAATACCATGAGGAACAGATGTGCACCTGGGAGATTCTTTGAATCTTTAGCCTCATTCTGTTTACGTTTAGGAGACGTAGGCCGAGATGGTGATTGGCTCATTGCAAAAAAATCCCCTACGATTGCCAGCGTCCGCAATGGCATGCTCCCAACTGTGGGCTCCCCCCTCAGAGAGGGGCTCACCCGCTTTAGGTGATTGTTCACACCTCAGGTCACACCTCCCAAACTCCAGATAGAGGGACCAACTGGCAATTTGGGAAGGTAGCAGCTAAGGCAATCGTCCCTCCCTTGGCCTGGCCTGTAACAGGGGGTTCATGCAAACCCTAACTGTCAACCTGGGGCTGGAAATTACGCATTACCCAGCCATCTGTTACATGTCAAACACATGGCCTGGCCTTCAGTATTGCAGAGGGAGGAATAAGAAACAGAGAGGAACATCAAATGCTGAAGCGGAGGAAGAGCAGGAGATGGAGAATGATGTACGAAAGAAAAAACAAATGAGGGGCTGTTCTGATGTCAGGGTATTAAAAACTCAGAATACACTCCTGAAAATATCCCACACATATTCCCTAACTGAGAGGAAATAGAATAGTAGAAAGATGGATATGCAGCATGGAAATGGAAGAGGTGCTGCAAAGGCCGAGGCCCCTTGTAGCCAAGCACAAGCTCACCGAAGAGTGGAGAGCCCCCGGGGAGGTCACCAAAGCTGTGTCAGTTGCTGTAGCTCTACAAATTGCAACTGGATTGGGGAAGTTTTACAGTTGAGACTAGTATCTGGGGTAATTTCACCGACAGGATGACGACTGCCTACCACCTGCAGACAAATTGTCTCTAAGAACACTTTAATGTGTCATTGGCATGTAACACTTTAATGTGTCATTGGCATATATACTCTGCGTGCACACTGATGTTTAACTGAGAGACTGGGATACAATATTGGCTGTTGTGACATTCGCACATAACACAGCAAAGAAAGACACTACAGCCTTCACACTGTTCCTTCTGCTTCACGATCTCAAGGCAGAAACAATAATGGTACATCATTTCAACCAGTTGATATGCAAGATGGCTATGTGAAATACCTTGATTACCAGGACTGAAGTGCAAGACAGGTAGACCTCATATGGACCCTAGATGCCTAGGATGAAGGGTGAGAGTACTGTAACACCAAGCACCAGCCTGCTAGATACACACCAGGGCACTTGCTATGGATTTTTATGCCTTCACGGGTCAAGTGACTATCTAGAAAGTTACTAAAGTGTCAGTTTGGTCCGTATTGCATCCTTCATCACTTGTCAGATATAGACACGAAGTAACAGATTATGATGCTTCATCAAAAAGACAAAAGTGCATAGATGTTATCCATGTCCTCTGTATGAAGCCCTACTACAGTCCCAAGGCAGAGACCGATAATGGGGGCTTCTTGTTCGAGGAAACTGAAGGCCTGCTTGACAATCACGAGGCTTTAATAGGTGCGGTTATCTTTGATCCTTGTCACAGTGAAGACAACATGACAACACAACCAGACTGTGACAATCTGCCAGTGCTGTCAACGGAGGATCATTGACAAGATCTAGATACAGGTTTCTGTAGTCATCTCCAATGAGAACTTGTGGAACGGTGGGGTGCTGTTTCTCCAGGAGAGGAAGCAATGCCACATGCCATGCTGCATGCAGTGTGGTGTAGTGGTTAGCATCATTGGCTGGTGTGCTGGAGGTCACCAGTTCAAATCTGATCATCTGCAATTATTTGTCATCCAGTATTTATCATTTCTGGAAGTTTCTCGAAAGTTCTTATGTTGTAATTCCGTATATTTGATGATCGTAAAAATGGCTGCATTCTCCATCAAAGACTTCGATTATGTTCTGGTTGTATGCTGGTGTTCATAATGAACATGTTTTCAGCGGTAAGTGTTATGTTTCATTGATGACCCTCCCTTTGGATTTGGACTTTATTCTGGATAGGAAGTGATAAGATCAATGTTATTAGTGAACCTCATTGTTGATATCCTTTCACCTTGTATTTAAAACCTACTCTTCAATCTCTTTTTTTCCGTTGTTTCTTCTTCAGTGTACAGATTGAACAGGAGATGTGAAAGAACGTATTCCTGTCTCTCGTCCTTTTTAATTGGAGCATTACATTCTTGGTCTTCCATTCTTTTTGTTCCCTCTTGGTTCTGGTAGATACTATATGTTACCAAAGTCTTCCTATAGCTTACTGGTATTTTTCTCAGAATTTTGAACATTTTGCACTGTTGAAAATTTTGTCTACTCCGACAAATCTTATGAATGTGTCTTTGATTTCTCTTAACTTCATTTCTGTTACCAAGTGCAATGTCAGAACTGTCTCTTTGGTGCCTTTACCTTTCCTAAACCCAAACTGATCCTCAAAATTTCCTTTACTTCTGCTGACATTAAAACATTGAAAACATTTCTCCTTCATTTTTCAGAACGTACATTTCTCATCATCTCACTCAAGAGCAGATGTAAATAATTTATTAAGGCAATTTGCAGATGATGGATACACTGGTTATTATGGATTCCTCCTGTTCTTTTCCATTCTTCTGTATATCATTGTTGTCAGCAAGTTGGATGCGCGAGATGTTAAGCTGATTCTGCAGTAATTCTCACACTTATACGCCCTTTCCATTTCACAGTTACAAGGATGACACTTTTCTGAAAATCTGATGGCATGTCTCCTGGCCTGTAGGTTCTACATACAAAGTTTAATAGGCCAATGTGTTACTCATCTTTTATGTGAGTCAGCCTAGAAGTTTAATTGGTTAATGATTCATTAGCATTGTCATTCCAGTTCAACGGTGTAAGTAAGCCCTTAATGCCCCCAAGTTTCAGAGAAAATACTCTTGTTACTAGCTACCCTCTTTCTTCAGTGGTCACAATCAATGTCTGTATTTATTAAAACAGCAGCAAAACTGTTTCATATTCCACATTTAGTCATTTTCCAGCATTCAAACAATGCCCTATCAAAGATTATGGTCAGGAAAAATCAGAACTTTGATATAAGAACATCTATTAGGCTCACTTCAAAAGAAATCTGTACAGCAATCCATGTCTATCTTCAATGTTTGAAAACGAATGAACCGATCAACTTCACCAAAAACTGACGAAGCTGATTTCCTGGTTGTAAAACTAGCATAGTAGAGGTAAGTGCATTCTAGGACCCATAATTATGATTATAGAGAAGTTATTGGCTGGAAAGTTTAAGGACAAGAAAAAAAAATATTATCAAGTGAAGGTTAACTAAATTGGTGAAATACAACTTAATGGGCCATGGCTGTTACGAGTCTCATGCTGATAGTTATCAGATGATGCAACAACCGTTACGTTTTGTGAATAATTTGAAGATCCAGCACAAAAAGAGTGTTATACAATTTATTAACTGTACAATGTTGAAGAGATGGACCTAAACTTTAGTGTTACCCTCCACAACATTGGTGTCAATAAATGATGTGAACTAAACTCCATACAAACATGCCTTGGAAGTCCCAATGGTACTGACCGATCACCGTGTCATCCTCAGCCAATATGCAACCGGCATCACTGGATGCGGATATGGAGGGGCATGTGGTCAGCACACCACACTCCTGGCCAATGTCAGTTTTTGTGAGCAGAGCTACTACTTCACATTCAAGTAGCTCCTCAATTGATCTGACAAGGACTGAGTGCAACTCACTTGCCAACAGCACTTGCCTGGCAGACAGATGGTTACCCTTTCAAATGCTAGCCAAGTCTGACAGCACATAACTTCAGTGATCTTAAGGGAACTGATGTTAACACTGAGGCAAGGTCGTTGGCGACCATTTTAAGCTACATGAGCTAATTCTTCAAGCACTCATCAACTACAACAATGAGGAATCTGCTAAAACAAAAGCAGCAATAACTATGACCTAAAGCCTCCCTGTGAACTAAAAATACAATCAAAGCTCTGTGGATGTCTACATTTTTGTGACTGATTTCATTACGAGTTTGTCTTAAAAGTTGGAAAGTACCTAAAATGCAAGGAGTTGCCAAGGAACATGGTTCTCTTCTTGGAAAATGACATTCTGTTGAGATGCTTAATATCTGTGAAGTGTCTGCCAGCCATCATTACAAACCTATTTCAACACATGTAACAAGGAGTTATGAATCAGATGAAAACTGCTTCTTCATCAACAGCTTCTGAAACACAGTGATGACGCACCTTTGTGTGTCACCAATATCGAAGACACTATAAAGCATGTTTCATAATTCCTTTTAAGGCTTCTTGGGGTTGTAAAAGGGACTTGACAGAAAAAAGTTTTGACAAGGAACATACCTGGAAATGTTTGGATCACTTGCAAATTTCCCAGCCACTGTACACTGACAAACAGGCAAAAAGAGGGCCAATCATCAACTTGTGTTTTCATTATGATGTCACATACTATTTTCACCAAACTACAACAATGACTGCAAGAAACTGGCACATTCGCAACCATGAGGGTTAACTGTGGTGCTCTCCACTACAAAAAGCAAGTCCTTCATTACATAGGAGAGGATCCAATGATGGGTACTTTGAACACTGCCCACACCACGCATACTGTGAAGTAGATCTGAAAATGATTCAATCTTTAAACTTATTTTATATCCAACCGGTACACTTCCGGATGTGGGTCCCTCGTCAAAACTTTGCCTATTAAGTCCCCTCTACAACCCCTGGAAGCCTGTATGGGGGGGGTGGGGGGGGGGGGGGGGATTTGCTAGCACTGTTTTGTTCTAGTTTCAGGTTTTTTTAAAGGCAAGTTTAAGTGAACAACATGCAGCCATGAAATTTTGTTTTTTATATGGTAGAAATAGTGCTGAAACCGTTTTAATGTTAAAAACAGCTTGACAAGATGATGCTATGGGAAAAACTCAAGTGTAAGAGTGGTTTGCTTGATTTAAAAGTGCTGACATGTTGAATGGTGACAAACCTCATTCTGCACGTCCATCAACTGCCCGAATCAATGAAAATATTGAAAAAATCCTAGAGCTCATGCACACAGACTGTCGACACACAATTGATGAACTGTCAGAGATTAGTGGGTTAACTTGGGGGCTGAGTTCAGTGAACTTTAATGGAAAATTTGGAAATGAAAAGGGTTAGCATTAAGTTTGTTCCTCAGGTTCTAACTGACAGTCAAAAGGAACGTCGAGTTGAAACATGTCATGCTTTGAAACAACAGCTTGAAACTGATCAAGATTTTCCGTCAAAGGTCATTACTGGTGAGGAGTCATGGTGCTACGGTTACAACCCAGAAACAAAGCAACGGTTAAAGCCAATGGAAGACGCCATCATCACCCACTCAAAAAAAATGTCACCCTACATCAAAACAAAGCTGATTCGCTTTTTTGAAGCCAAAGGCTTAGTTCATTCAGAGTTTGTTCCCCAGGTCAGATTGACAATCAAACATTTCAATTGGAAGTTTTAAGAAGACTGTGTAACAATGTTAGTCAGAAAAGACCCACTTTGTGGCAGACAGGAGATGGGTTCTTCCACTACGTCAATGAATGTACCTGCACGCACAGCCATCTCCGTTAGACAGTTTCTGGCCGTCCCTTACTGCCTTACTCGCCTGACCTGGCTTCGTGCGACTTTTTCTTATTTCCATGCACGTAAAGGGGCATGAAAGGACATTGATTTGACAACATTGAAGAAGACAAGGAAAAAAACGAGGGAGGAACTGTCAGTCATTTCTAAATAGGCTACAAAAATTTTTTCGAACAGTGGAAGCACTGAAGGGACAAATGTATAAGTTGTACTGGAGTGTAGTTTGAAGGGGATAAGGTTGTTTTGTAAACAATTTGTAAATATATAATGTATTAAAAAAAAATCTGTTTTTTTTTTTTGGTACCCCTCATATTAGGAACAATGAGACGCCATGTATACTGGGCAACTGAAGCTCTAACAGACAAGCTGAACAATGGAACTGCAGCTTTTACTAAACTAAACCAATCACGAACTCAGATAAAGCCCTGTATTCCTTGCAGTACTGGGAGCACGGAAATTCCATATTTAATATGCTGCTTTAATTCCGACTGCAGTTGTGGTGTTGACACATTGCTTTAGGTCAGTACCCACACTGTGTTTTATTTCCATAGGCCATCAAGTTTCTAGTAGATGCCTAGTGTCATTCGGCCTTTTTTAACATCGGCTACAACTTACAGAGAGCACGACATGTCCATTTCAATCAAATAATTTTTATTCCAGTCACACACACACACACACACACACACACACACACACACACACACACAAAACTTATGAATGACTTTGTGTCTGTGTGGTGGGAATGTAGCAAAATAAAAGTAATTTGCTCTGCCTTAATTTATCACAGTCACAAGGGCATTCATTCCATTGTTCAAGTCTCAAGAATTCTGGTTTTGGTGCTGTTACTCTTTTATTGTCCATTCTATTTCATTGTTGTGGTATCTACTCTCATAAGTGATTAAATTATTCATATAAAATTTCAACAAATCTGTCAGTGACACAAGATCCTAACTGAAGACCAGTTTCATCCTTACACTATTATTTGTGAACAAATTTGATACTGTAAACATAATATCAGAATAGAATGAATTAAGCTGTCATCTTACACACGGAGCTTTTGCGCGTTCCTTATAACATGTTTGTGTGCAATGGCTTTTGGAATACAAGAACAATAATGCATTGAATAATATTAGGCTCATATTATAATACAGGTTGACAGGTACATCAGTAATTATTTGCAACTTCAATTACCCAAATAACTCAATGGGATTCCAGTCCACCAAACAACTTGCTCATTAGGTATGATACTAGATAATACCCTCAAAGGTAGTGTACACCTCTAAAGCATAATCATTTATTCCATAATCATTATTTACCCTTATCTGATACCAGTAAATTTTATATTAAATATGATATACCAGTGCCTGTGTTATTCTGATGACGATGCACTGTGGCAACCACAGCCGTTATGAAACACATCAGATGACTTCACAACTGCGAATAATGACTACCATCACCTGTAGAATGGAATGACAACAAATTTTGATTGTCGTCATTCCATTCTACAGCTGATAGTAGTCATTATTCGCAATAGTGAATTCATCAGCTGTGTTTCATATTAAATGCAGTTTTAACCAACACTAAAGTAATACACTGACATGCCACAACATTATGACCACTTATTTAACAGCATATTCGTCTTGGTAGGTTTCCAGGAGTACAAGATGCCTACACAGAGTTCATGCAATTCCTGTAAATTATGGACCAGAAGTTTGTAGTTGAGGAGCTTGTGCGGAACAATGTCCCAGATGTGACCCCATCACGTTTAGATCACGCGAATCTGAAGGCCAAGACACCAACACGCGTTCAATATCGTGCTCCTCAAATCAGTGAAGCACGATTTTGGCCTTGGGACAAAGACAGTTATCCTGCTGGAAGATACCATCACCGTCACGGTAGACTAAGCATAAAGAGATGTAGGAGGTCTGCAATAATGTTCCTATAGTCCACAGCCATCATAGTAAATTTGATTATAGTCAGGTCCCAGAGAGCCCAGATGAATGTCACTCATAGCATAATACTGCCCCTATCTGCCTGTGTCCATGGCATTGTGCATATTTCGAGCAGCCATTAGCCTGAATGACCTAGAATCTGGACACAAACTTTGACATGGAGCAACAAGAAACTTTGACTACCAGTCAACATATCTTCACTGAAAAACAGTCCAATCATTAAAATCCTGCGTGCTCTGCAATCTTAATTGACGATGTCATTGAGTCAACATGGGAACATGGAGAGATTGTCTGCTGCTTAGCCCCATATTCAACATTGTGCAATGAACAGTGTGTTCCGAAACACTTGTGCTTACACCAGCATTGCACTCCGTTGTCAAATCTGCTACAAGTTGCTGCCTATCCTGAGCAGGCATGCTCCGATCTCCACATTCTACGATGATTGGTTGGTTGGTTGGTTGGTTGGTGTCAATGGTAAAAACAAAATGAGGTAAGTCAGCAAGAGAGCGAACCCAACGCTATGCTACAGGCAGGAAATATCCCACCTCTGAAGCAGCAGAGGCAAGACCACCTGCGATTTAAAAGGTGCAACCGCTATAATGTAGAAGTGCGTATGGGAAAAGGAGACTAACCAATCCTAAAAAATGATAAAAACAGAGTAAAAGGGGAAGAAAAGAGTATCTCAGTCAGGGAGGGGAGTCGGGAATCTCCAAACACGGCTTACAGTGGGAGATACCCCAACACTCATCGCCCTGCCCCAACACCCGAGAGAGATTAAAAACCTTAAAAGTGAGAATAAAAACCACTTTCCCGGAGGAAACCGAGAACCAGGTCGACCACCCGGGAATCGTCAGCCAACATCAAAGGTAAAATTCGGGGGAGTCTGTACTTAGCATGCAGAGCCAAAAGAAGGGGGCATTCCACCAAAATGTGGGCTACTGACTGGAAGGCTCCACAACCAAAAAGTGGGGGTGGCTCATCACGCAAAATAAAACCATGGGTCAACCTGGTATGGCCAATGCGGAGACGACACAGTGTGATCGAGTCCTTTCGGGAGAGGCGAAAGGAAGAACGCCAAGGGCCTGGTGTCACCTGAATCACACGAAGTTTATTAGACAGGGAAGTAGCCTCCCAAGAGTTGGCTCATGATTGTTCGAAGTGGGATTTGATGTGAAGCCGTAAATCCGCTGCAGGAGGGGTTACAGGAAACGGGGGTAAGTCACTGCTCCCCCAGCCAAACGATCAGCGAGCTCATTACCCAGGATACCCACATGGCCAGGGGCCCAAAGGAAGTCAACGGAACAAGCAGCACGGTGAATATCAGTGAGATGGTCATGGATGGCAGAGACCAAGGGATGGCACGGAAAACACCGGTCAATAGCCAGAAGGCCACTCATTGAGTCCGTACATAACAAAACGCGAGTGTGTTGGGACTGTTCAATAGAGGTAAGGGTCTAGGAAATTGCCATCAATTCCGCAGTAAACACCCCACATGTAGGTGGCAGCAGATGATTTTCCATTCCAACAGAGGACGTGAAGGCATATCCCACATGATCAGCAGATTTAGAGCCATCAGTGTAAAAAACAACAGCATCCCGAACATCCAGAAACTCCCATAAAATTCGGCAGAAAAAGGAATGGAACACCATCGGGGGGATGGAATCTTTCGGACGTCAGCGGAGATTCATCCAAATTTGAGGCCGAGAAACTAACCAATGGGGGGGTGGAGAGGAGGGAGCGAGGAAGACAGGACAAAGAAGGAAGCTGAAAATAACGGCAAAGAGACGCAAGGCGGAGCCCAACCGGTAAACCCACCTGAGGGCAGGGATCAGGTGGGCGACGTCCATGGTCTTGGAACAGGATAGAATAGGAAGGATGAGTGGGAGAGGAACGGACAGCAAGTGCATAAGACACCAGAAGCTGGGACCGCTGAACAGAAAGGGGGGGGGGATCCCAGCTTCAACCAGGAGACTATCAACAGGGCTAGTACGGAAGGCACCAGTGGCGAAATGGATACCACGATGGTAGACTGGATCCAGCATGTGCAGTGTGGAAGGAGCAGCGGAACCATAAACTTGACAACCATAGTCCAAGCGAGACAGAGCTAGAGCAGGATAAAGACGGAGTAAGAGGGAGCGGTCCGCACCCCAAGAGGAGTGGGCAAGGAAGCGAAGGACATTGAGTTTGCAGAAACATCCTACCTTCAGAAGTCTGATATAGGGCAGCCAAGTGAGCTTGTTGTCGAAAAGAAGACCCAGGAAACGAAACTGTGGGACCACAGGCAATCGTTGTGCATCAAGATAGAGCTCTGGATCAGGGTGGATCGTAGTACGGCAACAGAAGTGGACCACCTGCGATTTTAAAGGAGAGAACTGAAATCCATGTGAGAGGGTCCATGCAGAGGCACGCTGTACAGCTCCCTGGAGCTGCCGCTCTGTAGAGGCCATCGAAGAGGAACTAACCCAAATGCAGAAATCATCCACATATAGGGCAGGGGCGACCAAAGGACCGACAGAGGCCACAAGTCCATCGATAGCAATGAGGAAAAGAAGTACACTCAAGACAGAACCCTGTGGGATGCCCGTCTCCTGGGTCCGTGGAGAACTAAAAACAGTAGCAACCCGAACCCTGAATGACCAATGGAACAGAAACTGGTAGATAAAAATCAAGAGTGGGCCTCGGAGACCCCACTGATGAAGTGTAATTAAGATGTGATGGCGCCAGGCCGTGTCATAGGCCTTGCGTAGGTCAAAAAATACTGCAACCAAATGGCGGTGCTGGGAAAAAGCCTGCCGAACTGCGGATTCCAAGCGAAGTAAATGATCGATCGGAGACCGTCCCTCTCGGAAGCCACACTGGTAAGGGGACAATAGATCCCGAGATTCGAGGACCCAATTGAGCCAACCGGCTACCATCCGTTCAAGTAACTTGCAAACAACATTGGTCAGACTAATTGGCCGATAGCTGTCAACAAATAGGGGGTTCTTACCAGGCTTAAGGACAGGAACCACAATGCTATCCCTCCACTGAGAATGGAAGTCACCCTGGAGCCAGATACAGTTACACACGGAGATGATGTTGCCGCTGTGGAGCACTGAGATGTTGAAGCAGTTGGTTATGAATGGAGTCTGGGCCAGGGGCTGTATCACGAGAAGAAGAAAGTGCAGAAAGAAATTCCCATTCAGTAAAAGGTTCGTTGTAAGATTCTGACTGACAAGGGGTAAAACATAAGGTGGAAGCTTCGGCTCACTGTTTCCGGTGAAGGAAAGCAGCCGGATAGGAGGCTGATGCTGATGCCATTGCAAAATGGGTCACAAGATGTTCCGCAAGAATCAACGGGTCGGTACAAAGGCCATCTGGGAGGTGAAGGGCTGGGAGGGCGGACTGCCGATGGCAACCTTGGAGAGAGCAAAGTGTAGCCCATACCCATGACCTAGGGATAGTAGAACCAAGGGGAGAATCAAATCGTTCCCAACATTTCCGTTTGCTCTGTTTGATTAAATAACGGGCTTTAGCGCGAAGGCGTTCAAAGGTAATAAGGCTGGCAACAGATGGGTGCCTCTTAAGGTGTTGCAAAGCTCGACGGCAATCACGGATGGCAATGGCAATGGCCGTACTCCACCACAGGACTTGCCAGTGACGAAATGGTCCAGATGAGCGTGGTACAGCAAGGCTAGCAGCGCCAACAATCGCGTCAGACACGTCATGTAGGACGTCATCAATACAACCCGACAAGAGGGAGAAAACACGACCTGTGCAGTGTATAGAGGCCAATCAGCGCGTTGGAAAGACCAACAAGGTAACCTGTCCATTGGGGAGCGGGAAGGGAGACAGAGAATCCACGGGAAACGGTCACTATCACAAAGGTTGTCGTGTGGCGACCAGTGTAATGAAGGGAGGAGAAAGGAAGAAGAAAGAGAAAGATCAATGGCAGAAAAGGTACCATGACCGGCACTGGGAGCCATCATTAAGAAGGCACAAGTCGTGGTCTGTAATAAACTGATCTAAGAGAAGACCTCGTCTAGATGGAAATGCACTGCCCCACAAGGGATGATGAGCATTAAAATCCCCGAGGAGGAGGAAGGGAGGAGGAAGTTGCTGAAGAAGGGCAGTTAAGGCAGGTGTAAGAGTCCTGTCAGGAGGGAGATAAAGATTGCAAACCGTGACCTCAGAGTCCAGGTGGACCCTAACAGCAACCGCTTCCAATGTAGTCTGAAGAGGAATCCACGTGCTAGCAATGTCTGTACAGACCAACGTACAACGCCACCAGAAGCCCGCAGCAGTCCGACCCAATTTCGACAGAAAACACGGAACCCACAGAGGATCGGTGACTGATCATCAGTAAAATGAGATTTCTGTAGAACCACACAAGCTGCAGAGTAAGACGAAAGAAGGGATTTCAATTCCGGAAGGTGACTGTAGTATCCATTACAATTCCATTGGATAACCACAGAATGATGATTTAAATGGGGGTTAAACAGGCTAAAGCCAGTCATACTGCCGGGCCACCACCCGTCACAGGCAAGGAGGGGGCGAAATCCATGAACGACAGGTCAGAATCTGGTTGTGAAGCCGGGGATGGGACCTCTGGTGACACCAGAGGTTCTTTGTCCCGAGACATGTTTCTTCTTCTTTTCTGTTTGAGATCGAGGAGGGCTGTGTGGCATAAAGGAGCCAGCTGCAGCAAGATCGGGAACAGAAAGAGATCAGGTGACCTGGGGGCCGACAGACCGCAGTTCTCACGGTCATCACGTGGCAGCAGACCTTTGGCCTGGAAGGTGCCAGGAAGGGGCATCCCGGGAGGGGCGCCCATGACCAGCAGACACCGACGGAGTGGGACACTTCTCTGGCTGGGAACGGGGAACAGTGCCCAGAGGAGAAGTTGTGTGAGTTGCAGGGGAGGGGGGGAGGAGAGGGGTCCAGGACTGGGGTAAGGAAGGGGTGAAAATGTAACTAAAGAATAACTAGACGTCATGGACACCGGGTGAAGATGTGTATACTTCTTATGAGCCTCTGTGTAGGTTAAATGATCAAGGGACTTATGCTCCTGTCTCTTCTTTTCCTTCTTATATACTGGGCAATCTGGTGAAAATGGAGAATGATTGCCATGACAATTAACACACACAGGAGGGGGAACACAGGGACTCCCCTCATGGAGTGGATGTCCACAGTCACTACAGAGAGGGGCCTGCGAACAGCGGGAAGACGTGTCCAAAACGCAAGCACTTAAAACACCTCATAGGAGGTGGGATGTAAGGCTTCACATCACATCGATAAACCATAATCTTTACTTTCTCAGGGAGGGTATCCCCTTCAAAGGCCAGGATAAAGGCACCAGTAGCAATGCGATTATCCTTAGGACCCTTTTGAACACGCCGAAGAAAGTGAACACCCCGCCATCCGAGATTGTCCCGAAGTTCCTCATCAGTTTGAAGGATGAGGTCCCTGTGAAAAATCACACCTTGAACCATATTTAGAGACTGGTGGGGAGTAATGGACACAGGAATTGTGCCAAGATGGGTACAGGCATGAAGGGCCGCAGACTGGGCAGCTGAAGCAGTTTTGATCAGCAACGAACCCGACCGCATCTTGCTCAGGGAGTCCACTTCGCCAAACTTGTCTTCAACATGTTCCACAAAGAATAAAGGTTTAGTATTGGTGAAAGTATCCCCATCAGTCCTGGTGCAAACCAGATAGCACGGGAAAGGCTTTGCCCCTAGTCGACGGGCCTGACCCTCTTCCCAGGGGGTAGCCATGGAAGAAAAGGCCAAAGGGGCAGGAGAAGCAGCACTAGAAGAATCAGTTCCACGCAGAGAGACAGCTGCAGAAGAACAGCCAGAGTTCTGGACCCGTATGCATTTCATTTGCATAGCGTCTGCCTGGTACCACACACTCTGATCAGGGGCTCTCCTCATGGGCACCACCCAGACACAGCAAGGGCCGTCTGGCACAGCAGCCATTGCCAGGAGTTCCGATGCTCCAGGATGACGAGCAACCTCTCCAAGGCTTGCATGAGGAGGTCACAGCTCAGGTATCAGATTTCGAAAGCTTCTAATCTCTTCTTGTCTAAGCTATTTATCGTCCACGTTTCACTTCCATACAGGGCTACACTCCATACAAATATTTTCAGAAACAACTTCCTGACATTTAAATCTATACTAAATGGTAACAAATTTTTCTTCAGAAACGCTTTCCTTGCCATTGCCAGTCTACACTTTAAATCCTCTCTACTTCGACCATCATCAGTTATTTTGCTCCCCAAATAGCAAAACTCCTTTACTACTTCAAGTGTCTCACTTACTAATCTAATTCCCTTAGTATCACCCGACTTAATTCGACTACATTCCCCATAACAAAAATGGTTCAAATGGCTCTGAGCACTATGGGACTTAATGTCTGAAGTCATCAGTCCCCTAGAACTTAGAATTACTTAAACCTAATCAACCTAAGGACATCACACACATCCATGCCTGAGGCAGGATTCGAACCTGCGACCGTAGGGTCGCGTGGTTCCAGACTGTAGTGCCATGCTATAACAATCTGCCTTGTCAAAAATACTTTTGGAATAAAGGAGACACTCACTGGAAAGCAGAAGCATCGAGTCATTGATAAGCACAAACAGAAAAGTAGAAAACTTGCGAGCTTTCAGAGTAATCCTTTTTGCAGCTAGAGAAAAAGAAAGACAGCAGATAGACTAGGTTGTTGTGGGAATTGTGTCAGGTGGGTTGGAAAAGGGAGAGAGGCAGAAAGAGGGATTGCAGTAGGTGGTTAGCAGCTGGGCTAGGCAGGTGATAGCATAGTTGGAGCCGGTAGGAAGTGGAGCATGCTGAAGGTGACATAGGGAAGTGAACTGAGAGGGGGAGACAGGATGGAGGAAGAAAAAACTGTTGGGTGAAGGACATGGGAACAGTGGGTTACAGTAGATTGAGGCCACGATGATTACAGAAGCAGCGGATGTGTTCTAAGTGAACTCCCATCTGCATAATTACGAAAAGCTGGTGGCAGAGGGAACAATCCAGATCCAGATTGTGAGGCAGTGTTGTGCTCAGCTGCATGTTGTTTCAGGGGTGACCAACTTGTTTCTTGCCAAGAAGTTGGCAGTGGTCATTCATTCTTGTGGGCAGCTGGTTAGTAGTCATAGTGACGTAAAAGATGTGCAGAGTTCACAGCAGAGTTGGCCCAAATTAGCCTCATGGCAGGACTGGGATAGTAATTGCTGGGAGAGTGGATCGGGCATGTCTTGCACCTTTGTCTACCACAGGAATATGGTCCCGGCGGCAAAGGGATGGGAATGGGAGTGGCGTAGGGATAGACCAGGATGTTGTATAGGTTGGATGGGTGACGGAATACCACTTTAGCAGGGCAGGGAAGGATCATAGGTAGGATGGCCCCATTTCCCGTTATGATGATAGATAAGCAAAGCCTTGGCGAAGGACATTGTTCAATTGCTTCAATCCAGAATGGTATTTGATGATGACTGGGGATTGCTCCTTTACAGCTGATTCTTGGAGGTGGCAGAAGGATTAGGTTTGTGTGAGGCTACAGAAAGGATTTCTATTTCTGAACTACATTTTGGGGGATAATGCCTGTCTATGAAAGCCTTTGTGGGATCTTCAGAATACTGGGCAAGCAAATTGTTGTCACTGCAGATACACAGTCCATACATGGCCAGGCTGTATGGGATGGAATTTTTGGTGGTGGTGGTGGTTGTTGGGATGTTTAAGGGGGACTAAACAGCTAAGGTCATCAGTCCCCCATTCCAAAAACAGGCGAGACATAAATGCACGAAGCAGGTAAAACACCAAGGGGAAGGAGACTCCCCCCCAGGCCCTAAAAGAACACAAATGTGGTAACGAACACTACAGACACGAAGACACCTGACAAAAAGAAACAGAACAAAAGGAGATGACCGGAGACTGGTTGACTGACCACGACAACAAAAAAGGGAAAGAGTCAACCAACCGACTACACACTAAAATCTGCAACCAAATATGAGAGACTCGAGGACAAGAGACACACAAAGGGAAAGGTGCAGGACCTCCCTAAATGGAACCATAAAAAGGACTACCATGCATAAAATTTAAAACGTCATCAGCCATGGAGGCATTGTCACATAAAACCAAAGGCAAAGTGTCCGGGAGATTAAAAGACTGCCGGAGGGGGCGCAGTCGGGGACACTCTAACAAGATGTGGGCGACCGTCAGCCGGGACCCACACCGACACAGGGGGGGATCCTCCTGACGCAAAAGATGGCCGTGCGTCAGGTATGTATGGCCGATGCGGAGCCGACACAGGATAACAGAGTCCCTGCGAGAAGACCGCAGGGAGGAGCGCCACACATCGGTCGTCTCCTTGACAGCCCGCAGTTTATTAGGCGCGGTCATGCCTCGCCACTCAGCAGACCACATCCCAAGCACCTTACGGCACAACACCAGCTGCTGATCGCGAGCCGTGAGGCCGATCTCCAAAGCTGGGGCGTCGATCGCCCCTTTGGCCAGCCTGTCAACACGTTCGTTCCCCGGGATGCCAACGTGACCTGGCGTCCAAACAAAGACCACCGAACGACCAGAGCGGGTAATGGTGGAAACAGACTCCCGAATAGAGGACACCAGGGGAGAAGAGGGATAGCAGCGGGCGATGGCCTGGAGGCTGCTCAGGGAGTCACTGCAGATGACAATGGACGTACCTGAGCAGGAACGCATATGCTCAAGAGCGCGCAATGTGGCCACCAGCTCTGCAGTAAAAATACTGCAGCCAGCCGGCAAGGAGTGCTGTTCAACATGGGCAGCGTGAGCAAAAGCGTAGGCAGTGCGACCATCAACCAGGGAACCATCAGTGTAGACAGGCTCACAGCCCGGAAATGAGGCGAGGAGCGCAAGAAAACGGCGACAGAGGGCCACAGGCGTAACCGAGTCCTTGGATCCCTGTGCCAAGTCCAGACGGACGGACGGCTGGGGCAAACACCAGGGAGGCGTAGGTGCACGGACCCGGAAAGGGAGGCAGAAGAGGGAATGAGCCCAGTTCCGACAGCAGGGACTGGACGCGGACAGCGATGGAAAGCCCAGACCTAGGTCGCCGTTCGGGCAGATGGAGGACCACGGCAGGGAAAAGCAGGCGATAATTGGGATGGCCAGGCGAGCAATGCACGTGGACAGCACAGTCCATACATGGCCAGGCTGTATGGGATGGAATTTTTGGTGTGGAAGGGTTGGGACCTGTCAAAATGCGGGTACTTTTGGTTGTTAGTGAGTTTAATGTGGACAGAATAGAGCCATCAAAGAAGCGGATATCAATGTCCAGGAAGATGGTGCATTGGGTAAAGAAGGACCAGGTGAAGTAGATGGGAGAGAAAGTTGTGAAGGGATGAGGGTAGAGTGTTTTGGCCCAGAGTTCAGATCATGAAGATACCATCATTGAAACTGAAACAGACCAGCAGTTGGGAGTTTTTGGAGGCCCGGAAGGTTTCCTCTAGATCATCCATAAACAGGTTGGCATAGGAGGGTGCCATGTGGGTGCCCATGGCTATTCTGCGGATTTGTTTGCGTACCTTCTCTTCAAATGAAAAGTAGTTGTGTGTCAGGATATAGTTGGTACAGTGTATAAGAAATGAGGTGGTAGGTTTGGAGTCTGAAGAATGTTGGGTCAGGTGGTCTTCAATAGCAGCAAGGCCAATGGCATGAGGGTTGTTTGTAGATAGGGAGGTGGCATCAACAATGACTAGTAGGGATCCAGCACCTCTCATGCCCGTAGCCTTGCCACTATCTAACACGACCTCTCCCAACAGAGCGTCTTGTCACAGGTTTATCCTACCCCATCAGAGGCAGGGCCACTTGTGAAAGCAGCTATGCCATATATCAATTCTGCTACAAACACTGCACAGCTTTTTATATTGTTATGGCTACCAACTAGTTGTCCCCCATGATGAATGGCTGAGGACAATATTCTCCATTTCAGTGACTATTCACAACCTGGATCTGGATCATTTCCTCCTCCACCAACTACTCTGAACTTCGCAGATTGGAGTTGGGGAGTTATCCTTACAACACATCATCCACACCCATAATTGTCCTGGCCACAATCTCCCGTAATCCACTGTCCCCACACCCTTCACACAACAGTTTCCCCTTCCTTCCATCCTGTCACACACACCCATTTCACGTCCCCAGTCACCTTCAGTTGTGTGCTGGCGCTGACAACCATGTACCACATGCCTAGCCAATGTAACTGCCACCCCCTCCTCTCTGCAATCCTAGCTGGCTAACCAGCTGCCTCCTTCCAAGCTGCTAGCCAACCACCCCCAAATCCTCTTCCTGCTGACCCCCCCCCCCTGCCCCCCCCAACAAAACCTGCACCATACTCTAGTCCACCCACCGAAAAATAAATAAATAAACGATTAAACAATGAAAAATCCATGATGGAATCTACTAATATCACACACACACACACACACACACACACACACACACACACACAAGCAAACTCTACTCACACACACAACTGCGGTCTCAGGGAACTGAAACCACACTGCCACTGCTGTATTGTTTCAGTTGCCCAAGACTGCAGAGAGAGAGAGAGAGAGAGAGAGAGAGAGAGAGAGAGAGAGAGAGTTAGTTCTCTTTTTCCCCTCAAGCTTGATAAAATGATTACTCTGAAAGCTAGCAAGTTTTCCATCTTTATGTGCATGCTTATCAATGACAATGCTTCTGCTTTCTGACAAGTGGTCTCCAGTAATCCAAGAGTATTTACATTCCACCAAAACTTTTCTAGAACATTTGCCCTTCATCACAGTTGTTTCTGTCAGTGGATTTCTGCATTTGCAGTCCTTATCACTGCTAGAATAATTCCCCACCCATCTCTGTTCTGTGTATAAACTTTTCTTTCTGCATCACATCAAATAATAGCCTGCCTGGTTATCTTAGTCTTCTGCACCCCCCCCCCCCCAATCAATTAGCATTTTCTGCCTACTGACCTCTCAGTACAAACTTGTCCATAAATTAACACTAGAAGGACCCCACCCGTCATTTAGAAGGGTATTCTACTTCTGTAGACTTATTTCTCCTAAATGGATTCTTCTACTGGTCCTATTTTCTATAACTTTCATAAATATTTGTTAATATAATAGAAGGAAACATTCCACACGGGAAAAATATATTTAAAAACAGAGATGATGTGACTTACCATACGAAAGCGCTGGCAAGTCGATAGAAACACAGACAGACACAAACATACACACAAAATTCAAGCTTTCGCAACAAACTGTTGCCTCATCAGGAAAGAGGGAAGGAGAGGGAAAGACGAAAGGAAATGGGTTTTAAGGGAGAGGGTAAGGAGTCATTTCAATCCCGGGAGCGGAAAGACTTACCTTAGGGGGAAAAAAAGGACAGGTATACACTCGCACACACGCACATATCCATCCACACATACAGACACAAGCAGACATATTTAAAGACAAAGAGTCACCATGCACACATATACAGACACAAGCTTGTGTCTGAATATGTGTGGATGGATGTGCGTGTGTGTGCACGCGCGAGTGTATACCCGTCCTTTTTCCCCTCTAAGGTAAGTCTTTCCGCTCCCAGGATTGGAATGACTCCTTACCCTCTCCCTTAAAACCCACTTCCTTTCGTCTTTCCCTCTCCTTCCCTCTTTCCTGATGAGGCAACAGTTTGTTGCGAAAGCTTGAATTTTGTGTGTATGTATGTGTCTGTTTGTGTTTCTATCGACCTGCCAGCGCTTTCGTATGGTAAGTCACATCATCTTTGTTTTTAAATATAAATATTTGTTAGGTAGATTTCTGAAAAGAATTTACCCAGTAGGACCATTCTGAAAAGTGTCCCAAACAACTTCTACTACAAGGACCTAAATCCGTCATTTTGACAGTTAACAAAATATGAACAATAGCTTTTGTACATATCCAAAGCTATTGTTGTGTACCACCCTAATTTGATTATTTTCTTTTGCAGACCCTCTGTTGGTGAGCAATGAAGCTTTGTTGTTCATGTGGCACAGTTTGCGTTTTCCACATTTCAGTTGTTTCGTGATGGCAGTTCAAAGACATAGTTTGTCTGATGAAGAAATTTTAGAATATTTGATGTCAATGTCAGATGGTGAATCCGAAGAAGATCCTCGTGATGTTTGTGAAGCTGATGAATTACGAGAAGATGATGCTGCAAGTGCTATTGATGATGAGGAAAATATCCCTCCCATCAATGAAATCAGTGACTCTTCAGACAGCGACGTTGCAACAATTGGACAAGAGCATGCCAAGAAGTTGCAAACCAATGTTGCTTTACCTATAGCAGGTATGTTTGTATAGCCATTGTAGTATTATTTTATATTTTATTGCAACTGATATTTCAGCAAGCACTATAAATGTTTTCTATTTTGCTGTATTATAATTTTAACTCCACTGTTTTTGTTGTAACTGAATTATTGTATTGTTGTTGTTGTTGTTGTTGTTGTGGTCTTCAGTCCTGAGACTGGTTTGATGCAGCTCTCCATGCTACTCTATCCTGTGCAAGCTTCCTCATCTCCCAGTACCTACTGCAACCTACATCCTTCTGAATCTGCTTAGTGTATTGATCTCTTGGTCTCCCTCTACGATTTTTACCCTCCACGCTGCCCTCCAATGCTAAATTTGTGATCCCTTGATGCCTCAAAACATGTCCTACCAACCGATCCCTTCTTCTAGTCAAGTTGTGCCACAAACTTCTCTTCTGCCCAATTCTATTCAATACCTCCTCATTAGTTACGTGATCTACCCACCTTATCTTCTGCATTCTTCTGTAGCACCACATTTCGAAAGCTTCTATTCTCTTCTTGTCCAAACTGGTTATCGTCCATGTTTCACTTCCATACGTGGCTACACTCCATACAAATACTTTCAGAAACGACTTCCTGACACTTAAATCTATACTCGATGTTAACAAATTTCTCTTCTCAGAAACGATTTCCTTGCCATTGCCAGTCTACATTTTATATCCTCTCTACTTCGACCATCATCACTTATTTTACTCCCTAAATAGCAAAACTCCTTTACTACTTTAAGTGTCTCATTTCCTAATCTAATACCCTCAGCATCACCCAATTTAATTAGACTACATTCCATTATCCTCGTTTTGCTTTTGTTGATGTTCATCTTATATCCTCCTTTCAAGACACTGTCCATTCCGTTCAACTGCTCTTCCAAGTCCTTTGCTGTCTCTGACAGAATTACTACGTCATCGGCGAACCTCAAAGTTTTTACTTCTTCTCTATGAATTTTAATACCTACTCTGAATTTTTCTTTTGTTTCCTTTACTGCTTGCTCAATATATAGATTGAATAACATCGGGGAGAGGCTACAACCCTGTCTCACTCCTTTCCCAACCACTGCTTCCCTTTCATGCCCCTCGACTCTTATAACTGCCATCTGGTTTCTGTACAAATTGTAAATAGCCTTTCGCTCCCTGTATTTTACCCCTGCCACCTTCAGAATTTGAAAGAGAGTATTCCAGTTAACGTTGTCAAAAGCTTTCTCTAAGTCTACAAATGCTATAAACGTAGGTTTGCCTTTTCTTAATCTTTCTTCTAAGATAAGTCGTAAGGTTAGTATTGCCTCACGTGTTCCAACATTTCTACGGAATCCAAACTGATCTTCCCCGAGGTCCGCTTCTACCAGTTTTTCCATTCGTCTGTAAAGAATTATTGTATTATATACTGTATATTCAGGTATGGTTCAAATGGCTCTGAGCACTATGGGACTTAACATCTGAAGTCATCAGTCCCCTAGAACTTAGAACTACTTAAACCTAACTAACCTAAGGACATCACACACATCCATGCCCGAGGCAGGATTCGAACCTGCGACCGTAGCGGTCACGCGGTTCCAAACTGATGCGCTTAGAACCGCACGGCCACACCGGCTGGCTATATTCAGGTATGCCAAACAGCAGTGTGCACTTACCTCTAGCTAACAGCACTAGAAGCTTTCATGGCAGTGAGACAGGAAAAATTCAGATGGAAGGAAATTGTTTGATGGGGATTAGTGAGAAAGCTAATGACGGAACAACACGGACTGTTACACCTACGAAAGCTGTTCTTGGAAAACGTCCACAGCAAAACATCTTGAAGGTAGCATCGAGATCCACAGGCTATGCGAAGAAGTTTGTCACAAAAGGTATATATTCTAGTGCATGAAGATTGCTAGTTGATGACAGCATGCTTCAAAATATAAAGAAGTGTACAGAAAACAGAGCACACCCAGAGCTACATGATGATGACTGGATCATCAGTGTTGATGCAATAGAAGCTACAATATCACTTATGTATTTATGAGGCATATATGGAGCAAAAAGCTTTCCATTGAAGCTGTTATGGTCGAATACATAGGGACCAGCATTTTTTCAGAACACAATGAGCAGAAATAAGATAGAGCACATGTTCACACAGACTATAAACAGATTGTTTTGCACCTGCTGCCCCTGTGTGGAATCCTTTCATTGCCAATTCCTTGCTGTGTTATTTTCCAGGTGAAAATATCACTGTGGATGAGCAACTGTTTCCATGAAAGGCTAGATGCTCTTTCATTAAATACATGATCCATAAACCACACAAATTTGGAATAAAGTTTTGGCTTGCAGTTGATACAAATTCCAAGTATCTGCTGAATGGGTTTCCTCACCTAGGGAAAGATGAGCAGTGTCCCACAGGTATTCCCCTTGCATAGCATGTTGCAACGTGTCTTATGCAGCCCTTTGTTTCCACAGGAAGAAACATAACCTGTGACTACATTTTCACAATGAAAGGCCTTGCAGAAAATTTGAAACATAAGAGCACAGTAAAGAAATCTAGAAGGGAAATACCTCGATCAGCAAAATCTACAGTAGCACCTTTGCACAAAACTATTGTTTATATGTCAGGTGATATAACTAACATGTTATCAGGGGAAAAAGAACAAAAATGTGCTTATTTTGAGTTCAATGCATGACATAGTAACTATCTATGAGCGGCATTGTAAAAAGCTACCGGAATTAATGGCCTACTACAACAACACCAAGTATGTCGTTGACGTAATCAATCAAATGGCTCGGCTTTACACAATGAAGTATGGATGCCGCAGATGGCCCATGCGCATAATGTCTTGGACTTAGCAGATATAAATGTTTGGTTACTCTATAAGGAAGTAACAGGAGAAAAATTATGGAGACGTCAGTTTATATACAAATTGGCAGAAGAGTTCGCTTCAGCAAATAAGGCCACAAGGGTACAAAATACCCTTCTTAATACAGTATCACAACGTTGCAAGATTCAAAAGACTTGTCAAATTGGAGGGTGTAGAGGCAAGAATAGAAGCAAGCATTTATGTATAAAGTGTGGCACGTATGTTTGTGGACCATGTTTAGGCAATACTGAATACATCTGTGTGAGGTGTCACGACGCAGCAGGTGGTTTTGAATGAGTAAAAGCACGATTATAAATGTTTTCTCTAGAATATATTGTGCTTTTCAGATATTTGTCTTAAAACACATGGTTTTATTTTCCACAGAAAGTTATTCTTTCCACATTTTGTTACATAATGTTTTGATTAATTTTTAGGTATAAAATGTTCACTGTACCACATAATTCCACAGAAAAAAGTAAAACCATATCCTGATGCACTGTGTAACTTGTCTGAAATAAATTGATTTATGTTAAAATGTGTATACTTTTTTTTTAAATGGTAAATGAAACTGTACCCGTCAAAAAAAAACAGGTTGGTCCTTCTAGGTAGATCGAAATTCCCAGTCCTTCTAGTGTTAATCAAGTACACTGCAATACATCCTTACCGGCAAGTCACACTTTTCAGTGATTATCACATCTATTACTATTCACTCGTTCATCTTTCATCACCTGTACAAACTAAAAAGCCCACAGACCTATCCCAACATTATTAAGGATAATCACTGAAAATAGATATGTAGCTACCATCAGGAATTTGCTCTTCACTCTGTAATTTCACTGTATCACTTTTGTCCACTCTTGCTCCCTAATTTTGACACCACTGTATTTTTTTTCCTTTTCTTTCCAAACAACAAGACAGTGAAGTCACGCAAACAGTATAACCACAGCTCAGTAACTTTTTAGGACAAAGTGTTCCCTGGGAAGTAGGTATAAGAGAGAGGAAAGTGTGCTTGTTTAATTAGGTATAAGAGAGAGAACAGTGTGTTTATTCCAATAATGGAATATTACATATCTGACTTACTGTTAATGATAATTGGTACATCTCCAGGTATGTTGTACAGTCCATCTTCGTTCTCATCTTCTTCAGCATCACCAAAAATTTCATCTTCTTCACAATCTGAAAAGTGTAAATATTTTTTCGCCATGTAACTGATACTGGAATATCAGCAAGTCTACATAATGCCCAATTTCAAGTAACAGTTGCAACAGTGAGAAACTGGTTTAACATCACCAGTTAAGCTCGGTATACAAGTGAGAGATTTTTCACTCTCTGAGAGCTTCTGCAAGTAATTCATGCAACGTAAACAGCACCAATAGCTCTCATATAGGCAGCAACCTCCATCCCTCGAGAGCTGCTCTCCATATCTCTCAGACACAAAAAACTATTGGCATTATCTGGAGAGCACAGAATACTGAGCAGTCATACTGCATCCAAGATTTGGGCTTATCTGACAGTTTTTACGCTACTACGTCTTGGTAATATATTTTGCCACACTACCATATCTTGGTAATACATTCTGCCAAACTCGTGCACAAATTAAACACAAGTACTCATGAAACTGCATGTTTCGAGTCTTAATTTGTGGCTTTGGCATGTTTCCAAGTGAAGAAATCACCCGCTCTAACTCGTACATGACAAGCGCAAGAGTTAACCCATTTCAAAAGTTCTAGAATGAAACAATGCAACACATAACATAATTTACAGAACCATCTAAGACGTATTATGTAGAATTAATTATAAAGAAAAAGGGGAAAAAGAATTGTTACCGAGAAGAGTTGATCCTACATTAATACGAATGAGAGACAATGAATTATCCACTGCACCAAAAAGACACTACAAGTACCTGCTTTATGACAGTATATGACATTGTCAGGACAGCTGAGACTACTGACATGACGGATACGCATGATGAAGTAAATGTCATTGATGTGTACACAGAAAAAGTGGTAAGGAAATCTGCCAGGAGCTGGACTCAGGACAAAGCTGAGAATTTAATGGGTTTGCATGAGGAAAGGCCAGCAGTACGGACAGTAAAGTACTGCACTACAAGAACTGAAATAACAAGCAAAGTTTGTAACACCTCTACAAAAGAAATTTACCTAAATATCCACAGTTTACGGAATTGGGCACTGTAGTTTCATAACATAGCTTAATTAATTCAGAGAAACAAATCCAGTTCCATCCGAAAGTAATCGGTCTAGAACTTGGAAAAGTGCCATTTCACTTCAAGTAATACAGCTGTATCTATAATTGTTTGATGTATTGTTTGATTATACTATTATATTTTGTGTAGTTTAACAGACCTTCAGAAATTTACAAGTGGTTCCTTAAGCCAATACATGTAAAAACATCAAATAAATGTATGTCCAGAAATGCTTCATTTACCATATATCTGCCCTATTTGGCTATCAAACAAATACAGGTATTAAGATGAAATCTGCTGTAATGTTATTTCATCATAATTGTTACGATACCAAATATTAAAGAGAATAAACATATGGTACCTAACACTAGAAATCTTAGTGTCACAAGCAGTCTGTCTTTAACTCTAACGAATCTAAACAATTATTTTGGCTCCAATTAGCAGGAGTACTTCTCCCATCTCCATTGCTGTCATTTTCGTGAAATTTAAATCATTTTATCTTCCCCCCATGAACCACGGACCTTGCCGTTGGTGCTTGCGTGCCTCAACGATACAGACAGCCGTACCGTAGGTGCAACCACAACGGAGGGGTATCTGTTGAGAGGCCAGACAAACATGTGGTTCCTGAAGAGGGGCAGCAGCCTTTTCAGTAGTTGCAGGGACAACAGTCTGGATGATTGACTGATCTGGCCTTGTAACACTAACCAAAATGGCCTTGCTGTTCTGGTACTGCGAACGGCTGAAAGCAAGGGGAAACTACAGCCGTAATTTTTCCCGAGGGCATGCAGCTTTACTGTATGATTAAATGATGATGGCGTCCTCTTGGGTAAAATATTCCGGAGGTAAAATAGTCCCCCGTTCAGATCTCCGGGCGGGGACTACTCAAGAAGACGTTATCAGGAGAAAGAAAACTGGCGTTCTACGGATCGGGCCAAGGAATGTCAGATCGCTTAATCGGGCAGGTAGGTTAGAAAATTTAAAAAGGGAAATGGATAGGTTAAAGTTAGATACAGTGGGAATTAGTGAAGTTCGGTGGCAGGAGGAACAAGACTTTTGGTCAGGTGAATACAGGTTTATAAATAAAAAATCGAATAGGGGTAATGCAGGAGTAGGTTTAATAATGAATACAAAAATAGGAGTGCAGGTAAGCTACTACAAAGAGCATAGTGAACACATTATTGTGGCCAAGATAGACATGAAGCCCACACCTACTACAGTAGTACAAGTTTATATGCCAACTAGCTCTGCAGATGACAAAGAAATTGTTGAAATGTATGATGAGATAAAAGAAATTATTCAGATAGTGAAGGGAGACGAAAATTTAATACTCATGGGTGACTGGAATTCAAGAGTAGGAAAAGAGAGAGAAGGAAATATAGTAAGTGAATATGGATTGGGGCTAGGAAATGAAAGAGGAAGCAATCGTGAAAGAAGGTTGTATACATGGAAGGAACCAGGTTTTAAATTTTAAGACATTTCCAGGAGCAGATGTGGACTCTGACGACAACTATTGGTTATGAACTGTAGATTAAAACTGAAGAAACTGCAAAAAGGTGGGTATTTAAGGAGATGGGACCTGGATAAACTGAAAGAACCAGAGGTTGTACAGAGTTTCAGGGAGAGCATAGGGGAACAATTGACAGGAATGGGGGAAAGAAATACAGTAGAAGAAGAATGGGTAGCTCTGAGGGATGAAGTAGTGAAGGCAGAAGAGGATCAAGTAGGTAAAACGACAAGGGCTACTAGAAATCCTTGGATAACAGAAGAAATATTGAATTTAATTGATGAAAGGAGAAAATATAAAAATGCAGTAAATGAAGAAGGCGAAAAGGAATACAAACGTCTCAAAAATGAGATCTACAGGAGGTGCAAAATGGCTAACCAGGGATGGCTAGAGGGCAAATGTTAGGATGTAGACGCTTATCTCACTAGGGGTAAGATAGATATTGCCTACAGGAAAATTAAAGAGACCTTTGGAGAAAGGAGAACCACTTGCAAGAATATCAAGAGCTCAGATGGAAACCCAGTTCTAAGCAAAGAAGGGAAAGCAGAAAGGTGGAAGGTGTATATAGAGGGTCTATACAAGGGCGATGTACTTGAGGACAATATTATGGAAATGGAAGATGATGTAGATGAAGATGAAGACAAAATGGGAGATACGATACTGCGTGAAGAGTTTGACAGAGCACTGAAAGACCCGAGTCGAAACAAGGCCCCCGGAGTAGACAACATTCCATCAAAACTACTGACAGCCTTGGGAGAGCCAGTCCTGACAAAACTCTACCATCTGGTGGGCAAGATGTATGAGACAGGCGAAATACCCTCAGACTTCAAGAAGAATATAATAATTCCAATCCCAAAGAAAGCAGGTGTTGACAGATGTGAAAATTACCGAACTATCAGTTTAATAAGTCACAGCTGCAAAATACTAACGCGAATTCTTTACAGACGAATGGAAAAACTGATAGAAGCCGACCTCTGTGAAGATCAGTTTGGATTCCGTAGAAATGTTGGAACACGTGAGGCAATACTGGCCCTACGACTTATCTTAGAAGCTAGATTAAGGAAAGGCAAACCTACATTTCTAGCATTTGCAGACTTAGAGAAAGCTTTTGACAATGTTGATTGGAATACTATCTTTCAAATTCTGAAGGTGGCAGGGGTAAAATACAGAGAGTGAAAGGCTATTTATAAGTTGTACAGAAAGCAGATGGCAGTTATAAGAGTCGAGGGGTATGAAAGGGAAGCAATGGTTGGGAAGGGAGTGAGACAGGGTTGTAGCCTATGCCCGATGTTATTCAATCTGTATATTGAGCAAGCAATAAAGGAAACAAAAGAAAAGTACGGAGTAGGTATTAAAATCCACGGAGAAGAAATAAAAACTTTGAGGTTCGCCGATGACATTGTAATTCTGTCAGAGACAGCAAAGGACTTGGAAGAGTAGTTGAACGGAACGGACAGTGTCTTGAAAGGAGGGTATAAGATGAACATCAACAAAAGCAAAACGAGGATAATGGAATGTAGTCGAATTAAGTCGGGTGATGCTGAGGGAATTAGATTAGGAAATGAGACACTTAAAGTAGTAAAGGTGTTTTGCTATTTGGGGAGCAAAATAACTGATGATGGTCGAAGTAGAGAGGATATAAAATGTAGACTGGCAATGGCAAGGAAAGCGTTTCTGAAGAAGAGAAATTTGTTAACATCGAGTATAGACTTAAGTGTCAGGAAGTCATTTCTGAATGTATTTGTATGGAGTGTAGCCATTTATGGAAGTGAAACATGGACGATAAATAGTTTGGACAAGAAGAGAATAGAGGCTTTCGAAATGTGGTGCTACAGAAGAATGCTGAAGATTATATGGGTAGATCACATAACTAATGAGGAGGTATTGAAGAGAACTAGGGAGAAGAGGAGTTTGTGGCACAACTTGACAAGAAGAAGGGATCGGTTGGTAGGACATGTTCCGAGACATCGAGGGATCACCACTTTAGCATTGGAGGGCAGTGTGGAGGGTAAAAATCGTAGAGGGAGACCAACAGATGAATACCCTAAGCAGATTCAAAAGGACGTAGGCTGCAGTAGGTACTGGGAGATGAAGAAGCTTGCACAGGATAGAGTGGCATGGAGAGCTGCATCAAACCAGTCTCAGGACTGAAGACCACAACAACATGGATATTATATCACAAGCTCTACAATGAGTTCTTACATTCTCCAAAATCATCCCACCGCCTAATCTACTCTCTTATCCAACACAAACACTGTCATTTACGTTCTTCATTTGGTACTAAAAGTATTAAAAGTAGAACTGCAGCCCAATGCACTTTCATCCCAACGTATTCCTTCAAGCACAGAACAATGACCGAAAAATCTCGCAGAAAGTGATCCCTCAGCTCTCACAAACACACTTATCCTGCTGTGCGTAAATGGTTCCGACACCTGGTTCGAAAGACTGACACTTACAGAAAGTACTCACAAGTAACTATCAGACCGTAAGTATAGTGAAAATTTGCCCTAGTAAAAACAATTCTGTGAGTACTGTCAGAATACCAAACTGTCCAAGAGCATGTATCCCAGCCATTACATTCATTGTGGACTATGTTGCAATGACTAACTGTTAATCATAATGCAGAAAAGAAATAAAATCTGCATCAATCACTAAAATTTTTCAATCCACTATATGTTCCACTGGTTAACAATCATCACATGAAAAGCATCTTTTACAGGGTTGCTCACAGTGCTAAGCATTGGGGATTTCATGCAGCAGTGTTAAGGCGGCTGAGAGGTTAGGTTATGACTCGCATTATTAATTATTGCGTTCATCAGTCACAAAATGTATAGATGTGATGTAGCAGATCATCTGAAGATGTTACAAGTACTTCTACAGAGCAAGAAGAGCAGTATGTGTACTGCATTCTGCTGCTGAAATTCACTTATGTTTCTCACTGCACATGAATCACACAATGTTGTTACGTAGCAAAGTAGTTACATTTCTTTCTTTCTTTATGAAAACATTTACCTTCTTTGCTACATAACAACAACATAGTCTCAAATGAAATTGGTAACCCACTCTTTGTTCAATAGAGAGAACGGAACTAAACTGACTAAAGAACAAAAGGACAATTTCAAAACCAATAGTATAAGGCGGGATTTATTTACATCACAGTGGTGCAGATTAGAGTATTACTGCACACATAATCTTCATAATCATAAGTGGAATAACTGCTCCTACAAAAACTACTTTTTTCAAAGCCACTTGTCATTACAAGAAATAATCCTTTTCAAAGTAATATGTTGGTTCTCAAATACTCCAACAGCAACTAATTACAGTTATGAATATTTCACAGTTTCTTTAATGCCATTCATTCTCACTATTGCAGCAAAAAAGAATGTAAACTGGTAATAATACATGCACTTCGCATGTCGTATGAAGAAAAATCACATCTGGTTCAAACAGCAAGATATGTTTTGGTAGCAAGGGGTGAGAAAACTGTAAGATAGCTCAAAAATTTTGGAGCTCATCATCAAATTTTTTCAAAATCGAAGTTCCACTAAGTTTCAGAGGAAATCATTTGCCATCTGTTACATGACGTATTTAGGTGTGGCCAAATGTGTCCACACAGTCTATAATTTTACAAATACTGCCAATACATTAACTTAAGAAAAAAGATAGAATTATGCAACACATTTTGCCCAAAACAGCAGCAGCAGCAGCAGCAGCAAAGCATTTCAGCTTCTTACATCCAGTTAAATCTTTTCAAACCTGAATTTTTTCTGGATAGAGGACATTATTTTTTATTTATGCTGCAATGGTCTTCAGTGATTTTTTAATGGTTTTAGATGCACGATTTATTTAAAAATATGTGCCTGTTTTCAAAATCTACTTTTTACACTTGGCTCCAATTCATGGACTAAAACAACTAATTTTGAAATATTCAATGTTGCAATAAATAAAATTATCACACTAGTTACTATGCAAAATGACAACAATAATATTTAATTATACAGTGGAATATAACTAACCAACTACTTCTATGTATTGTGGCAATCACAAGCTGCTGCACACAGCTACATTGAGTAGTTGATATTTTTATAGTGATGGCCAGCAGTTGGCAACACTTGAGCATAACAGAAAGATCAAACATTCACAAATGTGTACGTGAGGTTTCCACTGGAGAAAAAATATTTCAGTTGCAGCTAAGACACAGTAAAAGTTAATGTATACAATTGAAGCTACAGGGTCTGAAAGGGTTAAGCAAAAGACATGTGAAATGTAATGTTCTACCAAACAAGAAACACAGAATAACATAACAACGTACCATCATAGTTTTCAGATTGATCAGGATGCAGAGCCTGGCATTCACACATAGCATGGTACATTGCATCTAGCATTCCTTTGTCATCAGGTATAAATCTCATTTCTGTCATTTCAGGATTTGAACTGTCGTCATCAGCATTTTCTTCAGGCTGGTTTTCTGAAACAGAAGATATACAGTGTAAACTGAAATTAAATACATTATTCAAACTACAATTGTGTATTAATAGCACTTTTTCCAATATTTACGCTATTGTTGTGGCATGCTCTGCTGGGCCTACGGGAACAAATCATGTTGGGGTCCTCCTGTACTATCAGACATTTTTAACGACTGTTAGGTGCCAGACAGCTGAAAGTTTATCAAGAATGACCAATTTCACAGAACTGGCAGCGGTATACAGGTAAAAGAAATACACAATGCATTATTAATTTGCACTGCCAGTGAAGCAAAGGACTTAAAATTCAAAGTGAGAGAACCGGGTAGGCGCACGCATGCCGATTAGTGATTGAAATTGATCACTTTTAAAAAATAAAAGTAGTACAGCTGTATAATACGCAATGCAATTTTTAACTTAAAACAAATGCATGTTACATCTTAGAGCACTTGGCCTGCGTACAAACTTTATTATCCATAATTACATAATTTATTCCACATGAACCTGTGAATACAGTTAAAGATTTCATCTGGGCTTCCTGGGGTTTCCTGTTATTAACTTAAGCTAACAGAAGTTATAAGGAACTGAAGAATTTTTGTGACTGTGCTTGACTTCAGAAGGTCACAGCATTCTGCAAGTATTGAGAAAGGAACATTGGTGAATGATGGTTTTACAGCTACATTACTAAAAGCACAACACAGGCATCAAACCAAGATTTTTATGATTATATTCTCTGAAGTAAATAATTTTAGCATTCCCACATGCAAACACTGATTAACAACAGGGATGCTGCTCATAGGTATTCTGAGGCAAATCCAAAACCAGAATGCTACGAAGAATGCAAGAAGTTGCAAAACAGGGTGAAGCAATGTGATTGCAACGCCAAAATCAGGGGCTTGTATTCCTTTGTGTGCAGTGAAACAACAACCATGATTATGTTGATGAATCTCTGTACCTTGGATGTCTGATGAGCAAAATCAGAAACTGTTTTTCCATGTCTCAACTGACAAACTGAATGAATTTTTCTCAGCACCATCCTAGCCTCATGCTGATGAGATCTATTGCACGCAAGAATTCCCAAACTACATAACTAACCATGACACTTTCCATCTGAAACTGGTTACAATGACCACAATGTGAAAAGCAATAATTACAATGTCTTTTGAAACAGCAGGGAATGGCACTATCAGCATTATCATGGACAAGCATTGCAGATAGCCCAATAGCTGTGTTAATATACATATTTTTCTCTTGTGAATGGAACACATTCCAATCCATGTAAAAGAAGCATTGTCCAACCAATCCCTAAGAATAAGAAGCTGTAACCACTTTGTTTTTATTTATTTATTTATTTGCTGTCCATATAACAATCAGTTTCCAGACACTGTCAGAGATTTAGTTTACATTACAAAGCGTTAGTTCACATGTATATATAAATACATTCATTATAATAGAGGGAAACATTCCACGTGGGAAAAATTATATATAAAAACAAAGATGAGGTGACTTACCGAACGAAAGCGCTGGCAGGTCGATAGACACACAAACAAACACAAACATACACACAAAATTCAAGCTTACACAACAAACTGTTGCCTCATCAGGAAAGAGGGAAGGAGAGGGGAAGACGAAAGGAAGTGGGTTTTAAAACTCCTTACCCTCTCCCTTAAAACCCACTTCCTTTCGTCTTCCCTCTCCTTCCCTCTTTCCTGATGAGGCAACAGTTTGTTGTGTAAGCTTGAATTTTGTGTGTATGTTTGTGTGTCTATCGACCTGCCAGCGCTTTCGTTCGGTAAGTCACATCATCTTTGTTTTTATATATAAATACATTCATTGATATAAATAATCGGGATCAGAAATTATCAGTTTTTTATGGCCCAAACAAAATTTACTGTTACGTACACTGTAGAGAGACATAACATGACATTTTCTGCTGAATAGCAGATTCTCTCTATTAATGAACGCTTCAGTTTATTCTTTAAGGTGTTTAAATTAGCTGTCTTGAGATCAGGTAGTAGTCTGTTGTAAGCAAGTTGTTCCTGTTGTATGTAGACTACAATCTGCAGCCATTTTTATTTATTTATTTATTTTACTTTCAATTCTGTCGAAGTTTTCCCTTCCCCTTGTATTTTAGTTATATGCATTACTGTTTATTATATTATGTTCTGGGTTTCGTTTCACGAACACGATTGCCTGCAGAATTTATACAGAGTCTGTACAGACTGCTGGTGTCCCATCCCATGTCTCAACACCATACTGAAGATGCCAATGTATCATTCCAAAATATACAGGGTAGCACACGAAAAACCAGTCCCAAGTACTGGACTGCTCATCCATTGTTTCAAAGCTGTTGTGACTATGTTTTGTATTATCAGTACAAAAGCCACTGTGACTTGTTTGAGACATGGAAAGGAAATATCTCAGTGAGGTGTATCCTCTTCAAGAAAGAAATGTAATAATGGAGGCCTGTGTGTCTACCAGTTCATTTAAGGAAACAGGGACATTTTTGCAAAGAAGTTTTCTGGCATTTCCATACCAGCAAAGAGCAGTGCACATGACTTAATGACGCAGTGGCATACTACAGGGTCAGTTGCAAATGCAAAAAAGAAGTGAGCCCTCTCCATTTGTGCACCTGCTGTGGTCACAAATATTTGAGCACGAATGATCGAGAGTCCAAGGAAGTCAACACACAAATTGTCGCAACAGGTGAAAGTATGTGAACTTCCAGAACACCAGAGATTGGTCAACAAACAATTCCTATATGATTAATGAGGAACCTCCTCATGGTGAAAAAAATCAGAGTTTGGTGTGCCACATCAGCAAGTCAGATTGTGGGTCCCATATTTTTTGAAACAATAGTAAACACTGTTGTGTGTATGTGAATCTTCCAGGAATTTTATGCACAGTTGACCCATTATGAAAGTATGTATGCTGTCTTTCAATAGGATGAGGTGACCTGTAACACCTCACTCAAGTCAATCTCATGAATTCATGAAAAATTCACAAACGGACTGTCAACAAAGGATTGTGATCACCACGTTTGTCGCACCTAACCGCTTGTGACTTATCTGTGGGGCAGTCCAAAGGGAAAAGTGAACGCAAATAACCCAATAACGTTAGAGTACTTTTAAGGACAATATAGTAGTTTTAAGGACAATATCCATAGTGAAATTTTGAGGACTGATGCAGTAGATCAATTCAGTAAACACAGGCATTTTCGTTAGCTTATTTGTTATTTCTTTATTATCCATTTATTATGTATTTGTCTATCTGTTGTTGTATCTGGTCATGGTGGGGAACAGTTTGTGCATAAAAGGCAAGCAATCTGTACTCAGGGCAGATTTTCCATGCGTCACCCTGTATTTGCCTTAAGCTACAATGGCCATTATAGCTAAGCATGACTTTCATTGTCAGTGTCTTCTCTCCGTTTTAAAATAGCTTATTTGCAGTAAGGTAAGTCGACAAAAAATTGTAATTAATTTCACTCCAGCTGACAAAAGATGTGGGATCTGCACAGCTCATGACCTTGCAATTTTGGGGTTCAATTAAATCATTCACCTACGTAAGGAACAGAAAAGGCACTAACCTGCTTCCTTGAGGCATATCACATTGAAGAATCGTGTAAGTTGATTTAGTTGTTACCAACTGTTCATGCCTTTTATAAGTTAGCTTCACACACTGCTTCCTGTCTTTCAAATACAACATATGTAGCTGTAAGGCTACCCATCTCATCCTGTATTTCAATTTGTGTAATAGAACTGTACGATTCACGGTACCGAAGGCTTTACTCATATTCAGGAAAATGCTTGTGACCTTGTCTGCTTTATATACAGCTTGTTTAATATTTCATGTATAAAAGTTGCTACTGATGTTACACTCTTCCTTTTCTAAATCATGTTGTAGATTGCTGAACTGATTTAGTATTACTTTCTCTAGTAATTTGTCAAGTTCTGATGTTAAAGATATTGGCCTATAGTTTTGTGTCAGTTTTTGTTGCCCTCTTATACACTTGTAGCATCTCAGCAATTTTCAAAAGGTCAGGAAACTCCCCATGGCAGAGGGAGCTTCTTATTAGGTGCTTCAGAGGCTTCGCTAATTCTCCTCTGTGCTCCTTTAGTAGCTTAGCTGAAATGCCACCGAAGCCACAAGACATATTATCTTGAAGTTTTGAAATGATTACTATGAGTCCCTCTCATTAATACCATGGATGGAAACAAAAGATTGGCTAGTGTTTCTAACAATAAAATTGGGTCCCCAGTTATGTACTCAATTTGTACCAAATGTACCAAACGTTTGTATGAATCTCTCTTGTAGCTACCAATCAATCAGCATTTTGCCTGTTACATCTGAAGCCCGGGAATATATTGCTCAGGACCAGGTTATTGAATAGTTACACAAATTCAACTTAAATATCAGACCAGCTTTTGCAAGCACTATGGACAAACATTGATTTAATTAAGGAAAATGATGGCCTGAAATAGGTTCTGAACAACAGTGAAGCCACAACAACATTGACACTACTAGCCTTCAGCAATATATTTGATACTGTCAACTTCGACATATTGCTCAGAAAAATAAGACAGCAAAATTTTCAGAGAGTGTGTTTAAGTGGTTTGAAGCGTACTTGAAAAACAGACTGCAACTTGTTGTCTATGGGAATACACAGTCACCCTGGAAGCATATTCTTGCAAGAGTGTAACAAGTGTCAGTCCTGAGCCCACTTTTATGTCAATGATGTCTCTGTCATTTCTCCTCCAGTAAATATCATTCCTATGCTGACAACCTACAGCTTTTCCTAGGTGCCAGATCTGAATATATCAACTACACAATCCTTAATATAAATGATTATCTGTCTTCCGTGCTAACATGGCCACACAAAACCTGAGAAACTACAAGGTCTATTCAAAAAATTCCAGAACATTTGTGATTTTGTGCCAATGGTGTGTTACAGCGAAATGTGGTTAGCATCCCTGCACATGCCTGTGTTTGATATGTAACTGCTGGAATTTTCAATGTTGTATGTCTGTTATTCTTCAGTGCTGTATTCAGCAGACTGTTGTGTCGCAAAGTTTGCGAATTTCTAGATGGCAGAGTTAGAGGAGCAGTGTGTCTGCATTAAATTTTGCAAGAAACTAGAGAAAACCTTTACAGACACACACACCAAATGATGCAGTAATTTACAGTCATGAGTGCTTAAGCTGTACTCAGTGTTACGAATGGTTCACATGGATTAAAAATAGTCAGACAGAAGTTAAAGATGACCCCCATTTAGGATGCCCTTTGACATCTGCCGACAACGCTCATGCCAGGAACATTAATAAAACAGCAGAGTGCTAAAAGGAAAGCATATTTCTGAAAATACCTGAAAATAATTGGATGCAAAGTGTGAATCAAACCTAATAGCGCAAGTTTTGTAGATGCCTTTCCGACTACTAAAAGAGTTGGATAAGCTATAAATAAAATACAGCACGAGTGTCATCTTGTTAATTATTATTACTCACGTATGGGCTAAATAGGACTACGTGAGGTACAATCAGTCAATGTCAGTTTTGAGGCTTGGCCTTTCTTTGTGTCCAAATTTGCTTCATCCTTTCAGAACGAAGTCTCTTTCTTTCATCAGACCACAGCGTTCCAGTTCGTTTTCTAATTTCTCTCTGACCAACTTTCCGATCAAATATTTTTTTACTGAATTTTTTTCTATCTGTGATGTCTGCCTGAGTTACACTGGCTACTTAAAGATCCTCTGCAACCGCAGCAGTCCTTTTAATTGGCTCAGATTTGGCCTTACTTCTGTTTTCATAGAATTCTAATATTACCAAGTGAGGTGGCACAATGGTTATCATACTGGACTTGCACTCTAGAGAACGATGGTTCACACCCACATCCGGGCACCCAGATTTAGGATTTCTGCGATTTCCCTAAATCGCTTCAGGAAATGCCAGGATGGTTCCTTTGAAAGGGCACGGCCAACTTCCTTCCCCATCCTTTCCTACTACAATGGGACTGATGACCTCAGAGTTGGGTCCCTTCCCCCAAATCAAAGAACAAATTCAACCATTTGTTTTGTCAACCTAGTGTATGCCATTCTTTTAACGTGCCCACAAAGTTTAAGTCTTTGTTTTGTCATGTCACCATATATGTCTGTGTAGTCTTCTATTTCCTATATTACTTCTCAGCCTATAAGTTTCTCCATCAGTAATTTGGCGCCTAATATTTTCCTAATAATCTTCCTTCCTTATTTTTCTTTCGAATTTCTTCAATATCTTTCTTCCTATTTAAAATTAAAGTTTCTGCTGTATAAAGACAGTCATGTTTGATTACAGTGCTGTAATGCACAAGCTGATAATATTTTTACAATATTTTGAATACTTATATACGGCTGGTTTAGAGAATTTCAACTACACTCAAAATAAAAAAAAAATACATAAAAAAAACCAACAACAACAACACTGCTTCCTTGCGATATTGGGTTCTTTCTTTTGTGTAAATTTGATATTGATCCACCTCTAACATGGTAATTGGTCAAGGCTTTTGATGACTTTGCTGCCATTATTTTCTCCTACAGCAGCTCTTTCTTTGGAATTTATTTTATTTTCATGTAAATGTATGACTGATGTGCAAGTCACACGGGATTGATACTGATTGCCATTTTTGTAATAATGCACCTAACATAATAGTCAATGTTTTTGTTTTTGCTTGGACGAATATCTGGTTCGATGTGACACCAAGTTTCTCCCAGTGTATATAATGTCCAAATAACTTACAGGAATACAGATGGATGACATCATCAACAACCAGTGATCTTTAGACATGTGCACCCTGTCATCTTCAAGGCAAAACTGCAGCAAGTAAGCATTGTGCAAAGGAATTTACAACCATGCTTTGCAGAGCACAATTCCGGAAAACACACTCTCTCTCTCTCTCTCTCTCTCTCTCTCTCTCTCTCACACTCACACACACACACACACACACACACACACACACACACACACACACACACACAGTAAACACTTGTGCCATCAAACAAGCAGAGGTCACTGACATCAGAAGTTATCAATATGGAACATTAATAACCAATGGGTGAGATAACCGTAACTCTGAGTGTCACAAATGTTTATAACAGCTGAGAAAACTGTTATTGCAGAACATTCCCTTGGCACCAGTCATCCTATGAGATATAACAACACGGAGATTCTGGCATACCCTTCCACGCACTGGGATGGTGTTATTAAGGAAGCAGTTGATATTAAGTTAGCAAAGAAATTTTATAAATAGAGATGGGGGGGGGGGTATTTATTTAAATTCTGCAGGGAATCCTGTTGTCTTCCTCATCAAAAAATAAAGTGAGTTACTGCTACCTCATCTGTTGGGTATAGTTTTTGCTATCAATAACTTCTGATGTTGGTCATCTTTGATTGTATGATGGCACTATTGTTTAGGAGAGAGGGAGAGGGGGAGGGAGAGGGGGAGGGAGAGAGAGAGAGAGAGAGAGAGAGAGAGAGAGAGAGAGAGAGAGAGAGAGAGAGAGAGAGAGAGAGCGCTTTCTGGACCTGCACTGCAAACCCAGGTTTTAAATTTGCAGGTACAGCATTTACTTGTTGCAATTCTGCCTTGAAAATTACAGTATGTGCACCTGTTGAAATACCAGTGGTTGTCGACTATGACACTTAGCTTCATTCCCCTAAGTTATTTGAACATATGGACAGCTGAACATATTACACATATTTCTATGTCTAGTGTACTGATAACTGTTTTACTATATGTAATTTCATGTAAGAATGATATTTACTGTGTAAAAAGTTCACACAAGAATGTTACACTTGGACAATATCTACAGCTATGTCACAATGTGTATTATATTGTCAATCTGTTTTTGTTATTGCTGCCATTATGAAATTTCTGCTTTTATATATCATCCTCTCTCTAGGATGTCATATGAATGGTTTCTTTTCTCTCCCGGCCTTATTTTTCCCCATATATAAGTAACATTGCTCATTAAGGTTTACATTATTATTGTAAAACGTATTAATGTCGCAGTCATATGTTTCTTCTGCATACATACCAATTGCAGTTGTGGTTATTTTTTTAAATACCTTGTAAAAGTAGCGTTATGCATTTCAAGCTACACATTTTTGAATGTACAACAGCGATGTGTTTCATAATGTAATATGTTTAGGCTGCAGTTATATTCATGGAATGGAACAATTATTTTACACTAAAATTATGTAGAAGATCATACTCAATATGAGCTGTTCACATCTGCTACCTGGTGGCTGAACATATTTAGTTTGTAATGTGCCACACAGCTACAGCAGTCCTCTATTGTATATGACATTTAACTTTGACTGGATACTATGTCTCCTAAGTTACGTAATTCAAATTTCAAGTCACAAAAACTACACCAAACGTCATTCTATAAAGGTCTAGCCCTTCTAATGTTTTTTCTTTGTGCCACAGATCTGTTGATGCTATTAAGCGAAATGCATTATAAAGAGTATAATAAAAAAAAATTATTTAGGAAACAAGACAATAGCATATTATTGAGCCAAATATGGTCGCACACCCAATGGAGTACTTTATGTCCAAAGTAATTAAAAATGGATGTTGATGAAAACACTATCTACAGAGCTGGATGCTGCAAGAACTCGGGATAAATAGTGTCACTACCTGGAGATTTCCCTTTAAACTTGAGATTGTCGAGACAAACTCAACTTCCATTGAAAGGAAGCCCAACACAGATTTTATGGTTGTTGTGGTCTTCAGTCCAGAGACTGGTTTGATGCAGCTCTCCATGCTACTCTATCCTGTGCAAGCTTCTTCATCTCCCAGTACTTACTGCAACCTACATCCTTCTGAATCTGTTTAGTGTATTCATCTCTTGGTCTCCCTCTATGATTTTTACCCTCCATGCTGCCCTCCAATACTAAATTGGTGATCCCTTGATGCCTCAGAATATGCCCTACCAACCGATCCCTTCTTCTAGTCAAGATGCACCACAAATTTCTCTTCTCTCCAATTCTATTCAATACCTCCTCATTAGTTATGTGGTCTACTCATCTAATCTTCAGCATTCTTCTGTAGCACCACATTTCAAAAGCTTCTATTCTCTTCTTGTCTAAACTATTTATCATCCACGTTTCACTTCCATACACGGCTACACACCATACAAATACTTTCAGAAACGACGATTTTATGGTATCCAATATAAAGTCGATTTCAAAGGAGACTGGGACTTGCACTGTCAGCAGCAATGTCATCTGAAAGTTACATTCCTGTCAGCTTTTCACAGAGTTGAAACAACTACAGGTGATTTAACTTCTTCAGACAACAGTCTGTGTCTGTCCCTAGGTGTGAGCTGTTTTTGGTTTCATAGGCATCTTTCCCAATTCACTTTGTTAACAGTAATAATGCTTTCAATTGGCAGAAATTCTCTCAACTTAGCTGATATTCTTGTCTTCTGAACAATCATTGGTAAATTATCCATACATTATGCCCATTCTTCATAATCTGGTCAGTTCTTCACTATATGACATAACTGACCATGAATTCTCTCCACCATTTATCTGTTTGCCAATCTTACACCAATGTTGGTAACTGTTATTATTTTGTGATGAACCCAACATTTGGTTTAATGCAGTTCTCTATCCCTGTGACTTGGCAGCTATCCTCTTCATTTCAGCATAGCGGCACCATCCAACAACAACAATCACATATATAGAGGGTGTTTCTGTAACAGTGTACAAAAATTTAACAGAACACAGGGGATGCTCCACTGAACAATTTGAGGTAGGGAACCTGGGGTTGGAGAAGCCATCTTAATGAAATAATAGGAGTAAAATCATATTACTGCGTACTTTTTTTTTATTTACATTAGTTACAGGTAACTGCAAATACCATCATTGATATGATGAACGAACCATTTGTACTTTATCTTACAAAATGCGCAGAAACTGATAGCCATCGAACTAAATGCAAGCATGACATCAACGAACAAGGTTCTGACACACCCCGACAAATATACCTGGTGTGTTTTGAATCACATCACAGGCAGCTACAATTTTGGCAACCAATTCCATCTCCTTACCTAGGGTCTTGTACTAAAGCGACTTTAGATATCCCCATAAGAAGTAAGTGGATTCAGGTCAGGTGAACTCACAGGCCATGGAATAGAACTACCATTCCAATCCAGCAACCAGGAAATACTGCACTGGGATGGTTGTGGACAACCATACTGAAGTCAGTCACTGCACCGTAATGTAGTATCCACATCCTCTCACGAACAGCCAAAGCTATTTCTCCAACAGTTCAGTTACAATTCTTTCATGAACCTCAAGTACAGCTGACCATTCAGATGGCCAGGTAGAAGATATGGCTCACCATCCTTGTTTCCTTGCAGGATATAAAAAATGTACATGTAAATAAACAGCACAGTATGTGTAAACTTTTATGCATGTTAGTTGTAAATAAGCTGGAAAACAGTTATGCTAGACAAAGTGATAAACAAGTTTACTACCGCATCCCCTTAAACTGGCTTCTCTGACACCACGTTTCCGACCTCAAATTGTCCAATTGAGCATCCTCTAGTCCTGTTAAATTTTTGCACACTTATGGAAACATCCTGTATATTCATATCTAGACCTGCTCCTGTTATGCCTTCCTCATATCATCTCTGAAACATTGTTTTCAGCAAGAACCCTTATCACAATACACGTCTAAAGGTGTGTCCAAGGTGTGATGGCGATCTGCAGCTGCCACAGCATCCTCCATGATGAGAGGGGCTGCCTACTCGCACACTGCACAGTTTGAGTTTGGGCTGCAACACGTGGCTGGTGTAGCTCCAGACACAGCACTGCACCAGTGAGCAGTGCTGCAATGGAAGCCATGCCTCAAAGGCCTCCTACATAGTGTCGTCGCATGATGTCTAGACAAAGTGAACTACCATGAAACACTCACAGGGTGTAACACACTGTGAGTTAATCTCTCAACATCATTGTCTCTATAATTTAAAGTACCATAATGCATAAGGTCATTCCATTCCACTACCATTGGGAAACTGCCATTAGGCAGGAAATTCCTTTGCTTGTTCCAAAAGTTTTTCTGTTGAAGGCACTGGCAAATAAATAGATGAAAGTTTATAGATAAATGGAGACAGTACTACTTCCACAATTGTACTGACAATCCCAATAGTGATTCAAAATGAAAATACTAGAGACAGGCAAAATTCTCCAGTTGCCAAGATCCTGAAAAAAGTATAACAAATGCTCATACGCTTTTATTTTTAATAAACCTATATTTCATTACATTTTAAGTGGAATTTTCAAGGAAATAAGGGTAAAAATTAGGGACTCATCTCTCAGAAATAAAAGTGAGAGAATGCTTGGAATGGGGCCAAATGTCTCAGCGAAACCAAGAAATGGGTTCTGTACTGCAGTACCATCAATGACCTTACCATGGCGCACAGCGTTTCATGGTCAGGAATTAGACGGCATTCAGATCAAGACTGATGCGCAGCGGCACCACTGCCCCTTAACAGTGCAGGCACAACCATCCGAAAGCCGCTTCTGCAGAAACCCCAGCAACACCAGCCAGCATACATATGGAAAACAAACCTACCGGCTATGGGCCAATCAAGCCACGCCATTCCATTGCAGGCACACTGGCGGCTTGTGTACTCCTGCGCACCTTGACTAGTTAAAAGCACACGCACTGCCACAGACAGCAGTGTGAAGTTGGGCTGCAGTCTCGCAAAGTGTTTGGTCTTGCCGCTAGTAACTACAGGCATATACAGACTTGAAGTGACAATGTTGTATGATTGTGATAGGGACTCGGCGTACAATGCCAACTGACAGTGTTTGTGTTCAGATCTTGTGTGAACTTCAATTGAGAGATTAAACTTGTTTTTCCACTCAAGCCTCCAGTCTTTGTTGCTCCGCACTTCCCGGATACAACAACTAATGGTGACAGAGGCTGGTTGTTAGTTTTGGTTTCAGCGATTCTCTCTTGCTTCTGATCAGGTGAATCATCACCTGCGACGAGGGGGTCACTGTGTGTTTCTTTTCTTCTCTTCTTTTGTGCAAATGGCATTGGGGGGACATTCATTCATTTCTTCGCTTTTGTTCTCCTTGTTTCTTCTCTCCTTTTCACCATGGCGACTCCCCAACCTGAGGTACCTGTGTCGCTCAAAGACCTATAAATCGAACCAATTTTCTCAACTGACGGCGAAGCTGACATTGCTGTTGGAAGACCTGCAGTTAATGCAGGAAGCCTCGTATCAGCACCTCTCCCAGGCTGATAACAGCAGCAGCCAGCACCGATCGGCCCCATTGTTCCGCAAGTTCAATCCTGTAGTGGAAGAATGGGACAAATACAAACAGCAGCTGTTTCAACATTTTGCAGCCTGCAACATTTCAGGTAGTGTTCAGCTCTCTTATTTCTTCTCTTGGGTTGGTGTTGATATCTCGCGTATCTGCATTAAGCTGTTTCCCCTTACTCAGCAAGAATCAGTTCCTTCCTCTAATGTCACTGATGCTCTTGCTAAGTATTTTGACTCTCAGTTTTTGGTCACCTCTGCTCATTATAAGTTTTTTCATGCAAAATGTCAACCTTCCCAGTCATGGCTCATGGAGGCATGTGGTATAACACGCATGTGCAAATTAGTCTGTCCTTTTTGTAAGTGTTATACTGACGCTGTTGTGGGACACTATTGTTCAAAATGCTACAGATTCCCAACTTCATGTGGAGGTTCTCAAGCTATCAGACCCCTCCCTTGAGGATGTCATTTGCATAATTAAGATGTAGGAATTATTTGACATTGCTCCCAAGTGGTTGTTGCCCCTGACACTTGTCAGTCCCATTCAGACAGGTGTTCTCTTTCTACTGGACTCCGTAAACAACCCATGTCATGTCTGCAGCGGTTCCGTCCCACTGGCAAGTTGCAATCGCGGCCAGTCTGTCCTCCTGTCCAATTACGGCTCAGAGGCAATGGATGTCAATCAGGTCGATGGTGACAATGCTGTGTTCCTGCACCACTGTTTCTGACAAGTCGTCTCTAGTTCAAACCTGTTATGGTGTCTCCACTGCATCAGGGTCAACTCCAGTCGTCAGTCATCCCCAGCATCCTTCCTTGCTTATATAGGAACCGAAAAAGTTGTACATTCAGTTGTGCATCCAGAACCACATTGTACAATTCCCACTGGATACTGGGGCGTCAGTGACTTGACACTCCAACACAGGCCCTGACTGCATACAATGGGGATTGCATTGCTGTCCTGCACACCTGTACTTTGCTGATGCACTACCAATCTACCTCTAAGATACTCCCAGTCATGGTGCTCCACTCCTATGGCAGGCCTAACATTTTTGGCCTTAATGCCTTTGACATTTTTTTGTCTTCAGATCTCAGATAACGTGGCGATGATTAACTCTTATGACAGCGTCACAATGCTCTGTGACAAATTCCACCAGCTTTTCGAGGACTCTCTGGGTAGGGGTAAAGATTTTTTCACTCGGATTACCTTGAGGGATGCAGCCCAGCTCGAGGTTCATAAAAGATCAGGAAGTTTCTCACGCTATTTGGGACACTGTTTCAGCAGAGTTGTGTAGGGGGTCCTTACGTCCATTTCCGCTAGTCAATGGACATCCCCCTCGCCACTGTCCAGAAACCTAATGGCTGCCTTTGCCTATGTGCCAATTTTAAATCCACCGTTTAAGCACAGTCTCTCAGATTCCTACCCTCTCCCTCGGCCCGAGCAATTAATGGACAAATTACAAGGGATCATGTTCTTTTCCAAGATTGATCTCCAAGATGATTAACTGCAACTTCCGTTGCATGACGAGACGAAGTCCTTCCTCATCATCAACACTCACATTGGGCTGTTCCAATGTCAGCACCTCCTCTTTGGCACCCCTTCTGCCCTGGCCATCTTCCAACAATTTCTGAAACAAATGACATCTGAAGTACCCCCTAGCACCAATTACCTTCATCCGGAGGAAGAAATATAACATTGTCAGGATGTATATATGGACAAAGAAAAAAAAAATTCCCGGATTTCCCGATTAAAAACACACTTTCTCCCGGGTGAAAATACCCTTTTCCGTGTTAAGTGACAGTATACGCTTCCTCGGCACTGAAAAACTCATCAATCCTTTGAATGTTTATGGTTCTGTATGCCGACATAGTCCACAACTCGTGGTCTCGCTTCCCGCACACCAGGTCCCGGGTTCGATTCCTGGCGGGGTCAGGGATTTTCTCTACCTCATGATGACTGGGTGTTGTGTGTTCTTCATCATCATTGACTCGCAAGTCGCTGAAGTGGCGTCAACAAAAAGGACTTTCAATACGGTGGCCGAACTTCCCCGCAAGAGGCCTCCCGGCCAACAATGCCATACAATAATTTCATTTCATACCGACGTAGAATTTCCAGGCACTTTAGGAAACGGAACTCAGGGGGGGACAACACCTTTTGAAAGATCTTTGATGTGCAGCAACATGTACACTGCATATTTTCGTATTACGAAGATATAAATTTGAATTCCACCAAACACAGCATGTCAAAATTATTCAAATGGCTCTGAGCACTATGGGACTCAACTTCTGAGGTCATCAGTCCCCTAGAACTTAGAGCTACTTAAACCTAATTAAACTAAGGACATCACACACACATCCATGCCCGAGGCAGGATTCGAACCTGCGACCATAGCGGTCGCGCGGCTCCAGACTGTAGCGCCTAGAACCGCTTGGCCACTCCGGCCAGCCCCCATGTCACTTTCCAAAGCATTGAAATCAAGATTGCGATGCCCTTTGTAAGCCAGTCATAGCTCATGTCACGTGATCTCGCGAGCTGATGACAGCATAGGACAGGTGATGTAGTCAGCCAATAGCAAGATCACTCTTCAGTAGTGCGAACACACAAATAAGAAAAGTTAACGGTTTTAATTTATATACATAGAATTCACATATAATATTAGTCTCTAAGATTAATAAGCTGGAAGACAAGCTAAGCTTCCACATATAATGTTGATCTTTTTTGCGCATGTTACACTTTAAGATACATCACACAAACGTCCCAGTAAAATTTTTAATAAAGACGTAAATGTCTGATCTTCTGGGCTCGCATTCTTCTAAATGGTCGTCCTCAAACAGTTGATTTTTAAATGAGAGTCAAACGCTTTGTGATTTAAGAAATTCATTGTACATCTCACACATAGTTTATTTTGCCTAAAAGGAAATCTGCTTTGAATGCAACGCTTTTCAAACTACCATTCGCAATATTTTCCTGGACTTGTTAGAAATACAGGGTGGTCGAAAAGTCAGTATAAATTTGAAAACTTAATAAACCATAGAATAATGTAGATAGAGAGGTAAAAATTGACACACATGCTTGGAATGACATGAGGTTTTATTAGGGGGCAAAAAAAAAAAAAAAAAAGTTCACAAAATGTCCGACAGATGGCGCATGAAAGACCTCTTGCGCGCGTCGTTTGGTGATGATCGTGTGCTCAGCCGCCACTTTCGTCATGCTTGGCCTCCCAGGTCCCCCAGACCTCAGTCCGTGCTATAATTAGCTTTGGGGTTACCTGAAGTCACAAGTGTATCGTGATTGTCCGACATCTCTAGGGATGCTGAAAGACTACATCCGACGCCAATGCCTCACCATAACTCCAGACATGCTTTACAGTGCTGTTTACAACATTATTCCTCGACTACAGCTATTGTTGAGGAATGATGGTGGACATATTGAGCATTTCCGGTAAAGAACATCATCTTTGCTTTGTCTTACTTTGTTATGCTAATTATTGCTATTCTGATCAGATGAAGCGCCATCTGTCGGACATTTTTTGAACTTTTGTATTTTTTTGGTTCTAATAAAACCCCATGTCATTCCAAGCATGTGTGTCAATTTATAGCTCTCTATCTACATTATTCTGTGATTTATTGAGTTTTCAAATTTATACTGACTTTTTGATCACCCGGTAGGTTCATTTCAGCAGTTGCAAGAGAGCGCCAGATAACAGGCGTCACCGTGCTTGCGCAGCTACGATGACGCAGGAAGCCCATATGTTCGTACGTGTAAAACATTAAAAGATCTTACATTATGTCATAAAAGAAAAAATACAAAAGAGGATACTTCAAGAGCGTCGGAATTTCAACCCTACAAAAATGCATAATTCGGCTTAAAATGCATGTTCGTATGTAAATTTTCTTGGAGTACCAGTACTTTACTATGGCTTAAAGCCATACATGCACATGGAATGCAGAGAACAGTTGAAACTAGCCAATAGTGTGAAATTAAACACTTTGTTTCAAATAAATTGACTGAGTCGCCAGAAAAGATTAATAAAAGCCTAATCTCTTTAGCAAACCGGCAAAAATAAATAACTTCATTGTTCTGTAAGGCGATTAATGCTCGACTGTCAAAGGTGGGAATAAAATCTAGAACTAACAACATATTTTAGCCTTCCGTAATTATGTGCACGTATTTTAATTCATTTGATAGCTCCCGGCCACAAAAATCCGTAAAATCCGTTTTGTTATCATTTAACGTGATAACAATAAACGAAGAGGAAACAACAAAATTACTGAGCGTAAACACAGACCACGTGGAGACGACCCACCTCCCCACCACAACTCAGACTGCTCTGTGCATCAGTCCCAGATTTACTTTATTTCTGAACCGGGGCAAAATTAAGTAGTGGTGCCCAGCCACACTTCTGTAACCAGAAGCGGGAGAAGGTACTATCATACGCGACTCACCTGCGCATGCGCAAGAGCCCACCCGCAACTGCTCAAACGAATCTAATTTAAACAGTTGTCACGTCACGCTCATCGGAGGCAATTTGTTGTTATAAAGCATTGCATAGTCTTCCTGAAGCCTTTGACACACTGCTGTTGGCAGACGCTTATATGAGCATTGTTTTATTGTTGTATACGGCGCATTTCCTTTGCAACTCAAGTTTTATTTTCGTTTTTTCCTTCTCTCGTTCATGTTTTGTTACAACAGTATTATTCTGCTCTAGCGGGATACAGTAATATCTTTTGTTAGAGTATTGGTTCTTATCAGTCAAAATCACAAAAATTTAACTGAAAACTAAAACAATGAAAAATTCCCGGTTTTTTCCCGGATCTCCCGGTTGTCCAAGGGTCGTATACACCCTGATTGTGTACCAGGAATGGTTTGACAAGTACCACCCAAAAGCATATGCTCTTAATAAGAAAGGGGAATTATGTGAAGTTCCATATTGTGTAAACACATTGAGTTGTTCCAGGATTGCAACTATGACTAAGAAAAAAATATTATTTTAAATAATCTTAGACAAAAATTTCTGGAAGCTGGAAGAAAATTAGCATCACTGCAAGTTTTTCTGCTACACTTGTGGGTTTCCTGAGCTAGTTGATCTTTTTCTTCTGTATGTCACTTTCTGTAAGTTGCAAAGCATGCATAAACTGACTGATACTTTATTTTAGATTAAGTCTGAATTGTGTGCTGTAATTTAGAAGATGCCTATTAATCAAAATGTTATCACAATTTACAATGTCAGGTGCCACAAAATACTATCAATCTTCTCCTTCTACCTCCTGTTGAGGAGCAACAGTAACATTACCATGTCATCCTCTTCTGGTTGTAAACCATCTAAGTAGCTTAGAGTCAAATCCAGTTCACCCATGCTTCTTTCTATCCCATTGCCAACTACCCTCTGTGGCTGGCATTGGGCCTGTACCTTGGGGAACAGTGGCAGTTGGGGCTAAGTTTCAGCCACGTTGCTGTCTACCTGAGTGGCAAAAGATGGGCATGACCAGCTGCAGTTGCAGGTAACAGACGCACCTTGGACAACACACCTTAACCATTTTTTTTCTCAGTTTTATTACTTTCTTTATTAGAGATTTTTTCTTGTTGACTCATTGCAGAACATCTTCATTTCTTTCTTGACCGATCCTTGTGATCTTCTACAGTCTCCTGTAACATCACATTTCAAAGGCTTTTAACATTTTATTTCTGTCTTCCCCAAAGTCCACTGTTTGTACCCATAGAGAGCTGTGTTATGGCACAGTACAGTAAGGGGTAGAAATTAGAAAAAAAAACATCATTAAAACCCACACTGCCTGAGGCAAATTCAAGTCAAACCAGAAACAGAGGCGAAGCAGGAAGCGAGCCATTATGTCGCAAGTGGGTGTTGTTGATGTCACTGTCTGCCAAGAAAGAAATAAGCATTCTGCCGAAAAGAAGAGGGCAGAAAACCAAAGGAAGGAAGACAAGCCTATTCGATAGCTCACAAGGCATGTTGCAAGAAACTTTATATATTTCCTAAGAGCACATTGCAAGGGACTGACACAGCAGTTAAGTGCCCGTTAAGCGAATGTAGCAGAATAAGGAAGACACATTTTGTCATTATGAACCGAGCTTTACCTCAGAGTCTCACGTTAGCTCCCTTTAAATACTTGTACTACAGTTCTTGTCACGAGTTGATAATTGAGATCAATGGCGTTCCCAGTGATAGCAGTTGAGTCCCTAACTATGATACTATAGTGAATCTATATCCTAGATGCTCCAGCAGAGTCTATGAACAAGCCAAAGATTTACTCAACATGATGGCCTTCACTGGATTAACTTCATGCTGTTCACTGTCTACCATCTACTGCTGCCTCTAGATCACATGTCCCAGATTAAATTCCTGGCTGGGTCAGATTTTCTTCCCTCGTTGACTGGTTGGCTGTATTGTCCCAATCACTTCATCTTATCTTCATCAACACACAAGTCACCAAAGTGGCGTCAAATGGAATGACTTGCACCAGGCGCTAAACAAGCCCAGATGGAGTCTCCTGGTCAACAGTGCCATATGGTTGATCGATCAATCTATCATTCATGATTTCGCCTGATTCCATCAATATTTGGGCATTTGTTTCTCCAGAGTTCATGCAACGCTACTTGAAGCCTCCTCTATTATCTTCTTGACTGAAGTCCTTGTTTTCAATGGGTCTAATTTCTACTGGGCTGCTATAAAGTTCCACCTCTCACATTATTTTCTCCTTTTATTACCTAATTATCTTCTTATTCTCTGATCATCATTCTCCTAATTTTGCGCTCCCTAAAATAATTGACTGCACTGACTATACTGATACATACAGGTTTGGCAACCTCAGTTCACTACAACTAGGTGTCGAGCCACCACTTTTAGTAGTACAGTCATATTAAACTGCCTCACAGCTGTGGGACAGACTGGATTCCCCATTAGCATCTGCAACTGTTACTACACTGTGTGGAGTCATTACAAAATGCTCTCTGCTTGTTCAAATGTGTGTGTAAACTATGCAAAAATACCACAACATTACATTGTACTTAACCAACATTCATCTATATGCTACAGTCATCTGGAAACATAAAGAAGACCACAGGAAAGTATTATGGACCAAATTCATTTGTATTGTTATATGAGTTATATACATTTGCAATACCCATTAAGAAAGTATGTGATGCTTCTTTTCTATATAAAAAGTACGAGGGTCATCCAGAAAGAAATGCATCACTTCCTTTTTCTTGGCCAACAAGAATGGTACAAATGTGAAACTTTGCGTTACAAGCAGCATGTCGTCATTTGATTTCTCACTGTAGAGCAAGAAACTGTTGGCAACATTCACAAGCATTTGCGTGCAATTTGTGAGGCATCTGCAGTCAACAGAAGTGCGGTTAGTCACTGAGCAAAGAGAGTGAGGCCATTATGAGAAGAGGTTTTTCAAGATTTGCAGCATTTGGGGAAGCCATCCGTGGCTCTCTCACTTGACAAGATACAACTTACTGATGTGCTCACCTGTGGTCCCAAGAGACAGCACCATTAATTCTTAAGCTTAAGTAAACAGGTTAAGCTAACTCAAAAAGCGCTTGCAGTTACTTCGGTGCCATAACAGCTTAGATGGCTGATTGATTTAACATGACAACGCTTGAACTCACACAAGTTTGAGGCCTCCGGAACACATTACTAAACAGGTTTGGAAAGTGTGACCTCCATCCACCCAACAGCCCTGACATAGCTCCCTTACTTCCACTTGGTTGGGCCATTAAAGGATGCCATTCATGGAAGACACCCACAGTGAAGAAATGACTTTGTGACCAGAACAACGAATGGTACCGACAAGGCATACATACCCTTGTGTACCACTCGAGGGAGGCCATACAACGGGAATATTATGAGGAAAAATAGGGAGTGCAGAAGAAACATCATTCTTTCTTGTGTGTATGTTTAATTGTGTTCAATAAATAACTACTGAAGAAAAAAATGTGATGCATTACTTTCTGAGCGAGCCTTGCATAATATTGTTAATTGAATGAAATTGAACATCAACAAACCTTCTGCATCTACGTGTGTGTCCAACATGATATAAAGGCACTCCTGTGGATGTGACTGCAAATCCCTTGATACTGCATGGAGAGCAATGTGAGGGTACTCGAGAGAAAATCCCTGGCCAGTGGAGTTGTTTACCCATGACAGACGACTGAAACAGATAAAAATTATGCCTTCATTTTTGTATGATTGTAACAGCCCCAAAAACACTAAACACAAATAATCTTAACTAATTGACATTCATTATTACTGACTTAAAAATATATGTACGAGATCAGCTTTGAGGGAGGCCACCACAAACTTTGGAGTGTGTGTTTAAAAAAAACTACCTGGAACTCCATCCTCTGACAACTAAATTAAGAATGTAATTAACACTATCAAAAGCAACAACTTTGATGGGGCTAACAATATCACATGTAAATTACTGAAATCCTCTCTTCATGCAACACTATCTAGTCAAAACTATCCAGATACCTTTTAATGGACAGTAATATGATGTGTGTCCATCATTCGCTTTTATGACGGTTTGAACCCTGCTGGAGAGACATTCAATGAGGTGACTCAATGGCTATGGAGAAATGGCATTCTCAACAATCAAAACCAGAGGATGTAGTGATGTTGGACACTGGAGTCTGGAGCGAAGCAGACCTTCAAACTTTCCCCAAGCGTTCCCTTAGGTTCAGGTCAGGACTCTAGATAGGTCCATCAATTCAGGAATGCTACTGTTCACAAACCATTGCCTCACAGATGCTGCTGTGTGACAGAACGCACTGTCATGCTGATACAACCATTATCTCTGAACTATTCCTCTGCTGTACTCTGTACATAATGCTTAAAATGTGTACACCTCCTTTTGCGTTTGGTGTTTTCTTAAGTAGACACACCCTAACCACAAAAAACATTCCCATACCATAACACCTGGTCCTCCATACTTCACTGCTGGCACTTCCCATAACAACAGATCACATTCTCCAGGCATTCGCCAAACCCATACAAGTCCATCAGATTGCCACAGCGTATAGCACGATTCATCGCTCCCAACTACTCATTTCCAGCCACCCCCTGTCCACTGACATCACTCTACAACACACAGACACTGCTTAACACTGACTACAGAAATGTGTGGCTTATGAGTAGCTGCTCTAGCACTGTATCAATTATTTTCAATGCCTTACACACAGTCATTATATTAGCTGGACAAGTGTAGCACTTTTGAACTTGTGAGTCATTCCTTCCACTGATTTCATGTGATTTTTTAAAACCACCTTCTGCAATGCTCGACTACTGTTGTCCGTCAGCACACAAGGTTTGCATCATCTTTATTTTGCTGTGGTTGTTCCTTTGTGTTTCCACCAATAGTTGACTAAGGCAGCTTTAGAAGGGTTGAAATGTTCCTGATCGATCTGCTACTCAACTGACATCTGACGACTAGCCAATGCTTTAAGTCACTGAGCTCTCCTGACCAATCCAGTCCATTGTTACTGCTTCTTTACAGACAACAAAATACTCCCTTTCATAGCAGCAGGTCTGCTGCCTCTTCAGACATCTAGGGGTATATTCCGCATTACATATTGGTGTCCAGATAATTTTGATCAGGTACTGAATACATTATACGAAAGAAAGTCAAAGTTTTAATTGTCACCTCAAATAAAGTCATTTTAAATAAAATTACTTAAGTAGGTTTTTGTTTATTTGCAGGTACACGTTTGCAGCGCTGGTACATGTTCAAATCTCTAAGCCACAGTAACAGTGCCACTAGAGGAGCCAGAACAAATTGGTGCAGCACACCTCCACTCTATCAATGAGCAAAGCCATTTCATTATGGCTCCTCTAACAGCATACTCTGGTACCATGGTGCGGGGACTTCTATCTGGCAACATAGAATTCAACTGGCAGCAGCAGTGCACCCATGCGACAAATAAGAGTGTCAGGATTCACAAGCTTCTAACACTGTCTAGCCCATGATGCATTATTGCAGTCTAAGGTGCCTGTGCACTTTAATTGCAAATGATTTGTGTTATCACTACCAGTGCAATATGTTTCTTAATAGCTAGCCAACTATAAATAGATAGTAATGGCATATGCAGAAGAACATGGACACAGAGCAGCTGAGTGACATTTCAGTCCTCCAAAAAAAAACATTCATGATTGGCGGGAACAACTTGGCGGGGGGGAGGGGGGGGGGGGTTGTAGAGAGAGAGAGAGAGAGAGAGAGAGAGAGAGAGAGAGAGAGAGAGAGAGAGAGAGAGAGTGTGTAAATGTGCATGTAGAGGACTCAAAGGCCAAATGACTTTCAGGGATTTTAAACGTCAGTTCAGTTTTATAAACTAAGAATTATTTTAGTCTGGGTTTGCAATCTAATAACAACAATGGTAAAACGTTATTTTTTTAAAAAAAATTGCTTAAAAATTTCAAGAGTATCTTATGGTCTGTAAAATATGGTATTCCCCAACAAGCCAAGATATGCTATTGTAAGACCCCTTTAAAACAAGGCAGTAAGAGAGATGGTAATAACTATTAACAAGTCTTGTTGTTAACACTCTACCACATTAGAAACCATTACACCTGTAAAAACAGATACCTATCACAAAATAAAATAGTTAGTCGCAATTTGGATTCCAGAATTTCTCCGCAGAAAACTACTTTTTTCCAACTCACAAACAAGATTATATACAATTTACATAACAAAATATTGCCTTGCAATATTTCCTGCAATTTGTCAAAGTATTTATTTTGCAGTCCACAGTATACTCCAATGGAGACTCAAATTCTTTGGCATCATAGATTATGTTAGTATAAGTAACACCTGTGAAAGCAGCCATGTTTATATACCAACTCTGCTGTAACCATTGTTCAACTTTTTATATTGGTGCGACTACTGACCAGTTGTCCACGAGGATGGATGGCCACTGTCAAATTGTGGAAAAGAACAAAGTTGACCACCCTGTAGCATAACACATAGCTGTACAAAACATACTTGATTCAACGGCTGCTTCACAACTCAGGCCATCTGGATCCTCCCCTTCACCACCCACTTTTCAGAACTGCACAGATAGGAATTATCCTAACAACACTCTCGATATCATCCCACCGCCACACCTGTCAGCACTATCCTGCCACTCTAGTCCTTGCATGCTCCACCAGGCAGCAGCAATTCCTCTTTCTCCCACCCACACCGTGCTTGCAATCCCCCCCCCCCCCCCCCCCCCACGACCTTCCCCACCTCGTTCTGGATTGTTGCTCCCTTTCAAAGCGTATCTGTTAGTCTGGCAAGAGGGACTGGAAGTAGTGGTCTTGTGCTTGTGCGTGAGTGCTTATGAATATGCGAGCATCTCTTCTCTGAAGAAGGCTTTCATCAAAGGCTTTGATTTAACAGTCTTTTCATCACGTCTATCAGTAACTCATTATGCCATTTTTACGGTAGCAGTAATCTATTCTTTTCATAGTACTATTGATGTGACAACCTGGACTTTCCACTGTGATTTTTCCTAATGAAATGCAGAGTGTCACATGCGGCAGGAGACAGCCCAACCACAACCACCCTGCCTCCACTCCAGAAGTAATTTAAAACACTATCCGAAAATTAAAACCACTTTCACAGAGAAAACGGAGAACAAGTTCAACTGTCCATGAGTTGTCTGACAATATCAGAGGCAAAAAAATCTGGAAGACCATTGTAGTGGGAACTTTGGTCACCAAATGTAACAGCAACACCAAATGTAGCGGGAAGAGGTAGAAGGCGCCATATTAAGAGGCGTCCAAGCCTTCCAAGTGATTTATTGTTTCCAACTACAGTGCCGCGTTGCCCTCGGTCAGTGTCACCGGGTCCCACAATGCTGAGGGCACCACTTCACTGTCTGTGAAACGGCTTGGCACGGAATGGCTGCCTCAGTGACCCGCACAGCACACTGCTGTGTGACGGCCTTGTATGGCTGTGAAGTCACAGCGATGTCAGGATGCGCCGGCAGCCGACTCAGCGGTCTTTGTCCCTGCCACCTCAGTGCTGCTCGCTGGGAAACCGCAAGGCATCCCAGCGGCATGCTTCCTCGCTGGTGTGGCTAAGATCACAGCGACAACAAGCACCCGAGATCTGGCAGCTGAATCTGTGGCCCTGGGCCTGGATGTTTTCAGTACATGTTGGGTGGGAGCCAAGACGACTGCCCGCGGGAGTGAGCTGTGGAGTGGCCCACCACTGGCTGCTACGGACCCCGCATCGGCCTCAGAGGGTCGAACCAGCGACCCGCCGTGGACTGGAATGATGGCACCTCATCTGCTGCTGTGTGTAGCCGGTGGTGTGACATGTCCCGCCATCCAGGAGAGCTGCCACGCTTGAATGCTGTATTAGTGAACTGGCACCTATTTATATGCGGCTGTGCACCTCCGTTTTTGCTAAACGTGCCGCTCCGTGTCACGTACTCTTAATGCTTAGGTTGGCCAGTGGGCTCCTTCTGCCTGTGACTTGCACCATGCAAACTGCTGCGTGTACTTTTTCCATCGATTTTATGCCCCTGTGGCCTCTATTTTACTTCGCAACTGCTGGTGAGCGTAACTCACTGTAAACAGGGCCGCACCTGGCTGTAACTTGTGCGCTGCGAAATATTGCACCAAAACTGACTTTTCCTATCCCAAACGGTGGAGCTGCTACACCATGCTTAGCATGCAGAGAACAAAATAGGGGTTGTTTTACATGGGCGAGAGCTACTGTTTGCAATTCACCACAAACATAATGTGGGGATAGCTCGTTACATGAAAACATTTAATAAAGGCACTTCTTCCAGGCCTGACTTAATGATAGATTCTTTTCAGAGTATGCTGATATAATACCTTGAGACCTAGCAATAATATACAACAGCTCACTTTACCAAAGATCTGTATCTAAAGACTGATGATGATGATGATGATTTTGTTTGGTTTGTTGGGCACTCAACTGCACAGTTATCAGCGCCCGTACAAATTCCCAACCTTTACTCAGTCCAATCTCGCCACTTTCATGAATGATAATGAAATGATGAGGACAACACAAAAACCCAGTTATCTCGAGTCGGGTGATCTAAAGACTGGAAAGTTGCACCGGTCACACCAACATACAAGAAAGGAAATAGAACTCCCCTATATTACAGATCCGTATCACTGACCTCGATTTGCAGTAGGATTTTAGAACACATACTGGATTCAAATTACAAATTACCTTGAATAAAAGACTATTGGCACATAGTCAACACGGACATTGTTCTTGCGCAATACAACTACAGCCAAGTCGGAGTAAGTTGATCCCAGACATTTGCAGTGGGCATGGCATGGCAACTTGGCAGGCTCACTGCAACCAACAACATAACACAATTTTGCAAATGTCTCTATGGCAATGCCACAGAGTTGTCACAACTCGGCAATGACTACTGTTTTGCCTACAGCTGGTAGTACTTTGCAGCTGAAAGTTGCCAACAGCAATGCGAGATCTTTATTCTCATGAAGTAAAGAGCACTACTGACAGGCGATCGCAAATAGATTCCATATTTCTGGATTTCCAGAAGACTTTTGGTATCTCCTCACAAGCAGCATCTAATTAAACTGTGTGCCTATGGAGTAGTGTCTCAGTTGTGTGTTGGATTCATGATATTGACAGGAAAGTGATTATTCTTAGTAATTAATCAAAAGTCATCGATTAAAACAGAAATGATATCTGGCATTTCCCAAGACAGTGTTACAGCCCTTCTGCTGCTTCTAATCTACACAAACAATTTGAGAGAGAATCTGAGAGGCCCTCTTAGACTGTTTTCAGATGATGGTGTCACTTATCGTCAAATAAAATCAGAAGAAGATCAAAACAAATTACAAAATGATTCACACAAGATATCTGTATGGCTCAAAAATTGGCAATTAACTTTAAATAATGAAAAGTGTGAGGTCATCCACATGGTTTATAAAAGCAATCCATTAAATTTTGGTTACACAATAAATCACTCGAATCCAAAGGATTTCAACACTGCTAAATAACGTGGAACAACAATTACAAACAACAAACTGGAAGGATCCCATTGATAATGTTGTGGGGAAGGCAAACAACAGACCGTGTTTTATTAACAGAACAATTAGAAGATACAACAGGCTTCCTAACAAGACTGTATACACCTCATTAAAAGAAAAGCATTTTTCGCTAGGGCAAGATCTTTCCATTATATTTCAATCACCTGAATGTGAAAATACACACGTCAAAAAAAGCTTTGCATCACCCCGGTTCCCAGAACTCTCAAAGACAGACGTTCACTGTGTATATTGTATCACAGACACAGTCCCTTTGACTGTTCAGAGATGTCACTAAACCTGCCCAAGAATGTAAACAAACATGCATGAACAGTGTCTATTAGACAGAGGGGGCCGACAGCCGATCAGTTCCAGTTACTCCACCAGGAAGGAGGTACTTAGCTTGTCTTGTCTGTAGTTCAAACATGCCTAGACGGTCAATACCGCGGTTCGATCGCGTCACATTGTTACTTTGTGTCAGGAAGGGCTCTCAACAAGGGAAGAGTCCAGGTGTCTGAGTGAACCAAACAGATGGAGGAGATACAGAGAGACAGGAACTGTCAATGAGATGCCTCGGCTCAGGCCACTCAAGGGCTACTACTGCAATGGATGACCGCTACCTACGGATTATGGCTCGGAGGAATCCTGACAGCAATGCCACCATGTTGAATGACGCTTTTCATGCAGCCACAGGACGTCGCATTACGACTCAAACTGTGGGCAACGGGCTGCATGATACGCAACTTCACTCCCGACATCCATGGCGAGGTCCATCTTTGCAACTTCGACACCATGGAGTGCAGTACAGATGGGCCCAACAACATGCCGAATGGACCTATCAGGATTTACACGACATTATCTTCACCGATGAGTGTCACATATGCCTTCAACCAGACAATCGTCGGACGCGTGTCTGTAGACAACTCAGTCAGGCTGAATGCCTTAGACACACTGTCCAGCGAGTCCAGCAAGTTGGAGGTTCCCTGCTGTTTTGGGGTGGCATTATGTGGGGCTGATGTACGCTGCTGGTGGTCATGGAAGGCACCATAATGGCTGTACGATACGTGAATGCCATCCTCCAATTGATAGTGCAACCATATTGGCAACATATTGGCGAGGCATTTGTCTTCATGGACGATAATTAATGCCCCCATCATGTCCATCTTGTGAATGACTTCCTTCAGGATAACATCACTCGACTAGAGTGGCCAGCCTGTTCTCCAGACATGAACACTATTGAACATTCCTGGGATAGATTGAAAAGGGCTGTTTATGGAGGACGTGACCCACCAACCGCTCTGAGGGATCTACACCAAATCGCCGTTGAGGAGTGGGACAATCTGGACCAAAACAGTGCCTTGATGAACTTGTGGCTAGTATGCCACTATGAATACAATCATGCATCAATGCAAGAAGACGTGCTACTGGGTATTAGAGGTACCAGTGTGTACTGCAATCTGGACCACCACCTCTGAAGGTCTCTCTGTATGGTGGTACAACATGCAATGTGTGGTTTTCATTAGCAATAAAAAAGGGCGGAAATGATGTTTATGTTGAACTCTATTCCAATTTTCTGTACAGGTTCTGGAACTCTCGGAACCGGTGATGCAAAACTTTTCTTAATGCGTGTATTTTGTTGAATCCACTTACATAGGGAGAAACTATCATCGTAATAAAACAAGTGAAATTAGAGCTTGTACAGAGAGATTTAAGCGCTTGCACACTGTTTGAAAGTGGAACAGTACAGACATAGCATGAAGTTGGTTCGAAGAACTATCTGCCAGGAACTTACTTGTGAACGGCAGAGTAGTCATGCTGATGTAGAAAACTATGGGTTAATCTGGTACGACCAATGTGAAGTCGACATAGGACAGTGGATTCTTTCTGGGAAGAACACGAGCAGAAGAGCCATGCTGCAGTAGTCTCCCTGACAATTCATAGTCTGCATAGAGGGAACAGTAGCCTGTCAGATAGTGTCCAAGTCAGGAGAGATCCTATTTGCACCCACAAATCCGTAATTGTGACCACGAATACTGAGTGAGTAATCATTTCTTTCGCCAAAAAAGCCAGCCAATTTATTCCCTGGGATAGCCACATGACTTAGAACCCTGAGAAAAATAACCGAGCGGCAGTACGACTCAGGTCAGAATGAAAGTCGTGAATAGCAAAGTTCAGAGGTTGACAAGAGCAACACTGATAAACAGCCTGGAGGCTGCTCACAAGGCACTACAAATTAAAATATGGTCGAGGAAGGTCTGTTTAATAAAATGTAGGGCTGTGTTAATGGCTATCAACTGCACCATAAAAATTCTACACATTCCCAGAAACATATTTCTGACTGACAGGCGATGTGAAAGCATATCCCATCCTATCCATGGTTTTTACAGCCACCAATATAAATGATGGTACCACCCCAATAATCCTCAAGAACTGAGAGGTGAAACTTTAGATCCTTGAAATAGTGGTCAGGGTATTAATCAAGAAGAACAGGAGGAGGGGAAGGTGCAAGAAAACTCATGAAGCACATTCTAAGGAGGTTATGTGGGGGTCCAGTCAGTAGGCCTCTAGGTATATGCCAACTGGTAACCCCACTCGAGGGATATAGCCTATATATCTGTGTGTGTGTGTGTGTGTGTGAGTGAGAGAGAGTGTTCTGAACTGTACAACAATGTACAAGCATTGGGGGCCCAGGAGTCAGGATCAGGATGGGCTGTGGGAGAATGATAGAAATGCACAACTATTGTTTTTGCAGGAGAGAAATGGATGCCACAGGAAAGGGTCCAAGGCCTTTAGGATGGCACCCTGGAATTGGTGTTCAACTGAAGCTGTAGATAGAGAGCTGACCAAATGTCAAAGTTGTGATGTACCGCGTGGGGATGACCAGTTGTCCAACACATCACTAGCCCAGTGATTGCAATGAAGATGACTGTAGCACTCAGCAAGAATCCTTGCAGCATGCCATTCTCTTAGATCCATGAGGAGCTGAGTGATGTACCATCTCTAACTCGAAACAACCAGTGAAATAAAAAGTGATGAATAAAAATTGGCAGGGAGCAACTGCAAGGAGGTATTGGTATTTAGAAAAACCCTGTTGTATTGCCATTTCGAACATAACCAGATGGTTAGTTGTGGATCTTCCCTCCCAGAAACCTTACCATAGTGCCCATAAGACCTCATTTCACAACTCAGCATAAAAATTGGGCTACCATCCTGTGAAGCTGTTTGCAGGGCATGCCGGTGAGGCTAGTCAGTTGTTAGCTGTAGATGGATGTCGATTTTCTGTGTGGCTTTAGGATTGGGATGATGATATCTTGCCACTGTGAAATGAAAACACCTAGCCAAATACAGCTGAAGATGCTGAGTAGGTGGAGTCTGAGTAACATTCAGATGTTGGATCACCTGATTATGAATCAATCAGGACCTGGGCTGTATCAAGTGATGAGCCAAGAGACTTAAGCAGTTACCAGTCAATAAAAGAATCGTTGACGGGGTACAGGATAGGAGGGATGTGTTCATCTCGTGTTTTATGCATTCGAAAGATGGCCGGGTAAGAAGAGAATGCCACTGCAGTCATAAAGAGGGTTGTGAGATGCTCAGCAAGAACAGAAGCATCAGCAGATATACAGCTGTGAATGAGGAGACCCAGGATAGTTGCTTATCTTGGTGGCCCAAAAGACTACAGAGCTCTGCCATACCTGGGGTGAATTTAATTAGACGTCCAGCCTTATCACAGAGTTTTGAAGGCAGCCTTATCAGGAAGCTTGAAAGGCAAAGGTCTCAAGTTCAAATCTCATTCTGGCATGCTGTTTTAACCTGCCAGACGTTTCTTAAAAGTTCATGTTTCTCCTACGATAATTTTCAATATGGAAAAAAGGAGCATGAATAAAAAGCCATGAAAGGAGAGATATTGGTGGATCTGAGCTGTGAAACTGACAGTCTCCTGAGAAAAGAACTTAAATTTGTGTTGATTAAACATGTATTTTCGAAATAGTAATGAGAGATTAAAATTGGGCTACTCCGGTGAACAAAGAGAAATTCTCTTTATAAGATGGTGTCATACTTGGCCAAAATCATGCTAGATAGACAACATTACACAATGGACTAGCGTGCTGAGGAAGAGGAGACACCACCTCACAGTGCGGTGGCTCATGAGCCTCAGCTCACGCCCTGGATATCGTGCTGGTTCAGTAGGCACTAGTCGCCAGCCCAATATCCTCATAGTGCACATCTAATACCTTTGGCTAAGTTTTCTTGCAAACTGGTATTAACAGCTTCTATTGTAGGCTCATAGGGTTGCAGAGGGGACTTAGTAGACAAAGTTTTGATAAGGAATCCATGTCCAGAAATGTATTGTTTGGGTGAAAAATAAGTTTAAGAGCAAATCCCACTTCACAGTATACATACAGTTAAGATAAAGAGCTTGGGCGTCTGTGCTCTACAGGAGCCCTAGGCATGGCCATGTTTCGTCTGGTTTTCTTCTACATGACAAAGGATGCACTCTTCAAGTTGACAGTGTGCCATGTTATGGAGCACCAGTGAGCCCTGCTAGTTGCAACTGTATCAGTCCCTCGAAGTCATGGTTGTACTCTGATGAAAATGGTACACTATACTGCACTTGCCATGAGAACTGTTGAAAGCACTCTCTTCTCAGTTTGTGAGCATACCATAATGCAAGAGATTTGAAAGTGATCTGGCCTTCAAACTTATTTTATATCCAAACAGTACATTTCCAGACATGGCTTCCTTATCCAAACTTTACCTGCTACTTCCCCCTCTACAGCATGTAGAAGCCTGCAATAAGAATTGTGAAACAATCTGTGTAATGTAACTGTATGCAAGTCAGCACTGAACATACTCCATATAGAACTGCAGAAATTGAAACTTCCAACCCCTCCCCCCTGGGTTGTTTGCTAAGAGTTGGAGTTGACATTAGGATGTTATTATTTATTGCAGAAGAGAATGGAGATATTCATCTCTCCCAGAAATCATCATCGATTCCCAAATTTCTGCTGAAAAAAATAAAGATACAGAACAGAAACCTGGGCCATGCCATCTTTTTGCGTCCACTGAAAGTCTACCTGGCTTTTAAAATGCTGACACTACATTTAATGCAGATAGACAGCTGCTTATTTTGGCAGCACTGTCCTTTTCCTCAATTCAGACTGAAAATCTGTTTTCACCCATGTCTCCTAAAATGAGAGACAAATTTTAAAATGGGTGTATTGTTCACTTTTTCGTGGTCCGCCACTTCTCAATGCTGTCACTGTGTCCTAACACAGACAGCTGACTCTGCAGCATCCAATCAGTCTTACGAAGCACCCATTCTTGCAGATGATGTTTGGTTACTGCTTTCTCACAGCTACCTGGATTATAACAGGGAAAGGAAACTGCAATGTAATTTATTTACCATTTTGAACAAAGCAGCCACTCCAAGGCAGGTGATAATATCGTGAGGCCTATGCTGCTAAACAATGCCAATGCAGTGCTGAAATTCGTCACTTTAATAACATTTAGAAGGCATGAGTATTTTATTAGAAGCAGATCCTTTAAAACTTGACACCGGAGGCAGCTGCTGGAGGACCTCAGAGCATATTCTGTGCACAGACATGTCCAATAAGGAAAATAGTGGCAGGAGTTCTTGAATGAGGCCTGCGACACCTTTACTGTCAACACGTTCACATTGGGACACACAAAAACAGCACATTTGCTACATGTGAAATGATGGTGTTAGGCGAGGAGTCTTAAGAGTTTGTATGGTGGTAAGTACCTATGGGACCAAACTGCTAAGGTCATCGGTCCCTAAGCTTACACACTACTTAATCTACCTTAAACTAACTTAGGCTAAGGGCAACATAGACACCCATGCCCGAGGGAGGACCAACTTCCGACGGCCTTAGACAACATGGCTACCCTGCACGGCGTTGAGTTTATGACTCATCACCCATTCATAACTGAGGCTATCTATACATACATCTCAACTCTGCAGAAACACTTAAGTGCACAGCAGAGGGCACTTTCTGTGTGCTGTAATCTTGTCTTTACAATCCCTATGGAAGTGATATTTTGTGAATTATTGTATATTCCTAGAATCATCACTTAAAATTGGTTCTTGAAACTTTGCAAGCAGGCATTCACACGTGAGCATCCACAGAAATTTAGCTGGGGATGGGCAAAGTGCAAGACTCTAAAATTGGCAAACAAGCTTTATGTTACAAAGCAATTGCTAAAGCTATAGCACTGAATCACTGAGATTAGCCAGCCACATAATGCTACAACCAGCTAAATAAGTGGTGCAGTGGAATCACAGGAAATCACTTTTAATTGTGTACAAGAAATTTTAATTAGTAAAAGCTCTGTATTCCGCAAAGGGAGGGGGGGGGGGGCATAAATGCCTGTGGATGCCTATGCTTTCATGGAATAGTTTTGGGTCTGTCATCTTTCCTACAAAGCTTGTATCCCCTTAGCAAAGAGAAATCGGAGGGCTTGATGAATGTATCTTGTAGACAAATACAGACAAGTTTTGCCTGTAATGCAATTTTTAGTTTGTGTCTGTGTGTGCTGCAATCATTCACTGATTTTGGGTATCATCTTTCAGTGGTGTTTCTGCTACCCTTCTCTCTTCATCATGGTGGTTACTATAAGTGAAAGAAAAAGAGGAGTGAGAGGTGGTGTTTTACTAACTCGTATGTGTCCATATCTCCATAACCTATATTGAAGGCTTCCTGGTCAGATGGCACTTACTCTTATTTCACAGTCTTAAGTTTACCTCTGACTGTAGCCTTCCTCTATTTTGGTGACAGGAACTGAGCTGTAGCCTGGGACGCACTATCTCTATCTAATGATTGAAAGGGTTCTTTAGTTGGCTAAATTTATTTCAACTAGACAATTCTTTCTTGAGTTATGCTTGGAAGATTTATTTTGCTTCAGCATATGGTGCACATTTTGTAACTTTAATTACCTGGACTCTCTTCTTTCCATTGAAGTTAGGGCATCCCACCTCCAGACTGGATGCTAACCTGTGGAGTTAATGCACCATGGCAGGGATAAGCATGTTGTCTCAGATTCAAGAGCAGCACGACCAAGTCTTCAACAGGTTGCACCACATCTACTACCCACAGTGGAATGGAAAATCTCTTGCATTCAAGTACCTTACCTGAATGAAACCTGCCTTGAGATACCCAGGTAATACTGGTGTATTGAAAGCAGTTCTCTCTCTCATACAATCAACCTTTATCATTGTATCACAAGCCTCTGTGATGCCTTCGGCCTGCACTTCAATTATAACAATTATATCTATGACAGGCAATATAAACTTCATAACTCCATTTTGCTAAATTTTACACGAGAAGTAAAAATGATTTCTTAAAATAATAATAATAATAATAATAAATGTGTGTGTGTGATGCAGAAAGGTGCTACATGTGCAACACTCTACTAGAAACTTAGGTACTGACATATTAGAGACATCAGTGCACTTCCAAATCTTGTCTTTGATAATGGAGTTACTGGAATTACGAGGTTTTCACAGACAGATGGAGTTACGATGTTCTCATTGTCTACCATTAATATCTTAACTTATAACACTATCTTCATTTGAATGAAGTTTCAAGCAGCACACTGTTGACTGGGTGCCCTTTAAGTTCCTTAACTTTCAATAAGTTTGTCACCTTCTGAGCTGTTACATCTCAAAAAACAGAGTGTTATTCCTCATTCACTTCACTGATTTAACTCCACCAAGCAAACCATGGCTTATATAGAACACAGATAGTTTATCAAACAATCCCTTTTCACATTTCATTAATATGTTCAGCATAAAGGGACATTTTCTGTTATCAACTCAAAAGCTTCACAGGGAGGACTACATATTCAAGCTCTTGTTTGTTTGGATGCTTTTACTCCCTGGCAGTATACCTACTCTACTGGCAATATTTTTTTTTTTTTTTTTTTAATTTCCAGGTTCTTTGGAATAATATAAGAACTGAAATTGTAGCAAAACAAAAGCAGAACTTCCTAAAGTTCCGTCACAGAGGATGATCAATGAGTATTGTCCAGTTTTATTCTGGCACCACAGCTAACGCTGAGTGATATTAATACCAGCGGCATTGAGAAACTGCTGAAATGACAAGAAACAGTCAAACAGTCATAAAGTGAAGATATACTTCATAAGCTGAGGACCCCATGGTCATCAATCTACATCTGCATCTATACTCTACCAATGACTGAACTGCACCATACAGTACATTGTGTGTTTATTACGTATTAGGATTTCTTCCCACTCCACTTACATCAGGTGCTTGGGAGCAAGATCTGTTTAAATACAGCCATGGATGAAGTATCAGTAAAAGAGATGAGAGCATCCTGAGAAAAATTCCAGGGGTTAACACTAAAAAGCTCTGTACAGCAATCAACAAATTATCCTTAAGATTTGGAGCTTTCAAAGGAAGAAGGAAGGAAGATTAAAGCTTAACATCATACTGACAATGATGTCATGGATACTATGAACTGCATAAATAATCAGGACTCTGCGCACAATCACTTTGATTTTATGTTCATTTAGCTACGCCCCTCTATTTCATCAAGTTACACGTATCTGTACCGTATACAAAAGTCGTATGTCTGCGTCACAGTAAATTTTTTAGTTTCACAAATTATTGCACATGTGGGGGATATTATTCTCAAAGTTGGTGTGCCTCTTTATTGTGCTATCGTTAACTTAGAAAGGAACCCTACCATGGCCTGTGATTAACAGTACTGAATATGACTAGATAATGTATCACCCTTTCTCATTAATTTCAATGGTTCCTATGATGTAATCGAGGAAAGATCTAAACTTTGGAAAATGTTGGTTGTAGTGACCGATTTGTAGCGCACCCTGAAGTCAAGGTTGAATGAAAGGCGATAATTTGCTTGCGAGTCAGCAAAGCTAAATGAACATTGCGATAATTGATTGGCCTAATGTTTACATTCACACACTATTTAAACGCATTTTGCCATATAAATATAACATCCTTTTCGCCATAAACACAAACTGCACGTTACATTCAGAAAACATACCTCTGATAATGGATATGTCTCCTAGTATTTTGATGCTCATTCTGTAAATACCTCGCAAATAAGCTAGGAAAAAAGCAGGAGGAAGAGGGGGCAGTAGCGGTGACCACTACGTATCTCACCCTAATTGGGCCAATTACCCGAGGGAGTATCGAGTTATCACCCATGATATGGTTCACTGTATTTCATCACTTTCATTAAATGCCTTTTTGTTGTTTTTTTTCTCCCTCTAAACAAATTAAGTATAGCGTAGATACGAAGTAGGCTACTTTTCTCAAAAGCTGACAGATCTTATTCATTAACTAAGAAACAGGTTAAAACTACATCTACCATCAAATCACATTGTAACTTATCGCATATCATGCACCTATTTCGCACATCACAGTGTGCACATTTTTAAACAAAAACCATTAAAGGGACCAAAGAGGAAATTATATTATAACAGAATTTTCTTTCATGCTACATAAAAGTCTTATCGTATTTCTATTTCAATGTCGTCCACATGCACTGCGTAAGAAATAAAATAATAAATTAAACACATACTGCAATCCTAAATGCCGGTTGGGAACTTGTATATGCCCTTAACCTACATTAACACCAACGGATGGAAGCAAGAAATACTATGTGAAATAAAAGCCATACTCTCTAGTAACTGATGTCACTTGTAGAATTTAAGTCAGTTCAGCATGTTGAAACGCACCTTTCCGTTATAAACAAAGTGCCTTTCCCAATATCTCTGTTGTTAACGTGTGCGACAGTGGCGGGCTGTTGGTGTCTTATGCCTTCCGTAGGAGGTGGAAAATTACTTAACACAACCATTTCCAGAGTTTCAAAATTACACACAATTGCAGATCAGTCCGAACATTCATAAACAAAACACTAATACATGTACACAAAACACTTTCAGCTTACAACGCCTCCCGCGTGCTGAATTTAAGAGCAGCTGTCACTTGTACCAACATACGCATCATGGAATGTGTCTGTAACACACGCAGGAAGGCTACATTTTGGCTTTGTTATGTTGCTAGAATTGGTATCAAACAAATAACAAAATGTTACGAGTGGGCAGTAGCATACACGTATTTTGTATACTGTGAAACATGTTATTAACCGGCAGTTTTGACGGCACTTAGCGGTCATTATGATTTTGTGTCCGTGCATCATAAGTTGATGTTTCTAACTGCTCGATGATAGTGAGAATATCCTCGCGGAAACCCGCATCTGCGCAGTGGATACTTGGATTCATTGATCGACTAGCGTGTGTCTACACACACTACGTCAGTAATCACGCCACTGCCAGGGGCTGGAAAGCGGGCGCGCGATTGGTTGACTTGAAAGTTCCAAAATACGACAGATCCGTAGCTGTGTTGTGAGCACACTTCGTGCTTTGCGTGTGTGACATCAGCGCGGGGAAGACGTTGCAACAAAACGTTTACTTAGTTGCTTATCGTGGTAAGTAAAGTCGTATTTTAATTGCTTATTATTGCTCATTAGTCTGGTTTTGTTACATATTGTATTAACACATGGATTGCTTAGGTTAGAGTATGAGGTAAAAACCGGTATGACATCAAGCCGTAGCTTGGATGAGATGTCATTGCAGTTCATACTTGATAGCGTCTTATATCTTTGGAGTAGCTTGTGATTGTATACATATGCGGGAGCATCACCAGATTTAGTTGCTGTAAATTCACGTATATAAAGCGGAAGAAATGTTACTGTGTATCTAAAGGAATCCAACCATTGTATATCGGAGAAATAATTAATAGCTAGTACTAGAGGGAGGCAACTGTAGGCACTGCCGGCCGTTTTGTGTATTGCATGCAGTGCGTGACAGATGCGTTGTTGTGTGACGTACCGCCAAAGCATGGTCCATGAATCAGTCAACGCAGAAACTACCGTAAATTTTGAACACACGTCACGGGAATTATTGTACAATTTGCTGCTTAAATGTGATTTTTTTAATAATCTACGAAAAGAATTTTAGATGTACAAGCAGCATGTATTGAGATACATTAATTTTAGTAATGGAAACCTAAATGCGAAAAATACGCTAAGTAGATTCTTGATTGTGTATAAAATTCTGAAAATTGTTGTATCCATATACTGGTTAACTGCTTAGTTTTGAACATTTCGCAGTATACAGAGTATAAATACAAAAATAGTATTTGTACATAGTCTTTATTTTCTTAAATGACTGAAATAGAGGACCACAGATAGTTGACATGTAACTTGTTTATAAATACTCGGGAAGAAGTCACGTGTTCTAGTCGCTATGAAAGCGACAACGGGAAACTGGTTTAACACTTACAATAACATTTTTTAACTTTTGTATGTGTTAAATAACCAACCCGAGTCGGTTTTTAAGAGTCAAGGGAAGGGGAAATAAAGTTATCTATAAATCTGTTACGATTCATGCTCATTGAGATAATTAGTGCACAACACATTATAAAGAACTGGGCGTGTATCTTACACGCTATCTACAAATGCAGCCTGCCTCACGGAAAGCCAAATCTTCACTGAACGTTTACAAATAAAATTACTATAACCCCGATTAGTTTTCTTGCTTATATATTTTCCATTTTCAGTGATAGTAAATGAGTTTCTTATAGTGGCGGCCGTGGAACGCTTTTATCACCAACGAGGTAATCGTTGAAACACCTTCCATACCCATACAGGTCTTTGATTGTGTTGGATTTAGGTTTCCTAAAATCGCTGAAGACAAAGTCATGGCTTGTTTGAAAAGCACACTTCTGATTTCCGTCCTTATCCTTACTTCACCCGACCTTGTGATCCATTTCTAATGATCTTGTCGACGGAACGTCGAATCCCGATTACTGGCACATGTATATAGAGGACATACCATGCTAGATGCAGTTTACTTTTCACTGCTAAACGAAAGTTTGCACCGACATAAAAAAGACCAGGTAACTTACATCACACGATTTATAGTAATATAAACAAATAATTTACACCCCATTTTACTCAGACAACAGTACTCTAAAAGCTGATATCTTTTACAGTTACCTGCCGACATTTCTATTCATAGCAGGGCCTCTTTGGTTGTCATCCGCGGCACCCTTATATCACAGCGGCACGTCGATATTATTCTACGCCCCGTTTTGTTACCCTTCATGGTAAGCCCTCCGGGGCTTACCTTTCAGCAAGATAATGCCCGCCCATATACAACGAGAGTTTCCACTACTTGTCTTCGTGCTTGCCAAATCCCCTACCTTGGCAAAGTCGCCGCGCCCGTTCTCTACCAGTTGAGAACGTTTAGAACATTGTGGGAAGTGCCCTCCAACCATCTTGGGATTTTGACGTTCCAAACGCGCCAATTGGACAGAATTTGGTATGATGCCCCTCAGGACATCCAAAATTTCTATCAGTCAGTGCGAAGCCGAGTAACTGCTTGCTAACAGCGCTTGTCCAATAGCAAGTAACTTAAGCAAGCACTTGACGAGGTGATTACAGAACAAAAACTTGCGCAAGTTTACTTCTGTAAGTCGCTAGCACAAGTTAATTTCAGCAACTTGCTTCAAGTACTTGAAAAAGAGTTTCCACTAGAGACTCGTCGTGAGATTGGCAAGTGATTGTTTACAGTGTCGTGCTAATAAAAACTACAGCAGTCTCCATCCTTGTTGCATTACTATTATTATTATTATTATTATTATTATTATTGAAGAAAAACTGTGACAAAAAATGTTAAAAAAGAAATATATGGGTGAATAAATGGACACGGAGATGTACATATTTATCAGGAAACACTACTGAATGGATTAAAATTAGAGGCCTTCGCTCAGATCAAAAACATTGAGAATGTCGTATGCAATTTTCGAATATCTTCTGTCTATTGTACAATAAAATAACCAGGATACAAAAATTACCAAGAGACCATCATTCAATTATTCTTCGACTTTTGCAAACAGTATTTATTACTTTTATGACAGCCGTAATGCATTCAAGAAAAGGATACAAAAAAGCCGCTAGGTAGATCACAAAGAAATCGGCAAGCTAGATCACAAAGAAAATCGCCTTTTAATTACTCTTCGATTTTTGCAAACATTATTTATCATGAACATAATGCATTTTTGTTTACGCCAAGATTAAAAATCAACTCAAGTGCAAAGACGGCTCTACTGCCATTCTACTGCCTGAAACAAACCAATCGGTTAATGTTTTGGCAGTTTCTTGGCTGACGGTGACCAAGTATATACGCCGACGGAAAAAATCAAAGTACCAAACAATAGTTAATGTAGAGTAGTGAAATTTCGGAAATGCTTGCCTAGGTTTGCAAGATCACAGGTTACCATAAGCGTGAGATAAGCCATTGCAAATGTGAAATGCTGGTACATTTACAAGGTGTACAACTTTGCTTCCGCCGTTTGCCGATAGGTGGCGACAACGGTAAGTAGCGGTCGAAAGAAACAAGATTGCAGACATCACGAAGTTAGCTTGGACCTCGGTCATTCAAACATTAGTCGATTCGGCGGAGTCTCATCGAATGCTCTCAAGTACGTATGGTAAGGACGCTATTAGCGAAAGAACGTGTCGTGAGTGGTTTCAACGATTCAAGAACGGTGATTTTAACGTCATTGACTGGCATAGTGATGGAAGAGAGAATGTTTTCGAAGATGCAGAATTGGAGACATTGCTGAGTGAAGACTCGCGTCAAACTCAAGAAAAATTGGACGATTAGTGGGAGTGACACAGCAAGCCATTTCAAAACGTCTCAAGGCTATGGGCATGATTCAGAAAGAAGAAACTTGGGTCCCGTGTGAGCTGAAATCAAGATACATTGAACGGCGTTTGTGTGTTTGTGAGCAGTTGCTTCATAGGCAAAAACGGAAGGGATTTCTGCATCGCATTGTGACCAGAGACAAAAAATGGGTTCATTAGGATATCCCTAAACGCAAAAAATCATGGGGATATCCTGGCCATGTTTCCACGTCGACGGCCAAACCGAATATTCACGGCTCCAAGATCGTGCTCTGCATTTGGTGGGACCAGCTCGGCGTCGTGTACGATGTGTTAAAACCAAGTGAAACAATCACAGGTATTCGTTACCGAACGCAATTAATGCGTTTGAGCAGAGCATTAAAAGACGAATGGCCGCAATACATCGAGAGGCACTATAAAGTGATTTTGCAGCACGATAACGTTCGAACCCAAGTTGCAAAAGAGGTCAAAACGTACTTGGAAACGTTAAAATGGGAAATCCTACCCCGCCCGCCGTATTCTCCAGACATTACTCCCTCTATCACGTTTAGATCAATGGCGCGCATGGCTTGGCTGACCAACAATTCCGATCTCGTGAAGAAGTCACAAATTGGATCGATTCGTGGATCGCTTCAAAAGATGAACAATTTTTGACGCGGGATTCGTACACTGCCCGAAAGTTGGGAGAAAGTAGTTGCCAGCGATGGAAAACACTTTGAATGATACATGTATAACCAATTTGTTTCATTAAAGCGTCAAATGCTGGCGAAAAAACGGCGGAAGCAAAGTTGTACATGTAATAACCGATGTAACTGGCACATTGTTGAATGCAAACGTTGTGTTGTACAGTTTGCCGGATGGAAGTTTGTGGGATGGAGTTACATGCCTGTTGCACTTGGTCGGTCAATACAGGAACGGACAATACTGTTGTGGATGACACTAGAGATTTCCTCCGACGATGTCCTATATGTGCTCTATTGAAGACAGATCTGGTGATCGAGCTGGCCAGAGCAACACGGCGACGCACTGTAGAAAATATTGGGTTACAACAGCGGTATGTGGGCGAGCGTTATCCTGTTGGAAAACACTTTCTGGAATGCTGTTCATGAATGGCAGTACAACAGATCGAATCACCAGATTGACGTACAAATTTGCAGTCAGGGTGCATGGGATAACCACTAGAGTGCTCTTGCTGTCATACGAAATCGCTTCCCATACCGTAACTCCAGGTGTAAGTCCAGTTTTGTTGCAGGCGCTTACCTGGCCTCCTCCTAACCGACACATGGCCATCAGTGGCACTGAGGCAGAAACAGCTTTCATCAGAAAACATAACAGACCTCCATCCTGCCCTCTAATGAGCTCTTGCTAGACGCCGCTGAAGTTGGAAATGCTGGTTTGGGATCAGTGGAGTGCACGCACGATACAGGGCCTCTGGCTCAGTGGCTGTTTGAAAGTAGTTTGTGCTCGAGTGTGAGTTAATGTGATGACAACACTTTAGATTTTAGACCCTCTGTGTCCTGAATGGCACCTCCTAGGGAGCGGACCGAGTGCTCCTCCTCCGCCTCTATCGCGCCTTAGTGCGCTCGAAATTGGACTATGGAAGCATAGTTTACTCCTCTGCTCGTCCGTCTATTCTTCGGCGTCTTGACTCTATCCACCACCGTGGATTACGTTTAGTGTCTGGAGCTTTTTACACCAGCCCTGTGGAAAGCCTTTATGCTGAGACTGCTGAACCTCTGCTGTCCAATCGGCGAGCTGTCCTACTGAGTCTTTATGTAGCCATCTGTCTTCCATGCCTGCTAATCCGGCCCATGACATTTTTTTCGACGCCTCCTTGGATTTAGGGTATGCAGGCCACCCTTCTTCCCTACTACCACCGGGAGTCCGCTTCCGTCAACTGCTCCATTCTCTTTCCTTCCACTTTCCTAAGACTTTCTTGACAACTTGGGGTACAGCACCGCCTTGGCTCCGGCCCCGGACCTGGAACTGCCTGCTCCGTGACCTTTGTCAGTTTCCCAAGGATGGTACCCCTTCTCTTGTTTATCATCGGGCATTTGCTGCTCTATGCGCACAAATGAAGGATGCCACATTTATTTACACTGATGGCTCAGAAGCATCGTTTGGTGTTGGGAGTGCCTATATTGTTGGCGACACCCCCAATCGATTTCGGCTTCCCGACCAGTGTTCGGAGCTTTACGCTGTTCTCCAGGCTGTCCAGTACATCCGTCGCCACTAGCGGGTACAGTATGTTATCTGCTCAGATTCGCTCAGCTCTCTCCTCAGTCTCCAAGCTCTGTACGCTGTCCACCCTCTGGTCCACCGGATTCAGGACTGCCTCCACTTGGGAGGCGTCTCTGTGGCGTTCCTCTGGATGCCAGGACATGTTGGTATCTATGGAAATGAGGCGGCCGACATAGCGACCAAAGCTGCAGTCTCTCTTCTTCAGCCAGCTATTCGCATGATTCCCTTCGCCGATCTACGGAGTGTTTTATGTCGTCGTGTTGCTCTTTTATGGCACGCACATTGGTCGACACTTCCCAATAATAAATTGCGGGACGTGAAAGCTCTTCGCTGTGCTTGGACCTCTTCATCCCGAACTCGTCGTCGGGAGGAGGTAATTTTAACTAGACTCCGGATAGGGCACTGTCTTTTTAGCCATCGACATCTTTTACGCGGCGATCCACCCCCACTCTGCCCCACTGCTCTCAACTGTGGACGGTGAGACACCTTTTACTTGAGTGCCCCTATTTTACTCCGTTATGCGTCCGTCTACAGCTGTCGACTGATATATCTTCCATTTTAGCAGATGACACGCGCTCAGCCGATCGCGTTCTCGAGTTCATTAGTGCCAGTGAGATGACGTCAGTCATTTGAAGCTCTTTTTTGGGGACAAACAACTCCCCTTCTATTGTGGTTTTTTAAGCTTTCCTTCTGTTTTTGGTTTCCCCACCTTTTTTGAGTTTCGCTCCCATTGCTGCTGGTTTCCAGTTTCGTTTTTTTACCTTTTCCTAAGTCACAGACCGGGCGCTAATGACCGTAGCAGTTTTGCGCCCTAAAACCATAACAAAAAAAAGGCCTCTAGCTCGGAGCTGTTCTTGAAGTAACGGATTTGTAACAGCTGACTGTGTCATTGTGGTGCCAACTCAGGTTGCTGCTGCAGATGCAGTATGATGCGCAAGAGCCCCAAGCCGAACACAAGTGGTCCGCCCTCTCCGTAGTGCACGTGGCCGTCTGGAGCTCGTCATCGTGCGACCTTTACGTTCCAGTGACATCCACTGCCAGCAGTTATGTGCAGTGGTTACGTTCCTGCCAAGTCTTTCTGCAATATCGCAGAAGGAACATGTAGCTTCTCGTAGCCCTACTACAAAACCTCGTTCAAGCTCAGTGAGGCGTTGCCTTTAAAGGCACACTCACCACGTCCATGCGCAAAGGTAACTAACGCTCACGACCGTTACAGCGTTTTCAAAACAAACTTGATTTGCATCGTACTAGCGCCACCCTTACGCGACTTGCGCGAAATTTGAATAGACTTAATTTTTCATACGTAGAAACATGCCTACCAACTTTCATTTATGTCGCGCAACTCCTTCTTGATGTGTTTTTCCTTCAGTGGATGTTTAAGGGTTCACATGGCACATTTGCTTCCGTTCATCGGTCTTTGTGCTATTCTCCTTTTTGACACCAACATTATCCTACCGGCATTGGCCACACAAAACTTAAGCAAGTTTGAGATAAACTTCCAGCGAACTGGCAAGTTGATCAAATACTTGCAGTAAGATGCAAAAAACTGTTTCCACTAATTTGCGGAAGCTACTTCTGCAAGTAGACGGAACTTGCGGAAGTAGACTTGCTGAGGGTGTTTCCAGGTCAAAGAACTTGCAGAAATTGCTTCTGCAGGCGATTTGCGGAAATTTACTTGCTAGTCGACGTGCACCTCAAGGGCCATAGGTAGACCAACGCGTTATTGAATTTGTGAAGCTCAATCTCTTACATAAATCATCCGATTTTTCACCATTAGTTTGTCTGTACGTGCAAGTCAGATACACTGATTTCCGACCCATTCGGATTATTCCCTGGCGATGTGTACTTCTTTCCTTAGAGTTTACAATACAGTTTTGTCCACAGTATAGCGTCGGCAGTAAACGATGCATGGAACCTAGAGATCTTCAATTCTTTACGGGAAGTCGTTCGGAGCAAATCTAATTTGTTTCGGTCTCGACAGGAATATACGTGTATTGCCGAAATCATCCTTACTCGGTAAAATAAGTACGAGGGTGAGTCAAATAAAAACCTTAAATATTTTTTAAAATATTATTTATTGTGCAGAAGTGGTACACAGATGTATCAATTTTCAACATAATTTCCCCCACGCTCATTGCAAGTCCTCCAGCGCTTACAAAGTGCATAAATTCCTTTAGAAAAAAAATTCTTTTGGTAGTCCGCACAACCACTCATGCACCGTGTGGCGTACCTCTTCAACAGAATGGAACCTCTTTCCTCCGCTTGCGTCTTTGAGTGGTCCAAAGCTACGGAAATCACTTGGTGATGAGGAATGACGCCATTCCTTGCTCGCTCTCTTCGTTTCCGGTTGGTGGAAGTGAAATCACGTTTCGTCCCCAGTAACGATTCTTGCAAGGAAGCCATCACCTTCTCGTTCAAAGAGCCGAAGAAGTTCTTCACAAGCATCAACACATCGTTCTCTCAATTCAGGAGTCAGCTGTCGTCGCACCCATCTTGCAGACACTTCGTGAAATTGGAGCACATCGTGCACAATGTGGTGTGCTGACCCATGACTAATCTGTAAACATGCTGCAATGTCATTCAGTGTCACTCGGCGGTTTTCCTTCACTATGACTTCTACTGCTGCAATGTTCTATGGAGTCACAACTCGTTGTGCCTGACCTGGACGAGGAACATCTTCCACCAAAGTCACACCATTTGCGAACTTCCTACTCCATTCGTAGACTTGCTGCTGTGACAAACATGCATCGTCACCGTACTGAACCTTCATTCGTCGATGAATTCCAATAGGTTTCACATCTTCACTACGCACAAACCGAATAACAGAACGCTGTTCTTCCCTGGTGCACGCCGCAAGTGGGATGGCCATCTTTATACTGATACTGCGACGGTATGTGTGTATCTGCACTATGCTGCCACCTACAGGCCATTCTGCACGCTGTTTGTAGCACGCTTACTAACTTACATAATAACGGCGCGAAATTTCGATTTGTTATTACAAATTTAAGGTTTTCATTTGACTCACTCTCGTATATTGAACGGGCGTCAATATTTATAGAACTTTGCAGTCCCCTTCAGTATATTGGGCAAACTGTCAATACAAATCTCAGGCGGTCAATATTACTGGGTAACGCATTACTGCACAATAATTACTGAACCTGATGGAATCCAGTTGTCGCTGATCGATACTTTTCGGTAGGAGTTAATGTCTTCGGGAGCACTGCACTCGCGCAACCATCATTGACGCTAGGGCAGAATCTGCTTAATACAGTTTTTCAGTATAATCCAGTACGATATTGCACTGCATTTGTTCAGAAGTATGATGCAGTGTTCCTCCGGACATACATGCATTTCTGAAAGAACAGGCGCTGCGGCTATTACAGCCGAAACCTCAAAGAGTGCAGCCATTGTGAGATGCATGAAATGTTGTGAATACGTGTCTGAAGAACACAGGCATTGCAATATCGTTTTCACCCGCCGCCACCGGGCAAGTGACTCTCAATTAAAATATCCCCCTGTACGGGAATAGACATAGTGGATGCACGAGTGCAGGTTGTGGACACATGGTTGACGACATATGGAAGATCGGGTCTGGCCACGAAGCATGCTCGGATAGTCTAAAGGTAAGAACACCGCTCGGGATAAGCGGGAAATCCGGGTTCGAGTCGCGGTCTGGCACAGATTTTCACTGCCGTCATTCCATTATACATTTCATGTACTATATTGTTCCAGTTGCTTATTCATTATTAGTAGTGGGCTACATGATGATGGTATGATTTGAAGCTCCTTAAGTTGCGCATTTGCTCATAGACCAGTCTCATGCCAACGGTTCCAGGTGGGCTTGCTGACATCGATGCACCATCAACCGCAGTGTGTTCTGCGTTTCGTCGTGTGTTCAGCAACGGCTGATGCAGTGGTGCAGGCACGAATCCGTGCGCCCGTTGTCATCTGAATTACAGTGACGCGTACGTGCACGTGCATTGTTATCACCGGCACCCGCGTCGGACAGCTGACCGTCTACATCCACAGCGCAGTGCAGACGTCCGCCACACCATCCGGGCTCCCGCAGTCCCACAGTACATCCTCCTGCAATTCAGCTAAAAGTGCAGGAGTTGTACCGGAGAGTAAAATGGCTGATCCCTTTATCGTGTTAATTCAGTAAGGAACTGGAGAGAAATACAGAGGTGAAGAGACTTGGGCCTACCAGTGTAGTGTGGAAAGATACATCGGAAGGTAATATCGGGGGTACCCCAACGGATTGTCATATTGCCGTTACTGTTTACTATGTGCGCACTTCTAGCCATTAAATTGTAACACCAGAAAGGGTAGCAAATAACGAAACTTTACTTATTATTGTTATGGGGCATAGTAGGAATAGCCGGCCGGGTTGGCCGAGCGGTTCTAGGCGCTACAGTCTGGAACCGCGCGACCGCTACGGTCGCAGGTTCGAATCCTGCCTCGGGCATGGATGTGTGTGATGTCCTTAGGTTAGTTAGGTTTAAGAAGTTCTAAGTTCTAGGGGACTGATGACCTCAGAAGTTAAGCTCAAAGCCATTTTGAACCATAGTAGGAAGAATACAGGGTTAAATTTATAGATGATCTGGAGATATGCAGGATGCGAAATTTAGTGCATAAATCTGCCAAGGTCTGGCAGCGACAGTGGCTCTAACCTGGCGTTATATCGAGTCGAACTGAGTTGCGAAGATTCGTAAATGTACATCATTCCTTGCTTCTTCAGCTGCGTGCTAGAATCCTGGAAAATCGCACCCATCACACCCATACTCAAGGAAGGAAATAGGAGTAATACGACGAATTACAGACCCATGTCAGTGACGTCGATATGCAGTAGGATTTTTAACATACTCACAAGGGAACCTCCCCATCGCACCCCCCTCAGATTTAGTTATAAGTTGGCACAGTGGATAGGCCTTGAAAAACTGAACACAGATCAATTGAGAAAACAGGAAGAAGTTGTATGGAACTGTGAAAAAATAAGCAAAGTATACAAACTGAGTAGTTCATGGGAAGATAGGCAACATCAAGGACACTGGGACCGCAGGAGCGCCGTGGTCTCGTGGTAACGTGAGTAGCTGCGGAACGAAAGGTCCTTGGTTCAAATCTTCCATCGAGTGAAAAGTTTAATTTTTTATTTTCAGTTTATGTGACAAACTCTAATGTTTTCATCACTTTTTTGGGAGTGATTATCACATCCACAAGAAAACCTAAATCGGGCAAGGTAGAAGAATCTTTTTACCCATTCACCAAGTGTACAAGTTAGGTGGGTCGACAACATATTCCTGTCATGTGACGCACATGCCGTCACCAGTGTCGTATAGAATATATCAGATGTGTTTCCCTGTGGAGGAATCGGTTGCCCTATGACCTTGCGATCAAATGTTTTCGGTTCCCATTGGAGAGGCACGTCCTTTCGTCTACTAATCGCACGGTTTTGCGGTGCGGTCGCAAAACACAGACACTAAACTTATTACAGTGAACAGAGACATCAATGAAGGAACGGACAGATAATAACTATGCAAAAATAAAGAAAGTAAAATTTTCACTCGAGGGAAGACTCGAACCAAGGACCTCTCGTTCTGCAGCTGCTCACGCTACCACGGGACCACGGCGCTCCTGAGCTCACGATGTCCATGATGTTGCCTATGTCGCCCATGGACTACTCAGTTTGTATATTTTGCTTATTTTTTCAGAGTTCCACACAACTTCTTCCTGTTTTCTCAATTGATCTGTGTTCAGTTTTTCAAGGCCTATCCACTGTGCCAACTTATAACTAAATCTGAGGGGGGTGCGATGGGGAGGTTCCCTTGTCAGTAAAGCCTTGCTTAACCGAACTCGGGTCAGCCGAAACTTGCGTTACCCGAAAAGCCTCCGAAAATCAATAAACCAGGAATTAAGATTGTACTGCATGCAAATAATTCGAGGACGAGAGCGCTGTGAGCATAGCTAGTGAAGGGAGGTGGGGGTCCGAGCTTGAGTTGCTTCCCCAGCCACCGACTCACCAGTCTATAAATATGGCTGGCTACACTGTCTACAACAGTGCATTCAAGTGTTTGTTAACTTCCTTTGTGTTTGTGTTTTTGTTCCATGGCGACTAAGCCAGAATGTGTTGCGATTATTTTCGCTGATAATTTAGTTACTATCAAAGAAGTTGAACAAGAAAGTTTACTAAAAACTGTTGCAGCTAATTACAGTGATGGTGTTTCCACCGTTTCGGAATGGGTGAAGCCTAAATTTTTGAGAAAGCTGTGGAAAATCTTCGCAGAAAAACGCTTTGAAAAAGTTGGAAGAATACAGGATTTGTTTTTTGTTTACCCAACAACGAGATAAATGCTTGCCTTTCAGTTGTCCGACAATGCAAGAAAAAGCTAAAATATGAACATTAGGGTTGCCATCCGCCCCATTATATCGGGACTAGCACTGTTATGGACCTTCTTGGCCGGCCGGAGTGGCCGAGCGCACAGTCTGGAACCGCGAGATCGCTGCGGTCGCAGGTTCGAATCCTGCCTCGGGCATGGATGTGTGTGATGTCCCTAGGTTAGTTAGGTTTAAGTAGTTCTAAGTTCTAGGGGAGTGATGACCTGAGAAGTTGAGTGCCATAGTGCTCAGAGCCATTTGAGCCATTTGACCTTCTTGTACCAACGTCCCGAAAAGACCCAATTTTGTCCCGATTTTGCAAAATCTGTTACGAGCTTGCTTCAAGCACCGAAGGTACGCCATCTGTTAGCGCAGCATGGCATTGTATGTTGTGTACCTTGTATCGACGGTGCAAGCACCGCCTGATCTACCGCCATCATTCTAGAAACCACCGGACTTCTCCCGTAGTACCAGGGCTGCAACTATTTAAGCAGCGCCATGCAGAAGAATCGGGCATTCCCATTTGAATAGCGATCTGATAAGACGATTCTTTCTAAACGTAATACGAACAAGTTACAATTTAGTATTGTTTGAAGTGTTTAGTGTGGGTACATAGGGCGTGAAGTGTGTAGTGACGTGTACTTCTAAGACTAAAAAAACTGTTATTGTCGACTGCTTGCTGTATGATAAACTTATCACAGCTTACGAAAATGTCTTAAGGATGGAAAGAGAAAGTGTCACTTTTTGGAGGATTGTACAAAAGAGTGGTCTTTTGTCAAGAAAGGACGTACGGGATAGAAACATTGTGAGAGATTTGTAGCTGTTTCGTCTCAGTAACTCACGGAGATAAGGCAGATGTGAGGCATCACATTTCGGCAAAGAATCATACAGTAGAGAATTGTTAAGCTTTGGATTCCATTAAAACAATTTTGTGACACCGTAGACAGGCCACCTAAAATAATTTCAGTTTTTTTTTTCAGTTGTCCGATCAGTGAAATTTGCTTTGTTTCTACAATAATACCTGGCTCTGTCTGAAAAATATACGAGGTGCATTCAAGTTCTAAGGCCTCTGATTTTTTTTTTCTCCGGACTGGAAAGAGATAGAAACATGCGCATTGTTTTAAAATGAGGCCGCGTTCATTGTCAATATGTCCCAGAGATGGCAGCACCATACGGCAGATGGAATTTTACCGCCAGTGGCGAGAATGAGAACTGTTTTAAATACTTAAAATGGCGACGTTTTCCTTACTTGAACAGTGTGCAATCATTCGTTTTCTGAATTTGCGTGGTGTGAAACCACTTGAAACTCATCGACAGTTGAAGGAGACATGTGGTGATGGAGTTATGGATGTGTCGAAAGTGCGTTCATGGGTGCGACAGTTTAATGAAGGCAGAACATCGTGTGACAACAAACCGAAACAACCTTGGGCTCGCACAAGCCGGTTTGACGACATGATCGAGAACGTGGAGAGAATTGTTTTGGGGGATCGCCGAATGACTGTTGAACAGATCGCCTCCAGAGTTGGCATTTTTGTGGGTTCTGTGCACACAATCCTGCATGATGACCTGAAAATGCGAAAAGTGTCATCCAGGTGGGTGCACGAATGAGAAAGTGGAGAGAATTGTTTTGGGGGATCGCCGAATGACTGTTGAACAGATCGCCTCCAGAGTTGGCATTTCTGTGGGTTCTGTGCACACAATCCTGCATGATGACCTGAAAATGCGAAAAGTGTCATCCAGGTGGGTGCCACCAATGCTGACGGACGACCACATGGCTGCCCGTCTGGCATGTTGCCAAGCAATGTTGACGCGCAACGACAGCATGAATGGGACTTTCTTTTCGTCGGTTCTGACATTGGATGAGACGTGGATGCCATTTTTCAATCCAGAAACAAAGCGCCAGTCAGCTCAATGGAAGCGCACAGATTCACCGCCACCAAAAAAATTTCGAGTAACCGCCAGTGCTGAAAAAATGATGGTGTCCATGTTCTGGGACAGCGAGGGCGTAATCCTTACCCATTGCGTTCCAAAGGGCACTACGGTAACAGGTGCATCCTACGAAAATGTTTTGGAGAACAAATTCCTTCCTGCACTGCAACAAAAACGTCCGGGAAGGGCTGCGCGTGTGCTGTTTCACCAAGACAACGCACCCGCACATCGAGCTAACGTTACGCAACAGTTTCTTCATGATAACAACTTTGAAGTGATTGCTTATGCTCCCTACTCACCTGACCTGGCTCCTAGTGACTTTTGGCTTTTTCCAACAATGAAAGACACTCTCCGTGGCCGCACATTCACCAGCCGTGCGGCTATTGCCTCAGCGATTTTCCAGTGGTCAAAACAGACTCCTAAAGAAGCCTTCGCCGCTGCCATGGAATCATGGCGTCAGCGTTGTGAAATATGTGTACGTCTGCAAGGCGATTACGTCGAGAAGTAACGCCAGTTTCATCGATTTCGGGTGAGTAGTTAATTAGAAAAAAAATCGGAGGTCTTAGAACTTTAATGCACCTCGTAGAAACCATGGAGAAGAATAAAGTCTCGATAATTGAAATGAGAAGTATATTATTCGACACTCAAAGATGTCTGAGTGAAAGGAAGACTGCCAGTTTTATTGGCATGCAAACCAAGATGAGTTTGATCAAATGAAAGAAGGAGAATCCTAACGAGGAAATAATTAATCTGATTTCGAAATTTGAGGAGTAGACAGTGGCTTTCTATACAATAGCATACGATTACTTGGAGAAATTGGCTATTTCTTTTAATAAATAATCGAGTATGTGATTGATTGACGCTATCTGAAACCCCAGATTGGCTGATGATCGGAAACACTATTATATATGTGACTAAAAATGGTGCAACAATTGTTTTCAGGAAAATATATGTATCTGAACAGCTTTTAAGAAAGTTAAGCCTGATTTGGAAGAATGAAAGTCTAAACATTCCGTGGAAGAAATGTGGATTTACTTTGTTAAGGAAACTGAAAATCCCGAAAGCAAATGCCAACTGTATTTGTTTTCTGTTCTCGCACACAACGACACTGTGGAAAGAGTATTTTCGTTAATGTCGGCCCAGTGGACTGGTGAAAGAAACTGACTGCTGCCAGGGGCTGTGGAATCAATCTTACAGTGCCAGTTTAATTACGAGCTGACTTGCATGGTGGTTTTATAAATATGTAAAAGGGAAAAACACTTTCTGAAAAAGGTAAAATCTTCCGAAAAATATGGTGTGCCGACTACTTTTGCTGCAACGAATTCCATGTAATTGTGTTCTCAATAAAATGTAATCACATTAAATAAATTTTTACTTCATTTCTACACCCCCATCTCAGTGAGTCCCGACCAGGTCCCAAAGGCTACACAACGGACCATATTTACAGTGCCGTTGAAACGGCCTACGAGATCCTTAGTTTCCTTTAAAAAAAAGTCTGCCTCAGAAAAAAATGGAAAACAGAACAGAAAACAGTTCTTGGTATCAAACACTTGTAGCACACACAGACGGCCCCGAATACACATCAGGAAGTTGAAAACCCTGGAGCGTTGAAGGATGCTTTCGAAATACACTACCAGGTTTTTATAGCGCCCAAAAAACTTCTTGGATGTCTTGCTAAGTCTTGGCCGAATGTTTTAGGATCACTCCTACCGAAAGTTGAAAAGTTTTTAACTAAAAACAGGCCTCCCTAAAAAAGCGAACTTATTAATTGACTGCACTTACGCATTCGTGCGATTTAAATAGTGTCGATTTATTTCATGTTTACTTCTCCCAAATTTTACCAGTCTAATTCAGCCAATGGATCTGAGCGCAATAGTGACATTTAAACGGCACTACCATCCTGCAAAACAAAAACGTGAATGAAGCGCTGAAAGCAGTAAATATGAAACACGGAATTGACTGGTTTGCCCAAGCCTGGCATAATGTGAAAGCAGAAACTCTTCTGAGGTGAAGAAAACTGTATGACGTTCTCGAATGAGACATCTTGGAAAGTTCAACAACGTGACAGAAATGGTAAAAAGAATTACCGGACATGAAGACTTGGATACGTGCAAGGTGGGTGAATGGGTCGTTACGGACGATTCGCAAGAAATTACAAACCAAGAAATAGTAGAAACAATGTCTTCCCTTCAGAACCTTTCAAAAATACGTACTGTAATATTACAAAACGAAATAATGTAGTACTTATTAGATGTTCACTGCATAAACGAAGAAACCGTTATCCGAAACGCTGCCGCCCCCCCCCCCCTCCCTTTAGGTCGGTTAACCAGTGTTGTAATTTACTGTGTTCAAACATTATGAATTACCTCAAAGAAAACTATCTGTTGGCAGAACATGAATTGAGAGTATATTCTCTTTTTTCACACTTCATTTTTTTACGTGTAGTTCACTGTCGCTATTTGAGTTTACATCTAATTCTGTCAGTTGGAGATCATGAATGCAGCTGTGGACGCTAGAAAATGGAGTGGAGAAGAACATTTCCAACATATTCTTCTGTTTGAGTTCATTAGAGGAGAGAGCATTTCCGCTGTGAGTGAGGATGATGCTATTGGACAGAGTACGGCAAGAAAATGGTTTTCTCGTTTTAGGAGGATCGTTTTGGCGTTAGTGACTCTCCACGTTCAAGAAGACCGGGATTTGTTGAAGATCGTTTAAACGCATTAATCCACCATGATCCACGTCGGTGTACTCTAGAATTGGCAAATGTGATTAATTGTGATCATTCCACCACTGTGGGACTTTTGCATGCAGCAAGGAAGGCTGAAAAATAGGATGTATGGGTACCACATGCTCTAAGCCAAAATCACAAAAATTAGCAGGTGGCCATATGTGCAGCTGTGCCTTGCTCGTTATCAGATGACTCGTGAACATCACAGACCATTGCTTTCCTGTATTAGTGCTGGTGACGAGAAGTGGGCTCTTCATACCAACATAAGGAGCAGAAGAAATGGTCGAGCCCAAACAAAGCAGTATCTTCCTATACAATATGTGGGCATCCACAAAAGATAGTTATGCATCTGGTGGAACAGCGACGTGTGGTGTACTAGGAATTGATCCCGAGATGTAGCCATCATTGCAGACATTTGTCAACTACTGAGACGTCTTGTAGACGCAGTCCAAGAACAACGACCAGGAAGACTGTGTGAAGTGGTGCAACTCCACGATAATGCCTGTCCTCATTCTGCTAGACTGACATAAAATACGATACAGGAATTGGGTTGGGAAATCGTTTCGCACCCACCTCATTCATCTGATCTTTCGCCCCCAGATTTTCATGTTTTTTGCTCTCTATCGAACAAACCTAAAGGAATTTCCCTTCCAGATGAAAATGTGCTCCGACCATGGCTCGATGAGTTCTTTGCCTTAAAATCAAGTGCTTTCTACATTGGCGGAATGAAAAGTTACACCAGATTGTTATAAATAGTGAAGGAGAATATATTATACATGATTAAAGCCTCTATTATGTGTATTTGTTGTATTTATTAAACTTATGGAAAAAATTCTACGAGCGTATGCACCAACCCAATACTAAAGTAGAATGATCACATAGAACTAGCAGCAGTAAAAATAGACACCAGGCTTCGAATTATTGGAAGAACCGCAAGGAAATTTATCTCACATGAGTGAAATTATTTACAGTACAATGTCTGGCTGATTCTTGAGGACAGCTTATCAATCTGGAACCTTTATCAAGTTGGATGAATTGGTTCTCATTCTACAGGCTGTTCTACGTACTGATCCACTGGTTCTAGCAGAACGCTTCATGAGACACTTTGCGACAGCGTCAGCATCCTCTTCCTATACTGCTACCTTTCCCAGGCAGAAACGCAGAGTTGAACAAACCCTCTCTGTTTCAACCCCTACCAAATTGAATCCTATAGTGAACACATTATTGATTGGGAATTTTTACAGGCTCTTACCTCTTCACATGACACAGCCCTAGGCCCAGATTCCATCCACAACAAAATGAACCAGCACTTAGACGTTCCCCTGAGGCTACATCTCCTCAGGCTCTTCAACCGCATTTGGCTCACGGGTGCCTTCCATCTCAATGGCGAGATATCATAGTTATCCCCATCCTTAAGCCTGGGAAGAACCCAGCGTCTCTCGATAGCTACCTCTCGATTAGCATGACAAATGTACTTTGTAAGCTGCTCGAGATGATGGTTAGCTTCCAATTATATTGGGTGCTCGAATCTTGGAGCCTTTCGTCCCCATATCAGTTTGGCTTCTGGGAGGGACGCACTACAACTGACCATTTACTCAGATTGGAAATAGTAGTCTGACAGGCTTTTACTAACCGCTGGCACCTTATCGCAGTCTTCCTTGACCTGCATAAGGCAAACGACATGGATTGGAACCGTCACATTTTAGTTATCCTCCATGACATTGCTGCCCCCCTTTCGACTTTTATTTGCGAGTTTTTATCCCAACGGCTCTTCTGGGTTCAAGTTAGCACTTCAGACAGCACCTCTCGGATCTAGGAGAACGGTATCCCACAGGGTTCTGTGTTAAGTGTCACACTCTTCCTCATTGCTATCAATGGGCCTACAACCTCTGTTGGGCATCTGGTTACCCCAGCGTTGCACGCCGACGATTTTTGCATCTGGTGTAGCTCCCACTTAGTAGCATCTGCTGAATGCCAGCTCCAAAGTGCCATCCAACAGGCCTCTGCATGAGCCCTCTCACAAGGCTTCCAGTTTTCTCCCTCCAAAACGCGGGTTATGCATTTTTGCTGTCCACCACAGAACACCCTATCCATAACTTTATTTAGGCGACCAGTGCCTAGATGTTGTAGCACAGTCCCGTTGTTGGGCCTTATTTTTGATGAAAGCTGATGTGGCTGCCCCATATTTGCCACCTGAAGATTACCTACAAGCAGAAGCTAAATGCTCTCCGCCTCCTGGCACACACATCTAAGGGTGCAGACCCTGCTACACGTCTCCAGCTTTATTGCACTCTGGTTTTCTCTAGATTAGATTATAGTTGTCAGGTTTACAGCTCAGTGTTTCCTTCCATTCTGAAGCTACGTGACCCTGTTCATCATTATAGGGTGTGTCAGGCTGTTAGTGCCTTTCGCACTAGTCCTGTCGACAGTCTCTTTGCGGAAGCAAGTATTCCCCCTCTACAGGTGACGGAGCTGACTTCTTGTTTCTTAAGCAATCGCCATTCGACGATTCCCTGACCATCCTATGTACCCCGTCCTCTTTGCAACCGAGGGCCGTCTCCCTCCTGAAACCTGCCCTTGGGTGGGATTGCCGGTTGGAATGCATCTCACTTCCCTCTGTTGAAATCTCCATCTCCAGTTACTGGGAAGTGCCTCATGTGTTTCCTCCCCCCCCCCCCCCCCCACTTGGATTGTGCTTGGACCTCAGATTAGGACCAACCTATTTCAGGGTCCTAAGGTCTGGTTCAAATGGCTCTGAGCACTATGGGACTTAACATCTGAGGTCATCAGTCCCCTAGAACTTAGAACTAATTAAACCTAACTAACCTAAGGACGACACACACATCCATGCCTGAGGCAGGATTCGAACCTGTGACCGTTGCGGTCACGCGGTTCCAGACTGAAGCACCTAGAACCGCACGGCCACTCCGGCCGGCCCTAAGGGCTCTGTCGCCCCCTACAATATACCGTCGCCTTGTACATTCCATCTTTGAGGAGTTCCAGGGTGCTATGATCTTTTACACTGATGGTTCTAAAATGATAGATAAGGCGGGATACAATTTTACATCTCCTACTGGCATGGAACACCATTTACTGCCGGGATCATGTAGTGTGTTCACAACAGAGCTGCTAGCCATTAACAGGGTCCTCCATTGTGTTTTCAGGCCTCTCTCCACAGTGTTTCAATATGTACTGACTCAATAAGCAGCCTGCAGGCTATAGACCGATGTCGAGTAATCTAGGGTCCAACCGATATGGTTACGAGCCCAGGCGAGGCTCTGCAGGCAATGTGCTGTTAGCAAAAGCAGTCGTGTTGGTCGTCTGCTGTCATAACCTGTTAACGCAAAATTTCGCCGCACGCTCTAACGGATACTTTCGTCGTAAGTCCCATATTGATTTATGCGGTTATTTCACGCAGTGTTGCTTGTTTCTAGCACTGGCAGCTGTGCAAACGACGCTGCCCTCGATCGTTACGTGGAGGCCGTCGGCCATTGCGTTTTCGGTGGTGACAGGTTATGCCTGAAATTTGGCATTCTCGGGACACTCTTGACACTGTAGATCTCGGAATAGTGAATTCCCTAACGATTTCCGAAACTGAATATCCCACGTGTCTAGCTCCACTTACCATTCCGCGTTCAAAATGGTTAATTCTGTAGTGCGGCCATAATCCTGTCGGAAACCTTTTCACATGAATCACCTGAGTTCCACGATCTGTACTGTTTGGCTGCGATGACTTCACGATTTCGCTAGTGTTACCAGAAGCGGGCACTACTTGAATGATATTCTTTTGTCTCCGAGCGCTGCTAAGGTCAAGCTGCATCTAGACGCGAAGTATTACGAAAGGCCTATGTCCACTTACAAGTAACTTGGGTAAACTACTGAGGTGCTTACATTATAACGAAAACTTAGTCAAGTTTACTTCTTCAAGTCACTGGCGCCAGTTTATTTCAGAAACTTGCTGCAAGTACTGATTACGGAAGTGCAATTACTCTTAAAAATCAGAGCCGTCGCCACAGTTGTATTATTATTAATGAATGAAAATCATGACGAGGCACAAAACAAAACAAAAAATGGAAAAAAACATTACAGGTGTACATATTGATGTTACAAAGAAACACTATTCAGTTAACTAAAATCTAGAGAACTTCACTTAGATTAAAAACTTTGAGAATGTCGTATGCAAATTTCGAAAATCTCTTGTCTTCTGTTAAGGCGAATATTCGACAACGGAAAACAGAAACGTATCGCATTATCTCACCTACAGACTGCGTTTTAATTGCTCTTCGGTTTTTGCAAGCAATATTTACTACTTGTATCACAAATGTAATGCATTTATTTTTACGATAACATTAAGAAATCAGCTAAAATGTAAAGATGTCTACACTACCATTCTGCTTTCCCTTCTGGTGAAACAACTTTATTGGTAAACTCATTTCGCACTTCCTTGACTTATTGGCTCCAACGGACATTTGTTTGGGCCACATGTCTTTGTGCAATTTTCCTTTCTACATTGATTTTTTTTTTTTTCGCACCGGTAGTGAACACAAACGACTTCTGGAAATTTGATAAAAACTTTCACGAAATGACAAATTGGGGGAACACTTGTTGGGACAAGCAAGAAACTATAGCGAATTTCCATCCTGCAGTGGCCGGCTGCGGTGGCCTAGCGGTTCTAGGCGCTCAGTCCGGAATCCCGCAGCTGCTACGGTCGCAGGTTCGAATCCTGCCTCGGGCTTGGATGTAAGTGATATCCTTAGGTTAGTTAGGTTTAAGCAGTTCTAAGTCTAGGGGACTGATTACCTCAGATGCTAAGTCCCGTAGTGCTCGGAGCCATTTGAACCACCCTGCAGTGGAGTGTGCGCTGTTTTGCAACTTCCTGACAAATTAAAACTGTGTCCCGGGCTGGTGGTACTCGAATCTGGCAATACGGTCTGGCACACAGTTGGCAAGAAGTATCATGCAAGAAATTGTTCACACAAACTTGCGAACTTCTCGAAGTTCACGAAACTAGCTAACGGCGTCGTGAGGGGGGGGGGGGGGGGGGAGGTTGCAGATACTGTGGTTCGTAATATTTCACCTAATTTTGTGATTGTGTGGGTAATGCGCCACACCACAGGAAGAAATGCGACAGAATACCTAATAAATATGATTTCAGGATGGCGATGTTAGAGTGGTTGCGAGACAGGCAAATAAACTGCAACGACTCGGTGAGGAAGGCTGAACTGTTATCGAAAATAAAGGAAAACAAATCAGGCGTGAAAGTGAACGTCGTGGATAAAGTCGGTGACAAGCAGAGGCCACAAAGTAGTCCGTTTACTGCCCTACATCTGCGTTCTAAATCCGACAGAATTGGCAGGGGCCAAAATAAAACACAATTTCAGGGAGAACAATGTCTGTGGTGGCATGTAGAAGGAAAGATTGCAGAATCTTGCTAATGCTGCTTTCCTTCCCGTTGCTGCACAGGACTGGCAAGGTTACGGCGGAAAAGTGCAGCAGCTAAAGTAAGAGTATTGGACACGAGATCGAATACTGGAAACGGCCATCGAAGAAGTTATCTTATAAACCATACCCTCAAGGGATTATGACGGTGATGATGATGATCCTGAATTGAACACAGATGACAGTGACCTTTTGTGAACATCATTTTGACAATGTCTTCAGGCACAATTAATTACACTTAGTAAACATTAGTGCTGTGCTGTGTTTAATCAACGCAATGTGCAGACATATTCCAAAAATCAGTTTTTGAGTTTAGGTTCTTAGTGCCGTAAGTTGTACATTCGCCTACTTTCGTTCTCCATTACTATAGATAAATCAATAAGCTCTCGAGGTGAAGCTCTCGAGCATGGTTCAAAATGGGTATGAGCACTATGGGACTTAACATCTGTGGTCATCAGTCCCCTAGAACTTAGAACTACTTAAACCTAACTAACCTAACGACATCACACACATCCATGCTCGAGGCAGGATTCGACCTGCGACCGTAGCGGTCGCGCGGTTCCAGACTGAAGCGCCTAGAACCGCCCGGCCACACCGGCCGGCTCTCTCGAGCATCGCTATGTCAACAAATTAGGTGATTTCCTGTCTGAAGCAAGTGTCACTTCAGCAGGCAAATATTTCTGCGAGTGCTGCCTCCGATTTCGCGTGGCCTTCCCCCTCACCGCTCCTGTAGTCTCGACAGCCCTAATGTGGGCACACGCCGTTCCCGACAGCCACCACGCCAATCGTCAACTTATCGTGGTCGAACCATATATTTGCATATCGTTATCTCATGACTTGTCACCTCAGTCTACTACTCGCCCTTTTAAAAGAAAAAACTGGTCACTCTGGGGCGCTTGTAGATAGTGTAGAACTGGTGCCAGGCGGTTATCTGGTTCTCGCTGACGCAAGTCATAGCACCTGAAGTGGTCGACTGTATAGAATCAGCGCAGCGGGATGCGTTGTTGTGGAGACGTGGTACGATGGAAGAAATGGCTTATAGTCTTCAGACTGCGTGGTGCTCACAGAGAATGGTGTACTACTGTCAACCATGGAATACGTTGTACGAATAGTGGCAGTAAAAAGATTCTAACCGACAGGGACCAGAGGCAGACATCGCACATAGCTAACATCTACATTTACATCTACGTGATTACTCTGCTATTCACAATAAAGTGCTTGGCAGATGGGTCAATGAACCACCTTCAAGCTGTCTCTCTACCGTTCCACTCTCGAATGGCGCGCGGGAAAAACGAGCACTTAAATTTTTCTGTGCGAGCCCTGACTTCTCGTATTTTATCGTGATGATCGTTTCTCCCTGTGTAGGTGGGTGCCAACAGAATGTTTTCGCAATCGGAGGAGAAAACTGGTGATTGAAATTTCATGAGAAGATCCCGTCACAACGAAAAACGCCACTCCAATTCACGTATCATGTCTGTGGCACTATCTCCCCTACTTCGCTATATAATACAAACCGAGCTGCCCTTCTTTGCACCCTTTCGATTTCATCCGTCAGTCCCATCTGATGCGGATCCCACACCGCACAGCAATACTCCAGAACAAGGCGGACAAGCGTGGTGTAAGCAGTCTCTTTAGTAGACCTGTTGCACCTTCTAAGTGTTCCGCCAATGAATCGCAGATTTTGGTTGGCTCTACCCACATTATCTATGTGATCGTTCCAATGTAGGGTATTTGTAATTGTAATCCCTAAGTATTTAGTTGAATTTACAGCCTTCAGATTTGTGTGACTTATCGCGCAAGGGAAATTTAGCGGATTTCTTTTAGTACTCATGTGAATAACATCACACTTTTCTTTATTCAGGGTCAATTGTCACTTTTCGCACCATACAGATATCTAAGTCATTTTGCAATTCGTTTTGGTCATCTGGTGACTTTACAAGACGGTAAATGACAGCATCATCTGCAAACAATCTGAGACGGCTACTGAGATTGTCTCCTATGCCGTTAATATAGATCAGAAACAATAGAGGGCCTATAACACTTCATTGGGGAACGCCGGATAATATTTATTTTTTACTCGATTACTACGAACTGTGACCTTTCTGACAGGAAATCACGAATCCAGTCGCACAACTGACACAATATTCCATAGGCACACAGTTTGGTTAGAAGACGCTTGTGAGTGACGATGCTGAAAGCCTCCTGGAAATCTAAAAATATGGAATGAATTTGACATCCCCTGTCGATAGCACTCATTACTTCATGAGTATAAAGAGCTAGTTGTGTTTCGCAAGAACGATATATTCTGAATCCGTGCTGACTACGTGTCAATAAACCGTTTTCTTCGATGTACTTCTTAATGTTCGAATGCAATATATGTTTCAAAACCCTACTGCAAATCGACGTTAGTGATATGGGCCTGTAATTCAACGGATTACACCTACTTCCCATTTTGGGTATTGCTATGACTTGAGCAATTTTCTAGTCTTTATGTACGGATCTTTCTGTGAGCGAGCGGTTGTATACAGGGTCTTACAAAAAGGTACGGCCAAATTTTCAGGAAACATTCCTCACACACAAAGAAAGAAAATGTGTTATGTGGACATGTGTCCGGAAACGCTTACTTTCCATGTTAGAGTTCATTTTATTACTTCTCTTCAAATCACATTAATCATGGAATGGAAACACACGGCAACAGAACGTACCAGCGTGACTTCAAACACTTTGTTACAGGAAATGTTCAAAATGTCCTCCGTTAGCGAGGATACATGCATCCATCCTCCGTCGCATGGAATCCCTGATGCGCTGATGCAGCCCTGGAGAATGGCGTATTGTACCACAGCCGTCCACAATACGAGCACGAAGAGTCTCTACATTTGGTACCGGGGTTGCGTAGACAAGAGCTTTCAAATGCCCCCATAAATGAAAGTCAAGAGGGTTGAGGTCAGGAGAGCGTGGAACCCATGGAATTGGTCCGCCTCTACCAATCCATCGGTCACCGAATCTGTTGTTGAGAAGCGTACGAACACTTCGACTGAAATGTGCAGGAGCTCCATCGTGCATGAACCACATGGTGTGTCGTACTTGTAAAGGCACATGTTCTAGCAGCACAGGTAGAGTATCCCGTATGAAATCATGATAACGTGCTCCATTGAGCGTAGGTGGAAGGACATGGGGCCCAATCAAGACATCACCAACAATGCCTGCCCAAAAGTTCACAGAAAATCTGTGTTGATGATGTGATTGCACAATTGCGTGCGGATTCTCGTCAGCCCACACATGTTGATTGTGAAAATTTACAATTTGATCACGTTGGAATGAAGCCTCATCCGTAAAGAGAACATTTGCGGTGAAATGAGGATTGACACATTGTTGGATGAACCATTCGCAGAAGTGTACCCGTGGAGGCCAATCAGCTGCTGATAGTGCCTGCACACGCTGTACATGGCACGGAAACAACTGGTTCTCCCGTAGCACTCTCCATACAGTGACGTGGTCAACGTTACCTTGTACAACAGCAACTTCTCTGACGCTGACATTAGGGTTATCGTCAACTGCACGAAGAATTGCCTCGTCCATCGCAGGTGTCCTCGTCGTTCTAGGTCTTCCCCAGTCGCGAGTCGTAGGCTGGAATGTTCCGTGCTCCCTAAGACGCCGATCAATTGCTTCGAACGTCTTCCTGTCGGGACACCTTCGTTCTGGAAATCTGTCTCGATACAAACGTATCGCGCCACGGCTACATGCATCCATCCTCCGTCGCATGGAATCCCTGATGCGCCGTGCTAATCCATACATCAAATGGGCATCTGCCAACTCCGCATTTGTAAACATTGCACCGACTGCAAAACCACGTTCGTGATGAACAGTAACCTGTTGATGCTACGTACTGATGTGCTTGATGCTAGTACTGTAGAGCAATGAATCGCATGTCAACACAAGCACCGAAGTCAACATTACCTTCCTTCAATTGGGCCAACTGGCGGTGAAACGAGGAAGTACAGTACATACTGACGAAACTAAAATGAGCTCTAACATGGAAATTAAGCGTTTCCGGACACATGTCCACATAACACCTTTTCTTTATTTGTGTGTGAGGAATGTTTCCTGAAAGTTTGGCCGTACCTTTTTGTAACACCCTGTATAATTGCTAAATATGGAGCTATTGTATCAACATACTCTGAGAGGATCCTGATTGCTATACAATCTGGACCGGAAGTCTTGCTTTTATTAAGTGATTTAAGCTGCTTTGCGACAACGAGGATATCCATTTCTGTGTTTCTCATCTTGGCAGTTGTTCTTGATTGGAATTCAGGAATATTTACTTCGTCTTCAATAACTCTGCTTTAGCTAATGATAGTCAGGTTCAAAACTGACAGGGATTGCTCATATCACTGAATGAAGGTCTATCTAAACGGTTCACCGAACGAACGTAGCGAAGGGAACTGCATAGAATAACAATTGGAGTCTGGCATCTCGCAATAGGCCATTACTCACAGCGGCACGTTTAATTCCATGTCTTCAGTAGACACAAAACTGGACATCAGCGCCGGCCGCGGTGGCCAAGCGGTTCGCCGACCGTGGTGGCCGAGCGGTTCTAGGCGCTTCAGTCCGGAACCGCGCGACTGCTACGGTCGCAGGTTCTAATCCTGCCTCGGGCATGGATGTGTGTAATGTCCGTAGGTTAGTTAGGTTTAAGTAGTGCCAAGTTGTAGGGGACTGATGACCTCAGATGTTAAGTTCAGAATGGTTCAAATGGCTCTGAGCACTATGGGACTTAACTTCTGAGGTCATCAGTCCCCTAGAACTTAGAACTACTTAAACCTAACTAACCTAAGGACATCACACACATCCTTGCCCGAGGCAGGATTCGAACCTGCGACCGCAGCGGTCGCGCGGTTCCAAACAGTAGCGCCTAGAACCGCTCGGCCACTGCGGCCGGCAGATGTTAAGTCCCATAGTGTTCAGAGCCATTTCAACCATTTGGACAGTAGCTGACAGCGGGCTTTTAATGTGGTCCGACGATTCGCGATATTGTCTCTTTTAAAATGAAGCAAGGCGTGGAGTACCCGACGACCCAGCGATACGTTTAACCCGTATTGTGTGGAGGGTGTGGTTCACGCAGGAGATGATGTTTTGGGGTGTTTGTCTTACCACGACTTGGGCCGCCAACTGATTCAGGCTGCCCTGAGCATGAACCACGATGTCTATTTCAGTATTCTCGGTGACCAAGCATTGTATTTTTTTTTCTTTTATACCATCTTCATGATGAGTACGCTGCGTACACTCACGCCTTCCAGACTCAGGCATGCTATCGCACCTCGACTGACCTGGAACTTAGCTGATCTTAATATCATGAAAAATGTCAGACTATGTGGTACAGGGACACTTCAAGGTTGGAGCAGGAACACATTGCTAAACAGAGCTGTGGCGATTGCCCATTCTTGGAGAAGAATGTGTAAAGAAGCCTCCTTATCTATTAGAGGAACCGCCCAGGCACACGCCTGTACTGGAACCAAGGAAAACAGATACTGATCGCCGAATGATAATTTGAGCCCTCATGAACACGAGTCCAGTGTCGCCGACCTGGAGTGTCATCGTTCTCACCGATTTCAGGTCGCTGAAGTAAAGCGCGTCCACACGGTGCCTCCTTCTGTTCAGCTACGCGCAGGCGCGTGGCGATTTCGACGGCACAACATGGGAATGCATCTCGCGCGTGCGTGTTTAGTCGAAAATTGATGACACAGTCGAAGCTGATAGGCTCCCGTCCTCGGTGAGAATCTCGTACGGTATTTGACGGACAACAACAGCCAAAGCGTGATCAGCCTGTTTACGAAGTCCGCGCGCGTTTCGTAATATTCTGTTGTGTGTTTCCGTCTGCGACGTCCATCACCAATAAAGTAAGCACATTGGGAGATCACAGATGACTGCAAGCTTAAACTGGAAGAAGTTTATCTTAATAAATATTGGAGAGCGGAAAAAATTGAAGTACAATCAATGTATAAAGAATTTGTAAGTTGAAAATTAAAAGAAATCTTTGACATGCAAATGCGTGACAGTGATAACGAATTCGTTGTCCATTTGACGGAGATGCTGAGTCGCAGACAGACGCAACAAAAAAACTGTCACAAGTAAAGCTTTCGGCCAGTAAGGCCTTCGTCAAAAATAGACGACAAACACGCACACGCTCACGCAAACGCTACTCACACACACGACTGCAGTCTCAGACAATGGCAGCGTGGTTTCAGTTACCTGAGACTGCAGTCGTGCGTGTGAGTATCTTTTGCGTGTGTGCGTGTTTGTCGTCTATTTTTGACGAAGGCCGTACTGGCCGAAAGCTTTACTTGTGACAGGCTTTTTGTTGCGTCTATCTGCGACTCAGCATCTCCGCTATATGGTGAGTAGCAACTTTCCTTTTCGTAATATTGTTACATTCTATCTTGGATTTTCCATTATTTGATCGTTGTCCATTTGTAAAGAGCCATTTTTCTACGAAACGCCAGAAATTTTATAGTTTCGGAACAAATCCGTATGGAATATTAATCAATAATGTTATTATTATTGTTGTTGTTGTTGTTGTTGTGGTTGTGATCTTCAGTTCGAAGACTGTTGCAGTTCTCCATGCTAATCTATCCTGTACAAGCCTATTCATCTTTGCGTAACTACCGCAGCCTACTTCAATTTGAACCGGCTTACTGTATTCAAGTCGTGGTGTCCCTCTACAGTTTTTACCCTCCACGCTTCCTTCCATTTTCAAGTTGACAATCCCATCAACCGCTCCCATCTTTTAGTCAAGTTGTGCTATAATTTTTTTTCTCGTCAGTTCGGTTCAGTACCTCCTCATTGTCCGCCTCCTTAGCTGAGCGCTGAACGCGACGGACTCTCATACGGGGGACCCCGGTTCTGCCCGGGATTTTTTTCTTGGTGGGGGGACTGGAGAGGGATACCCCCAGCCCCGTGATGGCAACATGATTAAGAGATAGCGGTTCCGATGTCGACAACAGGAGACTGTGTGGTGTGTTAACCCCATGCCCCTCCATACCGCATCCGATGATGAATGACAGAATGACAATGCGATCGGTCAAGTATCGCTTGGTATGCAGGGCTTGATATCGACGTTCCCTGACTGCCTCCTCATTAGTTACGTGCTCTACGCGTCTAATCTTCAACATTCTCCTATTGCGCCAAATTGCGAAAGTTTCTATTCTCTCATAGCCCGAACTGCTTATCGTCCATGTTTCACTTCTATACAAGGCTACACTTTATACAGATACCTTCAGAAAATACTCGTAACAAATTGATATTAGAGTTCAACAAACTGCTCTTTTTCAGAAATGCTTTTGTTGCTATTGCCAGTTTGTATTTTATATCCTCTCTACTTCGGCCATCAACAGTTCTTTTACTGCCCAAATAGCAAAACTCATCTACAGCTTTTGCTTTGTCATTTAATAATCTACGTTCCTCAGCAGCGCCTGATTTACTTCGATTACGCTCCATTATCCTTGTTGTACTTTTCTTGACATTCATCTCATAATCTCTTTTTAACATACTATACATTCCGTTCACCTGTTCTACCAAATCCTTTGCTGTCTGTGACAGCTTTACAGAGACGAAGGCCGGCCGCGGTGGTTTCGCGGTTCTAGGCGCGCAGTCAGGAACCGTGCGACTGCTACGGTCGCAGGTTCGAATCCTGCCTCGGGCATGGATGTGTGTGATGTCCTTAGGTTAGTTAGGTTTAAGTAGTTCTAAGTTCTAGGGGACTGATGACCACAGCAGTTGAGTCCCATAGTGCTCAGAGCCATTTTTACAGAGACGAAGGCAAACATTAAAATTATTATTTGTTCTCCAGGGACTAATTGCGTATGCAAATTTCTGATTCATTTGCTTTACTTATTAATAACGAATATTTTTATGCATCTGAAAAGATGGTCGTTAATATCTGAAAAGATGGCCGTCAATATAGCACACGAGAATGTTGTTGAAGAGCTTTACTCGCGTATTTTGCGATTTCTGCAACAGTCACACAAGTGTTTTATTTTTGCTACTTTGTTCCCGCGTATCTAGAACAGCGCACGAGAAAAGTACAGAATGCAGTGGTTAACACACAGCACTGGCATTCGCGAGGACGGCAGTTGAAATCCCTGTCCGCCAATCCAGACCTAGGCAAATCCTGGAATGGTACCTTTGAAACAGAGATGCACTATTTCCGCCCCCATTTTTTTCCAGTTAGACCTTGTGCTCCTTGTGAACTGCCACGTCGCCGACGAGACGTTAAAGCCTAATTTTCAATCTTCCTTTTCTTCCTTCGGGAATGGGAATAGAGGCGTAGTATTGTATGTTATGGCGATCGGTTTTGTAATTTATTTATTGACCTTCACTAATGTTCCATTGTAGAGTAACTAATACAGATCGTATGTTTGCATAATGTGTTTTGAAACTTGTTGAGCAGAATTATTGTAAAGTTTTGTTCTATTTTTTTTAATTACCCGCTGAATCGTCGTGATCTCATACCCTGGTTGGTTGGTTCATTTGGGGGAGGGGACCAAACGACGAGCTCATCGGCCCCATTGGATTAGGGAAGGATGGGGAAGGGAGTCGGCCGTGCTCTTTCAAAGGAACCATCCCGGCATTTGCCTGAAGCAATTTAAGGAAATCACGATAAACTTAAATCAGTATGGCCGGACGCGGGTTTGAACTGTCGTCTTCCCGAATGCGAGTCCAGTGTGCTAACCAATGCGCCACCTCACTCGGCCGTATCCTGTCGGCAATTGAATCTATGACACTTGCGTATTATTATTTAATCCATCAAAATTGCCATTCACTTAAAATTACGAAATAAAAGTTGAATAACAATACTGATAAAAGACAAGACAGAGAGGAAATATTTAAAAAAGGAAGACTTCTGCCTATTACTTAAATACGTTGTGGGGGCTACAATTACAATTAGAGTTTTTAAGTAAACTCTACGTAAGAGTTTCTTTTCCACACTAGCTTCGGGAACCTTATGGATCCGAAGGCAAATCGACGCTGTACTGGAATATTTCCCATTTCACCACCTGAGTATTAGGTTACATAATGGAGATCTAACTTACGTTTTAGAATCGGTCTGCGATGTGAGAAGACGTGTTGACGGTGTACTGGGCACACTTCCTTCGTTCTTATCCTCATATGGAGCCGGTCATTTTCTCCAAGATATGTCGCATCCTTCTGCTCTGTGAGCGCATTAGTTGGTCAGAGCGCTCCCTTTTTGCGAGCAAATTACAGCTATTGTATTCATCAATTCAAGTTCAACTCATTACGCGATTACTCCTAGATAGGAGTGTTCTGAAGCTGATTTCTCTATTCTGTCATCAAGGACTCGCAAATTGGACATTTTTGTAGAACCTATTCAGCTGTATCGGCTGCCCCATAATCGCATCAGGGTTTCTGCTTTCATTTCTTTCTTGAACTAAAATAATATTCACCGTGCCTGCATCAACAATAGAACTCACCTCCGTAGCAGAGACCGTAAAGCACCCCTGTAAGGTGGCGCTCGATGCGGAGGTAACCGGTACCTGGTGGAAGAAAATTTCATTTCTAGTATTTGACTTCCGGGGGAAAAGAGGGGGTGGCGTACTGTTCCTGGTCTCCAGGCTTTGCACCAATGTTACTGGATAAAATTTCAAACCTCACGGCCTTTCCCCATCGGGTGGATGATATGGGGCACTGTTGACTGTGCTCCATCCGTCGCATGGGGACTTTGTGCTCGGTGGTCCCATCGGTGTTATTCGACAGCAGCAGCACCTGGTTTAACACTATTCCTTTCTTTCATTTAGAATAAACAAAACAAGCTGTAATCACCCTATTATGTAAACGACATAGATATACACTCGAGATTTCAGAACAGGCCGCAAGGAAGGCAATGGCAAAGCACTTTCACCAGACCTTGGCCCAGAACGGCAATGTGGGATTCCCTCATCTGATTCGAACGCTCTTTCTGTGTGTGTGACATTGACTTAGAGTTTCTGCAGGAGGGAAACATGCTAATGATGATAAGGACAACAAGATAGACTATGGCAACCTATCTGACCATTGCATTACGGTTATGCAGAGACCAACATGTCTGCAAACTAAGACTTCAATAAAATATGACACACCCTGACGGTGGTATAAAAGCGTCATTACATGTGTGGAAAATAAGTTTTCTGGTGTGCATAATCAGGCAAAATCAAACTCCCATAATTTGGCAATACGTCTCCTTCCAGCCACAAAGGAGTTTAGTCTCTCTTGGCGACGAAAAAAAAATCGCAACCCCAAAAAATAATTAATGTACAGTAATCAAATTTCGGGAAACATCTCTAAGTAACATATTTAAGTGATTAACATGGCAAAATTACTGGTTAATGTAGGCACGAGATAAGCCATTGCAAATGTGAAATGTTGGTACATTAATAACCGGTGTAACCGCCGGAATGTAGAATGGAAGGTGCAGTTGCGCATGCATTGTGTTGTACAGGTGCCGGATGTGATGATGTCCCATATGTGCTCGACTGGAATCATATCTGGTGATCGAGCAGACCAATGCAACATGTCGATACATATAGAGCAAGTTGGATTACAACATTGATATGTGGGCGAGCGTTATCCAGTTGGAAAACACTCTCTGGATTCTGTTAATTTATGACAGCAGAGCAGGTCGAATAACCAGATTGACGCACAAATTTGCGGTGGGATAACCACGAGAGTGCTCCTGCAGTCATGCAAAATCGCACCCCAGGCCATAACTTCAGGTGTAGGTCCAGTGTTTCTAGCAACAGACAGGTTGATTGCACGCCCTCAACTAGCCTCTTCCTAATCAACACACGACCATCGCTGGCACCGAGGCAGAACCAGCTTTCATCAGAAAACACAACAGACCTCCGCCCTGCCCTCCAGTGATCTCTCGCTTGACACTACTGAAATGGCAAATGGCGGTGCTTTTGTGTCAGTGTAAAGCACGTTACAAGGCCTCTGGCTGAGAGGTGTCCTTGAAATAACCAATCTGTAACAGTTCGTTGTATGACCGTGGGGCCAACTGCTGCTCAAATTGCTGCTGCAGATGCAGCACGGTGCGCGCCAGAGCCATACGCCGAACACGAAGCATTTCTCTCCCGGTAGTTCCACCTGGCCGTCCGGAAACCGATCTTCTTGCGACCGTACATTCTCGTGACCACCACTGCCAGTAATCATGTACAATGGCTATTGTCCTGCAAAGTCTTTGTGCAGTATCGGAGAAGGAACATCCAGCTTCTCACAGCCCTATTACACGACTTCGTTCAAACTCATTGGGGTGTTGACAATGGCGTCTTTGTCGCCTTAGTTATTCTTGACTAACATAAACTCATCAAGTCCACTCTCAAAAGTACTAACGCTAACAACCATTACAGCGTGTATATATGTCATCCTCACAGTGACGCAACTAGCTCCAATTTTATGCAACTGGCGCGAAACTTTAATACATATCATCTTTCAGATGTAGAAACATGCCTACCAATTTTCGTTTATGTTGGACAACTCCTTCTTGGGGTAGCTATTTTTTCCGTCAGCGTATTTGATTTGCTTTACGAGACCCGCATGTTATAGTCCTGCAGATAGATGTTCTTTATCTGACTCGAAGGGGGAAGAATGCAAAACACAACTTTTCAAGCCATCGTCGGCAGAAAGCGAAAACTGTAGCTTCGGGTTACACATTTAAGATGAGCACACGATACAATTAGCCACCCTCAGGAGCACACGATACAATTAGCCACCCTCAGGAGCCATCGTGCTAATACTAAGTAACACCGCCCGTGATCGTGTTAATGGGCTCAGTTCGGCGGGGAAGAAGGCCTTCAAGTATCCCACACCCAACTGAACCTAAGCATTGACGATGAAATCCCGTAGAGCTACCAAATAGCGGAGTTGTTGATTGCTACGTTTCACTCGCTGTTGCAAATAGTCCCAGACATTTAATATGAGATTAAGGTCGTGTGATTTAGAGGACCAGGGGAGGTGCAGTACGTTACCTTAGTGTTTGTCATACCAAGAACGTGTGTGTGTAACCCTATAAACATGGATGTTGTCATCATGGAAGACGGAGCGTCCACAGCACACACATGATGCAGCTGTATCAGAAACTGAAACGCTCGGTCAGCGTGAATTTTGAAATGAACATCCTGTTTCACGTTCTCCGTAACGTGAATCAGTAGGCCCAAATAATGGTACGGGAAAAAAACCCAAAGCATCATAGAACCACTTGAAATACACCCTCCACGCACTGTCCGTGGGTGCATTCGATGCCATGCATCATTTGGATAGAGGCAAAGTCGTGACTCGCCGTGCCAAACGACACGCCTGTAGTCAGTCATTATTGTGTTTCTGTGTTGTTCGTTCGTTGAAGACATGCAGGTTATGTGCCTCTGTGAGAAGTGGCCTTTTGCAAGGTGCCCTACTCGATATTTCTATTGGATGCAGTTACCTTCGCAGGTTCTATCGGAAACTGTTTGAGAGGGACCTTACAGAACAAACTCTGTCAGGTTTGAAATGGATTGTCATTGGCAAGGCGTCGACTGCGATGCCTGTCAATTATTAGGTTGTTACGTCCACTGTTCTTATTCCGCGTTACGTGGCCGCGATTTTTACCCTATTCCTAGTCTTGGACAACCTGCATCTTGATACACCCAGAAATCGGTTACCTTCATTCACGGAATGGGCAAGACCCCGGCCAAACACGATAATTCCTTTTATCATCTTACTACGCTGCTTTCATACAGCCGACTGGCACATACACTTCACATCACATCACATCGCGGCGGAGGGTCATTGACAGCTATATACCAAGTCCACACCATCCACACCAGTCTTCTCGTTGAAGGGCATAACTAGTAGTCTACCAGCGGAAAAATGTACCTATAAGAGCACAAAAATGCGAATATGTTCTGTTTATTAAATAAAAACTCTGACTGAAATGGAGGTACCAGGTGCCTCATCATACCTCCCTCAGCACCTTTAACAGTTTTCCCAAAAATTTTGGCACGCGAACACACACACACACACACACACACACACACACACACACACACACACACATATATATATATATATATATATATATATATATATATATATATATATATATTTTTTTTTTTTTTTTTTTTTTACATGCAGCTCACCTCAAACTCCCACACGCTCCCTCTAATTGTAACTCGCCCACAGCCACTAGTCCATCGCTGTAAGTCGCTCATACCCATCCACTCCCATTCGTCTTTTCCCACGCATTCATTCAGCTCAACTCATTGTCATTATCTCTTTGTGTCTCTCTGTCATTGTATCCCGTGTCACAGCCACAGCCCCTTCGATCTGTCCTGCTATTGCTACAGTCTCCTCTCACTGTCACTGCCTCCCTCTTTCTTTCTCTTACTGCTACTATCTCATTCATTCATTCCTACTGCTGCTGTCTCTTCTCATAGTCAGTACCTGTCGTTGTCATTGTCATATACCATGTGTCTCGTTACCGGTGGCTGTCACCCACTTCCGCTTTCTTTTTATTCCTCCCCCCTACCAATGTCTCATTCACTCCCTTGCAAGCTCTGTTCTCTCTCATTCTGCTCTGTTCCACTGTCACTGTGTCCCTCTCTTTCTCTCACACTGCCATAGTCTTCTTTGCTCTTTCTATACTGCAACCACTGTCTACTGTCTGCAAGTATGTATTACTTCTCCATCTCTTTCCCACTGCCACTGTCTCCTTTCTCAGCAAAAAAGCACGAATATGTTCACATGCCAAAATTTTTGGAAAAAATTTTGAAGGTACTGATGAAGGTGGTTCAAAATGGCTCTGAGCACTATGGGACTCAACTGCTGAGGTCATTAGTCCCCTAGAACTTAGAACTAGTTAAACCTAACTAACCTAAGGACATCACAAACATCCATGCCCGAGGCAGGATTCGAACCTGCGACCGTAGCGGTCTTGCGGTTCCAGACTGCAGCGCCTTTAACCGCACGGCCACTTGATGAAGGTGGAATGAGGCAGCTGGTAACCCACTTTTTCAGTCAGTGTCTTTTTAATAGAGAGGATCATATTCACCTGTTTTAAGCTCCGATAGGAGCATTTTTCCGCTGGTTCCCTACTTTTCCGTGCTGCAGCAGGGCATGTAACTCATATGAAAAGACATTTATTGGTCAGCAAAATGTAGATAGTTTACTTATGTGAAACTGAAATAACGCAAAACTTATTTTACACCTCACACGGATTTTACGTGCAAAAAAATTTGCATGTGCTTCAGTGCTACAAGATGGTGCTCCCACATGGATAACGGAGACACTTTACAGCTTATTCCTCCGTGCTATCGCAATTTATAACCTACGTTTTCGCCTCACACCGGATTTAACGTGCGTATTTTGCGTGTACAAGCAGGGCAACTTTGAACCTTTGTATCCCGGTAACGGATGAAAATACGAGAAATTTTCAAGGTGGTTCGAGAATGGCATCTTAGGAATACATCGGCCGGCCGGTGTGGCCAAGTGGTTCTGGGCGCTTCACTCTAGAACAGCGCGACCGCTACGGTCGCAGGTTCGAATGCTGCCTCGGGCATGGATGTGTGTGATGTCCTTAGGTTAGTTAGGTTTAAGTAGTTCTAAGTTCTAGGGGAATACATCGTAAAAATTTCCGCCATTTGCTGTACGTAGCCGTCTTGGAATCCTCGGCTGGGATTTGGTCCGTAGGTGACGGCGAAAATATAGTAAAATAAAAATGGAATAAAAATAAAAAACACCTTTTTTGGAGGGGAGGGAGGGGGCGGATTCCGAGAAGCTGCCCATGAACTAATGGTGCTTCCATAAGTTCCAACACGCTCGTCGTAGACCACATCAAATACACGAAGATCCAACCGATTTGCTCCATTTGCCTAAGCATGAGGAAGGATTTAATTTTCATTATTTGACCCTGTACTGTATGACAATGAGATCGAGCGCAGTAGCTACCACATTATACTCGCATTCGGGGAGGACGAGGGTTCAAAAGAGCGTCTGGCCATCCTGATTTAGGTTTTCCGTTATTTTTCTAAATTACTTAAGCCTAATATCGGAATGGGTCCCTCGAAAAGGCACAGCCGATTTCTTTCTCCATCCTTTCGTAGTTCGATTTTGTGATCCATCTCTAATGACCTCGCTGTCGACGGACGTTAAACACCAATCTCCTCCTCCTCCTAGGATAGTTACAGTAAGCCGATCCTTCAGTTGTGTATAAGAATGGTCCCTAACCCAAGAGCCATTCAAAAGATTTCAGCGTTGTGGAACAAACAGATTTTGCCCGGTGCTCTTATACTGCATGAGAAGAAGGGTGGAAGTGGTGAATACGTCGGAAGAAGCGCCGCGCGAATAGTTTGGCCGGGGGCAGTGCGGAGCGGGCGACGTGTGGGCGTAGCGGGGTTTCCGGGCGGCGTCGGCGCCGTGCGTCAGGCAGCGGCGCGCGTGCGGGGGCGGCGGCCCACGCAGGCAGGCGCTGCCGTCCAGTAGCCCCGCAGCACGCACCTCGCTAGGGGCAACCGTATCTGTCGGGTTTGCAGCACCTGCTGCGAGGACGCTGCTGTCTCCAAGCGTCGCTCTCGTGCGGAACTCTGGCACAGTAAACGCCTCGTGCAGCGACCTCAATCCTGTGGGCTTAGGTGAGTCACAGCGACGTGTGATAGCTCGTTTATAGGCTTCTCACTGTATTACAGCCGCCTCCCGAGTATATGGCCTGCAGCGTGTACACTACTGGCCATTAAAGTTGCTACACCATGAAGATGACGTGCTACAGACGCGAAATTTAAGCGACAGGAAGCAGACGCTGTGATATGCAAATGGTTAGCTTTTCAGAGCATTCACACAAGGTTGGCGCCGGTGGCGACACCTACAACGTGCTGACATGAGGAAAGTTTCCAACCGATTTCTCATACATTGATCGGCGTTGCCTGGTGAAACGTTGTTGTGATGCCTCGTATGAGGAGGAGAAATGCGTACCATCACGTTTCCGACTTTGATAAAGGTCGGATTGTAGCTTATCGCGATTGCGGTTTATCGTATCGCGACGTTGCTGCTCGCGTTGGTCGAGATCCAATGACTGTTAGCAGAATATGGAATCGGTGGGTTCAGGAGGGTAATACGGAACGCCGTGCTGGATCCCAACGGCCTCGTATCACTAGCAGTAGAGATGAAAGGCATCTTATCCGCATGGCTGTAACAGATCGTGCAGCCACGTCTCGATCCCCGAGTCAACAGATGGGGACGTTTGCAAGACAACAACCATCTGCACGAACAGTTCGACGACGTTTACGGCAGCATGGACTATCAGCTCGGAGATCATGGCTGCGGTTACCCTTGACGCTGCATCACAGACAGGAGCGTCTGCGATTGTGTACTCAACGACGAACGTGGGTGCACGAATGGCAAAACGTCATTTTTTCAGATGTATCCAGGTTCTGTTTACACCGTCATGATGGTCGCATCCGTGTTTGGCGACATTGCGGTGAACGCACATTGAGAGCGTGTATTCGTCATCGCCATACTGCCGTATCACCCGGCGTGATGGTATGGGGTGCCATTGGTTACACGTCTCGGTCACCTCTTGTTGGCATTGACGGCACTTTTTTTGAACAGTGGACGCTACATTTCAGATGTGTTACGACTCGTGGCCCTACCGTTTATTCGATCCCTGCGAAGCCCTACATTTCAGCAGGATAATGCACGACCGCATGTTGCAGGTCCTGTACGGGCCTTTCTGGATACAGAAAATGTTCGACTGCTGCCCAGGCCAGCACATTCTCTAGATCTCTCACCAATTGAAAACGTCTGGTCAATGGTGACCGAGCAACTGGATCGTCACAATACGCCAGTCACTACTCTTGATGAACTGTGGTATCGTGTTGAAGCTGCATGGGCAGCTGTACCTGCACACGCCATTCAAGCTCTGTTTCCGCTACGGTCGCAGGTTCGAATCCTGCCTCGGGCGTGGATGTTTGTGATGTCCTTAGGTTAGTTAGGTTTAACTAGTTCTAAGTTCTAGGGGACTAATGACCTCAGCAGTTGAGTCCCATAGTGCTCAGAGCCATTTTTGAACCAAGCTCTGTTTGACTCAATGGCCAGGCGTATCAAGGCCGTTATTACGGCCAGAGGTGGTTATTGTGGGTACTGATTTCTCAGGATCTATGTACCCAAATTGCGTGAAAATGTAATCACATGTCAGTTCTAGTAGAATATATTTGTCCAATGAATACCCGTTTATCATCTGCATTTCTTCTTGGTGTAGCAATTTTAATGGCCAGTAGTGTAGTTTGTCATGTACAGTTCGTTGCTGAGAAGACAAGCATGCGCCAGCTACTCTAGTGCGCATCGTGACGTGCTGTGTATTGGAATATCACGCGTCCTTCAAATAATACATGGTGTAGCAAAAAGAACAATCCAATTTTTTTTTAAATCATAACTATTATGATATTTGAGATACGTGCGTGAACAACATACTTTTGGAAAGAGTTTTACATGGCTTCCGTTAGGTAGCAGCAGTGTGCGCCCACTTCAGTTCTAGTGAAAATGGTGTCGGGACAACGGAAAGCGTTTTGTGTTTTACGTTTTGCGCAGTGCGGGTCAGTAATAACTATTCAGCGTGACTTTCGTACTAGGTATGGTGTGGGTCCTCCTCCAGCGCAGAGCATTAGACGATGGCATGAACAGTTCCGAGAACAGGTTGTTTGTGTAAAGGCAAATCGCCAGGCCGTCCCCGAGTGCCTCACACACGTCGAACGCATCCGCCATAGTTTCACAGGGAGTCTGCAGAAATCCGTTGGCCATGCAGCTCGACAGCTCAACAGCCCCCGATGTCCGTCTGGCGTGTGTTACGTCGGCATTTACTCATGAAACCATACAAAATTCAACTATTGCAAGCTCCTCGTGAAGGTGACAAACAACAACGTGTGGAGTTCTGTAATTTCGTTCTTGGCAAGATGGAAGATGACAGTTTGCTTCCACGCGTAGTGTTTAGTGACGAGGCAACATTCCATTTAAATGGAATGGTGAACCGTCATAACGTGAGAATATGCGGTACGGAAGAACCACATGAAGTTGTAAAACATGAGAGGCACACTCCAAAATTTAATGTCTTTTGTACAGTTTTAGGGGAAAAGGTGTATGGTCAGTTTTTCTTTGCCGAGAACACTGTTACAGGAAGCACGTATCTCGATGTGCTTGAATACTTTGTTTTCCCTCAGTTAGAGACTGATTAGAACGACTTCATTTACTAACAGGATGGGGCACCGCCACACTGCCATCTGGAAGTGCGGGAATTATTAAATCAAAGGATTACTGAAAGACGGATCGGTCGCACTGGACCAAATGATTCAGCCTTACATTGCTGGGCCGCGCGGGGTAGCCGAGCGGTCTTGGGCGCCTTGTCACGGTTCGTGCGGTTCCCCCCGTCGGAGGTTCGAGCCCTCGTTCGGGCATGGTGTGTGTGTTGTCCTTAATGTAAGTTAGTTTAAGTTAGATGAAGTAGTGTGTAAGCTTAGGGACCGTTGACCTCAGCAGTTTGGGCCCGTAAGACCTTACTTGTCCTTAGTGTAAGTTAGTTTAAGTTAGATGAAGTAGAGTGTAAGCTTAGGGACCAATGACCTCAGCAGTTTGGTCCCATAAGACCTTACCACAAATTTCCAAATTTTACATTGCTGGCCTCCTAGGTTACCGGATGTGACTATGTGATTATTTCTTGTGGGGGGTTGTAAAAGACTCTGTTTATGTGCCTCCGTCACCAACAACAGTGAATGAACTGAGACATCGCATAACATCAGCTGTGGAAGTTGTAACTCAAGACATGCTCCCTGCATGTGGGAACAATCTGAATACTGCATTGACATATGCCGTGCATCTCGGGGGGGGGGGGGGGGGGGGGGGGGGCGTTTCGAACATCTATGAAAAAACTTTTGAGTTTCCCGTTCATCAAGAAACGAAATTCATTGTATATGTTCATTAGTTTCAGAAATCTCGACGTGCCAAATCGGATGATTCTTTTTGATGCACCCTATATTTTCACAAACAAGGTACCGAAAGCACTGTGTGACTAACGTTTTGAGATAATCAAATATAAAATTATAAAAATTTTAAAAACTTTTATAGGTACCCCACTCATACATTTTTTAAATTTTTTTTTATTTTTTTTTTATTTTTTTGTTGCTGGTGACATCAACATGCCTTCGATATGCTAGGAAAAATACACGTTTAAAGCCGGCGGTAGGAATAAAAAGTAGACCGAATTTATACTGAAAGCTTTCTCAGAAAATTATTTCGCACAGTTAGTTCCGGAGTGCACTCGAAGTATAAATGGTTGCGAAAACAGGCTTGACCTATTAGCAACAAATCCAAACCCGCCGCCGGCCGCGGTGGCCGTGCGGTTCTGGGTGCTGCAGTCCGGAGCTGCGCGACTGCTACGGTCGCAGGTTCGAATCCTGCCTCGGGTATGGACGTGTGTGATATCCTTAGGTTAGTTAAATTTAAGTAGTTCTAAGTTCTAGGGGACTGATGACCTAAGATGTTAAGTCCCATAGTGCTCAGAGCCATTTGAACCATTTGAGCCAAACCCGCCAAAAATAAATGCAAAGTCATCTATTTAAAAAAGCGGGTAAAAATTCGCTAGATGCCTATCTAAAAGACAGTCTTCACTCCTTCCGATCTGACTATGTGTGGCTTTGAATTGAAAGAAATTGTGTCGATGGCAATTGAGAGATATATATCACATAAATTAATAAGCGATGGTACTGATCTCCCCCTTAAACGAGTCAGAACACTCTTGCAGACGCAACCAAAAAAAAAAAAACATGCCAAATTTAAAAAAACGCAAATCCCACAAGATTGGCGAAATTTTACAGATATTCGAAATTTAGCGCGAACTTCAATGCGAGATGCTTCTAATAGTTTCCACAACGAAACCCTGTCTCGAAATCTGGCAGAAAACCCAAAGAGATTATTGTCATATGTAAAGTACACCAACGGAAAAAACGCAGTCAGTACCTTTACTGCGTGATAAAAATGGTTATGTCACTGAAGACAGTGCCACTAAAGCAGAGTTAATAATCACGGTTTTCCGAAACTCGTTCACCAAAGAGAACGAAGTAAATATTCCAAGATTCGAAACTAGAACCACTGCCAACATGAGTAAATTAGAAGTAGATATCCTCGGTGTAGTGAAGCAGCTTAAATCACTTAATAAAGGCAAGGCTTCCGGTCCAGATTGCATGCCAGGCAGGTTTCTTTCAGAGTATATTGATACAAATAGCTCGATATCTAACAATGATATACAAGCAATCGCACATCGAAAGATCTGTACCTAAAGGCTGGAAAGTTGCAAAAGTCACAGCAATACTCAAGAAAGGAAACAGGGGTAATCCGCTGTATTACAGACCCATGTCACTAACGTAAAATTGATGAAAGGAGAAAATATAGAAATCCAGTAAATGAAGCAGGCGAAAGGGAATACAAACGTCTCAAAAATGAGATTGACAGGAAATGGAAAATTGCTAAGCAGGAGTAGCTAGAGGACAAATATAAGGATGTAGAAGCACATATCACTAGGGGTAAGAGAGATACCGCCTACAGGAATACTAAAGAGACCTTTGGAGAAATGAGAACCACCTATATGAATATCAAGAGCTCTGATTGAAAACCAGTCCTAAGCAAAGAAGGGAAAGCAGAAAGGTGAAATGAGTATGTAGAGGGTCTATACAAGGCAGATGTACTTCAGGGCAATATTACGGAAATGGAAGAGGACGTAGATGGAGATGAGATGGGAGATATGATACTGCCTGAAGAATTCGACAGAGCACTGAAAAACCTAAGTCGAAACAAGGCCGCGGGAATAGACAACATTCATTAGAACTACTGATTGCCTTGGGAGAGCCAGCCATGACAGAAATCTTCCGTTTGGTGAGCAAGACGTATGAGACAGGTGAAATACCCTCAGACTTCAAGTAGAATATAATAATACCAATACCAAAGAAAGCAGGTGCTGACAGGTGTGAAAATTACCGAACTATCAGCTTAATAAGTCACGGTTGCAAAATACTAACACGAATTCTTTACAGAAGAATGGAAAAACTGATAGAAGCCAACCTCGGGGAAGATCAGTTTGGATTTCGGAGAAATAGATGAACACGTGAGAAATATAAGAACACGTGAGGCGATATTAACCTTAAGACTTCTTATAGAAGATAGGTTAAGGAAAAGCAAACCTACGTTTATACCATTTGTAGACTTAGAGAAAGCTGTTGACAATGTGGACTGGAACGCTCTCAAATGCAAAAAGTGGCAGGGGTAAAATACATGGAGCGATAGGCTACTTACAATTTGTACAGAAACCGGTTGGCAGTTATAAGCATCGAGGGGTACGAAAGGGAAGCAGTAGTTGAAAAGGGAGTGTGACAGTGTTGTGACCTATTCCCGATGTAATTCAGTCTGTATATTGAGCAAGTAGTAAAGGAATTAAAGTCCAGGGAGAAGAAATAAAAACTATGAAGTTTGCCGATGACATTGTAATTCCGTCAGAGACCGCAAAGGACTTGGATGAGCAGTCGAACGGAATGGACATTGTCTTGGAAGGAGGATATAAGATGAACATCAACAAAAGCAATACCAGGATAATGGTACGTAGTCAAATTAAATCAGTTGATGCTGAGGGAATTAGATTAGGAAATGAGACACTTAAAGTAGTTGATGGGTTTTGCTATTTGGGTAGCAAAATAACATGATGGTCGAAGTAGAGAGGATATAAAATGTAGTCTGGCGAGGCAAGAAAAGCGTTTCTGAAGAAGTAAAATTTGTTAACAACGAGGATGGATTTAAGTCTTTTCGGAAAGTATTGGTATGGATTGTAGTCATGTGTGGAAGTGAAATATGGACGATAAACAGTTTGGACAAGAAGAGAAAAGAAGGTTTTGAAATGTGGTGCTACAGAAGAATGCTGAAGATCAGATGTGTAGAACAAGTAACTAATTTGTGGCACAACTTGACTAGAAGAAGTGATCGGTTGGTAGGAGACATTCTGAGGTAACAAGGGATCACCAATTTTGTGCTGGAGGGAAGCGTGGAGGATAAAAATCGTAGAGGGAGAACAAGAGATGAATACAGTAAGCAGATTCAGAGGGATGTAGGTTGCAGTAGATACTTGGAGATGAAGAAGCTTTCACAGGATAGAGTAGCATCGGGAGCTGCATCAAACCAGTTTCACTAAAGACGACGACAACAACAACATCACTAACGCTGATTTGCAGCAGAGTTTTGGAACATATTTTGTGTTCGAACATAATTGATTATCTCGAAGAAAACAATTTATTGACTAATACCACGGATTCAGGAAAAATCGTTCTTGTGAGAAACAAGTAGCTCTCTCTTCCCAGGAAGTAACTAGTGCTATCGACAGGAGTTGTCAAAGTGATTTCCAGATGGCTTTCGTCACCGTTCCTAACAAGCGTCTTCTAACCAAATCGCGTGCCTGCGGAGTATCGTCTCAGTTGTGTGACTGGATTCGTGAGTTCCTGACAGGAAGGTCAGATTTCGTAGTAATTGATGGAAAGTAATGGAGTAAAACAGAAGTAATATCGGGTGTTCCCTAAGGAAGTGTTATAGGCCCTGATCTACATAAACGACATAGGAACAGAATGTGAGCAGGCCTCCTAGATTGTTTGCAGATGATGCTTTCATTTATCGTCTTGTAAAGTCATCAGATGATCAAAATCAACTGCAAAATGATTAAGACTAGATATCTGTATTGTGCAAAAAGTGACAACTGACTCCAAATAATGACAAGTGTGAAGTTATCACGTGAGTACTAAAAGAAATCCGTTAAATTTCGGTTACACAATAAATCACACGAATCTAAAGGCCGTAAATTCAACTAAATACTTAGGGATTACAGTTACGAATAACTTCATTTGGAACGATCACATAGATAATGTTGTGGGTAAAGCAAACCAAAGACTGCGATTTATTGATAGAACACTGAGAAAATGCAGCAAATCGACTAAAGAGACTGCGTACCCAACGCTTGTTCGCCCTCTTCTGGAATATTGATGTGAGGTGTGGGATCCGCATCTTACGGGACTGGGGATCCGCATCATATGGGACTGACGGATGACATCGACAAAGTTCAAAGAAGGTCAGCTCATTTTGTATTATCGCAAAATAGGGGAGACAGTGCCACAGACATGATACGTGAATTAGGGTGTCAGTTATTAAAACAAAGGCGTTTTTCGTTGCGGCATAATCTTCTCGTGAAATTTCAATCAGCAGCTTTCTCCTCCGAATGCGAAAATATTCTGCTGGCTCCCACCTACACAGCGAGAAATGATCGTAACAATAAAATAAGAGACACCAGATCTCGCACAGAGAGATTTAAGTGCTCGTTTTTCCCGCGAGTGGTTAGTGGAACCGTAGAAAAACAGCTTGAAGTTGATTCGATGAATACTCTGCCATACACTTAATTGTGAATTGCAGAGTTATCATGTAGATGTAGGAGTGTCATGCTTGTTGCAGCAAATCGGGCGTGACTTGGGCAACGTCACGTAGATTCTGGTTTCCAGATCGGCTAAATTGTTTGGTAGATCAGGAATGTGCACATGGTCATTAAAGACCGGAAACCCCAGAGAAAGAAATTCAGTGGGGTCAAGTCTGGGAAGCGAGGTAGCCACGCGATTGGTCTTCCACGGCCAAAACAATGACTTGGGAAGCGATTAACGAGGAAACACTGAACATCTGTGAAGAAATGAGGTGGTGCACCGTCTTGCTGGCAGTAAACCATTCCATCTCGGCCATCTTCTTGAATTTGTTTGCTACAAAAGACACATCTATCGATTCTGTAAGTTATATTAGGAAATTTCCATATCATTCCAAAGTTGTAAAGTCCTATTTGACTCATCCTGTATAACCTGTATTATCTCAATCGCATTTAACATGATTTTTTTTTTTTTTTCGAAGTAATGCCCAGTTTCTGTACCTTAACTACCATCTTCGGTCACATATAGTGTTATAAATGCACTAGCAGTGTACAACAACGTTGCATCGTCTATAACATTCTTATTTGAAATCTTCGGGTAAAATCTGTTATCTAGGAAGACAGCAACAGAACAAAGCTTCTACAGCGTCGTAAAAATTTCACACATTGCCACCTCCATATTACACAAATAAAAAAAAAATTGCATCAGACCGGTTCCCAGAACTGAAGATAGACGTTGATTGTGGGTATTGTATCACTGACAAAGTCTCTATTACGGTTCAGAGATGTCACTAAGCTCGCCCAAAGACGTAAACAACCATGCATGAGCAGTGTCTGTTAGACCGAGGGGATCCTACAGCCGATCAGTTCCAGTCATTCCACCATGAAGGAGGTACACGGCTCGTGTTGTCCGTAGTTCATCCATGCATAGACTGTCAATACCGCGGTTCGATCGCGTCCGCATTGTTACTTTGTGCCAGGAAACATGCTCTGCTCAGGCCGCCCAAGGGCTACTACTGCAATCGATGACCGCTACCTACGGATTATGCCTCGGAGGAACCCTGACAGCAACGCCACCATGTTGAATAATGCTTTTCGTGCAGCCACAGGACGTCGTGTTACGACTCAAACTGTGCGCAATAGGCTGCATGATGCGCAACTTCACCGCCGACGCCCATGGCGAGGTCCATCTTTGCAACCACGACACCATGCACTACAACATGCCGAATGGACCGCTCAGGACTGGCATCACTTTCTCTTCACCGATGAGTGTCGCATATGCCACCAGACAGACAATCGTCGGAGACGTGTTTGGAGGCAACCCGGTCAGGCTGAATACCTTGGACGGATTGTCCAGCGAGTGCAGCAAGGTGGAGGTTCCCTGCTGTTTTAGGGTGGCCTTATGTGGGGCTGACGTACGCTGCTGGTGGTCATGGAAGTCGGCGTAACGGCTGTACGATACGTGAATGCCATCCTCCGACCGATAGTGCAACCATATCGGCAGCATATTGGCGAGGCATTCGTCTTAATGGAGAATTCGCGCCCCCATGGTGCACATCTTGTGAATGACTTCCTTCAAGATAACGACATCACATCGCTCTACTAGAGTGGCCAGCATGTTCTCCAGGCGTGAACCGTATCGAACATGCCTGGGATAGATTGAACAGGGCTGTTTATGGACGACGTGACCCACCAACCACTCTGAGGTATCTACGCCGAATCGCGGTTGAGGAGTGAGACAATTTGGACCAACAGTGCATTGATGAACTTGTGGATAGTATGCTATGACGAATACAGGCATGCATCAATGCAAGAGGACGTGCTAATGGGTATGCAATCTGGACCACCACCTCTGAAGGTCTCGCTGTATGGTGGTACATCATGCAATGTGTGGTTTTCATGAGCAATAAAAAGGGCGGAAATGGTGTTTATGTTGATCTCTATTCCAATTTTCTGTACAGTTTCCGGAACTCGCCGAACCGAGTTGAAGCAAAACTTTTTTGATGTGTGTATAATTTTCATTGCAATTAGTAAGTGCAAGCAGAGATTGCTTGAAGAAGTACAGCTTACATGGTAAATCTCTGCTTGCAGTTACTGACTGTAACAAAAATAATTATATGGAGATTTCAAGGTATAAAATTTTTACGACGCTGAACAGGCTTTTTATTTCAGTTGCTGTCACAGATAACGTGGCTGTATATAACATATTTTACCTGAAGATTTAAAATAATGTTGTGGGCGATGCAGCTGTGTACTTATAATACTATATCTGAAGGTGGTAGTTATCTATTAAAACTTGTCATCACTTAGTAAAAAAAAATTAATGTCAAATGCGATTGAGACAATATACAGAAAAAAATTTTGAAAATTTTAAAATGTTTTATACATTTTTTTAAAAATTTTTATAATTTTACATTTGATTATCTGCTCCGATAGCTTTGTCCTATTCTGACGATGTCAGATATTTTCATTAACTTCGAGCAACGGTGCCCACAAGGGAGGATAGGGGGCACCTGTACATACTTAAAGTCATTGCACATGCTTACAATGATTGTCTGTTGTTTTTCTAAACAGTACATTTAGTGTTTCTACGACGAGAAGTAATATGGCTTCAGCAGTCGCTACCTAACTTAATTTTATTTGGTTGGCACACTCCTAACGGGAAATGATGCGGATTCCCCTTGTCTGCGGCGACGTTGTCGGATATTTCCGTACTTCTACTTTTTCGTGTCCGAGCGAGTTTTCAGCCATGGTCTCAGATCCTGGGTATCTCTTCTGAAATTTTCCGCTGAGTATTAGGCATCGTCAGTAGCTGCATTCTTCTCATATTTTTGGGTAACAGTAATGTAATAATGTTTGAATGATATTTCCGCCATTTGACTGTATCGACCTCTTTATTTTATATTACTATAACGGTTCCGGCCTTAAGCCACTATGAAGTACAACATGTTGGGTATGATTAGACTTAAAGTGAAGCTATCGTCAAGATCTGGCGACCAGTAACTTCAGTAGTAGGAGTATATTTTCAGACCATGTTCACTGCACGTGTAACGACTTTATTTATCTCTGTTCTGTTGCTCAATTGTACCATGGTTGGAACACATGTTTGTTGCCCGTCTGTAATATATTTTTGTGATTTTGTCTAAGCGCAGGGACATCCAGTTTAATACATATTGACGATGACTGCATTTAACGATGTCTAAGTATACCCAACATTGTTGTACTTGCTAATGGCGTAACGGCGAAATCATTATAGTAATATAAAATAAAGATGTTTGTATAGTCAAATGGCGGAAATATCATTCAAGCAATAACAGCATTATTTCCCAGCCACAAATCTTGGAGGGTGCAGGACTTGTAGGACAATCTAATTTGTCCATGTCCTGCAGCTCACCTCAGCCACGGAAAATGTCGCTGCCGTCTTGTAGCCCTACATACATAAGTTTGTCTTTACTGGCGCAACACCTGCTGATAGTCTGTAAGTGTGTCCTCGCACTCCATTGTGATACCACTGACTCAGTTTCTTGTGGTGGGTACTGTTCGGAAGGTTCTACGAGGATTGCCCAGAAAGTAATGCACCGCATTTTTTTTCTTGGCCGAAAAAAATGCTACGAATGCGAAACGTTACGTATGTATTACTTGAAGTCTCCTTAGTTATAGCACCAAGTTTCCATCATTTCCGACAAATAGCGCAGCTGCAGGGCAGTTTCAAAAGGCGTCTATAAGTGATGTACGTTACAAGCAACGTGCCGTCATTGAATTTCTCACTGCAGAGAAAAAAGCTGTGAGGAATATTCACAAACGCTTGTGCTAAGTCTATGGAGCATCTGGTGTCAACAGAAGTGCTGTTAGTCGCTGGGCACGGAGGGTGAGGTAATCAGAAGGCGGTTCGGCGGAGCTCCACGATTTGCAGCGATCAGGGAAACCATCCACGGCTGTCACACCACACATGCTGCAGTGAGCTGATGTTTTCATTCGTGAGGACAGAAGCATTACGACTCGGCGGTTGGGGCTGCATCTGTCAAACAGCAAAGGAAGTGTGGATGCAATTATCCTCAGTCTTGGATGTTCAAAAGTATTTGCAAGATGTGTCCTGGTGTGTAAAGGTGGATCACAAGTCGTACAGAAAAAACACTTTTCTTGATTTGTTGCAACGTTTTGAAGCTGAGGGAGAAGCCTTCCTGTCCCGTATTGTGACAGGTGATGAAACCTAGGTTCACCATTTTGAGGCCGAAACAAAACGACAGTCGATGGAATGGCGCCATTCCCACTCCCCACAGAAGAGAAAATTCAAAGCAACTGCTTCCGCCGGTAAGGTCATGATCACCGTGGTCTGGGGCTGTGAAGGTGTCATTCTCATTGATGTGATGCCAAGAGAAGCATATATCAACACATTAACAAAACTCAAGACGCGCTTCCGGTGTCTTCGGCGCCACAGCAGCCCAGGAGATGCTTTGCTGCAACACAATAACGCTCGGCCCCACACAAGTCTGAGGACTGCTGAACACATCGCAAAAAAGGGTTGGGCAGTGTTACCCCATCCACCCTACAGCCCAGACCTAGCCCCCTCGGACTTCCACATGTTTGGGCCATTAAAGGATGACATTTTGAGGACGATGAGGAGGTGATTCACACAGTGAAGCACTGGTTCCGCCACCAGGACAAGGATTGGTACTGACAGGGCATATAAGCCCTTGTTTCGCACTGGAGGAATGCCATAGAACGGGATGGAGATCACGTGGAAAAATAGGGTGCGTTGCTAAAACACCATTCTTTAGTGTCTGTAATTCTCATTATTTTCAATAAAAAATTGTTGGAAAAAAATGCGGTGCATTACTTTGTGGACAACCCTCGTATGTCCGCACGGTTCGTGAAGCTGCTTCTGGATTTGATTCCTATTGGAAACTTGCTCTCCGCGCGGTACATTACATACCTTTTTTCGTCGAAGGAGTATTTGAACCTTCCCGCGTGTTCTATTGCTGATCGTCGAATACATTGAGCAGCAGAACTAGATGTTGTATACAGTTACCCAGCGCTGTAGCCTTTCTACTGCCAGTTGTTAAATGGCATGTTTCATTCAGGATAACATCCACTTTACCCATATCGGCAGATCTATTCCAGACTTGGCTGGCATACTACGCAGTGGAAAAGCACAGGGCCGTACCGTTTGTTGTGAGGGCAGTAGGATTTGCTCTCCACTTCTGCAAGTAAGTTTCTTCAGAATCGTGTGCGTCGTTGGTCCTTTCTTAGCAATTTGGATGCAGTGATTTTCATAGGTGAAGGACCTGGCAAGAAGTACTTCTAGATATTAAGAAGTTTTTTATGTATATAGACTGAAGCGGCAAGTGAAAATTTCTACCGAAACCGGGAATGGAACTCGGGTCTCCTACTTACTAGGCTTGTGCGTTAGTCACTAAGCCACCTTGGCACAGCATTTCACACAACTGCACGGATAACCCTGGCACGCCTGCCTCCTCGATCCAAATTCTTATTGCCGCCACTTTAAATTCCTCTTTACACACGAACAGAATTGCCGGGGCTCTCCGTATTCTGGAATAACACCTCAGCATCGAATGTAAATAGCGCATTCAGCGTGAAACCCAGGTGCAGGTACTTGTACAAATGAAATGACACAATATCCGAGATTTTATTGGTCTCATACAGATATGATTTTATGTATATAGATTGAATCAGCGAGTGAAGATTTGTACCAAGGCCGGGAATCGAACCGGGTCTCGTGCTTACTAGACAGGTGCGTTAGCCACTAGTACACATCTTAAGTGAACTGCAATGTCTTGCAATCACGACCCATGCTAACCTATACAGAACATTGCCAGAATGTGGTCTCCAAACTTGTCCCTGTCGCTGCATCGTACAGCTCGTCAGCCCTTCTATCGAAGTGTTGCGGCTCGGCAGAACATACACTTATAAAATTAATTGTGCGGTCTAGTTCGCACGCCTGCACAATATGTGTTAAAATGAGGAGACAAGGATTATATTCATTTAGTCCGTTTTCCCACATCCATTGCGCACGGGTAGGAGCATACCATGTCGGTATGGAGCAGAAGAAAGTGTAACAGATGTACTCGGCTATCTATCTTAACTGCTAAACTTTGGATAAACGATGTTTTTCTAAGGAAATAGTGCTGAGTAAATTTAGAGAACCGGTATTCCATGTAAGAATGTAACATCTTTGCCGCCTTCACTATGTATCCCCCGCAGACAAGGAAGATAAGGTAACAGAGCTCAAGGGTGGTAAGAAGGTATACGAGGGCTATTCAGAAAGGAAGTCCGCTCGGTCGCGAAATGGAAGCCACTGTGAAAATCCGTTGAAGCTTTGCACAGGCGTGTTGGACAGTGTCTCTACCGCGCCCGTCGATCGCGTCACGTGGCTCTTTCCAGATCAGAGTGCACAGTGAGCACGTAAAGATGGCTAGGAAATAACACCTCCCGCCAGATATGAGGAGCTGGTGAGAGATTCCGCCTGATGTCATGCAACTCATAAACACAAGTGTCATGCAGTTCCTTCTCGGCCGCACTCTGCAGGGGCAATGAAGATGCTCCTGCAGCGTTTTCGATGGGAAGCGTTTTTATCACCCACAGTACAGTCCGTAACTGGATTCCCCAGAGTTTCATTTATGTTCACATGAACCGCTGGCTTTGAAAACAACATTTTGGCACAGTCAGTGAGCTGTAGACGAGCGTAGAGTATTGACGGAAAGCACAGGCGGCTGCCTGCTATGACGAGAGTACTGTCAAGTTGGCACAACTCTACGACTTTTAAGTCGGAGCGGCCGGCCGGTGTGACCGTTCGGTTCTAGGCGCTTCAGTTTGGAACCGCGTGACCCCTACGGTCGCAGGTTCGAATCCTGCCTCGGGCATGGATGTGTGTGATGTCCTTAGGTTAGTTAGGTTTAAGTAGTTCTAAGTTCTAGGGGACTGATGACCACAGATGTTAAGTCCCATAGTGCTCAGAGCCATTTTAAGTCGGAGCGGCGACTATGTTGAGAAATAGCTGGAAGGTGTAGTTAACTGTTGCAAATAAAACATTTTTGATTTTCAGAGTTGTTTCCATTTCGCGACCAATCGGAACTTACTTTCCGAATAGCCCTCATACACAGGGGGGTCAGAAACTGTCTGAAAAACTTGTAATAGTGTTGGCAGGGTACGTTACGCTGAGAAATAGTGAAGAAAAAATTCAGTACTTTATGACGTTTTCGAATAAATTAGCTGCGAAATTAGCCAATTAGGCCGTTGCGTGCCGTAGGGACGGTGCCGTCAAACGTGTTATTCGCTTGGGCCCCTACAACCGAACAAGAGAGTTATGTAAAAAGTGGACATGCGACTGTAGTAAGGATCGAACCCTAGCCAAAGGCTAAATGGTCTCGTGCTCTTATCTACAATATGAGAACAGCAGCTGACACTAACTGCATGTAGCGGGCCGCTTGATTTTGCGCGCGCATGGGCCTGATTGGCTAACTTCATTGCTAATTAACTCGGAAACGGTACAACGTATCGAGTTCACATCAATCTTTTGACTGGTTTGATGCGATCCGTCACTAATTCCTCTCCTGTGCCAAACTCTTCACCTCAGAATAGTATAAGGACCAGTCGAATGAAAACGAGACAAATTGGAAAAAGTAACTGTTCACTGTTCCAAAAGTAATCGTCGTAACGGTAAATATATTTAACCCACTGCGATTCAAGACGGTCAGTGCCTTTAGGGAAAACTGTGGTTGCCTTTGGAACCACGATTGTACCCAGGCGTGCAACTATTCGTCCGAGGCAAACCGATGGCCACGAATGTCTTCTGCAGGGCACCAAAAATGCGGAAATCGCCTGGGGAGAGACCGGGACTGTATGGAGGACGTGTAAGGCCTTCCCAGCGGGCGGGCCCACGTGTTGCCAAGGTTGTTTGGACTGCGCTGCAGAAGTTTAGCTGGGAAGCCCTTACACATCCTCCATACAGTCCCGGTCTCTCGCCACGCGATTTACGTATTTTTGGTGCCCTGGAGAGAGACGTTCGTGAGCGTCGTTCGCTTCAAACGAAGAAGTGAACGCCTGGGTAGAATTAAGGCTCCATAGGCAACCGGAAACATTTTTCCATGAAGAAACTGACTGCCCTGCTCCACAGTGGGATAAATTTATTAACAACTATGGTGATTACTCTTTAAATAATAAACAGCTGAATTGCTTTCTTCTCTCTGTCTTGTTTTCATTTGACTGCCCCTTATACATACAATGATCGACCAGAACATTATGACCACCTACCTATTAGCCGGCATGTCCACCTTTGACATGGAGAACAGCGGCAGCGTGTCGTGCGTGAAAGCAATGGGAACTTGGTAGGTTGCTGGAGGGAGTTAGCACCATACCTGCACACACAAGTCGCCTAATTCCCGATTGCGGGGAGGGGAGGGGGGGGGGCCATGAGCTCTGACGCCACGTTCAATCACATCCCATGTGTGTTTGATGTAGCTCAGATCTGGTGAGTTGAGGAACCAGCACATCAATTGGAACTCGCCACTGTGTTCTTTCAACAACTCCATCACACTCATGGCCTTTTGACTTGGCGCATTATCTTGTTGAAACAAGCCACTGCTGTCGGGAAACATGACCGTCATGAAGGGCGTGCAGCCGTTTACGTGGATGACAACCAGCGTAGGATACTCGTTGGCTGTCATGGTGCCTTGTACGAGCTCCATTGGACCCATGGATGCCCACATGAATGTTCGCCAGTGCATAATGGAGCCGCCGTCAGCTTTTCCTGCAGCACGGGTGTCAAGGAGCTGTTCCACGGGAAGGCGACAGATTTGCACCCTTCCATCGGCATGATGAAGAAAGTGCCGGGATTCATCAGACCATGAAACACTCTGCGCACTGCGCCAACGTCCAATGCCGATGGTCACGTGCCCATTTCAATCGTAGTTGCCGATGTCGTGGTATTAACATTGGCACATGCATGGGTGGTCGGCTGTGGAGGCCCATAGTCAGGAGTGTTCGGTGCACTGTGTGTTCATACGTATTTGTACTCTGCCCAGCATTAAAGTCTGATGTTAGTTCCGCGACAGTTCACCAACTGTCTTCTTTTACCAGTTTGCCCAGCCTACGACGTCCGACATCTGTAATGAGGGGTGGCCGCCCAACCCCACGAGATCTGGACAAGGTTTCACAACGTGTTGAAGACACTCACCTCGAACACCCAACAAATCGTGCAGTTTCCGAATTGCTCTTGCCGAGTATGCCATCACCGTCTGCCCTCGGTCAAACTCTCAAGGGAACCTCCCCATCGCACCCCCCTCAGATTTAGATATAAGTTGGCACAGTGGATAGGCCTTGAAAAACCGAACACAGATTAATTGAGAAAACAGGTTCAAATGGCTCTGAGCAGTATGGTTCAAAATGGCTCTGAGCACTATGGGACTTAACATCTATAGTCATCAGTCCCCTAGAACTTAGAACTACTTAAACCTAACTAACCTAAGGACAGCACACAACACCCAGCCATCACGAGGCAGAGAAAATCCCTGACCCCGCCGGGAATCGAACCCGGGAACCCGGGCGTGGGAAGCGAGAACGCTACCGCACGACCACGAGATGCGGGCTGAGCACTATGGGACTCAACTGCTGAGGTCATTAGTCCCCTAGAATTTAGAACTAGTTAAACCTAACTAACCTAAGGACATCACAAACATCCATGCCCGAGGCAGGATTCGAACCTGCGACCGTAGCGGTCTTGCGGTTCCAGACTGCAGCGCCTTTAACCGCACGGCCACTTCGGCCGGCTGAGAAAACAGGAAGACGTCAAATTTGGGGCACATAAATAAGATGTGGTTGACATCAGCTTCCGACTCAGGATCACACTCACATGCTGGTGAACTGTAAACGTTGATCCGATGTAGATGCTGTGGGAAAGAGGCATGATTGAAGCGGAGTCTTATGATGGTTGAAATCGTGGATCGGTCCAGATGTGTCCTCATGAACCACGGCTGTGAAGGAAGCCGAGGTTGTAGCACTGCGTAATAACCGCCTTTTGTCTGTTGAGAAACGTTCCACATTTCCTGCCATTGTTGTCTTGCGTGATCCTTGACTGCACGTAAGTAGTCTGTATAAGGAAGCTGCAGATCCAGGACGGTGCCTGACGTTGCCGCTTGTTTGGCTAATGCATCGACTTCATCATTATAGACGATACCAGAGTGGGAAGGTACCCACAACAAATGGATCGTCCGGCCCGTGCGTGTGCTGCGAATATATTCAGATATCACATCCAAGATATAACTGTTGGTCGTTTTGTTCCATCGACTGTACTGAATGTTTTTAAGAACGCTTTGCGAGTCAGATACTATCAATATCTTGGGGAAGGAAGTGCTAGAGACAAACTTAAGTGCTTCCAAAACTGCCACTGTCTCCGCCGTAAAAATAGAAGTGCTCGTAGGCAGTTTGAAGGTTTTGCGGATCTGGATCTGAGGGCAGATAAAAGCGCATCTTGTACACTCTTCTTGCGGAATTTTGGAGCCATCAGTATATACACAGAGAAAACCCGGCCATTGTGCTTGAACACGACGATTGAAGCCAACGTTGACATTAGTACTGTCCAGCCAGGTCGTACTTAAATAATGGACTGGGATCTGAGAGCAGAGCGTTTGAAGATCATAATCAAAAACAGGTAGATGCGCTGAACGCCGTACAGAATGTATGACAGGTGACCAAGTGTCAAAGCTGGCACAAACGGCCGGCACTTTATTCCTTCTGTGGGATGCAATCCACAGTCGATAAATGCAGTCTCTATTTTGATAGACGGAACTGTCCATAATGGCCATGCCTTGAACGTAGAATTTGTCCGATAACATTTGGCGCCTAATGCTCAAGGGCATCTCCCCTGCTTCTATTAAAAGGGCGTTGGTGGGCGTCGATCGCATGGCTCCAAGACAGGTACGAATGGCTCTATATTGAAGAGTATCTAATTTGGAGAGATGAATCTTTGACGCAGTGTGGTAGAATTGACAGCCATAGTCTAATCGAGATCGAATTATCCCTCGGTACATGGTGAGTAAAACACTCTGGTGCGCTCCCCACCAGACACGAGTGAGTGATCTGATTACATTTAAACCTTCTTCACACTTGGTAACGGTGGATCGGATGTGGGGCGCCCAGCTTAACCGAGAGTCAAAAATCATCCCCAGAAATCGAACGTGAGATTTCATTTGGAAGGTGTACTTGCCACAGGTAATGTGATCTTCAGTGCGAGCTGTCGTCGACTTGGAGAAGGGAACGACTGCTGATTTCTCAGCCGAGATCTCCAGCCCATTGTTAGAGAGCCACTCATCGATGTGTGCGATGGTTGTGGTTAATGCCGTTTTGGCCTGAAGATACGAAGCAGCAGTAGAATAAACACATATATCATCAGCATACTGTAGGATTTTTGTGGTGGGAGTAAGTATGCGTTCTAGGTCGTGCGTATATAGAGTATACAGGAGAGGACTTAAAATTGCACCTTGCGGCAAGCCCTGGGAGACATAAAAAGGTCCGATCATGGTACCTTTGAAACGGACGTAGATCGTTCTTTGAGTAATCAGGGTACTGATACCGTAGATCATCCGTGAAGGAATTCCGAATCCTGCCAGCTTGTCCAAGAGTATCGGTATTTGTACGTGATCATATGCACCCTTAACGTCAAGAAAAGCTGCCACTACTGTCTCTTTCGTTTGAAAGGCTGACGTGATATCCATATTAAGCAAAAACAGGTTATCCATGGTCCCTTTGCCTTTTCTGAAGGCGTATTGACTCCGAGGCAACAAATTACTTTTTTCAAGCCACCATTCTAGTCTCCTTTTTACCATTCGTTCCAGTGTTTTTGCAACGCACGACAACAAGGCAATAGGTCTATAATTAGTACCGACATTTGGATCTTTACCACGTTTGAGAATTGGAATTATTACTTGCGTCGTCCATGTTGATATGAGGTCTTTCTTCATCCAGTACTGATTAAAAATGTTCAAGAGAGTCTTTTGCAGCTATTGCACGTAATGTTGCTTATCTGTGAGCATGGGTTGCTCGCGGTTGTTACGTGAAGGCTGTCGGCAACTGCGTTGTCCGTGTTGAGAGGCAATGCCTGAAATTTGTTATTCTCAGCACATTCTCGGAATATTGATTGCCAAGATGATTTCTGAAACTGAATGTCCCATGTGTCTAGCTCCAACTACCATTCCGCGTTCAAAGTCTATTACTTCCCATCGTGCTGCCATAATCACGTCGGACACCTTATCACATGAATCATCTGAGTACATATGACAGCTCCACCAATGCACTGCCCTTTTATACGTTGGTACGCGATATTACCGCCATCTGTAAACGTGCATCTCAGTGTAACTTTGTCAGTCCTGGTAGTCTAAAGTTCAAAAATGGTTCAAATGGCTCTGAGCACTATAGGACTTGACTTCTGTGGTCATCAGTCCCCTAGAACTTAGAACAACTTAAACTTAACTAACCGAAGGACATCACACACATCCATGCCCGAGGCAGGATTCGAGCCTGCGATCGTAGCGGTCGCGCGGTTCCAGACTGTAGCGCCTAGAACCGCTCGGCCACCTCGGCCGGCGAAGCCTAAAGGTAAAGCACGTGCCGCACTATGGAAATTTTCAGTCTGCATTGTCTAGCCTTCACCTCTTCATCATTGTGAGGGGTCACTTTGAACGACACGTGCTTCTCATTCCACGTTAAACAGTAGGTCCACTTTCCCCGGTAGACTATGGATATTCAAATCGCCAAAGTGGCAACTAATTCAAAGACTTGCACCTGGACATTGACCCGCGTAGTTTTTATTATATCCTCTCAACTTCAGCATTTATATTTTTCTGTCCAGATAGCAAAACTATTCGACTACTTTAGTTCTGTTTCCTAATTTAATTTCCTCACCAACGCCTGATTTATTTCCACTACACTCGGTTACCCCCGTGTATTATGTACGATGATGTTCCCGTGTATTATGTACGATGATGTTAAGCACCTTCAAAATTTCAAAGAGTGTTCTTCAGTCAACATTGTCAGAAGCTGAAAATTGTTCGTGGTTCCCGTCGCCGGTCACAAGTACTCTTATTCATATTGCTCTCCACGAATAACGAGAGATTCATTCGTGTATTAATTCTTGATTGGTGGTCTGTATTTCATCCGAGAAAGAGAATTGGACTCATGCCCCCAAGCGTCGCAAGGGCTGACTGCTCTGCACACAGACGTTTTCCTGTACGGGTTCTTTGGCGATTGCTAAACGAGAGTTGCGTGGGGCGCCAGCGTGGTCAAGGTCTGGAGACCATTAACGCGATCCTTGCGCACAATGGTGGAAAGTCAACCGAGGCGTGGACTTCCCTTCATCTGCAAGTGGCCTCTGATCGCGACCCACACCAATAAACAGAGTGTACAGTCGCTGACTACGATTTGTCTGAGCTACGGTGCCAGAGAAAAAGAGCTGCACAGCGATGCAGATCATGGGCTGCACGCTGTTTTTTTCTATGTCGTCCTTGTACATTGTTTCCCCCAGATATGGCACACATAGTAACAGTCTTCGACGATAGGCTGCGAATTGTTGTAAAGGACGTGGCGCTAGTGGACCGTTGTTGCCCTGACATTTATGATGTCCGAGATGTCTTCTTATCTCTCTCAAGTTTCTAAAATTACGGAACCAGTTATTTTACCAGTAAGCAACCCCTCCCTCTTCCACTTCGATTTTTTAAACAATCGAAGTCCATGTATAAAACAGCTTGTAACACATCTGATTACTTTGCAAACGAATTAATGTGCTAAATATTCGAATTAAAGAATTAAAAACCCGTTATGACCGGAGACGCGAAACCCCAGTTATGTCGGTTTTATTACTTTGAAATTATTTCCGTTTTAAGAAAAGCTAATTTTTCATGAATCTCAATGTGTATGACGTCCTATTTCGTGAAGTGTGTATCAAGTAAATTCAGTGGTATATGTGGATATTGTCTGCAAGGTGTGTTGCGAATATAGTTAGTAATAAAGAAGTGAGTAATTTACTCATGCCCGATGCTGAAGCTTTACTACGAAACTTTAGTAAGCGATGTTTTTTTTTCTTTAATTATTTTGCGGGGGTTTCATCGAGAAAAAATTTCGAAAAGGTTTGAAATGACGTGTAAGGTTTATTGGAAGTCCCCAAGCGCTCTCATTCTCAAATGATGGCTCAAATAGTCTGCCTAATTTGCGCGCCATGAGTTCCACTGGCTCAAGATATGTACTGTATATACTTTCTAACTTTAATACTTGATTTATTATGTTAATCTTTAACATAAGATTATACCTCTTAATGTGTAGATTTTGATATGTTACATTCGGCCAGGAACTATAAGAGATGAAACTTGTGGCAGATTAAAACTGTGTGTCGGACCGAGACTCGATCTCGGCACCTTTGCCTTTCGCGGTCAAGTGCTCTACCATCTGAGCTACCCAAGCACGATTCGAGACCCGTCCTCACCCCTCCACTTCCGTCAGTACCTCGTCTCCTACCTTCCAAACTTCACAGAAGGCCTCCTGCAAAACTTGCAGAACCAGTACTCCTGGAAGAAAGTTCTGCAAGTTTCGCAGGAGAGGTTCTGTGGAGTTTGAAAGGTAGGAGACGAGGTACTGGCGAAGTGGAGGGGTGAGGACGGGTCTTGAATCGTCCTTGGGTAGCTCAGGTGGTAGAGCACTTGACCGTGAAAGGCAATGGTGGCGAGATCGAGTCTCGGTCCGGCTCACAGTTTTAATCTGCCAGGAAGTTTCATATCAGCGCACATTCCGATGCAGAGTGAAAATTTCATTCTGAAACTAAGAGAGATACTGAAAATCAAATTTTTGTTGGTCATGGAAGCCGTTGGAAAAAAAATCTTCAGATGCGATCAATCGACCGTCTTAGCCGTTTAGTAATATACGAGGGGTGTTGAATAAGTAATGCAACACTTTTTTATTTCTTTTTTATTTATTTTTATTTAATTTACTGAAAGCGGGTTGCTTTTGTTCAGGATTCCAATACACCATATTATTTCTCCCTGTCCTGGCTACAAAGCCCTGTTTTTCAATATAATCTCTGTACAATGCGTAGCGACGGCCTTACGACACCTTACTGGGACCGCCTGTATGCCCGAATGGTACGTCTTTACTGGTCGACGGCGGAGCCAACGTCGTGCTGCATCAATAACGTCATCATCATCATCGGTGTCTGCACGTTCCAGCATTGCAGGAGTCACAACTATGTGCGGCTGGCCGGCACGCTGGAGATCGGACAGTTTTGCGCGGCCTTGTAGCAATAGTGAGAGACGCCTTGGACAACGACTCGCCGTGCTTTTGTTCAGTGTCTCCGTAGACGTTCACCAAGCGCCTATGAATATCTGCGATGACCTGGTTTTCTGCCGAAAGAAACTCGATAACAGCTCTGCCTGGAACGCACCTCCGCCACAGACGCCACTTTGAATGCTACGTATATCTCCGACACATATCGGAACGTCATGAAACTGTAGGGGCTAGCCAAGAAAAACATGTGTTGCATAGGAATCCTTGTTTTGATGCTGACGAAAAGCATTGTTGTCAGTATTGTTTTGTTGGAGCGTTAATAAAGATTTGAAAATGAAAGGATTTAGACCGATGTTTCGACATGAATTATACAAGGAGCAGTCAAATGAAAACGAGACTGGTGGAATAAAAGATAGTAAAGTGTTTGTTATTTCAAAAGTCATCGCCGTAAATATTAGTACATTTGTCCCATTGCCTTCTTGGAAAAATGTTTGCGGTGCCTACGTTTCCGTGATTGTTGTTGGGTAAGTTCGTATAGGACCAAACTGCTGAGGTCACCGGTCCCTAGGTCTACACACTACTTAACCTAACTTAAACTAATTTACGCTAAGGACAACATACACACCCACGCCCGATGGAGGACTCGAACCTCCGACGGGGTGCGCCGCGCGAACCGTGGGAAGGCGCCCTAGACCATACGGCTACCCCACGCGGCTCCATGATTGTACCTAGGCATGTTCCTCTTCGTCGGAAAAAAAAAAAAAAAAAAAAAAAAACAACGACTGCGAACGTCTTTCTTCAGGGCTCCAAAAATATAGGAATTACATGGTGAGAGAATGCCACAATTAACGCACGGCGGTACGTGAGCACTGCAAAAATTGGAGGGCACCATCAAGTCCGAACGCCCGGGACTGTTGACGGTTGGCATCAGTCAGTTGCAGAATGATGCCTGCCCACACTTTGGCAACATTATTTCCACTACGCTAATGAAGTTTTGCTGGGAAGCTTTTGCACATCCTCCATACAGTCCCGATCTTTCCCCATGCGATTTCGATATTTTTGGAGCGCGAAAGGAAACCACAAACATTTTTCCATGAAGGCATCGACCGTTTTCTCTTACAATGAGATAAATGTATTAACAGTTACGGCGATTACTTTAGAAGTAATAAAACACTTACTTACTGTTTTCCATCTCCCTCGTTTTCAACTGACTGTCCCTTATATTTGCGAAGATAGTCCGTAAGATCGTGTCTACGAGAAATAGTTATACAGTTGTAATTATCACCTCAAAAAATCAAGTTATGTAATTATTTTCATGCATGGTTGCAGGTACCTGTATGCAGTCCTGATAACACTGAAACTCCCTCCCCAAACTGTCGGAACACGACTTTATAGTAGCCAAAATAAACCGGAGCCAAAATTAACCGGCGAAGCCCATTCTTCACGGCAATCCCCGTTCTGTATTTGCAGAGGAGCAACACTGCAACAGTCTATGATGACGAGTTAGAAGTTCACGGCGACATTGTACCATCATATGACACAGTGATTAAGTGGCGCAAATGCTTGCAACTGTGATCGGGCAAGTCTGAATGACGAAGAACGAAATGGCTGACCATCTCTCCATGAAGAACCGGAACTCACATTCAAGGCGATAGTCAACAAAGTGAAAACCAGTCGCAGATAAACTTTTAACATCCTGTACGAAATTTTGAACATAAAAAAGGTCACTGCTCGTTGGGTACCGCAACTTCTCACACCCATTCAAGAAACCTGCCGAGTCGAGGCAGAAGCGGGAAAGTTGTAGGTGTGCCAGGCCAATACAGATGACTTCCTTAGCCACCTAATCAACCTAACTTGGAGAAAAATAAGCGGAGCAAGTATTGAAAACATGTGGATTCATCGCCAGCGAAAAAGGTGAAGATCTAACATAAGTTCGCAAGGGGCAAACCGTCTTCAAGACCAATCGTCATGGGATCTGCCCAAGGGTGTGTTTTAGCTACAAGATAACGCCCCAACCCATTCTGCGCAGAGCCGGCCGGTGTGGCCGTGCGGAAGGCGCTTCAGTCTGGAACCGCGTGACCGCTACGGTCGCAGGTTCGAATCCTGCCTCGGGCATGTGATGTCCTTAGGTTAGTTAGGTTTAAGTAGTTCTAAGTTCTAGGGGACTTATGACTACAGATGTTGAGTCCCATAGTGCTCAGAGCCATTTGAACCATTCTGCGCAGGGCAGTCAAACATGGTGCTTCTTTAAGTAATCACATTTTACACCCCCGCCTCCTTACCTCTGATATCGTAATAAAGATCGAATGACTTCTTCCTCTTTCCTCGAATGGAGAAACAACCGCATAAGAGGTATTTCGTAGACTACTATGAGGTTATTTTCGAGGTGGAAGGTTTCCTAAACAGCCAAAGTCGCAAGCTCCATGACCCAGGTCTCCTCATATGGTCCATAGTTAGGAATAAGTTTGTCGCAGGTGAAGATGTAGGGGAGGACTAACAGCATCATCAGCTTTCATGGATGCAGCTGACAAACCCCTCTTAGCTCTTAAGCGTTGTCGCGGGTCCAGTGAACCCACGTTCAGTCTTTGAGTGCAGGAAAAAAAAACTTGTAACGGACGTGCTTCGCTCGCTACCCTTAAAGCTCGCCATCTTCTTAACTGCATGCTTCGTAAGCACAGATGAGTAAGCGTGCTAGCCCAAGCGTAATTGAGTGCTGGGAGATAAATTTGTTCAAATATCATGACTGTACGAGCAGCTTGATGCTCAATCGGCTTTCGATTACGCATTTTTGTGCAAGCGTGTACATGCTTGAGCGTGTTTGCCAAGAATAGGAAGAACTGTGTAAGCTGCTGTCGGTGATTTTATTTGATTTTTATTTGGTCCGGTAACATCACATTCTGTGCAAAGATATGTGGAACAAGTCAAGAACACAGTATTGTATGAAGACAGCACTACAGTGAGGTAGTTCACGAAGCGTGATGCTTACACAAGCATGCTAGAGCCGCGTGAAGGCGCGAGGAATTGTGCTTGTCAAGCATCCAGTTAGTGTGACGTCATCTTTAGTGGCAGCGTGCGAACCATGACACAGTACAGTCTTCGGGTTACTGTCGGAGGATACCTAGATTAGATTATCGGTGTATGCCAGTGTCCACGGAACCCACGACTATTGACATGCGATTTATTTATTTTTGTCATTTCTTCAGTTTTTATTGTATTATTTCAAATATTTGTAACGGCAAACCTAAATAGTTTTTCTGGAAGTCGAAGTGGCATATTAGAACAATGATTGAACGATGAATTATGCAGCTGTGAAGAAGAAATTCGCAAACATTCAACGCGTGTGTACAATCATCTTCCGACTACAAATTTACAAAATGAGTTTTCAGACAATGACGAAGAGCTTGTGATACCGAGTGATTATGATTTAAACTCCGAACTGTCTTACAAAAAAGAGATTCGTCAAGATGAAGTTAGTGAAATATTTTAACGGAAGAAACAGATTCTCAGGGCATAAAATACCACCTGCAAGAAACGCCTGTGTCGGAAACCATGATCTTATCAGAGTTCCTTCCGCCACATTTTCAATCAAGACGTATCGAACAGTGTGATTCTAATGAAGCATTCGCGATCATTGATGTGATTATCAACAGCAAAATACTATTCTGGACGAACAAAAAACTAGCAGAGTGCAGATATAGGAACAAATCTACGGGTCGCACAGAAGTGAAAGAATGCACTCAGAAGGGGCCTTTCCTAGGTCTGTTGCTCTTATGTATGTCTTCAGTGCGATTTCATATACTTCTATTATGCCATCGCATCGAGAATCCGTAAGGTAGTGAAGATGGAAAAAAAGATCCAAGTTGCGATACGACAGAAGTTACAGATACCCTCGATCATTCTCACCCAAATTCTTCAGTCGGTGCTAGTATACCTATTGATAAGATTTTTCTTCCATTTGGGGGACGCCAGCAAGGTTTGAAAATGCAGTGTCTTGCAGATTAAAAACCGCATTAGTACTCAGTGGTATTTGTATAGTCGAAAAATCGACGGCCAGAAGAAGAAAAAATATATAATGCCAGTGCTTACATGTCTGCGATTATATAAGCCTATTTCAACTCCAATAGTTGCACGTTGACGACGAAGTTGTCTGTTTTATGAAATCTAAAGGTCTAAACGTTGTCGGGACCACGAACAAAAGCAAAAAGGAAATTGCAGAGGAGTTCTTGACACACAGGGATACACCAATTGGATCATCACTGTTGGTTTTACAAAAGATACGACAATGGTGAGTTATGTATCGAAGAACAAGTCAGCTATTGTTTTGTCTTCCATGGATCACGACAACGCTGTAGCTAAGTTGACTAAGCAACTGAAATCATTCGTCATTATAACAGCAAAAAAGGCGACATTGATTCTGTCGACCAGATGTCTTCAGTATATCCCGGCAGTTGCGGAAGACGCCGTTGGCCTATGACTGTTTTATATGGGTTAATGTTAGACATACACTATGTGATCAAAACTATCCGGACACCCCCACAAACATACGATTTTCATATTAGGTGCATTGTGCAGCCACCTACTGCCAGGTACTCCATATTAGCGGTCTCAGTAGTCATTAGACATCGTGAGAGAACAGAATGGGGCGCTCCGCGGAACTCACGGACTTGGAACCCAGTCAGGTGACTGGATGTCACTTGCATCATACAGGCGAGATTTCGACACTCCTAAACATCCCTAAGTCCATTGTTTCCGGTGTGATAGTGAAGTGGAAACGTGAAGGGACACACGTACAGCACAAAATTGTACAGGCTGATCAAGGCTGTTGCCTGACAGAGACCGCCGACAGTTTAAGAGGCAGACATCTATCCAGACTATCACACAGGAATTCCAATCTGGATTAGGATCCACGGCAAGTACTATGACAGTTAGGCGGGAGGTGAGAAAACTTGGATTTCATGGTTGAGCGGCTGCTCATAAGCCACACACGATCCGATGGCAGAGTGTGGGTATGGCGAATGCCCGGTGAACATCATCTGGCAGCATGTGTAGTGCCAACAGTAAAATTAGGAGGCGGTGGTGTTATGGTGTGGTCGTGTTTCTCATGGAGGGGGCTTGCACCCGTTGTTGTTTTGCGTGGCACTATCACAGCACAGGCCTACATTGATGTTTTGAGCACCTTCTTTCTTCCCACTGTTGAAGACCAATTCGGCGATGGCGATTGCATCTTTCAACACGATCGAGCACCCGTTCATAATGCACGGCCTGTGGCGGAGAGGTTACACGTCAATACCATCCCTGTAATGGACTGGCCTGCTCAGCGTCCTGAACTGAATCCTATAGAACAACTTTGGGATGTTTTGGAACGCCGACTTCGTGCCAGACCTCACAGACCGACATCCATACCTCTCGTCAGTGCAGCACTCCGTGAAGAATGGGCTGCCATTCCCCAAGAAACCTTCCAGCACCTGATTGAACGTATGCCTGCGAGAGGGGAAGCTGTCATCAAGGTTAAGGGTGGGCCAACACCATACTGAATTCCATCATTACCGTTGGAGGGCGCCACGAACTTGTAAGTCATTTTCAGCCAGGTGTCCAGATACTTTTGATCACATAGTATAAGCGCATTGAATGCTGGTGTCATCAAACAGAGTCGTGAAAGGACGGAGAAGTTGACAGGGCTTGCAAAGCTTTCGTGTGAATTTGATATAAAAGAGCGCCATAAAATGATCAAAACATCCTTAAAGAAGAGAGAAATAAGAGAAACAGATACTCTCTCTGACCGCGAAATGAAAGAGCGAAGACTACACACTCGTGCGCTAAGTGCAAGCTGTCTGTTTGCATGACTTGTCCTAAACCACTGTACAATTTGTGCATGTAAGTTGGCTCACGTTGAACATCGTCAAGTTTTTTATAGATGGGGATTTCGACTTTCTTACGCTTTTAAAAGAACATTTTAAGATGTTTAAGAAAAAAGTTTAGTTTCATGGCTTGATATTTAAATCATGACTAAATATTTGCGACAAACATACATCGCAACCCGGAAAGAATAGGTGACCCAACTCAAAAACGAAATACTTGACAAAACTCTACTTAAAGAACTAATTCTATAATACTTACACTGAAACAGAATACGCTTCCGTTAGTTTTGAAGTAAGTAAGTATTGTCGGCAGTAAATGTTGTTATATTTATTCGTGCATGTTGGAGGATTTCAGACGTATTCTTCAGACAAACCAAAAACTTCCGTTTTTCTACTTGTGTCACTTTTGCTGTCGGAGTGCGATATGGGTACTAACAATTTGTTTTTTATCGTTATTTAGGTAGCACTTTGTACATATATTTTTTCGATGGCATATTTCTAGTTTAGGCTAATTTGTGGACGTGTAAATTAGAATTAAAAATGAAAGTTCCTTGCTTTGATTTTGGTAAATACTACGTTTATGTTTAAATTCAATAAAAATTTTAAAAATTAAACGTTTTTATTTCAATTAGCAATTTGAAATAGCTTTGTCCAGCGGACCAACGACTATACAGAATGTTTATTACTGTTCACGACGACAGTTAAAGATTAGGCAGACGCTGCAGCTGTAGTGGTTCATAATAGCTGTGGAGGCGGAATGACACCTTAGTGAATGAGTCACTTCCAGCTCGTCTCAGCTGGTGCACACGGCTGTTGCTCTACAAGCAGGTGGCCATTATAGAATGTGACTCGACAGGGTAGATCGTTCATTTCGACTCGCACACAGCGCGGAGCAGAGCCTCTAATCCTGAGCGCACGAGCCTGGAGTGCTTATTCGGAGAACTGTGGACGCGAGCAACTGGTGGGGAGGAAAGGCAGACAAAGCGTCAAGGGGGGAACCAGCCGGTGCACTTTGTGCTCAGTGCAGACCAGGGAGGCGGTGGGCGACTGCAATCGGAGCGCCGCGGCGTGCTGGCCGGGGGAGCGCTGGGCACCGCTTTGTGGCGGGCAGTTGAACTGGCGACCGGCGCTGGACTTTGCCCTCGCCCGTCCGCCCTGCTCTCCCCCCCCCCCTTCCCCCCTCCTCCTTTAAGTGACGATATCCGAGGCTTGCAGCGTTAAAACGCGGCCGGCTCGCGGCCTTCCTATGCTCTCTGACAGTAGCGCCGCGGAAACTGCGCGCTTCGCACTTCGGACCTTACATTCCGTAAGTACTTCCTCTGACTAAGCGCACTTAAAGTGATCTAGCGGTCACGGAGGTGTCTGTAGCATACCCCCTAATGTTCCACAAGAATACCGTGCACGCTTCGGGAAGACATTTAAAAAATCGAAGCTCAGTTAGGAAACGATTTCTTCCTATGTAATTTTCATGTTTTATCGTAACAATAGTGAAAACACGCACGGGAGTAAGAATACACTAGGGTCTAGCTAATCCGGCCATTCCTGCACATATGTGTGCCGGATCAGCGGAAGTGCCTGGTTATTGAGACTGACGTAAATTTAGTGTAAACACATGTGAATTATATTGTATTAAATCCAAAGGTACATTGATTTTCAAACAAAATTTAACCATTCAGTGTGTACATGTACAGTGGTATCACTCACTACTGTACATGCCCCACATTTTAAGTTGTTGCAATGATGACACGGGACGGCTGTATGCTTTATCACACAATTGCTTTACAAGCATTGCATAGCTAGTGTGTGTTTCTGATTGTTGTGTAATGCACTGCGGGAAGACGCCCGCAGCTTCAGCACAAGCAGTAAGAGATATCTTCATGTTCTCTCCTCCTATGTCCTCGTCTTCATCACAACTTTTCCTGTTCGCTATTGATCATGTCTTCGTCTGTTAAAGTTTCCTCACAAATAGTTGCTCGTCAAAGACTGGGCTCAGCATCTGTGGCTTTCTGCGAGGAATGTCCGTTCGTATTGTCTCTAATTACGAGTTTCTGCTTGGTGTCTAGCATAACATGTTTCCTTTCAAAAGCCATAACACTGAACCGTAAAGAAAGCCACAATTTCAAACATATATAGCGTTGTTTAACATAATAATTAACTGACAACATTGTTGCCTACGAGAATTCATTATTGTATGCGTAATTTCTGCTTCAGTGACTGGAGGCCGGATGTGGACTGGATAACTGAGAGGCTGGACTACTGACGGCCGGATCAGTGAGAGTTTACTACAGAAGTAAAAACGTTCATCAAGCACGGTGCACAAACGATCCGCTGTAGAAATATTTGCGATTGTGTCGTTACGAGGTGCATCTGACTGCAGTATCAGTGTCGTCCTAGGACGACACATGTATTTGAAACGTCAACATTCCAATGAAACTCCATCTAATTGGACTCAAATTTCATATATGGCCCATGATTGGGGAAGCATAATGGATCACCGGCACATGTTGCTGCTGATTTAAGACGACAACTAACGCGACAATGTTAGTCCAAGATCTATATGAGGAGCAGGGCCTGTACCTTGACGTACAAGATCATGTGACGTAAATGCTCTGGACTTTACTGGCTAGGGGTCGTCTCAGAAGTGAAGTGTACAGTACTGTCGCTACGCTTGAAAAACTAGAAAAGCGAACTGTACAGTCTTCTTAAGATTTTACCAGATGGGTATTTGAAGGAATTCTTAGCTCACTGCAGAGAAGGGTGCAGTATTGCATCCAAAGGCGAGAACGATGCGTTCAGTACCTCTTAATAGGTACGAGTGTAACAAACACCTAACGTGCTGAAGTACAGTAGTATTGTACTTCTTGTTAAGATAGGCCATGGGTGATGAGAATTTAATCTAAAACTGTATATTTCAAATAATTTGTACAAACTAGTGCAATATTCCCTACACACATTTGCTGCAGTTATCTCCGAAACTGCTCGTGTTAGTGTCTTATACTGTCACCCGTGTCAGTATTCAGTAAGTTTTTAAATCCTGGTACCTCTATAAAATTTCAGGTGTGACGTCGAGTACTGCGTACCTCCTATCCATCCTCTGATTTAGTCAGCGAGAAGGCGTTTAGGATCACAAAAACTCATTTGTACGTGTCCGTAATAAGTGTCCCCTGCATAGCTTAGCGGTCTGTCTTCTCTGATCGCCACATGTAAGACTTGGGTTCGATCCCTGCCGGTGCCATGGATTCTCCCTTGATGAGAGCGTGTCAGCAGAGTCCACTTAACCTCAACGAAATCTGAGGAGTTTCTTTAAAGACAGGTAGCGGCTCCAGTTTCTAATCCGTCCGAGAGAGCGATAGATAATTACACTCCCATTCATCGAAATCTTTTGCAGAAGATTGTACAGTGGCGTCCCAGAAAGAGTTAAAGATATTTGAAATGCGACATTCGATTACGAAGGCCTTGCACCTGGAAATCAAATAGTCGATTTGCCCGATATAACAGTCATGTTATCGATGCACGCAGCTATATGACGGTAGCTTCGTTGGAGCCAAAATTAAAAAGCTGGTCGAATTTCAGTATTTGTCGAGGCAGAGATCACAATTAAGTAACAGTGCCTAATACCTCAGCTCCATTGATAAGAGAGCCTTACAAATAACCGTCGGAGGTCAGGCTTTTAGCATCTTTGTAATCCTTGGAATGATCGGCAGTAATGTAGCCAACAAAGTAGTATTTACTATATTATAAAATACACATTTTTTGCTTATTGCTATTAATGAGCACCGGCGTGTGCCGATGTTAGTTTCCAATTAAATGAGGAGATAGCTGCTAGGTACACTTAAAAGTCGTGTAGATTATTCAGTGTACCTGAGAAAAAAGTTCTAATTCCATCATGAAGTAACCTCAGCATTGCTTGCACTGAGTTGAAGCATTACTATATCAATGTGATTTGTGGCACTATCACAGAAATTTAAAAATTTCTGCCCAAGACATTCACCTGCATTTGCCGTAACATGAGTTGAGTACTTCGTTCCATACCAACTACGACTTAAAAAATGGTTAGTTTTTGTAATTTTGTAATATTTTATTTCGTCTTTTACAAGACAACTTCGACCAGTCATTGTGCCTCGCGATAAAAGAACTTTCCTCGCCGCGCGACTTAGCGCAATGGTTAAGACATTGTATTCGTATTGTGGGGGGCGCGGTTCAAATCTGTCTCGCCATCCGGAATTAGGATTCGCGTAGTTGTTCCAAGGTCACTTTAGGTAGATGCGGCGATGGTTAGCTCAACAAGGTCACGGCCGATTCCCTTCGCTATCCTTGCCCTACTGAGCCAGTGCGCAGATCTCTCACGGCCTAGGCGTCGCAGTACGTTAGACTAATACTTCCTTGCTGATTTATTTTGTGTTGTCTGCACTTTACTATCATCTTACCTTGACTAAGTTTTCTTTCGTACGTCCCTCCATAGCGCTACTCTGTTCTGTGTTACTGCTTCATCCGTTATTTGAACAGGCGTGCTTTTAGAAAATAATATGACACTCCCCGCTTTTGGAGCTTTAAAATTACCATAGTACTTTTTTCCGGCGATAGTATGAAAATATTGTTTTAGAAACATAATTTGAGTAAACAGTATTTCTTATAAGAGACCTCTGCTTGATTAGTATTGAAGTCGATAACTGTTTGCAAGTTTTGACAACTGGGCGCCCGTAGCATTAAGTTCACTATGTTAAATTAATATTTTGTTGAATTTTTTCACAACGTGTAATGCTGCAATCATGATAATATTAGCGATTCTCATGATAACATCACCGATTCTCTTTGTGGAATCGCAAATGTTAATATACGTATCTTCATGAAGGTATTTAAAAACTTAACAATCATGGCCCTGCGTCTGGCCTAGATGCCATAGCGACTGTGTAGGAAAACACCCAGTCTCCCCTGTGAAGTAGCTCACTTCTAAAACGATAACTCCTATCCAGGAGAATCGTCGTTAAATAGCAGGAGCAGTGAAAATGTTTCTCGAGCTTTTTATACTGCATCTCTATACGAACGGGCCGGCACTTGTCTCAGCCTACTCTCCGTCCGTCCGTCTGCAATGACCTTGTTGTCAATGACGTTATATTACCATACTCTAACGATGCAGAGGAAATATGCTAAAGGTAGTCCATACTAGCTTAAATCAAGTCTCAATCCTGCCATCCTCATTTGGCGTTCTGTCGTTTCACTGAATATGAAGGAATGGTGGCGTTGTCCTAACGAGAATGCGTAATAAAATATGCTCTTCTCAGGGCAGACAGACAACTTCACAGGCCACACTTATATCCATTCTGCCTGGAGGTTGTTAATATGTGTCCATGTTTACTCAAAAAACGTCCATGGTTAAAATATTCAAAATAGTCTTCTGCCCTATTGCTCGCATAAAGTTGTCACTATTACCCGTTAGAGAGAACCGGTAATTTTGCCTCTTTTTTTTCTATTTGCTCGTAGAAGAACGTAGTATTCTTCTCTACTGTCGTTAGTAACTGCCGTTAAAGCCAGCCTTTATGGCCGAGCGGTTCTAGGCGCTTCAGTCCGGAACCGCGCTGCTGCTACCGTCGCAGGTTCGAATCCTGCCTCGGGCATGGATGTGTCTGATGTCCTTAGGTTGGTTAGGTTTAAGTAGTTCTAAGTCTAGGGTTACTGATGACCTCAGATGTTAAGTCCCATAATGCTCAGAGCCATTTGAACCAAATTGAACTGTCGTTAATGACCTCATCGAAGAGACTAAAACCTAAAAAAGTCAGTTCTTTCAAAAAACAAATAACGAAACATGTTGGCCAATTTTATGTCTCAGGAAAGATCTGTTGTTACCAGGCACTGTTAAGGTTTTTATTTTATTTTCACTTACCGGTGTCAAGTGTGTCCACAACTATCACCGGAAGGTGCCCCATTTCGATTTATGCAATATAAAATAAAAAGGATCCGGGGGCTTTCTCTGAGTACTCATGTCTTTTTCTTTGTTGAGTATAGCTACAGAAATCATAGCAGAACTCGCTGCAAATAATTTGTACGCGTTGTAACTGTGAGTGTTTATGACGTTAACAACATTTCATCATGAAGAGGAACTGGAAGTTGCAGTCAATTGCAATCTTATCGACCTGCGCAAAATTCATTGATAGATCGTCTTCCATTTTTGTGTAGTATTATCTCGATCTTGTCCAATAAAGCAACAGATCTACCTCATTCTAGAACAGTCATTTCAACTAATCATTTAGTTTCAGTAGTCTGCGTCAAACAACTAAGGTTTTAGTATGTACACATATAAGAAAAATGAATAAGATGCGAATAGAAAAAGCAAACATATGTGCTTTTATTAGATTTCTGTAGTAAATCTGAATGTGCACCTTCTGTAGATGACAAAGAAAAACACTCAACGTCGTTAAAGGGCAATAAAATAAATTGAAAAACTAAATAGTGACTGGTTTCTGGAATCCTTACTTCGGTAATGAACATTTAGTTACAGTCCATTAAACATAAAGATTATGTCCAATGTTTTTGGAAAGTCATGCCGGCCGGTGTGGCCGTGCGGTTCTAGGCGCTTCAGTCTGGAACCGCGTGATCGCTACGGTCGCAGGTTCGAACCCTGCCTCGGGCATGGATGTGTGTGATGTCCTTAGGTTAGGTTTAAGTAGTTCTAAGTTCTAGGGGACTGATGACCACTGATGTTAAGTCCCATAGTGCTCAGAGCAATTTTGTTTGGAAAGTCATGGGTTATTGGAAATCCATCGGGTTGATATCTTTTCGTAAAGCGCCACCTCCGTTTATTGTCGCTGTCGTATTCTAGGACGTCCATAGCATTTTTATGGAGCATGAAATTCCACTTTCTGATGCCGGAAGCTCTGTTAATTACCTAGTTAACGTTCCAATAATTCAAGCATTTTCGGTCAATTTATATAGAAGAAAAAAGGCTGTTCCGAAAACTTCAGACAAAACCGGTATATTGTTGTGCTTCTACAATCTCACAATGGGTTTGCACTGTTCGTAAGCGGTGCCTGCTGTTCTGCGCGGAGTCCAAACCGCTTGCACATATTGGGTATTTTTTGTGGCGGCGACGACCTCCAGACGGCTAACGTGTGCGAAATCAGAGAACTCGCTGAGCTCCGAAAAACAGTACCTCCAGCACGATGATAATGCTTAAAAAACAGTAAGCTAACTTTAATTACTGGTAGCTACCACAGGAAAATTCAGCGAACTTGTAATCAATTTAATGAAGTTACAAAATATGAGTAATTGGCTACGGGCATACCAGACGTCATCCAGCGACATAGTGAATTTCGCTACTGTATTGCTATACATTTTGACACTGTTAAACGTAACAGTGGTGAATTACATTTTTGTCCCTCAGACTTATAATCTTGGCGTGCATATACACGGATAAATAAATGAAACAGAGATAGCTGCCATGTCGTTGCCACTTACTGTGCTTCCGTCTACAGACAGTGGCAAACATCCGGCTGTACGAGAAATTCAGGTCAGAACTGCAGCGGGAAACCGATCGTGACGAACCAGAATCAACGTCATAGACTTTGGCTTGCTCATTCCTGTCCACAAGTTGAGCAGTTACTGAGAACGAAGAGACTTTGTGTGCCACGTGAGACTGGAAACGTATTTTATGGTCAGGCGGTTCGCTGTAGTGAGAGAGTAGAGGGTACTGTACTGACCGGAGCTCGAACCCATGACCTTTGCCCATATCCTCATGCTTTACTATCGAGCCTCACCTAGGAGTGCAATCTGGATGAGACTTGAGGTGTTCACCGAATGTTTTAATAGTGCGGAAATGGGACTATGATTGAGGTGATACGTACCTGGTCAGAAAGCTTAAATCTAGAAACAGAACTACAAGATACCAGAATCATTTCAAAAGTCCTGTAATTTGTGCATGCGCGACCGTTAGGGTGGCGTGATCAAGTTGAAATTCATGTCAGTAGTGGGAGAGACTTTAAGCATGATTATCGTGTATGTGTTCACGTGGCAGTGTCGTGAGTAATTCAGTTTTAAAGTGGAAGCTGAAACCGAGTCAAGTCGGATTACACGTAGTGACTAGCGTTTCTACACCAAAATCAAAGCCCTGCGTGGAAATTATCCAACGGAAATTTAAGACCCTTAGAGAGAGGCGTATGGGTATAGTGTAGTGTATCGTAGCACAGTATCACCGTGGTCTGTTTCCGCGAAGGTCGGGTAAGCAGCAAGGACAACCCAAGAAGTGTAAGGCCATCTACTGCAACAGACTACACCTCTCAGTTCTTGTTAATAGTACTATGAGAGAGGATCAACGAAAAACTTGTGAGCAAATTGCATATGAGGCCAGAATGTCTGTCACTTTAGTTTACAGAATTATAACTGAAAATTTAAAGATGGGAAGAGTTGCTGACAGATGGGTTCCGCATGATTCTGAGTGAAAAGCAGAAAGCAAGTCGCAAAAGAATCGCAGAAGAATTGTTTCAACGTTGTCGAACAGAAGGAAAACAGTTTCTGGAAATGATTGTTGCACTTGATGAAACTTGGATACGAGATTTTGGGCCTGGATTGAAGTCTCATCCGTCGCAGTGGAAAAGTTCAATCTCACCACTTCCGAAAAAATTCCGTCGCCAACAATCATTTCAAAACGATGAAACTGAAGATGGGGTCAAAAACTACAGATAGAGTGCACCAGGAGACGTCTGTAACAGGCGCGTACTTCAAACTAACAGGCGCGTACTTCAAACTGCTTCTGCAAAATGTTTTTCGCCCGAAAATTCGTCACAGAAAGCCTGACATGCATGCAGCTGTTGCCCTCATTATGCACGAGAATGCACGACGGCATATTACCCTACCAGTCAGAGAAACGCTCGACAAATATGGATGGGAAATATTTCCCCGCCCACCATACAGTACTGGTCTGAACCCACCAGACTTTGATTTGTTTCCCAAATTGAAGGAACAATTCTGTGGAAAACGTTTCGACACAGTTGATGAATCTACCAGTGAGGTTAACCGAGCAATCAGACAGCTCAACAACGAAGTTGCCCTATCTGGAATACAGAAGTTGTTAAAAACTTGGCCGGCCGGTGTGGCCGTGCGGTTCTAGGCGCTTCAGTCTGGAACCGCGTGACCGCTACGGTCGCAGGTTCGAATCCTGCCTCGGGCATGGATGTGTGTGATGTACTTAGGTTAGTTAGGATTAAGTAGTTCTAAGTTCTAGGGGACTGATGACCACAGATGTTAAGTCCCATAGTACTCAGAGCCATTTTAAAACCTTGGGAACCTGTGGTTCACATGGCTCTGAGCACTATGGGACTTAACATCTGAGGTCATCAGTCCCCTAGAACTTAGAACTACTTAAACCTGACTAACCTAAGGACATCACACACATCCATGCCCGAGGCAGGATTCGAACCTGCGACCGTAGCGGTCGCGCGGTTCCAGACTGAAGCGCCTAGAACCTCTCGGTCACACCGGCCGGCTGGGAACCTGTCATAAGCAAGAATGGAGATTGGATTGAAGGCCTGTAAAGATGTTGTTGTTGTTGTTGTTGTTGTTGCGGTCTTCAGTCCTGAGACTGGTTTGATGCAGCTCTCCATGCTACTCTATCCTGTGCAAGCTTCTTCATCTCCCAGTATCTACTGCAGCATACATCCTTCTGAATCTGCTTAGTGTATTCATCTCTTGGCCTCCCTCTCCTGTAAAGATATTTTGGAAAATTATTTTCTTAATTTTTTTGTATCTGAGAGTGTGCAGAACTTTTGAAATGACCCTCGAGATTGGAATAATAGAGAATCGTGAAGGTGGTTCGATGAACCCTCTGCCAGGCACGTAAATGTGATTTGCAGAGATGTAGATGTAGCGCCGCCGGTGTGGCCGTGCGGTTCTAGGCACTGCAGTCTGGAACCGCGTGACCGCTACGGTCGCAGGTTCGAATCCTGCCTCGGGCGTGGGTGTGTGTGATGTCCTTAGGTTAGTTAGGTTTAAGTAGTTCTAAGTTCTAGGGGACTGATGACCTCAGATGTTAAGTCCCATAGTGCTCAGAGCCATTTGAACCATTTCTATAGACGTAGAGTTTTCCTGTCGATCGTCCAAAATTGGGTGTATAGGGTGTCCCCCGTAAGAGTCGTCAGGTGCATTTTCTCGGTGGTTTGGCGGATATATACAGTTTAGTTTCAGCAGTGTGTAGCCGGAGTCAGCCCAGCTCGCCACGTCTTTCATGTGAAGCCCTCTGTCGACAGAAAGCGTCGGTTTTTTTTCCGTTTACCTACAGAATTATTATTAAAGAGAAATTTTACGTGTCCATTCGTTACTGCCGTCCAAATAAGCCTAGTGCGTTATTAGTTTTTCGATATGTATTAACAGGGACAGTAAAAGTCTACGAATAACAAGTACTCCAGCGACAACAGCACTGCCCTGGCCATGGCCCGCGCTGTCTGCTACCGCCATGATGCCAGTCGCTGCTGGAGAACTGGTTGTTCTTCTTGTCTCACTGTCCGTGTTAATACATGTCGATAAAAAGTATTACTCGTCTGTCTGTGACCCTTATCAGGTTCGATTAATAGAAGAAACTAGAACATCCAATGAAGAGCGGCGCCCTTTTCTTCACTGGTTCGCTTACAAAAACGCAAGAGCATGACGGAAATATTCAAGAAACGCCACAATCAGACGCTACAAGGTAACTGTTGTGCATACGGAGATGTTTATTGTTAAAATTCCCAGCGCGTACTTCCCGACAAGGCAATATAATACTTCGTCTCACAGTCTTGCGAAATGGTGACGACAGGAAAATCGGAGAGTTGGAGCACATTCAGAAGATTCCTGGCTGCCATTCTCCCTACACGCTACTCAGAATTGTAAGAGGGAAGGGGTAAAGGATAACGGCACTGGAGTGAGTTTCTTCTACCAACACCGTAAGATGGCTCGCGGAGTTTCGATGTCGACTCTGCGGCACAAACCGCCAGCTGTCAGCGAAGTTCACGAATCTTGAATGACTTGCCTCGTTTTCTGTGGCAGGGATGGCTGGACATCGATGTTTCTTACGTCCGTAACGTTACTCTGCCCATTGCAACAGCGATTGACAGCTGTTACTGACGATCGTCGAGGTATCTACACAGAGCAAAAGAATTAAATTATCAATTTTTTGGAACCACTTTTCTTCCATTGCGACGCAGAAATGTGAAATTTGTGCCTATAACGTTCCTCTATAATGATGCAAATGCATAACACCCTGCGACGTCAACCTAGGGCTCAGGTGGCAACACATGTGAGCTCAGAAGTTCATTTGAGATGTTAGGTGGGTAAATTTCACCACAGTTCTGCCCAACGCCATCGCGAACGTGTCACACGATGGGACGGCCATCACACCGCCTCTTACATCTCACACCCTTCTGTTGACACCTTTGCGAGGAATGTCACAACCGCAATTCCAAGGATTGAAAAAGCTTTGTTTTCGCATGGGTGGCCCAAGGAAAACATTTCAGACACACTGCTGCTCAGAATCGACATGAAAATGCTTCAGGAGATGGCGCAAATGGCGTCAAAGAAGCCACCCCTTCCCATGGGCCGTTCATTTACACAAATATCGCGGTCGAAAACGACATTTTGCAGTGCGGTGAGGAATAGAGCGGCGTTCTTGACAACCTTTGACACTATTACACTACAGATACTCCCCCACACTCAGACGATTCAATCCTTCTCTGACGACGTCGTGGGGCTCCAGCCCGTTTGAACGTGATATGACCTCTTTGGGGTGTAGTGCGATCGCAGTTTGTAAAGTGCTCAACGGAGGTGCTCGCGTGGAACGAAGTGTGTTGCCGAGCTAAGGGCCTTAGCGGGATCCTTAGCCCTTTTATTCATGTACGTGTCAGTGTTGCTTGACTGCCCTCTGCCATGATCACGCCACAGGGGTGCGGAAAACAAGAGGACTGAAAAAGCAGAAACCTTACATGCTGCTTCGGATAACGTTCAAATTTCGTTGAATGGTTGCAACCTGTATACCAGAGCAAAAAACTGCGGTGACTCCAAAGAGGTCAGATCACTTTCAGAGGGGTTGTAGTCCCGCCATGTCCTTAGAGAAGGGATGAATCGTCCCCGTGGGGGAGGGGGGGTGAAAGGTTGTCAAGAATGTTGTAATGTTGCATATTGCACTGCAGACATGTTTTCGAAGTCGAAATGTGTGTAAATGCCCAAGTGGGGTGGTTTCGTTTACGTCCATTATGCCACCTCCTGAGGCCTTTTAGTGTTCATTCTGAGCGGCGGTGTGTTTGAAATATTTTGCTCATCTAGTTATCCGGCCGCTGTGGCCCAGCGGTTCTAGGCGCTTCAGTCTGGAACCGCGTGACCGCTACGGTCGCAGGTTCGAATCCTGCCTCGGGCATGGATGTGTGTGATGTACTTAGGTTAGTTAGGATTAAGTAGTTCTAAGTTCTAGGGGACTGATGACCACAGATGTTAAGTCCCATAGTGCTCAGAGCCATTTTAAAACCTTGGGAACCTGTGGTTCAAATGGCTCTGAGCACTATGGGACTTAACATCTGAGGTCATCAGTCCCCTAGAACTTAGAACTACTTAAACCTAACTAACCTAAGGACATCACACACATCCATGCCCGAGGCAGGATTCGAACCTGCGACCGTAGCGGTCGCGCGGTTCCGGACTGAAGCGCCTAGAACCGGTCGGTCACACCGGCCGGCTGGGAACCTGTCATAAGCAAGAATGGAGATTGGATTGAAGGCCTGTAAAGATGTTGTTGTTGTTGTTGTTGTGGTCTTCAGTCCTGAGACTGGTTTGATGCGGCTCCCCATGCTATTCTATCCTGTGCAAGCTTCTTCATCTCCCAGTACCTACTGCAGCCTACATCCTTCTGAATATGCTTAGTGTATTCATATCTTGGCCTCCCTCTTCTGTAAAGATATTTTGTAAAATTATTTTCTTAATTTTTTTGTATCTAAGAGTGTGCAGAACTTTTGAAATGACCCTCGAGATTGGAATAATAGAGAATTGTGAAGGTGGTTCGATGAACCCTCTGCCAGGCACGTAAATGTGATTTGCAGAGATGTGGATGTAGAGCCGGCCGGTGTGGCCGTGCGGTTCTAGGCACTGCAGTCTGGAACCGCGTGACCGCTACGGTCGCAGGTTCGAATCCTGCCTCGGGCGTGGATGTGTGTGATGTCCTTAGGTTAGTTGGGTTTAAGTAGTTCTAAGTTCTAGGGGACTGATGACCACTGATGTTAAGTCCCATAGTGCTCAGAGCAATTTTGTTTGGAAAGTCATGGGTTATTGGAAATCCATCAGGTTGATATCTTTTCGAAAAGCGCCACCTCCGTTTATTGTCGCTGTCGTATTCTAGGACGTCCATAGTATTTTTATGGAGCATGAAATTCCACTATCTGATGCCGGAAGCTCTGTTAATTACCTAGTTAACGTTCCAATAATTCAAGCATTTTCGGTCAATTTATATAGAAGAAAAAAGGCTGTTCCGAAAACTTCAGACAAAACCGGTATATTGTTGTGCTTTTACAATCTCACAATGGGTTTGCACAGTTCGTAAGAGCTGCCTACTATTCTGCGCGGAATCCAAACCGCTTGCACATATTGGGTATTTTTTGTGGCGGCGACGACCTCCAGACGGCTAACGTGTGCGACATCAGAGAACTCGCTGAGCTTTGGTGTTAATGTGACATCATTAACCCACCTTACACATCACATTAACTTCTGAGCTCTGGCCTTCTTATGCATGTACGGACACTTTGCTGTTTGGAGCGTCGCCAAGACCGAGGGTGACGTCACAGAGCGCCACGCTTTTGCACCATTACAGAGAAAGGTTGTACGCATCATTGAGCCGAATTTCAACGTTCTGCTTAGCCGTGTGTATTACTGAACAGCTAACCCGGTTCATAGTACAAGTTGCAGGTTGCCTATCTACCGGCTTCCAGGGGCAACAAAACTTTGATTTTCACTATTTTACGTAATTACTGTCCGAATTTTAAAAAAATTAAAATGCCATTAGTTTACTCATTAAGAGGATTAAACATATGTTAAAGGTTTAACACAGTAAAGCAAATATTACAGTTAAAAACTGTGGTAGGCCCCGCGGTCTAGGGTGCTTTGTGACAATCCGCCCCCCCCCCCCCCCCCCCGCCCTGTCGGAGGTTCGAGTCCTCCCCTGGGCATGGGTGTGTATGTTGTTCTTAGCGTAAGTTATTTTAAGTTAGATTAAGTAGTGTGTTAACTGAGGGACCGATGACCTCAGCAGTTTGGTCCCATAGGTCTTACCACAAATTTCCAATTTTTCTTGAGGCAGCGTAACTCATGGCGCGTAAATTACGAAGACTATTCATCCAGCATTTGACAATGAGAGCGCTTAGTGGTTGCCAACAGATTTTAAACATAATTTCAAACCCTTTTGAGATTTTCTCACGCTTACATGCTGAAAGTCAAATATTTAACTCACTAAGTCATTTTTAAAGTAGTCAGGCTTTAGAAGCAGTTTTTTACTTGGGAATGCGATTATGTAAAGAGTCGGGGGTGGTGGTGGGGTTACTGATAACACCCTTTTACGGAACGGGGATGATTTTTTTAAATGTATAATCGTCGTTCGCGCCTGCATATACAGACATAAGCAGTTCAATTAGAGGTTGCCTTGTTAGATTGATGCACTTCAGCAGTGCAGTACGTAAGCTCAGAAATTTACATTTCTGTCATTACATTCTACTCACTATCGGAATAACAGGCGCACATAGGATGTAACTGGCAAAGCACGTTTTATAGTGGTCATCTTCGAAGGATAGCAAATAACGAAATTTTTTTGTGCGTATAGTTGAAGTAGAGAGGATATAAAATGTAGACTGGCAATGGCAAGGAAAGCGTTTCTGAAGAAGAAAAATTTGTTAACATGGAGGATAGATTTAAAAATCACGAAATCGTTTCTTGAAGTATTTGTATGGAGTGTAGCCATGTATGGAAGTGAAACGTGGACGATAAATAGCTTAGACAAGAAGAGAATAGAAGCTTTCGAAATGTGGTGCTACAGAAGAATGCTGAAGATTAGATGAGTAGATCACATAACTAATGAGGAGGTATTGAATAGAATTTGGGAGAAGAGGAGCTTGTGGCACAACTTGACTAGAAGAAGGGATCGGTTGGTAGGACATGTTCTGAGACATCGAGGGATCACCAATGTAGTATTGGAGGGCAACGTGGAGGGTAAAAATCGTAAAGGGAGACCAAGAGATGAATACACTAAGCAGATTCAGAATGATGAGGGCTGCAGTAGGTACTGGGAGATGATGATGCTTGCACAGCATAGAGTAGCATGGAGAGCTGCATCAAACCAGTCTCAGGACTGAAGACCACAAAAACAACATGCAATACAGTGCGAAGAATACCTGGTGAAATCTGTGAGTTCGGGTTGAGTGGCCCTCCACAACGAACGCGCCTCGCCACGCACAAACGTGCGGCTCTGAGCACCGTACAGCGGCGCAGGGTGTTCGTAGGTGCACAGAAATGTTCCCTGCGCGCGCGCCTATAACAATGGAAAACGAGAAACGCCGTCCAAACAGCGCCGCGCAAGAACGAACCATTTCCTTTGATGTATCGACAAAGCGCGGAACTTCATTTGTTGCGCAAAGTAGCGCTGTTTGGCTTCCACACCGCGGCGATACCACACTGAGCCGAACCGCTTTCGTTGTCGCGCCGGTGTGGACACGGCTTTATACAGGATTCGAGATCTCGTACACAGAGCCGCCACCTCTGGGAAAAGCGTCTAGTCTAACCCGACTGGACATCGACTCGAACTGAGATAACGGATACGGGTGCGTCGTTCTATGCTGTTTCATTAATCGTAGTAGTTAGGTGGCGAGTGCCCCATTGGAGTGCCTCAGCCGCAAAGTTACTAGATGTTTTTAAGTCTTAGTTTATCTTGCTGAAAGACCTCGAAAATAGGGCACAGCCAATGGCCTTAATATGTCCAAAAGGTAACGGCTGCTGTGCAAGTTATGGCTACGTGAACCAGGGGACGTAGCGTAATGTACTCAGTGACATACTATACCATAACACCACTGGGGCCCTTATGACTAAGGTAATCTGGTAATTTTCGTTGTCCTGGGAGGTTAGAATAATATTCCGTAGTTATTTTGTTCCTTCTCTGAATAAAGTTACTTAAGATATTTCAAAGCGCCTTGGCCCATATATTTTGCCGGTGACGTCGCTTTCGCCTTCTGTGGACCTGAAGAACTGGCTTCTGTCTACTGTCTCGTTTGTTCTCTTGATTCTGCTATGTAGCGGTGAAGCCATGCTCCATCCTTTGTCCCAAACGCGCAAAGAAAATCACTTTTGTTTTTACGATATGCTACGAAACACTATTCGGAAATGTACGATTCGTTTGTGAACTGCCGTGACCAGGCGCGACGGTCTTCTAACATAAAGCTTTCTTCATGCAAAATGTGCGAAAACTTTCATGTGAAATTCATGAAACGTTGGCGCATTCGCGCATTTTCGTACGCCCATCTTCCCGGTTCATATCATGCACTATTTCCATCATTTCTGCTCTAGCTGCACTTTTCGCGGTTCTTATCGGGGGTCGCAGTGGAGGCCTTCCCAACATCATTTTAATAAGTCAGCACATTTCTTCACGGTGGAAACTGAAGGAAAAGAGTCACCATGCACATTTATGAACCTCGGATGAATTTCAGTCTCTTACCTGGGATCCACGCACGTTATCTTGCTCAGACAAATGCTTAAGCAAGCTGCCCGTCTCCAGTATTTTTTGACAGCACTAGTTTGTCAAACTTTCAATATATTAAAGAGATCGTCACACATGCATTAATGTCAGTTGGTAATACGATTTCACAAGGTTAACATCCCGATCATCTGAAACGAAGCGAGTGCCGTATTTATATTGGCTGTATCTGGCAAGAAACAGCGACAAAGAGGAAACAGCTCCGAGAAAGGCTGAAAAAAAAGAGTAACTTGTCGCATGTTAATTTAGTGACTGAAATCGGATGGCAGTCTGTTCTTCCTCAGGAGCCTAAAGCAGGGAAGGCAGTGATGTTAGACGCTGGTTCTGTAGCGAAGTCGACGTTCTCACTCGGGAGTCGTGCCATGGGCTTCAAGTCGGGTCTCTAGAGGCCAGTCCAATTTAAGAACGTTATTGTCCACAAACCATTCCCTCTTAGATGCTCCGTCTCCGAAATGGTCCTCTACTGTGCAGTAAGCAGTGCCGTAAAATGTGTTAGTATTCTTCCGAATGTAACGTTTTCTTAGGCCCCATAAGGAGACCTCACCCCTTACCACGAAGAAAGCCCTCATAGCATAACACCATCTCCTCTGTATTTCACTGTTGGCGCTGCATGTAATGGCAGGTCGCATTCTCGGGCATTCACTAAACCCAAACCCTTCCATCCGATTGCCACAGGGTATAGCATGATTCATCACTCCAAATCATTCATTTCCAGTCATCCATTGCGCAGTAGTATCGCTCTTTACACCGCCTCAAGCGCCACTTAAGACTACAGAAATGTGTAGCTGATGAAGAGCTGACTCGACCATCCTGACCCATTCCTTTTATCTCCCTATGCACAGTCATTGTGCTACCTGGAATGCGGGTAGCACTTTGGAACTTACGAGTGATTCCTTCCGCTGATTCATGCGATTTGCTACATCTAGGCCTACTTTGCTACATCTAGGCCTACCCTCTGCGGTGCCCGACTATCCCTGTCACCTACGTGAGATTTGGCTATTCTTGCTTTGGTTTACTTGTGATTGTGTCTCCACGTTTCTACTTCACAATAACATCACCAGTAGTCTACTTCGACAGCTTTAGAAAGGTTGAAATGACGCTATTGGATTTGTTACTCACGTGACATGGGGAATCACTGACGCCGCTGCTCTCGGTAATTAAGTGAAGGTCGTCGGCCACTGCGTTGTCCATGGTGAGAGTAATGCCAGAAATGTGGTATTCTCGGCACACTCTTAACACTGTGCATTTCAGGATATTGAATTCTCTAACGATTTCGCCGGCCGCGGTGGCCGTGCGGTTCTGGCGCTGCAGTCCGGAACCGCGGGACTGCTACGGTCGCAGGTTCGAATCCTGCCTCGGGCATGGGTGTGTGTGATGTCCTTAGGTTAGTTAGGTTTAAGTAGTTCTAAGTTCTAGGGGACTTATGACCTAAGATGTTGAGTCCCATAGTGCTCAGAGCCATTTGAACCATTTTTTTCCGAAATGGAATGCCCCATGCGTCTAGCTCCAACTACTGTTCCACGTTAGAAGTCTGTTAATTCCCGTCGTGTGGCCTTAACCACACCGGAAACCTTTTCACTGGAATCACCTGAGCGCAAATGACGGCTCCTCCAATCCACTGCCTTTATATATGTGTAAATCGCTATTCCATGGTTTTTGTCACCTCACCTCAATGTAAAGTACAGGCTTTCGTGTAAAAATAAAATTGCTAAGAAAAGCCTATTTGTGTTATTTTTATTTCAAAACGGTACTTAAAAAAAATTACACGCTTCGTAGATATGAGGGGCTCTTCATAGCCAACTACAAAAATGGTTCAAATGGCTCTGAGCACTATCAGACTTAACATCTGAGGTCATCAGTCCCCTAGAACTTCTACTTAAACCTAACCGAAGGACATCACACACATCCATGCCCGAGACAGGATTCGAACCTGCGACCGTAGCAGTCGCGCGGTTCCAGACTAAAGCGCCTAGAACCGGCATAGCCAACTACAGGACGGATTAACTTGCATTTTGACGGGGAACCCGTTGTAAGTTAGTGTTTTTTTTTGGGTGGAGGGGGGGAGACTGACATAGCGCGGTGGCCTATGGGCGAAATCTAAATTGAGAACTTTTTCTAGAAGGTTCGTACAGTGTTTAAATGGCCAGTGCGAGTGTAGCAGTGTGCACGCGTGAGGATTCGGCCAGTACAGAGGGCGCTGCATGTATAATGCGGCGCTGCGGCCCGACAGCTTAGCGCGCGGCAAACGAGGTGTCCCCCCCGCCCCCTCCCCTCTCCAGCCACACTCATCGCCGCCACGGCTGCCCTCGTTTCCAGAGAATCCTCACAACGCCGCCAGACACTTCTCATCAACATCGCGTCACTGCAAGGCTGCTAGTCGTCACTGCACACAGCGCTGAGCGCACACACCCTGCCCCCGCACCACCCCCCCCCCCTCTCTCTCTCTCTCTCTCTTTGCAACTACGACGGAGTCCCTACCAAATCCTAGACTGCTACTGTTATTCCTTGTATCTCACTCTGAGGCAAAGCTGGCTTCCCATTCTCTCATTCCTCAAGAATGAACAATGTTAATCTGAAATGGGTTCAAACAAAATGCCAACTTTAGAATACTGAGCACGAATGATTGCCAAGTACGACCAAACAATGATCAGAACCTCTCCCAACATCCTTCATGAGTATAGCAAGTGCCGTCAATGTCAGTGTCGCTTGTGAGCGTACTTTCACGAGAATTACAGACTAATATCGCTAATGTCCGACTATTGAGGGACTCTTTAGGTTATTTATCCTAACGAGGGGACCTTACCGAGTGGCCGTCTTCTGATTTCGCCGTAAGTACACGTTTTGAAAGCCATTTCCCGGCCATCAGTTTCCCAAAGCAAGACGATGCAATTAAAATAAAAATAAGTTTGAAGATAAGATGATTTCTTGGCTCAAATGGCTCTGAGCACTATGGGACTTTACAGCTGTGGTCATCAGTCCCCTAGATCTTAGAACTACTTAAACCTAACTAACCTAAGGACATCACGCACATCCATGCCCGAGGCAGGATTCGAACCTGCGACCGTAGCAGTCGCGCGGTTCCGGACTGCGCGCCTAGAACCGCGAGACCACCGCGGCCCGCTAAGATGATTTCTGATCGCTGTTAAGTATAAAACTCCTTTAGCTTATAAAATTATTCGTCAGTAGTAGAGTGCATAATGCGGTCTTTACTGACACATAAAGGGGAAAAGTTTGCAAAAATCGCGAAAATTTCTAGACCTATTAATTTTGAAATTTTTACAAAATATTGTAATAAAAGCTCGGACGGGCATAGGGTACAAACAATTTAAAAAAAAAACCGTATATACAACATGGTGCTGTTTAGTTTTCTTTTTCGCAATCCGTTTTACCAGAAAACTGAGTATTACGAATCTTGTATTTCTGAATCGTCCGAGAATTTGTAATGTTACCCGTTCGTAGGTGAAGACTATTCGAAATAATGTCATTGACACTACTGTCCTCACAGAACCAGAACCTGGAGAGGTCTATGTACCATTGATGCCAACCGATTTACGTATTCATTTTAAGTGACTTCAGTTGCTAACCATGGTTTCGTTTGCGATAACAATAAACAAGGCCCAAAGTCAGGCACTTAAATGTGTTGGAATTGATTTACGATCATAGTGCTTTTCGCATGATCAATATTAATGTTGCTCTTCACGAATCGGTAGCTCAGAAAACTAGTTCATTCTCTCACGACACAGTGTGCAAAAACCTAATAATGTTGTATATTCTAAAATTTTATAATTATATTGTGTACAATTTCTAAAAAAAATTACACTTGATAAAAACCCAAAACTGAAACAGAGGAGTGTTTCACTCGTATTCTATATGATTTATTATAATGTCGAAATCCACACCTTCAAAGTGAGTGGAGTCGCCACGACGAGTCGAAATTTGCATCCTGACACAATTTCCAGGCATATGCTAATTCCAATACATATTTAGCAGTTACGAAGCATTGTGGGTTCGCTAATAGATTTATAATCGTGATGTTGCTGGTTCGAATCTCGCCAGTAACAACCTTTTTATCTTTATTTAAATGTCATATTTATCAAGAAATTGAAATGTTAATTCGCAGATACAGAAATAAAATTTTTAATACAGGTAACATCATTATATTCGAATTGTTATAAATTAGATGTTGATACAGACCTGCGAAATGCCGTTTTGTTAAATCAAAGAAATTATATTCATCAATTATTCTGTTCAGTCTCTAGAAATTAAAAAAGTATTTTCTTTTCTGTTTGATGTTTTACATTTATGTACCAAATTTTGTTATGGAAACTTGCATTTTCAAGAGAATGGTAATTAAAAATAAAAAGTTATTCTTACTAAAAATTGTGAGTTAATGTTTGTTAAGTAACATTTGCTTTCCGGTATAACGTGATATGGCTCCAAATGTTTCTTTTTATTAGCAATCACGCTACTTTGAAACGAATGACACACTGTGGCTGTTCACTTCCAAAATCACACACACAAAATCGAAATTACAGTAACTGTCGTCATACTTCCTCCTGCGTCTGTTAATGGCATGTCATGATACATGTGAAATATCGCATTTCGTACTTACCTTTAAGACCATGCTGACCGGGAAACACAAATCACAAAAAATAAATTACAATTTAAAAAAAAAAAAAAAACGAACTGCACCCTATAGACCTAACCTTCAGACTGTTTGTTGCTGAATAAAAATAAATGAGTCACGTAGTAGGCTGCGATTCGGCTGCCATCTACCCCTCTGGCATAGTAACAACAGTTACTCGCCGGCCCGCTAGGTGTCACTACAGTGTATCTCTAATTGTAAGGTGGTTGACGCTCGAGGGGTTTGCGGCGAGCTGGGGAAGCAAACCCGGCCCCTAATGTACAGCCAAGGGGTGAGGAACCGTGCGAGGGAAGGAAGGCCGAATGCCTCTGCTTCGTGCTTCGCGAACGCGTTAAGTCGCGCACGGATGCAAAGAACGCTTGAATGATATTAATCAAAACTGAAATCGTTTTATCCATTGGCATGTTTAATAAATGTTCTGACTGCAACAATTACGTACTGTTATTACAAGGAAAGCAAGCAGTACGAAATAGAGTGAAGTACAACGCGGCACTCACAGTACTGTCAGCTATGTAACGCTGGCTGCAACCAAAAACAAATGACTACCGGCCGAACCATTCCGACGTCTGCCGATACAGCACTAGGGAGCCGATCGGCCCACACACATTGTTTCTTTTCTTACAAGGCAAGGGGAACTCCCCATCGCACCCCTCTCAGATTTACTCGTATGATGGCTCAATGGTTACCCCGTCAAAAACTGATCACGGATTAAGCATGTAAACAGGAAGGAGGTGTACTGGACTGTGAAAACAGAAGCAAACAGAAACAGTGAACGGTTCAAGCTCAGGATGTGCAGCATCGAGCTTATGTCTGTAGCCACGGCGTCGTGGTTCTTTAGTGACGGTGTTGAACTGCGAAGGGGGAGATCCGTGTTCGAAACTCTCTAGTCCCCCAATTTATTTGTTTATTTTTTTCACAAAATTATGAACTGCGCGTCCGGTCATTGGCGTGTCTGTCCACTGTATTCAAATTTGTGTCTGTGTCATGATGTAACGTTTGTTTGCAACAACGAGGTGAGAGGAAGGGACCTCCACCCGTACGTAGCTCCTGTTTGTTCTACGCAAGTACCACCACATGCTATGACCCTTACGTTCCGTTTTTTAAGTTTTGACTCTTGAATTCCTTTGCAGTAACATAGTTCACACCCGTTTATTTGTTGCTTTCATTTTGTGAGAAGTCTATACGGCATCTCTCCTGCTCTCATTATTCATCACATTTACTTGCGACGGTAATATATTCTTACCAAATGACTCGCATTCTATCAGTAATGTATGGTGTGACAGTTGCCAAGACTACAGAAGGAGAAAAGATACGTCCGCAACCGGACGAGAGTTCACAATACAGAGTGTACATAAAGACCGGGAACACTCTCAATTATTTATTGCACAAGAACTAAACATTGTACAGCTGTCACAAATATTACACTTTGAAGAGAAACTCTGAAAGTGGTGCTTTTTTATTACAAACATTCGATATGCGAACCATGTGTGACCCAGCAGACGTCAATGCCGTAATCCAATTCTTGCCATACCCGTCCCAGCTTGGCATCGTCGACTGTGGCAGTCGCTTCCCGTATTCTCTCCCGGAGTTCTGATACATTACGTGGTAGAGGCGGTACATACACCAGATCTTTAATGTGTCCCCAGAGAAAAAAGTCACACGGAGTGAGATCTGGTGATTGGGGAGGCCATTTCATGGAACAGAACAGCTCTCCCCTTCTGTAGCACGGCCGATCCATCGATGCGGCAGCTCCGCGTTCAGGTACCCACGAACTTCACGATGAAAATTGGGTGGAGACCCTTCCTACTGAAAGATGAACGGAGAGTCCCATTGCATTTGAGGCATCAGCCATTGCTGCAACATGTCCAAGTAGGATTATTCAGTGACAGTGCTTTCGGCGAAGAAGAATGGCCCGTACAGTTTTCGACGTGACAAGGCGCGAAAGCATTTACCTTTGGGGAATCACTCTCAATTTCAGTGCACTTGTGTGGATGCTTCCCAGATTGGACAATTATGCCTGTAATTAGTGTGAAAAGTGGCTTCGTCGCTAAAAATTAAGCGATCAACAATGCCATCCCCATCCTCATCCAATTATTGCAACTGTGAACAAAACTCAAAACGCTTGTCTTTGTCGTCGTTGAGCTTCTGCACTAGCTCCAGTTTGAATGGATTCATAGACAGCTTCTGTCGCAGGACTTTCCACACTGTCATTGGAGCCATTTCGAGTTCACGGGATGCACGGCGCACCGATTTCTTACCGAGCGAGGTGGCGCAGTGGTTAGACACTGGACTCGCATTCGGAAGGACGACGGTTCAATCCCGCGTCCGGCCATCCTGATTTAGGTTTTCCGTGATTTCCCTAAATCACTCCAGGCAAATGCCGGGATGGTTCCTCTGAAAGGGCACGGCCGACTTCCTTCCCCATCCTTCCCTAATCCGACGAGACCGATGACCACGCTGTCTGGTCTCCTTCCCCAAACCAACCAACCAACCGATTTCTTTGGACTCGTGAATGTCTCTCGAACGTGCTCCACATTCACTTCACTCACACTGGGACGTCCGCTTCTCTTTGCCGGGCACAAGCAACCCGTCGTAATGAATTTGTTGTGCCAGTGGTAAATGGCCTTCCTTGTTGGTGGCTTCTTACAGTACTTGGTTCTAAACATCCGTTGAGCAGCTGTAGCACACTCGTTTTTCTCGAACTCCAACACACAGAAAGCTTGCTCTGCATCTGAACTCACCATGTTTGTGACTAGCGCTGACAATCGGCAAATTACCAAACTATGCTGTGGTGGTATACATGAAAAAAAACTTTCAGGGTTTCTCTTCAAAATGGCATATATATGATATTTGTACGATGTTTGGTTCTTGTGCAATAAATAATTGAAAGTGTTCAAATGTTCAAATGTGTGTGAAATCTTATGGGACTTAACTGCTAAGGTCATCGATCCCTGAGCTTACACACTACTTAACCTAAATATCCTAAGGACAAACACACACACCCATGTCCGAGGGAGGACTCGAACCTCCGCCCGGGGCCAGCCGCACAGTCCATGACTGCAGTGCCTTAGACCGCGCGGCTAATTGCAAGTGTTCCCGGAATTTATGTACACCCTGTATATGGGGCACGAAAGAGATTCGAACACGAAATCCAACACCGTGAGCACACAATCACGACGCCGTGATCCTTGCAATTTGCGCGATATTGCACATCTTAAGCATGGACCGTTGACCGTTACTATTTTGCTTCTTTCTTTCATTGTTCAGTATACATTCTTTCTCTTTTCACGTTTGATCTGTGTTCAAAATTTGATGTGCTATCCACTGGGCCATTTTCCCACTAAATCTGAGGAGGTGCAATGGGGAGTTTCCCTTGTTAGAATGCAAATAAACCAAACTTATTTTTATGACACCACCTCGATGCCCCTGGGTGCTGCGACGCACAGTTTGAAAATCTGACTTACACAGCGTTTCGACATTGCGTGATCTCGAACGCTCAGACCCGCACGAAAATATTGTTTTAGAATATAAATCACTCAACTGAAAAACAGTGGTATGAGCCATTCGCATGCAAAAGTACGTGTCTCACCACTAGAGATGTTTGAATGATTAACTGTTCTAAGTCTAAGAGTGGAACTTCGGCAGCGCGAAGAAACAAAATACCGATACAACATGACCAAAAACACACACATTGCAAAGTTGTGATTTATTGCTGTATTTCCCTGTGCGTAAAGTAATTACCCTGTATGAGTAATAATCACTTTCTCCAGAGCTGATAGTGTTGCACAGCTACTCAAAGTGCAGGAGTGGGATTTCAATAAAGTGATCAAGTGTGGCGGGGCAGCATGCATTCCTGGCTAAAGCCAGTTTTTCACATTCGACATCATTTCTGTATTCAAGCAGCGCAGTATCAAAACGCCAGCAGTAATTACATTTTCAAACGTGGCATATGACAATGGACTGGTTGAAAGCATAAATGATGTTGAATGTGAAAATTTGGGTTTGGTTAGATGTGGATATTGTTCTATTCCACTTTGCTTCGACCTATTCGTTGAAATGTCCCACCCGCCCTTCGAAGATTGAAAACCTGTCAACACTATCAGATCAGTAGAAAAGGTTTGTTTTTCACACAGCATAATTATTTAAGTAGAGGGAAATATAATAAAAAGCCACGACGGTGAAATGCTGTATTTATTAAGTATTCGCATTTGCGAGTGTGTATAACCATCAGCAGTAGATTGGAATGACGACAGTGAAAATTTGTTCCGGAACCGGGACTCGAACCCGGATTTTCCGCTTTTGGCGATCGGTCGCCTTACCATTTGGGTATCCGTGCACGAACCATGGCCAGACGCAGACTTCCATATGTCGTCAACCGTGCGTCTACAACCTACACTCACACATCCATTATGTGTATTCCCGCATGATGAAGACGTTTTGCTTGAAATTCACTTGCCTGGTGTCGCGGGTAAATACGATATTGCGGTGCCTCTGTTATTCCGAATTACGATTCAAAGTTCCTTCTTTGGACATGCATTCCTTTGGACATGAATATATGTCCAAAGGAACTCACCGAGCGGGGTGGCGCAGTGGTTAGACACTGGACTCGCATTCGGGAGGACGACGGTTCAATCCCGCGTCCGGCCATCCTGATTCAGGTTTTCCGTGATTTCCCTAAATCACTCCAGGCAAATGCCGGGATGGTTCCTCTGAAAGGGCACGGCCGACTTCCTTCCCAATCCTTCCCTAATCCTATGAGACCGATGACCACGCTGTCTGTTCTCCTTCCCCAAACCAACCAACCAACCAACCAAAGGAACTTTGCATCGTAATTCAGAATAACACAGGCATTGCAATATCGTGTTGAAATATTGTGTTTTTGGTCTTATGATATTGATATTTTTATTCTTCGCGTTACGAAAGTACCTGTCTTAGACCCCGAATAGATGGTCGTTCAAATGTCTCATATGATAAGACGCGCAGTTTTGCATGCGGACGACTCAGACCACTGTTTTCGGGATAAGCGACTTGTACTCTAAGCACATTTTCGTGCGGGTCTTAGCATTCGGGGTTACACGCTATTAGTGTCCTGATGGCAGATTTTTTAAATATGGCCGACCGGAGTGGCCGAGCGGTTCTAGGTGCTACAGTCTGGAACCGCGCGACCGCTGCGGTCGCAGGTTCGAATCCTGCCTCGGGCATGGATGTGTGTGATGTCCTTAGGTTAGTTAGGTTTAAGTAGTTCTAAGTTCTAGGGGACTGATGACCACAGATGTTAAGTCCCATGAACCGTTTTTTTTTTTTTTTTCGGGACGTGAACCTTAGGGCGGGAATGGCTGGTGGGCGAAGGGATATGGAGTCTTCATCAAGGGGTGTTGAAATCGAAAGAAGGTGATGAACTTTTTTTCCTCTTTCTTGTGTCTGTGTCCTGCATCGGCTTAGAGTCGGCATGGTTATTGACGGCTTTGGCACGGATAATGTAAGAGCTGTGAGCTGTCACCGATCCTCTTTAAGCTGTATCTAGGAGCAGTCCTTCAGACTTGGCATAGAAAATGCTAGGTTATGGGAGTGACAGTAGAAGACAGCAAGATATTTAGCCTGTACTTTGCAAATGACTAGATTTTTACTACTAGAAGATAAAAGTTATCTGAGCTATATGATAAGACCGAATAAGGCTGGCCTGAAGATCAACATGAGTGAGTGCTTGGCCGCTGGAAATCGAAATGTAAATAATTTGGGTGTAGATCGAGAAGTAATTGTAGGTGTGGAAAGTCAAAATATGTTGGGGTATTATTTAACAAAAACGGCCCAAGTAATGCTGAAATCACAAGTAGAATTAATAAAGGACGACCTGTAACAAGGGCAATGAACACTGTTCTGTGGAACAAACAGATAAGAACAACAACGAAGGAGAGAATCCATGTTACTGTAATCCCGGATGTAGTTTTGTACGAAGCAGAAGCCTGGGACATTAGCAGCAATAATAATAATTTATTATTATAATGATTGTTGCCCTTTAGGAGAGCGATTGAACTTGAAATCGTACTTTAATCTCCGGATGTTTTTCTACTTTGCTTCCCAAAAACTCTTCATCCTCTCAGAATGCTCCTTCTTCCGTTCTTCTGTCCATTTTTTACCAGGCTGGCGCGATGTTCTTTCCTCAAGCTTCACACTTGTGATTTTATTCCGGCAATCAGTGCGGTCTTCGAGATTTTTTATGTTGATCTGCTGCAGATCCCTCTGGACTTCTTTCAGCCATTAATAATAATAATAATAATAATAATAATAATAATAATAAAATGTTTGTCACTGAGATAGGTTACTTAACACAAAGCTCAAGCTATACTAGGATGGATAGGATAGCAAATCACGTAATCCGACAAAGAATGAAAATGTATAGGGATATCTGTGACGATATCCAACAAAAACAGGTCATGTGGCTTGGCCATGTGAATAAGATGAATGAAGACAGGATACCAAATAGGATACTGTGGTGGACAGGATACCAAATAGGATACTGTGGTGGATACCATCCCAGCGGAAGAAAATGGGTCGCCCACGACGCAGCTGGCAAAATCATATGGAGGGGGGATACCCTGTACCCCAGCCTATAGTGTTATTGATGTGAAAGTGAGCGAACGTTTTCTAAATGTTTGCGAATCGTGTAACTGAGGCGGGAATTGGGTACCACCCGGGCATTCACCTAGTTAGATGTGGGAAACCGCCTAAAAATCCACATCCAGGCTGGCCGGCACACTGACCCTCGTTGGTAATCCGCTGGGAGGATTCGATGAGGGGCCGGCGCGCGTACCCGTCCCGGAAGCGGTGCTTCGATGTGCACAGTTATCGGAGCGGATCGGAAGAAAATGATTAACAACCTTCGAAATTCCGCGCAGTCAAATTGCAAATTTCAAACTCGCAGTTATTCGTTAGACGACTTCTAATGGAGAAGCTAGTAAAACGTGTGGTTGGACGAACCCAGTGTGGCGTTGTGTCACATAAAGAATAATCTGCAAATTACTGTTCCATTAAGAAAATCCTACATACGGCCAAAAACTGGAAAACATCCGGAACTTGAGCTAGGTTTCTTCCTTTGTACTATCATAAAAGAAAAGATTCGCAGGTTTATGGGCAGAAAAGGCCGCTCTATCCGATGAAGTACTTCACTAGCACATACTGCCGGAAGGTGTTGCCGTGAAACTCGTCAAGTATCAGAGGCACGTAAACCAAAAGCGGCAGTGGCACTCACGCTTTACACTGGATCGACAACGCCGACGAGCTGCCCGTCTTTTCAAGACTTGCCAAGCAATACGACAGTGGACTACACACATCAACAAACCTTTTCCATCACCCCTATATGTCGTGCAGGTGTGTTGTTGTTATGACTGTTCCTGTGCCGCTGTGAAGATCACCACTCAGTTGTTTGTAAACATACACACAGTTATCGTGAGCGCTACGTATGGGTAGAACGCAGCACTCGACTGTATTACACAGCATTTCAGTTGAAAGTAAAACACCATGTCTGTGGAACTGTAGAGTGAACCTCCATCATGCCACGAAGGACAGTCGCCACCAATGATTAGCTCCGCGCCATCACGCTAGGCACAGGCTTCTCACCCTAGGAAGTTGCTAGATGTATGCACCGAAGTTAAAGTAATATGGTGCGGACACGGAATCGTTTCCATTTGACAGATGGTGTTGGAGGCTTACACCACACAGGCCGTCCACATTCGACATGTGCACATAATGATCGCTATCTTCGGCCTCTGAGGCAAAAGAACGATGGGCTAAGTGTTCCAGAGCTGAATTCGGCGTTCGAAAAGGCTACAGGACGTCATTCGTCACGTCAAACAGTTAAGAGACGATTACATGATCCAGATCTCCATTCTCAACGACCATGACGAGCACTGCTTCGTACACTACAACACCATGGACTCAAATATGGCCAAGAAAGAATGCAGAATGGACGCCGCAGGATTGTCGTCAGGTGTTGTTTACGGACGAAACTCGGATCTATTTTTTCGCTGATAATCGCGGACAATGTGTTTGGAGAGAACCCGGTAATATCGAACGCCTCCAACACTGTGTCCCACATGTGCAACAAGGTGGTCGTGGAGAGATGTACTGGAGTAGCACATTACATGGGACCACCGTACACCTCTCGCGGTTGTTGAGGGCAGTCTCTTTGCGCTGCGGTACAGGGACGAGATTCAAGAACCAATAGTGTGACTGTATCGCCAACTTTTTGTTCACAATTTGATCTTGATGGACCATGACTCACGGGCTCGTCGTGCTGTTCTCGTGAAAATGTGTCGGATCGATTGAAACGAGCTGTGTTTGGATGTCGACAACGGCCACGTGCTCTGCGCACGTTACACCGTATCGCCACTGAAGAATGGGACGATTTGCTGATCTCATCTATGATATTCCACGATGGATTCCAGCCTGCATCCGAGCAAGAGTACGTTGCTCAGTAGTGCTGTGAAAATCCCCCCCGTGGGAAACAGGCAGTTCTATCGTTACAAAATGGTTCAAATGGCTCTGAGAACTATGGGACTTAACATCTTAGGTCATCAGTCCCCTAGATCTAAGAACTACTTAAACCTAACTAAGCTAAGGACATCACACACATCCATGCCCAAGGCAGGATTCGAACCTGCAACCGTAGCAGTCCCGCGGTTCCGGACTGAAGCGCCTAAAACCGCACGGCCTTATCGTTACACTTTTTTATTTATTTGGTCATCTGGATACATTGCAAATGAATATGTACGCATGTTTCAGAGCCAATTTTTGTTTTCTTTATTGTGTATTTCGCAGTAAAGAGGTAATGCAAAACTTTTATTGATTTATGTGTAAAGAGGTGAAAAAATCTCACTAAGAAAAACTGGAAGAGAAAAACTAAGAATTACCGTCTTGTTTGCAATTGTCGTAGGAGGAGGAAAGCTGTGCTCCAATATTATTCTGAACTGTAACTTTGTCCAAGGAAAATTCGATTAACTGAAGCTTTCGAAACCGCTTCGCCAACCCAACGCAAACTGTGACCTTTCAGCTTAACTTAGACGTAAGACTGCACTACAGATCAGTATGTCATGACAGCCTACATTCCTAAAAATAATATAGACGCAAAAAATATTCAAGTGTTCTCTTCCTGCTTAAGCATGTATGACGTCACACTCTTCATCTTCATGACGTCAAACGGCGGAGCTGACATCCGTTATCGGTAGGTTCACTTGACCCGGAGAATATGCCTTCACAGTTAGTGATTCGTTGCCAAGAAAATGCTAAATGACAAAAACATCAATGATGAACTGGCTAGCTACTGTTTGGAGTCGCTGACCTTGTTCGCTGCTCGAGAAGAGAGCTTTGCCAGTGTTGAATGCCTTTAGAGGTCACTTCAGACCTGAAATAAAGATTTTTCTGAACAGTTGAACTGCACATGTTGGCCATATGTGGTAATAAAATATAGAATAATAAATTTAAAACAATATTGCGGACTGAATTATGATTACAGTGCCTGTCCAGTCTTTGAAATAAATTGTCATAAAGAAGGAACGAGCTACGAGACAGCAGTAGTCGTCTGTTATGTCACAGGTGAAATATATGTTATCTGTTCGCTATCTCCTGTCTTGGTTGAAGACTATCGACCAGAACTTGAGACAGTAATGTTTATCGACCAACAGTGACCTTCAGAGATATTCATCACGTTGCATTCAAAGTACAGTCGGTTCTCTGTATCTTTAATGCACATTATCTGCAGAGAAATCTTGTTAACATATCTTCAAGAAATGCTTGTGGTTAATAGCTAACAATCAAGGTCACAGTTGTCCCCCCCCCCCCCCCCCCAGGAACTACCCACTTTCCTGCTGCCTGACCCAGTATACTCGCATGCAGCGTCTGCTTATCGTCCCAAATTTAGCATTTCATTTATTCTTGTGGCTGGAAGCTGTTCTTGCCACCACATCGACAGTTAAGCTGGTCGGAACCAAGTTTTTACGACTATCTGGTTGGACAAAGACGGATGAACATAGCCGATTTTTTTCTTCCAAATTTAATTGTCTATTTCGGACGCTGACAACAATCTCAAGTCTTGGAAGTGAGAAAACGCAGTTGTAGGGTGCACGATACAAGAGGTTTCAGACCGCCTCCATGTTCTAATGAGAGTGGCTACTGCCGACCGGCTCATTTTTTTCTGTAATGGAAAAGGTCTGTTCCGTCATACACACTGCCTCGCGAGAGCAATTGAGAAACTGCCTGAGCAGATAGACAGCGAAATTTTTACTCAAGCCTCTGAAGTGTCGTCACATCAAAAGGCATCCACCAGGTAGAGACCCCACACTAAGTATACACTAACGGAAAAAAATTGCAACACCAAGAAGTTGTGCGACACAAACGAAACTTTATAGGCACGTTTCTACACCTGAAAGATGAGGTCTATTCGGATTTCGCCCGAGTCGCATAAGAGTGACGGTAATAGCGAAACTCAAGGCTGCTTTAAAGACACGTGGTAACGGTTGTGAGCTTTAGTTACCCTTGATATTCGACGTGGTGAGTTGATGTTAGTCAAGAATGCATTTAAGGTGACAAAGACGCCATTATCAACACCTCACTGAGTTTGAACGAGGTCGTGTAACATGGTTACGAGAAGCTGGATGTTCCTTCTACGATACTGCAGAAAGACTTGGCAGGAATGTAGCCACGATACAAAATTACTGGCAGTGGCGATCACGAGACTGTACGGTCACAAAAATACCGCGCTCTGGACGCCCACGTGGCACTGCCAAGAGGGAATACCATCGTGTTCGGCGTATGACTCTCGCGCATCGTGCTGCATCTTCAGCAACAATTGGCCCCACAGTGATACAACTAGTTCCTACGATCGGTCACTTCAAGGACCGCTCCTAACTAGACGCCGTGTAGTGTGCATATCACTAATCCCAAAACCACCGCCGCCTTTTGTGACTTCGGTTGTGTCAAGCGAGAGCTCATTGAAGTGTAGGGTTGAGGACTGTTGTGTTTACTGATGAAATCTGGTTCTGCCTCGATGCCAGTGATGCCCTCGTATTGGTTAGGAGAAGACTAGGTAAGGCCCACAACCAACCTGTCTGTGTGCTAGACTAACTGGAGCTGCCCATGGAGTTACGGTCCAGGGTGCGATTTCGTATGACAGAAGGGGCAGTCCCGTGATTATCCCGCACCCTAACTGCAAAATTGCACGTCAGTCACGTGATTCGACATGTCATGCTGTCACTCATCAACAGCATTTTAGGGAGTGTTTTCCAACAGGATAACGCGCGCACACACAGCGCTGTTGTAACCCGACAAGCTCCACAGCGAGAGAGCCGGCCGCCGTGGCTGATCGGTTCTAGGCGCTTCAGTCTGGAACCACGAGACCGCTGCGGTCGCAGGTTCGAGTCCTGCTCGGGCATGGATGTGTGTGATGTCCTTAGGTTGGTTAGGTTTAAGTATTTCTAAGTTCTAGGGGACTGATGACCTCAGATGTTAAGTCCCATAGTGCTCAGAGACATTTGAACAACAGCGTGTCGACATGTTGCCTTGGCCTGCTCGTTCACAAAGTCTGTCTCCAGTCGAGCACATACGAGACATCATAGGAAGAAAACTCCAGCATCATCCACAAGCAGCATTAATTGCTCTGTGTTGACCGACAAATGTCACAGGCGTGAAACACTATCCCACAAACTGACATCCGGCAATTATACAACACAATGCATGCACTTTTGCATGATTGCATTCAACATTCTGCCGGTTATACTATTTGTTAATGTACTAGCATCTCACATCTGCAATTGGCTTATCTCGAACATACATTAACCTGTGATATTGCAATGTTAATCACTTAAATATGTTCAAAAATGGTTCAAATGGCTCTGAGCACTATGGGACTTAACATCTGTGGTCATCAGTCCCCTAGAACTTAGAACTTCTTAAACCTAACTAACCTAAGGACACCACACACATCCATGCCCGAGGCAGGATTCGAACCTGCGACCGTAGCGGTCACGCGGTTCCAGACTGAAGCGCCTGGAACCGCACGGCCACACCGACCGGTTTTAAATATGTTACCCAGACGAACGTATTCCGAAATTTCATTACTCTACATTAATTATTTTTTGGTGCTGTGATTTTTGTCCGTCAGTATATTTATCGCTGCGAATTTTATTTTATTTATTTCTGATAGTTTACAGAAAATTGGAAGTCAAAATTTTAAAAAAGCGCTTTTTTTATAAAATCTTGCCAAAGTGCAGTGGTACTCTTGACGCCATTCGCATCACTGGGGATACACCCTTTTTGCCTATTTCCAGTAACCTTTTAGTTTATGTCAAATATTTTCATTCCATCTTAATATCTTACTTCATAACCTAACTTTGTGTATCCTGCTACGTTCCTGACGAATTTCATTTCGTCTGCCTGTTATCTTGTTTTCTCTCGCTCTCTTTCCTTTTTTCCATTACTCAATATTCATTCCCATACACCAATTTTCCCACTGCTCTTTATATATACATTGACGGTATTGTACGGCTATGTAAAATGGAACTACAGAATTATACGTAAGACTTATTTAGCAAAATGTTGTAAGTGGTGATAAAAAGTTTTCGTTTGAGGGCGTTGCTGCAGCTTATATCAAGTAGTGCGTCTCCGATGGGTGTATATAAGCACCGAAATGTAGGCAAGGGACTAGCGTAGCAATCGTGTCATTCCGATGTGTGTGCGGTCAGTACGGAAACTTGACCTATGGCGACATTATTACCAAATGCGTTCAAACAGGACTAACATGCTTTCCTCTCGTGGCTGCCGAAGGACAAACGCCGGTAGACACCCATCGGAAAATGAAGATTCTGTATGGGGCAGCATGTCTGCTGAAAGCCCCTGTCCCAAGAATGTCAAGAACCAGCCACCTCCAGAATGAGATTTTCACTCTGCAACGGAGTGTGCCCTGATATGAAACTTCCTGGAAGATTAAAACTGTGTGCCGGACCGAGACTCGAACTCGGGACCTTTGCCTTTCGCGGGCAAGTGCTCTACCAACTGAGCTACCCAAGCGCGACTCGCGCCCCGTCCACACAGCTTTACTGTTTGGAGGGTAGGAGGCGACATATTGGCAGAAGTAAAGCTGTGAGGACGGGGCCGAGTCGTGCTTGGGTAGCTCGGTTGGTAGAGCACTTGCCCTCGAAAAGCAAAGGTCCCGAGCTCGAGTCTCGGTCCGGCACACAGTTTTAATCTGCCAGGAAGGTTCAAACCAGCCACCTGCTGGAAAAAGTGATGCGCACCCTCTTCTTTAATTGCGAGAGCCCATTGCTCATTTATTTCAAGGAACCTGGTGTCTCTATCCCTGGGGAACGATACTGCGCAACACTTTAAAAATTACGGCAAATTAAGGCAAAATGCCCGAAAAGAAAAACAGCGACAAGAGGTGTTGCTGCTTTATTATAATGCACCTTCCCATATCGCAAATGTCGTAACGCAGAACTTACGCCATCTCAAGTGGGAGAGACTTCCTCTCTGTCTTCTTCCGGTTGGCCTCCATTCAAAAATCTTTTTAGTTGTTCTTCCAGTATCCATCCTGAGGACATGCCCAAGCCAGGCTGTTCGTCTACTTTTTATAATTCTTACGATATCAGCTCATTGTATGAGGCGATCCAGCTTAGTATTCGTCATAGATATCCAGAAACCATTATTACCCCGAACTGCCCCATAGATCTTGCGCAGCCCTCTACATTCAGATATCCTGAGCTGCTGCTCATCAACACTCGCTAGCGTCCATGCTTCGCATCCTTAGGTTACAACTGTTCTGATCATGACCTTACATAGTTGCAGCTTCGGCTGCCTTTTAATAACATAAGAGACCAACAATTTCTTAAACGTGTGGAAGCATCTATTACTACTTAGAATGCGCAGTTTTATTTCAGTTGAGATGGAACTTGTGCTGTTAATATTAGATCCCAAATAGTCAAAGTTCTGCACAGGTTGCCAGCATATAGGGATCATATCTCATACCTGAACTGTACACATTGGCCCTCTTCTATTTTCTTCAAACTTACAGGATTTGAAGGTCAGTGCCTGGACGGCAGTTTCCGAAAACAGTAGGAAGAATTTCTGCAAGACTGGAAATCGTACTTGGTGGTCGATTTAGTTCAGAAATACTTTTCTTCTGCCCTAATGAGAGGACTGTTACATAAGTAAACGTCCGAAAAAGGAGGCACGCATATATAGACTGTATTCTTTTTTTAAACAGCTGACGAATGGTTTGACATAACTCTTATTACATATGCCTTTATGTGTGAGAACAACTTGAGCGTAATACACTGATATATGTAGCTACATATATTCTAGCGAAGCTTACAGAGATTGTACAAGCAGCCGGAGTCACTCTTTGTACTTTGATCTGCCGCGGACAAGCGTACAGAGTCCGAAAGACTAATCTCTCGGTTCTGAGCTATAAACAGAGAGAAAAAGTCACAGATAATGTTGAGACCTTTATTCCGCTCTGTGGAAAAAGTAACGGATCTCATCTTGTTTGTGAGGCAGTACGTTGCTTTGACGCTAATATCGTTGAGTGTTGGACAGAGAAGAGAATGTGATAGCAGAAAACGATTATTTGCAATCTTTCTCTGAAGGGTAACGTGATCCAGCACGGAGCATCGCCTGCGTGCTTTCGGCAATCACAGTATCACCAGATGGCTAACTGGAAAAGGAATATTTTGTATTAAATGTCCCTTGGACGTGGAGGTTATCAGTAGAGGCTCGGTCAGGGGCACATTGGACTCTCATTCGGGAGGACGGCGGTTCACATCCTGGTTCATTCATTCAAATTTAGATTTTCCGTTATTTCACGAAATCGTTTGAGGTAAATGCCGGGATGGTTCCTTTAAAGGGCAAGGCCGATTTCCTTCCACATCCTTCCAACATTCCGAGGTTGTGGTCCGTCTCTAATGACCTCATTGTCGATGGAACGTTAAACACTGGTCTTCATTTCTTCGGACTGCAGAAAGGATAGAGGAGGAACTTAGCTAAGCCGTTTTCAAAGGAACTGACCCGGCATTTGCCTTAAGTGATTTGTAGAAATAACGGAAAATCTAAATATCTGTGGCTGGAAGAGAATTTGAACTGCTACCTTCCCAAGTGCGAGTCCGTTGTCTTAACCGGTGCATAACTTCGCTAGGTGACAGCTAACAGAACAACTAACTTGAAAGAGAAAATCTTTGGGGGTACCCCATCCGATCGATAACGAGACAGTCACCCCTAGTCATTTATTTCGTTGGTTAAGAGCTACACTCAGTGAATGTCACGAAAATGCCACACGGGAGCCATACACCACACCACCACACGGAATGACGAACGAGGCGTTTGCGGAAGAGATTTATGAACTGTGCCTTTGCGCCTACATTAATGACTTTTGCAAGCACTCTGATGACGTAATTTTTCAAGTAGAACATGCCTTCTCCGTTCCGATAGCAAGGTTGGAGTGAATATTATTTAATGTTGCCCTCTTCCTACCTACTTGTCAACTACAGATTAATGTTAAGAATACCTTAAGATGTGCCGTCACACCCACCTTATAATGACCTAGCTGAGTAGCCGGGATTGCCCGGGTATGTATTTATTCCAGTCTTTTAGGAGCCCATCCCCTCCTCCTCCCCCCCCTCTCTGACCCAATCCTCTCTTTACATAGATTATGCTCTTCCCCCTTCACTCTGTATGTCTGTTCCTCTCTCCTGTCTGTTCAACAGCTCCTCCTGCCGCCCTCTCTTTGTCCATCACCACGTTATCATTTCCACCCCTGTAGGATGCTGGTGGCTCTCACCCCCACAGTATTTCTTTCCTGACAGCAACTAACATGTATAGCAAGTTTGGTTGAAATCGATCCAGTCTCTCTTGCTTCCCGCAGCTTTGCCCGGCTTAGCACAAGTCTCATATGTTTCATCTATATTTATCATATTTTATACATATTTGTGCACGTATTTCACCTGTATCTCTAGCGAATTTCACTCTGCGTTTCGCTTTCATGCAGCTCAATGTTTATCTCCTGAACTATGTGTCGTACAACGTGATATTTTTGCTGGTGCATTCAGCGGTATATGTGAATATTGTTTGCAAAACGTGTTGCGAATGGAATTTGTAGTGAAGAAGTAGTAAATTAAAATGTCTGGCCTGATGCGGCAGTTTTACTGCGTGAACAGCGAAAATTGAATAAGCGATAAACTGTTTTCCTTTGATAATTTTGTGGGGGTGTCAGCGAGAAAAAGTCTCTCACAGGTTTGAAATCGCGTGTAAAATTTGTTACAGGTCACTAAGTGCTCTCATTCTCGCATACTGGATGAATATAATCCGGATATCTGCGCGTCGTTAGCTATACTTCCCCCTCCCGCCCCCACATGATGCCGGGGGGGGGGGGGGGAGCGAGGGGGGACGGGGGGAGAGGTGATATGATTTGCAGTGATGATCATCAGGAATCAAACTCGGAAATGGTAATTGAAAATCAAGCAATACAGAAAACAACTTACGCAGTTATTCAAAGTGTTAACATGTCTAAGCAGGCCAGTGTAATGTGAAAAGAAAAATAATTTACAGTGTTTTTCTAGATTGCAGATTATGTTATTGTACTTCTTGACCATAAATACTTTATCCAAGAACACGATACATTATCAAACTGGAGAATTTTTTTCCGCTGAAGCACTGCAGGAACGTTAACAGCTATTGTGACAAGCATTCGCTGCTAGTTTAGTTGCGATGATTAATCTCGAGAAAAATTCTGTCACACTATATAACTTTTCGTGTTGGTATACTGTGTAGAGTTTAACACCCCTTCGGCGCAGAAGTAATAGAAAAGGAGTGCTGATTCGTAGTGAATAAGGATAGGGAAGGAAACCTTTTGCCCAAGTCGTGTATGGATACTGCAGAAAATCAAACGCCGGATGACTGGACGGGATTTTTAACACTGATCCTCCAATGTAAGAATCCCAGGTAATGTCCGTTCTAGCACCTCTTAAAATGCATACATATTAGCTTGTCATAGTTAGCGCGTATTTCATTGACTGTCTTTGGATGTGAATCGCCGGCCGGAGTGGCCGAGCGGTTCTGGGCGCTACAGTCTGGAACCGCGCGACCGCTACGGTCGCAGGTTCGAATCCTGCCTCGGGCATGGATGTGTGTGATGTCCTTAGGTTAGTTAGCTTTAAGTAGTTCAAGTTCTAGGGTACTGATGACCTCAGAAGTTAAGTCCCATAGTGCTCAGAGCCATTTGAACCAATTTTTTGTTTTTTTTTGTTTTTGTTTTTGGATGTGAATCGTTCTAGTTTATCTTTAGCGCATTATTATTCAATACGAGTGAAATATAGCTCGTTCTAATGTGGGCTGGTATGTTACAGGTTTCCTGCGCCATTGAAGTGTATCCCTCCAGAAGTGAGACGGGTTTATATTTATTAAGAAACTGAAGGCACTGGAAAATACTTCAAAAAGTGAGTATTGTCATTTGTTGAACTTTAATTTTATTATATACTCATAGATTTGGTTTTGTGTCTTGATAGTAATTCTCTTAAGGAAAAATTTGCTGCCAACCCTCACTGTGACTAGGTGCAAATAGTGTAGTTACGTGTGCTGGAAAGTTCAGATGTAAAAGTTGGTACGTTGTCCGAAAAATATCTTTTGTCGCCCAGAATGTATAGTTTAGCACTTCAAAAACAACTGCAGACTGGAAGAAGACACAAAGGGTAGTAGCAATATTTCCCAATACAACTCCATTTTTCATGTTAGAAGTAATGCTCACCATACACAGTACATACCTTTTCCTCGAAACCGCTTATGAAAATATTTTCCTCCTATATTCTGGTAGGTTACCACCCTGATCTCACGATGTCTGGTGGAGTTCGTCGTCTACAGAATACCTCACATTATTTTACCCGATTCTTCAGTTGCTCGTCCGTGACAAAAGTACGTATAAGAGCGCGCACCCAGAAAGTAAGTTTCCTGGTTGTGTTCCCTTTAAACTAAGCGTATTTAGCCAGGAAAACTGCACATGCGCAACGGATCTATGACGTGACAGTCAAATGCCGGCCGGACAGATCGCCCCAGATGCCAGTACCGCGTCAGCAGTGCCCCGATTTGGCGTCTGTTATTCGTTCTCCCGCCACCTGCGGGGTTCGGTCAGTGATAATGTTCCTTAATGCACCCGTCGAAATTCATCATCAGCTCTGTCAGGTCTAAGAGCAGAACAGCATGAGCAAACAGACGGTGCGTCGCTGGCTTAGGCTTTTGTTCCGAAGATCATCAAAGTGTCCATGATGAAGGGCGCAGCGGGCAATCGTCCCTCTTCAATGATCACCTGATTTAGCTGGTGCGGCAGCGCATCCTGGAGAACCGCCGCTTCACGCTTGCGGAGCTCAGCAGCAATTTTCCGCAGATATCGCGACCTTTTTGCACGAAATTGTCACTAAGCACCTACTGTTCAAGAAATTGTGTGCCAGGTGGGTGCCGAACATCGTGACACTCGAGCACAAAATGAAACGCTTCAGATCATCCACTGACATTTCTGCAGCGATATCGCGATGACGTCGTCGAGTTCCTCGACAGGATCGTCAAGGGCTGTGAGACGTGTATTTCTCATTTGACTCCGGAAACCGAGCAGCCGTCAATGCATTGGCGTCGCAGTGGATCCCGGTCAAGACTAGGTTCAGACACGAACTCGGGACTTTTGCCTTTAGCGGGCAAGTGCTCTACCAACTGAGCTACCTAAGCCCCGTCCTCACAGCTTCACTTCTGCCAGTACCTCGTCTCCTACCTTCCAAACTCAGTTGGTAGAGCAGTTTCCCTTCAAAGGCAAAGGTCCCGAGTTCGAATCTCGGTCCGGCACACAGTTTTAATCTGCCAGGAAGTTTCATATCAGCGCACACTCCGCTGCAGAGTGAAAATCTCATTCTGGAAACATCCCCCGGCTGTGGCTAAGCCATGTCTCCGCATTATCCTTTCTTTCAGGAGTGCCAGTTCTGCAAGGTTCGCAGGAGAGCCTCTGTAAAGTTTGGAAAGTAGGAGACGAGGTACTGGCAGAAATGAAGCTACGAGGACGGGGCGTGAGTCGTGCTTGGGTAGCTCAGTTGGTAGAGCACTTGCCCGCGAAAGGCAAAGGTCCCGAGTTCGAGTCTCGGTCCGGCACACAGTTTTAATCTGCCAGGAAGTTTCATTTCAGCGCACACTCCGGTGCAGAGTGAAAATCTCATTCTAGGTTCGGACAGACTGTGTCGATGCAGAATGTGATGTGCACGGTGTTCTGGGGCAGCAAGGGCTTTCTGCTCAACGACTTCCTGCCCAGAGCTGGAACAGTGAACGTTGGCCGTTTCTGTGAAACAATGCGGGATCTTCAAAGTGCTATTCAGAACAAGAGATGTGGAATGCTTACTGGTGGTGTTGTGCTGCTCCGTGACAATATGGCTGGGCACACAGCAACTGTTTTGCAGAAGTCCGGCTGGGATCTTTTTAATCATCCAGCATGCAGTCCCGTTCACAGGTGGACTTCTGCGGCACAGGAATAAAAAATTTGATCCCGCGATGTGACAAGTGTTCCAGTTTTTGTGGCGACTATGTCGAAAAATAGCTCAAACATTGCTGTACCTGTTGTCAGTAAAGTTTTCTAAGTAACTGTGTTTTATTTGTATTTAAAAAAGATACGGAAACTTACTTTCTGGATGCACCTCAATAGAATCAGGAGTACTCTGAGGAAATCACGGTATATTCGAAGCTTAATACAGTTCACATTTTGATGCACGGCTTTACGGAATTATCACCCGACCTGACGCAGGCATTCTTCCGTGTATTACTTACCTATGTTGGTTAAAGACTAGCAACGTTTCTTTCTTCTCTTTTTCAGACAAGATTGTCTTACAGCAACGCATCAGCTGAACTCCTTTTTCAGGTTCAGGTTTCTTGCTTGGCGTTTCTATTTTAATGTAACAGCAATAAAGCTGGCTTTCATCAATTGTAACATTGCTAATAACTCGGCAGTTTGCAATTAGAAGTTAGAAGTTTTTGAAAGATCCCTTCTCTTTTTAGAGAGACAAGACAAGAGATACAAGTGTAATGCGTGCAAGAAAAGAACTCCCACACTTTAAAGTGGTCTATGGAATGGTGAACACCCATCTGTCTTTCATCCACTAGTAAAGGTACTGCAACAAGATATGTAATTTTTCAGTGATCGATGAAGAAGGTGTAGGTGAGCGCCGTTCAGGTTTAAATTATCTTTCTCAAATACTCTGTGCCACCTCTAAAAACTGATCCATTGTCAGCCTTTGAGAAAAATAAACAAACACTTCTGTTAGTCCCCATTGTTTCATTGCAACAGTAGTACTGTGGTATGAAAAGTATTTTCCAAATGCTGCAGACAGTTCCTCGACTCAGCGATAAACAACCAGCTCTTGAGAAGACCTGCACAGCGTAACTTAACGCCACTTGCTTTTATTCCAGTACAATATCGCCCCATACGTTGCACGTAAAGACCACGAAGATAAGATACGAGAAATTAGGGCCCATAGGAGGCATACAGTCATTTTTCCCTCGTTCTGTTTGCGAGTGGATCAGAAAAGGAAATGGCAAGTACTGGTACGGGGTAGTCCCCGCCACATATCGTACTGTGGCTTGCGGAGTATCGGTGTAGATATGGATATTTCTCTCTCCGCCAGTTGTAGCTTAACTGGTGACAATAGTTGGGGCTCTTGACCACTGGATATGCATGGACAAATGTCACCGTACAAATGTAGCAGGTCATGTCTTGTCGATCAGCAGCTTGACAACGAAAAACTTACCTATTACTGTTCATACATTCATTGCTCTTCTGCCTTCGTCCGTACAAAATAATGCAACCCAGTAATTTTGCACCTGTGGTGCAATAGCGTCAGATATAAAGAGAACTCATTACCATGCATTAAGAAATAAAAAATACTAACCTTAAGCAGCGTAATTCAGGCAGTAAGCAAACAGGTATGCTCCTTCTGTAGTGTCTAATAACAGCATGGCTGGAAATATTTGGAAACTCAGCACAGAGTAATATTTGGAATGCAGATGGTCTGACATTTGGTTTCATAGGCAAAAATATTTTTCGCTCGACCATGTGAACATTATATTTCTAGAGTCGCTGCCACCATGACAGGGTAGTGATCGCCCACGACCGTTTATTCATTGTGGCCACCGAGGGCCGAATCGAATCGTTCGCCATAGTAGACAGCGACGGTGCAACTGATATTACATTAGTGAAGGCCAGAGTTGTAAAATTACCATAGGCTACAGTAGAGTATCGTAATCAAGCGAAGACTAGGGTAATTTTCCTAGTAGCTTTGGTCAGTTAAGGTCATACCCACATTACCTGTGCGTTAGGCGTGTTGCATACCTGTCGTGCGTTACCTCATAATGTTCGCTTCCCTTGCGTACGTGATCAGTGTTTTACCAGATTCCCCTGAAAACCGGAAGCAGTGAACCATCTAGAAGCTGAGTGAAGATATAAGGAGAGTCGGATCACCTGTGGAACATTTTTCTCCTACAATGTTATCCTCCAGTCTGTTATTGAAAAGTAAACAGTATTCGTAGCAAAATTGAAATTGTCAATGTTTAATTTAGAATGTAGTCGAAAATTGTTGATTTTTAGTGTGAAACAGAAGGATGTTGTAGTAAAAATAATGAACTCGCACGATTTTATCGCTAGAAAATGCAATTTCCTCAACAGAAAGGTAAAATAAAAGAAAACCTATAGAACAAAAATACGTCAAAAATCGTTTCAGTACTTCATCTAACTTATATAAAACACTTTTATGTTGCTCATAAACAACTTTTGCATTTATCAGTAACAGGAAATTCTTGTCTTTGATCATGATGAAGAACGTCCTATTGAGTACAAAATAACAACAGTAATTATATATATATATTTGTGCATAAAAAGTAATTGCGTTGGTTACATAAAAGTGCAGAAGTTTATAGGTAATCCTACCATTTACTACCCCGTTCATGTTGTATACCAAAGCTACCGAACCGTAGTTTTTGTAGAGCGCAACTCTGCTGAAGACAAAGGAAGGGGACGTTGTAGATACGTATCAGAGAATCACTACGGCTACAATTGCAGTAGTCTGCACTTCTTTTGAGCAAGAAATTACTCGAAAAATGTAATTCAGCTTAATGACTGGACATTTCATTTTGGGATGAATTGATTGGATACATGTTTCGTTAGAATCTGTAACCATAATTATTTCTGTCAGTAATACTTCGAGCAGCAGTATAGTGTGTCCGAAATATAACAGGACGAGTCTTAAGGCAATGATGATGGCCTCCTGATAGCATTAAACGTTCTAAAGTTGCTTTTTTCAGAGAACTGAGTTTTCGTTTCGAATCTTTGTGGAATGCGTGTACCTTACCAATGATGGTACGATTTCAGGATGCCAATGCGCAAAATTACCCGGTTTAGGTCGTTTGGAGTTTGTTTGAAGAGGATTCAACGAATTATTTTTAAGATATAGCCTAATCGAAAGCCTTTACGATATGATTCGTGTGCCTTTTCTTGTCTATAACAAATATCTTCTATTAAAGGTTGCTGTAGATACGGAAATATTGAAAGCACATTTTCCAGAACGTAGAGAAAACTTTTGACAATGTTGACTGGAATACTCTCTTTGAAATTCAGGAAGTAGCAGAGTAAAAAACAGGGAGCGAAAGACTGTATAAAACTTGTGCAGAAGCCAGACGGCATTGACAAAAATCGAGGGACATGAAAAGGAAATGTTATTCTATCTTTACACTGAACAAGCGGTAAAGGAAACCAAAGAAAAATTTGGAGTAGGAATTAGAGTTCTTGGAGAAGAAATAAAAAGTTTGAGGTTTGACGATGACATTGTAAAGGACTTGGAAGAGCAACTGAACGAAATGGACAGTGCGTTGAAAGCTGGGTATGAGATAAACTTCAAGAAAAGCAGAACAAGGTTAATGGAATGCAGTCGAATTAAATCAGGTGATTCTGAGAGAACTAGATCATGAAATGAGACACAGTAGTAAATGAGTTTTGCTATTTTGGCAGCAAAATAACTAATGATGGACGAAGTGGAGAGAATATAAAATCTAGACCAGCTATAACAAGAAAAGCTTTTCTGAACAAGAGAAATTTGCTAACATTGGATATAGATTTAAGTGTTAGGAAGTCTTTTCTGAAAGGATTTGTATAGAGTGTAGTCAGGTATGGAAGTGAAACATGGATGATAAGCTGTTGAAAGAAGCAGAGAATAGAATCTTTTGAAATGTGGTGCTACAGAAGACTGCTCAAGATTGGATGGGCAGGTCACGTGACTAATGAGGTGGTACTGGCAAGGGGTGGCCACGACGTTGGCTCCACAGATTTGCTTCAAATGTTGTACACCTTTAGTAGGCCACTAAAACAACATAACGTGCAAATATTCTGGCAATTCCGAGAAAATCGCTAGAAAACATTTACGTTTCTTTTACGTAACTGATGTGTCTGTGTCAAGCTACCAGCAGTAAGAAGTCGTTGTGGGCAAGCGGTTAGCGTTCGAGCATAGCAAGACAGAATTGAACTAGGCGACGGTTCGAATCCCGCAAACTCTGATTTTTGTAATCTGTGTTAATCGCATTATTTAATTTACAATATGAGATTTGAAAGGTAAAATAACGAAAAAACACGTGCATTTTCATGAAGTTTTAGTAAATTTCATACGTTATTTGACTATTTACTATTTGTTATGAAATTTTCAAGGACGAGGAACAGGCTTGGGAAGCCCAAATCAAACCTCGATAAGTAATGACACTAATGACGTTATTCACTATTAGTAGTACAGGAAGTCACAGTGTGCCACACTACAAGAGTAATGTACAATTATTCATAGAATGTGTTCTCGACATCACACTTTGCAGGATGGTATTTGTCATACAGACATCGAAAACATAAGGTGGAACTTCATTTAAATACCCGTGTTTTTTTGATTATATTAACTCTCAGATGTCATCTAAATTAAATAATATCACCAGAGATGAAAAGAAAATAGGTTTATAATTAAGTCTGAGCTGGAGTCGAACCGTCGCCTCATACACGTTCGTCTTACAAAGCTCACCATGAACTCTAACGTCTGGCAACTACGCACAGATACATAGCCACATAATAGGCGAGTAAAAATTCTCTTACGATTTTCTCTGAATTGTCACACTAGCGCAACTTACTACTTGCACATTGTTGTTTTAATGGCGTACTAAAAGTGTACAAAGTTTTACGTAAATCTGGGATCCCAACGTTGTGGACTTCCCTTGTGGGTAGAACTATGATGGAAAAAAATTCGTGGCACAACCTGACTAGAAGAAGGGATCGGTTGGTAGGACACAGTACTGCTGGAGGGAAGTGTGTGTGTGGAGGGGGGGGGGGGCGGGAGGGGGGGTAAAAATCCTTGAGGAGGACCAAGAGATGAATACAGTAGACAGATTAAGATGGATATAAAATGCAGTAGTTATTTGGAGATGCACAGGATAGACTAGCATGGAGGGCTGCATGAAACCAGTCTTTGGACTGAAGAGCACCGCAACAACAACAAATTTTCCAGGAACTCACGACGTACAGATTCGCCAAAAAAAAAGAGTGTGTGTGTAGTTGTGGTGTCTTGAAAATCAGCCACGCGTCTAATGAGAACGATCTAACGTTTTGATGGAATTTAATAGCTATTGTCATTTCTTAATAGCTGCAGTCAAACCTTCCGTAAACATGGCTTACAAATACATTAGTACTGAAAGTCTAAATTTCCAACAAGGAAGGTTCACCTCCATTGTCAGGTACACGTCAGACAATGGGGTACAACCAAGTTAAAACAGGACACTTTTTCTTCGTTTTTACCCAGTTCCCGGCAATTTTTTCGGTACGTGTCGCACGAAACGTTAAACCACGTCGTAAGTGCACCACTCCGTTGAAACTAAAAGCTTTTTTCGCATGCCGATGTAATACAACAATCGTACAGAAAAATCGTCATCGCTTATTTGAGGGCAATCACTTTTCACAAACTACATTTAAATATGTACTGCTTATGAATTATTATTCTGTGCACAGCGTATAGTTTGTGATGCGCTTTCTATACGAGGGCATAAAAAAAATATGAAGAGCTGCCATTGTTCTCTTGAAAAAAAAAAAATTCGACGTATTAGATTTCTTCGCGGACTTTTATGATTTTTGGTTTAACATCCTCCCTAAGAATTCTGCAGTAGTAACTGCGTTTCGCGGTTTCGTATTTGCCCGCCGTTATCGCAGTTTATTTTTGCACATTTATTTTAGATAACGCCTCTATATATATATCTTAGCCTGAAACACTGTTATAGATAGGAATTAATCCACCGAGTGGCGCGTGCATATGAAGCATAGGATTAGCCAGCTGGCAGCGCAATAAAGCAGAGATAATATACACCACGTATATTGAAGTTGGGAAATTCCACCTAGCTAAGTGATAAAAAATGTCGAAACCAGTCAGTCGCCTAGTTAAATATCTTGGTGTAGCGATCTGAGTACTAATTTGTTGATCTCAGATTATAATGATTTATCGTTTTAAAAAGAACCTGTTAGATCAGGGCGACGAGCAGTCCGCTTTATCATTATGTTGCCTTATTTTAAGACTCAGCGTGTTGGACACCTGGTTATCAGCTGGTGGCCAATATGTGACACGAGAACCACGCATGGCAGTCGAGTGACGCTGCACTTGCAGCACTTGGACTTGGGTCTTTGGGTCAGTTGTTTTATCGCTGTGTCTTCATCCTCTGACGTTGCGTCATTGCTTCGCGGCGCTCGTAATGATCGGCGTGTCCTGGAATGATGTTTGACACAGCCGGAAGTACAGCACCGCCCAACCAATGGACGCTGCAGTTACTATGTAGTCGATTAGGTCATTGCTTTAGTAGTTCTTTCCACTCCACCAGAGTAACCGGTAGAAACTAAGTCAACATTTGAAAAGGTCGAGGGACAAAGCGTTCACCATGATAGCGTACAGCTTGCCGATTGACAGCAAACCACCAAACGTAGACAAACGAGAGAACTACGAATTTTGTAAATGCGATTCATCTGCGACCAGAGCTATAGGATGTCAAAAGTAATGTATACGAAGATCGCAGTCTGAAAACAAAAAAATTCAGGTGGCAAGCTGTTTCCGATGAGCTCGAAATCACACTTCGTTGAAGCATATAAAAATTTCGACGTCCTCAAACTTATGCCAAATGCAAGTCAAGAAAGCATATGTGGCTCTTCATCTACGTGGTTTGAATCTGATGTCGTTGTGAGCTTCGTAATATCTTGATACGTACCTGAAGCAGGAATTAATAGTGTAATCAGCAGTAGTAGTAGTAGTGAGTGAGTGTGTGTGTGTATGTGTTTTGGTGAAAGAAATATATATATTCTTACTTAGCCTTCTCTTACTGAAATCTTTCAGTTGTACCAAAGCAATGCATACTGTTGGTACCGTGAGGCTTATTCATGAATAGTGAACTTTAATGAGGTGAATTTAAATTTCTTCGCGAATCGCCAGTGGCTAAAGGGTGATCACCACTTTGGCTGTAACTGGTATACCTTCTTTCATATCTTTATCGGTTTTAGAATTTCTCGGACCAAATTCTTGTACGAGATATTCGAAATCGTGTTTCGACATTTTGGTATAATTCCGAAACAACATCAGTTCAGCAGTAGTTAAATTTTCTGAAGCATTCCGCTTATTTAAAAAAGGCGGCGTCCACACAGCCCTATTTCTCATGTTCTTCCTGACTTGATTCCCTGTGTGATGTAAAAGCATTAGAGACGCACTTATTTCCACTAACTCGTGTTCGTCCATTTTGTGGTAATAGTGAGAGCCCTTGTAATTACTTCTGACCGGGAATTGTATTGCCGCTAACATTATCGGGCAATATGTGCCGGTAATGTTGTAGTATATTACGTGGCTGCAATTCGTGTGGAAGCAGTGTCGCCGGACAACGTTGCTGGCATATTATATCTTCGGCTATATGCAATTTTTAAGGCCGATGTGGGACTCACCGGTACGTGTAGAAGGGTCCGCACGCATGCTTCAGTGCCACCGCGCCTGTACCACCTTCTTTCTAGTCGTTCGTTCGTCGTGTAAGGCGGGATGTAGACACGTCAGGCGAGTCTCCTGTTGCAAGCGTCGCAGCCAGCGCTGAGTCAAGGCCCGACACCCTTCCAAGAGGGTCTTATCTCGACACTGAACTTCTCTTTCCCAGAATTAGATGCGTTTTCGATACGGAATTCCTCTTTCTCACAGGCTTTTACGTACACTTAACTTTCTCGTGAAGTAGTATGAAAGTTTTCATTTTCCTTGGCACTGTTATCACAGCTGTAAGGAAAAATCATGTCTGTAGCCGTTGGTATGTGCCATGACGTATGGGGGCAATCCGGTTGACAACTGAGCACAGTATGATGCATGCCACGGAGCCAGTGGCGTACAAACAGACAATCTCTTAAAGTACATTCGGAACTACACTGAAGCGCCAAAGAAACTGGTACAGGCAAGCGTATTGAAATACAGAGATATGTAGACTGACAGAATACTGCACTGCGTTTGGCATCACCTATATAAGACAACAAGTATGTGGCAGAGTTGTTAGATCGGTTACTGCTGCTACAATGGCAGGTTATCAAGATTTAAGTAAGTTTGGACGTGGTGTTACAGTCGGCGCACGAGCGATGGGACCCAGCATATCCGAGGTAGCGATGAAGTGGAGATTTTCCCGTACGACCATTTCACGAGTGTACGGTGAATATCAGGAATCTGGTAAAACATCAAATCTCCGACATCGCTGCCGCAAGAACGGGACCGACGATGACTGAAGAGAATCATTCAACGTGACAAAGTGCAACCCTTCCGCAAATTGCTGCAGATTTCAATGGTCGGCCATCAACAAGTGTCAGCGTGCGAACCATTCAGCGAAACATAATCGATATGGGCTTTTTAAGCTGAAGGCCCACTCATATACCCTTGATGACTACACGACACAAAGCTTTACGCCTCCCCTGGGCCCGTCGACACCGACATTGGACTGTTGATGACTGGAAATACGTTGCCTGGTAGGACGAGTCTGATTTGGAACTGTATCGAGCGGATGGACGTGTACGGGTATGGAGACAAACACATGAATCAATGGACTCTGCATGTCAGTAATGGACTGTTCAAATTGCTGGAGGCTCTGTAATGGTGTGGGGCGTGTACGGTTGGATTGATGTGGTTCGCCTGATACGTCTAGATACGACTCTGACAGGTGACACGTACGTAAGCATCCTGTCTAATCACCTGCATCCATTCATGTCCACTGTGCATTCCGACGGACTTGGGCAATCCCAGCAGGACAGTGTGTTGCCCCGCACGTCTAGAATTGCTACAGAGTGGCTCCAGGAACGGTTGTCTACGTTTGAATACCTCCGCTACCCACCAGTCTCCCCAGACATGAACATTAATGAGCATATCTGGGATGCCTTGCAACGTGCCGTTCAGAAGAGATCTCCACCCCTCGCACTCTTACGGATTTATGGACAGCCTTGCAGGATTCATAGTGTCAGTTCTCTCCACCACTACTTCAGACATTAGTCAAGTCAATACCACGTCCTGTTGCGGCACTTCTGCTTACTCACGGGCGCCGTACACAATATTAGGCAGGTGTACCAGTTTCCTTGGCTGTACAGTGTTTGTTCGTCTTAACGTCCGCAGTCTCAGTTCTACACTCCTGGAAATGGAAAAAAGAACACATTGACACCGGTGTGTCAGACCCACCATACTTGCTCCGGACACTGCGAGAGGGCTGTACAAGCAATGATCACACGCACGGCACAGCGGACACACCAGGAACCGCGGTGTTGGCCGTCGAATGGCGCTAGCTGCGCAGCATTTGTGCACCGCCGCCGTCAGTGTCAGCCAGTTTGCCGTGGCATACGGAGCTCCGTCGCAGTCTTTAACTCTGGTAGCATGCCGCGACAGCGTGGACGTGAACCGTATGTGCAGTTGACGGACTTTGAGCGAGGGCGTATAGTGGGCATGCGGGAGGCCGGGTGGACGTACCGCCGAATCGCTCAACACGTGGGGCGTGAGGTCTCCACAGTACATCGATGTTGTCGCCAGTGGTCGGCGGAAGGTGCACGTGCCCGTCGACCTGGGACCGGACCGCAGCGACGCACGGATGCACGCCAAGACCGTAGGATCCTACGCAGTGCCGTAGGGGACCGCACCGCCACTTCCCAGCAAATTAGGGACACTGTTGCTCCTGGGGTATCGGCGAGGACCATTCGCAACCGTCTCCATGAAGCTGGGCTACGGTCCCGCACACCGTTAGGCCGTCTTCCGCTCACGCCCCAACATCGTGCAGCCCGCCTCCAGTGGTGTCGCGACAGGCGTGAATGGAGGGACGAATGGAGACGTGTCGTCTTCAGCGATGAGAGTCGCTTCTGCCTTGGTGCCAATGATGGTCGTATGCGTGTTTGGCGCCGTGCAGGTGAGCGCCACAATCAGGACCGCATACGACCGAGGCACACAGGGCCAACACCCGGCATCATGGTGTGGGGAGCGATCTCCTACACTGGCCGTACACCACTGGTGATCGTCGAGGGGACACTGAATAGTGCACGGTACATCCAAACCGTCATCGAACCCATCGTTCTACCATTCCTAGACCGGCAAGGGAACTTGCTGTTCCAACAGGACAATGCACGTCCGCATGTATCCCGTGCCACCCAACGTGCTCTAGAAGGTGTAAGTCAACTACCCTGGCCAGCAAGATCTCCGGATTTGTCCCCCATTGAGCATGTTTGGGACTGGATGAAGCGTCGTCTCACGCGGTCTGCACGTCCAGCACGAACGCTGGTCCAACTGAGGCGCCAGGTGGAAATGGCATGGCAAGCCGTTCCACAGGACTACATCCAGCATCTCTACGATCGTCTCCATGGGAGAATAGCAGCCTGCATTGCTGCGAAAGGTGGATATACACTGTACTAGTGGCGACATTGTGCTTGCTCTGTTGCCTGTGTCTATGTGCCTGTGGCTCTGTCAGTGTGATCATGTGATGTATCTGACCCCAGGAATGTGTCAATAAAGTTTCCCCTTCCTGGGACAATGAATTCACGGTGTTCTTATTTCAATTTCCAGGAGTGTATGAATAATATCCTAATTATGGCGCCTTCTGCAACTGCCATTCGTATATAATACGACAAACTTCATTTTGCCTTATTTTAAAAAAAACAAAAAATTATTGGTGTTAGTATTATCTTTTTACAACCTCAGCTGTGTTTTTCCAGGATCTGCGTCAAGTGTTTTTGGGAACGCAGTGTTATTTGTGGCGCCACAATTTGGTGAGAATCGCCAGATTGGCATAGGAAGGAAAGTATACTGCCAGAACGTTTGAAATACAGGGTGTCCCAGAAATCTGGCGACAAACTTCGGTGGTTTGTAGATGGTGTCTTGAAGAAATCGAGGTCGGGAAACCGCGCCCGGATACGTCATCCAACGTCGCTATAGAGCGTCGAAGTCATATGCGCCGGCGCCAGTGCCTGCCGCTAGATCATCGTTCGGCAGCAAACGAGACTTGGTACGCCCACGGACAGTAAGCGGAACGTCTCGTAATGTTTGTTATTTAGTGATGGCGACTGATCGCCACGATCGCAGATGGAGAAGATGGAGCTAACAGCTGCGTACGAAGGCCTTGTCTCCTATGAATGCGATGCTCTGTTGCCCTGGTGGATGACTGTTTGGGACACGGGTTTCCATCTGCAGTTTATTTTTCTCCTGTGTACCGAAAAACCCGGATATTTTAGCATTTTAGAGGGGCCGAGGAGAAAAATAAAACTGCGAATGAAAACTCCCAAGTCCAAAAGCGTCATCCATCAAGGGAACAGAGCATCGCATTCATAGGAGATGAGGCCTGTCTGTGCAGCCGCTAGCTCCACCTTCTCCACCGGCGATCGTGGCAACCAGTCGCGATCACTGAGTGACGAACAACATTGTGAGACGTTCCGCCTACTGTCCGCCGGCAACAGAGCATCGCATTCATAGGAGATGAGGCCTGTCTGTGCAGCCGCTAGCTCCACCTTCTCCACCGGCGATCGTGGCAACCAGTCGCGATCACTGAGTGACGAACAACATTGTGAGACGTTCCGCCTACTGTCCGCCGGCAACAGAGCATCGCATTCATAGGAGATGAGGCCTGTCTGTGCAGCCGCTAGCTCCACCTTCTCCACCGGAGATCGTGGCAACCAGTCGCGATCACTGAGTGACGAACAACATTATGAGACGTTCCGCCTACTGTCCGCCGGCAACAGAGCATCGCATTCATAGGAGATGAGGCCTGTCTGTGCAGCCGCTAGCTCCACCTTCTCCACCGGCGATCGTGGCAACCAGTCGCGATCACTGAGTGACGAACAACATTGTGAGACGTTCCGCCTACTGTCCGTCAAAGTCACGTTTGCTGCCGGAGGTTCAAATGGCTCTGAGCACTATGGGACTCAACTGCTGAGGTCATTAGTCCCCTAGAACTTAGAACTACTTAAACCTAACTAACCTAAGGACATCACAAGCATCCATGCCCGGCAGGCAGGATTCGAACCTGCGACCGTAGCGGTCTTGCGGTTCCAGACTGCAGCGCCTTTAACCGCACGGCCACTTCGGCCGTGCTGCCGGAGGGTGGCGTAGTTTACAGTCGCCGCCGCCTGTAACTTCGACGCTCTGTAGCAGCGATAGCCAACATTTTTCAGCTACCGCCCACTTTTGTACCACTGTCAGTACTAAAATTTTCTAACCGCCCGCCAGTTTCGCAATAAAGGTCATTTGTAAAGTAGGGGAATTACTTAAAAAATTTATAATACAGTGTTACAGCAAGTTAAACCGTATAATAATTAAATACCAAATACTTTATGTCAAAATTATACGAAAAGCTAACGAAGATTTTATTAAAATTGCTATCTTCTACTGCTAACCACAAAAACCGGAACGCCCACTAGTGGGCGGTAGGGACCAGGTTGTGTGACGTTTCCGGCCATGGGTTCCTATCTTTGATTTGTTTCTCAAGACACCCTCTACAATCCCTCGAAGACTGTCACAACAATTGCGCGACATTCTATTTAAAACAAGACGTTTCTCCACATTAAAGGCGAATTGCAGTACCAAAAGATCCCATACAAATATTCACTGAAGAACCAAAGAAACTGGTACACCAACCTAATGTCGTGTAGGGCCGCCGCGAGCACTCGGGAGTGCCGCATCACGACGTGGCATGGACTCGACTAATGTCTGAAGTAGTGTTGGAGGGAACTGAAACCATGAATCCTGCAGGGATGTCCATAAATCTGTAAGAGTACGATCGGGTGGAGATCTCTCCTGAACAGCACGTTGCGAGGCATCCCAGATATTCTCAATAATGTTTAAGCCCAGAAGAGTGTTCCCAGAGCCACTCCGTAGCAATTCTGGGCATGTGGAGTGTCGCATTGTCTTGCTGGAATTGCCCAAGTCCGTCGGAATGCACAATGGACATGAATGGATGCCGGTGATCAGGCAAGGTGCCTACGTACGTGTCACCTGTCAGACTCGTATCTAGACGTATCAGGCGTCCCAGATCACTCCAAGCGTACACGCCCCACACCAATACAGAGCCTCCACCAGCTTGAACAGTCCATCGCTGTTATGCAGGGTCCATGGGTACATGTGTTTGTCTCCATACCCGTACACGTCCATCCGCTCGATACAATTTGAAACGAGACTCGTCCGACCAGGCAACATCTTTCCAGTCATCAACAGTCCAATGTCAGTGTTGACGGACCCAGGCGAGGCGTAAAGCTTTGTGTTGTACAGTCATCAAGGGTATACGAGTGGGCCTTCGGCTCCGAAAGCCCGTATCGATTATGTTTCGGTGAATGGTTCGAACGCTGCCTCATGTTGATGGGCCAGCACTGAAATCCACAGCAGTTCATGAAGTGGTCGTACGAGAAAATCCTCACTTCATCGCAACCTCGGAGATGTTGTGTCCCATCGTTCGTGCGCCGACTGTAACACAAAGTTCAAACTTACTTAAATCTTGATAACCTGCCATTGTAGCTGCAGTAACCGATCTAGCAACTGTGCCAGACACTTGCTGTCTTATATATGGTTGCCTACGGCAGCGCCGTATTCTGTCCGTTTACTTATCTCTATATTTGAATACGCATGCCTACACCAGTTTCTTTGGCGCTTCAGTGTATTATTCGCCACGAAGAAATTGTCTACCTTCTTACATTACTGATTCAGTTGCGTGTACTTTTCACTACGTTATCTACATTCGAAAGATCGTACATATTTTAAAAACCTTTTATGATTCTGTAGCGGCCCGCACAATGAATATTCGTGATGCACTAAAATGACACATAAATACAACTCAGAATAGAAAGAAATGTAGCCTAACAAGTACTAAAATGGATGGAAATACGTATTGAGCACGACAAATTAACTTAAAAACCACGGAAAATAGAAAGTAAGTCAAAAGTGAAGAAGAGCGTGTGCAATCACTAATCACGGCCTCGGACATTATCGTATTGACGGTGCACAAAAATTAACAGATCTGAAAACACCGTTCATAGCGTTGCGCGTCTGTGAGCGTGAATTGAAGGATCTTCTCTGGCAAGCCTGCAGCGTGCCAAAGTGACGGATGCTGATAATTCGTGCGGTCATTACGAGTCTGCCCGATGCCAAATCAAGATTTACAACCCTGCTACAGTATGGATTGTACTCAGCCATTACTATTTCACGTAAAGAAAAACGATTCACTTGTCGTTGTGAGTGAACAGTACCAGAGAATTTTGCAACTTCTCGGACCTTCTGTACACCGTATTTGGTAACAACCGAACTGGTGTCTTTATACTGACCAGATGATCTCTTCCGTAGGTCCAACTGGAGCATTCGATATAGCCCGTCGACTTTTGGACCGTGACGTAATATTGTTGCAATTTTTTATCTATTTATTGCAGATTTGACTGTGTAGTTATCTACAGTGCAGTTCCATCCAAGTCATGATGACTGGCTTATCTGTAATGTCGACGTGGTACCCTGTGCGATTTGTTGGCTATGAGTCATCATGACTTGGTTATAACTGCACCGAATATAGCTACATAGTAGCTGAAACCGATCTGCAACAAACAGATTAAAATTTACAACCTATGCTATCCTGAACCTCATGACTACAGTTGTGAAGCACGCTGTTCCTCATAAAAACAAACGTGAAGTAGTATTATTGTGTTGGGTGACATCATTCGTTAAAGAGCTTGGGCTTCTAATCGGTCACAGATTAGTTGTTGTTATAACGACCGAAACCATTGATTACAATTTACGTGAAATTTGAAGTGTTTACGGATATATTTTCCTTCCGAATACAAAATTTTTGTCCGACGTGCTACTTGCTGTGAGAGATTGAGACTCATTATGTCGCTGTGATGTTAACGTATTGCTCCTTCATTTTGTTCCATGTTTTCTAAGGTACCTTTGTTGTATTGCCTTGCGCTGATTTTTGTGAAATGAATCCGTTAGTTATATGTAATAGTCGTTTGTTGTGGCGGGAGTTGGTGGGTAAGGAGTCGACCATTAAATTTTTCCGAAGTTTTGCTTTAATTGGGAAACATTGTAAACTTCATGTATGTGGCGTTCATATGCGTTGTTAAAGCTTTTATTGTGTGAATTGTGATTTTTATAGCTAGTAAATGGTGTTGTTAGTGTTGGTAATTTTTAATGCTGCGTTTTATGTTTTTTGGTTGTAAGTTCAACTGCTTTCTAAGTAATTTCAAACGGAAATGATTTACGAGATTATAGTACTCTTTATTTATATTGGCCTTCCCAGTTCAGCTATAGAGGTCATGTGAATTTTGCGACCTCGCCCCTCATTAGTTACCGCGACTTTTCGCTATACGTATTGGTATCGCCTTTTGACTTACTTTATTGGTAAAACAAACGTGAAGTAGAATTATTGTCATGAGTGACATCATTCGTTAAAGGGCTTGGACTTCTAATCGTTTATTATTGCAATAACGACCTGAACCATTGATTACGATTTACGTGAAGTTTGCATTCTTTACGAATACATTTTACTTTCGAATACAAGATTCTTGTCCGGCGTGCTACTTGCTTTGAGAGATTGAGACTCATTATGTCTTAGTGATGTTAACGTAGTAATCCTTCATTTTGTTCCTTGTTTTACAAGGCACCTTTATTGTATTTCCTTACACTGATTTTTGTGAAACGGATCCGTTGTATGCTGAGCTGTAAAGGTTAAACAATGTTTTCGACTCCTGTTATAGCTGGCCCGCGCCTTTTTTTACGTATTTGGAGCCAACATTTATTATCTTGTTATTCTGAATATTTCGTTTTTGTCAGTTTACTGTTTTCCTGATTTTGGAGTTCTTATTTTAGATTTTAGTCTGTGCCCAACCGAAACTCCCAATTTCCCACGATTATCCCGTTAGCCTCAGTAATTATTATTAAGAATTTGTCCCCATTATGTATTCGATGTTTATATTTTCACACCATGGGATCTACTGATCTCATTCCCCACCATTTTGAAATCGGGTTTGTGTTGCATTTTAGGAGTAGTTATGACGTCATTGTTCCGTGGTATGGAAGGCTCTGGTTTATCCATTGCATTTACCGGTTGACGTCTAATGAGTACACTCGTGCGCAGTTCGGTAGAAAGAGGTGTGCCTGGCGCCCAGTATCGCCTCCGTGTACTACTGCCGTGGAACAAAAGAACCGCCGATAACGGCCGGGGCTGATAACGTTCTACTAATACCTAATAAAGCTCACTATCTCTGTGAGAGCGAGAGGTGTTTTCAACAGCCAGCGAATCACCAGGCAACTTTAGCAACAGATAATCACTGCGGCACTATTACCGTAATCTGACAGCTCTTCAAGTACTGTTTCATCCCACGAACGTGGAAGCACTGACCGCGGTTGCTATGCGTCCTTACAGTCAGAAGCTTTCTTCTAAGTTCGCAGTACACGGCTTTTCTGCATAATCTTCTGACAGCGAGTAATCCCAAGAGACCGCACAAGACCTTGATAGAGACCGCACAAGACCTTGATATATAGAAGTACAAGCAGAAGATGTGCAAGTAGTTCCTTAATAATAGCACAAGGTGTTAGAGTTGATGGAGAAATCCAATAGTTGCAATGTAAGATATCGAACAGTCGCCCAGAAGCTCCCCAGGGAAAAAATCATTGCCGATAGCCAGTAACGATGTGGACACATTCAGGGCTGGTGAAGATCAGTGTACATTGATCACTTTCTGTGCGGGTCGTTAACCGCAAGCACTGGTATGCATATACGCCCTTAAGAAAAAAAAGACAAAAAAAGAAAAAAAAGAAAAAAATGAAAACGGACGAACGACGAAGGAATTATCCGAATGGGACGGAAAAAAGTCATGTGCAGACAAACAAATAATTACAATTTCAGAAAATTTGGATGATTTATTGGAGAGAGAGAGACCTTCGGAAACTGAGCAAGTCAGTAACGCTTAGGTCCAGCTCTGACCCTTATGCAGGCGTTATTCGGTTTTGCGTTGATTGATAGAGTTGTTGCATGTCGTCCTGAGGGTGATCGTGCAAAATTCTGTCCAGTTGGCGCGTTAGATTGTCAATATCCAGAGCTGGTTGGAAGGCCGTGCCCATAATGCTCCAAACGTGTTCACATGGGAACAGATCCGGGCAGGCAGTGTTTAGTAAGCACGAAAACAAACAACAGAAACTCTCTCCCTGTGGGAGCGGGCATTATCGTGCTGAAATGAAAGCCCAGGATGGCTTGCCATGAAGGGCAACAAAACGGGACACAGGATACCGTCGACGAATCGCTGAGCTTTAAGGATGCCGGGGTCGACTTCCAAACGGTTCGTGCTATGAAACGAAACGGCACTCCAAGCAGTCGTTCCTGGTTGTCTGACAGTATGGCGGGCGATACTCAGGCTGGTGACCCACCACTGTCTGGGACGTCCCCAGACATGTCTTCAGCCCGAAATCTCATTGACTGGAGTTGGGCTGGCCACTGTGGCCGAGCGGTTCTAGGCGCTTCAGTCCGGAACCGCGCGACTGCTACGGTCGCAGGCTCGAATCCTGCCTCAGGCATGGATGTGTGCCATGTCCTTAGGTTAGTTAGGTTTAAGTAGTTCTAAGTTCTGGGGGACTGATGACCTCCGATGTTAAGTCTCATAGTGCTCAGAGCCATTTGAACCATTTTTTGACTGGTGTTGAATTGTCGTCAGCGTTTAGCCTCGCTTCGATCTGAACCCCGATGACCAGCGATGACGTGTCTGGTATCGCCCCGAATAGTGATGGATACCATCCTCACTACTCGCCCGCCGTACGACCCGACAACCAGGAGCCAACGTCTGGGGTGCCATTTATTTTCATAGCAGAACTCCTTTGGTTGTCATCCGCGACAACCATATCGCACAGCGATACGGACGCCTTCCCGCACACAATGAGAGGTTCTACTTGTTGTCTTCCTTCTTGTCAAAACCTACTTTGGCCAGAAAATCGCCGAATCTCTCTCCAATTGAGGACACTTGAACGGTTATGGGCAAGGCCCAGAGCGAACGAGTGGAGTAGAAGGTGCGTATCAGCCTTTGCCAATCCGACGCGCTCCGCCGTGCTCGCTCTTGCCCGTGTTGAGACACTGAAGTGCGAACGAGTTGCACCATGCGGTCGCTATGAGCGTGCCGCGCGTGACTGTTTGTTTTATCGGTGAGGGGACAGAGGTGGTATTTTGTTTAATGAAGAACTTTTAGTTTATTTTGACATAAGATTATCGTAGAAAGAGGACTGAGCAATTAAGAACACAGACTACTTAGTTGCTGTCGCGGTTGCAATGTAGCTTACTGTAATTCATTACTAATAATTGACTGAAAATACCTGCCTTACTGTATCTATTTCATATAGCTACCCCCGCTTTTAGGAAAATTTTCTGATTAAATATAAAGCAGAGTCAGGTTGGCCAGGTCAAAAAATAGAAAAGCTTATCATGATCTCACTTCCTCTTTTAACAGACTTTTCTTCTGTAAGAAATTGCAAAGAAAAAATCGAAGACATGGAAATACATCGCTTGTTTTCCATAAAAAAAAGACAGGATGTATGCTACTTCTGTCACATCAAATTGTCGATAAATTTAAATTTTTAAATTTTTTTAAATTTTTCTAGAACGAACTATTAAAGTTCGTGCTTCCTTCAAATTTTTTCCACAGTTTTTGCTCAGGAGATGTATGAATTTTGCAAATACCCACTTCATACCATCGTGGAAAACACAGGTCTTAAATGCATGAACCATGAAACATGCTTTGTTTTCCACTCTGGTATATAAATTGATATTTGTATAGTTTCATGCTCAACTCAGGGGGTCATATGGTGTGGCTACGATGCTGCGACGGGCAGCGCATGCTACAAAATACAGTGTTAAAAAAAATCATCCTATTTGAGAAGATGTTTTCTGCATGACAGGATAGATATTTGGATTAAATTTTAACTTACACATAGGTTTACAAAGTATTATTTTCAGAAGAACATGCAGTTCTACACGGACGCACGTACAACTTACGTGTAGTTCTTACGGTTAGGGTGAAAGTTTTGATTTATCTTCACTAAAAGTCCTACGTGAGCTCCACAAAAGCCTTAAATGTATTCGCAGTTGCGAAAGTAGACAACATTCAGCTGTATAATGCAATGACGACAATGATAATTTGTGTCGGTCCGGGACTCGAACATGGATTTCTCGCATACCGCGAGCGGTCGCCTTACCATTAGGCTAATGAGCACGACTCGAGGCCAGACCCAAACTGCCATATGTCGTCAACTACGTGTTTACAGCCTGTCTGGTACGTCATTTATGTACACTACTGGCCATTAAAATTGCTACACCACGAAGATGACGTGCTACAGACGCGAAATTTAACCGACAGGAAGAAGATGCTGTGATATGGTAATGATTAGCTTTTCAGAGCATTCACACAAGGTTGGCGCCGGTGGCGACACCTACAACGTGCTGACATGAGGAAAGTTACCAACCGATTTCTCATACACAAACAGCAGTTGACCGGCGTTGCTGCTGAAACGTTGTGATGCCTCGTGTAAGGAGGAGTAATGCGTACCATCACATTTCCGACTTTGATAAAGGTCGGATTGTAGCCTATGGCGATTGCGGTTTATCGTATCGCGACATTGCTGCTCGCGTTGGTCGAGATCCAATGACTGTTAGCAGAATATGGAATCGGTGGGTTCAGGAGGGTAATACGGAACGCCATGCTGGAATCCCCAACGGCCTCCTATCATTAGCAGTAGAGATGACAGGCATCTTATCCGCATGGCTGTAACGGATCGTGAAGCCACGTCTCGATCCCTGAGTCAACAGATGGGGACGTTTGCAAGACAACAACCATCTGCACGAACAGTTCGACGATGTTTGCAGCAGTATGGACTATCAGCTCGGAGACCATGGCTGCGGTTACCCTTGACACTGCATTACAGACAGGAGCGCCTGCGATGGTGTCCTCAACGACGAACCTGGGTGCACGAATGGCAAAACGTCGTTTTTTCGGATGAATCCAGGTTCTGTTTACAGCATCATGATGGTCGCATCCGTGTTTGGCGACATCGCGTAGAATGCACATTGTAAGCGTATATTCGTCATCGCCATACTGGCGTATCACTCGGCGTGATGGTATGGAGTGCCATTGGTTACACGTCTCGGTCACCTCTTGTTCGCATTGACGGCACTTGAACAGTGGACGTTACATTCAGATGTGTTACGACCCATGGCTCTACCCTTCATTCGATCCCTGCGAAACCCTACATTTCAGCAGGATAATTTACGACCGCGTGTTGCAGGTCCTGTACGGTCCTTTCTGGATACAGAAAATGTTCGACTGCTGCCCTGGCCAGCACATTCTCCAGATGTCTCACCAATTGAAAACGTCTGGTCGATGGTGGCCGGGCAACTGGCTCGTCACAATACGCCAGTCACTACTCTTGATGAACTGTGGTATCGTGTTGAAGCTGCATGGGCAGCTGTATCTGTACACGCCATCCAAGCTCTGTTTGACTCAATGCCCAGGCGTATCAACGCCGTTATTACGGCCAGAGGTGGTTGTTCTGGATTATTTCCCCAATGAATACCCGTTTATCATCTGCATTTCTTCTTGGTATAGTAATTTTAATGGCCAGTAGTGTATTTAAATCCAAAGCAATGGTTAAAAGCCAGAGATCGAAACGCTGATAGGTGTTGTAGTTGACGCACACATAAGTATTCACACACTGGCGGTACAATGCAAACACATCGCCACAGTTCCAAGCTGAATGTCGCTGACTGAAGACAGCAGCAAGGTCAGTGTGCCGAACACGCAGATACGCCAGTGACAACAACATGGGTAGAAAAGAGAAGGAAACAACTTCAGAAGAGGTGAAGCTAATAGTAACGTTGTATGAAGAGGGTAAATCATATGACGAAATAGCAACGATCGTTAAGAGTAGCCGTTATACAGTGTGCAGTGTTGTTAACAGCCTTAAAAAAAATGATAAATGCGCATCGTGTTGGAAGACCACATTATGTTTCAGAAAGAGAACAGAGGCTCATTGTAAGGATTATTAAGAAAACACTTAAATAAGTTCATCAGAGATTGCTGCACAAATATACGAGCTTCATGGGAAACAAGGTCACCCAAAGACAGTCTGGAGGATGTTTCATCCAGCCGGCTAGAAAGCTCGAGTTCCAAGCAAGGCAAATAGGAAGAAAAGGTTGCAGTTTGCAAATCAATATGTGACCAAGGACTCAGAGTTCTGGAACAGAGTTATTTTCTCTGACGAGAGCAAGTTCAACCTTTTCCAACACGATGGATGTATTTTAGTGTGGAGAAGACGAAATACCGAGTTGGAACCTTCTAATATGACCTGTACTGTAAAATATGGTGGTGGCGGTATCACGGTCTGGGGGTGCATGGCTGTGTCAGGTGTGGGGAAACTGGTATTTATTGATGAGACTGTGGATCAGTATGCGTATCTGGATATTTTAAAGGGAAATTTGAAAGTCAGTGCTGAAAAACTAGGTTTGAATACTGACTGCCACTTCCAACAGGACAACGTTTGTGGATTCTGTATAATACCCCCCACACCCTACAAACACCACCTCAGTCCCCAGACAGGAATCCTATTGAACATTTGTGGGACGAGTTAGAAAGAAGAATCACAAAACATCATATTTCCAGCAAAACACAACTGAAGGAAATGATTATTCAAGAATGGGGGAGGAGTGACGCACCAGTAACAAGAAAGCTAGTACAATCAATGCAGGACAGGCTGAAGGCTGTTATTAGAAGCAAGGAAATGAATACACGCTATTAGATGTATGCAGCTAAATCAAACAGTGCAACAAAAGTGACTTTGTGAATAATTATGACCGTCCATTATCACAGTACAGCTGAGACTTGAATTTTCTTTTCAGGGCAGTATTAATGATTATTTATGTTTAAGTGTAGGTAAACGGAAATACATGGAGAATAGATTTTTTCAATTTGGTCGTTTGAGCTCACAAATGTTATATGTAGTCTAAACTTTAAATGTACGTATGATATATCCTGATGTGTGAATACTTCTGTCCACCAGTGTATGTGGAGTCAAAGAAATGTTCAAATGTGTGCGAAATCTTATGGGACTTAACTGCTAAAGTCATCAGTCCCTAAGCTCACACACTACTTAACCTAAATTATCCTAAGGACAAACACACACAGCCATGCCCGAGGGAGGACTCGAACTTCCGCGGGACCAGCCGTTGTGGAGTCATTCGTGAACACCCACAAAAATAAATCACATCACATACTGTGATGTCAGGCGACATTGGGGGTCAATGGTAGAAGGAGAAATCTATATCATTACTCATACATGCAAGATGCCTATTGAAACAGAAAACGCAATACACCTGTTGTATCTTCGCTATCTCGACTGTACGCACATTGAGTAATCAAAGAGCGAGAGGACTGCACAAGGAGACCACATACGAACCAGCAAATCACGACTGACGCCAAGCTAAACTTAGTTTCGATGCGTAAGTTAAAATTCACCTCAAGTTCCCATCTGCATTCGCGTAGAAGATACAGTCTTGAGAAATAATATTAATCATTTTGAAACATCTTGTACGAAGTGCCAATAAAGACAGAACATGTGAGCCTGCAGAGGCTGTGAAGATGGCTAATGGCCAAATAAAAACATTGTAAAGCAACTGGTCGAGGTTTCCATACTAGTCTTCCACTGGTTCAGCCACACTGGCAGTATTCAGCGTCCGAAAGGTAACACGAGATACGCTTCTGAAAGTGAGCTGTAGGCTTGCACCCATGTAGGGATGCAGGTCGCAGTGCAACAGCTGAACCTTCCCAGTGCACGCACTGGCCACTGTGAGGAGTTCCCCGCAGGGCCACAACGCCAGAACACGTAACAGGAAAACGTGCACGTGCGCCTCGTCACCGCAGCTGCGCGCTCGTGACAACCACAGCCGTCAGCCACCTACGTGGAAGTGGCGTGACATGGCCCAAACGGAACTGCCGGCAAGGCAGGCGCTTGGGTTTCACGGGGCGCAAGCCAAGGACGACCGCGCGGTTTACGGTACGTTCCGCCGCGAAACGCCGCCGCCTTCGCTGTTTCCCTCCATTCCCCGACAAATAGCTTTAGCAGTGGTCTATCCACGTCTACATTAAAAACTGGCAAAGTGCAAGTAAGATTCGCGCTCTGAGGGTTCCGTAAAAACATGATAATGTCCGTGGGTCGTTCAATAAATAATGCCCCACGTTTCTTTTCTCCGACATTATTAATTGTTGAGTCAGAATTCGGTGAAAATACAGGGTGTTACAGAAAGGTACGGCCAAACTTTCAGGGAACATTCCTCACACACAAATAAAGAAAAGATGTTATGTGGACATGTGTCCGGAAACGCTTAGTTTCCATGTTAAGAGTTCATTTTAGTTTCGTCAGTATGTACTGTACTTCCTCGATTCACCGCCATGATTTCATACGGGATGCTCTACCTGTGCTGCTAGAACATGTGCCTTTACAAGTACGACACAACATGTGGGTCATGCACGATGGAGCTCCTGCACATTTCAGTCGAAGTGTTCGTACGCTTCTCAACAACAGATTCGGTGACCGATGCATTGGTAGAGGCGGACCAATTCCATGGCCTCCACGCTCTCCTGACCTCAACGCTCTTGACTTTCATTTATGGGGGCATTTGAAAGCTCTTGTCTACGCAACCCCGGTACCAAATGTAGCGACTCTTTGTGCTCGTATTGTGGACGGCTTTCCATTCTCCAGGGCTGCATCAGCGCATCAGGGATTCCATGCGACGGAGGGTGGATGCATGTATCCTCGCCAACGAAGGACATTTTGAACATTTCCTGTAACAAAGTGTTTGAAGTCACGCTGGTACGTTCTGTTGCTGTGTGTTTACATTCCATGATTAATGTGATTTGAAGGGAAGTAATAAAATGAGCTCTAACATGGAAACTAAGCGTTTCCGGACACATGTCCACATAACATACTTTCTGTCTTTGTGTGTGAGGAATGTTTCCTGATAGTTTTGCCGTACATTTTTGTAACACCCTATATACATCAATATGTCTTGTCCATCTCCAATTTTTCTACTTAGTCTCCATCAGGTTCTATGACTGTACGCCAACGTTGTGGAAGAGCATGTATTCCCTGATGGTAAAAGCTCTTCGTCCTGTAGGCGTAGCCATTGTTTCACTGCATGACTGACACTCTCGTCATCTCCATAGTGTTTTCCCCGCAGAGAATCTTTAAAAGGCCCAAAGTGACTGAATCTTGTCGTCCGCTGTGAGCATTCGTGGAACCCACCGTGAGCAATTCTTTGAATATCCGACAGTTTCGATCACTGCAGACGCATTTCCAATGCTGACCGACAACTGTGGAGCCAATTGTCGAGGTTTGATGCGCCGGTCGGCACGAATAATGCCATCTGCGCGATTCAGTATGCTTGGAGCAGTGGCTGATTGGGAAGCTCTGTTCCTGAGGCTGTAACTTTCTTTACCCATCACCCAGCGGTACTCCAATCAACTGCAGCATCACCATATACAGCACACAAACGCTTACGGATGTTCACCGCGGCTTCTTTTTCTACACACAAGTATTCAATAACAGCACGTTGCTTGTAACGTGAGTCGTATGTAGACGCCATTTTGACGCTGTACTACGGCTCTGCCATCTGCCAGAACGGTTCGAAACTTCACCGGCGCACAGATCAAACATCAAATGCGGAGCACCAACAAGGACGTTTGCCTATGTGTATTAATGGCTCTTTAAAAAAATGTGGGGCATTACTTAATGAACGACCCTCGTGTATAGGTAGTTCATCAATCCTGGTAAACGAGAATCTACGATTTTTGCCTGATATCGATACGTAACAGACAAACAGTCAAATAACAAATGAGAAAACAATATTTTTTCGTGTTATATAATTACAAATCAATTTTCTGATTTTTTTCTTCGCTTGTACTTTGAAACCTCGCTTCGTGCCAAATTTTATTATTCTATGTCAATGGAAAGTACCCTATAGGTTTTAAGTAAAAGAAAATGACAAAAATCAGGAAAATGTAAGATATTATGAAAGAAAACAACAGTACAAACATTGAAATCAAGAAGTGACAACTGTACAGTCTTGTAGAAAAGAAGTAATAAACGAAATTATGAAAAGGCTAATGTTATTTGGGCTCAGCCAAAGAATGAGTCCTAGCAGACAGACTGAAATAACTGTACAGCACACTGAAAAATTAAAAGGGAAACCCAGTTGCCTTAGGAAAGTCTTGAAACCTAGAAGAAATTGTCGTAAATAAGCAAGAAATTGAAGACAGAACAGAATATAGGAACAAAATTAAGAGGGGGGGGGGGGACGATTTCCAACACAACATAATTCTATAAAGATAGGAAAGAAAGTGGATGGCAGATAGAGTACTGGAGAAAGTGTAAGGCTACCTTAGTGGTTTAAACATGGTACTTAGCTGTCCTGTATTGAAAGAAGAATAAATGGCAGGCGTCGCAAAATGTTTCGAGACTAATTTACATTTGCCGTGTGGCATTAAAATTACGTCATTTTCGCCGTGACTGTTGGTACTGCTAATTTCAGACAGGAACATCTACATTGAAACTTATCATAATTACAGACGGGAAGGTGCGATCTGTATTTACTTCGATTAATAGCCAACATTGCATTCAATACTATATATTCCTGATGACTGGTTTCCACAGTTAAGACTGTCATCATTTAATCTTTAAAAAAAAAAAAACAAAAAAAATTGTTATACGATCATACTGGAGTAGAACGTAAAACAAGTTTTTTTTTTTTTTTTAAGATCAGAAGGTGTCAGTCTTAACTGTTGTAACTGTGCATCAGGAATAAATTGTTCTGAATGCGATCTTGGCTATTCCCCTTTCTTCAGTGGAACTTCATGTGTACGAGGTAAACTGGTTAACCAGATGGAGCTTACTGTGTTGCTCAACCAGCTACATACATATGAAGAAGTTCCTCTTCTATTGAAAGTAGCAGTAATCCAGAACAATAGCGCAACTGAGTTGGAACGGTTTAGTAACGTTGTCCACCTGATGAGCAATGTTTATTTCTACTGCGGCACCATCGAGATTAAAGGGTTGAGGTTTACCTTAATCGTTTGGGATTGCTTTGGAATTTTCTATCTTCCCTGTAAGTTGACGCTTCTACAGTATCTCATCGCTAGAATATGCGTCAGAACGCTTCATGTAGATTCTTAAATATGTTGGAATCAGGTTAGTACTGTTGTTTGACCCATACTATTAAAAGGCATAAGAAGCCAAGGGCTCTAATACCTGTTGCTTATCAGTTAAGGTTCAAATGGTTCAAATGGCTCTGAGCACTATGGGACTCAACTGCTGAGGTCATTAGTCCCCTAGAACTTAGAACTAGTTAAACCTAACTAACCTAAGGACATCACACACATCCATGCCCGAGGCAGGATTCGAACCTGCGACCGTAGGGGCCTCGCGGCTCCAGATTGCAGCGCCAGAACCGCGCGGCCATTTCGGCCGGCGCTTATCAGTTAAGGACGAGTGTTTGAAAGTTCATTTCATTAAGTGCAATGTGTGTATTATTTAATGCTCGATTCTTCATGTGGAACAATAAATGTTACAGCACATACAATTTAGAGCATTCGGTGTCGTTAGCACTGTGATTCGTCTCCTAAAAAGTAGACTGGTCCGAAATATCTTAATGTCCAAATACTGCCATAGAGGAAGAGAACATTTGGTAAGTAAAGGTATTATTATAATTATCGGCGGTCTACGCAGTGATTCGATGCTGACGATGCAGCGAATCACAAGCAGAAGTGGACCGCCCGTTTGAATATTAAGCTCGAACCTCCGACGAGGGGAGCCGCACGAACCGTGACAAGACGCCTCAAACCACGTCGCTACCTCGCGCGGCGGACTTAAGATGCCTCGATTGGACAATAAATCACAACAATACAAACATTTATGCGAAGAACAAGTGGAAAAATTACTCTACTTGTTCGGTTTAGGTGTCAACATCCACATACCTCACTGGGTCACCATTCTAGATCCGAAAGTATAACAATTGCAGGTGCCAGACTTGTAATGGCCAAGTGGCGGACGAAATTTTCACAACAGGGGTGTTTGGTCAACAAGACGAGTGATGTACAATTATTGATGAACAACCGTGCCCAGGGCTAAATTCCAAACTTTTTCGCTTTGTCTAATGGAAATAGGAGATGATGACCCTTTCATTGTTCCGTTCGATAGCTACCTCGGTGCTATTGCCATCTCGCTTTTCTGTAACGTGAACACAAACACACAAGTGAGTGACTTGTAGTATATGTGCGCCAGAACAATACAGTTTTAGAAGCAAAGGTAGAAATGAAGGGGTCGTGAAGTAGCGTTCTCGCTTCCCACGCCCGGGTTCCCGGGTTCGATTCCCGGCGGGGTCAGGGATTTTCTCTGCCTCGTGATGACTGGGTGTTGTGTGATGTCCTTAGGTTAGTTAGGTTTAAGTAGTTCTAAGTTCTAGGGGTCTGATGACCATGGATGTTAAGTCCCATAGTGCTCAGAGCCATGTGAACCATTTTTTTAGAAATGAAGGAAATTTGTCAGACTAAAGACAAACTATTTTTCAGTGCTTTCTTGCGAACATTACCATACGACCTTGTGTTATTGGCATCCGTGGCAGTGGCGTAACAGTACTGTACACATTGCGTCTATTTTGTTGCGTCGGGTTCGGTGAGGAGGGGTAGAGCGCAGTTGCATTGGAAAAATATGACCTTCATGCGGGGGGGGGGGGGGGGGGGGGGGAAGGTCAACTTGCGCCAATGTCTAAGTTACTGGTATGCCACTGGATAAAGAGTGTGGTATCAAGTGGTGCACTTTTTGATAGCGAAATTTCGATTACATCGATTACACTTGCGTGTCCAATACTTCGTGCCTGAAGCTGATATCCAGCTGATACCTTGGAGGGGGGCGGGGGGGGGGGGGGGGAGACGACTGGCCCAATCAGCAGAGAAGCAGCTTCATTTTTTAGTTCTTGGGTGTCCATCCTTGTGATTGATGTTCAGCGGACGTCGGCCGTTCACGTGAAGTTAAAGATATGAAAGACCTGCAGCCGTAGTTTTGATGTTATTTTATTGTAACCAGTTTCAGTGACTCAATACACCATCTTCATCGTCGGTGAAGGCCTCAAGAAGGTGTATTAAGTCACCGAAACTGGTTGCAATATAATACAATAGTCATTTTTTAATTGTGCTTTAGGCCGTTTGTCCCTTCTTGTTTGTTTTACGTAGCTACTTCTAACAGCAGGCTAGAATATAATTGGAGAAGCCATGACGTGCCTTCCATGGATCGAGGCTTGGGCTCCGCCTGGCCAATTGCAACACAACGGTGCGCAGATGTGCCTGCGCAGACGTCCACCTGATAGCGCGGGGCAAAGTGCATCAGCTGTTGGGGGGGAGGGGGGGGGGCGACGAAGGCGCGAGCGCACTGGCGCACCTGTCGGAAACGCAGCCTGCGATAAAGCTGTCTGCTAGACGCCACAGCTGCACTGCTTTCATTGTCACGGGAGATGCAGGCTTAAAGGGATGTTACCGAAAGCAGCGTTCTAACTGTACGTGTTAGTTCTCATTTCGAATACGAAATGAAACGCCACGTCGAAACCTATGCCACTAAGGACGGAGCACTAGTACTATAAGACAAGGATTAAACTTAATATCGACCGCCCCCTCCCCCTGTTTGAATCATCCTCGGAATACAGTACACACAGTTGTTCAGAAGTGTGTCCTCTTATTCGTCAGTCCAAAGGCTGGTTTCATGTAGCATCCCACACTAGCTTATCTTGCGAAAGCATCTTCCTCTCTGCATAACTGCTGCAAGCTACATTTGAACCTGCACGTTTCATCCAAGCCTTTGCGTCTCTGTTTGGCTCTGAGCACTATGGGACTTAACATCTATGGTCATCAGTCCCCTAGAACTTAGAAATACTTCAACCTAACTACCCTAAGGACAGTACACAACACCCAGCCATCACGAGGCAGAGAAAATCCCTGACCCCGCCGGGAATCGAACCAGGGAACCCGGGCGTGGGAAGCGAGAACGCTACCGCACGACCATGAGATGCGGGCTCGTCTCTGTTTGTCGCCTCACAATGCGTCGTATCGACCGATCACTTCCTTTAGTCAGGTTGTGCCGTGTTTTTAGCCCAATCCAGTTCAGTACATGTTCATTAGTTATACCAACTACCCATCTAATCGCACGTTTTTCGTTAGTGCCACATTTTAAAAGCTTGTATTCTCTTCTTGTCTGAACTGTTTATCGTCCACATTTCACTTCCGTAGAAAGCTAAACTCCGGGCAATTACCTCCCGAAAATGATTTCTTATACAAATTTATTTTCGACGTTAGCATATTTCTCTTTTTCGTAGCGCTTTTCTCGCCACTCTGAATTTTATCCATCGCCAGTAATTTTGCTGCCCAAATAGCAAAACTGATCGATTACGGTTACTGTCTCATTTCATAATTTAATTCCTTCAGCATTACCGTATTGAATTCGACTACATTCAGTTATCCATTTCTTTCATTTTTTATTTTTTTTGCCACAACTTTGATTGTCTTTTGTGTCCTAATTACTGTGTCTTGCGGATTCAGTACATCGGGGGCAGGCTTCCTTTTTTCGTTCTATCTTCTGAAAAGTCGCAGAATCAATATTGCCCCATGTATTCCTGTCCAGTACCATTCTGTTAATTTAAACAGTTACTGATTTCGCGGCAACGTTGTCTAAGCTGCACAAACCCTATTCTCCAGTGTACGAGACAATTCTTCAACATCCCACGCACGATGGTTCCGCTGTTGTAGCAGGTTGGGAGGCCACGCTACTGCAAAATGACAGTACTCCGGCATGCTGTCGTAACCGAAACCGGTTCCCGTCGCAGGGTGTTTGACCGGAACACGAGAGACGCAAGCGGTGCGGTGGGGTCCGGTGGGCAGGCGACGCGCTACGCTTCACAGAATTTTGTGTACAAACACTGACGCGTAACACTCTCGGCCAACATGAACTGGTCGCACAATACGTCACAAAGCTCGTCGGAACATTACATGTCAGGCATAATACCAACGCTGCAGTTCAAAGAAAAGTGACTATTGTACTACTAAGACTTACATTCATGAATCACTGTGAAATCAACAAATCGAAACTCTCCAGACGAAACAATTTGGTTGTAATTTGGCAAGGCCGCAAACTAGACTCTCACCTCCTGCAACCCATGTATCTGCAATGGCGCTGTTTTTCTAGTGTCGAAAACAGCTCTCCTGTTTGGTACGGAGCATCGTTTACCAGATAGATAGCTACAGCACTCAGTGAAACGTGTAGGCTGATTACAGGTTGCCGCAATTCTACTCCAAAGCTAAAGTTTATAACCCAGCTGGAATAGCGCCACCATCTGTACGTAGAGAAGTGCAGCAACCATGCCTCGAGTAGAGGGAAGAACCCCTGCACTTTACAGATGGACGTCAGCAGCCGAGCAGCTACCTCCTGGAACAGTGAAAACTGTTTCTTATTCAAGTCCATAAAAATATTACGATCCAGAATAGGAAAAATCCAAGGACAACATGAAGAAATGAGGCGTTAATGTAGATGACATGTACTGTGAAAGCGCACCAGATTAAATCACAAGCCACATGTTTCAGTGCCTACTGTGTCCAACATAGTGCGTGAAGGATATTCATGCCACTCCAAGTGCATTGGAGGTTGCGAAGTTCTGGGGATATCTAAAGGTGCAGGGATAAAATGCAGGGAGCAAAAGATTATTTCCAACTTGTACATAAAGCAGACTGCAGTTATAAAAGGGCAGGCACTGGTTGAGAAGGGAGTGAGACATAATTGTAGCCTACCACATTGTTGTTCAATCTTCACTCAGTAAGCAGTGGAGGAAGCCAAGGAGAAATTTGGAAATGAAGTTCAGGAAGAAGTAATCGAAACAGAGATCTGGCTGTGACGTTTTAATTGTGTGAGGGACAAAAGTCCGCCGCATGAGCTGTTGAACGGAGTGGATGGTTCGTGAAAAGAAACAACAAATCTAAAACAAGGGTAATATTCGAATTAGAGAGGTCATACTGAGGGAACAAGATTAGGTAACGAGACAATGAAAGTAGTTGACGAGTTCTGGTACCTGTCAGCAAAATAACTGATGATGGCCGAAATACAGAGGATATAAAACACAGACTGGTAACATCTGAAGTAAAATTTTAGGAAGTTTTTCTGTTGGTATTTGAAGTTTGGCGTTGTACGGAAGTGATACGTGGACGATAAGAGAAACTTTTGAAATGTGGTGCAATAGAAAGAAGAATGCTGAAGATTAGATGGGTAGATCGAATTATTGAAGAAGTACTGAATAGAATTGGGTAAAAATGTATTTATAGCAAAAGTTTATTACAGTATTAGAAGGGTTCGGTTGATACGGTACATCTTAAGGCGTCAAGGTCACGTCAGTTTAGTAATCGAGGGAAGTAATTAGTACCATAAGCTGGTTCAAATGGTTACAGTAGACATGCAGAGATGAAGAAGATACCTGCAATGGATATACTAGCATGGAGAGCTACATCATAGCAGCTCTTCGCACTGAAAAAAAAAAGACAACATATGAATGCTGCATTTTCGTAGTCTAATTATTATATTTTCTGGTTTGATTGTCAATCAGTGTATCTGTATGTTTCTCACTAAAGAATAAATAAAAAATTGTATTAAGTTTATAATGTGACGTGTGTCTAAATTCCCTGAAAACTTTCAAACGATTGTGATTTGTTTTTCTGGGGGTCTTACATTTACCCGGGAGGTAAGACGCTACTGAAGCTCCGTTAATATAAATTTTTTCTGTATAAGCAGAGTTTACGTGCCAGGTGATCACATAGTATGTTCTCTGACTTCCTCAAACGTAGGTGTGAGATTCAGTTTTGCACTGCGACTCTTAACATTGTACGGTACTACCATTTTTATGCGCATTACTTTACATTTACATGAATTTAGGTTCACGTGCCACTGCACCGTTCATTGGTTGTCCACCATGCGCTGTATGCGATTGTGCTGTGCATGACGAACTGTTCTTAATACTGTAGTACGGCTTCCCCTTCTCCGTTGCGTTTGCTTTAAAGCTATGGGAATATGTTTGCCTAATCTGTTTTATCACTGCTGCGCGAAATATATGGTTGAAGTATTAACAGCCTGTTTATAATTTGTCGTTAATACTGATTCGGTAAATTCACCCATGTTTTTTATTATTCTAAGTCTCCGGGAGTTCTTCATTAGACTCTCTCTTGGGTTTATTTCATCATATCTTCGTTGTTAATCCGTTTAAGTTATGGACATTACATGCTTTATTAATTAATTAATTAACTGATCAAATCATTACCTGGTAGCTTATACCCGCCAAAAGATTACTTTCGTCATTTACGAGGGGCAAACTTTGATTTATCACATCGAAAAAATAAGGTTACTTATACAATGAGAAGAGCAAGTTAAAGGAATACAGCTAGGAAGAACACGTGAAACAAGAACAATCATAAAATGTCTGACATTTGTAGATGACATAGCTATACTTGGTAATAACACACAGGAGGCAAAGGAAGCACTAGAACGCGTGCATGAAATAGCTGCCAAAACAGCTCTACAGATATCGTATGATAAGACTCAATACATGGAACGACAAACCAACAATGTACACATCATGCAAACGATCTATGGATCCGTAAAAAGAGTCGAAAAATTTAATTATGTAGGGGAATACATACAAATAGGAGGATCAAACAAGGCATCCAACATAGAACGAATAGAAAGACTCCAGAAAGCATACAAACTCACATGGTCACATTATAATAACAAAAGCGTATCAAGACAGGCCAAAATTAGACACTACAAAACAGTTGTATTACCGGAAGCACTATATGCGTCAGAAACTACCACAATTGGAGCATCAGGCATTATAGAGGACAGAAAAAATAGAATGCAAAATTCTCAGGGAAATATTCGGACCAATACACAAAGATGGCATATGGATGAAAAGGCCTACGAATGAGTTATACCAACACACTGTCAGACTCACAGACATGATCAGAAAACGCAGACTAAATTTCTACGGACACTTACAGAGAATGGACAACACCAGACTTACAAAGAGAACCCTTGATATAGTAAAACATTCAAGCCTTAAAACAAATTGGTATCATCAAATAGAGGAAGACATAAGGCTGCTGGGGATCAACAAACAAATGATAAAAAACAGAAAGGAATTCAGGAACAAAGTTAGGACCGCAAAATTTATGGTAAATCAGAAGAGGAAGACGAGTGCATTATTGACGGAACAGAGGAAACAAGAGCATAGGCAAAAGATCAAGAGATTTTGGGAAGGGAAGAGGAAGAAAGGAAAGAAATGAAAACTGTGTCATTATGAGATACTTGAATTCAAACACTGCCCATAAGGGCAAAAATGATATGAATGAAAGTTACTTAATTATATTTTGTTCGTTGGCAGGTACGTCTGCAGTCCCAATATACCGTAGCACACCGCTAGAACGACAAAGAAGGCGCAGTCCACCTACGCTTTATCAATGAGCTTCTTTATTTTGCTTTGACTCTTCCAAAGGCGTTCCACGGTACTGTGGCGGAACATTTCAATGTATACCAGGAGTGCACACATGCGCTGCTGAACTTCGTAACTATATACCTCAGGCATATTCTGTCAAAAACGTGATTTGCGTGTTAACTGGTACTTATACTGGTTGTGTTCCTGTGTTGGTCGGAAAGACCCTGATCTAATTTTTACAACCGCCTTTTCGTGCAAAATACCGAACTTTTTCCTTTTTCAATCCCAGTCCGTTCCGCCACCTGTGAGCCATATTTTGTAGTGTTCGCATTATGCATAAAAAATTACGGTTGTTTTTTTGCCATTATTTTAGGCTTGTCAGGTAAATGATTGTCAAAACAGTCTCATCTTATACGAGGTATGTTCAAAAATAAATGTATTGTGACCATAACGGACTGTGGCGATTTTTGTTTCTTGAGGGTGGACAACACAGTGGTAGAGGTGGAACCCCTGACCAGAGCGTCCATTGAAGGGACACGGCAGTTCGTAAACTGACGTTGACCTCAGTTGCGTGAAAGATGTTGGTAAAAGAACCCGAGAGTGCAAGCAGCTTCCTGTGATCCACTTCCTACTCGCGAAAGGAATAACACCTACCGAAATTTTATTGGAAATCGAAACGGTTTACGGTGAAGGTGTATGAATAGAACGAGTGCGTTTAAGTGGTGTAGGGAGTTTAGTGGAGTCTGAACAGATGTTCACGACCAACAGAGGAGTGGAAGGCCTTCCATTTTGCCTGGTGATTTGGTGAAAAAAAAAAGACCTCTGATTGACAGTGGATGAAATTTCTGCGATGATTCCACGACTCGCCAGAACTATGTTGTAAGAGACACTTACAGAAACTCTAGGATACTGGAAACTGTGCGCAAGGTGGGTTCCAAAACAGCTGACAGAGCAGCACAAGAGAAATCGGTCATTAGCATCCGCGAGTTTTTTTGAGTGCCCCGAATTGGAAGATAAGGATTTTCTGTGCTCTGTTGCGACTGAAAGTGAAACGTGAGTGGCGTCACACCAACACCCATCTGCCAAAAGTTCAAAACAGCAATTTCGGGCAAAAAAATCATGGCGTCGACATTGTGGGACCGATAAGCGACCATTTTGGTCTAATTTCTGCCTCAGCAGAAGACCAATGCACAACGATATTGTGAAAACTTAAAAAAAAACTCGAAAGGAGCATTCAGAACAAAAAGAGGGAAATGCTGACGAGAGCGCCCATCCTCACACAGCCTTAGCCACCAACGCGCTCTTGGACTAGAATCACACTACCGCGCCTCTCTTTCTCCTGACTTGGCGCCTCCAGATAATCTTTTCAACTCCCTGAAGCCACACATGAGGTCAATTAAATTTTCAACCGACGAGCAGGCACAGAGAAGTTCTGAAGTGGGCGAAGGAGCTGGCGGGAGAGTTCTTGGAGGAGGGCATAAAGAAGCTCGTGAAACTGTTCACTGCATGCACTGAGCAGGGTGGCGATTATGTGAAAAAATAATCAACAAGAAAGACCCTTTAATTTCTCAACATGTACATGCTCCTTCCCGGTAGAACATTCATACTGTAACTATTATTCTAGAACGTCTGCAGAATACTCACCTGTAGCTACCATACCTTCATCGGCCTCGAAACGATTTTGAGTCAAAAATGCATTTAGTTGTAGGATTAGTTTGAAATCATCCGGTACCAAAGCTGGTGAGCAGGACGCATGTTCTAATTCATAACCCCTGTCCTTCAATTTTTCTACTCCCAAAGCGTCATTCGATGACATTTTTCCTTTTCAAACAAGGCCATTTCACAACTAATTATTGTTTTCCCCAAAAGATTTGCTGAGTGACTGCAAGTTATTTGTCATCGTTTTGCATGTTAATCAAATACACTCCTGGAAATTGAAATAAGAACACCGTGAATTCATTGTCCCAGGAAGGGGAAACTTTATTGACACATTCCTGGGGTCAGATACATCACATGATCACACTGACAGAACCACAGGCACATAGACACAGGCAACAGAGCATGCACAATGTCGGCACTAGTACAGTGTATATCCACCTTTCGCAGCTATGCAGGCTGCTATTCTCCCACGGAGACGATCGTAGAGATGCTGGATGTAGTCCTGTGGAACGGCTTGCCATGCCATTTCCACCTGGCGCCTCAGTTGGACCAGCGTTCGTGCTGGACGTGCAGACCGCGTGAGACGACGCTTCATCCAGTCCCAAACATGCTCAATGGGGGACAGATCCGGAGATCTTGCTGGCCAGGGTAGTTGACTTACACCTTCTAGAGCACGTTGGGTGGCACGGGATACATGCGGACGTGCATTGTCCTGTTGGAACAGCAAGTTCCCTTGCCGGTCTAGGAATGGTAGAACGATGGGTTCGATGACGGTTTGGATGTACTGTACACTATTCAGTGTCCCCTCGACGATCACCAGTGGTGTACGGCCAGTGTAGGAAATCGCTCCCCACACCATGATGCCGGGTGTTGGCCCTGTGTGCCTCGGTCGTATGCAGTCCTGATTGTGGCGCTCACCTGCACGGCGCCAAACACGCATACGACCATCATTGGCACCAAGGCAGAAGCGACTCTCATCGCTGAAGACGACACGTCTCCATTCGTCCCTCCATTCACGCCTGTCGCGACACCACTGGAGGCGGACTGCACGATGTTGGGGCGTGAGCGGAAAACGGCCTAACGGTGTGCGGGACCGTAGCCCAGCTTCATGGAGACGGTTGCAAATGGTCCTCGCCGATACCCCAGGAGCAACAGTGTCCCTAATTTGCTGGGAAGTGGCGGTGCGGTCCCCTACGGCACTGCATAGGATCCTACGGTCTTGGCGTGCATCCGTGCGTCGCTGCGGTCCGGTCCCAGGTCGACGGGCACGTGCACCTTCCGCCGACCACTGGCGACAACATCGATGTACTGTGGAGACCTCACGCCCCACGTGTTGAGCAATTCGGCGGTACGTCCACCCGGCCTCCCGCATGCCCACTATACGCCCTCGCTCAAAGTCCGTCAACTGCACATACGGTTCACGTCCACGCTGTCGCGGCATGCTACCAGTGTTAAAGACTGCGATGGAGCTCCGTATGCCACGGCAAACTGGCTGACACTGACGGCGGCGGTGCACAAATGCTGCGCAGCTAGCGCCATTCGACGGCCAACACCGCGGTTCCTGGTGTGTCCGCTGTGCCGTGCGTGTGATCATTGCTTGTACAGCCCTCTCGCAGTGTCCGGAGCAAGTATGGTGGGTCTGACACACCGGTGTCAATGTGTTCTTTTTTCCATTTCCAGGAGTGTAAGAAGAACCCCTTCGCGTGCTAGTAACCACTAGCCTCAACTTTTATGCAGATGAAATACACTCCATCTTTTTGATGCTGGGACCGCGAATACCACTGACTGCTTTCGTTGCTGCTAAGTATCTGGCACAGAATGGTGAACCAGTTTACCGTAAATGGTGACAAGTCTAGACAATGAAAGCATATGGATTCTTTCGAAACTGATGAAACCTTGGGCACAAACTAGTCCGCATTAGCTTTAGACCAGCATTCAGTAAACGTGGTAAACGTGGCAACTGCCGTAAGTGAAATTTTTTTCATAATTCCTGACATAATTTTTCGGTTGATATGCGTTACCTTGGTGGCAGCGCCATATTACATTAGTAATAGAACCGATGACTATCCATCGTCCAGTAGCAAACTGCGCACTTTTTGGGTGTAGTCGATGATGGCAGTTTTTGGAACGTCCCTCATTGGATTATCTTCAACTGAAGTTTCGGCCACGCAGGTATTCAGTAGACTCGTTATAACCTTCGAACATGAAAGAAAGTCCGTGGGCAGTAAACTGCATGAAAGGATTTTTTTTAATACGGTACGGTATTTCATTCATTCAAACGACAGGCAACACACAATTATCGTGCCATTTTTTTTCATGGGTTGTTACAGTTTCGAATTTTTCAAACTCTTGTGGCATTGCAGGAAGGGCGATCCTCGGCGGCTGTTAGACTGTAACAAGGAAAATTTGTTTTGACTAGAACTGGTATTTAATATTGTAAGATAGCATATTTGTACTTGGGCAAGTGATTTCAATATCCGCCTCCGTTCGTGTGTCAAAGGAACTTGTCCCGCAGTCCGGTGTGTGGCCGAGCGGTTCTAGGCGCTTCAGTCTGGAACCGCAGGTTCGAATCCTGCCTCGGGCATGGATCTGTGTGATGTCCTTAGGTTAGTTAGGTTTAAGTAGTTCTAAGTTCTAGGGGACTGATGACCTCAGATGTTAAGTGCCATAGTGCTCAGAGCCATTTGAACCATTTGAAGTTGTTCCACACAGCCTGACTTCACCAATTAGCCTCCTATTCTTGCTTTTCTGTCCTTTATGTCCTCGGCGTATGTGTGCCGGAAGTTTCAGCAAAACCGCTTCCTTCCTGCTGATGCTTCGGTTCTGTGCTGTAGGCACTCAGGGAATTGGCAAATGTCAGCAGTTAACTATGGGAACGCCACTTTAATCTGTTTCACTGACTAATGATTTCTGCCATAATTCGTTACCTTTTTTTACCTGTGGTAGCGAAAGTTAACGCCATGGATAAGCTCAAGCTTAGCTGCAGCCTAAGCAGTGAAACAGCCGTCTCTCTCACTCTAGACGTGGAGAAATGTTATATTACATCGTGAGAAGTACAAGTCATTGTAGCTATTTTGCTTCTAGAAACATGCGTTGTGCTACGTTGGCTGCTACAAGAAACCGAACAGAATGATTTCTAACAGTTTTTATGGAAATGCCACGGAATTAATACCCTAGGTAGACCCATTTAATTGTCAGTGGCGCATCTGGAGCGGCAGCGACTGTACATCTAAGCATGTGATAAGATTTCTGTTCGATGGATTCCTGAGAAGATTTATTTTGCTCTCGGAAGCGTATCCACTGGCTGCGTTTATCTACACCGATAGTGCATATCTGAGATTCACTTTGCAGCCCATAGGTACTGTATGTAATCAGTCGGGATACATACAGTATTTAAACGTTCTTACAAGGGAAACATGCACCCAGCGGGTCACAGGCGTTTTCGAGTGTTCGACATTAAAATTTGTATCGCTCCAAGGAATCATTCTTGGAAACGAAATAATTGTAATATTAATGGTTAGCATCGTATACACTCGTAGCGAGATATAATCAAAGTAGAATAAGAGAAGGCAATTAATATTTATCGTTACATTTCTGTGCGCGTTGCAAATAAAATGGGCGATATTCAAAGCCCTTTTATTACTCTATGAATTTATTGCGATACGCGCATGAATGTATTAGTAAATGAAAGTTTATTTCATCACAATTCCTTACACCACCTCGATTATACCTCTGCACGAATATGCCACTTTGCTTAACGGTATTACTGTTCCTTTCCGAAGGAAACAAATGTTTGGTGGAAAATAAGGAAAGAAGAAAAGAAAAAATGTGACTTCAACGCAATTCGGGCAGTTCTAGTATGCGAAAAAGATAACGGCCGTTTTTCATTTCGCGTAATTTTTTAGTTACGTAAAGTTTCCCCATTTGGTTTTCAAGAATATATTTGGTTAAATAATTTTTATACGTTGTAGTGTGCCGTGTCAGCATTGCATCAACTATTAATCTCCGCAAAATTCGTAATTACCATTCCGAGATGACGCTATTTGTCATACATTGTGTACTGCATTTAAAAATCTTGCATTGATAAACTTACACTGTGCAGCTTTCCTTTCCTTTCGCTACGCCTTAGACTAAAATTACTGCGAGTAAACATAGCTGATATTACTAGAAGACTTTCTGAGTAGTTCCTGACAATCACAACTGTCGTCTCTCACAATGGAATACATATTATTCAAAGACGTTAGTGGCGCGACCGGTAAGTCTGAGTTCCGCGTTGGCTCAGCGTAGTGACAAACACAGCAGGCTAGCGAGATGAATTATTTCCGATAGATATTAACCTTTTTTGGTCTCTTGTTTGATTTTAACCATCCATGAGCAGAAAACTCCAAATGTATATACTAACTTTTTACTCGTTGTGAACCACAGTCATCTTTCAGTAGCTCATACTTAACATAATCAAAAGCAGGCACTTCATTCTATGCCATGTATCACAGTGAAGTGCAATGTGTAATGGACAGCAAAATAAACAGTAGAGTAAAAATGGCGACGAGTTCTTTTCGTAAACTAAACAGGGTTTTCAACACTAAACTTCCTTCTGAAAAGGAACGTTTTCAATCAGTGTGTATTATCAGTTTTTCCTTGTAGTAGCAAGATAAGTGCTTTTTATAATACGAAAAACCATGCAAAAGCCAATTTTTATCACTAAAAACGAGGGACCAGAAAAATCGCCTCCATCCTTTCGCTAGCGATAATTTACGGGCATCTCAGGTACTGTCGCAGACGTTTTAACTCTTCAAAGAGAAACAATTACAGCATCAAACGCTTTGGCCATTCGCGTATGAAACGGTGCGTGCTATTTCGTAAACCAACTACTACAATCTTCGTCGCTAGCAAATTGGCACTTCTGTTATGTAACTCATGAACTTTTAAAAACACACATCGGAGTCGTGATCAACGAATTAGTTAAGACTTGAGAGCCAGTCACACATGTACTCACCACAGTTCATAAGTCTGACACTGCCGACATTAAATATAGGTCACAGATCACTTGATCGTTTACGCTGCTGATAGGTGATACAGAGCCATTGCAAGAAAAATAATAATAATAATCAAACGAGTGAGATTTCCTGCAGACCGTGCGCTCCATAAGGCGGAGGCAAAGCATTGTGCTCTACATGTTGACAAGACGCTTCCTTGCAAGTCGGAGCAAATATCACTATGTGATCAAAAGTATCCGTACACCTGGCGGAAAATGACTTACAAGTTTGTGGCGCCCTCTATCGGTAATGCTGGAATTCAACGTGGTGTTGGCCCACCCTTAGCCTTGATGACAGCTTCCACTCTCGCAGGCGTACGTCCAGTTTGGTGCTGGAAGGTGTCTTGGAGAATGGTAGCCCATTCTTCACGGAGTGCTGCACTGAGGAGAGGTATCGATGTCGGTCGGTGAGGCCTGGTACGAAGCCGGCGTTCCAAAACACCCCAAAGATGTTCTATAGGATTCAGATCAGGACTCTGTGCAGGCCAGTCCATCACATCGATGTTATTGTCATGTAACCACTGCGCCACAGGCCGTGCATTATGAACAGGTGCTCGATCGTGTTGAAAGATGCAATTGCCATACCTGAATTGCTCTTCAACAGTGGGAATTAAGAAGGTGCTTAAAACATCAATGTAGGCCTGTGCTGTGATAGTGCCACGCAAAACAACAAGGGGTGCATTCCCCTTCAACGAAAAACACGACCACACCGTAACACCACCGCTTCCGAATTTTACTGTTGGCACTACACACGCTGGCAGATGATGTTCATCGGGCATTCTCCATACCCACACCCTCCCATCGGAGGGTTTTCCACTGCTCAGTCGTCCAATGTTTGCGCTCTTTATACCAAGCGAGGCGTCGTTTGGCATTTACCGGCGTGATGTGTGACTTATGAGCAAGCCGGCCCCTTGTGGCCGAGCGGTTCTAGGCGCTTCAGTCTGGAACTGCGCGACCGCTACGGTCGCAGGTTCGAATCCTTGGATGTGTGTGATGTCCTTAGGTTAGTTAGGTTTAAGTAGTTCTAAGTTCTAGGGTACTGATGACCTCAGATGTTAAGTTCCATAGTGCTCAGAGCCATCTTTTTTTTTTCTTTTTTTTTTTTCTTCTGACCGCGTTCGAAGTCTGTAAGTTCCGCGGAGCGCCCCATTCTACTAACTAGCATGGCCTTAATTAGCTGAAGATCTACTTAAACCATATTCTTTATGGTGGAGGCACAATACCCGGAACACGCGGGTCTTCTTGCCACATTATAGATTTTCTGGTCCAGTGTACTCATCCACCACACGGACGTTCATCTGTTTTCGCAAAATCTGTCACAGCCGGGCGCTCTGAGCTTCGTAGATTAAAGTGACTGCAGGTGGAAGAAGATTCCGGAGTGAAAGAAAAAAGTGGCGATAGAAAAGAGGGAAATATTTGTCAGAATAGATGTCTTGGCAAGATCAGAACAGTGTAAGCATCGGAAACGAAATGTGAAGCATACTTGCATGTAAATCGCGGAACGACGTGGGCGGGAGTAAGGGGGGGGGGGGGGCGGGGGGAGCTCAGCTTCTAACTTGGGTTGGTAATAAAATACCTGAATCGTACGCACCGAAACTACAGGCATCATTGAGTACAACGGATGTGTCGACCATGGTAGTGACATGAGCAATAAATCGTGCTGGCCACACCTCCAGATACAGGATAAAAGTCAGACATTAGCTCTTAAGATGAACCTAGACTGTAGTGCAGATTTTCTGAATTTGTAATGCAGTTCTCGTTTTCATATCGAGAATTCTTTAACTAAGGCACAAACGTAGACCTGCGGCTGCAACGTAAATCACTCTCTTATCAAAGACTTTATTTCGCATTAACATTCGTTAGCTATAACTCATACATACCTCTCACAAACACTTGATATGTCATCCTGATCTTGCTTGATTATTTGTTCAGCAGCGCAGATTCAGTTTCACATCTCGACAAACAACCAGTCAGTGATTGAGTTCTCAGGGAGCTCAGTAGCATGGTTGTTAGCTCTGAAGCACGGTTATTAGCGGTGAAAATGCTTTCAGTGAACTGAGCAAATAAACACGTCCCAAAGACGTACTTTGGCAGCTTTTTTAGCCGTGTGACAATGTCGATTTATAAGATGCCGAAAATGATTACCTACCCGAGCTTGTCCGACAACGGAAGTCAACCTTTCCGCAACCGCGACCTTTGACAACACGGCTTTTCCGAACATTGTCTGAGTTTGGCTCATTCCCTCCATCACAGGAAGTCTTTTGAGAGTGAATATCATTTCTACGTTACATTAGTCATATTCCATGGACGCCATAAATGCTCTTTGGGACGTGGATACAAGTCAAAGATGTACTTTTAATTTAATGTCACCACAATGAAAGGCTTAACATTACGAAAGTCTATTGTGTCACACTGCTGAATCTAATTATAATATAACCTAAATATCGAATTAAAGAGTTTCTCTGAAGGTACTCAGTTAGCAAACAGAAGTTTCTTTGATTCTCTCTTAAACTCCACCACATTATCTACATGACATTTAATACACTCTGGCAAGTTATTTAATAGGAAGGTAGGAAGACTGGGTTTAACATCGAGGTCATTAGAGACAGAGCACAAGCTTGGATCGTGTCAAGGATGTGGAGGGAAATCGACCGTGAGCTTTCAGAGCGAACCATGCCGACATTTGTCGGGAGCGATTTAGGAAAATCAGAGATTTGAACTTATGTAGGTTGGCCAGAACTATTTATATGGAAAATAAAAATACAGTATTCTGGGGTTCCTAGAAAGTGTCCACTAGCAGATTTAAAAATTTTCTTGCGATGTACACGTAACAAGCTCAGTATAACAAATACAATCGTGTATGTTCCTAAGCTGACCTTCCCTCCGAGGGAAGGTGGTAACTGTACAAGTTTGGCTCAGCGTTCCTCCACTGCTTTTCTACCTCCAGCCCCCTGTTATCCTTCGGCGCTCCTGTTATTTTTAGATTCATGACAAGGGGGGAAGTTGTTATCCTCATTTTTTTTACGAATTCATTTAGCCGCGCTCCTGCGAGTTCCTCGTCGTCTGAAGCTAACATTGAAATGGGTAATTATTTCTGTAGAATACGATCATAGAAACTTACAGTAAAACCTTCAGAAGATAATTTTTTCTCTTTACTGGCGTCCAGCTCTGTAGCGTTACAGAAATTACATTATCCGTCGGGCTGTTCTTAAATATATTTATTTATGATCGAGATTGAATATAAATAACATCAGAATTAATCAAGGAGGGAGGTGAGAGCATACACTTAAAGATATATAAATTGGTTCAGTTGATATGTGAGAAGGATACACTGCCAGAAGAAATGAAATTGGCTATAATATGCCCAATATATAAGAAGAGAAGCAAAATGGAATGTGTTAACTACGCAGGAATCAGCTTGTTGAATGTAACGTATAAGGTACTGTCCGTCATTATCCTCAGAAAATTGCAACCATTCATAGAGAACATCATACAGGAGTACCAAGCTGGCTTTCGACCAGACCGATCGACAATAGATCAGATTGTCACACAAAGACAATTGTTTGAAAAACACTGGGAATATGATAAAGATATCTACAATGTGCATATGACAGCATCCACAGGAATAGCCTATACAATGCAATGCGTGACTGCAGAATCCCTGAGAAGCTAGTGAGAATGGTGCAAGCTTATACGGAAGGGTCAAATGCAGCAGTATGTTTCCGAGGAGCCACATCAGAAACATTCGAGGTTGAGACAGGCCTCAGACAAAGCGATGCTCTCTCATGTTGTTCTGGTCCATTTCATCGTAGAGAAAGTAATAAGAGTGTAGGCAACAGGAGTGGGCTGGAGTACAGATGGACGGTAACTTCAGTTGTCTCGCGTTGCAGATGACATAGTACTGCTAAGTGAATCAAAGCATGAGATGAAAGGAATGTACCAGAAAAGGACAGTTATGCACAGAAGGAAGGGCTCAAAGTGAATCAAGACAAATCAGAGTTCATGCAATTAGGAAGAAGACAAGAGCAGGAAGAATTTCTTGAGATAGATGGCAAGAGGTTCAAGAGAGTACATCAGTTCAAATACTTGGGATCTAGGTTTACCACGGACAACAACATAAAAACGGACATCAAGGAAAGAATAGCAGTGGGAATGAATTGCATGCGTTCCCTCAGAGAGACACTCGACTCTAAATCGATCTCAGTGAACACAAAGATGAAAATCTACAACACAGTGATATTCCCAGCAGTAATGTACGGTTTAGCAACATGGAGTATGACTAAGCGAGAAAAGGAAAAACTATTAATATTTGAAAGAAGAGTAATGGGGAAGTTATGGGGACCAGTTTTGGATAACGGAGAATGGAGAAGGAGGAAAAATGAGGAAATCTACCTTCTGATGCGACAACCAACTACCCAACAGAAGATAAAGAGCAAAAGAATACAATGGGTAGTCCATGTAGCCCGTATGCCAGACGGAAGACAGGCGAAGATGGCACTAGAGGGGGAAACCAAACATCAAACGCCCCATTGGACGACCAAGGCAGCGCTGGATGGACGACCAGGCGAAGGACCTAGCATCCCTGGGGGTTGAAGACACCTGGAGGAACCGGGCACAAAAAAGGTAGGAATGGAGGCAGTTTGTGGAAGCAGTGAGTGGTCTACAGGGCCTGTGATGGCTGGATATCTATCTATCATGATCGAGATTTCGATATCGTGCCATTCTCAAGTACTAGCTGCAACGTAAATTGCTACAAAACGAATTCAGTTTTAGAAGTACATTCTGTTCTCAAAAATTGTAATAAGAGCCCTTTTTTCACGTTATACCACTTTCTATCTCACTATAAAATGCGTCAATGGACATTCATCGTAAGAGGACCTCGTAATCATTTCAACGATGTTTATATACTTCAGGCATATCCACAATAAAACATAATCCTGCTATATGTATATATATAAAGTAATACTTAACTAAAAACGAGCATTGTGGCAAACCATGGTTTAAACATGCATGCACTGAGTGCATAACAGAGTGTAGGACATGTATTGGTTAGAAATGTTTAGAGTGAGTTAAGAGTTAACGTTCAGTTGAGTGCATGCTTGAAACACATGGCCTGACAATAATCTCATTTTAGTCAAGTGCTATATCCTTTAACATCATTGACACTGAATCCCGTTTTATTACGCTCAAGCAATCATGTTTGACACTACCTTGATATCATCGTAAGACGAATGAATGTACATCGACGTATTTCGCAGTTAGGAAGAAATTTAAAAAAGAAAAAGGTGGCATTATAACATTTTTGAAAATAGGATGTATCTCTAAAATGGGTTTTGTAGCAATTTTTTGTTGCATCTATTCCATCATTCCGGCAGAACAGCGGAATCTGCAATCAAAATAAATACGTTTAATAAGTCGAGGCAGAAAATTTTATGCCTACCGGAGATGGAGCATTAATTGTGGATACAAGTTCGAATCCATAGTGATTCGACAGAATTTTCAAAAGGGGAATTTATATCACCTTCTCGAAACTTTCAAAGCATATATCGTTCATGTTTGTAAGAACAGTATTTTTAGCACCGCTCCTTGTGAAACCTAATTTAAACTTCCGTGAATCCTAACATTTCGCAACCTAAGAAGTGGAAGGTAGGATTAGTCTTTCAAAGGCAGGCCTCTTAGGCGACAAGTCGTGTGTGTAATTAACGGACGAAGTGTGAAAATCGGTTGAAACGCGTTCCTGCTACACGCATTTCATAGGGAAGATGCAATACATTTGAGGGTATACTGGTGATCCGCCAATTGCAATATTTTATGCCTTTGAGAGCACTGGACGCAATCACGTGTAGCACATGCGGAGCCTACCACACTTGGGCCTATGGCTTTCGTTGGTGGGTCTCCGCTAATGGGTTGCCCGCCGCAGTGTAGCAGCTGGCGCCCGTGTTTACAAACACTGCCGCGGGCTGCACCGTGCCGTCGCTACAGGAGCTGCAGCGCTCTGCTAGCTCCTTACAGATACATTCTCGTCCCCTGGCCGCTCATTGGAAGACAATGCTGACGCAGATTGTCATGCACCACATCAATCTTAGATACATTGTGAGCTTCATATCGACCAAACTACCTGGCAAAATTATTTAAAAAAATGATCTGTAGCATTCTTCCGCAAAATCGTGATAACTGTTGCGTTAAAGGGATATTGTAGGAAATGAAGTGCCATCGACTTACGGCTTAACTTACCAATAACTTTATTTCTACCATTAACGGTTGACAAGTGTTCATGTGCAAGTGTTGGTACTTCAACAGTGTACCACTCTGAAAGCCGGAAGACAGCATACATTCGTTTGAGTGTAAGAGTTGTTAACACCCTCACTCCTGTATTTCTCATAGTATAAATGTACACAGATCAGCCACCAGAACCCAAAATTTGAAAGGGGGTGGCAGTATCACACAACCAATGTTTCCAAAGAAAATCTTAGGTTCAAATTGTTATTAATACACATATCAAAAAAAGTTTTGCATCACCCCGGTTCCCAGAACTCCTGAAGATAGACGTTGACTTTGGATGTTGTATCACAGACACAGTCCCTTTCACTGTTCAGAGATGTCACTAAACCCGCCCAAAGTTGTAAACAAGCATGCATGAGCAGCGCCTATTAGACGGAGGGGATCCGACAGCCGATCAGTTCCAGTCATTCCACCAGGAAGGAGGTACACAGCAAGTGTTGTCTATAGTTCAACTATGCCTAGACGGTCAATACCGCGGTTCGATCGCGTCCGCATTGTTACTTTATGCCAGGAAGGGCTCTCAACAAGGGAAGTGTCCAGGCGTCTCGGAGTGAACCAAAGCGGTGTTGTTAAGACATGGAGGAGATACAAAGAGACAGGAACGTCGATGACGTGCCTCGCTCAGGCCTCCCAAGGGCTACTAATGCAGTGGATGACCGCTGCCTAAGGATTGTGGCTCGAAGGAACCCTGACAGCAACGCCACCATGTGGAATAATGCTTTTCGTGCAGCCACGGGGCGTCGTGTTATGACTCAAACTGTGCGCAATAGGCTGCATGATGCACCACTCCCGACGTCCATGGCGAGGTCCATCTTTGCAACCACGACACCATGGAACGCGGTACAGATGAGCCCAACAACATGCCGAATCAACTGCTCAGGGTTCGCATCACGTTCTCTTCACCGACGAGTGTCGCATATGCCTTCAACTAGACAATCGTCGGAGACGTGTTTGGAGGCAGCCCGGTCAGGCTGAACGTCTTAGATACACTGTCCAGCGAGTGCAGCAAGGTGGAGGTTCCCTGCTGTTTTGGGGTGGCATAATGTGGGGCCGACGTACGCCGCTTGTGATCATGGAAGGCGCCATGACGGTTGTATGGTACGTGAATGCCATCCTCCGACCAATAGTGCAACCATGTCGGCAGCCTACTGGCAAAGCATTCGTCTTCCTGGACGACAATTCGCGCCTCCATAGTGCACATCTTGTGAATCACTTCCTTCAGGATGACATCGCTCGACTAGCATGTTCTCCAGACGTGAACCCTATCGAACATGTCTGGTATAGATTGAAAAGAGCTCTTTATGGACGACGTGACCCACCAACCACTCTGAGGTATCTACGCCGCATCGCCGTTGAGGATTGGGACAATCTGGACCAACAGTGGCCTGATGAACTTGTCGATAGTATGCCACGACGAATACAGGCATGCATCAATGCAAGAGGACGTGCTACTGGGTACTAGAGGTACCGATGTGTACAGCAATCTGGACCACCACCTGTGACGGTCTCGCTGTATGGTGGTACAACATGCAATGCGTGGTTTTCATTAGCAATAAAAAGGGGGGAAATGATGTTTATATTTATATCTATTCCAATTATCTGTACAGGTTCCGGAATTGTCAGAATCGTGGTGATGCAAAAATTTTACCAGTTTCGTGGAGACAGAAATTCACCACTAATTTTTTTTTGTCAGATGAAATTTCATGCAGATTTTCTTTTTGGCACACATGGTTTCTGGTATTTACGATTTCTGCAAATGTTTGCAGGGCATCGAAACTATGTAGCCCAGTAAGATTGTGCGACTTTTCAGTGTGTACCACATCTAAGGTATCTTCGTTTGCGATTGTTTAATATCCGCTATTCGGAGGAAAGTCTGAGAAGCTATAGTTTGTGCTCAGTTTCACATTTACCTCGAATGCGCGAAAAACAGTTTCCTTCCGAAGCATGATAGTGCTCTACTGCTTTCCCTCATTGGAAGGAATAGGCATATAACTTAGTACTTTTTTATGTTTTAATTTAACTGCACCGCAATAGAATCTACTTGCATGTCTATATTACACTTCTCGGTGAATGCAAGAGAAAGTGTCACGTCGAAGGCCGCCAAAGTTGCGGCATTCCTGAATGTTGAAGGGCACTACACACGCACCAACCGACCGACCAATAGTTGAACGTGTGTAGGCGTTTTGGCCGACCGACGGACGAACTTTCCTTGTCGGGGTGTCTGGCTGGTACGACCACACGACATCCAACCCATCACCACCCGTCCCAACAACTTGTGCCGTGTATAGCGCTGTCGTAAAAAACAGTTCGACAAAAGTTCGTCTTTTGTCAGTGCGTACGGGATTAAATGCCGTTCTAATATAAGTGACAAGGTGTGAAGCGGACGAAACTTCAAGAACAGAGTTGCTGAAGAAATTTAAAGGCTGCAGATGTTTGTGGGATACATAGTGTGAGTGTACCAAATATAGATACAAAAATTCTCATTTTTAACCAATCTATAACTGTGGTTCAAGTGGCTCTGAGCACTATGGGACTTAACATCTGAGGTCATCAGTCCCCTAGAACTTAGAACCACTTAAACCTACCTAACCTAAGAACATCACACACATCCATGGTCGAGGCAGGATTCGAACCTGCGACCGTAGTAGTCGCGCGGTTCCGGACTGAAGTGTCTAGAACCGCTCGGCCACCGCGGCCGGCGTTTCGTGTGGCATACAGAACAAATGTCCGTCGACCTCTATTTCTGCTTTTAGGTTTTATTCCCGATAAGTATCGGAAATTAAATTAGAAATTAAAATATTGACATTCAGCGGACGTTATTCATAAAATACTTGCTACATTGTTGTTAAAGAAACGTCCAACCTATATTTAAGTCCTCAGTTATGAAGAACAGTGTGGGATTTCTTTTCCAGTTCTGACAGTTGCTAAATGCTTCAGTTCGTATGTGTGTGTTGTATTTATTAGATGATGTACGCCACCATCATGTGTAATCTTTGTTCTTCGAATTTGAGTTTCTTAAACTTCCCGTCATCTATTTTGCTAAATAAATTAATAACGTTTACATGAATTTTTTGTTTTATTTAGTTTGCAAAACCATGCTGTATTTACTCAGTCAACTTTTAAATCGCGTTGCAGAGTTCAGGGATCTTTGTAGTTAATAATTATGGAGATACAACATTATTGACTTTTAACCTCTGCCGTTGGCTAGAAATCTTACTGTAGCTAACTACCTCTTCTCGCAGCTTACGGACTCTGTGATGACTACCCTTTCTCCTTAAGTATGGTTTGATGATGATCAGCAGCTCCGAAATGCACGATTGATTCATTCCTAGACAGCAATGAAAAATCATCGGCTCCCGGCTGCTTAAGTTACAGAACGTGGGTGACTATTTCCTTGCATTAGCCATTTCTTTCCCTATTGCTTTTTCTCTACGTTTTTTTCCGTTACCTCTAAAATATTCAAGGCAAACCCCCGTTTTTCGTTCTGTTAAATAGAGCGGGATCTCATAGAACAAACGCAATGAACTTGCAACAAATCACAACAGGGAGGCGGTGTAATCGCTGGACGTGTGTAGGCTGCCTCGATATTGGTCGGTCGGTTGGCCGATAAATTGGTGCCTGTGCAGGGACTTTTATTTCTATTCATTTGCGCAATACATGTCTGAAGCAGCAGTACTGCAGAGAGTTCTTTGGCGGGAATTGCCTAACTCACGTGTACACGCGCAGTTAAAGGTCATAAAGTATCAGCGATATACCCCACGTGGAGCTGAGGAGTGTACGGCGTATCTCAGAGCCTGCTCCACGGTCGCCCACTATTAGATGCCCGGTGATAAACAGCGAGACTGGCCAGTGCCGCAGACCTATCTGAGAAAGCGCCCTTTGGCACCAATTACGATAGACTGAGGAGTCGGCAGGACGCAAGCAATCACACAGGTTGCGCGAGGTGGTGGGGGCGCGTGGAGGCCCACCATTGGCTGAGACGTTGCCGGTACACGTGACCCCGCGGCCGGGATAGAGAGCGCCGGGCAAGCCGCGTGGTCGCTCAGTCGAACGCGCACACGCTTGCGCGCAAAGTCGTTGGTGTCGCCGTCGCCGCCCACCCGATAAGCGCTACTCACGCCGTGCCTTGCCTCCGCTTAGTTGCTAAGGTAATTTCATCACCTAACAGTGAGAGGGGCTGTTTGGCGGTTGTCGCAGTGTTTGTGGGATTATCACGTGGCTTTCCTGCGGGTTTCCGTGTAGTGGACCCACTTCTCTGAACGCTTGGAGTCCTTAGAAGAGGGCTGGTTGCTTTTCGAGAAGAGTGTGTCAACAAATCGCGTCGATCTACAGACTTGCAAGTGTAAAACTGTAAACAAAAGACTGTTGCTGAATGCTTGCTTACGAAAGTACATTTGAATGGTGGCTTTTGCCTTAATGCAAGCGTATATAAGGCTTGTTTGACGCTATTTTCTCTAGGACCCACTATTACCTCTTACTTTGCGTAATGTTTGTAATTGGACGGTTTTTTTCCTCTTACAATTGTTTAATATTTTTATAAGACTTGAGTGTGCTGCCAACCCCAATCGTGAATCTAGTGAATGACACCAGGCATCATGACAGTTGTCCTTTTTTCGGATAAGAGCAATATTCGGTACGAGTCGCCTCTCCGTGTTGGCCAGTGACGTAGGAAACATGCCGACTGTAGCGTGACATCAGTGACAACTTCAAATGGGCTGAGGTACAGGTTAGTGTCACCGCAACCAGTTTTATTTTGCTTTTGCATTCGTTGGCTTCGCCAACTAGCAATAAAACTTTGAATATCTGTTCCAAAAGGTTGAGAGCAGTAAATATCACTCGCCAAGGCGGACGATCGTATCGAATATTCCTTTTGACCCTACCAGTTCATAAAAAGTACAGATTTGTAATTGAAAGGGCACTGGACTTTTGAACACCCGGCTCCTCGTCTAGCGTTCCTGTATATCTCCCTGTTAAATGCAGACACTATATTCGTCATTAAGTGTTATGTACGCGGCCGGACAACTGGAAAGCACATCTTATTATACGTTGTCTTTTTTTTTTTTTTTTTTTTCCGACACTTTGGTATGAAACCTGTATGTAGCCTGTAATCTAACCAGGTAATCAGTGGAAGGATTAAGAACAGCTTTTTTTAGCATCGTGAAATCATCGTTCTGTTCTTCCTACGAAACAACTTTACATAAAGTCGCAAAATTTTTGCAGTTGCCAGTAATATGTGATGTACCGGTAACTTGAAATAGTTTACCATTAATATGGTGTATTCTGAGGGCATTGAAGGAAGCGTTTCTCCTGCAATAAGTTTTATCTTCAGCGTGAAAATCTCTTGCGTCGGTAGCTGTATGCTGCTTAATGCATCTGTTGCCGTTAAAATGAGAAGTAGCATAGTCCCTTGGGTAGCTCCTAGACTCGAGTCTTTGGAGAAATGTTTACAGGTGCAATGGATCCATATGTAGGCAGCTGAGTTGCGGAGCAGAAACCTAAACGGTGTGGGAGTGAAGCTATCTTGGCTCAAGCGTCACTGTCTTTCGGCAGAAATCCACGGACACGGCTAGCCCTGAAGGGCTGAATAACGCAGTGGCCTCCCATTATAGATTTCCTGTTTAGAAATGAGTCAATCTTGTCTGGTATTAGGCGACCATCCACAACATTTCAACTAAGGCCGCTCTCAAGTAGTCGGCTTTACAGATCTGCCGATTTTAGGTAACAGGAAATGGCGGACACAAATACCAACGTTGTTGCTTCGGAAAGCCTGAAACCCATGAGGTGAAATTGTTCACTGACAGTACTAACGCAAAAGCCCAAGGCTCCACTCGTTGATATTTTTCGTGTGGAAAATTTTCCTGTAAAAATTTATTGTCGCATACGTTTCGCAAATGCAGGAACCGCGAGTTATTTCGTGTGAACAGTAACTATATTCGTTACGACCTGGTTGTAAACAAGTCGTTTCGGCGTTTGCAGGTTCCATCGTCCTCATAAAGAAAGTTTAAGCTCAGTGGCGCACAGCTTGATGGACTCTAGAAAGTTTACTGAAACAGGTTTCAAAGTTATTCTCAGCGGGAAACCTTGCACAAATGTAGGACGTAGTACGCAAATTGCTTTTGGAAGCAGCAAGTGTTGATGGCATACGTCAACAGTTAGACTACTCACTGGAATGTTTTCTGTATATGAGAAGGAAGACTGTTGTTTAACGTAGATTAGACGTTCAAATACTTCTCGGGGTGAATCTGCCTCCGCGAAGGAACTATCAAAGAATATTTGGTTTTTGTAATTCAGATTGTGATGTATACTGATGCCTCAAGTTACTGCTTTCAGTGCCCATCTTCTCCCGGGTGAGGGTGGGAAAAACAAATACCTCGTTATGTATAAATTACATATCCACTATTTTCTAAGGTTATGTAGATAGAATTGAATAGTTAGCCCATTTTGTCTGTTCTGGCTGTCGCGCAAATACGATTCAGAGGTAAGAATCCACTCCAGTGGTAGGCAACCTGGTCCGTACCGTTACAGCTTTCATGGTGGGTGGTAAACGTCGGGTATTTTCGTTTTTTCATGAAATTTGGTAAGTAATTATGCTTTAATTTGCAGCAGCTCTGCTTTATACATTTTATAAAGTTACTTCCATACTTTATAAATCACCAGCACTGTGGGAGGTTGGAAAATTTTACTACTAACAGATCTAAAAGTGGCTCGTAAGTAAAAAAGGTTGACTACCTCTGGTGTAGACAGTAGCTGCTTGAGCCGATAGATATTTTCATTGACACACTGAACGACGTTGCTCACTGGTTAAGGCTCCGGACTCGCTTTCGTGTGCTCCATCAGATGTATGCGTTACTTCCCGTATCACACGTCATATATTGACCTTTCTTTGATGTCTTACGGTGTCTGAGCAGGAGTAGCGTCTTCACTGTGCTGGGGGACATACCAACCCTTTTCCTCGCTATGCCCTAGTCATCGGAACATGCCCTGTATATTCTTTTATCGATGATCTTGCCAATATCTTCAATTTATTTCCTGGGAAAGCGCCACAGCCTTTGGTCACTGTATTAATCGCAACTCCATTGCCTGTTAGTTGATAAGTGGATTAATAGTCCAGGAGCGGACTGCGGGATAGGGGATGGGGCGGCTGTCATAGCTCCAAGCACTTTAGCAGCAGTGTCTATTTTTCTAGTTTCCAGTTTCTAACTTTCGGAGGATGAAGTGCCTCGAAAATGAAATTCTAGAACTACAAGCTACGGTTAACACAATCTATTGCTCGAGGGGCCTTCAACACGTTCAGCCTGTCAACAAATCCGACAAGATCAGTGAGTCCACAGGTAGAAACTAGACTACAGGAAGCTGAGTGAGGGAAGACAGCCGGCCGCGGTGGCCGTGCGCTTCTGGCGCTGCAGTCCGGAACCGCGGGACTGCTACGGTCGCAGGTTCGAATCCTGCCTCGGGCATGGGTGTGTGTGATGTCCTTAGGTTAGTTAGGTTTAAGTAGTTTTAAGTTCTAGGGGACTTATGACCTAAGATGTTGAGTCCCATAGTGCTCAGAGCCATTCGAACCATTTTTTGAGGGAATACAGGAAGAGACCCACTAAACAAAATATACAATTTCGCAAACGGAAGCGGCAAGTGTCTGAAAAAAACAGCGTTCCCCTCGATCAACTTTCTTCCAGGAGCGCTAGTCACACTTTACACAGAAATGTAAAATTCGGAAGGTAGATGACTTCCTACCGAAAGTAAAACTGTGAGCACGGGTCGTCTCCGTGCTAAGGTAAAATCAGTTATTGAAGTAGTGGAGAAAACTGCATACGTTATCTGCACATTTTAGTCTAACCTTCATGGTAGGCGTAAGATACTAGTTTTCAGTATTTTGAAGAGGAAAGTGGAACGGTCATTCGTCAATAACACATGTCCGGAAATAATTAGGCAAGCATGCATTGTACAGGTAGTAAAATTACAGGAAAAACTCCATTCAGTGCATAACTTAATTGCATCTTTGTGTTTTACAGAGTTTTCGCTGCGTTTGTGTACGGTTATTCTGATGCAGCTACACGTTTAGCACAGTCAAATTCACTGGTTTTCGCTCACACTCATTTATTCACTTGTAATGCATGTCTACACTGGCCCTACCAAATCTTAAACGAAAATGCTTCAATATTCTGGTGTTAGTAAACATTACGATTAGTTGATTTGTAGTGGTAAACATTTTCACAGCTGGTTTGTTTAGTTGGAAACTCGGCCGTATGAGTATAAAGCAAGTGTACCAGCCTCTTCTGCGTTGCTTTATTTCCACGGAGGCCTTCAGAATACATACCAGATTGCACAATCTCTTCACCCTGGGTTCAGTAACACGTCAAATCACTGAGGAATGCGTTCTTACATATGTCAATCCGCATGTCTCAATCTTTAACAAAAGTGAACTCTCTTTCAGTCCTGTTCACCTTCTTAAATTACTTACAATTTGTCCCTGTAAGAACACACATTATTCTTAGTTGCAAACTCATTCATGTAATTAACAACTTCCAGTAATGCATTTTCAGTTAAAGTTGAAGCATTTTTCTTGCATCTGAAGTCTTGGAAAATAAATAAGCAAATCACAATTGTCTTGACCAGTGTTAGTAATCTAAAATAACGTGTACAATTTCTGTACAACAGAATTAGCTTCTTACCCCAAGTAGGAGCTATTTAACTAAATCTAGTTTCCGCTAGTGATTCGTGTGCTCGAAACCTAAAAACTTTGCAGGTTTTATTGTTTTCGTGTACTCTGAACTTCTAATTTCTTTCTGGCTTTTTGTCATTTTCAACACTACGTAACTGCTAGACGCTGTTGTCAATTCCTACTTAGATTTTGCAGGTAAACTACTTAAAAGTAAGACATTGGGCCGTCTTAAAGCTGAGAATGACTCTAGTTACCTGACAAGCGATAAAACTTATGTCCTGGGCTAAGGTTGTTTTGCTGGCAAACTATTAAACGTTGAAAGTTGGGCTCTGGACCAGGGCTGTACTCTTAACATAAAACCGTGAAACTGTCGTTTTGGAAATTCAGCATTCGTGGTTTCGGTCATATATTTGAAGAATAGTTAATAAAGGTGACGTAATAAACGCAGTTGCTTTTTAGCAAACAGACCTGCACGCGACGTTGCTGGAAAACAGAAATTACATGTCATGAAAGTTAATTCCATTGTTTACTTTTTCAGAGCTAAGCTCGAACATAGCCATATACTGGTGCTGGTGTCTGAATTTGAGCACTACCGCCGAATGGATGTCCATCCAGCATTTACTTAACTTCTATTTTCACGAACGACAGTAACTTCGAACTTGAGATTCGGTTTGACGAGAATACTGGTCTTTGAAGCAACTCTAGACTACAAATGAAACTGTAAGCATGAGACTTTTTGTCAGAGGAAAGGGGGCAGCTGAAAGCTGTGGTTTTTGTGAGAGCGAAGCTGCCGTACGGCGGTTTGTACTAGTCTTGTAAACCCGCAGTGTTTGAAAACAAACGGGAAAAGTCATCCGTTTTCATTAAAAGGTAAACGGATGAATTTATTTCATTCAGCTTTCAGCCCTCTGACAAAATTACCGCTAGTACCTTATGAGCACTTCACAAATTTGTTTTGGAACTTGCATTACCCACTCGGCTTCCTTGCACCAGCCGTTCTTTATGTAAACATGTGAAGATATTGCGCAAATGCGGGTATGAGTTTCATATATCTGGTTCTAAATTAGTATCCGGAGAACTGCCATAAAACTTAAGTAAATTTGGCATAAACTTTTCTCGAGCTTCTTGATGTCTTCGTTGAGTAAGAGTGAACAAACACTTCGCCCTAAGTCTTCAATCAACGATATGGTGAAGTTCGTAGAGTAACACGTGACAGATGCGCGAAGAGATAATTTGTCAAAGCCATGTGCAGCGCAGACCTCTTTGAACTGTAGAACATATCTGAGGACAGAACAATCCCGCGATAAGATCCAACAAAACTGATGGCAGTACACGTAAGCTGTTACATCAATTATTACCGCACCAGTCGTAAACTTGGAAGTCGACATCGTTAAGTAGACTCTTATCGTTAGTCGTGGTAACCTACTGCGCAAAACTAGAGCTAGATTTATTTCTAGAGGAATTTTCCATGTTACCGACTGAAGTATGTGGTAGGTGGTAAGGTTTTAAGCTCGCTGCACAAAAATTGGTATTCCAAATTCCCGGAGGGTCGTGGATTCTCAGCGATATGCGAATGCTCCTCCTGCCAGAAAAGAAACTTCTTGGCAGATTAAAACCCTGTGTCGGACTGGGGCTCATACGTGGAACATTGATTTCCTTGGGCGGTAATATTGATGAGCTAGTACCTAGACAACTAAAAACTAGGGTTCAGATTAAATTACCGAACATTGCCTGGCGAAAGGATTTGCTGAGCTGAGGATGAACAGTTATATGCGTAATAAACATTAAAATTACATATTATTGCTAGTTATGGCTTTCAGGTTTTTGTCACCTTTAGTTTTTGGTATGTCTTTGGATGATGCGAACTTAAGATTAAAACGAATATACAATTCTGCTTTTATCACAGCGACGCTAAATTTTTCTTGCGTCAGACCAGAAATGATTCGTGTAACTGAAGACTCTTTGCTCCATGGGCCTGCCATTATCCTTCTGATAATTTTAATTCAAATAGATTAGACAAACATATGAAGTCAAAAAGCAAAAGCGTTAGGCACTGAAGTTAAACTGATTAACCGGTGCACAGTGACTGGCGGCGCGGGTGGCGGCAGCCGAACGCAGAAAGAGGCGGACGACGATCAAGCAAGGTCGCTTGCGGCAGCGCACCAATGTTTGTTGACTTGGTTTCGCAAATCAATAAATTAATGGTATGAATGGAATTCTGAAAATACCGAACCACTCGTGCTGAAATACTGAACAGTTCGATGAAGAACCAAAGACCTGGCAGCCCAGCTCAACACGCCCCTTAACAGCTTCAGTTCTATTGATCTGATAGAATTTAATTTTCCGGGAGATACGAGGCAACTTTATCCCTGATAAGGATAGAAGCTGAAGCAATGAATTAGTGTGTGCTTCAGCTTCTATCCTTAACCAAGATAGTTGACCCACGTCTTCAGGAAAACGTAATTCCATCAGATCAGTAGCTCGCTTACGCCTGAGGTACAGGCAGAGTTTCTCAATAATGTAAAAAGCTGCCGAATATTCCAGTGTGACTCCGCAATACTGACGATTTAAAAAGGGAAAAGTGGGCTGATGTGAATTGAAGTTTTAGGGAGGACATTGAACTGGGGTAGTTGGCACTAGCGTGGTAGCCACAATGCTACAATGTTGTGGAGATTAGCACATCTGCCTAGTAAGCGGGAGACCGGGGTTCGTTCCGGGCGTGGCACAGATTTTAAATTCATTGCTTCATCTTCTACCCTTGTCGAAGCTAGAGTTCTGTCAGTATCTCTTCCTGCTGCGGTGAACCCAACTGCGAACAGATCGAAACTTTCCCCTGCTCTTGAAGCGGTAAACAGCGGCGCGGTCACTTTTCGAAGTGTCAACTGCGCGTGATCAGTTTTTGATTAAAATGCGTGCAGAGGAATTATCAGACTGATTGCTAAGCTAGGCCAGACGTAGGTTCTACTTGACAGAATACTCATACCCATAATGAGGCTCTCGACATGATGGTTAGACACTGAAACAATTTTCATTCTTTATAAGGGACATTTTTAAAAAAATTCTGGCAACATCTAACTATACTGTGGGCGTAAATTTCAAAATAACACAGTGATTGACGGTTGAGGCGTAAAATTCATAGTCACAAGCCTGTACTACTCCAGTTAATACTTTCTAGTACGTAACTGTTTCATTAGGCAACAAAATAAAAAGGGATATAGTAAGTATTATTTGAAACATGAGTTGTAAATAGCTCATAAAGGTGGCAGCATAATTGCTTTTAGTTGAAAAGCACAGGATATTAGTAGTTTGATATTTTAAAATTTTAAATAACTTACTAAAAACCACTTTTGATAATGGCGGCAATATAGACCTGGGCTGATCTTTTAATACTACAAACATGTAAACAACAAATAGTCCATTAGAGGCAGATGCTTTACATATTAAAGATCACTCGCGTAATTTAATAAAAGACTAACTTCAGAGTGTAAAACGGAAAGCTATCGGTGGATTCATTGATATGACTTGTTAAACAGAATGTGACTTGAAGAATCGTTTAAGCAAATACGCGATTTATATGCTACTCCCCCTCTATTGTCCCGAAATTTTTCTTCCAGTAACCATCAGCTTGCGGCCTCTTTAACTTGTCATACGCTGTACTTTAACTTTAAAGTCCCTTTCTAAATACTAGTCACGTAAGAGTAGATGATGGCACATTCGAAGAAAGTGACTAATAAGTGCTACCAATTGTTCGGTGCAAACATTACCAATGCAAATAGCATTCGCGCGCAGTCGAACTGTTTATAACGCAGCTCATACTGCGTAGTAGACTTGTTTCCTCAGGTAATGCTGAACCTGATCTCGCGTAATTGGGCAAACAGTACACCTTTTCCCGCGCGATCGGTACCCTCCCATCCTGCTTATCACTCCTGGAACATGTTGAGAGAAAAGCTTTAGCGACGGCGTAAGGATTTTTTTTCCATTGTGGAATGGGTGGTTCCCACTGAAAGTGAGCAATGTATATCACGCCTCCGTTGAACCAAACGGTTTTTCCGCATGCGGGCATTTCAAAACTTCAGCACCAAGAATAAATGAATAGCGATGTATCGAGCCGATGGTTGTCTCCTCATAAAGTTAAAAACATAAAAACACAGTAAAGGTATTTTCCAGTTTAATGGAAATACTATTGGCATAGTCGCTAAGATGGAAATGAGATGCGATCAACATGTACGTGTTCAGGGAATTGGCGTCAGTTAACCTTGGCTAAAACCTGTTCTCCAAACTCCTTACGTAACGCTATGCCTGGAGAAATTTTTTCTAGAAACTACAATTTATAAAGGTTTAAGTTTAATGCAGGTCTCAGTTGCTTCGCTCCATTTGAAGCACTGGTGCATGTTGCCCAACGGATTAGGCAACACGAATTGAATAGTCTGGGATAGGCATCGTGAGAATCCAATCCAGGGAGTTCTTGGGCAAAGCTGAGGCGTTTCTTCGGAATAATGGATTAATGTTCTAATCACATGATCCTGGTGTGGCGCAGATAGCACTAAAGACGAGTACAAGAGAAATACTTACATAGCTGTAACGACGTATTATGAAAAGCGTCAACAGCAAACTACTGTTCTTGTTATTATAATCTCTCACTATTTCTGGGCAGCAGCGTCGACACTGTCCCTTTTTTTTCCGGCTGTTGGTTGCCGTACAATATATTCCAGTTTTCTACGTGCTATCTGATATTAAGCGGGTGCGCTGAAAAGTAAAGCGTCCAAATCCTCAGCTTTTTAAATATAAATTAATATTCCATCTATTCATTTATGGAGACATTTCTCAAGTCACCCTGGCGACAAACGCATTGTTCCCAACGAGACCAGGTGATTGATACCGTCACTGTAGAAAGTTTTACGGAGCCGCAACCTCAGCTCTGCTTGCACCGCTGGTCCTCGAAGGTTTTGCCTTAGAAAGGGATGAAAATCAGACCGGACCAAGTCTGGACTGCATGGAGGATAACAAGTAGCAGTCAACATAAGGCGTCGGATTGTTGCAGACGTTCGTGTGTGGTCTGGCGGTGTCATGCTAAAAATACGGGTGTTCCGTGTTGATAAAATCTTCAAATTCTAAATTCATTATAGCACGCTGTTTCTCACGGACAGACAGTTACGTTACACACCGCCACGTTACACGCCAAAATTGAGTCTTCTTGCGTCAGAGAGCTTGCAAATATGTAGATATGAAAATAGATATAGAATGTTAGCGTTTTTATTTAAAAAGCTGTTTTTACATAAATCCGGAGGCTTTCAACACGTCCTCGTATATAATGGTCACTGGACTCTACCGGACGAGGGTAAGCAGTGATTTGACACTGGAATCCTTCGTAAGGAAGGCCATCCAGATTTAGGTATTTTCTGCTTTCCTTCAATTGTTTCGGGCAATTACTGCGTGAAAAGGAAACGACCGATTTCAATCACAGCATCTCCTAATATGAGCTTGAGCTCTCCGTCATCGACGGGATATGAAACCAAAATAATTGTAACTCTTTGATTTAACTCTAAGAACTGCCTACAGTTTTGATTATAGAGCTGCAAAAACATAATCTTAGGCGTGTACCGTCTTTTCGTAAGAAGTTTGACGTTTCGGTAAAATATAGGCTACAAGTGATATAATTGAAGAGTTTTCCGAAAGAAAGTTTGTTACATTGTCCGCTCCTGAACATAAGCACGATGTTTAGCTCTGCGACAGTATGTGAAGAGCAGTATGTTCCATGCACAGTGTGTGGCTCTTCGGAATTATGGACGGCTTCTGTAACTCTTCCCGTAGTTATTCTGTGTCATTGGGCTTCGGAAAGATTACGTGTAATTGTTCCCAGGAGAAAATAATCGGAATTAATCAGCAGCGAGTAGCATTGTGCCAAGTCTAAAGTCAGTGAGGGGATTCGATTTGCGAAGAACTAAGAGCATATTGCTCCCCATTGTTCCAACGGCAGCAGGCAGCCAGAGGCGTATAGGAAAGAAAGTTACGGAAACGGAACTTGATACGGTTACCATTGTCAGTTAATGGGTTCAAATTATTCAGGGGCCAAAGTGGGTAATTTGGCTTGGGTATGGCTGTACGTCCACGTCAGAATGTGTTGCTCGCAGCATGTATGTAGGCCACGGTGGGTGTGTTGTGTAGCAGTCTGGCTGGGGTCACGATCCACGACACTACTGCGCGCTCCGGGAAGTTCGCAGACCCGCAACCGAGGCGTTCTCGCTGTTAGAGGTGGCTGCTGGCGACAGGACAATGTTAGCTATACCTTCATCAAAATAACAAAGCAGTTGAGGCTGGCATGGGAGTAGTCCATGATGTCGGTTCGCTTTTGTCTGCGCGCACAATATGCCTGCGGCGGAGGCAGCAGCAGCTGGCAGGTTGTTCTCTTGAATGCCTTCATACCCTTCCCATCAACGTGCAGTATTGTTTCCTTAGCCCGGTGGTAATAGTTAAATCACCTTTCTCTGCACTTCGGCAAGTAGTTTAAGATAGTGTCGTGTAAAATCACACCCCGCGGAATCAACGAAAACGAATTGGTCGTTAACTACCGAAAGCGATGACAAAATAGCAGACAAGACAAAGCTAATTCTGATAAGTTTTTATGGTAGTTGTCCTGTAAGGAACTAGCTCAGAATAACCTATTCTGATCCGGCTGTAGTATGATTTGAGCCTGGTAATGGCAGTTAGCACCAGTTGCTAGATAACAAACTTCAGGTCCTTCTATCTTTCCGAAGAGATCTTAAGCCGGGACTATTCCCGGCCGTTTATTATTAATCACACGAAGTACACAATAACGTAGCAAAGTGAAATAGCTAAATACATTGGTCAGTGTAGCGCAGACGAGCGTACCACCGCCCAACTAGTAGACAAATCTTCAAAAATATAACCATCTTGCCCCGGCAATCAGATGTCAATTCATTGTTTAAAGAAACCGAGAACATGTAATGAGTATTGACTGTTAACCATTTGTCATGAAATGTCGACACTTTCATCATTTGCCGCAAAACGAAAGATCCACATTCAAATCGTCACAGTAAGAGGAAATGTCAAACTTAATGTTGATACATCAAATTACTTTTCAACTCGTATGTCGTGGTAAAAAGGTACGACCTTACATAGTAAACTTGGGTTGCATTCCAGTCTTTCGTTAAACCCCGTCACTCTAGAGGATGGTGAGTATTGAAATATACCCCAAAAGCCCCACGACAAACAATGAAAAGAGACGAGGTACTGGCGGAATTAAAGCTATGAGGACGGGTCGTGAGTCGTGCTTGGGTAGCTGTCGGTAGAGCACTTGGCCACGAAAGGCAGAGGTACCGAGTTCGAGTCTCGGTCCGGCACACAGTTTCAATCTGCGAGGAAGTTTGTCAGCGCACACTCCGCTGCAGACTGAAAATTTCATTCTGTCCCACAGAGGAATCACCGAAGTGAAGACTAAGTAAAATGAATCCTTCTGCCATAAATTTAGCTGTACGTCTAAGCATGTGAGTGCGTGTCCAAAAGTTAAATAATTGGTGAATAGCTGCAGATCGGGATTCTACGAACACCCCTACAGTTCTGACTGGACGGTAAACCTTAATCTCCCTTCCTTGCTAAAGTTCTGATCTGTGGTATACTACGCATACTTCAGTGTGACAGTGAGCCGCAAGCGTTAACCAACGAGATCGTGGACCAGGGAGGGAGGTGAGACACAGCTCCACATCCCTCTAGCGCGGCTGGCTGACACACCACAGGGATTTCTGCTCCTGCAAAAGCAGAGCTGATCCGCGATGACAGTTCTCACCGACCTTTCTTGGGCTAATGAATCTTAATCAGACCCCGTGATGGACCTGGAGAAGCATCTTCACTCGTTTCAAAATAAGAATGGGCGACGCACGACGCAAATCAAAGCGGAGTACGCAAGGAATTCGGGAATGGCTGCAGCAGTTGCTTGCTATAGTTTGCATCTGCAGTATCTCCAGGCATGTAGCAATGAGTTTCTTCCACGCTAATTACGTGAAATGGATCAGAAAATAGTTTGCACTGATATGAAGTACCCTCCGCCATATACTGTAGTTACTTGCTGAATATTAAGTACTATGGCTAGTGGGGAAGTGCCGGACTACAAATGCAAAACACGATGTTCAGTCACCGCTTCCTCAGCATCTGGTGATACGTATGGGAAAATGTAAAGCAGTTTCGTGGTTTGAACTTCCTGTAACTGGATGGTTCAGTCAGTACAAAAGTCGGAGGAAGGCAAGAACATTCCACCTGAAACAGACCATGTCTGTGGGGTTGATGCCAACATTGCTTACAGCTTTATATATTATGTTTGTAAAGGCTTTGTCTCATAGATGATTGGGGTGAGGCTTGTATTTCATTGAGACTGCCTCTTGCTGGTGACAGTTTGCTGTGGATGATGACCTGCAAGCGTAAGGCAGGCACGTCGCATGTGACAGTGATGTGTCCCTTCCGGGTTCGCTCGGCTGTCTCAGGTGAGGCTGTTCGTCCTCCAGAGACTGCGCCGAGCAGCCAAACAACACAGCCCGCGGCGGCGTTGTCAGACTCACGAGCCATCCGGCAACGTGAGCCCGCTTGCGCTTCCCGCCTTTGGGAACGCGCCGAGTGCGGTTGCTGCAGGTCTGGCCACCCACCTGCTCTACGAGCGTGTGGAGAGCTAGTGAGCCTCTCGGCACGAGCCACCTGTCAGTTTCTCCAGAGAGCACAAAGGGCCGCGTGGGCTCAGTGGGGACGGCACTTTGCTTGCGCAGTGGGGCGTACAGATATTCAGGCGAGGCTCTTAACCCCCATTCGCGAGCATGTTGCTGACAGGTGTGGACGTTAAACTTACCGAAAATGTCATTTTTAATTTTTTTGAGCTCATGGACAAGAAGTTCCCAAAGTTTCAATGATGAAAAATACATGCATGGCACAACCTTCCTGCCACGCCCACTTTTTGACGCAACACTCCAATACTAGCTCGGTGAACGAAGATTTCGTGGATTACATTTACAAGGAGAGGCTTTCAAATGGTATCCTGAATTCTGTCAAGCCCACTTACAGGTTTCTGGCCGACCCTGAACTAAAGTATATTCATGGCAGAATCCAGAATCTGTCTAAATTCACTCATACGGAAACGGTGCCCTTAAACCACGTTTTCATCTGTTACAGTTGTCAGAATTGTAACTTGTATTTGATGATGGTAACCTAGGGAGGATGACGGTATTGGCGAGAATGGGCTTTAAGATAGGTAGTTTCACTCAAGCCGCCTTGAGAGATTCACAGCGCCTCTCTGCAGCTGTGAGGTCAGCTGAAAACCTGCTAAAACCAGAAGAGAAGCCATGACGGGAAAGAGGACACAGAGTATAAATCTAGGGCCTTCTGAAGAGGTGACATAACGAAAAAGCGTTCACTTCAAATACAGATTTTCTGAATCGTACTGCAAAGTTTATATACCTTTTCCTCAAAATCTATAAAGCTATAATTATGAAATTTTGTACACGTACTTCTATAAACCCTATAAATCTCTCCTCAATAACAAATTTTCAAATTCTGAGTGTACTCGTAGTTACGGGGCAAAGTGAAATTTTCTCGAATTTTTATATTTACAGAATAACTAAAAATTATTAAAATCCTCATCTCCTATATTCAAAAAGCAAAGACAAGCTTACTGTATGCAAAGAGATTAAACAGGAAATTTTGTGGAAATCTCTTGAATAGTTTAAGAGTGTTATTTTTGAAAATGTTTAAATTCCATAAAGTTAAAGGTATGTAATGCAAGAAACTTAACAGGAAGAGTTTTTCATGTAATGCTTGTTACAATATTATTTTGTATCTTCTGAATTCTGGATTTGGTGCGTCTTTCAAATAGTTCTTTATGGTTTCCTTAAAGACTGGCATTAATCAAAATACTCCCAAATTTGTACACAGGTGCGGGATAAATAGTTCAAATGGCTCTGAGCACTATGGGTCTTAACAGCTATGGTCATCAGTCCCCTAGAACTTTGAACTACTTAAACCTAACTAACCTAAGGACATCACACAACACCCAGTCATCACAAGGCAGAGAGGTGCGGGATACTTCCAAATCGCACAGCTATTAGAGAATAAAGTAACGTGAAAACTAAATTGCCTCAAATGCCATAAATTCTGACAATTAACTCCGGATCATTTGTTGCTTGAGTGTCTGATCACCTGGATGAGTTCTTAGCCAGACCGGTATCGTACCAGCCAGGAAAATGCACACATTCACCTGTTGCCAAATAAACGATTATAGTGTAAAGTGAAAACCGGCACACCACAGCAAGCTGAGTAACGGAAGACAGAAACAACCCCTACAAAAATATTGCTGACCAATTTACCAAATGATAGTGAAAAATTTGAAACAGGATTCACCTCATACACTTGAAGACTTGTGTTCGCTTTGTGAAATACTGATAATCGTTAGTGCACACTTCGGTTTTATGTTGTGTAAAATAACGCTTTCAAAGTTGAGTTTGTTTCTATTCTTAAATTACATGGTATTCTCGAATCTTCGGAAGAATCTTTCAAATTTTATAGTTCTATGAATTAAAATTTCTTGGAGCATTGTGTTGAAGCGATGTGCAAATAACTGCTTTAAATATTACGGTTTGGTATATTTTATTTAGATTGGAGGTATCTGCTATGCTAAAATTCATCGTGACGGCACGTTAGTTTTGTCGTGGAGGGGAGGGAGGGGATCGCAACAATAACTCCCTGAATCGAATCCCTGGATCTGTTGCTGCCTCTACATTCCAGATTGATGCTGGTAAGGTTAAAGTCCACTGTCAAAGTTCGTGAATCATCGAACTTGTTAAAGTAGCATACAAAAGATATTCCTGATACGTAGAGCGCTCACGGTCTGTCACTTCTGAGATTGCGACAGAGCAAGTTGCTGCAATGGTTGTCATTCCGGATGCTTAATCTGAAGTCGGGCTCAGATCGCTGTCTAACTGCATGTTAGGTGCCCGTGTTTTCCGTGATGCTACTAGAGCCCTCGCTCTCCAGTCTAAACATCAAAAGGGCACTTGCATTTAGTTCAATCCGGGCTGATGTTGCGTGTCCACCTAATCGACATCATGTTAAAATCTTAATTTTCTCCTTCCCTCTGCTACGCGTGGAGGTCATAACTCTTTTAATAGCAGTTTACAGTAAGATGTATAGCCGAGCATTTTTCAGAGCTACAGCTAGAGATAAGAGATTTTTTCTCACTGAATCTGTCCTTAAAACCTCTTGATTGCCCAACGAGCTTTGAACGTCTTAAAGAGTGCTCAAAGTATACATATTGCTGCAACACTGACCGTTAGCGATTTCGTGTGAACATTCCATGTGTATTAATCAGATTCAGACCCATAGATTCAAATTTCCAGTCTACTTCGAATGAGCTTTGTATATATTTTCCTCTGTAAACGTAAGGTAAAGCTGCCAACCCGAAGGTTCAACAAATGTGACGCGATGACGAGGGATGGTAAAATAACTATTTACAAATTATTGTGAGTTAAGACATCGATGTTTCAATATCGAAATTAGATTTTGACAAAAAGGCTATTTACTACCGCTCAGTTTTTCATTTACACGAATCTTTCCGAACGTAACTCATCAGTGCAGTTGTTGAAAGACCAGAAACAGCATTTGGAAGTAGTCACACATCGTGTTTTGCCCATATGTTGAATTTGACAGCAAAAATACTTATTGGAAACTGACAAACTGCCAAACTGCCAGAGTTAATTACTGCTGTGACTGATGTGGTTTAAACAAATTGACGAGCTAAGAATCAGACCTCACACTAATAAAGTATCCAACAGATGGAATTCAACGTTCTCTAAGTTTGTGTTTTGCAACTGCATCCAGTGGTTCATTGTCATGCTAACAATCAGCGAAATTCAGCGGCCAGTAAAAGCAGCTACTCATAGATTTGCGTAGAAAAGTACATTGCAAGCAGTAGTGCTAATAATTGCTATGAATTTCAAACACCTGGCATGCATGGAATATACTACTAGAGAGATTATGAAGAGTAATATAACAAATGAAAAGTATTGCTATCATTTTAGTATGTTAATATGTTAGCTACATCAACGTTGCTCTGTATTAAATTCAAAAACGGTTCCAAATATTATAGCATGTTCGAAGGCAATCAAAACGACTAAGGGTTTGCTTGCAGCTGTTGAAACAGTCAGAATGGGCAACACCTGGATGCATTTCGGGAAAACAGGTAAACCAAATTAGTTATAAGCTAACGTTTTAAAGCAGCACAAAAGAATTGCGAACTAGACCAGAAAAGGACCTAAATTAACAGTTGTTACGAGAAATATGTTAGAGCTTCAAGAAGTTGGATTAGAAGAACGTAATCACGTCATCGGTACTAACTATAAATTAGTTTGCATTTCTGTATTCATTTACTGATATTCATATTATTAGACATTTAAATGTTGCTCTCTAAGCCATTATATAAATTAAGCATTTAACCTAGTGTCCCCCACCCCCGTAGCTGAGTGGTCAGCGCGACAGAATTTCAATCCTAAGGGCCCGGGTTCGATTCCCAGCTGGGTCGGAGATTTTCTCCGCTCAGGGACTGGGTGTTACCATTATTTCATCCCCATCGACGCGCAAGTCGCCGAAGTGGCGTCAAATCGAAAGACTTTCACCCGGCGAACGGTCTACCCGACGGGAGGCCCTAGTCACACATTTATATTTAACTTACATGTTAAAAACATTATTTTGGAGTCTTATCGGCTAGCTGTTTAGAAATTGATGAAATCAGCGTGGATGATTTGCCATCAGACAGCGCCAGTTCGAACCGGCTTACCCAGCCGGTTATAGAGAAAATACGCATGAAAGGAATGTTGCTGATTGGAGCAAAAATCTTTCATACTGCTAGAACAGATTAATGTGTTATATTCCACTCGGATAGGTTCCATCAGCGCAATAAGATAGCAAATAGTAGGTAGCGGGTAAGAATAGGACTGCATTTAATTACTCGAAAGGTGCGCGATGACGTAAGTAAAAACTAACACTGGAGCATTGCGTTGTAGTTTGAAGTCAGTGTAGCCGACGGCAAATAATTACAGAATTCTATTGGCTTGGTCAGCAAACTGATGGAATTATCTGCGTGTGAATGACTAGTCTGCGAAAAAGTGCTGTAATTAATGACAGCTAAATAGCGGCGTAAGCTTGCCTTAATCACTTGCATCGTGCCGCAAAATACGTGTTGCCGGAAGGTCCTTCTGTTAGGTTATATCCTTGGCGTGTTCCCCATAAAACAAAAGACGTGCGAAAATACGATGTAATAGCAAGGTCCGCGTCCTGTGGGGACGGCCCCAAGGCGGCGCGGTGAGCATGGAGGGTATTGTTTTAGTTGTCACGGAAAGCCGATCTGTACGTCGTTGCGTGTCGCGTTTGTCGGTCCGACCTGTACAAAAGCGCGTTTCGTTCCTTTCGGAGCTCTGTGCATCGTTGCGTCGACTGTCGGGCAGTTCGTATCAGAAGCATGGTCCTGGGTAAACGAGATACGCCTATCTCCTAAGAGTCTCTTCACAGGTAGCTCTCGTTTTGGAGATAACCGTACAGGTATGTTTTGTAACGGTGCCTTTTGAGGGAACTGGAAGAGAAACTGAGATAAGCCGCACTGAATTGCTCCTGAGAGCATTTCTTACTGAACTGCATCTGCGGGAATGTCTTTAATACTAAATCATTTGCGGCTAGCACGTAAGAAATTTTGATTTGGCTTTCTGTGGGATTTACATTGCTATTTAACGGATTTCAGACACTGCATTTCTATAAACATTCATGGTGCATTTGTTGACGTGCTTTGAATTCCACAACTGAAAACTCTGTAATCCGTAAATCGCGGCATTGCCTGTCTCGACGTTGTACGTGAGAAATTCATCGAATGACTCACCACTATTACCTCTGGTCCTGGTAGCTGAGTGGCCAGCGCGACGGAATGTCAATCCTAAGGGCCCGGGTTCGATCCCGGCTGGTTCGGAGATTTTCTCCGCTCAGGAACTGGCTGTTGTCCTAAGTATTTCATCCCCATGGACGCGCAAGTCGCCGAAGTGGTGTCGAATCCGGCGAACGGTCTACCCGACGGGAGGCCCTAGTCACACGACATATTTTATTACTATTACGGCATCGCCAGTATGCTGTGTATCATAAAATGCGTACGGGTTGGGAAAATTTGACGGCAGTCTATAGTTCGTAGGACGTGGGAGAGAACTGCCAACAGCAAAATAAATTTCTGTATACCATCGCGATCTCTGACGAGGATTGTTTATCAAGCATTCCATAGAACCTCGTAAGTGCAATAGTTAAGTGTTTTCCTAGGCAGCGTTCAAGGCTAGAATGTTTAAATATTGACATATCGTAAACAGTCCATATACGAAACTAGGATCTTCAGTGAAGTAAAACACGTTTAGACAGAATGAATTCCCGGGCCGAAAGTGCTATTCTTTACACAATCATCGAATATTCCAGAATATGCAACCATTATAAATTTAAATAAACCTTCCAGAAAAACTAAATATTTACTTGTTATCGGGTTTTAACTGGCGACCCGCAGTACAGCTCGCGGCAATATATTACGATCATCATGTAAATAAATCTGCACTGGCACTTCAGCGTGAGATGTCACTCCTTGATGACATAGCACAACATGAATAAAGACTCGCACTAATACGAAATTGTAGTTTGGTCTACGCAGATTGTCATCTTCTTGGCTGTTTTTTACCTATACTGTAAGCGTTACGTAAGATTCCTGCAATCCATCAGCCAGTTTGGACTCGCATAGTTTTCGAGCTAATCTTGCAATGCGTTAATCTATTGTGTGGCAATCTCGCACGTCAGCCCACATGTCAAGTTTGCCATGCGACATAGTACCGTCAAACTGTGCAATTGCATTTATGTGCGTAAAAGTTGCGCCTTAAAGCGTTAAGTTTCGTGGAATTATTTTACTGTAGCTGTTAAGTTTGCGTGAAAATGTCTAGGGAAGAAAATGAGTTTTCCATAGGGCCAACAGTTCAGAACGTAAACGAATTCCTGGTGCTCGGAGGTTGTTCACACATCTCTACCATAGATTCTGAGCTACTCATCCTAGAGTGTAAACGTCAGTCATGTGGTCAGTGGTTTTAGGCTTTAGTGTAAGTGAATTTACGGAAAAAAAGTAAATGCGATATCGCAACGCATACATTCCAAACTAGGTTTTCTGTACTCCCGGATTAGTGTCCAATTACGAATAGCACTAATACGTACATAGCAAGATAAATTTAAAAAAGTTAATTTGACCAGTAGCAACGTCGACGACGTTGATCAAACTTTAAATGAAAATACATTCATTCTGAACGGAAAGCAGGCGCCTTATTTTACCTTGCAGGAAGTGCTGGAAACCCAGTCTACCTTAGCGGGCAACGTTTTCTGCGCGTGCGTCAGAGGACCACGCGATTGCGTGACGTAGTTGTGCGCTCCCCCTACTGTTACGGTAGAACGCCAGGTACCGTGGAAATATTCCCACATGATCGCAACAAGTACTCCCACAGATGGTGTTATTACAGCAATTTCTTACGAATTATTTAAAGTGCACATTTAAACTGCTAGAACCATTCTCGTAAACAGTCGATGGAATTTCTGTTAGTTTGGAGGGCAGTAAAAGCACAAAGCACCGTCTATTCACAATGATGTCGGACTCCTACTTATTCAAATTTTTCTGTATAAACCTTAAAGCAAAACTGGTGCATAATTCGTTTGTTTGCAATAAGTTTGTGGAACATTAGTTTCGGTCTAGCAGCTAAGTGTCTAAGCCCTTCAATAGCAGGGAGAAGCATTTCGCAGAAATGCCAGAAATAGATCTGAAGCAGGTAAAAGTGGAGCATACTGGATATGCAGTGTTAATTGGGAGAAGTGGGAAATTTTCGCGCACAAACGCAGCGACCAGTAAAGCCACAAAGGAATTAGACATTAGCTGACAGTACGCTTTGATTTATATCAATAGAGCAAGATCAAAATTTGTGCCAGACCAGGATTCAAACCCGGGTCTCCTGCTTATCAGACAGATGCGCTGACCACTATGCCATCTGGACACAATAGTTGCCATTTGGACACAGTGGTCGCAACAGCGGGACTAATATAGCACGCCTCTCTGCCTAGTAAGGAAGAGACGTGGGTTCGAATCCTGGTCCTTCACGAATTTTCAACTTGCCAAATTGATATAAATGAATACCCTGGCAACGAATATCTGTAATTCCATTGTCTTGATTCATAGTGCCTGCAGGCTCAAAATCTGTTTCAAACATGCCCGAAAGAACCCACCACATTATCTGACATTAAATGTACACGAAAAACTAATTAGGTCTGAAAAAAACTATCATCTTTGCGTAGTTACACAGTATATACAGACACTGCTATTGAGAATTTTCCATCAGGAATGTTCATTTGAGTATGGTGGTTCCTGGTTACTCGCTGTAGGTCACAGCTCGGAACACGGGGCGAGAAGCAGCTAGGTATAGTAGTAACAGTTCAGTAGAAATACACTGTGATCAAAGTATCCGGACACCTGGCGAAAAAGACTTTAGTTCGTGGCGCCCTCTATGGGTAATGGTGGAATTCGTTATGGTGTTTGCCCACCCTTAGCCGCGATGACAGCTTCCACTCTCGCAGGCATACGTTTAATCAGGTGCTGGAAGGTTTCTTGGGGAATGGCACGACTGTGCAGGCCAGTTAATTACAGGGTTATTGTCGTGTAACCACTCCGTCACAGGCCGTGCGTCATGAACGGATGCTCGATCGTGTTGAAATATGCATTCGCCATCCGCGAATTGCTCTTAAACAGTGGGAAGCGAGAAGGTGCTTAAAACACCAAGGCAGGCATGTGGTGTGATAGTGCTATGCAAAAGGGATGCAAGCCCCCTCCATGAAAAACACAACCACACCATAACACTACCGCATCGTAATTTTACTGTTGGCGCTACACACGGTAGCAGATTACATTCGCCGGGCATTCGCCATACCGACACCCTGCCATCGGATCGCCACATTCTGTATCTTGATTCGTGACTTTACATAAAATACCTATTTGCTCAATCGTGGGTCGGCTCTAGGAAGGCTACTCACCACCTCTCCCCCCGCGCCTAAACTTCGCGCCATCAGAGATTGCCACCATGTGGCGTTCTTCCCTATGCCTCTCCAAGCCGTCTTCGTGTTGGCCATATTAGTTTGACCCATGGCTTTTTACTTCGCAACGAGCTTCCCCTTTGTTGTTCCGGAGCTCCCCTCATGGTGATCAATGTGATATATTCTTGCTGGACTGTCCCCGCCTTTCGGCCCTTCGCAGTAAATATGACCGCACGCCTTCCTTGTCTCAGGTGCAAGCGTGCAATACTCGCATGGTCTTTCTTTCCGCGAAAGTGATTTGTCCTCTTGGGTATACGTTCTTGAAATTTCCTCTGGAATTTGAGTCCCTCAATTAGGAAGGCGTTAGTTATGGATGCCTTGAAATTGACTAAACACCGGGCAGATTCTCCCCGCCTCTTGCCTATATTTCGTCTGGTCTATTGCAATGTTTTGGTTCCCCTTCTCTTGTCTTCTTCCCGTGGTTGTCCCCGTCGTATCGTGATGGCATGGTGCGGGAGGCGGCGCTGATGCTATACCGCGAGTAACGTTTCTGGGGCCCTACTGCTCTCCCCATTTCCACCCCCAACCCCCTCCTATTCTTTCCTTTTCGTGCTGCCGAGACGTCCCTTTTCCCTATGTTTGCAGGTTATCCCGCCATCTTGACTGGACTGTGCTGCTTGTATTCTTCCTCCCTTGATTTATGCCATCTATAATGATATAGTCCCCCCCCCCCCTCCCAATCAACGAAGTGCAACCCGGTAAAGGCGCCAATTCACACGCTGACCGGATCTGCTACCAACAACAAATCCGATTCGTGAGTCCACAGGTAGAACCGTAAAGCTTAGACTCCCCTTCGGATTCTAATGCTGAATCTGCACCTTCATGGCGTCACCGAATAGTTTTCGAACAACCTTAGACGGTACGAGCATACCTATCCATTTTTCGTGAGGGTTTCACATTTGTGAAACTGCAGTTTTGCCACTATGGAAGTATTAACATTGAAAAGCGCTAGCACAGTTATTGGAATGGAAACGTGTGGTGTAGTCTCTACGAGAGGAGGCTTGACAGTGGACTTGGTTCGTCTACGACAAAAAATAAGATTTTGTACAAGTTTCCGTGGCAGCGCCTGAAATAGCCGGCGCTCCAGTCACGTTGTAGCACCGGCAGCCTTTAGCGCTGGGCTGTAGTGCCGTGCGAGTGCAGTTTTGCCGCAGATCTGCCGTGCGGGCAGGAGCGGTTCCTCGGCGCCGGCTGCATAAGAACCGGCAGAGTCGGTGAGAGGCCCCGTTAGCGGGGCCGCCGCTCCTGTCCCGCTTTCTGCAGCCGCGGCCGTCCGCCACGAGGCGAGCGACAGCTGTGCTCTGCTCACATCCCACGCGCCACATTCTGCGGTTGCACGCGGCCGCCTAGCGTTTCACCGTTGCCTCGGTTGTCGGTGTAGGGGCCCCAGCTTAGCAGGTAACTCGAAGAATATAACTATTCAGGATATACTCTTGAAAATTTTGGCATGTCACAGGAGAGGAAAAACACGTCTATGTGGAAGTATAAAAATCTATATTCATAAGCGTCTAAACCATCCCCGCCCTGTCAACACAATTTTTACTTCGTTTAAGCCGCTAGTACACGTCTTAATTTCGTAAGTTTCTAAGTGACACCTGCGTTTACGTTACGCCATGTACGTATATATGCACAGAAAAACTAGTCACATATTTCTCATCTGCAGCCGTCGTTTTGATGAAATTTTAGATTTCAACAAGTTTCGGTGACTCGGTAAATTTTCAGGTCTAAATGGATAGACAGTAAATACATAAACTTACCAACCATGCAAATTCAGAGGCAGATTAAAAACAAAACAAGAATCAAGGACAATACTATGTAAGTGAATTTACAGTAATCATTTGATATAAACAGATGCATCCATTGTCACCTAAAATAATTACATATAGTTTATCATAACAAAATAAAATTTCGGAGTAGGTATTAAAATCCATGGAGAAAAAATAAAAACGTTGAGGTTCGCCGATGACATTGTAATTCTGTCAGACAGCAAAGGACCTGGAAGAGCAGTTGAACGGAATGGACAGTGTCTTGAAACGAGGATATAAGATGAACATCAACAACAGCAAAACGAGGATAATGGAATCTAGTAGAGTTAACTCGGGTGATGTTGAGGAATTAGATTAGGGAATGAGACACTTAAAGTAGTAAAGGAGTTTTGCTATTTGGGGAGCAAAATAACTGATGATGGTCGAAGTAGAGAGGATATAAAATGTAGACTGGCAATGGCAAGGAAAGCGTTTCTGAAGAACAGAAATTTGTTAACATGGAGTATAGATTTGTCAGGAAGTCGTTTCTGAAGGTATTTGAATGGAGTGTAGCCATAGTTCGGACAAGTTCGGACATAGTTCGGACAATAAATAGTTCGGACAAGAAGAGAAAAGCTTTCGAAATGTGGTGCTACAGAAGAAGGCTGTAGATTAGATGGATGGATCACATAACTACTAAGGTTTTGAATAGAATTGGAGAGAAGTTTGTAGCACAACTTGACCAGAACAAGGAACCGGTTGGTAGGACATATTCTGAGGCATCAAGGGATCACAAATTTAGCATTGGAGGGCAGCGTGGAGGGTAAAAATCGTAGAGGGAGACAGATGAATACACTAAGCAGATTCAGAAGGATGTAGGCTGCAGTAGGTACTGGGAGATGAAGCTTGCACAGGATAGAGTAGCATGGAGAGCTGCATCAAACCAGTCTCAGGACTGAAGAAGAAAAGACGACGACGTTGTACAATTCTACTTTTATTAATAAAATCATTAAGTATTCCAGGTTCAAAATTTGTCAGATACACTAAACTGCCAAATCCTGGAGTACCTACCAATCTACGAAAATAAGTTGAAAAGGTAGAAGTAGAAAAGAAACATCGAAAATAAACGAAATAAATATGCCTCTATGTGCAAACAGTCCTTGAAGGACGGGATATCTAAATGTCAATATAGGTATAGCTGTCAAAATGACAGTATAAATTTGTATTTCATTATGTAAGCGAACGACCAAAGTCCCGCAGACCATTCATTGCAAGGATGAACATACAAGAAATGTCTGTGTAATACGGTTTCATGAATTCACCTTGCAGTTCATGGCAAGGAGTGCATTAAATATAGCGCAAACGTAATCACGGTAGGCTGCATTTTTAGCCCAGGGGGCCTCCTGCTTCCCCCGAAGAACGGCTTGTGATCGGCCTTTCATCCTCGCTCAGTTCCAAAATTGCCCTGTGTTGTAACTGTTCTGCTATTAGGCATCAGACTTATCGATTCCGATGACCTTCAGCAGCATAAGATGAGGCGGGCCTAGAATTGTTCCCAGTTGTCTTCTACCCCCACTATACTATATTGTGTTCAGTTTTTCTCGAATTATTCTTTACAGCCATAAAGGTTCGGTCCCTTAAATATCCATAATCCGTCCATAGAGCTACACTACAGATGTCACCAAAATAGACTTAAAGAGATGAGCGGAAGGTGACTGTCACGCTTAAGCCCTTACTTTACAGTGCTTTTCAGGTTAGAGATCAGTGCCCTGTGAAGATAATGCCGTGATCGTCAGAGAACCCTCTAAGATTTGCAAATGGAAAAACATGGCTTAACATGCCCACTGAGGAGTCCGCGGAGACATGAGGCACAGTAGTATGATACAATGTAATCATTTCGTATCACCGTTAAAGTTGGAGTTGCACGTATGTCTTCTATGCATTGCGTCTCGGAAACTTAAGTCTTAAGATAATTTAAGAACAGTCCTAAAAAGCGACATGAAATGTGACGATTGCGAAGTATCAGGAGAGAATGGGAGACTAATTTCTTGAAAGGGTTCTAGGAAACTGAAGTACATCTGTAAATGCAATTGTTATAGCAAAATAGGGGACAGTGTCGCTCATAATAATACGTGTTGGGATGCCAGTCATTAAGACGAAGGCGTTTATCGAAACGTTCAGTTTCACGAAATTTCAATCGACAAGTCTCCTTCGTTCGCGAAAATATCGATGCCTACCAACGTAGGGAGAAATAATCACCTTAATAAAATAAATCGGAGCCCACGCAGGGAGAATTTAATTCCCACGCGCTGAGTGAAACAGTCGAGAAATAGTTCGATGGTTAGATAAACCATATGCCAGGTACGTGTCAATTGCAGAGTAGTTACGCAGATCTAGTAAGCGCAAACTAGACGATAATGCGAAAAATTCGGGGTTGCTTTCTCCCGTTTTTATACCTCTTATGGAATCATGATCTGATATAGAACGAATTCGTATAGGCCTTGCTAGGATCGTAAGTCGGTATAGCCCTTGCAGAATTATAACTCAAATGCTATGGGAACTCAACAATGGGAATCTTTGGAAGAAGGGTCTTGCGAAACTCTGTAGGGTACATTTAGAGAACCCGTACTGGAAGGAGGTTGTTACTTTTATCGTGCGACCATCGTGCCAGGGATCATGACAGTACCATAAGCGAGAATAGTGCGCGTACAGAGGCTTGCAGTAACTTTTCCCTCGCTCCGCACGCGAATTGAATACGACGGCAAATAGCTAGAAAACTTCAGATCTGGTCGTAGACATTAAGTAGGTTCTGAATCTCACTGCACATACACAAGAATAAGCGGAGCTAGTCTTAGTACAGGACGTGAATCGGTGCATAAAAATTTTCAGATGGCTGCGTTAATGCAAATTCCTCGCAAACATGAGTGGGATTCGTTTAGCCTATGATCCTAGTTACGGGACGTTTGTCGTGCACTGTACAGTGAATTGCACGTAAGTTTTCGTGTTCAGTTTCACAGCTACTCGTATCACCACCTGTCTCGTTTCTTTGCGATCGCTTTTGATTTGACGTCTTGTGATTGTATGTTAGTCAAAGGCAACATATTCCGTTGGGAATATTGGACATAAGGTAATCTGGTTTAAATTTGTTCTGTGAAATTTCCGATGCGTTCATTTATTTTGTTGCCTTAACCTCGGTCTAACACTTTTCAGGTTTCCCCAAGAACGGAAATGGTTCTGTGAAACAGTTTGGCTGTTGTGACACTCCCATTTGGGACATGACATACGTAACTCCTGGAGAAGATTCAGCACGAATTAGATTGTTCGTCATGGACCACTTGGCTTATCAAACTACCTTCGTGCATCGCGAAATCTCCTGCAACACTACAGACATAACGTGCGCCGTGATAATTTGAAACGTTTCTAGCTTTTCCTCGCGTAGTAAGCAGTGATTGCTGCACGTTACATTCTGTGACTGATAAGGCACAGACGAGCATGAAACTTAATTCGCTCCGCGATCACAAAACGTTAAAGAAAATTACGGTCACTTGACAATATCCAGGGTGCTAGTGTTGTCATTCCGGGACCTTCATGGTAGAATAGTAACAACTTACCATATCCCACCGAGCAAGGTGGCGCAGTGCTTATCACGCTGGATTCCCATTAGGAAGGACGATTGTTCAAAACCATCTCTTGTCATCCAGATGTAGATTTTCCTTCATTTTCCTAATTAGCTAGACAAATGCTGTGATCGACCCTTTGAAAAGTTAACGCCAGAGTTTCTTCCCTATTTTAATAAAATAGCTTGTGCTCCGTACCTTAGGACATCTTTGTCGACGGGACGTTAAACCCAAATCTTCCTTAATCTTACGCATTCAGTGGGCCTCATCAGAAATTATTCCCCCTTTCTCGCCGTTGGAAGGTTAAGCAGTGAGCAACAGTAGATTCCGGTGGCTCAGTGCTGTTCATGACGTTAACAATCATGACATACGGTGATATTCAGAGTAACTCGGCCGGCTTGATAGAAAACCAGATGTGGCGCACGAACGTCGTACGTTTCCCGCGCTTGCAGAAGTTGAGGCAGGTCTGTACTACAGTTTCATTGTCGCCAGTTACGTATTTAGAGATTGAGCTTCCCTATTAAAATACGAATGCGATAAGGACGATGGAGTATCTGTTACAGGAACCAGAGGTGGTGGTGGCGTGACGCTTATCGTGCAACGGCTGGTATTACATTTCACGGGAAGCCAGCACTAAACTGGCGCGATCTAGATTCAAAACCTTCCGTGTCAGACCAGTGAGCGCCCGACATTCCCGCTGCCGTCCGTAGACACCGCGGGCAGAGCATGGCGGAAAGAATTTGCAGGGACTGGGGCATGGTACTGAAAACTTCAGATCTGGTCGTAGGCATTAAGTAGGTTCTGAATCTCACTGCACGCACACAAGAATAAGCGAAGCTGGTCTTAGTACAGGACGTGAATCTGTGCATAAATTTTCAGATGGCTGCGTTGATGTAAATTCCTCGCAAACGTTAATAGGATTCGTTTAGCCTATGATCCTAGTTACGGCAAATGGTTCCAATCGTCGTAGCGGAAGAAATTTAATAAAAAATTAGATATACGACTAGAGAACTTGGTTTGGTTATTGGTACTAGGTTTTCTGCCACGCTCATTCCGAACTGTGAGTGAATCTTCCACTGAGCTATATAGAAACATGCTCGTTGATTAAAACTTCGTGCCTGGTCGGGTGAAATTCGGGAAACAATTCACGAGGTTGTTAAGCACGCAGTACACTTCATTCCGGGCATAGTTTCGCATAGTATGCGGGAGAATTGTTAAATTTGGAAGCTAGGCGAGATTGTGGCAGAAGTGAAGCTGAGGGCGACGCTAGATAGCAGTCGATAAGAGAATTGCCTTTCGCGGTCGCTGTATTAATCTCTTGGGATTTTTAAATTTCGCAGCCCTCTTTCCGGGAGGGAGACCTTACGAAACCGTTGTTCCACCCGCTCATCTATCGGTAGATTAAGCTGTACTGCCCCTTTTTGGTGTTTACGGTAGTTTGTTGTAGCTGCAAGAGTTTCGTCTTCTCCGTTCATGCGGCTGGTCCCGGTGGAGGTTCGAGTCCTCCCTCGGGCATGGGGGTGTGTGTTTGTTCTTAGGATAATTTAGGTTAAGTAGTGTGGAAGCTTAGGGACTGGTGACCTTAGCAGTTAAGTAAGTACCATAAGATTTCACACACAAGTTTTTTCTCCGTTCATTAACAAAAACGACACGGTACTAGACCAGCTTTAGTTGCTGAAGTAAACTAAAGCCGGCGGCTGTGGTGTAAACGACTCGCACCAGGCCATGAGCATTACAATGAGGCTTTGCTAATCTCGCGACAGTTTCTACTCATTTGGCAAATATCCGTATGCAGCTGTCGTGTTCTGGTTAATAGTGTGGAAGACAGTAAAACTAAACCTAAATGGGTGGAATGTAATGTTTCCAGGGCAGTCGGTGTACCTCGAAACCACGGATTTCTACATACGTGGCATTAGGACGGTAGCTCGTTTAGAAAGTAGAAAAACAGATGGTAAGTGAGGGTCGAGCCGTGGAGCGTACGTGGATGGTTCAGCCAGCAGCAGAATTTAACTCTCCCAAAAATTTATTACCCAGTTATCCAACTTATTAAATTTTGTTCGGCGACAACTAAACGTATGTTACTTAAATTACAACGAAAATCCGTATTGTGTTAAGTGGTGTCTTCAGTTTCGTTGGCATCACATAGACAGCCAGACTGCGCTACAGGCATGCATCGGTCAGGAAACCCCGGTGGTGACTGGTTCGCACGCTGGCCCTACGTTCTAGCAGTCCCCGTATATTTAGACGTATCTTGTCTGCTTCCTCCCAGAAATAGACGTCGGCGCCTTGGAGGCGCTTGCCGCACTCGTCACCTTGCTGCATTGCTAATGCAACAGGTTTTGTCACACTGAAAACGGTGCACATTGGCCAGTTATTCCAAATTTAGGAATGTATTCTCAAAAGTTTGTGGCTTGGTTGCGCGTGTCGTATTGCGTATCCAAATTCGTGGGTGTCAGTCTATGATTGATTGTAAGATTTCTATGGAATTACTCAGTACCAACAGGGTTCACAGCCGCGACAAATGACTTGAATGAAATGTTTCTTGCATCAGCTGTTCTTAACTTCCATTTGTAATGGGCTTGATTTGAACGCTGTTACTCTAAATGGTCTTACACTGCCACAATCCGCGCCGCCTCATCCCTCTATCCCTGCTGTTTTTAATTACAGCATTTATTACCTCTGAAGGGTAATACGGGCAGTTGGTCATCTTTGCGTTACACTGGTGGCGCTTCTGATCTTACATAATAAACTAATAGATTGCTACAAAACATCTGGTGACATAACACATGCTATTAACAGTATTTGTCCGGCCCCGGTAGCTGAGTGGTCAGCGTGACGGAATGTCAATCCTAAGGTCCCGGGTTCGATGCCCAGCTGCGTCGGAGATTTTCTCCGCTCAGGGGCTGGGTGTTGTGTTGTCCTAATCATCATTTCATCCCCATCGACGCGCAGGTCGCCGAAGTGGCGTCAAATCGAAAGACCTGCACCAGGCGAACGGTCTACCCGACGGGGGCCTTAGCCACACGACATTTCATTTCAACAGCATGTGGGCATTAAATTTAATTCTAACAGACATCGTTCGGGAAAACTGGCAAAGGTGCAGCACTGGTGACAATTGGAATCATCCCTTACGAAAATTTTCCTTAATATCGTAACTGACGATCATTCACACGAATTGCTGATACGCAAGCTCTTTGCTGTATTTCTGAGGAAAGACTTTGAAGTGCTCCTTATCGTTCGCGTGCATGAACCTGATACCACGAGCAAATATTAAGACTGATAAGCAAGAGGTTAACAGGCCTCACAAAAACAGAAATTTCATAGCAGTTTCCAATAAGAAAACGACGTGAAATAACACTTCATTGGTGTCACGTTATCACTTTAATGTTATGGCGGCGCTCCCTTAGAGGCAATCGATCTTAGACACTGGATGTTGGGCGCATTCGAAGTCGAAACCTTTGGTCGGATGTTGGAAGCGCTTGGCACCGAACCGAGTGACGTAATCCCAGCCGGCGAGATGCGAACAAAATAAACTGGACTGTGCACGAGAGCCGCAGAGCGCACCAGCGCAGCCGTCCTAAATAAGTGTCGCACTTTCGTGGTCTTCAGCTGTACTTGGGGAGAAACTTAATTTCACGAGTCAGCTCTTCACTTCATTACGAATTTTTGAAAACTTCTCCCTTGTGGCATAAGGTTTCGTAATTGTCTTTAACAAATGGTCACATATCGAAGAACCTAGTTCCACCCAGAATACTAGGTGTATTGCCATATTACTGAGAATGGTGGAATTCAGTGTTTCTTCTAGTGTAACGTATCTAATTATTGATGAAGACGTATAAAAAATGAAATTTTAAGTTCCGACATAAAACTTCATTCTTCGCCATCTGAGCTAGTTTTGTAATGACTCAGTTCTTGACGGGACGTAAGTCACGCCACTACGCCCGGTTTCTGTTAAGTTCGTGCCATTCGATTTTCGTTAAGCTATATGTGAAACCTCAGGCTGTTTCATCGTGATGATGAATGCAGACGGAGAAGATTAGCGAAAACTCAGTAAAAGACTAAAAATAGACTTTATTCCAATGAAAATTGAAGGCTGCTATACAGCCGAACTCGGCGTACTATTTAAAGCATATATTTATAACATCACTCGTAGCATTAGTTTTCAGACGACCATATGGCGATTATAGGCGTGCTGTATGGGATACCTGAAGTCCCATAGTACCGAAGGAACACTGAATATCAGTCTGTTGTACCGAACGAAAATACTCGTCAGTAGATTGGTGATCTGTTACTATGCTCTGGGAGAAGACCGAGTGAATACTATACACCGTCCGAACACGCCTTAAAGGCCCAACGGTACCTACCGGCCGTCGTGACATCCTCATTCTTTATGCTTTAACGGATGCGGATATAGAGGCATGTTGTCAGCACACAGCTTTCCCGTTGATTGTCAGTTTTCGTGAGCGGTGCCGCTACTTCTGTCAAGTAGCTCCTCAATTGCCCTCAAGAGCTGCGTACACCCCACTTGCCAACAGCACTCAGCAGTCCCAGTCGGTGACACATCAAAGTGCTAGCCAAGCGAGTGGATATCAGAACACAAAAAATATTAGTTCACTTTGTCACACACAGGAGAATTACTGTCTAATCCATTTCCACAGGAGTGTCACGATCATTTAGAACTGTCTCTAAACATTGACGTCACTGGATACGGACAAAAATCTGAGTACATGGAACAGTTTGCACATAGTTCTGCCTAATACGGTGACCACACTGCTGGCCTGCTAGAAGACGATGCTGTCGCCTCCCTCGATATCGCGGACTGGGCTGAGCGTTCTGCACTCGGTCGTAAAAAAGGGCAGTTGCGGTGGCTTAGCGAAAAGTTTGTGGGCTTCGCCACGCCGGTGTCGCTCATTCGTCGATACGGCGTGCAGCGACTATCCTTTGTGATCGCGTTGTGAGGTATCAACCGTGCTTAGACAACTTGCTCTTCAGACGGAACACAGCGTTCAGAATAAAGCTGCCTAGAAGTGTGAAGAGATTTTCGTTGCAGAACCAAAATACCGCATTCCGGCTGTTTTTTCCTTTAGTCAGACGTGTTCAGCGTACAGAAAACCTCACTATACTGAAATTATTGCGACTGTGACCAGAAATTAACTGCGGTAGTACCCAAAACTCGCGAATTTATTGTAATGTTTAAGTGCTGTAAAACAGTCTTAAATAGCAGAATGTGGAATTCAACACCTATTAGAAATCTATTAAATACGGTATACGATAAATTACTTGGTTCTGAAATTGTAGTGGATTACATAAATTTTGAACGTCCAACGTGAAATGCCTACTGCTAAAGACGACGAAAGTGTTAAATTTATTTAAGATGTCCGTTGGAGCGGACCGCGTATCTCGTGCACAGCCCTGTTTATTTTGTTCGCACCTCGGCGGCTGGGATTACGCCATTCGTCGCAGTAGTCGTACACAGTCCCGCGAGGACTGAAACCGACGCAAAGCGGGACTGTATGATATAGTTCCTCCGCTTTAGACTCAAAGGTGGGTGGAGAAAGCAGCCGCTTAGTGTGGCGCCACAGTCGAGTAATTACGTAATTTACTTGCCTCGATCGATACTATGGGTCGTCAGTTATGGACGACGCTTGGCGTGCGCACACGGGGCTTCCCTTCGCAGTACTGTCACGGTATTGCTGTTCCTCATACCGCGCGTCAGTGGCCGATTGCCCCTGTAATTGAAAACTTTCCTCTGCGGGATGAAACCTAACTGACAAAACTGCGGAAGTTCTCCGGGGTAGCATTTTGATTCGTGGCTCGTTATTGTATGATTTTATTCCGCTTGTTACCCAGTTACCTTTGGGTCTTGTGAAATTAAACTTCACAACCGTGAGAAAGCTTCTAATAATAGAGCACGAAGACGTACAACATGCAAGAACAATGCAGCACCAGCATCTCCGCACCAACATCCAGTGACAGTCACCGCGTGTATTACACCCGTACAGATCGCTGTCGTACGCTTAGGATCCTACATTCTCACATTGCATTTAGTACTCTTCGGTCGCCTCATTTTTGTTTTTCCAGCAGAGTTAACGATTCAAGTTACACGCAGCAGTGACAGATTTACTGACGAGTCGGCCGATATTCACGTCGTGTATGGGTTCACTCGGGGCCACGGAAGAGCTGTAGAGCCCCCCCTGTGCTCAGCTGTTTCCGCAGCGACGCAACCACGTCGCAGTATTTTATCTGTATATGCACTGACGTCACACGTCGCGGGATACCTCTTAATATCGTGTCGGATCGCTTTTGCCCGTCGTAGTTCAGCAACTCTACGTGGCATGGACTCAAAACGTCGTTGGAAACACCCCTGCGGAAATACTGCCTCTGTAGCCGTCCATAACGGAAAGCGTTGCCGGTGCAGGATTTTGTACACTGACTGCCCTCTCTGTGTCCTCTAAATGTTCGATGGTATTGGGCGATCTGGAAGATCAGACCATTAACTCGATTTGTTCAGAATGTTCTTAAAAACAACCGCGAACAAATGTGGCCCGGCAACATGGCGCAATGTCATCCACAAAAATTAAACTATTTGGAATATGAAGTCCATGTAGCCGAACATAATTTCCAGTCAATGATCGGTTCACTTGGACCGGATTACCGAGTCCATTCCATATAAACGCAGCCCACACAATTATGAAGCCACAACCTGCTTGCACAGCGCCTTGACAACTTCAGGTCCACGGCTTCGTGGGACTGGGCCACAATCGAACCCTACTATTAGCTCTTGAAACTAAAATCGGAAGTTACCTGTCAAGGCTACGGTTTTCCAGTCGTCGAGGATCCAACCGAAATGACTAAGAGCCCAGGAGAGGTGCTGCAGGCGATATAGTCTGCTGCTATAGCCCATTAAAGCCAAATTTCGCCGCACTCTCATAAAAGATATGTTCGTCATACGTCCCTAATTGATTTCAAAGATTCTTTATAGTATTGCTTGTTTGTTAGCACTGACACCTACACAAACGCCGCTTCGCCCTAGGCCGTCGTCAACTGCGTTGTCAGTGGTGAGATAATGCCTGAAAATATTCTCGGCACTCTTGACACTGGATCTCTCAATTCTGTTCTGAATTCCTCAACGATTTCCGAAGCGGTATGTCCCATGGCGTCAAGCTTGGACTACCATTCCGCGTTCAGTCTATAAATTCCCGTCGTGCGGCCGTAATCATGTCGGGCACTTTTGTCACCTCAGTGTAACCTTCTACAAAAAGCAAATCCTTCCGTGGTGCGGTTCTAGGCGCTTCAGTCTAGAGCCGAGTGACCGCTACGGTCGCTGGTTCGAATCCTGCCTCGGGCATGGATGTGTGTGATGTCCTTACGTTAGGTTTAAGTAGTTCTAAGTTCTAGGGGACTGATGACCTCAGATGTTGAGTCCCATAGTGCTCAGAGCCATTTGAACCATTTTTTAACCTTCCGTGGTGGCATGGAAGGCAGTCCGAAAAACTACTTGTTCTGTTTCTTTTGTATTGTACGTTCTGATTAAATTCTAGAGGCTTCTTCACTTTTGAGGAGATTTACACAGACAGAAATAAATGAAGTCACAGTAACAATGAATCAGATTGTCGCGCCACTGCGGACTGCAGGTCCCTTGCACCAAAATGCTAGATTCTCCCATTAGTATGGAAAAATTCCCGATAATCGTGCAGATTCCTCGAATAAGACCAGCCGTTTCCTGCTCTGTCATCTTGAGTAACTTAGCTAGTTCCATCTAGTGACGTAGATGCCGAAAGGACGATCCTGGTCGCACTTGAAATAAGACAACTTCGTTAGTTAAATCTCTCCCTCCCTCCCCCCCCCCCGTGAGAATTACTAAGTTTACCTCACGCTTTTCTCGGCAACTATGCTCGGTAGAACTTGGACGCAGTCTTTTCACCCAAAAAGACCTGTGACAGTGTAATAGATTCACCACCTACTAACTGAAACACGCTTTTCAGATAGTTCAACGCTTAACGTGCGTTCGCCGAAGCAATTCGTAGCTGGCGTTACGTAAGTTCTGTCTTGTTTAACTAGCAGTCGGACTTTGGCACCTGTGTTGCGCCTGTGTGCCGTGTGGTCCTCGGAGCTCCGGTTAACCATATAAGTGAGCTGTAAGAGATTGATTTCAGAGGTTTTTAGCAGTGAAACGCGTACTGTAACCTGGTATTATGCTGCATGCTGGACCAGTAAAATGGCGTTCTTGTTTGTATCTGCGAAACCGGTTTTGGAATGCAGGTGCAATTTCACCTGAGTAGAACTGGCGAACAACCGAAGCGTGAGCTCCAGCACTTGTAATGATATAACCAAATCGTGCAAATTTTCAGTGGTATTTTCAGAATTTCGTCGTCTTTGTTGTTGATAAACGTATTTCCCCAGGTAGCTCGATAACAGCCTAGTGTAAAGTCAGTCAGTTAAACATAAAACTACATGTGAGCTCATTTGCAAAAGGTACCAAATCCATAAAATCTCGTTTAACAGGAGACACAAACGATTCACAACCACAGTATCAGAATGCTGAGATAATATGCAAAGTATATCTGCTAAATGTCTGTTACTGCATAAATAGATTTGCCACCTCTTGGCAGAAAATTGATACCTGTTCTGGAGTTTCTGTTGGTGATAGTGTTAATCAACCACTTATTATTTAAAAACTCACGGTCATAAAGCGCCAGACACGTCCTTAAAACATTGTCATGTAAACAAATGTCATTACCAAGAAGAGCAACGACTGGCTATCGGGATTTGGTACTTCCTAAAAACGAGATGGCTGGATTTTGTACTCTTCACCATGAACAAAGTTTTTACGTGAAATGTTTGATACGGTACGGCTTGGCATACCTATGTTATTACATAGGTAATGGTTCTAAGTAGTGCTGCCACCCGTTATCTCATTTTTCAATTTTTGGGATTTGGTACTTTTCGCGGATAAGCTCATTTCTGCAGGGGCTATAATGCTAAACACTCAAAATGCAAACATTGAGTAGAATGTCTAAACGAAACAGCAGTTCGTTAGAAACTATGGATGCACTTGGTCGTAAAATGGTTTTGCGATAGCAAAGAGCTTCAGATTTTTCTTATGGTTCTAATACCGTTGTTGAACATAATGTTGTCTGCTCCAACTGCAGTCGTTTGAACGGAAGTTATTTTCCCCCCTCTTGACTTCACCAGATTCCAAACAGACACATTTAACGGAAGGAACAGCTGCTTTCGTTCGAAGTACTACTCTTACAAATAGCCTTGGTTTACTCCATATTTTAATTTTCAATAAAAATACTGAACCGTTTTGTGGTCATATGTGATATCTTCTCCCCGATAACTCCGAAAGAAGACACCATTTCGAGCCTACAGCCAATGTAAATACACAAAGGAATTAAACATTGGCTGCCAGTGGCCATTGATTTAAATCAATGGGAAGTTGAAAATTTGTGCTGGGCCGGGATTTAAACCTGTGTCGTCCTTCGTAGCCAGATGCGCTGACACTACGCCGTCGAGAGATTGTGGTCAACACAGCTGCACGGCTACTGAGGTAGTGCTACTACTCCTTAGGTCCATTACTCGCGGCATCTTACAGATTTCCTTAGTGTGTAGTGTGCATTTGCAATGAAGGGATCATTGGCCGTCAGTCTGCTATTCACCGACCAGCAAGAACATTGACCACCTACCTAATAGCCGGTATGTCGACATTTGGCACGGATAACAGCGGCGACGCTTAGTTTCATGGGAGCAATGAGGCCTTGGTAGGTCGTTGAAGGGAGTTGGTGCCACATTGTTCACACAAGTCATCTAATTTATGTAAATGCCGGGAGGGGGCGATGGAGCTCTGACACCACGTTATGTCTCATCCCAGACGTACTCGATTGGCTTCAGATCTAGCGAGTTAAGGGGGCCAGCACATCAGTTGGAACTAGCCACTGTGTTCCTCGAACCACGCCATCACACTCGTGTCCTTTTGACATTGCGCATTATCTTGTTGAAAAATGCCACTGCCATCGGCAAACATTAGTCCTGTAGGTGTGTATGTGCTCTGCAACCAGTGTAAGATACTCCTCGGCCGTCATGGTGCCTTGCACGAGCTCTACTGGACCCATTGATGCATACGTGAATGTTCCCCAGAGAATGAGTAATCCCGCAGTATACATATCGTTCCCCTGGAAGAGACAGATTCGCACCCTCCCATCAGCATGGAGGTGGTATCTGTATTCATCAGACCATGCAACATTGTGCCAAATTCCAGTGCCGATAGTCACGTGCCCATTTCAGTTGTATTTGCCGATGTCGTGGTGTTAATATTGGCACATGCTTGGGTCGTCGACTGTGGAGGCCCATCGTAAAGTGTTAAGTGCATTGTGTGTTCACAAAAACTTGTCCTCTGACCAGCATTAAAGTCTGATAGTTCCACCACACTTCGCCGCCTGTCCTGTTTTGTCTGACCAACCTACGACGCCCGATATCTGTAATGAGGGGTGGGTGCCCAACCCCGCAACGCCCGAACGTGGTTTCACTTTGGTTTCCCCACATGCTGAAGACATCACAGCACCGTTTGAACACCCGATAAGTGGTGCAGTTTCCGAAATGCTCATGCCGAGCTTGCCATCACAATATGCCCACGGTCAAACTCGTATACTTTGCGCGCCTTCCCCATTCTACACATGCACAGCACGCTGACTGATACATGCATTATGAGTGTCTAGCAGTTATTCCTCGCCAGGTGACGCTGAAACGGTTTATATCGGTATTAGGTCGGTGGTCATAATGTTCTAGCAGATCAGTGTATGTGGTGTCTGTTCTTTCGGACATGAGCGGAAGTTGAGAATTTAGGATCTAACGGATGGCGGGCAAGAGTAGTCAGTAGTTGTTGTGACAACTGTTCGGATGGTGTAGTGGTCAGTGAATTTGCATAATAAGCAGATTCGGGATCGAATCCCAGTTCGTCACAAATTTTCAACTAATCCAACTGATGTAAATAAATGCCCCTGCCAGCTAATGTCTTTAAATACTCGCTACGATAGTTAAATACAACTATTTTTGGGGTGGGGGAAAAGAGGTACTATACTACATTAGTCAGCAGTGTAGGCATTGAAAGATTTATTACATTGTCAGTATTTTCGGATATTGTTGAAAATAGTACCAAAAAATGGAGAACTTGTACACAGTTGTACTGGGAAGTTAAAGTTGACTTCTTAAGATCATTTAACAAATGAGAATTATTTTCATGGCGGTAATGGAAACGTCATGTAGTTAAGCTTGTTTTAATTCTGGACGCGTAGGCTGCATGGGAAAGGACAACTGCTAACTTGGTTTTGTTTACAAAGCACACATTGCAGCTATTGAAAGCTGTTAAGGAGCGGCAAAAGTTTCAAAGCCTGGCTTGGCGGCGTTGGCGCGTCCTGCTCTGGGGTCGTGGCGCGCTGTAAGAGCGTGTGCATCAGGGGGAGAAAGGTCAGTAATCCAAACTCCACTGGCGAGCCTTGACCTCGCGCCGACATTGGCACTGTAGTCACGCCAGGGTTATCGCCTGAACGTTGGTACGGCCGTCTTCAGCTGGGCCAGGCGAGGCCTCGCCAGAGCATGCATAGAGGTACTTGATATACAGGGAGCCTCGTAGTTGTCATGAAAATCAGTGCACGCAGGTAGCATTATGGACTCCCTCCTTCAGGGAGGGGAGAACTGTAACATAGTCGTGTAGTTCAGCGGTCCAATGTGTTAATAAACTTAGATTTGTTCCATTCGTAACTATACAGTAATTCTCGGATTTAATGTGGTGAAAGAATATCCCAAGACAATTTCATGCCTAATTGAGAGGAGCGCAGTTAAAATTCTCATTTGGCCACGATTTCCTTAAATAGCCGGAGATGTCGCTGTGGTCCTTCTAAGATAGTGTCGGTTTTCATCTTATTAGCGTAAAACAGCTTGTGTAAAGTATAGTGTTTGATCGCTTTGGAATGTACTCTTCCAGAACTAACCTTTAATTTTTCTACATACCCGTGAAGTCTGTTCGCCGAACTATCGTAATTTAGAAGAATTTTCCTCAGTCTCTTCCTAGAAACTGTCTGCCGTCGCGATGATTCATGGAAATAAAACCCACCTTGTCTGTCCCGTCGTAGTGCTAATTCTTCTATACGGAAAATCTATAAAGTTCTCTCTGCTCGCTATGTCCATAGGAAAGTAATAATTCCAGAAATATCCAACGAATCCTATTTAATCAACGCGAGATTTCTCTCTCCAGTCCTGTTGCAAATTTTGCTTCATACCAACTCAGAAAAAGCTGTGGACTAAAACTGAAACTAAAATGTCTCGCTGAGGCTTGGAGTTGCTAAAGATCTCTAAAATTTCTAGCAAATTATCTCGCACTGTCTTCTTAATATGGCATGTAATCACGTTTTCTTAGTCTCGCCCTTTCCGCATCAGTGTGTGCTACGTCCTTAAGCTTGTAGCGGTTTGATGGAGTACGTGTTTGAGCCAAATCTTTCGCTATCAACTAAGCCATTAAGCCATGTTCCGATGGTGTAACTGAAACTTGTACTCAGGCAACTTTACCAACACTGAAGGATCACGTAATATCCTAGTTCTGACGCCTGTTAAGGTAGGTTCATTGCAGTGCAGACCGCTGCTGCCTGAGGAGTTCAAATGACTGACAAGGGAACCTCCCCATCGCACCCCCCTCAGATTTAATTATAAGTTGGCACAGTGGATAGGCCTTGAAAAACTGAACAGATCAATCGAGAAAAAGTTGTGTGGAACTATGAAAAAAATAAGCAAAATATACAAACTGGGTAGTCCATGCGCAAGATAGGCAACATAAAGGACAATGTGAGCTCAGCAGCGCCGTGGTCCCGTGATTAGCGTGAGCAGCTGCGGATCGAGAGGTCCTTGGTTCAAGTCTGTTCAAATCTGAGGGGGGGTGCGATGGGGAGGTTCCCTGGTGAGCACTTTGGGACTTTGCATCTGAGGTCATCAGTCCCCTAGAAATTAAAAGGACATCACACACATCCTTGCCCGAAGCAGGATTCGAAACTGCGATCGTAGTCGAGCGGTTCCGGACTGAAGCGCCTAGAACCGCTCGGCCACCGCGGCCGGCGCGTGAAGAGTATCATTCAGAAAGCAATCTCTTGTGTATAAACTTTAGTTGGTACAAGAAGTAACATCTTTCCCTCTCATGCCCTGAGGACTTCGTCCGCTGACGGGTTTAAAACAACTGGGTGTTCAGGTAAATACGATCAAAGCATTATAGTCTGTAAAACTCTAGACACATTACTTCCAGCCACGAGAGTTTACATTTTAAGGTACGAAAGAACGCCAAACTTGAAGAGATTCTTTTCAGGTGGTAGTTTAATGGTAAGGCAAAGATTGTTGTTCCTTCTGCAAGTAGGATGAAGATTAACTGTTCTAGTGTCAAATAAGCTGTGAAAATGCCACTACATGATGATTTGCGCTTAAGATTAATTCAGGAGTGGGCTAAAAATGCGCGTCTGGTCTTCAATTATTCGTAGTTTCCGTAGATTAGTGCATGCAGGGAGGACTGCTGCAGTAAGAACCTCCGCAACTTTATGCATCTAGGGAAATAACCAGTCCATGCTGTAGCTGACGTAGACAGGTCGTATTTGCAGATAATGAAGGTATTAAAATAGGTCCCCAGTATCCATATACAGAGGATATGACTGGTTTCCCGCAAATCTTCTCAGTTAAACTCATACAAAGTTGTTCACCAAAGGCAACAGCGCTGGTAGGTTTAAACATAGGCAAAAGTTAACGTACATCTTTCAAAGTTTTTGTAGTACATATTAAGACAAATAAGAACATGTTAGCTAATTCATCCAATTTCCGCTTAAGGTATGTCCTGGAGAGAAATTGATTGGCTCCTTTATTTGAATTAAAAACGTAGACCTTGAATACGTTTGCGCTTGGGCACTTGAAATACACCACAGTGTGTATTTTTCCTTTAAAATTTCGTATGTTACTCACAAGGGGATGAATAATGATGCGGCAAATCATTTGTTCACAACCCAATCACTCTTGACAGCACAGCAAAATATGAACGTTCCTTGTAACTCGTACTGTCAGACTTGCATGTAGGAACTTGCAACTTATTTTGTACAAAATTAACGTTCAGGTAATATTTTTAACGCGTCTCTACATGGTCAGCGTGCAGCCACAAATCGGTTAATCCGTGAATTCACTAGAACGCCTCTGAGAAGTCGTGACAGTGCCAGTTACTTGCAGGTTCCGTTAAGATTTGAGTAGCGACTAACAACGATCGCAGGTATACATAACCATAACCTTCCTCCGCCATGGGCATTAAATGCACCAGAAGCATGTTTCCCTGGATACACGCTGATGCTGTTGCCGCCATGTGCTAAGGGACCAGTCAATCGGTGCTGCGCCGGCAGAACGCCGTTTCGCTCCATCTCTGCAGAAGTGTGTATATTTAGAGCGCTCTTTGGACACATTGGCCGTCCCGATATGTTGCGGGCGCATCTTTTGCCAGGAGCTGCTGCGTAGCGACGCGGCAGATTGTCGGGCTGGAGGAGTAGACACCTGCCCGTTGAAGTCGCGCTTTTCCCGGTTCTAGAAATAAGCAAATACTGCCCTGGAGCTGTTAGGCGGAAAAAAAACTGGTTAGCGAGAACTTTCAGTGAGATGCCCTTGGCAAGGTTCCCACAGTGACGCAAGAATCGTTCAGCCTGACAAGAGGTCCAGCTGAGTTCGTATCGTAATACGTGCGTGCTAAACCTTAGCCAAGCAACCAGCACTTGGGGCAACGCTAAAATTACACGTATACTGTATAATTAAACTAAAAAAGTTTCTGGGATTCTTCAAACGTCAACACGCTACACATTTTGCCACTCACAAAGGCTCTTTAGTTCAGAGGTTGAGCAGTGGCATCTCACAGAAAGCACTAGGCCGGGTTATGGTGAAATTGTAAGGATTTTTGCCACAAATTAGTTCAGATACCTTAATACTTCTTTCTAAATCTGTTACTGCCCCACTTAAGCTCTGAAGGCTTTTAGTAAATTTGTGGTAGGCATTACACATGAAGGAAACTATTTCGTGTAAGCTAGGAAAAATCAATATTTTAATGTGAAAAGCGCTAGAGTTGAACAGAAAAAGCAAAAGCTATTGTTGCAGTTAAGTTGTACTTTGTTTACAAAACTTGTTTGTACTGCAGCAAATTAGTCAGCATTTCGGCAGCGTGCTACATTATTCCCCGTGTTAATATACGGCACTGTAAGGGGACGCTATTATTGGCCGTGGCAGTTATCGAAATAGTTCCTTCGCGATAAAAAGGTTTCCACGTAAATGGCAGCGTGTTTTCGAAAAGAGACCGCTAAACATTCTCGCAACTGAAGCAGAGAACCTGCATACTTCCGAAAATTTTGACAGTCGTAGACCTAAAGTGTAGAACGTGATACACTCTGAGTCAGTTGACAGTGGAGATAAACATGTTACAGTTATTAGGCTCTGTGGTCTATTAATTTTAGGTACAATCACATACCTCATGACCAAATACATGATACGCAAACTGAACATTTCATTGTTGGAATGCTGACAAAATATTTGAAAAGTTTAATTTCCAAATAAGCCATCAAGGCTTATTTGGAAATTCCGATTTATGTGATAACACCAGATCAAAACTGTTACGAAACCGGCCTCGAACCTGAAAGAGCCATTGTCAGCTGAGTGGTAAAGTGGTAATAGCCGTGCCAGAGGCGGATTGGAAACTTCCCAGATACTCAGTGTATGCCATTACTAAAATGATGGGAGACATCATGTAACAATTTCCTTAACTGGAGATTTCGTTTCAGAATGAAACTCTGCTGCGCGCGCGCGCGCGCGCGCGTGTGTGTGTGTGTGTGTGTGTGTGTGTGTGTGTGTGGGAGAGATTTGCTTTGTCTTGCTACAAGGCAGCGTCGGTCATCTGTGGCACGTTAAAGCAATTCTTTTGTTATCCACATGACCTTTAGCTCTATGACAATGCAAATCTGTGCAGATCACTGCAAATGCGCGTAATCCCAGATGTCGTACTCCTAGGGATCCCATTGATTAATGATACTTTAAAGTTCACGCCCAAGCTTGACTGACAAAGATAAACAGAGCCTGTACTTAAAGTGGTCACGAAAGCAACAGTTTCGTACTACAAACATTTGTGTGAAGTGTTGGGGCCATATGGATCTTACGCTCTAAAGAAAGGTACCCTCAGTTATTCCCATGAACAGCACAAAGATTAATTATAGACGCTGTATCTGTCAGTGACCTAAAATTGAAACGCTTAACTTAAAACAGCGATATTTTAAGCAAGAATTGGAATAAAATGGTATGCAGAAATCACGCGCCTTCTTAAGATTCTCAGATGTCTCACTCTAGCCATTGCTCATACGAAGAATCGACAGCGGTTAAAGTTAAAGCGTGGTAACATTGTGTACACGATTTGTTTGGAGGAAGAAGTCACACAATGCCCCAAGGACAGCTACTTCGATCCAGTCGCAGAAAACTCAGTTGCAAAGTGTTGCCTTGTATACTGTAGACGTATGGTTAGAATGAATTAACACTTCTTCCTGCATGTCTACGTCCTCAACAAAACAAGGCCTTATCCGAAGGATTAAGAAGTTTCCCAAGTTGTAGGGGACGTGACTTGCGTAATTTTGTTATTGTCGTTTTGGTATACTCACCATGCAGTCAGCACTTCACTGCTCACGTGGTACATCAGATGGCCATAAAATTACGGAAGGACATATGTAGCATGCGATAGCTAGAAGATTACATAAGACATCGTGAAAGTAGCAACAGAGGGAAAGTCTGCAGCCGCCAGTTTGCTCCTGCAGGAAGTTTGCAGAGAACTTTCGGAACATAATCGAAAAAAAATTTGAATAGCCGTCCTTGGCTTTGTTACTTTTCTAGCTTTACTGGCAGTACCCCCATGTTCTATTTCTACAAGGTCAAGATGATTTGGAAACTGTAACATGCAGGCGTACGCGTAAATGGGATTGCCAATAACGGCTCTTTTTGACTGAATTCAGTACAACGCTGGCAGAGGTGGGGACGGACACCCTTCGAATGTGCTACGAGATAAGTATCTGAAGCTTCTACTTACTGAAATTGTAGTGCACCCGTCAGTTACGCGCGTGGCCAGTTGCTCTGCTAGTATAATTACTGAAATCAGCAGCAGCTAATCTTATCCCTGTTCACTTAAAAATCACTTCGAATCTTCAGCGTAGTTACATGTAACGTTAACTTTCGGTGATAACCAAATGGGCCAGTTTTCAATAAGGATAACCCTTAATCGAATGCGCATTGCTTCAAATTTAAAAAAGTAAAATGCAACCTAGGAAAACGTGACTGGAGCTTAACAAGATTATACGGCGTGTTTATGAATGATTCATCAGATTTTCGACAAATGTTTTTCACAAACTATTAAATATAGTGAATTATAAGAACGATAAACTGTATGGAAAAGATTTTAAATATTCTTAAGCATTACAAATGTTGTATGTGAAAGAAAAATGACAATTTGTAAGGTCAGAAGACCTTTTAGGCCACCTGATAAGTGCCAGATCCTGAGTGCAGCGCCCAATCCACCTCGTTCAGATGGCGACGCACTATACTGTGCCAATGAGGTGGAGCTCCGTCTGGTGTGTGAATAAGACTTTTGGGGTATCAGCTATCTGTTTAGGAAAATAGTCTTCCAACATTCGTAGGTGCATAGTACCTGTTAGCTGTCCCAGGAGAAAAGAACTCGTACACTTAGCTACGCTAAACGATACAGATCACCATCTTTGATCAGTCTCTTTTAAATATTTAAATGGGATTTGCCGTGGCTTATACACGGACGTCGATTCACTCGACAGTTTGTGGAAAGGCACCTCATCACTACATCACTAAGAGTCGGAGTATAAATAAATGCATCTTCCATTGCTTCCTGGAAAATTTCAGTGAAACCTGCAATGATATAAATAAAACTTTAAAATAGGATGTGATGGGTTATAAATACACACCGGCGGGCATTATATATTGAAAATTATAAAACAACGAAATCCGATAAATCACTTCTAAACACCCTGTATAACTTAACGCACTCTTTTTTCGAACAAATTGGATCGTTTGAGTGTCGTAATGAGTTAAGTACAAAGAGGCAATGGAAACTGAGTTTCTAATCTCATATTGCATGCCAGGAAAGGCGATGGTAATATTGTGAAAATTATTGATATATGCTTGTTAGTGTTAACAGAAACAAAATCTCAATTCATTGAAAGGAATATTTTTGGTAACTAATTTATCGTAGATTCTCGACCTGAATGGCTTATACTGGGTAAACATCTTCGAAGCAGATGGGCTTGATCTGTTAATGCAGCGACAATTGTGGCTCATAATTTGCTTGGTGTAACTACAATGAGCTAATTTCACTACTATATTTCAAACTGCCATAAACGCAAGTCAGTTGCCAGACCATCGCAGGAAAATAGTTTAAGGAATTTTGCTAAGCAGGTAGTGTTAAAATACAAAGTATGTAGATTCCCGTAAACGATCTTGCAGACCGGTTAGCAAAGGAAGCTACTAAGATGGAACCCTGGGGATACTGGGATCAGATTAGCGGTCCACATCTTCAGTTTTTGGAGGCGTGGCTCTAGGAACGGCTCACTGTGACCACTATCAACAAGTTACACATTAGATGATCCCATTGTCGTTACACCTCTCCTAGTGCCCCATATCCTATTAGTACCCAGATTTCGTTGCTCTGCAGGGGATACGGAAGCTTACCCATTATTTTGATGTACATCGAAGCAGCGGATCTGATTTTGTCAGTAGGGGTTTATATATGCTAATTCAAAGCTTGTCACTATTGTCTCACCTGCTTTTCGCCATTCTGTGGCGTGAACAGGGGGACTGCTGGTGATCTCCCGTCGCGGAAGAAACTCAGGAGGGTCTTCAGACGGACACATTCCTCCTACCTCATTGCACTTCCTTAACTTTCCTCTGCTTTTTATCTGGCTCTTCGTCAGATGATGCCCCCAAAAGATCAAATCGGCAGTCCAGCCTTTCTTTGCAGAAACTTTAAACTCGGTTATTCAAGAACAGAAGGGATCGATGACTTCGATGTATAGTACTTTTTAAACTTCGCCGGAAACTTATCCATCCATATAGTTTCAGATATTGCTTAAGAGACCCTTGGGCTACAGGGATGTAGCATCTTAATACTCGCCGGTCAAGTCCTAAAAATTTCCCGTTCTTAAGTTTTTCTTAAAGGGCATAGACTTTTATGACGAAGACGCTATAAATTACAAAGCACATTCTGTATAATTTAACTGTTTGTTGGGTCAGTATACATGTAGAGTATCCCACATTCGGTACAGTTCGAGTAGCGTACATATGTTACCTGCCAGAGGAACTGCAGTATAGGTGGAGAGACTGGTAGTTATGTAGCGACCTTGTAAGTTCCAGAGCAGCCAGATACGTCGTTACGGCTGTCGGAAAGTCGGCGCGAAATAAAAGGCTTGCGAGGCGGCGGCGGCGGCGGCAGCGGCAGCGGCAACAGGCACGCGCCAGTCACGCCACCACGCGGCCGGGCCGCCTTGTACCCTGACCGGCGCGTCGGCTGAAGGGTCGAGGTCGGCGCCAGCGGCTCTTTCCATCTGGGAACGGCTCCGGCCCGCAGGTTGCTGCTGCACCAGCTGCTCGTCTGCATACACGCATTCCTGCGAAACCCACCTTAAGCTTTCCTCACGTAACACGAAGAAACCAATGCATTAACGAATTCAGGTCAGAAGTTTGTCGGTACCATACCGTGTCTGGGAGGTATCAAGCGAAATGTGAGTTTATTGAGAATGTCTTGGTAGGGGAGCAAGGTATTACCTAAGACGGAATCTCACACGGACGTAAAACTAAGTGTACTCCCAGAGAAGTGTAGTTCATATCGTAAGGGGTATTGCATAACATGCAAATTCCATTAAACAAGTAATTTACACATTATTGCAGTATGTATCATACCTGTGATAATACAACACTACTCAAATGCCCCTACAAGACCCTGCACGTACACTCCCGTTCTTTCCATGAAATTTCTAATGGCGGCCCACTAGCACCTCCAGTTCTGAAATTACAAACAATTTCGGCTCTCAGCTGAAAGTGATCGTGGTTTGTTGCCGTACACGAGATTTCAAATAACCCTAAGAATTTCGTGGTGTCAAAGATATGGATGGTCAAATTTGTCACCGATGCGAGAAACCATTTTTCCAGGGAAATTATCATAACAAGCCAGTTGTTGCAGTCGACGTGAAAGGTTCCGCCATCTGGTTGAAATCAAGCGTCTTCCGCATTCGAACAACAAATTTCAGATAACAAAAACTGTTACAATCCTAAACTCAAAAGCCATACCACACAGCCACACATTCTATATCTACATACTCCGCAGTCCACCTTGCGGCGCGTGGGGGAGGGTATCCTGTAACACTACTAGTAATTTCCTTTCCTGTTCCAGTCGCAAATAGAAAGAGGCAAAAAAGATTGTGTACATTCCTCCATATCAGCCCTAATTTCTCGTATTTATATGCATGGTCGCTACTCCAAAGGGACGTTGGAGGCAACAGAATCTCTGCAGTCAGCTTCAAATAACGGTTGTCGATATTCTCTCGATGGTTTCTCCTCGAGGTGAGAGTTGCCTTCCCTCCGAGTTCCCAATTGATTTCCCGAAGCATCTCCCTGACACTTGCATGTTGTTCGAATCTACCAGTAACAAATCTAGCAGCCCACCTTTCGGTTTATTCGATGTCTTCCTTTAATCAGACCTGGTACTGGTACGCATCCGAACGTTTGAGCAATTCTAAAGACCAGGTCACAATAGCGTCTCCTTTACAGATAAACCACACTTCCCGAAAATTCTCCCAGTGAAAGGAAGTCGACCATTCGCCTTTCCATCCAGTCCTTGCGTGTTTCTTCAATTTCATATCGTTCTGCAAAGTTACACACAGATATTTAAAAGATGACTGTGTCAAGCCCCCCTGCAGGTCCAGGGCTAAGCATAGGCTCGAGGTATTTCTGCCTGTCGTAAGAGGCGACTGAAGAGTCCCATACGTTTCGGCCTTTGTGATGGATGGTCCCCTGTAGGGTTTGACCTCCATTTTTCAAAATTTTCCCGCAGAGCGAGCCAATTTGGGAAGGACGCCTTAGATGGTGCATCGTGTCCATCGTGCATTGAGATCTTTAAGCCCACTTTCTCGTCGTCGTATTTCAGTTCCGCCAATTTCCTATCCCTTGGGCGAGGATACCTTCCTGGGTGCGTTTTTCACCGTGCACTATGCTGTGTCACTTTCTGTGCAGATGATGACCATGGACTTCTTTGTACCTCATATCCAGCTCGGTAGCCAGTCCATTGTGATGGGGCTGCCATGTACCCTGTTGACTGAAGCCCCCCTGACAACACAGGGATGCTCTGCTGATGCCTGCACCATTAACTCCCCACATATGGCATGGAGTAGATGCCCATCTCCCTGAGGCATCCGAATTCCTGGCAATGGCCATCCTGCCAGATGGCCCTTGCTGAGGCTGGGTGACGCCTGTGGGGAGGACCCCTGGTCGGAGTGGGTGGCATCAGGGCAGATGACATGCCATGAAGCGTATGTCATATCTTGGTGGTGGTCCGCTGCCAGCACTCTAAGCGGGCAAGGTATAACTTTAATGCTAAGAAATGACCCAAAGTCGTTCCCCTCCCTGGCCACACCATGAGAGGAACGCCAGGATAACTTAAGTCTTCCCACTGTACTTCCAGCCCCACCTGTCGAGATTGTAGACATCCATCGCATCCCAATACACCAAGCGCCCCACCTCCCATCTGTGTCATCTGTGTCAACTGTGGAGAGCATCATCCACCTTGCTCGCCAGACTGCAGGATTTTACAGAAAGAAAGGAAAATGGTGGAATATGAGACCCTGGACCGACTGACCTACACTGAGCTAAGAGGAAATTAGAGTGCCTACATCCTGTGGCTATGACCTCATACGCCACCACTAGAACAGTAGTTCTCGCCTCTCAGAACTAGGAGACAAAACATGCCCCTTGATGGTGTGGGCACTTCCCTGTTGCTTCTGCATCACCTACTTCGGTAGCAACACCCCCACAACCGTAAGGGATTTCAGTCCCCACTTCTGAGCTAGAGAAGGGTAAGGCTTCTTCGGCTCCTCGATAGGATGGGGTCCCTTGGGTCACTCTCTCGTCAGGTTTCCGCTAATGGGAAAGAAGACACCCGCCAGTGGCTGAAAAGCCCAAAAGCAGCTGGTCGTAGGGCTTCATGCTTATCCTCAGTTCTGGAGACTGAATCACTGAAGTCCTCCCAGCCAGGGAAAGCCAAGGAACATAGAAATCGAAAAAGACCCCTAAGAACAAGGAACTTCGGGTGGCACCCACACCACCGCTACCTACAAGCTCTGTCTGAGGACAGGGTGGTGATTCTGGCGTCCCCTGAGGACCTGGAACTTGCTGGACCCTCAGACACAATGAATATAAACTGCCGAGGCAAAAAGTCGGTGGCAGCAGGTGACCCTGAAGCGTAAACTGCCTCATTGAATGAATGTACCATGCTTTCCCAGTCCCACGATGATTGTATCTTCCAGTGGAATTGCAGCGGTGTTTTCCACTGTCTGGCTGAGCTATGGCAACTGTTAAGCTTTACCCCTGTTTGCATTGCCCTCCAGGAAACCTGGTTCTAGGCAATGTGGAACCCTGCCCTCTGCAGCTATAAGAAATAGTACAGGAACTGTAGCAACTATAACAGTGTCGGGTGGAGTTTGCGTTTGTCCAAAACTGTCAGGCCCACGGACGCCTGCCCAGATGGGCTTTAAACAAGGCGGACTGGGAAACTTTCACCTGTCACCATTGACTCTGCCCCACATGGTAACATACATGTGATGGTTGAGCAGGTGACCACCACAATCGTTTCTGCGCCAGAAAACGCGATCCCTCGCTGTTTAGGGTGCCCCCAGCGAAACACAGTCTCTTGGTGGTCGCCGGAAGTCGCTGAGGCAATTACAGAGCGTCGGCTAGCTCTACAGCGACATAAGTGACTATCTCCCTAGAGCATCTGATAGCCTTTAAGCAGTTCTGTGCCCTTGTACGCGAGCTTGTAAAACGATGGTAAGAGGAGTGTTGGGAGAGGTACGTGTCGACAGTTGGGTGCCATACGTCACCTTCCCAAGTCTGGACGAATATCAGAAGTCTTTCTGGGTACCAGACCCCAACAGATGTCCCTGGCGTTACCATCAATGGTGTGCTATGTACCGACGCAAACGCGATTGCCGAGCACTTTGCTCGAGCCTCTGCGTCAGAGAACTCTCGTTCACTACATGCGACAGTGAACCCTATAACGCCCCATTTACGGACTGGGAGCTCCTCAGCACACTTGCACATTGCTCACACACAGCTCCTGGGCCGGATTGGATCCAGTCAGATGATTTAACATCTCTCGTCTGACTAAAAGCGACATCTCCTCGTCATCTTCAACCAGATCTGGTGCGATGGCGTGTTTCCATTGCAGTGACGGGAGAGCACCATCATTCCGGTGCTCAAACCCGGTAAAAATTCGCTTGATATGGCTAGCTGTCGACCCATCAGCCTCACCAACGTCCTCTATAAGCTGCTGGAACATTTTGTGTCGGCGGTTGGCTTGGGTCCTGGAGTGACATGGCCTACTGGCTCCATGTCAGGGCGGCTTCCGCCTGGGGCGCTCTACCATTGATAATATTGTCTCGAGTCTGCCATCTGAACAGCCTTTTCCAGACGCCAACATCTTGTTGCCGTCTTTTTTTGATCTACGCAAAGTGTATGACACCACCTGGCGACATATCCTTGCCACATTATACGGTTGGTGCGTAAGGCCCGCTCCAGATTTTTATCCAGGAGGATGGGATCCTGCGGTGCTCTGTACTGAGTGTCTCTCTCTCTCTCTCTCTCTCTCTCTCTCTCTCTCTCTCTCTCTTTTTTTTCTTTTTTTTTTTTGCCATTAACGGTTTAGCAGCAGCTATAGGGCCGTGACCTAGGCCACAGATTCGTCTGGACCTTCTGCATGAGCGTAAGGACTCAGCAGCTGCTGCTGCTGCTGCTCTTACCCTCTGTATGCAGACGACTTCTGCATTTTGTGCTGCTTAACCAGCACTGTTGCTGCTGAGCGGCGCCTACAGGGAGCCATCCACAAGGTGCAGTCATGGGCTCTCGCGCCCACGATTTTGTTCCCCCCAGGGGGTCCACAACTCTTTCGTGGATACGTGCGTGGCGAGCACGGGGCCCCGAGCCATTGCAGCCTTCTTTCTCTCCTGGGCTGCATTTCCTTTCCCTTCCCCTCCTTTCCCCTCCATACCCCTTTCCCCTCGCCCTCTCCTCTCCCTCTATTGGTGTCCTTGCTTATGTTGGCCCCCGCTATCCTCCTGGTTCTGTTGGTTTTACACTCTGGCTTTGTTGCGTAATCATCTCCTCCTTTTGGCATTCCTTGGTCCCCCTCTGGGGTTTGACCTCCATTCCAAAATTTCTCTTCCGTAGTGTGAGCCATTTGGGGAAGAGCACCTTACCTAGTGTCTCCGACGTGTGCCCTCCTAGTATATTCCACCTTTTCTTCTACGTCGTTGTCTGATGCTAGGGTGCATAGCCAGCACGGTAGCCAGCCCGTGTGGTGGGGTCGCTATGTACCCTTTTGGTTGAGCCCCCTGAACACACAGGGATCACACTTCTGATGCCTGAGCTGTGACCTCCTCATGCATGCCTTGGAGTGGTTGCTCGTCATCCTGGAGCATCGGAACTCCCGGCAATGGCCGCCGTGCCAGACGGCCCTTGCTGTGGCTGGGTGGCGCCCGTGAGGAGAGCCCCTGATCGGAGTGGGTGGTATCAGGGCGGACGCTATGCAGATGAAACGCATAAGGGTCCAAACCTCTGGCCGCTCTTCTGCGGCCGTCTCTCTGCGTGGTACTGATTCCTCAAGTGCTGCTTCTCTTGCCCCTTCGGCCTTCCCTTCCGTGGCTACCCCCTGGGAGGAGGGTCAGGCCCGTCGTCTAGGGGCAAAACCTTTCCCCCGTTATCTAGTTTGCACCAGGACTGATGGAGATACTTTCACCAGTGTCAAACCTTTATTCTTTGTGGAACACATTGAGGACAAGTTCGGCGAAGTGGACTCCCTGAGCAAGATGCGGTCGGGTTCATTACTGATAAAAACTGCTTCGGCTGCCCAATCTGCGGCCCTTCGTGCCTGTACCCATCTTGGCACAATTCCCGTGTCCATTACCCCTCACCAGTCTCTAAATATGGTACAAGGTGTGATTTTTCACAGAGACCTCATCCTTCAAACTGATGAGGAACTTCGGGACAATCTCGGACGGCGGGGTGTTCACTTTGTTCGGCGTGTTCAGAAGGGTCCTAAAGATAATCGTATTGATACTGGTGCCTTTATCCTGGCCTTTGAAGGGGATACCCTTCCTGAGAAAAGATTATGGTCTATCGCTGTGATGTGAAGCCGTACATCCCACCTCCTATGCGGTGTTTTAAGTGCTTGCGTTTTGGCCACATGTCTTCTCGCTGTACCCAGGACCCTCTCTGTGGTGACTGTGGACGTCCACTCCATGAGGGGAGTCCCTGTGTTCCCCCTCCTGTATGTGTAAATTGTCATGGTAGTCATTCTCCACGTTCAGCAGATTGCCCAGTCTATAAGAAAGAAAAAAAGATACAGGAGTATAAGTCTCTTGATCGTTTAAGCTACACAGAGGCCCGTAAGAAATATGCCCGATTGCACCCTGTGTCCATGACATCTAGTTACGCCTTGGTTACATCTTCATCCCTTCCTCCCCCTTCCTTACCCCCATCCCGGACCCCTCTCCTTCCCTCCTCCCCTGCGGCTCCCACACCACCTCCTCTGGGCGCTGCTCCCCCTCCCCCTCCGCAGCCGGAGAAGTGTCCCACTCCTTCGGCGTCTGCCGGTCAGGGGCGCCTCTCCCGGGATGCCCCTTCCCGGCACCTTCCAGGTCAAAGGTCTGCTGCAGCGCGGCGACCGCGAGAGCCGCGGTCTATCGGCCCCCCGGTCGCCCGGTCTCTTTCTGTTCCTGATCTTGCTGCAGCTGGCTCCATTATGCCACACAGCCCTCCTCGATCTCAGCCTGAAAAGAAGAAGAAACATAAGTCCCGGGACAAAGAGCCTCTGGTGTCACCGGAGGTCCCTTCCCCGGCTTCACAACCGGATTCTGACCTGTCGTTTATGGATGTCGCCCCCTCCTTGTCGGTGACAGGTGGGGACCCGGCGGTATGACTGGATTTAGCGTGTTCAGCCCTCATTTAAACCATCGTTCTGTGGTTCTCCAATGGAATTGTAATGGCTACTATCGTCACCTTCCGGAATTGAAATCCCTTCTTTCGTCCTACTCAGCAGCTTGTGTGGTTCTCCAGGAATCTCATTTTACTGATGCTCACTCACCGACCCTCCGTGGGTTCCGTGTTTTCTGTCGAAATCGGGTCGGACCCTTGCGGGCTTCTGGTGGCGTTTGTACGTTGGTCCGTACAGACATTGCTAGCACGTGGATTCCTCTCCAAACTACATTGGAAGCAGTTGCTGTTAGGGTCCACTTAGACTCTGCAGTCACAGTATGCAATCTTTATCTCCCTCCTGACAGGACTCTTACACCTGCTGCCTTAACCACCCTTCTTCAGCAACTTCCTCCTCCCTTCCTCCTCCTTGGGGATTTTAATGCTCATCATCCTTTGTGGGGCAGTGCCTTTCCATCTAGACGAGGTCTTCTTATCGACCAATTTATTGCAGACCACGACCTGTGCCTTCTTAATGATGGCTCCCCTACTCATTTCAGTGCTGGTCATGGTACCTTTTCTGCCATTGATCTTTCTCTTTCTTCTCCTTCTCTCCTCCCTTCATTACACTGGTCGCCACACGACGACCTTTGTGATAGTGACCATTTCCCGTTGATTATCACGCTCCCTTCCCGCTCCCCGATGGAGAGGTTACCTCGTTGGTCTTTCCAACGCGCCGATTGGCCTCTATATACTGCACAGGTCGAGTTTTCTCCCTCTTTGTCGGGTTGTATTGATGACGTCCTACGTGACGTGTCTGACGCGATTGTTCGCGCTGCTAACCTTGCTGTCCCGCGCTCATCTGGACAATTTCGTCGTCGGCAAGTCCCGTGGTGGAGTACGGCCATTGCCATTGCCATCCGTGATCGCCGTCGAGCTTTGCAACACTTTAAGAGGCACCCATCAGTAGCCAGCCTTTCTACCTTTAAGCGCCTTCGCGCTAAAGCCCGTTATTTAATCAAACAGAGCAAGCGGATATGTTGGGAACGATTCGTTTCTTCCCTTGGTTCCACTGTCCCTCTGTCACGGGTATGGGCTACACTTCGCTCTCTCCAAGGTTGCCATCGGCAGTCCACCCTCCCGGGCCTTCACCTCCCAGATGGCATTTGTACGGACCCATTAGTTCTCGCAGAACATCTTGCGACCCATTTTGCAGTGGCATCAGCGTCGGCCTCCTATCCAGCTGCTTTCCTTCATCAAAAACAGCAGGCTGAAGCTGTCACCTTATGTTTCACCACTTGTGAGTCAGAATCTTACAACGAACCTTTCACTGAATGGGAATTTCTTTCTGCTCTATCTGCTTCTCATGATACGGCTCCTGGCCCAGATTCCATTCATAACCAGCTGCTTCAACATCTCAGTGCTCCACAACGGCACCATCTTCTTCGGGTGTTTAACCGTATCTGGCTCCAGGGTGACTTCCCTTCTCAGTGGAGGGATAGCATTGTGGTTCCTGTCCTTAAGCCTGGTCAGAACCCCCTATCTGTTGACAGCTATCGGCCAATTAGTTTGACCAATGTTGGTTGTAAGTTACTTGAACGGCTGGTAGCCCGTCGGCTCACTTGGGTCCTCGAATCTCGGGATCTATTGTCCCCTTACCAGTGTGGCTTTCGAGAGGGACGATCTCCAATCGATCATTTGCTTCGCTTGGAATCCGCAGTTCGGCAGGCTTTTTCCCAGCGCCGCCATTTGGTTGCAGTGTTTTTTGACCTTCGCAAGGCCTATGACACGGCCTGGCGCCATCACATCTTACTAACCCTTCATCAGTGGGGTCTTCGGGGCCCACTCCCGATTTTTATCCGCCAGTTCCTGATCCATCGGTCATTCAGAGTTCGAGTTGGTACTGCTTTTAGTTCTCCACGGACCCAGGAGACGGGCATCCCACAGGGTTCTGTCTTGAGTGTCCTTCTTTTCCTCATTGCTATCGATGGACTTGTGGCCTCTGTCGGTCCCTTGGTCGCCCCTGCCCTGTATGTGGATGATTTCTGCATTTGGGTTAGTTCCTCCTCGATGCCATCTGCAGAACGGCAGCTCCAGGTGGCTATACGGCGTGCCTCTGCATGGACCCTCTCCCACGGGTTTCAATTCTCTCCTTTAAAATCGCGGGTGGTCCACTTCTGTCGCCGTACTACGGTCCACCCTGATCCAGAGCTCTATCTCGCTGCACAAAGATTGCCTGTGGTTCCACAGTTTCGTTTCCTAGGTCTTCTTTTCGACAACAAGCTCACTTGGCTGCCCCATATCAGACTCCTGAAGGTAGGATGTTTCCGTAAACTCAATGTCCTTCGCTTCCTTGCCCACTCCTCCTGGGGTGCGGACCGTTCCCTCCTCCTCCGTCTTTATCGTGCTCTAGTTCTGTCACGTTTGGACTATGGTTGTCAGGTTTATGGTTCAGCTGCTCCTTCCACGCTGCACGTGCTGGATCCAGTCCACCATCGTGGTATCCGTTTGGCCACCGGTGCCTTCCCTACTAGCCCTGTTGATAGTCTCCTGGTTGAAGCTGGGATCCCCCCCCTTTCTGTTCGGCGGTCCCAGCTTCTGGTGTCTTATGCCCTTACTATCCGTTCTTCTCCCGCTCATCCTTCCTATTCTATCCTATTCCCAGACCATGGGCGTCGCCCGCCTGACTCCCGCCCTCGGGCGGGTTTACCGGTTGGGCTGCGCCTTGCGTCTCTTACCCGTGATTTTCGGCTTCCTTCTTTGTCCTGTCTTCCTCGCTCCCTCCCCTCCACCCCTCCTTGGTTAGTTCCTCGGCCTCGAATTCGGATGGATCTCCGCCGCGGTCCGAAAGATTCCATCCCCCCGGTGGTGTTCCGTTCCTTTTTCCGCCAAATTTTATGGGAGTTTCGGGATGCTGTTGTTTTTTACACTGATGGTTCTAAATCTGCTGATCATGTTGGGTATGCCTTCACGTCCTTTGTTGGAACGGAAAATCATCTACTGCCACCCTCATGTGGGGTGTTTACTGCGGAATTGATGGCAATTTCCCGGGCCCTTACCTTTATTAAACAATCCCAACACAACCGCGTTTTGTTATGTACGGACTCGATGAGTGGCCTTCTTGCTATTGACCGGTGTTTTTCGCGCCATCACTTGGTCTCTGCCATCCATGACCATCTCGCTGATCTTCACCGTGCTGCTTGTTCCATTGACTTCCTATGGGTCCCGGGCCATGTGGGTATCCCGGGTAATGAGCTCGCTGATCGTTTGGCTGGGGGAGCAGTTACTTACCCCCCGTTTTCTGTAACCCCTCCTGCAGCGGATTTACGGCTTCACATCAAATCCCACTTTGCACAGTCATGGGCCAATTCTTGGGAGGCTACTCCACTGTCTAATAAACTTCGTGCCATTAAGGTGAATACAGGCCCATGGCGTTCTTCCTTTAGCCTCTCCCGCAAGGACTCGACCACACTGTGTCGTCTCCGCATTGGCCATACCAGGCTGCCCCATGGTTTCCTTTTGCGTGATGAGCCACCCCCGCTATGTGGTTGTGGAGCCTTCCAGTCAGTGGCTCACATTTTGGTTGAATGCCCCCTTCTTTTGGCTCTGCGTGCTAAGTACAGACTCCCCCACACTTTACCTTTGATGTTGGCTGACGATTCCCGGATGGTCTCTCTGGTTCTAGGTTTCCTCCGGGAGAGTGGTTTTTATTCTCAGTTTTAAAGTTTTTAATCTCCCTCTGGTGTTGGGGCAGGGCGGTGAGTGTTTGGGTGTCTCCCACTGTAGGCAGTGTTCAGAGATTCCCGATTCACCTCCCTGACCGGAATCCTCTTTTCTTTCCCTTTTACTCTGTTTTTACCCCTTCTTTTTAAGGCTTGGTTAGTTTTTCTATTCCCATACGTACTTTCTGCATTATAGCAGTTGTACCTTTTAAGTCACAGGTGGTCTTGCCTATGCTGTTTCAGCATAGTGTTGGGTTCGTTCTCTTGCCAACTTCCCTCATTTGTTTTTACTAATGACAACGTGACTGCCCTTTTACGTTTCCCCTTTATCCGTTTTATTTTTCTGACTATACTGAGATGTCCCGTTAGCAGAATGGAGTCTATTTGAAACAAGGGACTGATGACCTTGCTGTTTGGTCCCTTTAACCTCAAACAACCAACCAACGATTTTGTTATCGGCTGCTACGTCGTGTGTCATGCACTTATGTCTGCATCGTACCATTCATCCGGAACCAGAACTTTACCTTCATGACGATCCACTCACTGTAGTAGACACACACCGATTCTTAGGACTGGTTATCGACGCCTGATAGATTTGGCTACCTCCCCTTCGTCAGCTTAAGTGGGAAGTGCTGGCAGCACCTCAATACCGTCTGTTGCCTGAGCAACACCAACTGGGGTGCAGATAGCACTATTCTGCTGCAGCTCTACAAAGCACTTGTTCAATCCCGCCTTGACTATGGGAGTCTGATTTAGGGTTTGGCGGCGCCCTCAGCATTGCGTGTACTCGACACAGTGCACCACTGTGGCGTTCGCCTAGCGATGGGAGCTTTTAGAACGAGTCGGTGACCAGTGTCCTGCTGGAGGCCGGAGTCCCTCCATTGCAGATCCGGCGTCACAACTGCTCGTTAGTTACTTTGCACATATTCGTAGTTCTCCTGAGCATCCAGATTAGTCTCCTTTTTCCACCCGCGGCAGTTCATCTCTCGCATCGGCGGTCCTGGTCAGGGCTAACGATTGCGGTTCGCGTGTGATCCCTTCTGTCTGGAGTTCTTCCCTTTACCACTTCCCATCCAGGTCCGTCTGCATACACCTCAATGGTGCACACCTAGGCCACAGATTCGTCTGGACCTTTTGCATGAGCGTAAGGACTGTTACTGCTGCTGCTGCTCTCTGCAGTCACTTCCTCTAGATTCTTAACGTGTCCCGGTGCTCTGAAGTGGTTTACACCGACGGCTCGATGGCTGATGGTCATGTTAGCTTCGCCTACGTCCACAGGTCATTTTGAACAGCATTCCTTGCCCGATGGCGGCAGTGTATTCACTGCAGAGCTGGTGGACATCTCTCGTGCTCTTCAGTATATCCGTTCATGCCCTGGGGAATCAGTTTCTTATGTGTACTGACTTCTTGAGCAGCCTAAAAGCTATCGACCAGTGCTACCCTCGCCATCCTTTGGTAGCGTCCATCCAGGGTCCATCTATTTCCTCCTGGACTGGTCCCGTCGTTCAGTGGTGTTTGTGTGGACCCTAGGATACGTCGGCATCCCAGGCAACGAACTTGCCGACAGGCTAATCAAACAGCCTAATCGGAAAGGGCTTCTGGAGATAAGCATATCTGAAACTGACCTGCGTTCTGACTTACGCCGTAGGGTTTTTCGGCTTTGGGAGACGGAATGGCATAACAGTACACACAACAAACCGCGTGTCATTAAGGAGACTACGAATGGAAGTCTTCCATGCGGGCCCCCTCGCAGGGAATCATTTGTCCTCTGCCGGCCCCGCATTGGCCACGCTTGGGCGACCCACGGTTACCTCCTCCGCCGTGTAGACCCGCCTGAGTGTCGGTGCGGCGCCCAGTTGACAGTGGTCCATATTCTGGTGCACTGCCCCACTTTGACTGCCCAGCGACGAAATTTTGGGTTACCGGACGTGTTGTCGCTAATGTTACCTGACACCCCCTCATCGGCTGATTTAGTCTAAAGTTTTATTCGTGAGGGTGGGTTTTACATTTAATCAGTTTTAGCGCATGTCCTGTGTCCCTCTGTGTCCTCCACCCTCGTGCTTAGTGGAGGTTTTAATGTGTTGCAGAGTGGGTGGCTTCTCCTTTTTATTCTCATGGTCAGCCAGCCATGGTAATGTGCTTTGTTGTTTTAATCTCTTCATTCCGTTTCTTGCTTTTCTGTGGCTTTCTTGTTCCCTTTTGTCCATTTATACGTTTGTTGCCCTTCATCGTTTTTGTGATTTTGCTTTCATTCAGTTTTGAGTTGTCTCATTTGTTTTATTTTCACACTTGTAGCATTGTTTTATTCGGAATAAGGGACTGATGACCTCGTACTTTCGTCATTTTCCTTCTCTTTTAATCCAACCAACCGTGTTAAGCAGGACACTACTAATGCTGTACCCGAACATTAAGGGTTTTTCCTACTCATCCGCATTAACTTACATTTTTCTTCATTGTGAATGTAATGGAGTCTTCAGTTCCTCAAGCATTTTCCGTATCCTGCAATTTTGCTTGTTCATAAAGATGTTAACTAAGTGCGCCTCATCAGCCAGTGGTTAGCACACTGGACTCGCATTCGGGAGGACGACAGTTCAATCCCGCGTCAGGCCGTCCTGATTTAGGTTTTCCGTGATTTCCCTAAATCACTCCAGGCAAATGCCGGCATGGTTCCTTCGAAAGGGCACGGCCGACTTCCCTCCCAGTCCTTCCCAACCCAATGAGTCCGATGACCTCGCAGTTGGGTCTCTTCACCCGAACTACCCAACCCGCCTAATCAGCGGACGTTATTTTCTTGGTGATTCCTCTGTTTCGCAAGCATCCAACGGACAAATGCTCGGCGCACTTCGTAGTAGTTTGACTTGGTTGTCAGATGATTTTGTAGGCCCGAAGGTGCAGATCTTTCAGAATTCGTTGCATTCTGGTTCTGAAAACATCCGTCATGAACGTCGTCAAATAGATTTCACCGATCTACAGCAACATCAGCTGCCGTATTTTATACTAGAAAACGCATTTTTTCTTCGAAATTTTGCCTCCAAAATTCAGGTGCGTCCTATATTTGAACCGAATATAAAAATGTTCAGCATTTGATTTAAAACCCCCGCCAATCTTAAAAATGGCTAAATATTCGACGCCGCGGGAAACGTCTCTATCTGGAAACATTGGATTCAGCTGGCAGTAGCAATGCACCGATGCGACAGGAGTTGAAATTCACAAGTTTGCGGTCTCCCTCCTACCGCCCCGCCATCACAAACCCAGAACACTCTCTAGCCTATGATGTGTAATTGCAGTCTAGCTGGCGCTACAGTGAAACTTAACTTTGACATAGCTGTTTGGTGCTACAGGTTTATGAAGTCATGGACTTAGCATGGAAGCATACCAAAATGCCTCAAGAGTAAGAAGAGGAAAATATCTTTCCATCGCTTTATTATTCAACACCGAAAGAAAAATGTGGAAAAATAGCGAATATGGGCGAAAATCGTCTGATATTTGATGTACCGAGTAACAGAACTGTTATGAAAGGTGCTAAAGCTCAAACTAAAAAGTGGACATGAAAAAATGCACTACTGTTGTGCTCACTGTTGTAAACTTAATCCAATGATTTTAAAGCACAAAAATGCCAAAACCTTCTGAAATACCGTCAGATATTGTTCGTACATGACAAGGGTTGTATGGACGAGGCTGGTACGAAATTATGGATTAAGTGTGTGGGAGAGAAGGGATGGTATTTTACATGAAGTAGTATCTTCATGTGCTAAATCAGCTCAGTAGTCATTTGAAAAATTATGTGAAAGAGAAATTGAGGCAGGGAAATACGGAGCTTTTCACAACTGCAACATCCTGATGTCTCAAAAAATAAATTATCTAAAGTGTGTATTAAAGCAATGGAACAATTGTTGGATAAAACCCAACATAAATTCACGTCGAAGGGAGTTTTAAAACATAAATCAAGCAAGCATCACTGGATAAAACAGTCGCGCTTTAAATTGACATTGTTGTTAAATCTTTAGGGAAGTGCGGCCTAAGTAATCCTCTCAATGGCAGTGAAGGTCATCTGATATATGAAGAGGACGATGACGAAGTAATCAGATGTCGATTTTCAGGGATTTTAAAGGTCAGTGCGGTTTTATAAACTAAGAATTTAGTCCGGCTTTGCAATCTAATAAAAACAGTAAAAATTTTATTTTTTGTAATTAAGATGAGTCTTATAGTCCATAGCGTTTTATAGTCCGGTAATGATGGTAATGTTTTCTTCAGAACGATGAACACCAATACGCAAAGAAGCATTGTACGCAACCGTTTCCGTTTTCTCAGGTTTAGCAGTCACTCATGTCGTTGCGTTTTGTTGACCACACATTCTACGGAGTTTGCGAACACTCTTTAAACGAACAATGGTATTGAGGCCTGCGTCCGCTGTTCGTAGTGCGCTGTACTCTTTTATTTTATTTTATTTATTTCTTTGTTCCACAACACGTGTTGTCAGATTTTGTTGGGGCAAAATGACGGAAGAAGTGGAACATTATTATTCCATCAAATTTTAGAATTGGCTATTCTCAGTGTGGCTGTAGTTCGTCAGGTTCCCTGTTCCGCTGACTTAGCATAGTTCGAACCCTACGAGCATCGCGCGAAGGCATGTTCGCCACATTGACATCCTTCAGTAATACGAACCTCACTCTGGGAAGAAACGTAGTTATTATTGCTGGTTCCATTGGCAATAATTTAGCGGTAAACGCATAACGGGTCACTTAACCGAAAATTGACTCTTGCAGCCGATTGTGAATACACATTACCACAGGAATTTCACTGAAAAAAATTCCGAATAATTTTTTCCTGTAATTCCTTCACCACACACATTTAGCAGACGAATGAGGACAATTTTATTTAAATATGCTTTAGAGACATTCATACAGTAATCTTCTACGTACGTGGGTAGATAACTGAAAAACAGGAATGAAAATAATCGGGTTTCGAACATGGGGGCACAAAATTTTAAAGCTGCGACGCTAGCCGTTGCGCCACTGCTTCGGTTGAACTATTTACTCGCTAAAAGGCCGTACAGTACCTCGAAAAGTTTGACCGCCGTTTACTCAGAAACGGTAGAGTATGTACGGATAAGCGCACACGTGTTCGCTTATTTTGATCACTCTTCAGCTGAACGAAGTTTCTGGGAAATAAATTATGGCACTTGCCGTTTCGTCTTTAGAAGGGTAACAAAAATTTGAGTTTCATTTAATTATTGATAGAATTTTAAAAATATAATGCCGTCATCAAATTAAGAGGTATAATCTTGCGTTAAGGTTTAACGCAAGACCATTATCAAAGCGAGAAACTGTATGTATATCTTCAGTCTCTCAGGCTGTGCATATTCCCCGGAGCAGTATTTGAGAGTGAAGGCACTTAGCGACGACTTCCAACAAACCTTACATATAATTTCAAACGTTTCTCTGATTAAATGTTTTACATGCTCAATGTCGAATATTTAATACTCATTTGTAATCGGATGTGAGCTGTTTTATACACAGGAGTTCGATTCTTTAAAGATAATACTGGTGCCTACCTATTGCGATCGCAGCAGCACGCCTATACATTAGTTTGTGTGCGTTCTTATTTAAGACGCCGGAGGACGACTCTAAAATTTGGGATTGGTCACTCTATCATCCTGTAGGCCGCTGCCTTTAAATATGAACTGAACTGCTATTTCAGAGAAATGTACTAATACAGGTTTTCCATTCGCCTTCCCTGTTACTGATCTTACGTGCTCGTTCAGTTTCATGTAGATTTCTGGTATTGTTGTTAAATGAAACTTCATACCAGATTAAAACTGATTGTCAGACCTTGGTTCGAACCCGGAACCTTGTTTCGCCGGGGTTGAAGCCGTGAGAGGTGATTGTGAGTCATGACAGGATAGCTGTCAACGAAAGCATTGCACACGGAAGGCAAGGTTCGGGGTTAGTGGCGATCCAGCATAGTTTTAATCAGCCGGGTGTGCTGCGCTGAAGATATAAGCTATCACATGCCATTGGGTTCTCTGTTACAGGCATGTCATGATTTTATCCGTATCTAAAGACGATTGTTACTCGTTAAACAAAGGATGAATTTTGTCATTCCTGCTTTTTTAAAGATATCCAATGACACGTCTCTGGAGAAAACAGCGTCGTTAGCGAAACATACTGCTGTTGATTCTACTTCTAAGAAGCACTAGAGCATTGTGTTCAACTGACGCATTGGTTGTCGAATGAAGTGTACATCGCGATCTACGTAACGGACTAGAAACATCAAACTGCCACGCTGTAATTCTGTTAAATTTCCGCGAATTACTTACCAAGCACATCAGAATTATAAACATTTTTGGGATAGGAGAAATTTAGTTTTCATTTATCGTCTAAAAGAAATAAACACGTCAAACTGATTTAGGCAATCTGAAAGACCTCATGTTTCACTCTGTGAATGGCTCTTGTAGGCAGCATTAGGGACCACAACCACACTTATAAGGTTTCCTCAAATTGTTAGAGGCACTGAAAGACAGTTTTCTTTATAAACAAGAAATTGGCTCGGGCGTTGATGTTTCGCATCAATGAGTATATAATAGAATATGTAGGATTGAATCAAAAGGTATCTCACTGTACCTTAAAATTTCTCCCTCGTAAGTTCGTCTGGAGCTTTTTACATGATCTATGAGGGTACTACGGTGTAGTAGTTCCATCAGATGCACTCTTACCTGTATTTATTGCAGTAGCAGTCTGTTCCCGCAACAGAATAAGTACTACATAAAACACGTTCGTAAAGAATTTTATGCAATTTGACAAAACCCTCCCCGCTGTGGTAGTACTCACGGGGCTAGCTGTTGTGGAAGGTCATGGCAGGCAACAGCTGGCGTTGACCACAATCGACCTCCGTCGGTCTACAACGGAAATGTGACGCGCTACGAACATTAGGACGTGACCTTGTATTGGGCAGGGTCAAGGTCGCCTACCCGCGACACCAGCGCCGCCCGGAGCCGCGGACTTTCCGTGGGACTACGCGAGACAGGGACGCGTGCGCCCCGCGCCACGTGCTACCCTGTTGGCAGGCGCCATAGCAGGCACCGGTTGCCGTTCGTACGGGGGGCGCGGTCGCAATCCACAAATTAAGAGGCCGTAAACAGTAGTCTTCGCGAAAACTTCCCGCACGTCACCAGTCCTCAAGGGCACGGTGAAGACGAATTTGTTAAAGATGCCGCAAGTTCAGACTGCTTCATTACAAGTGGCAAAAGGTATGTCGTGAACAGTGGTGTGGTTTTACTGAAATGAAATGTAATCTAGGTGAAATATGTCGGGGGAGGGCGGCTTGGCTACTGTTCAGTAGCCAACGTAAACTGTAATGAAAATACGATTAATCTAAGATAACAGATCTCTAAAGAGCTACTCGTGCTAGTTTCGCAGTGGATGACAAAATAGAAGTTTCACAACTCAGGGTAAACTTGTAAGTAGTCAACATACATGTCGCTTTCTTCGAAATAATGGAGTTGATACGTCTGGCGAATTGTTTACGAAGCTTTTTTCCGGGAGGGAAGAAGAAGACAGCAGCAGTTGCTCCTCCCGCATCTCGCTGGGTATTCCCTTACATGGTAACAAAAGGCGTGAATGATTGAAACGTTAGTTTGCCAGTTAGTAGAATGCCAAAGGTAAATTGTCTTTCTTAGCTAAATGTTTTTCACCTATGCTTGGGAAGGTTCGGCTTGAAACCAGACCTCCGTTTAACAAGTGAAATTTAGTCTTCAAATAACTATGTAATTGCTACTGTTGTCTTCAGTCCGAAGGCTTCACTGGAAAAAGTCCTTAATGCAAGAGTCTCTGCATAACTACAGCAACCTACATCTACTTCAATCTGTTTGAAAATAAACTTAATTTTGGATCAGAGAAACGAAGCATTCTGCTATCTAGAGCGCATTTCATAGAAGTGGCTATAATTTGACTGCTACGGTCGCAGGTTCGAATCCTGCCGCGGGCATGAATGAATGTGTGTGATGTCCTTGGGTTGGTTAGGTTTAAGTAGTTCTTCAGTTCTAGGTCACTGATGACCAATGCAGTTAAGTCCCATAGTGCTCAGAGCCATTTGAACCATTTTTATAATTTGACTTCAGTGTTTTCGGGTACTTAATCCGCTTGCTTTACTATAAGAACGTGATAGCATTTGTCACAACAGGCTGTGAGCCGAACCTGATTAATTAAATTTTCTGATAAGGCAAGTTCGTTTTGCCGACTGACGCCCACAGACAATTATAAAATAATGCAACTCTTGCTATGAGACAAATGATGGGGGAAAATAATAGCATCGTAAACGATGGGGTAATAAGTAAGGGTAACATATTTTCCAAACATTAGGCAGGAAAAACGAATTTGACAAGGTGTTGACATAGGAACACTTCTTTGTACAAAAATCGATGGTAAATTGTTTCCTACTTGATCTTAAGTTGCTTTTATCTGAAATGACCTAACGCCAAGCTGTTGCGCCAGTTCGCTCAGTAACCCGCTATTGAGAACCACACAGGGCGGAAACCGGGCCTGTCTGCTTCGCAGTAACCTCAGGGCGGATGCGCCTGGCTGGGGTGATTGTGCTGGCGGAGGCGGGACGAGTTACCTCGGCCACCTGCGTACCGCCTCCGCGGTGGCGCCACGACACAGCCACTGAAGCGGAAATCCGCTTGCCGTGAACGTCTGCCCCACAATGTACTTGGCGCGCTCACGAAGGCGAGTTGTAAACTCTTGTGACCTTAGTTTACGACTAATTCGACCAAATCTGTATGTCAGTTCTTTTCTGCCCGCGAAGCATTGTAGCACGGCCTTTTAAATTGAAAGGGTCGTTGGGGCCATTGCGGACTCCCTATTGGACATAAACGGCATATGGTTTAAAAAAACTTGCAGAGCCTCACTTCGTAGTTTCCAAATTGCTTGAAAGTAGGTTACGTAAATTCGAACTGTGGTAAATGAAGACTCTCAACTGGCATCACACGTTTCGGCATATGACAGCGACTCTGAGGAAATGAATCTGGATCAGAGTGAAGATTTACAACCGGATATTTTTCAACGGAACACTTATCAGATAAGCGCGGAGCCAGAAACTTGTAAAGAATAATCTTCGCTTGCCCAGTTTCCTGCAAGATACTGGTTAGATATAGCTCACGAAACATGAATTGGCCAAATTCCCTATATGACTATGGTACGGGAAGTATCTACATAAGAAACATGGTGGAACTCTCTGAATTTGGTTAATCTTGGGGAAAGAAAAAAAACTTTGTCATACATTCAGTTTTCACTGAAAGTTTCTGAAGGTGTTCCAGAGTTTTCGTATTACGAAACTCTAATGAATAAGTAATATTTGAACTCTCGACCTCGCTGTAAGACTTCTAGAACGCCTGGTAGAGGTCGACGAGGCACGTAAAGACATTTCCTCTGCTGTTGGAACAGGTATGCTTCAGTCATATCGATTACAATTATAATTTCACGAATATCGATTGACAGCCGGTGGAACTTGGCAGGTTATCAGGTCAGTGTTTTTTTCTGGCGCATGTTACGTCATTGTTAGTTATTAGTTGCATACTTAGCTTTTTTTCCCTCCCAATGGAGAACGTGTTAAAATTCTTTAATCTCCGTGTGGGGTAATGTAAGAGCAAACTGCTGCCATCTGTAGATCTACATTCTCTGCAAACTACTTTGAAGTGCATGGCAGAGGATACTTGGTTAGAGTTTGGGATTTCTTCCCGTTAGAGTCGTATAAGTAGTACGAAAACAATTTGCTTACAAATGGCAACTTTTGCGTAGTACCTACATTTACTCCAATCCCAAAACGTGTAAAAACGAAGTTCACACTAGACGCTGGCACAGCTATCCAAATTTAATGAATGTCTCATTTCATTAAGAAATGTTCATTCTTCTTAAACAACCAGAACTGTCTATTGACTTATTTACAGTCGGGAAGAAAAACCATACCTGTCAGACCTGGGCTGAAACGCAAATTAAGTAGGAAAGACAGGACATTCCTAACGAACATGAAGACTTCGGCTCGCACAGCCGAAACATGTACCTATGCAAACTTGCTTGTCTCGGTTTTGTAATATTTTACGGAATTAACAACTGATGGTTACAGCTTGAACTTGGAAAGGACGTCTCCAGTTGTAGATGGGCCTTTACATGCTAGAATTCTCCCGTACTGTGCCCTACCAACCTATCCTACTTTGTCAAGTTGTGCCTTGAGCTCTTTCGCTAATTTGATCCAGTACTTCTTAATTCAGTAAATCGCCTGTCTGATATTTGGTATTCTTCTGTAGCAGTGTATTTCAGAAGCTTATATTTTCGTGTCTGTGCTGTTCATAGCTTGTATTTCACTTCAGTAAGAGACTACACTCTGAATACCCGAAGGAAATGACATAAACGTTCTCGATATATATTCAGTGGTAGACTACACACTTACATGACAGCTAGTCTGTATTTGTGATCAGTTGCTCAATCACTTTTGGCAATGTCTTTGTAAGACTGAATGTTTCTCGTGGGATAGCGAGTGTTGCCTACTCCAAACCTTACTGACAAGAATAGTTTAAGACTTAGATGTCACAGTCAATCACATGGATTTGTTTTGGTGAATTGAAAGAACTTAATTTTCCGAAAAGGTGTCAGGTTGTTGCTGGACACAGGTGCTGTAATTTTAAAGCAAACTTGCCATGTTTTGAAAACACAACACTGAGGAAGAGAATGCCCTAAATAAAGTTTCAAAGACCACACAGTCACACACTTAAATCTGGAATACAGTATTGGTAGCATCATACTCAAGGAAGAATGAGGTATCAGACACTGAAGCATGATAGAGGGCTGTCTAAATACCTTTGGCATTTATGGAAGTTCAAATAAGTCCCCTAGTTTTGTCACCTCTGTGTTGCATACTAATTAAGTGTAGTTATGATCCATACATAGCACTAAAACATTAATCCAGGGGCTTTCATTATCGTGAATATACCTCAACACGTAAGATACCTTTAAGAACAAAATATTGTGTATAAATGAAGTGGCACTCAAATTGATTTGTTCAGGATTGAGCAGTTTAAATTGCATGCTATGTGAAATAGCTAGTTGAATATTTTCACCCATCACTGACAGTAGTAAAATATCAAATCTAGGGATTATTACCTAGATACAGGTAAATCACTTTCTTGATCAAATTTAAAGAAACTTACTGTTACAATAAAATTTTAGTTTCATAGACATTAACTCTCATTCTGAGCCTCACTAGTAGACGTTACTATAACTGATTTAATAGTCTGGTACAAAAGAGCTCTTCAGTAAGGTGCAAACTGAACAATGATAAATTCTTGCTTTCCTGATTGTAGTTAGCTACAATCATTCAGTACCCCTAGAAGATCAGCTACATAAATTGATTATTGTGGTCATGAGGACATAAAAGTAAAATGTTTCAACTTTAAAATTTTCCCTGTCTATTGCTAAGTCTGGCTTGCAGCTTGATGTCAACTACATGCCACAAAAGTTTGTCGGGTGTCCAGTCAAAATATTGTGTAATTGACAACCAATTGCAAACATAGAATTTCTTAGAACAGTAAAATGTTTGACTCCTATTAGAATGTGTCAATTTTTGGAGTAAGGTCCTCCAGTGTAAAATATTTCCTTAAACATCTCTTGTTTCAGTGCAGCATTTCAGTGACTTTCACAGTGCCTGTTACTTCAGATTAATAGCATAGCTATTTCAAACCTTTGTGGTTACCCCATCTTGAAAAGGGTGAGGCAAACGAAAAGAAAGATTTGGTACCATATAACAAGGATTTATAAGTTAATTTTTGATAAATCTACCTGGCCTCAACTTTACCACCACAGCTTGTTTTCTGACAGTGCCAGGTCGTAAATCACTGCATACCAACTTCAGAATTGACAGATGAGTCTTTCTCTTATGCATTACATTTGTGCAGAGATTGCTGGCCGATGGTAAAATTCTCCCTGGTTGTTACATTATTTTCTGTTGTCCCCTCCTTGTGTTCATTTTTCAAGTTAACTTGGACTTAAACCGCTGGAAGTTTCATGAACACAACCATTCCCTCTTAACATTACAATGTGAAATACACATTTATCACTATTGAATATTTGTTATAGTTAAACCTCAGCTGGTTCTGTCATATTTTGAGCTAGATGTATGCCTGTGAAGACATATGTTTGAAGCTTGTGTTTTTTTTTCCCCTCCCCCTAAAGTGCTTGCTGTCCAGATCATGTTCCGTTTGGTTCTCATTGCAGTTGGATACATCCAGTTAGCAATATTTTAAATATGCTCATTCCAGCTTGCATGAAAATGCAATCAAATGTTAATATGAACTATTTATGAGCACCATCAAAACTATTGTGCTTCTGTTTATTACTCTGCCATAGTGAAAAGAATTGTGGAAATACACGAATTGTACATAATGTACAGATAAACCACAAAAGAATTTAAAAACTTGTTAGTGATACTTCAAATCGGAAACTTTTTAGTGCCTATCTCATTTGCAGTCATGCTTTAAATGTATTTTTCATGTGTGATTGTAGACTAAGATTAAGTAAAACTTTTGTTTAAAACAAATACATAGTGTGGTAGCAGTAGTCTGGTAACTTCGATTGTTAACCTTCATTTTGCTCTTAAATTTGAGAACATCATACTGCATAAAGTAATGTGGTGACTGTCATCCCACAGTACATCTAATGAATTTGATCATTTCAGGGTAGTCTCACCTGTAAAATTATAAGAACTAGAAATTTATTCATCCATTTTGTTTCAGGATTTCTTCACAGAAATTGTAAAATTTCCTCGAAGCTGAAATTGGTACTAAAGTATCAAATGTGCTTCTTAGTATAGGCTACATATTGCCGAGAGTAAACAAATCTGTCAAACTGCAGTGATGATAAATATTATATTGGAAGATCTTTCTGATATTGTGGTGTACTCTTGCCACAGTTCCTACTTGATTATCTTATTGAAAGGAGTTTAAAACATTTGAGAAACTAAACCCGTATTAAAATCATTATCCAGCAATCCTGGTTTTTGTTGTGTGTGGTTTCCTTAAGTTAAAGTAAATCCAAATATGGTGTACTTCCAAAAAGACTGCTTCAAATTTGCTGCCCTATTCGTGCACAGTTAGACTCGGACCACTCGCTAATAATTTTAGGGGTGCCTAAATTTCCTTGTTATAGTTGTTGCTGTAGTAAAGCTATTTTTTCGAGGTAGATGCGAAGCTTTAGCCCTTGTAAACCAAATATTTGATTAAAGACTCAAAATTCTGTGCCCACCTTTGCTTCCTATGCAATTGTATGGATTCTGCCGCATGAGCAGTGTAACTTACAGCTTTCCTCTGTTTTAAAATGCCAAGAAAATTCTGCAGTGAATCATAGAAGTTTTCTTCTATTTCAGTGAAGCCTGCAGACATGTACTTCGAAGAAAATGAGTGAGTACTGTGCTTGAACAGCAGAACTTGCCTGCATTTATTAATGCATGAAAAAAAGCATGGAAAAGATACTTGCTTTGCACATTTGTGTGGTTACAGTGCATGTGTAATACCTTTGAATATACATACAATTATTTAAAAGCATGTTAAATATTTCAAATGTTCTGATTAGTTGCAAATCGTATAAATGTTTAGTGGATGATCCATTACACTGTATTTGAAAGGTGGAAAGATTTTTTAATCTGTCTGTGTTAAAAAAGATGGACATCTTCTTCTGTGCTTCTATTAAAAGCATATTCAGTAAAATACCAAAACCAAGTACTGTTGCAGTACTAATCATCCAGATTAGTTGTGGTATATTTACTAAAAAGAGTAAACAAATATCACTAAAAATGTAAATTTGGTACAATTACAGTGTTAAACAATATTGAAAGTGTGTGTGAAGAAATTACTTCCTGCAATCACTAGCATGATGTAAGATATGAAATGTAGTGCATGAGCAGTAAAAATAACATTGTTAATATGCACTATCAAATAACGAATGGTATGTAAGTACCTGTCATACTGACTGCACTTTCTTTTCCAGGAATATGGACAGCATCTTGATAAGTGGCACAATAGGTGCCATTAAAGCAATTGCATTTGTCTGTGATATAATAACATATCCAGTTCATTTCATTCTCCAAAGGCCATGGGAGAAAAAAAGACTTTCAAGTAGAGTAAAAGTAAGTTCTTCTGTAATTGAATAGTTTCTCAAGGCCTAAATTTTTAGTAAGAGGCTGAATGAATGAATGAATGAATTAATTAATTAATTAATTAATTAATTAATGCATATATGTACCATCATAAATGGCTGATTACTTTCTCCTTTTCAACAGGCACAAACTGTTGCCTTAGATGGTACGTCAATTACTTACCGTAGTCTTCAGACTCCACAGAAGCATCACTTGAGAATGGTGCGTGATAAAGTGGACACAATGGAAAAAATGTTAGTCTACGTTTCACGCCTGTATCCCACAAGGCGCTGTCTAGGTACCAGAGAAATTCTGGCAGAAGAAGATGAGCCACAACCCAATGGACGCATTTTCAAAAAGGTAAGACTTAGTTAAAAGTGAACTTCATGTTTTGTCTGTTTCTGCTGCTGCTTCTTGTTCTTAATGATGCTTTGTTGTCACTACTTCACTCTGAAAGTTACTTTGCTCTTTAAGATCTTTGTACAGTTCTCATTTTATTCATTAATCAATTTACCATTAACACATCTGATACTGAACTCTGTGACCTTTCGTCTCAATAGTTAGTAATAAAACAATTGCTTGCATTTGTCATACATGGTAGATGCTCATCACTTTTCCTGTATAATCTATTGTGCAGATAATTATTATTTTGCTCTGTTAATGGAATTGATGTAACATTATTAATATTCATTAAAAATAGTTAGTTGAATCTTAATATTTAACTTGAAGCTTCATTTAAAATCGGTATAAATAAAAACTTAAGTCTTCATGCTCTGAAAATAGTTGGAATTAGGAAGCTTACGAAGAATTGAACAAAATTCATCTGCAGTAGATCTAATTCTAAGAATAATTCCTCTTTCAAAGAGAATGATGCTGGGTTGGTTTTTGGTAAGAAAAACTTTCCAAAATTATTTTAAGACCTGATTTGCTTTTTGATGCATATGCTGCAGTGCTAAGATTAATATTAAGCATGTCACTTTTTGATTCCAATGTGATTTTTTTCAGTTTATAATGGGAGATTATAAATGGAAAACATTTGAAGAAGTGGAAACCATCTCTTCTCATTTTGGCTGTGGTTTGAGAGCTCTTGGATTGCAACCGAAACAAAATGTTGTCATATTTGCCGAAACAAGGGCAGAGTGGCTTTTTGCTGCTCATGGATGCTTCAAACAGAATATGACGGGTATGATGAAAATTTAAGTTTTCAATTTTACAAACTCAAATAAAAACTGACCAGCGACTTAAAATTTTGTAGCGAATAGATTTAAAAGTAATGGTACCTTCATAAATTTACATCAATCTGAAAGAGAACTGCATGTGCACACTCCTGACAGTGTTGCCTTTGTCAAATACCTGGAGATATATATAATTAAGCCAATGGCTGTGCTGGTTCCTGTCAGATCACTGAAGAGCTGTCAGCTGGGTTAGCACTTGAGTGACAGACTGGGTCTGCTGAGTGTTGGCAGGTGCACTCAGCCCTTGAGGATAATTGCAGCTTCTTAATTGGGAACTAATCACTCTGATCACAAACTGACAATGATTGGGAGAGTGGTGACCTTACCACATACCCCTCCATATCTGCATCCAATGACAACTATCAGCTGAGTGTGACAAGGCAGTTGGTCAGCACCAATTGCTCAGTTTTGGATCTAAATTGTATGAAGTGTACTTCATCTTGAATCTTATAATTGAAAATGGAATTTCAGATTAGTTAAATTTGTGGATTCACCTCTTCTACTAATACCAAACTTTAAAGTTAAAGACAGAACTTCTGAGGGGAAAACGGCTTCCATTTCAGTACATATGCACTGTGATATTTACAAAAGTTATTGCACATGAACTTGCCAGTCTTTAAAATTGATGACTATGCAAATCTTCAGTGTTTTGAGAAACACCAATTTGTTTAAAGATTACTTACTAAATACCTCAGAAACATGAAAGCATGACAAGGATGTCAGTAATCTGAATACATGGTGAATAAGGCATGATAGAAAGTCATATTTTATTATGTACTTACTTAAATTTTCAGTTTTATGTGCTTTTAACTGTTATTTGTTTCCTTTCACATTGCCTCAGAGTTGTGATACTGACAGGCTTGCATGTTTGTCAAAACTGTGCAGTGTGGCATACCTTCAGCAATAAACATTTGTTGCTATTATCTTTAAGGTTCACCAAAAAATATTTGAATTATTAAAAGTAACAAAAGGGTTGATATCGTGCGTAGGCTTTCCAGAAGACCTGGAGGGTAGTTAAAACCTCTGACATCATTCTCAAATTGCCAAACGATACGGTTTTCTGCTTCTGGAAAATGCATATTTCATTACATTTTTAGAAATCCTTAGTGTTCGTGCCATTGGAAGACATTAATCAGATGTACTACTACTCAGCACAGCCTAGAATGCAAAACTATTGTAATGCTGTGTGGTGCAACAACTTTGGATGTCTTCAAATTGGCTGCCACTTGGGCAGTTCAGTGTCTGTGACATACTCCAGTAATATTACTGGGGACTTTGGACCTAACATAAAATATGAATCAGGTCATGCATGGTGAACCTTCAGGTCATTGAGGTGAAGCAAGAGAAAAGGCACTGTTTCACCTTGTGACCTTACAGTTTCCAGCAGTTGCTTTACTACCAGGCCACCAGGCCTGACAAATGCAGAAAGTAAATTCTTACTTCTGTGCAATGCTTAAAAATTCACATTGCATACATCTTGCAAAAGGAAGGTGAAGGTAGTGATACTACTTCTGGAGCCAATGAAACTGCTGCTGAGTAATTGAAATTCAAATTGTAAGGGTGTTTTTGGTTTTTTATTCTAGAAATTTGCCTCTAAATTTGAGAACCAGTATTAAAACTCATATGCAATACTCAGTGGAAAAACAAATTATTCATAGTTAAATTCAGTTTAAATTATGTTCATAAAGTAATTACAAATTTTTAAAATGTGAAAGGGAAACATCTACCTTCAGTCAGTTTTACTTAAATGAAAGTACATATTAGATTTCTTAGTTTTGTTCTGTTAATAATTAAATATTTTTCAGCTTTGTTATTGCTTGGAAAATTCCTGTTCTCTTTACTCCTGCAATTTTCCAGTTGTCACCATATATGCAACACTAGGAGAAGATGCAATTGCGCATGGCATTAATGAAACGGAAGTACAAACTGTCATAACATCACATGAGCTGTTGCCAAAATTCAAAAAAGTTCTGCCCATGTGCCCAAGAGTGAAACTACTGATTTACATGGAAGATAGTTTGAAGAAAACAGACATCACAGGTTACAAAGATGGAGTTCAAATAGTTCCTTTCTCAGAAGTCTTGAGACAAGGAAAAGAGTCAAATGCAGGTATGTATTTTCCTTTAGTGGCTATTTATACTGTGCAAGATACTTAATAATATTGCATAATAGTATAAAGTAAACATGTGGTAATGGGAGTTCCTAAAACACAAATTTTGTGGTTATCAAATGGACCTTTTATGAGGTCTGTTCAAAAAAATTCTGGAACATTCCTAATTTCGTGCCAATGGTGCATTAGAGTGAAATGTGGTTGGCATCCTTGAACATGCCTGTGTTTAAAGTGTAACTGCTGGAAGTTCCAGTATTGTATGTCTGTTGGTTACTGTTCAGTGCTGTTGAGTACAACATTGTTGGACAGTTTGCGAATTTAGAGATGGCAGAGTTAGAGGAGCAACGCATCTGCATAAAATTTTGCGTGAAACTCCAGAAAACCTTTATATATATATACACGAATGGTTTCAACAGTTTAAAAATGGCCTTGTTTAGGATGACCTTAGACGCCTACTAATGGTGCTTGTCAGGAACGTCAATGAAATTGTGCATGCCAATCAAGACTTGTTGAAGAGATTGCAGAGGAATGTAACATTTCAGTTGGGTCTTGCATGTCACGGAATCCTAGCACAGCGTCACAGAATCCTAATACAGCGTCCTGGAATGCATTGTGTTGCTGCCAGTTTCGTCCCACAGTTAGAGTATAGACCAGAATTACCTTCGCCTTTCAATCTGGAGAGATAAGAACGAGATGTTCCTTAAGGGAATAACAGATGATCAGACTTCGGAAATAAGTTTGAACCCCCTTTGAAAGGATGAAGATTGACAATAAGAGCAAGAAGTGTACCAGGACTGCTTCCGGAAGTGGAAAAGATGTTGGGAGTGGTGTATAAATTTTGGAAGAAAGTATTTCATAGGAGACCATGCACAATAAGTAGAAGGTAAGCATATAAAAATTTTGTGGACAAAGTTCTGAGCTGACAAGTTGGATACCACCTAATATCACATCAGACCACCTTTTGCCCAGTGTACTGCAGCAACTCAATGCAGCATGGATTCAACAAGTTGATGGAAGTTGCCTGCAGAAGTACTGAGCCACGATGACCCTCCAGCAATCCGTAATTCAGAAAGTGTTGCTGGTGCAGGATTTTGTACACTCACGGACATCTTGATTGTCCCGTAAATGTTACATCGAATTCATGTCTGGGACTCTGGATGGAAAAATGATTTTCTCCAACTGGGTGGACAAATTATTTGCTCTAATCATCCCGAATGTTCTTCAGACCAATTGCAGACAGTTGTGGCCATGTGACAGGGTGTGTTGCCATGCATAAAAAATTGAGTCATCATTCAGGAAGATAAAGTCCAGAATGGTTCCCAAGGAGGTGAATATAACCATTTCCTGTCAATGATTGGTTCAGTTGGACCAGAGGACACAGCCCACACTATTACAGAGCCCTCAGCTTGCACATGCCATGCTGACAACTTACGTCCATGGCTTCGTCAGGATCTGCACCACATTCAAACCCTACTATCAGCTCTCCCAATGCAAACTGGGACTCATCAGGCCACAGTTTTCCAGTTGTCCAGTCCAACTGCCATGGCCAGGAGGGGCACTGCAGGTAATATTGTGCTGTTAGCAGAGGCACATGCTCAGTCAGCTGCCATAGCCCATTAATGCCAAATTTCGCTGCACTGTCCTAACACATGTTCATTGTACGTTCCACAATGATTTCTGTGGTTACTACATGCAGTGTTGCTTCACTGTTAGTGCTGACAATTCTAAGCAAATGTCACTGCTCTTGGTCAGCCGCTGCATTGTATGTTGAGAGCTATATGCCTGAAATTTGGTGCTCTCGACACACAAGACATTGCGGAGCTTGGAATTTGGAGTCTTTCATGATTTCCAAAATAGAATGTCCCATGTGTTTAGCTCAAACTACTACTCCATGTTCAAAGCCTGTTAATTCCTATCTTGCAGCCATAATCACATGGGACACCTAAGAGGGCTCACTACTGTTAGGCAGGTTCGTGCTTGTCTACCACCGGGTCCGTCTTCGCAGCATCTTTCCCCTTCTGTGCTGCATGTTTATCCTCTTGCTGTTCTTTTTCCCCTCCCTCAGGGGACATGTCTGTTCAGCATATTCAGTAGCAGATATCAGAACACACTGTTTGTTCTTTCTTCATTCCCCTTCTCCTTTCCTTCTTTCACTTCGGCATTTGAGGTTCCTCTTTTTCTTCTTCCTCCTCACTGTGCACTTCTGAAGGCCAGCCCACGCATTTCACGTGTAACATGTGACTGGGTAATGCATAATTCCCAGCCCCAGGTTGACGGGTAGGGTTCGCATGTACCCCTGGTCCATGCCGGGGCCGTGTGGGGTTGACTACCTGAGCTGCTGCCTTCCCAAACTGCCAATTGGTCCCTCTGTCAGGTGTTTGGGAGGTATGACCTGAGGTGCAAATAATCACCTAAGGTGGGTGCGTCCTCCTGAGAGTGGTTCCCAGTTGGAAGGAGCGTGCCATCGGAGACACTGGCAATCATGGGGATTTTCTTGTAAAGAGCCAGTCATGTTCTTCAGTCAATGTCTACAAACATAAATAGAATGAGACTAATGATTCAAAGATGATCCCAGCTGCATCAAGGTTGCTCGTGGTTTCATGTATTAGTCAGTCAGTCCTTTGCTATGGTAAATCTATTATTCCGAAATGTGTTGATGCAATTGCTGACCCTGTGAAAGGAGTAAAAGGCAGTCACTGTGGGGCATCGGGACTCCTGGCAGTGGCCATAATGCCAGGTGGCCTTTGCTGCAGCTGGGTGGCACCCGTGGGGAGGGCCACTGGTTGGAGTGACTGACATCAGGACAGATGACCCGCGATGAAGCATAGTACATCTCTCTTGCTGGTGGTCAAACACCAGCAGTCTCTAAGCATTCACTGGCTCAATTCAACGCACAGAAGTATTACACCAAATTGTTCCCCTTCCTGGCCACACCATGGGAAGAATGTCAGGCTAAGGATGGCAGCAGCTGTTATTTGCCCTGGTACCTTGTATGTTCAAGAGCTTTCGATGAAGTGCCAGCTTTTTGTTGAGCATTTCGAGGACAAGTTTTGGGAGATGGAGGACTTGTCCAAAATGAGAGCTGGGTCAGTCTGGATCAAAACATCCTCTGCCCAGTCAGGGGCATTACTCGCTTGTGACAAGCTGGGACGCGTTTCTAGAAACAGTCACGCCCCATAACAGCTTAAGTATGGACCAGGGTATCATATTTCACAGGGACCCTGATGAGCTGTGCACCAGTTAAGAGTGGCGAGGTGTACATTTCGTGTGCACTGGGGTCAGAGGGATAATCAGGTTGCCACCGGTGCCTTCATCTTGGCCTTAGAGGGTGATACATTAACCAAGAAAGTCAAGGTAATGGTCTACCGCTGAAATGTAAAGCCCTATATCCCTCCCCCAAAATGTGCTTTAAATGCCGGAAGTTCGGCCGTATGTCTTCCCGCTGTACTTCCAGCGTCACGTGCCGAGATGGTGAACGCCCAGCACATCCCAATACTCCATGTGCTCCGCCTCCCATGTGTGTCGACCGCGGAGAGCACCATTCGCCTTGCTCACCTGATTGCAGGATTCTCCAGAAAGAAAGGTAAACCATGGAGTAAGACCCTGGACCGACTGACTTACACTAAGGCTAAGAGGAAATTTGAACTGCTGCATCCTGTCTGTATGATGTAGTGTTACACTGCCGCTACAACAGTTCTAGCCCCATTAGCTCCACCAATCCATCACCTCTGAGAGCTGGAAGACTACACCTGCCCCCTTGCCCCCTTGATGGTGGGAGCACTTCCCTGCCTGTTGCTCCTGCACCACCTACTTCGGGAGCAACCCCCCCCCCCCCCCCCCCCCCCCCCCCGCCCAACAATCAGATATCAGTCCCCACTTCTGCACTGGAGAAGCGTAAGACTCCTTCAGCTCCTCTTGCTAGGAAGGGGTCCCTTGAGTCACAACCATTCCAGGTCTCTGCTAGTGGGAAAGATGACACCTGCCAGTGTCTGAAGAGCCCAAAAGCAGCTGGTCTTAGGGCTTCAAGCTCTTCCTCGGTCTGAGACTGAATCACTGAAGTCCTCCCAGCCAGGGAAACCCAAGGAGCAGTGAGAGAAATCCAAACAGAAAATCTCCAAGACCAAGGAAATAGCGGTGGCACTCACACCACTGCTCTGAGTCTGTGGATGATGTGGAGATTATGGCATCTGCTGAGGACCTAATGTCGCCAGACCCTCAGACACAATGGATATAGACTACTCAGGAAATAAGTTGGTGGCAGCAGGTGACCCTGGGGTGTAGACTGCCTCATTGTTTCATGCCTTCAAAGTCTCATGATCACCTCATCCTCCAATGGAATTGAGGCAGTTTCCTCTGCCTGGCTGAGCTACAGAACCTGTTAAGCTTTACACCTGCTGTCTGCATTGCCTTTCAGGAATCCTGGTTACCAGCAATGCGGACACCTGCCCTCCGTGGCTATCACAGGAACTGTAGCGACTTTAACAGTGTCAGATGGAGTTTGCGTTTATGTCCTAAACTCACTCTGTAGTGAAACTGTCCCTTCAAACCCCTCTTGAAGCTGTCAGAATGACGACACAGGAAATAAGTCTACAGTGTATATCTTCCTCCAGATGGTGCAGTACCCCTGAATATATTAGCTGCACTGATTGATCAGCTCCCTAAACATTTCCTACTTTTGGAGATTTTAACGCACATAACCCTTTGTGGAGTGACACCATGCTTACCAGCTGAGGCAGATATGTTGGAACTTCACTGCCTCATTTCGACCCCTGCCTCTTAAGTACTGGGGCTGCCACACATTTCAGTGTGGCTCATGGTAGTTACTTGGCCATTGATTTATAAATTTGCAGCCCAGGACTTCTCCCATCTCTCCACTGAAGAGTGCACGACGACCTGTGTGATAGTGACAACTTCTCCATCTTTCTGTCACTGCCCCAGCATCAGGCCGATGGACGCCTGCCCAGATGGGCTTTAAACAAGGTGGACTGGGAAACTTTCACCTCTGTCACCATTGAATCTCCCCCACATGGTAACATAGATGCGATGGTTGAGCAGGTGACTACAACAATTGTTTTTGCGGCACAAAACATGATTGCTCACTCTTATGGTGCCCCTGGCAATAGGCAGTCCCTTGGTGGTCACTGGAAGTTAGATGAAGCAATGAAGGAGTGTCAGCGAGCTACAATGGCATAAGAGACGCCCTTCCCTGGAGCATCTCATAGCCTTTAAATGGCTTCGTGCTTGTGTTCGTCAACTTAGCAAATGACAGAAGCAAGAGTGTTTGTTGAGATAGATACGTCTTGACCACTGGATGCCATGTCACCTTCCCATGTCTGGGAAAGGATCAAACGTGTTTTCGAGTACCAGACCCCAACAGGTGTTCCTGGTCTTAACACAGTTAGTGTGTTAACTACCAATGCAATCGTGATTGCAGAGCACTTTGCTGAGCACCATGCTCGAGCCTCTGCATCAAAGGATTATCCCCCCCCCCCCCCCCCCCCCCCCCCCCCCAGCCCTTCGCACTCTCAAACGGCAGCTGGAAGGGAAAGTCCTCTCATTCACCACACACGACAGTGAATCCTGTAACACTAACCCCCCCTTAACAGAGTGGGAGCTCCTCAGTGCCCTTGCACATTTCCCGGAGACTAAAATATATGGTTTGTTGGTGGTTGGGTTGGGTCCTGGAGTCACATGGCCTATTGCTTCCATGTCAGGGTGGCTTCCGTCAGGGTCGCTCTACCACTAATAACCTTGTGTCCCTTGAGTCTGCCATCCGAACAGCCTTTTCCAGATGCCAACAATTGATTGCTATCTTCTTAATTTACGAAAAGTGTATGTCACGACATGGATTCATCATATCCTTGCTGCATTATAAAAGTTGGCTCTCCAAAGCCCGCTCCAGATTATCCAAAATTTCCTGTCGCTTCGTACTTTGTGTCAAAGTTGGTGCCTCCCATAGTTCTCTCTTCCCCCTCCACCCCCACCCCCCCTCCATATCCAGGAGAATGGGGTCCCAAGGGGCTCTGTATTGAGCGTGTCTATTTTTAGTGGCCATTAATGGACTAGCAGCAGCTTTAGGGCTGTCTGTCTCACCTTCTCTGCATGCAGATGACTACTGCATTTCGTACTGCTGCCCCAGTACTGGTGTTGCTGAGCGGTGTCTACAGGGAGCGATCCACAAGGCAGTCATGGGCTCTATCCCACAGTTTCCAGTTTTCAGCCGCAAAGTCATGTGTTACACACTTATGTTGGCGTTGTACCGTTCATCCGGAACCAGAACTTGACCTTAATGACGATCCATTCGTTGTAGTGGAGACATATCAAATCATAGGATTGGTTTTTGACATTAAATTGACTTGGCTTACTCACCTTCGTCAGCTTAAGTGGAAGTGCTGGCAGCACCTCAATGCCCTGTGTTGGCAGAGGAACACCAACTGGGGTGCAGATTGCTCTATTCTGCTGCAGCTCTACACAGCCCTTGTTCAATCCCGCCTTGACTATGGAAGTCTGATATAGGGTTTGGCGGCACCCTCAGCATTGTGTGGACTTGACCCAGTGCACCACTGTGGCGTTAGCATAGTGACAGAAGCTTTTAGGATGAGTCTGGTTACCAGTGTCCTGGTGGAGGCTGGAGTCCCTCCATTGCAGATGAGGTGTGAACAACTGCTGGCCAGTTACATTGCATATGTTCATAGTTCTCCTGCGCATCCGAATCCTTTTCCCACCCACGCGGTTCATCTTCCGCATCGGTGGCCCAGGGCAGGGCTTCCAATTGCAGTTCGTATCTGATCCCTTCTTTTTGAACCGGAGTCCTTGCCTTTACCATCTATACTTGAGGTGCATTCACGTACACCTCCATGGTGTACATCCATTCCATGGCTTCACCTGGACCTTCCAAATGGCCCTAAGGACTCTGTTAACCCCACAGCTCTCCGCTGCCACTTCCTCTCGATTCTTGACATGTACTGTGGCCATGAAGTGGTTTAGTCTGCTCGATGGCTGATCCCGTTGGCTTCGCATATGTCCATGGTTGACATATTAGGCAGAATTCCTTGCCCAATGGCTGCAGTGTTTTCACTGCCAAGCTGGTGGCTATATCTCGTGCTTTTGAGCACATCTGTTCATGCCCTGGGGAATCATTTCTTTTGTGTACTGACTCCTTCAGCAGCTTAAAAGCTATTGACCAGTGCTACCCTCGTCATCCTTTGTTTGTGACCATCCAGGAGTCCATCTATGCCCTGGAATGGTCCAGTCGGGCAGTGGTGGTTGTATGGATCCCAGGTCACAGTGGAATCCCAGGCAACAAACGTGCTGACACTGGCCAAACAGGCTTATGGAGATCTGCTTCTCTGCAACAGGCTTGCATTCAGTACTACTATGCAAGGTTTTGTGGCTTTGGGAGATGGAATGGCATAACCTCAATACACACAAACTGCGTGCCATTAAGGAGACTACGAATGTGTGGAAGACCTCCATGTGGGCCTCCCACAGGGACCCTGGTTCTGTTGGCTCCACATTGGCCACGCTTGGGTGACACGGCTACCTCCTGAGCCGTGCTGATCCACCTCAGTGTTGGTGCGGCGCCCGGCTGACAGTGGCCCATATCCTGGCGAGCTGTCCTTCCTTGGTTGCCCTGTGACAGACTATTCAGTGCCGGACTTGTTGCCATTAATTTTAACTGACAATGCCTCATTGACTAATTTAGTTTTGTTTTATACCTGACTGTGGGTTTTATCATTCTATGTAATGTTCTCTCTAATGCATTTAGGCTGGATGTTTTAATGTGTCTCAAAAAGGCTGGTTTCCCTTTTTATTATTATGGTCGGCCAGCCAATGTCACATGCTCCTGTTTTTATCCCTTCTATCGGTTTCTTGCTTTTCTTGCTTCTCTCTGGTTTTCGTTTTGTGTTTAGTGCATAGTAGTGTTGGTTGTCGTCCTGTCGTTCTTCTGGTTCTTCCATTCTCCTGTTAATGTGCTGTATGCCCCGTTTCTCTTTCCCTTGTGTAATTATTTTACCGGGAACAAGGGACCAATGGCCTTGCAGTTTGGTCGCTGCTGCTACAATCTTTGTACCCCCCCCCCCCCCTGCGGGTCCGGGGTAAGAATAGGCCCGAGGTATTCCTGCCTGTCGTAAGAGGTGACTAAAAGGAGTTTCAACCGTTTCGGCCTTCTATGTGATGGTCCCCCTTGGGGTTTGACCTCAATTTTCCAAAATTCTACAGAAGTACGAGCCTTTTGGGGAAGGACACCTTACATGGTGTACCACTGGTCCTAAGTGCACTAAGACCTTGGCACTCAGCATTGCACTGGCGTTGTAACCATACCCACTATTCCTCAAATTGGGCCTAAACGCGTGATGGGTTGTCCAAGTTACGCCCATAGTGCATCTCCATCTGCACCAGCGATCATGATGGACTTTCCATGGCACCAGAAATCCAGCACGGTAGCCAGCCCGTTGTGGTGGGTCGTCATGTACCCTCTAGGTTGTAGCCCCCTGACAACACAGGCATCGTACTGCCGATACCTGAGCTGCACCCTCCCCACGTCGGCCAAGGAGTAGATGCCCGTCTCCTTGGGGCATCAGGACTCCCGGCAATGGTCATCCTGCCAGGTGGCCCTTGCTGCGGCTGGGTGGCACCCGTGGGGAGAGCCCCTGGTCGGAGTGGGTGGTATCGGGGCGGACGTTTCGCAGATGAAACGTCAACATGTATCAGGTCGCTCTGCGGCCGAGTCTTTCAAAAGAAAAGGTACCGTTTCTAGTTCTGGTTCTCCTGCCCTTTCCCCCTTGGCCACTCCATGGGAGGAGGGACAGGCCCGCCGGCTTGGGGCGAAGTACTTCCCCCGCTATTTGGTCTGTTTTCGAACCGATGGGGGGACGTTCGCCACCTCCAAGCCCATGTTATTTGTTCAGCACATTGAGGACGTCTTTGGGGAAATCGAGGCTCTCAGCAAGATGCGTTCAGGGTCCGTTCTTCTCAAGACCACCTCCGCCACACAGTCGGCAGCGCTCCAGGCGTGCGACCGCCTAGGGGACATCCCAGTATCCATTGTCCCACATCTGGCACTAAATAGGACGCAGGGGGTTATTTTTCATCGTGACCTCCTGCTACAATCTGATGAGGAGCTCAGGGCCAACCTGGAGCGCCGAGGCGTGCATTTCGTCCGGCAAGTCCAGCGCGGCCCCAAAGACCGTCGCATCGACACCGGGGCCTTTATCCTCACCTTCGAGGGGACGTTCTCCCGGAGAAGGTAAAGGTGATGTGCTACCGGTGCGACGTGCGACCTTACGTCCCGCCTCCTATGCGCTGTTTTCGGTGTTTGTGCTTTGGGCACATGTCATCACAGTGTGAGGCTGAGCCCCTTTGTGGCGATTGTGGACATCCTCTTCGTGAGGAACATACATGCACCCCACCACCTTGGTGCATTAATTGTCCTGGCGTCCACTCGCCTAGATCCTCAGACTGCCCCGCATATCAGAAGGAGAAGAAGATACAAGAAATCAAAACTTTGGATCGTCTCTCTTATTCTGAGGCCAGGAAGAAGTATGACCGCTTCCATCCCGTGCCGTTGACCACTTCGTTTGCCTCAGTTGTGTCCACTCCTTCCGCAGTATCCTCACCCCTATCCTGTCCCTCCTCCGCCCATCAGGGGGCTCTGCCTCCGCCTCCCAAATCCCTCCCTTCCAAATCCTCCTCCCCCGTGGCCCTACCCCCTCTGCCCCAGGGGCCACCCTTCCTCCTCCTCCTCCTCCCCCCCCTCACGCCACCTGAGAAGCGATCCTCTTCTCAGGCGTCCATCGGGGCAACGTTCCGAACCCCAGCTTCCGAGGTCCGACGTTCCAAAACGGACCCCGCGCGTGAGGACCTTCTTCGGGTCCAGCCCACCATCCCTGTGCCTCCTCGGCCTTCCAAGAAGGCCTCCAAGAAGAAGTCTCTATCCCCCTCTCCACCCCGGCGCGTTTCGTCTGACGCTCCATCCGTGAGTCGCTGCTCCCAGCCTTCCTCAGTTTCGCCGGGACGCTCTGCTGCCAGGTGCTCAGCTGGCCTCTCGTCGGCAAATGATGCTGCCCCTCCTACACAACCAGGGACAGCGGCCACAGCTGGCGACGACTCAATGGAACAGGATCCGCCTCCCGCCGATTGTAGCGTTGTTCCCTCGAAACCTGGCCCTCCGCGGCCATCGAGGTGACCAGCTCTTCCCCCGTCTCGTTCCCTCTTTTTTGACTAGCGATGGCCTTGTTACATTGGAACATACGAGGTATTCGATCTAATTGGGAGGAATTAAAACTGCTCCTCCGCCTGCACTGTCCGCTTGTCCTTGGTCTCCAGGAAACCAAGTTGCGCCCGACTGACCATATTGCCTTTACCCACTATACCTCAGAGCGGTATGACCTCACCCCTGTGGACGGTATCCCAGCTCATGGTGGGGTCATGTTGCTCGTTTGGGACGATGTCTATTACCATCCCATCCCATTGACCACCCCACTCCAAGCAATAGCTGTCTGTATTACTCTTTCTCTTTTACTTTTTCAGTTTGTACCATCTACACTCCATCGTCATCCACTGTTAGTCGGGCTGACGTGATGCACCTGATTGTTCAGCTTCCCCCGCCGTTTTTATTGTTTGGCGACTTCAATGCCCATCATCCCCTTTGGGGCTCTCCTGCATCCTGTCAAAAAGGCTCACTCTTGGCGGATGTCTTCAACCATCTCAATCTTGTCTGCCTCAATACTGGCGCCCTGACTTTCCTCTCGGACTCCACTCATACCTACTCCCACCTGGACCTCTCGATCTGTTCTACCACTCTTGCCCGTTGGTTCGAGTGGTATGTCCTTTCTAACACCAATTCGAGCGACCACTTCCCCTGTGTCGTTCGTCTCCTGCACCACACCCCATCCCCACGTCCTTCGAGCTGGAACATACCGAAAGCTGACTGGCGACTTTACTCCTCCCTGGCAACCTTTCCGGACCACGATTTTCTCAGTTGTGACAGTCAGGTCGAATACCTCACGGCTGTTATCATCAATGCTGCCGAACGTTCCATTCCTCGTACTACCTCTTCTTCACGTCGCGTTTCCGTCCCCTGGTGGAATGAAGCTTGTAGAGACGCTATCCGTGCTCGACGACGTGCTTTACGCACCTTTCGCCGCCATCCTACGTTGGCGAATTGTATTGGATACAAACGACTCAGAGCGCAATGCCGTAGAGTCATCAAAGACAGCAAAAAGCTTGTTGGGCCTCTTTCACCAGCTCCTTTAACAGTTTCTTCTGTCGTATGGGGTGGCCTGCGCCAGCTGTCGGGCATTAAGGCCCACTCCTCGGTACCTGGCCTGACCTCAGGTAATGGGGTCCTCGTTGATACTGTGGCTGTCTCCAACGCCTTTGGCCGCTTTTTCGCGGAGGTTTCAAGCTTCGCTCATTACCACCCTGCCTTCCTTCCCAGGAAAGAGGCAGAAGAGGCTCGGTGACCTTCCTTCCACTCGCTGAATATGGAAACTTATAATGCCCCCTTTACTATGCGGGAACTCGAACGTGCGCTTGCACTGTCCCGGTCCTCTGCTCCGGGGCCAGATGCCATTCACGTTAAGATGCTGGCACACCTTTCTCCGGCGGGCAAAAGCTTCCTTCTTCGTACCTACAATCGCGTCTGGACCGAAGGTCAGGTCCCCATGCGTTGGCGTGATGCCGTCATTGTTCCTATACCCAAACCCGGGAAGGATAGACACTTTCCTTCCAGTTACCGCCCCATTTCTCTTACAAGCTGTGTCTGCAAGGTGATGGAGTGCATGATTCATGCTCGGTTAGTTTGGATTCTTGAATCTCGACGGCTACTTACCAATGTCCAGTGCGGCTTTCGTCGCCGCTGCTCCGCTGTTGACCACCTTGTGACCTTGTGACCTTGTCGATATTCATCATGAACAACTTTTTGCGAAGGCGCCAAACGGTAGCAGTGTTCTTCGATTTGGAGAAGGCTTATGATACCTGTTGGAGAGGAGGTATCCTCCGCACTATGCACAGGTGGGGCCTACGCGGTCGCCTGCCCCTTTTTATTGATTCCTTTTTAACGGATCGAAAGTTTAGGGTACGTGTGGGTTCCGTATTGTCAGACGTCTTCCTCCAGGAGAACGGAGTGCCTCAGGGCTCCGTCTTGAGCGTAGCCCTTTTTGCCATCGCGATCAATCCAATTATGGATTGCATTCCACCTAATGTCTCGGGCTCTCTCTTTGTCGATGACTTCGCGGTCTACTGCAGTGCCCAGAGAACATGCCTCCTGGAGCGCTGCCTTCAGCGCTGTCTAGACAGCCTATACTTGTGGAGCGTGGCAAATGGCTTCCGGTTCTCTGAAGAGAAGACTGTTTGTAGCAACTTTTGGCGATATAAAGCATTCCTTCCGCCATCCTTACATCTCGGTCCCCTTGTTCTCCCATTCGTGGAAACAACTAAGTTTCTAGGGCTCACGTTGGACAGGAAACAGTGTTGGTCTCCGCATGTCTCTTATTTGGCGGCCCGTTGTACACATTCCCTTAATGTCCTCAGAGTTCTTAGTGGTTCATCTTGGGGAGCGGATCGCACTGTCCTGCTTCGCTTGTATCGGTCCATAGTCCGATCGAAGCTGGATTATGGGAGCTTCATCTACTCGTCTATCCCTCTTACGCCGTCTCAACTCCATCCACCATCGGGAGTTACGTCTTGCAACCGGAGCCTTCTGCACTAGTTCTGTCGAGAGTCTTTATGCTGAAGCTGCCGAATTACCATTGACCTACCGGCGCGACGTACTGCTGTGTCGGTATGCCTGCCGGCTGTTGTCTATGCCCGACCACCCCTCTTAAGAGTCCTTCTTCGCCGATTCTCTCGACCGTCAGTACGGGTTGTATGTCTCTGCCCTGCTGCCCCCCGGAGTCTGCTTCCGTTGCCTGCTTCGACAATTGGATTTTGCCCTCCCTACCACCTTCAGAGAGGGTGAGAGCCCGACACCACCTTGGCTTCAGGCTCCGGTTCATATTTATCTCGACCTCAGCTCACTCCCGAAGGAGGGTACTCCGGCTGCAGTGTATTGCTCGCGGTTTGTCGAACTTCGTGCTCGACTTGCCGGTCACACCTTTATTTACACCGGTGGCTCCAAAACTGATGATGGTGTCGGCTGTGCCTTTGTCGTCTGGGCCGCCACCTTTAAATACCGGCTCCTCGACCAATGTTCCAGCTTTACGGCCGAGCTTTTTGCTCTCCATCAGGCCGTTCAGTATGCCCGCCGCCACCGCCATTCATCGTATTTACTCTGCTCTGATTCCCTCGGTGCTCTTCAGAGCCTTGGAGCTCCCTATCCGGTCCATCCCTTGATTCAACGGATACAGCAATCCCTCCATTCTTTCGCTGATAATGGTGGTTCTGTCAGCTTTCTGTGGGTTCCCGGACATGTAGGAGTGCCTGGGAATTAGGCTGCGGATGCTGCAGCCAAGGCTGCAGTCCTCCTGCCTCGGCCAGCCTCCAATTGTGTCCAGTCATCTGACGTTCGTGGGGATGTATGTAAGAGGCTTGTGTCGTTGTGGTGGGATGCTTGGTCATTCCTCCAAGGAAACAAGCTCCGGGCAGTAAAACCACTCCCAACTGCTTGGACAACCTCCTCCCGACCGTCTCGGCGAGAGGAGGTCCTTCTGACCAGGTTGCGGATTGGGCATTGCCGGTTTAGCCACCGCTACCTGCTCTCCAGTGACCCAGCCCCGCAGTGCCCTTGTGGTCAGGCATTAACAGTGCGCCATGTTTTATTGTCGTGTCCCCGTTTTAGTCAATTTCGTGTTGTCCTGTCCCTGCCATCTACTTTACCGGATGTTTTAGCTGATGACGCTCGAGCAGCTGCTCGTGTTCTGCGTTTTATAACTTTGACTGGCTTGTCCAAAGACATCTAACCTTTTTTCTTATTTTATCTGCATCTTTGTCAGGTCTTTCTGGTGTCCCCCCCCCCCTCCCCTCCCCTTAAGTTTTACTAGATTCCATGTGCTCTAACAACAGTGACTGGGCGCTAATGACCTCAGTAGTTGAGTGCCCTTAAACCCCACAAAAAAAAACCTCTGACAGTTCATTTCCTGAGGGAATGCCCTTTAACCACTTAAATTCTCATTTGTTTGCAGTCTGAGTTACTGGCTGATTTAGTGAATGACACACGAGCTGTCGATGACATTTTACTGGCTATCTGTCATAGCAATATGGCAAAGGACATGTAGTCTCTAGTTCAGGACCTCCGTTTCTCTATGGCATATTCTATGGATTGTTCTCAGTCCCTGTTTTTTAGCTGTCTTTCAACCTTTTCATACGAATCACCTGAGCACAAATGACAGCTCTGCCAGTACAGTGTCTTTCCATACTTTGCATATGTGATACTACTGTCATCTGTATATGTGCACATTACTATCCCATGACTTCTGTGACCTCAGTGTAACACATCTGTCATCATCAAAATCTTGAAGACTTGGATTGACTTAAAACTGCAATATAATTGTACCCTTAGGTGATGTATATTTTTTGGTTTAGTTTGTATTCTCCAAATGCACCTCTTTAAGTCAGTGTGAAATGGATGTCAGTAGTTCATTTCACACAAATTTCTCTTTGGACTGTGGTTCCAGACACTGAACTACTTGGCAAAAAATTCAACACGTCATCAAAGTTTGTCCTTTGTAATGACATTTGGAAAATTTAGATATGTAAAATGAGTCTGTGATTTGAAATAGATTTTAGTGCAGAAAATAGATTTAGTGTGTTCCTCTGAAACACTATAATAGTGCTTTGTCTAGGCTTTGAATGCTTCTGTATTCAAAAAATTTGGAATTGTGCCATACAACTGGATTTCAGCAGTGCAACTGTCAAATTGTTAGCTGATGCTACTTCAGAAAAGGGTTGTTACACAATGACAAAGGCACAAAAGACTTGGACAGAATTTCCATCATTTAATGTAATTAGAGAGAGAGAGAGAGAGAGAGAGAGAGAGAGAGAGAGAGAGAGAGAGAGAGAGAGAGAGAGAGAGAGAGATATTTTCTGAAGCATGTCACGTCATTCAAATTTTAGTGGTAATTCTAACAAGTGGTTTCACAATCTTAGAGGAGAATGTGAATGTAAGACTTTAATTTGTTGGAAGGAGTCAGGGGAACTACAATGCATTTAAAATAAATAGCTTGTACACTTAATTCAACAATACAGCTGTGGGATTGTGATCCCCTATGCTGTCATGACAGCAAAGAATTCAGACATGTCTGCACAACAGGTTGGTGCAGTTCTTACAAAAGATGTTTGGTGAATATTTGATGGTGGTAGGAAGAAATGTGACCTTGTTCTTGTGAAATAAGTCTATGAACTTAAATGACCAGTATTTAAAGAAATAGGTGCAATAATTCTGCTGCTACTGCCCTAGATATCACTTGGGGATCATGAGGATGAAATAAGATTAGGGCATATGTAGGAGTCACATTTTTATTGCTCAATATGTGAATGAAATAGCACAATCTCGGAAGTCAGTCATTCACTATCAAGTGGCTCGCAGAGTAGATATAAAGATGAAGAAATACATTGGTTTTTGTAAAAATTCTGATTGTTTAATGTAGATACTGTTGATGTAAACACAACCCTTAAATCTGCAGGGTTCTCCCAAATTATGTAGTGTCACAATGGTTCATCACTATCAGACAAATGTAGTGGTAAAAGTGCACTTAAAAATAAAGCTTCGTACATATTTGATTTGGAAGAATTTATGCTTGAAATTATCAGTTTTAGATTTCATCTAAGATTGCGATCATAGTTATAAACTCTAGACTGTGTCTAGATTTCAAATAATCAGTACATCCAGTAATCTTGTGAACACTTAATTTCCAACAGGTGGAGTATCACCAACGCCTGACGACATTGCAATAATCATGTACACAAGTGGCTCAACTGGTGTACCCAAGGGAGTCTTACTGACACACAGAAATATGATGAGCACACTGAAGGCATATTCGGACGCTGTTAAAATTACAGATGCTGATGTGTTTTTAGGTTACCTTCCCCTTGCTCATGTCTTTGAACTTCTTGTTGGTAAGCAAATTTACGCCAAATCTATTTTTGGTTATTAAAGAAATTGTCATGTTTATTATTATTTTTTATTTTTTTCCAGAGTCTGTGTGCTTGCTGTGTGGGGTACCTATTGGATACTCGACACCATTAACAATGATCGACACATCGAGTAAAATCAAAAGAGGAACAAAAGGAGATGCTTCTGTTCTACGGCCAACATGTTTATCTAGTGTACCTGTAAGTATACTAGTCTTCTACTTGCAGTACACACTAAATATACTAGGAACACAATGTTAAATAAAACTTTTGAATTGATTTCAGCTCATTCTGGATCGTATTTCCAAAGGAATAGGTGACAAAGTTACAAAAAGTGGTGCATTCCAAAGAGCTCTATTTACATTTGCTTTCAACTACAGGAAAACCTGGATGAGAAGAGGTTTTGACACACCTTTGATTAACAGGTACTACATTTTGTCTGGAGTAAATAGGTAGTTTTAACAGTTTTAAAGAGCCTGTAAACCACTTGAATAATAATGCTGTAAAAAAATTAGTAACAGTGCTAGTACATATTAGATATTTAACATTGACAATGTATGTAAAAGTCCGCAGCTTGTGGTCGTGCGGTAGCGTTCTCGCTTCCCACGCCCGGGTTCCCGGGTTCGATTCCCGGCGGGGTCAGGGATTTTCTCTGCCTTGTGATGACTGGGTGTTGCGTGATGTCCTTAGGTTAGTTAGGTTTAAGTAGTTCTAAATTCTAGGGGACTGATGACCATAGCTGTTAAGTCCCATAGTGCTCAGAGCCATGTATGTAAAAGTGTGGTTTTTTTTGGGGAAAAGGCATATACATGGTTCATCTGGAAACTGGTAAAGTTTCCGGTTTTGTTTGTCTTTTTGATGATAGTGCTAAATACAGCTAAGTACGGGACCAAAACTTGAAAGGTTTAGAGTTTAATCTTCAGTCACTCCTAGAATATTTTGTCACCTATTGTTCCTGTCACCTCTGGCAATTATTTGTGCAAGTAGAGAAAGCTAATGCTTCAGTTGAATTCTTTGTTAGCCTGTGTGTGCCATTACAACTGGCTAGGTAAATTTGTTAAAATGTTGAAAAGGGCATACTGCTTCACATGACTTAGTTATCTCGCATTTACTAAATATATTAAAGAACCAGTTATATAGAGATAATAGCAGTTAGTGCTGGTCTTTCAGAATATGCAGTTGGGGCTATGCTGTGATCATGCTGGAAACAGTTAAAAGTAATAGTGCATACTAATAATGCCTGCCAATTCAGAGTTTCTAGAGGTCTTGGTCTCCAATGTGAAGTAAATTTTACATTAATACTTAAATGCCTCAACTGGAAACAAATCGATCTTGCACAATTTGGACACAAAACAAAAACTGGGAAACACTGTGGGATTGTCACAGAGATAACATATTTTGGGAGTAAAAGCAGTGATATGATGCTATGGTTAGACACTAAAACTCAGTCAAGATGCTGGCAGCCAAAGCTCTGTCTTGCAGTTGATTTAGGTTGTTGATGATTTTCTTAAATTCCTAAAAGCAAATGCTGGGAAGATTACTTTGAAAGAAGACTACTTCCCAAATGGAGCTTGTTGGATTTGCAATGACCTCAACAATATGTTAAAACAATAATTTCACTTAATTTTATGATAGGTTCCAGTCCAAAAGTGTAGTCCTCAACCATATACACAAAATGTTTCACAAGATCCAAAATTCCTCCATTTTGCTAATGAATTTGTTATAACCTGTCAGATGATCTTGGCCTCAAGAAACATGGTACAAGGGATTCCTCGTGTGGAATGCTGTATATTGGCCTATTGTGTCTATCAAAGACCATTTTGATGAACACTATCATCTACATCAGATTCAACCAGATAAATCTGCAGTAGGTGACTAAACAAGGATTAAATTTGCAGTCTTGTCTTTCTGGGGGTGTGATAAGAAAGGCATGTTTGCTCAGTGAATAACTTTAAAAAGGCACTCAGGGTTGGTTATGTCCAGCCTGGAACCATGCCCACCATTGGATATAGAGGAAAAAAAGAATAGGATGAAAATTAAACAGCAACATGTTGAGAGCCATCTAAGAATTTTTGTTTGGATCCTAGCCAGTGATACTCAATGACAGTAGCAGCACAGGTAATGTGGTGCCTGTACAAAAGGCCAGTTTTGCTCTTGGTAATATATTCAGAGACTCAGCTGTGTGCAAGCAACTCTGTTGCACATACTCAACTTTCAAATGGGGTCTCCATAACAGACTAGCTGTGTGGAAACTGACAGTTGCTACTTTCCAGCAATAACAGCTGTAACCACCTGATACCACATAGTTGCCTTGAAATATTGTGGGTACACGAAACAGTTGTGGACCTCGGAGCCTGTCATCTGTCTGAAACACAATGTTGGTAGTACCAGCATCAACTGTTGGTGTGAAAGTTGTCTTTGCTTTGAGCATTTCCTTTCTTGAAAAATGAGTTATCAGGACTTTGTCTTTTCCTTTCACTTCTGGGTCTTTGGTAATGTTACTACTTAATTTGTGATTTGTCCAGTCACTCTTTCTGCCAAGTTAAATTGCTCTAAAAGCTGTTAATTATCTGAAATGTGTTCTTTACCACCCTTGATTAAGATTTTTGTGCAATTTGTTGGGCAAATAGCTCTCCCGCCTTATGCTTGAAAACCCTGCACCAAAATTATGTAAATACCGTAGGTGAAATGACACAACAAAATATGTTAGTAGCAAAAACATATCTGGAGGAAACTAACAATAAATAATCCACCTGTAACATTTGTAATTGGCCTTCCTTGTATGAATTTCACCATCCAGTTAATGCTAACTAACATTATAATAAACATGAATTGGTTAACTGAAAAAATAAAATGTATCAATCAATGCAAATGCACAATTTAACGATATAAATAACTTGCTTTGATAGTAGTATAATATCACTCTGAAAAGGATTACTGGTATCTGAAGACTTCTTGGTGAGAAATGCATTTAAAGGGATACATAGTTGCTCACTATTGCTCATTGCTGTGTTAAAAAGTGACCATTTACCCATGTAGTTCTCACCACAGGAAAAGTATTTACAGGATTGCAAAGGTAATTATAATACATCTGTTGAAATTTGTACAGTCGCATTAAGTTGTAGACATGCTAGGATTTTTCAATTATCCTTTTGAGGAAGATAAAATTACAAAAGGCTCAAAATTCATAGGTTGTAAACCTTGCGTGGCAAATTTACAGAAAAGAGAAATTTTTATGAAATTTTGGGTCTTGACTAATCAGAGATTCTGCAGAAATTTGAGTCAAAGTAGTATAGACTTTAACAAATTGGCCACTGTTCGATGACTCTGTATGAAATTGTTACATTATTAATAAATTTCCATAGACTGTTCGCCAAGCATTCAGTTGGCTGTGAATGGTCTCATACTAGTTCTGATAATCAGGAAAAGGTTATGAAATGGATGTTGATAAATATCTTGCAAAAAATTTTGCTACCAAATATAAGTTGGAGCTCACTTTACTATATTTGAATGTATCTGAAATTCTAAAATGGTCCACTAAAATGAGTAATAATTTTGTAGAAAATTTATTAAAGAGTCAGCTTGGCAGAACCTTAAATTCATGAGTTTCCATGCTACAAAAAAGTTGGCTGTTGGTTTTACAAATAAACTTCCATTTGTAGGCTGTCAGGAAAGTTTTATTAAACTTTATTTCTCAGGTTGGTGTTCAGGAAACCAAGGGAACTACTTGGAGGTAGAGTTCGTATGATAATGAGTGGTGGTGCCCCCCTCTCTCCTGACACTCATGAACTCATAAAAGTTTGCCTGTGTGTGAAAGTCATTCAAGGTTATGGACTTACAGAAACCTGCTCAGCTGCCACAGTTATGGATGGTAAGTCGTAAAACTATCTGAAGTTACCTTTAGCCTGTTAATGTTTGCTGTGCCATTCAAAAGTGTGAATTTTCAGTTAATGTACTTAGTTGCTGTACTAGAAATGTCTGCATGCTCTTAACATTTCATGTGCCAGAAGCTCCCATATAAAGTCATCAACCCAAAGGGATTGTAAGTATTTCATACAAAAATGAGTGGGCCATATTAAGATGCATGTGTGAACTGGAGTGGTGATCATACTCCTAAAGTGGAAGGGAAAAATAAATTGCCAGATGAATTCCATGTGACAGATGGCCAATTGATGCTTGAATTGTCTAACTTTACATCTTATAAAAAGTGATTGATTTTCTTAAATGTTGACACATTGAAAGAGGAAAATAGGTCCCTCAACATAATGTTACTATTCAAACTCCAATGAGGTATGGAACACCCTGGCTGGAATACAAACGAAAAACTGTTGAGCAGCAATAGGCCTGGGAGAAGATACAACATTGACGTGTTGCTGTAATGACATGCAGTCACATAAGCTACCTTTAATGTTTCAGATCTCAAATTGTATTCAGAAATAAAATATATTTCTATCTTACGCCTTGTGCTCTTGACATAAAAATCTTGATCAAACTGAAGTTCATGAAGACATATGTTGACTCTGCTAACCCTCATCAATCAATTCAGCAACTAGATTTACATGAGATGCTAAAGATGAATTCTCAAAAGAAATGGTTAATGGTTTCAATCATTCCAGCTGCTCCCCCAATTTCTCTTATTGCCATATTGTTAAAGTTAGTTTCTGCTCTATGCTTCTTAGGTGCTCTAAGCTTGGTTGGTTCTATTTCCACACTAAACGGGTCATTTTTGAAATTTTCAGTTTAAAACTTTGTGCCAACACTTTACATTATCAAAAATGTTCCAAAATGGAATATCTTGGTTTAAAAATGCCATTTTTTTCTCTTCCCTTTCACCATTTCTACCTGTGTGTATATCACTATCCACTGTTTTGCAGAGAAAGAACCGACAGAACCCTCCTTCTGTACTAGCTCAAGTGTCTATTTTTATCATTGCTTTGATGAGACAAGCATTGGGAAGTGATTCTTGGACTCACTTTAGAACATGGGGTGAACATTTGTGGGAGATTTTCACGATGCAAAACTCTTACACTGTAAAGATTTCCACTGCAATTTTACCATGTTTGAGAGTTCACAATTAACCCTGTGGTTTCTTTGAAAGAAAATGCAAACTTTTCTGTTACTCCAATTGGGCAGTGGCTTGAGTAACGAAAATAGAAAAAAAATTTCTAGTGATCTCCTTCACAGGTAATAATGTAATAAATCTGACTCTTGGTTCTCCACAGCTAAATTTATGGTCATTCTACCTCCAAGCACTTTCTACATCTACATGGTTACTCTGCAATTTACACTTAAGTAGCTGTCAGAGGGTTCATCGAACCATTTTCATACTGAAACCTCCTGGCAGATTAAAACTGTGTGCCCGACCGAGACTCTAACTCGGGACCGAGTTCGAGTCTTGGTCGGGCACACAGTTTTAATCTGCCAGGAGGTTTCATATCAGCGCACACTCCGCTGCAGAGTGAAAATCTCATTCTGGCATTTTCATACTGCTTCTCTACCATTCCACTCTTGAATGGTGCATGGGAAAAAGGAACACCTAAATCTTTCCGTTCGAGCTCTGATTTCTCTTAGTTCATTATGATGATCATTTCTCCCTATTTACGCGTTCGGAAGAGAAAGTTGGTGATTGAACTCGGCACAAAGAAAACTGCCTTTGTTTCAGTGACTGCCACCCCGGCTCACATATATCAGTGAAACTCTCACCCCTATTGTGCGATAACACGAAACGAGCTGCCCTTCGTACTTTCCCATGTCCTCTGTCAATCCTATCTGGTAAGGGTCCCACACCTGCAGCAATATTCCAGCAGAGGATGGAAAAGTGTAATGTAGGCTGTCTCTTTTGTGTGTTGTGTGTTGTGTGTCGCTTCTTCTAAGTGTTCTGCCAACAAAGCATTCTCCTTCACCACAATATTATCTATGTGGTCTTTGCAATTTAAGTTGCTCGTAATTTAAATTCCTAGGTATTTAGTTGAATTGACAGCCCTTAGATTGGTGAGATTTATCAGATTTCTTTTAGTACCCATGTGGATGACCTTGCACTTTTCTTTGTTTAGTGCCAATTGCCATTTTTGCACCATACAGAAATTCTCTGTAGATCATTTTGTGATTGGAATTGATCGTCTGATTTTACTAGATGGTAAATTAGTGTCGTCTGCAAAAATCTGAGGGAACTGCTCAGATTATCATCTTTATCATTTATATAAATCAGGAATAGCATAGGGCCTATGACACTGCCTTGCAGAATGCCAGGTATCACTTGTGTTCTTCTCGATGCTTTACCGGCTATCACTATGTACTGCGACCTCTGAGAGGAAATCATGAATCCAGTCGCACAACTGGGACGATACTCCATATGCACGCAATTTGATTAATAGTCTCTTTGGATGGACACACAGTTACTTGATGTGAGACTAATTCGTGATCATACTGTTTACCACCTATTAAGATCTCTACCATTTTCCATTTGCATGCACTGTACTCTGCCATGAACTTCAATGATTTGCAGAATATGAATATAGATATAGATAGCATTTAATTTAAGGCTCATTTGCCAAGTTGTATACCAGATGCTAGTAGTTTTAATCACTTTACTTTTTATAAAATCTCTTTGTGATGCCAGTTCTCTATAGGCATCCACAGAATCTGAACTGCAAAATTTATCAGCCTGATACATACAGATCATCTAAATTGTTAGTCCTATCTCGCAGCCTTGATGTATAATGGTTGCTAAAGATTAAGATTTCTCTTCATTAAAACCATATGATTACCATTCCATCCTTCAATCAAGCAAATATGTTTGGTATGCAAATTGGTATGTGGATTACTTAACAGTAAAGTAAGGTTTCTGTAATCACAGCTGTTAGTCTTCAGTATTAATATATAAGCATGAAATTATTTATTCTCTCTGCAGTTCATGATGAAACTACTGGCCGTGTAGGTGGACCAACAACTGTTTGTGATGTGAGACTTACAGACTGGGAAGAAGGACATTACAGGGTGAGAGATAAACCTTATCCCCGAGGAGAAATTCTTATAGGTGGTGACAACATATCACCAGGTTATTACAAAAATCCAGAAAAGACAAAAGAAGACTTCTTTGAAGAAGATGGAAGACGGTGGTTTAAGACTGGTGATATTGGTGAAATCCATGAAGATGGTGTTATAAAAATCATTGGTGAGTTGTGAAACTATTTTCCTGTCGGAGACTTTTAAATCTCCAAGAAATCAGTATTTAAAGACAATACTGCATTGTGACTGTACTAATTGAGTTACTGTATTCCACAATTCCTAAATCTTATTTAAAATGCTGAACCAGTGACTTTTATTCTGCAAGCATAGTTTCAAATTACTTAAAATTGTCATGTTAAAATTTTAGATAGCAGTTAAACATAACTGCTGGTACTTATTTTTGGCATGCCAAGCCAGCAGTATTATATAACAGTGGTCTATGTTGTTCTTTCCTTTTAATAATGTGGAAGGCATATGAGAGATGGTATGTGGTAGTTCACATAGTGGCTATAAAATATAAAAAAGTTTTTGCATCTGTTGAAAAAATTCATTGTCCTCACTGCCCTGTTACTAAAACAGTCCTGTAATAAAATTCATATTTCGTTCAGCTTTCATTATATTGCAGTGCATTTGTGGTTTATATACATAGTTTATATATTGCATTCAGTTACCTGTAATTTTAATGTAAAAGTGTCAAACTTGGCACACCTCTAACTTGCCATAAAGTATCTTGATAGAATTTGAGCTGACAGATGTGCTTGTAAAATCATATGTCCATTGCAGTTGAGAATCAGTGGTGAAAGTACACACATCACACTCGTACAATTAATTTGCACATACTCAAAAGTAACACATTAATCTATCCACAGATCGCAAAAAGGACTTGGTGAAGCTGCAGATGGGAGAATATATCTCATTGGGGAAAGTAGAATCTGAATTGAAAACCTGCCCTGTTATAGAAAACATTTGTCTGTATGGGGATCCTACAAAGACGTATGCTGTCGCGTTAGTTGTACCTAGCCAGCCTCATCTAGAAGAACTTGCCAAGAAGATTGGAATTAATGACACATTTGAAAATCTTTGTGTAAATCCAGCAGTTGAGAAGGCTGTTCTTCAAGAAATTGCTGAACATGGAAAGAAATGTAAGTTTCCAAAACCATAAAATTGTCATCGTTTTGTGTGGTGGTGAAATGAGTTTAAGATAAAACCTATACTTCAGTAGCTTAAAATTTTTCAATACATCAGTCCAGTGAAATGATAAAACATTTTAACTTGAATTAAACACAACAATACCAACACATTTTCTGTAATGTGTGCACATAAAGGATACATTGACAACCACTAGAGTTTTTAAAAATACATATTTAGTGAGTCATTCATCTTTACTCACTGTATACTTCTTAAAGGGTGTGTAAGAAGTGTCTTAAACACACCCCCAGTACTGTGAGGGTAACAACAAAAGTGTAAATTACTAGGTACATTATGTAATCGCAACAAGAGTTGTTGTCTCATGGGTTGATAAATCAGTTTCTTTGATCCAGTGCTGCTCAAACCAGCACAGCATTATGGCTTAACTAAATTTTGAAATAGGGCAAGTGAAAAAAGCATCTTTCCTGTAAGTCTATCATAGTTAAATTTTATCCACATCACAACATTTGCAGCATTGTAACAAAACTCATCATGCAAAAAAGTTCGAAGTGTTTGTGTAATTTTGGGCAACACATCAAACCTGTGGAAGGCAATCTAAAAAAAAGTTTCACTGTGCTTGTTCCTCATCTGGTTCATAGTTTGCTCTCTGCATGTTCAGACTTGACTATGTTGTTATACCAATTTTGTTACTAAAAAACCTAATGTGTTAACATTTTATGTTGAGAGTAAAATTCAAAAACAAATTTTACAACAGAATACCATTTTGTAACAAGATACTTTAAAATTGATTTGCAAGATTTTATTTTGGGATGGGAAAGAGGGAGAGTACCTGTAATGGGTGATTGGTTAGTTAAGTTTTGCCAAGTCAGTAATCTTTGTGCATATCTGAACACCTAACACTTAACATTTTTCAGTTCTTTCTCAGATCGGGAATTCTATTAATCCAAAAATTGCAGGAGGTTCCTCATATCTTTAGCTTCTTAAAAAGTAAAAGTATTAATCTGTGAATCCTAAGGTTACCAGTTACTGCAAAGTTAAATATTTCAATGTACAGTGAGTTAATACTTAATGCAAAAATAATAATGAATATTTGTGTGAAAATAATAATGAATATTTGTGTGAAAATAATAATGAATATTTGTGTGAAAATAATAATGAATATTTGTGTGAAAATAATAATGAATATTTGTGTGAAAATAATAATGAATATTTGTGTGAAAATAATAATGAATATTTGTGCGAAAATAATAATGAATATTTGTGCGAAAATAATAATGAATATTTGTGCGAAAATAATAATGAATATTTGTGCGAAAATAATAATGAATATTTGTGCGAAAATAATAATGAATATTTGTGCGAAAATAATAATGAATATTTGTGCGAAAATAATAATGAATATTTGTGCGAAAATAATAATGAATATTTGTGCGAAAATAATAATGAATATTTGTGCGAAAATAATAATGAATATTTGTGCGAAAATAATAATGAATATTTGTGCGAAAATAATAATGAATATTTGTGCGAAAATAATAATGAATATTTGTGCGAAAATAATAATGAATATTTGTGCGAAAATAATAATGAATATTTGTTACAGGTAAATTAGAAAAGTTTGAGATGCCAGCCGTTATAAAGCTCTGCACGGAAGTTTGGTCACCTGATATGGGACTGGTGACAGCAGCTTTCAAACTGAAACGCAAGGATATTCAAGAACGATACCAGCACGAAATAAACAGAATGTATGCTTCATGATTGTTGGAGTAATCCAGAAAGGATTTGGAAATTAAAATGCAATGGACTGGAAATGAGCTGGAAGGCTCTTCAGATTGGCTGTGGTTCTAATCATCTAATTGGGGTGGAAGTTAAAGTACAAGAAAGTATAAGTTATTTGAATTTGTAGGAACATTTGACTGTGTGAGAATGACACATTATGTATATTTTTGTTACTGCTGTGTTTAGTGATTAGTGAGTGTATTTATTGCAATTCCTGTTTAGGGCAGTCATTTGTAATTTATATTTTTTGCAAACTTTCAAAACTGAGCAGCTAAGCAGAACTTTCGAAGTGATGTCAAAGTACTGGTTTACATAAATATATTATATAGGCTCAAGAGATCATCTTATTTCATAAATGCTATGCACAGTAATTTTAAGAATTCCATGCAGTGCATGGATGTTGTTTTTTCATGTGCTGTGAATAGGCACCAGTTGACTTATAAACTATGAACATGACATGAAATTATTTAGTATCACATTATACATCACGCAAAGCCTTTTTTGCACTGTTGTGAAATAATGCCCAAATAAGTTTAATTTTGTTAGTGTACTGATGTGAGGAATTGTTACGGATGAAGTGAAAAGAGGCATTTCTGCTTCACATCTTGATCTGAGATCAGTTTGTATTCAAATAATTGAATTCAGCTTTAATTATTACTGTAAACATTTCTGCTGCATTAAAGTACCATGTACAGCAGCAGTACCATCACAGGTCATATATACATTGTTCATGTGTAAAATTGTTAAATTGGATAAGGTGCTAAACATTTGTAAACATTCATATTTCCACATTGTAAGATTTCATCAGTCATCAGTGTACCTTGTACACACATTCCTACATAATACTGTATGTGGAAGAGTTGCACTGTGTACATAAATCATGTGGGGCTAAAAGTGGTCAAATGGAGCTGTAAAGATTTTCAGTATGTATAAATCATGTGTACAGATATTTGTATGTGCAATAAATCTAATTTTGCTGTTAAATTATATATTTCCTCAAATCATGGATAAGGTGAGAAACCTGTAGTGTATAATTTAATTGAAGCTTCCCAATATCTGAAGTTCTCAGAACTCCATCCAATGATATGTAATGGGATGTAAGGAATGGTGTGACTGTAAAATGAGGCTTTAACTGTAGAAGATTCTGATTAGAAACAGTGTAAGTAAATTGTGGTCTCTACATTAACTTGAAGCAGATGCTCCTACAGGTAAACTGAAAATGTTGTCATATAAAACTTATTAATACATGCAACTGTTGTGCATAACAGTCTTGCATGCTGAACAACCACAGTTGAAACTGTAATGACCATGGCTAGTTAAGACTTCACCCAAGAGCTGCATTCCTAATTAATATAGGGAACCACAGTTACTCTTCGAGATGCTTTAGGACAGTGAGAATTCAGCAGTTTTTTGAGACTTCAAAGTGAAACATTCAACCTTAGTTAAAAATGAATCCTCACTAAAAGGTGGGAGCTGACATATTTAATTAGCCTTCACAATTAAGATGAATAATTAATAAACTAAGAAAAGCAATTGTATGAAGACAGATCTGATGAGATCGCAGCTCTTGAGAGCCACCATTGTCTTCCAACAATGAATGAAGTTAACTGGAACTTTCAAACATTAAATTTGATGTTACCTTATCAGGGATTACATTCGAATTATAGAAAAGTGAAGTTAACACTACAGAAGTCAATTTGACGTATAAAAGATATTGATTGGTTGGCAAAGTTGAAGGAAGTAACACATCTATGGTAGACTGAAACTGCAAAGAAATGGGATAAGTGTCCAAAACTGAAGCAAGTCCTATAGCATTTTATTCCAGTCACAAGATTGATTTATACTGACCATAAAAATATTGTGCAGATTGATCTGAAACGAGGTGTTACCGTTCAAAATTTGCATTAATTTTACAGGAAAACAAACATGTAAAGATTTTGAAGTGAGAAAGGGTAAACTTGAAATTCTATATTTCACTAAGAGTGAAACGTTTGAAACTCGGTGAAGAAAAATGCAACAAAGTGAACACCATATACTGGCAAGTAATGAAGTGATACCTGCCATGGTTTTTTTCAATCACAAATAGTAATGTACCATATATTAAGTTGGAGTGATATAAAGTATGAAACAAAGCACCAATAATTTTATAGGCCAAAACTGGATAGCTGACATCCAGAAATACAGCAAGAAATTAAGTTTTCAGCACTTCTAATTTGAAGGAGATTATACTATGTACATAGTCATAATTCAGCATTTTTAAAGTCGGTAAATGCTAAATTTTTCAAAATTCATATCTTTGTAGTTTACAAATAGGTTGTTGCCACACACAACCAGTTGGAAACAGTTTAGTCCAAATCAGATATTTGCCGTTACATGGTGTTGAAAAGAACGTTTTTGCCAAAATCAGCATTTTCTCTTAATCAGTTACAGCAATTCAGTAAATGCAAAACTACTTTGGTTCAGAGATTCTCATGTAAATAGTTCAAACAAAACTGATGTGGCTAAATTATTAGAATACATGGTAATCACATGACCAAAAGGCAGGAACATCAAGAAAGAAACAAAGGGGAGAATGCTGTTTCAATGAAGTACAACCCAAGGAAAACAAGATGGCCAGAGTGCCTGTGCTTAAACATTTGAACATTAGGGATGTACAGATACTCCTAAATTTGGTTATTTCGTGTAATGGGGAAGTTAGCAGCCAAAAACTGAAGAGACTACAGCATTGCTTAAGATAGTTGATCACACTGTAATGAATGTCAAAACATATAGGTGTTGAAAGAGTCCCTAGAAAATTTCCTGGCAGATTAAAACTGTGTGCCAGACCAACACTTAAACTTGAGACCTTTGCCTTTCGCGGGCAAGTGCTCTACCAACTGAGCTACCCAAGCACGACTCACAACCCACCCTCACAGCTCTAATTTTGCCAGTATCTTGTCTCCTACCTTCCAAGCTTCACAGAAGCTCTTCTGTGAACCTTCCAGAACTAACACTCTTGGAAGAAAGGATATTGCGGAGACATGGCTTAGGCACAGCTTGGGGATGTTTCCAGAATGAGATTTCCACTCTGCAGCAGAGTGTGTGCTGATATGAAACTCCCAGGCAGATTAAAACTGTGTGCCCGCGAAAGGCAGGGGCCCAGAGTTTGTCTCGGTCTGGCACACAGTTTTAATCTGCCAGTAAGTTTCCTGTCGGTGCACACTCCGCTGCAGAGTGAAAGTCTCATTCTGGAAACAGCCCTAGGAAGTAAGACAGATTTGGCTACACAGTTTATGCTTCGATTCATTCTTGATCATAGACAAAGGAAAGAATTGCTCTTTACTTTTCTTGAAACAGGACCAAAAGGATGCAACCAAGTAGCCTCTGCTCTATTGGATTTTCCTGGAAAGTTTGTGTCAGTTGGAAAGTAGCCCAAATTCATTTTTCTGATGCCTCCACCAGTAAAATACATTAATGTGCATACTAATGACCTTCATGAAAAAAGAAATTTTAGTAAGCCGGAGCATTATTTCCCTTATTCCTGGTCGCAGCTCTATTTCTCCTAGGACAGGTTGTGACTTATGAAAAGCACCATATAGTGGAGATGTTGAGTCACAGATAGGCACAATAGATTGTCAGAAAGTAAGCTTTCAACCAAGGCCTTCATTACACGAGTGACCAGCCTCTGACTACGGAGGCCAGACTGAGGCTGGCCTAAGCAACCAGGGACTGTCTCCACTTCTGGTAACAACTATCCTTTTCATAATATTATCAGAGTACCAAGAATGGCCGTCTTTCACAGACGGAGTACTATAGTGCTGGAACAACATGGCCTTGCCAAGATATTAAAGACTGGGAAGCAACAGAACTATAGCCTAGTGCACTAAAAGTCCTGTGATCTAAGATGCCTAAAGAAAAAGAAAAAAACTGCTAAGTGATTGATGGCTAATGAGAAGTCTGAGTATTGCTAGAATCACACTTATAGAAGTCGTGTAGAGCAGCATGAGGCATGGAAACTGGGAATTGCAGCCAAGAACTGGGGAAAGCAGCCACAGTGCAAAAGAACAGGGTAAGCAAGGAAAAAGTATCAAACTTTGATGTACCAAGAGCAGAATAATAATGACTGTTGAAAGTGGCCAATAGATTTCCAGTTTAGTAATGTTGTAGCCTGTACTTTGTGTTGTATTTCAATGTTTGTTACTAATTTGCACTTCTGGTTACCAAACATTTATGGGAAAAGTATTGTGTTGTACATCATTTTTATGGAAAATGAACCTATGTTAATAAAACTTCTAATTCCCATCATTGCAGTTATCAACTTTTGAAAAGAGTTCTGAAACTTTGTCACTTTACTCAAATATAAGAAAGTGGAAAATTTTAGAGGAGTCACACACTTTGAATCATTCTTATGAAAGCAGTGTAAATTTTGTTCTCATTTATGTAATTACTATCGTATTTAAAAATGACTCGAAAAATATACATATTTGCACTTATGAATTTTTTAAAAATGCTCCTAAATTGCATAATTCAGATTCTAAATAAACAGGTGTCTGGTGTAATAACAGGTTGAAAATGTATACTAAAACTAAAGTTACTTATTTCACGTACAAGCCACAGAAAACTCAATGACAAACTTGGAAAAAGTAAGTCTGTTTCCAGCCCCAGACTGTCTGCATGGAACACAATCCTCGCCATTTAGTCATGTTTTGGCACCATCTTTCCGGGTTCACTCTGGTTCAATCCTCCCCTCTTTTTTTTTTTCTTCCCTCAACACTCTCCTCCACACTTTTCAGACATCTACGCCTTGGTTGTTTCCTTCACATCTCCATTTCATGGGAATTCTCATGTTTTCCATTCTTCTTGTGTGCCCATTTCATCCAAGCTTTGATGTTCCTATCCTGCTCTGCAAGGGTTCCTCATTCAATATTTCCTTTACCTTTTTATTCCTTGTCCTCTCTCCCCTTGTTATGCCTGTCCTGCTTCTAAGGAAATTAATTTCACATGCCTGTAATCTGCTTGTATCCCTTTTACTCATGTTTTGGATGCATATGTCAGTATAAGGATATAGTAACTTCTGTATAATACTGTTTTCTTTTTTTTTTTTTTTTTAACTGGACTCGCATTCGGGAGGACAATGGTTCAATCCCACATCTGGCCATCCTGATTTAGTTTCCCGTGATCTCCCTAAATCGCTCCAGGCAAATGCTGGGATGCTTCCTCTGAAAGGGCACGGCCGACTTCCTTCCCCGTCCTTCCCTAATCCGATCAGACCGATGACCTTGCTGTCTGGTCTCTTCCGCCAAACAACCCAACCCCTTTTTTTTTTTAGAGATATTGTTGTTCCAAACCAGGCTCCTAACACTTTGCAGGAATGCTTCTGCCTATCTGCCTCATTCACTGAGCTTTTTATTTTCCCCTCTCGCAGTTCCCAAGTACTTGACACTCTCCACCTTCTTCAGTTGTTTACCTTGTTCTGCTAGTTACTCTTTCTTTCTAGTTTTAATCTAGGTCTCACATTTGTTGATATTGAAGTTCATTCCATACTCTCTCACATTTTTTTTCCCAAGCATTCAGCTGTTTCTGAATCTTTTCCTCCATTTCCCCAGATCATGGAGTCACCTGTGGACACCACTGCTTCAGTCTCATTTCCAGTTTTTTCTGCGACCTAGTTATTATATTATACAAGGCCACAGTGAAGAGAAATGACAATGCACTGTCTTGTTTCACACCACTTGTTAACTTGAACCAATCTGTTCTTTCGTTTCCCAGTTTCACACAACTTAGACTCCTACAGTACATCTCCACCAATCTCCTTCTTGTCTCTCTTCCACACTCTTCTTTTCTATTGCTTCCCAGACCTGTCTTCTACAGATGCCATCAAAAGCCTTTCTATTTTGAGAAAGGTCATCACAAGGTCTTCAAAGTTCATAATGGTGCTCCTGGAGCTGCCTCACTGCAAATATGAGATCAACAGTTGACCTCCCAGGTCTGAAGCTATGCTGTTCCTCTCTGTTTGTTCTACCCTTGTTCTGGTTCTGCTCTCTAGGATCTATTCGTATACCTTGGCACAGTGTGGTATCACTGAAAAAAGAAGAAAAAAAAAAAAAAGAAAACCTCTTTGTTACGAAACACAAACTTGCCTCGGATGTGGATGGATACAATGGAATATGAAAACTGCAAAGGAAAAACGGTATATGATTTAGAAATTTTAATTTTCGATCTTGGAATGTTCAGAGCCTTTATAGGCCAGGAACCATCTCGGAAATTAACTGATATAAACTGGACCTGGTGGTGGTACAAGGGCCAAGATGGCTAGGAGAAGGAACTCGCAGAGGATGGATACACTCTATTCTACGGCGGATGTGTAGATAAACACAAATTCGGCACTGGTTTAAGAATTGTAGAAAGATGGAAAGAATACTTCTCAGAATTGTTGAATCACCCAGACCCAGATGAGATATTACCTGCAAACACTACGGAGGAAAGGAAAGATGAGGAATGGGAAGTTACTGAAGAAGACATGAAGATTGCAATCAAAGGACTCAGAAACAACAAAGCCCCAGGGTAGGACAGAATAACATCAGAATTAGTCAAGCAGGGAGGTGAGAGCTTACACTTTCAGGTATATAAACTGATACAGTTGGTATGGGAGAAGGAGACACTGCCAGAAGAATGGAAATTGGCTATAATATGCCCAATATACAAGAAGGGAAGCAAAATGGAATGCAGTAACTACAGAAGAATCAGCTTGTTGAATGTAACACATAAGGTGCTGTCCATCATTATCCTCAGAAAATTGCAACCATTCATAGAGAACAACATACAGGAGTACCAAGCTGGCTTTCGACCAAACTGATCGACAATAGATCATATTTTCACACTAAGACAATTGTTTGAAAAACACTGGGAATATGATAAAGATATTCTGCAACCTGTTCATCGGTTTTCAACGTGCATATGACAGCATCCACAGGAACAGCGTATACAATGCACTGCGTGACTTCAGAATCCTGAGAAGCTAGTGAGAATGGTGCAACCTTGTATGGAAGTGTCAAAGGCAGCAGTATGTGTCCAAGGAGCCACACCAGAAACATTCGAGATTGAGACAGGCATCAGACAAGGGGGTGCTCTCTCATGTGTTATGTTCAATGTCATCTTAGAGAAAGTAATAAGAGTGTAGGCAACAGGAGTTGGACGGTAACTTCAATTGTCTCGCGTATGCAGATGACGTAGTACTGCTAAGTGAATCAAAGCCCGAGTTGAAAGGAATGTACCAGGAAATGGACAATTATGCACAGAAGGTGAATTGAGACAAAACAGAGTTCATGCAATTAGGAAGGAGAAAAGAGCAGGAAGAATTTCTTGAGATAGATGGCAAGATGTTCAAGAGAGTACACCAGTTCAGATACTTGGAATCTTGGTTTACCATGGACAACAACATAAAAATGGATATCAAGGAAAGAATAGCAGTGGGAATGAAATGCTTGCATTCCCTCAGAGACACACTCGTATCTAAATTGATCTCTGTGAACACAAAGATGAAAATCTACAACACAGTGATATGCCCAGCAGTAATGTATGGTTCAGAAACATGGAGCATGACTAAGCAAGAAAAGGAAAAACTATCAATATTTGAAAGAATAGTAATCAGGAAGATTTGGGGACCATTTTTAGATAACAGAGAATGGAGGAGGACGAAAAATGAGGAAATCTACCTTCTGATGTGATAACCAAGTATCCTACAGAAGATAATGAGCAAATGAATACAATGGGTGGGCCATGTAGCCCGTATGTCAGATGGAAGACAGGCAAAGATGGCACTAGAGGGGAAACCAAACACCAAATGCCCCACTGGACGACCAAGGCAGCACTGGATGGATGACCTGGTGAAGGACCTAGCAGCCCTGGGAATTGAAGACAGCTGGAGGAACTGGGCACAAAATAGGAAGAATGGAGGCAGTTTGTGGAAGCAGCGCATGGTCTGCAGGGCCTGTGATCGCTGGATATCTATCTATCTAGAGATTACAGTAAGGAAGTATTTTCAGGAACATGTAAAAGTGCCCTTTTGGTGAAACTGATGTGGTGTAACCGTGGGTGTGTAAAGATACAGGTTGTTACAAAAAGAAAGAAGCAGCTATGCTATTTCCTGAGTACAGTGCTACTATGTGTCCAAACTGACAGGTTTATTGCCAGATGTCTGGATCCTCAGCAGTACAGTTCAGTATCTTTAGGTTATCACAACTGAAATTGTCTGATGGAGCTGTACACACTAGCATATCCCTGAAAGTGTCTCCATCTCTCTAACTACAGTAAAATAATAATAATAATAATAATAATAATAATAATAATAATAACCAACCCTGTGGAGGCCCGGGAAAAGAATAGGCTTCCGGTATGTTCTGCCAGTCGTAAAAGGCGACGAAAAGAACAAACCACTAATAGGGCTAACCCCCCTTTTAGTGTGATTACTTGGTTCAGGACAGAACTAAAGAAGCCTCGGACAAGCGCCGTCATGGTTGGGGACGACGCTTGAACCCTATGCCCGTCCACAATAGTAACGACACTGCTAGCCAACTGGAAAATGATTTAAATCCAAATAGAGGTGTTTTGCAGGATATGCTTCCTGCAACCACCCTAGAAGGAAAACAAAGACAGAGGATGAGATGGTCAGATGAAGTTAATCGACACCTCATGTTCTGTTATTACCAAGCAACAAACCTAGGTACCAACACAACTGGATACAGATCACAAGTATACACAACATTTATTACCAGATACCCGGAATTAAAATTTTTAACAGAACAACGACTAGCTGATCAGATCCGTGTAATAATAAAAAATAACAGGATACCCCAGTCAGAATTAGAAAACATCAAACAACAAGTACAACAAATACTGGAACAAAATAATGTGCAATTAGAAGAAGAAGAAGAAAATACAGTAATGGACTCAAACATCCCAGAGAAAACAAACAAAGAACAAAGCGCATCAATTAAACAATCAGAGGAAAACGAAATCTTAAGACAGCCACCAGAACAAGCACAAATAGAACACGGAGTGACACACATGTTAGATATAGAAGAAAAATTTCAGCTGACATATATAGAATACAAAGACACAAATACAGACATTAGACCATTCTTGCATAGACCACCAAGTAACCCACAAGTTGAAACAACAATAACAACTATCAACACAATCATACACAACAAAATAAATGAAAATACAACTATGGAAGAGTTACAACTATTGGTTTATGTAGGAGCACTCACTACACTAAATATACACACTAGGCAGAGATCAGAACCAACCAACACACACAAGAAACCCACAAAACCAGCATGGCAACACAGGCTACAGATCAGAATAGAAAAACTGAGAAAAGACATCGGACAGCTAACACAATTTATAAGAAATGAAATGTCAGAAAAAAAAAACGAAAAAGGTTAGGTAAAATCTCACAACAAGAAGCAATAGAGCAATTAGATGAAAAGAAGCAGAAATTTCAAGCATTGGCCAAACGACTTAGAAGATACAAAAAAAATGAAAATAGAAGGAAACAAAACCAAACATTCAACACAAACCAAAAGAGATTTTACCAAACAATGGATAACACACACATTAAAATAGACAATCCACCAAACGTAACAGAGATGGAACACTTCTGGAGCAACATATGGTCAAACCCGGTACAACCTAACAGGCATGCACGGTGGATACAAGCAGAAACAGACTCATACAAGATAATTTTGCAACATGAAGTCACCCGAGCAGTTAATTCTACGCACAATTGGAAAGCCCCTGGAAATGATAAATAGCAAATTTCTGGCTAAAGAAGTTCACCTCAGCACATTCACATCTAACTAAATTATTTAACAGTTACATTGCAGACCCATACACATTCCCTGATACACTTACACATGGAATAACCTATCTGAAACCTAAAGATCAAGCAGACACAGCAAACCCAGGTAAATATTGCCCCATAACATGCCTACCAACAATCTACAAAATATTAACCTCAGTCATTACACAGAAATTAATGACACATACAACACAGAACAAAATTATAAATGAAGAACAAAAAGGCTGCTGCAAAGGAGCACGAGGATGTAAAGAGCAACTGATAATAGATACAGAGGTGACATATCAAGCTAAAACTAAACAAAGGTTGCTACACTACGCATACATTGATTACCAAAAAGCTTTTGATAGTGTACCCCACTCATGGTTACTACAGATATTGGAAATATACAAAGTAGATCCTAAATTGATACAGTTCCTAAACATAGTAATGAAAAACTGGAAAATCACACTTAATATCCAAACAAATTCAGATAATATCACATCACAGCCAATACAAATTAAGCATGGACTGTACCAAGGAGACTCATTAAGTCCTTTCTGGTTCTGTCTTGCTCTGAACCCACTATCCAACATGCTAAATAATACAAATTATGGATATAATATTACTGGAACATATCCACACAAAATCACACATTTGCTATACATGGATGATCTAAAACTACTGGCAGCAACCAATCAACAACTCAACCAATTACTAAAGATAACAGAAGTATTCAGCAATGATATAAATATGGCTTTTGGAACAGACAAATGTAAGAAAAATAGCATAGTCAAGGGAAAACACACTAAACAAGATTACATATTGAATAACCACAGTGACTCCATAGAAGCGATGGAAGAAACAGATGCCTATAAATATCTAGGATACAGACAAAAAATAGGAACAGATAATACAAATATTAAAGAAGAACTAAAAGAAAAATATAGACAAAGACTAACAAAAATACTGAAAACAGAATTGACAGCAAGAAACAAGACAAAAGCTATAAATCAGGGGCGGGCAGGAATCCTGCACGTGTGCGGTGCACTTGCACGCGTGCAGTTAACAGGTGTTCTGCGTGCACACGGGGGCAAGCTGGCCACCCGCTTATCTCCCCTCTCCACCATACCTTCTGTCCGCTCCTTCCTGTGCAATGGATTTTGTTTCCTAGCTTGCTTTATTGAATGAAGGAATAAGATTAGTAGGAGTGCTTGAAAGATGTCGTGTTTTGAAAGAGTACCTATTACCTACGATGCGTTTTATTTAATTATCACAGGTGGTGTGGAACAAAATTTCTACATGCAGACAAACGCAAACAGTTACTTAAATTTTCATCTCTGATGTTTGCTCTTAATCGACACTTACTAATTCAGCAAATGGTTTTCCAGCTCTCGCTATATTAAGTGCAATCTTATAACTGTGCGTATGGCTGGGCTATTAGTGTTGTCGTCCTGAAAAACTGAAAACAGTGCTCCATAAAATGTTAATCAGTTAGATGAGAGACATGGGGAAAGAAAGTCGCAGATCTCTCGTGACAACAGCAACTACGACAGATTCATCTGGTATCGTCAGATCGCTCTTCTTAAGCTCAGTCAATTTCCCCATCCGCTCAGAATCCGACAATAAATTGTACTCGTCCTTCTGAAAATTGTTATAATGGCCTTCAATACCAAACTTCCGCTGACCAGCGAGAATACTGCCACATATTAAACATTTCGAATTTTCACGTTTTTGCACAAAGAAAAAATGATTCTCCCATTACTTTTTAAAAGATAGCAAATCTCCACTTATCCGTTTCCTTGTTTCACTCTGCATTTTCCGGTTCTTGAAATACAACGTTCACTACGTAGTGGTGGCTTCGCATCAACGTCCGCAGCTTAGCCTGGCACTACACTGCCGCAACCTGCCGGCTGTCGCCACAGCCCCGGTCGACGCCTGCACGCGAGCAGCACACGTGCAGCGCTGTGCGCTCATGAGCCGCGTGCAACGTTTGCCCGCCCCTGCTATAAATACTTATGCTATACCAATATTGACCTACTCATTTGGAGTAGTGAAATGGAATAACACAGACCTAGAAGCACTCAATACACTTACACGTTCACAATGCCACAAATATAGAATACATCACATACATTCAGCAACAGAAAGATTCACATTAAGCAGAAAGGAAGGAGGAAGGGGATTCATCAACATAAAAAACCTACATTATGGACAGGTAGACAATTTAAGAAAATTCTTTCTAGAACAAGCAGAAACTAGCAAAATACACAAATCAATCACTCATATAAATACATCGGCTACACCACTGCAGTTTCATAACCACTTCTACAACCCTCTAGATCACATAACATCAACAGATACGAAGAAAGTAAATTGGAAAAAGAAAACACTACATGGCAAGCACCTGTATCATCTAACACAGCCACACATCAATCAAGATGCATCCAACACATGGCCAAGAAAAGGCAATATATACAGTGAGACGGAAGGATTCATGATTGCAATACAGGATCAAACAATAAACACCCGATATTACAGCAAGCATATTATTAAAGATCCCAATACCACAACAGATAAATGCAGACTTTGCAAACAACAAATAGAAACAGTAGATCACATCACAAGCAGATGTACAATAGTAGCAAATACAGAATACCCCAGAAGACGTGACAATGTAGCAAAAATAATACATCAACAGCTTGCCTTACAACATAAACTTATAAAACAACATGTTCGCACATACAAGTATGCACCACAAAACGTACTGGAGAATGATGAATACAAATTATACTGGAACAGAACCATTATAACAGATAAAACAACGCCACATAACAAACCTGACATCATACTCACCAATAAAAAGAAGAAATTAACACAACTAATCGAAATATCCATACCCAATACAACAAATCTACAAAAGAAAACAGGAGAAAAAAATTGAAAAATACATCCATCTGGCTGAGGAAGTCAAGGACATGTGGCATCAGGATAAAGTTGACATTATACCAATTATACTATCAACTACGGGAGTCATACCACACAATATCCACCAGTACATTAATGCAATACAGCTACATCCAAACTTATATATACAACTACAGAAATCCGTAATTATTGATACATGTTCAATCACCCGAAAGTTCCTAAATGCAATACAACATATACCGTACAGTTAAAAGGAAGTCACGCTTGATCAAGGTCCGCGTCACTTTCCATTTTTGACCAGACATAACGTCTGAGAAAAGAAAGAAATAATAATAATTATTAGGAAACTAGAGGGTTCATGGGTGAAGTGAGCTTTAAAAGGGAAGTCTTAAGCTGAAAGTGATTTTTGCCCACATAGAACTTGCTTCAGTAAGTAACATACAAATGCATATACATAAATGGATTCCAGTAATTACAAAATGAATTAGAGATGTTATTGAAAATTCATACAAGTACAAACTATTTTTAGCATAGAAATTACAGGATTCATATTAGCTTCTTACTTCTGTAAAGAAAATATGGAGGGAGGAGTTGCCACATTTGTCAGAAACCGTTTTAATGTCATGAATATTGATATTAATAAATTTTGCTCATGACACCACTTAGAAGCTTGTACAACAAAGTAGTATTTCATAAGTCATTTATAATGTAAGTACGTGTATATACAGAGCACCTTCAGGAAATTTTAACCTCTTTATAAAAGATCTGGAAGCTCTGATGTCCCATTTACAGTAAGAAACAAGGAAATAATGGTTGCTGGTAATTTTAATGAAAAGCTCTGACAGTGAACAATTATTGGAACCAGCAACACTGTTGTTCAATTTGATTCCTACTGTGAACTTTGCAACTAGGATATGTAAATGCTCTGCGACTGCTACTAATCTCTCAATAGACAAATCTAGAGGAAGAAATCATATTACAAAACCAACAGTAAGTGGGCTACCTGATCATGATATGCAGCATCTTGTGTTAAATGTTGAAACTTGTCAGGATATAAAAATCTGTTAAATGTGAGTACAGGAGGCTAATAAATCAGTAAAAAATTGAATTTTATGAGACTGCTCAAAGACATTAACTAGATAGATGTTTACAATATTTCTGACTCAAATGGAAAGTGCAAAGTATTCATTAATAAAGTTACTTCCTCTTTGAGAATTGTTTTCACCCTAAAAGTAACTCAAATCAAGCAGATGTCTAACAATAGACCATGGCTTACACAGGGAATAAAGATATCACATGAGACAAAAAGGAGGCTATCTACTATCCTAGGGACAGTTCTGATGTCAGTATTGTAATGCATTACCAAGAATACTGCAAAATATTGAAGCAAGTAATCCAGAAATCTAAGCAGCTTTATTTTGAGAAACAGATAATTATTTCAGGAAACAAAAACTATAAGCAATATAGTGAAGATAGAGACAGGTGGGTCCGAAAAGGAACAACTCTAAAAATGAATGACATTGGTAACAAGTCAGTTTAGATTGATTGATTTTTTTTCTTTATTAATCCATGTAACAATTTACATTGTGTGGATTTCGTCAGCAAACTCATATACAATAATATATACCTACAATTTATACACATAATATTTACATACATTTTTAAAGCATCTTACATTAGTTTTATACCCTTATGTAATTTTCTTATAGTACTGTACTATTCTGGATTTCATATTATAATTATTTCCTCATGTATTACAATGCAGGCTACTTTAATTACACTACATGTTATAATTCAGATAGACCATTACTGCGTAATAACTTTTATTTAATAAAAATTTTTTCAGTTTTGTTTCGAACTGTCCAATTGTGTCAATATCTGTTATATTTTGGGGTAATTTATTATATAATTTAACGGCATTGTACAACAAGCTCTGTTGAGTTTAAACCTCTTTCTTTCTGTTACTGACAGCTCAAGGTTCAGTAAACAGCACAATGGAATATCTGAAACCAGTCTTTACAAATAATTTCAGTAAAATAAAAATGGCACATCTCCCAAAGAAGTAGCAAAGTGTTGGTTATGGTAATATATCAATAAAGTTAAACAAAGAGTGCTCATGTGAACTGAGTTCTGTCTTAAGTTACATGTGTAATCAATCTCTTATCAGTGGAACATGTCCACATTCGCTAAAATATGCTGAAGTTAGGCCTCTTTACAAGAAGAGGGATAAAGAGATAGCATCAAACTATTGACTAGTTTTGCTTCTGTTGGCTGTTTCAAAAGTATTTGAAAAGGTTGTATTCAAGCACCTTCTTAACACTTTCGCCGCGGCATCGGTGCAGGCGCGCTACTCTCCAGAGCTGCCCGGCAACGTGCGAGTGCGGGCCGGTAACACACTGAAACGGCAGGTACCGCTCGGAGCCGACGCTCCTAAGCACACCTGAGCTACAGGCCGACGTCAAGACCTTGTAAGATCTATAGGATCATGTTCTATACTGACTTAATGATGACAACTTAGATGTATTACTTCAAATACGTTTCGACTGTAATGTGTGATGTTTGTAGGTCTGTCTGCTGTCTGACACCTATAGGCAGGGGCGGCAAACGTTGCACGCGGCCCATGAGCGCACAGCGCTGCACGTGTGCTGCTCGCATGCAGGCGTCGACCGGGGCTGTGGCGACAGCCGGCAGGTTGAGGCAGCGTAGTGCCAGGCTAAGCTGCGGACATTGATGCGAAGCGAGCACTATGTAGTGAACGTTGTATTTCAAGAAACGGAGAAGTGGAGATTTGCTATCTTTTAAAAAGAAATGGGAGAATCATTTTTTTCTTTGTGCAAAAACGTGAAAATTCGAAATGTTTAATATGTGGCAGTATTCTCGCTGGTCAACGGAAGTTTAGTATTGAAGGCCATTATAATAAATTTCACAAGGACGAGTACAATTTATTGTCGGATTCTGAGCGGATGGGGAATTGACTGAGCTTAAGAAGAGCGATCTGACGATACCAGATGAATCTGTCGTAGTTGGCCGGCCGGAGTGGCCGAGCGGTTCTAGGCACTAAAGTCTGGAACCGCGCGACCGCTATGGTCGGCAGATTCGAATCCTGCCTCGGGCATGGATGTGTGTGATGGCCTTAGGTTAGTTAGGTTTAAGTAGTTCTAAGTTCTAGGGGACTGATGACCACAGCAGTTAAGTCCCATAGTGCTCAGAGCCATTTGAATTTGTCGTAGTTGCTGTTGTCACGAGAGATCTGCGACTTTCTCTCGTCATGTCTCTCATCTAACTGATTTAACATTTTATGGAGCACTGTTTTCAAGTTTTCAGGACGACAACAATAATAGCCCAGCGGTATGTGCAAGTTATAAGACTGCGCTTAATATAGCGAGAGCTGGAAAACCATTTGCTGAATTAATAAGTCTCGGTTAAGAGCAAACATCAGTGATGAAAATTTACGTAACTGTTTGTTTGTGTTTGTCTGTATGTAGAAATTTTGTTCCAGATATTAAACGTATTGTAAACTCCACCTGTGATAATTAAATAAAACGTATCGTAGGTAATAGTTACTCTTTCAAACCATGATTTCTTTCGAGCACTCCTACTAACCTTATTCATTCACTCAATAAAGCAAGCTAGGAAACAAAACGCATTAAAGAGGAAGGAGCGAAGGTATGGTGGGGATGGGAGATAAGCGGGTGGCCAGCTTGCCCCTGTGTGCACGCAGAGCACCTGTTAACTGCACGCGTGGAAGTGCACCGCACATGTGCAGGATTCTTGCCCGCCCCTGCCTATAGGGGTCACAGGCGTCATTCAAACGTTCGTGATTTGTTGATAATGTAACAAAAAATACAATTCAAACAAGCAACAAATCCACTGCATTCAGGAAAAATTTGGATTCCAAAACGCAAATTCTTAAGACGGAAAAAAAGGAAACTGGATTCATTTGAAATTATATTTACTTAAAACGCGCATTTTTAAGATTGACTCTGACAGAGGTCGTCAGTTTAGTAGCTGCCCCTGTTTGCTCCTGGTATGAGAGAATTAGCCGTCTACATTTATCATAGACGCCCAGGGGACGCCCGGATGTGTAGAAATTAGTAAGCGAAACACACCGTACGTGGAGGCTTCTCTCGTGTTCCCCATCACTTCAATTGCGGTGCTATTAAAACAAAATTTAGCACAACATATTCTTTCGCAAAAAACTGGGAAATTATACAGCTGTTCAAGCGGTATCCAGGTTTGTCTGGCCACGGTGTACATTCGTATGGTGTATCAAGGCGCTTGCCTTGGTACGCGCCCTTCTTACACCGCTTCCTCATAACTTGCTCCTTCCCTGCAATAGCTTCCCGCTTTTGCACAACGCGTGTTTGTTTGTGATGTTTCTTGCACACATTTCGTGGAACGTCCGTTTGTTGAAGGAAGCCCTTCATAGTGTTCATTCTGTAATCGTACAACGTCATTTTATTTCCTGAGTATTTGTTGTACAAATATGCAGAACTGAAAACTAGCATGTCACTGACATGACAGAATAGTTTTTTCGGCCAGCGGATAGTCTTTCGTCCACATAAATAATACGATAACATCTGATCTTGTTTATCAGTCCCAGGCATAAACGCATTGTACCTAATAATAGCCAATGGTTTCGTGACTATTTGCTGGCGGGCATTCGTCACTTGCTCCATAACATTTAGATGTTCTGTGGAAATGTAGGAAACCTCTCGTCGATCCTTCCATTTTCCAATCATAACTCCATTAGAATACCGCACAATTGTCTGTCCTCTCCTAGTTTTGCCGGTACAACGTCTTCAGGGCGTATTTCCTATTTAATTTCAGAGTACTGTGGAAAGTGTTTTTAGGTTCAACAGAGTTGTAGCTAAATGAAAACTGTTATAATAATTGTCCAAGTAAATGTGATGACCAACATGCAGCTTTTCTGCCATCAAATGCAAACCGACTTTTTCAGCGTGTCCTTTTCCCCCCATATTCCACTGCTTCCCGTGTACAAGCGCACTTATTTATGAAACCGTCTGGGTTGTTGAGCATGTACATCTTAATGCCATATTTATTACGTTTGCTTTTTATGTATTGTCTAAATGACAATCTTCCCCTCCAAAGAATCATTGATAAATCTCTTCCCGGGTAATACACTTGAGACATTCTCGTGTTAAAATAATCCAATATAGGTCGTATCTTATATAAACGATCGTCTGGTTTCGAGTTTCCTGGAAGTGGATTTTTGCAAAATGCAGAGAGCGCAATATGATCAAATACCGGCCTCTGCTTATACTCATCGCTATTCCTCTATTCTCAAACAGCGGTTCTTTCTTCCAGTAGTCTTGTAATCGCGGATATTTAACGTTACCCATATGTAACGAAACAACCGGGAAAACTAGTAATTCGCCTATACTTAGAGGTTTCCATTTACAGATCCTAGCTCCCTCTTTTGTATTTTCGCTCAGCAATATGTTGACTGCGTTATTGTTCGTTTCGTCAACTACAAGTTGCAACAATTCGTCTGTTACCAATAATCTGAAGAAATCCACAGGAGAATTGCCAGCAGGATGAATCTGCAAAACTTCTTCAAATGGTTCAAATGGCTCTGAGCACTATGGGACTTAACATCTGTGGTCATCAGTCCCCTAGAACTACTTAAACCTAACTAACCTAAGGACATCACACACACCCATGCCCGAAGCAGGATTCGAACGTGCTATCGTAGCAGTCGCGCGGTTCCGGACTGAGCGCCTAGAACCGCTCGGCCACAATACCCGGCCAAAACTTCTTCCTTCGTAAATGGGTGATGCTGCATGTTATGTAGTTCTTTATGCCAAGGACTCACCTGGATAATCTCCGTGTGACAGGTCGGGCTCTTTTTCGTCGTCCATTTCCACACAGTCGTTGTGATCCGTATCGTCAGATTTGAAACTGTCACGAAACAGATTCGAAAGCTGTGCTTCCATGCTATCATCACTCTGCAATTCTTCTACAGCCTCTAAATGACAATCTCTGCGGTATGCCTCGTCCTCACTTTTTTTTTTTTATTTTTTTTTTTATTCACCAGACAGAAAACCACTGTCATCTAGTATAGTAAGTAACTGTTCCTATGTCAATTTAACACTTTAGCTGCTCCTTTTCACATTGGAACGTCCAGGTGTCGTTTCATTAGCTGCCATTACGATCAATATACGTTCAATAACTGACCACACAAAACAAAAGTTTACACGCTTTAATGCAAGCTTAGACGCTGCAACTAGACTAGTAATCCGACAGTTAGCGCAGACGCTTATAAGCTTCAGCCGCACTGGCTCATTGCTTGTTGTGACGCTTACAAGCGTCAGCTGCAGCGAAAGTGTTCAGCATCTGACAGCAAATAATGTATTATCCAAGCCACAGTTTGGGTTCCGGTATAGAGAAGGCTATTTCCAGTGAGAATGTGGTCAATTCATTAGATAACAAATTAGAGGTTACTTGCATTTTCTGTGAAATATCAAAAGCCCTTGACAGTATGAATCCTAGTGTTCTCTTAAGTAAATCAGAATTTTATGGTGTCATTGGAAATGCTGCAAAATGGTTCAAGTCTTAACTACCAGTAAACAGAGGGTGTCATTGTGGAATACCTCTGGAGTAAACAGTCAGTCATCCTCTGACTGTTCCTCAAGGTTCTGTATTGGGTGCAATGCTTTTTCTCATGTACATTACTGACCTCTCGTCTATTACAGTGTCAGATGTTAAGCTTTTTTTTGTTTGTTTGCAGACAATATAAACATTGCAATAAACAGCAAGTCAAGTACAAATTTTGAAATGGCTGCTAATCAAATTTTCACTGACATTAATAAACGGTTTAAAGCTAATTCTCCATTGTTAAACTTTGAAAAGACCCACTATATTCCAGTTCAGAGCCTGTAAGAGTGTTCCTTCCAGCATGTGTATAACATATGAAGACATGCACATTGAAGAGGATGACAGTGTTAAATTTCTGGGATTACAGCTCAATAATAAGTTCAGCTTGGAAGGGTATACCACAGAATTGCTGAAGTGTCTAAACAAGTCTGCATTTGCAGTGTGAATGATGTCAGATGTAATAGATATAAATATAAAAAGAACTTGCATACTTACATTCTGTTATGTCATATGGGATCATATTCTGGGATAATTCATAAAAAACCATGTAAAGGTTTTTAGAGTGCAAAAGCATGTCAAATTGAGCAACAGTTTTTTGAGCACAAAAGCATATAATGGAACTCATAAATTCAAGAACATTATGTAGAAACCTGTTCAAGGAACTGTGTATTCTAACCACTACTTCTCAGTATATTCATTCCTTACTGAAATTTATTGCAAGTAATATCTCGCTATTTCAAACCAATAGCTCAATACATAGTATCAATACTAGGAATAAGAACAATCTACATAAAGACCTAAAAATCACTTACCTTAATCCAAAATGGGGTCTAAAATTCAGGAACACACATTTTCAATAAACTGCCAGCAACCATTAAAAACTTGGTTTCAAATAAAGATAAGTTTAAACAGATAGGCAACTCCCTCTACTCCAATGATGAATATCTTAACAGGAATTGTTTGACGAGCTTAAAAAAAATTTTTTGTTAGATTTCAGTTTCAATAGCACTTGGACACATCAGTCAAGATTAGGTACTTTGTGTATGATAAATTTATTAAAAGAGCATTAGTGTTTCATTCTGACAGTGTATTAAGTCTGTAAATACTAGCAGTTCTAGTTTACTGTTATGTAATCACATATTTTAAAAATCTCCTGACAAATGATAAGGGAAATGAGCATTATATTCAAATGTTTTATGTTATACTTTCCTGACTTGTTCCAACTCAAGAGTGGCATCTCATTTCTGGGTCTATGGAACAAAAACTATATATAAAAACTGCATAAAGTGTAAAAGCCTTAGAACTGTAACAAGAGAGGTACTGAATGAAGTTGATAATTATTAACAACAAAGCAAATACAATGTACATCTCACTTTACAAAGTGGACTCAAACAGCATGGAACTGACCATAAACACGTACACACACTATACTTTCCTCTCAACATTGTCGATACTACAGCTATAAATATACCACAGTCCAACTTGACTCCTTGTATTTATGTTGTTGTTGTTGTTATGGTCTTCAGTCCTGAGACTGGTTTGATGCAGCTCTCCATGCTACTCTATCCTGTGCAAGCCTCTTCATCTCCCAGTACCTACCGCAACCTACATCCTTCTGAACCTGCTTAATGTATTCATCTCTTGGTCTCCCTCTATGATTTTTACCCTCCACGCTGCTCTCCAATGCTAAATTTGTGACCCCTTGATGCCTCAGAACATGTCCTACCAACCGGTTCTTCTTGTCAAGTTGTACCACAAACTCCTCTTCTCCCCAATCCTATTCAATACTTCCTCATCAGTTATTTTGCTCCCCAAATAGCAAAACTCCTTTGCTAGTTAAAATGTCTCATTTCCTAAACTAATTCCCTCAGCATCACCCGACTTAATTTGACTACATTCCATTATCCTTGTTTTACTTTTGTTGATGTTCATCTTATATCCTCCTTTCAAGACACTATCCATCCGTTCAACAGCTTTTCCAAGTCCTTTGCCGTCTCTGACAGAATTACAATGTCATCGGTGAACCTCCAAGTTTTTATTTCTTCTCCATAGATTTTAATACCTACTCCGAATTTTTCTTTTGTTTCCTTCACTGCTTGCTCAATATACAGATTGAATAACATCGTGGATAGGCTACAGCCCTGTCTCACTCCCTTCCCAACCACTGCTTCCCTTTCATGCCCCTCGACTCTTATAACTGCAATCTGGTTTCTGTACAAATTGTAAATAGCCTTTCGCTCCCTGTATTTTACCCCTGCCACCTTCAGAATTTGAAAGAGAGTATTCCAGTCAACATTATCAAAAGATTTCTCTATGTCTACAAATGATAGAAACGTAGGTTTACCCTTCCTTAATCTAGCTTCTAAGATGAGTCGTAGGGTCAGTATTGCCGCACGTGTTCCAACACTTCTACGGAATCCAAACTGATTTTCCCCGAGGTCGGCTTCTACTAGTTTTTCCATTCTTCTGTAAAGAATTCACGTTAGTATTTTGCAACTGTGACTTATTAAACTGATAGATCGGTAATTTTCACATCTGTCAACACCTGCTTTCTTTGGGATTGGAATTGTTATATTCTTCTTGAAGTCTGAGGGTATTTCGCCTGTTTCATACATCTTGCTCACCAGATGGTAGAGTTTCGTCAGGACTGGCTCTCCCAAGGCCGTCAGTAGTTCCAATGGAATGTTGTCAACTCTGGGGGCCTTGTTTCGACTCAGGTCTTTCAGTGCTCTGTCAAACTCTTCACGCAGTATCGTATCTCCCAATTCATCTTCATCTACATCCTCTTCCATTTACATAATATTGTCCTCAAGTACATCGCCCTTGTATAGACCTTCTATATACTCCTTCCACCTTTCTGCTTTCCCTTCTTTGCTTAGAACTGGGTTTCCATCTGAGCTCTTGATATTCATGCAAATGGTTCTCTTTTCTCCAAAGGTCTCTTTAATTTTCCTATAGGCAGTATCTATCTTACCCCTCATGAGATAAGCCTCTACATCCTTACATTTGTCCTCTAGCCATCCCTGCTTAGTTAGCCATTTTGCACTTCCTGTAGATCTCATTTTTGAGACGTTTGTATTCCTTTTTGCCTGCTTCATTTACTGCATTTTTATATTTTCTCCTTTCATCAATTAAATTCAATATTTCTTCTGTTACCCAAGGAATTCTACTAGCCCTCGTCTTTTTACCTACTTAATCCTCTGCTGCCTTCACTACTTCATCCCTCAAAGCTACCCATTCTTCTTCTACTGTATTTCTTTCCCCCATTCCTGTCAATTGTTCCCTTATGCTCTCCCTGAAACTCTGTACAACCTCTGGTTCTTTCAGTTCATCCAGGTCCCATCTCCTTAAATTCCCACCTTTTTGCAGTTTCTTCAGTTTTAATCTACAGTTCATAACCAATAGATTGTGGTCAGAGTCCACATATGCACCTGGAAATGTCTTACAATTTAAAATCTGGTTCCTAAATCTCTGTCTTACCATTAGATAATCTATCTGAAACCTGTCAGTGTCCACAGGCTTCTTCCATGTATACAGCCTTCTTTCATGATTCTTGAACCAAGTGTTAGCTATGATTAAGTTGTGCTCTGTGCAAAATTCTACCAGGCGGCTCCCTCTTTCATTTCTTAGCCCCAATCCATATTCACCTACTAAGTTTCCTTCTCTCTCTTTTCCTACTACCAAATTCCAGTCACCCATGACTATTAAATTTTCGTCACCCTTCACTATCTGAATAATTTCTTTTATTTCATCATACATTTCTTCAATTTCTTCGTCATCTGCAGAGCTAGTTGGCATCCTTGTATTTATATTGCAATCAAATTACATTCAACATTTCTTGAAATTTCATACATTTATCTTTGCTCAAAGGTTTGGCAAAATGTCTGCTACAGTGTCTGATTCACAAAATGATAGTGTACTTGAATATACTTTGCATCAGCAGTATTCAAAATATCCACAATTAACTTAATCTTGGTGACAACTTCTGACAACGCTACTTTCTCAGCAAAAGTAGATTTTGTAACACTTCTACACAATCACCTGCCCAATCTGCATCTACAAAACAATCAAAGAGATCAGTATTTTCAGTCTTTCCATATGTAAACTTCATTTCTTTTCTTTGATGCAAATATTTTGGTACACTCACATCATACTTACAGTGGGTATCACTGTAACAATTTTGAAATCTACTCACATAGTTCACACTGTAACTTGTATCTGGTCATATTCCTGAGCTAATGTGCAGGAAAGGACCAATCACTTTCCTGTACTTAATGTCATGACTCACATCTTGTGCTGGTTCTGGTTTCAAATTAACTTCAATTGGTGTGCTGTACAACTTTGAATGTTCAATACGATTTTTCGCAGCTTATCAGCAGTTACTCGTTTCTGAGGAAATGAGGGTCAAAGTTTGTGACATACTTCAGATGTCTTTTAGTGCACGACAAGTTCAACCAAAGTGGTGGCATAGCGGAGAGCATAGCCAACTTCACACTTTTGCCCTGGGTTTGAAACTTGGTTATTATTTCCCTCCCCCCTCACCCAATTCATGTTGAAATAATGTTGTCCTTATTCATCAACTAATTGTCATTATGCTGAATGAATTTAAAGAGAGAGAATTATTTGAAACTGCCTTGTCAATGATATTGGTAGTGTTGCCTACGTGTTCTAATGTTTTTTTTGGCTAAAAGAATGTGTGGAGTTGGATTGCAACCTTCCCACTTCTCTTATACGAGTCGACATACTTGGTGTATACAGCCAGTCTTCTTCTCTAGATAGGCAGCTTCTGGAATCTTTATAAACTTCTCTGAAGAATGATGCTTAAAGACTCTCTCACCACTTGTGAAATAATTTGGTACTCGAAGAATACTTTTTAATGACTATTGGTATATTTGAGCTTCAGAAGAACAAAATTCACACTTTGCACATTTTACTTCTCATAAGTAACTCATATCGTCTCACATTAGAAACAGATTTAAGTCCATTTAGAAAAGAGGCTTAACAACCACGTTTCTACTACAAACATATCGTAAAATATGTCTTGCCTCCAGCAAGTCCAAGATAAGAATTTTTTCACAATTCCAAATCTCAAATGTTCGTGTTATTTATAACAATTGTCACTGATACGATTAACACAGAATAAACTAGAAGTTCCATAGTTCTTCCTTGCTCTTTCACTACGACTTCCATGGATCGATAGACAAGTACTTGTTGGTGCTGTTTGACTGCTGTGTCTACAGTCTTCTCACGACAAACTTCAAACCTGCACACACAAACATGCGATGCGCAGTAGGAAGGATTCTATCATCCCACTCTCACATCTAAAATATCGTGTGTTCGAGATGGTAGAAGGCCGAGTGGTTCTAGAATATATGGCGAAATTCTCAAAACACTACATAATATCACCCCCCCTCCCCCCGATTGAACAAGTGATATTTTACACATAATCATTATGTACATAATATCACACCGGGTAACATTTTACATTTCATAACCATATACTTTACTTCTACATGTTTATATACATTTTTTTAAACTACAATTCTTTAATCTCTTAAACTGGCTTCTGCTTACAGTCTTCCTACTGTTTTCTTACTCTACTTTGTTTAGACATGAGGATTTGTTAATGATTTAGTAAGCTTGACTAGTACTTAGGAATTGTGAGACTTTTTCTTTATTTCCAATTGTAAATTTCAGATGTTAATGACACTTGAGTATTCTATTTTCTGTTCTCATTCTTTGTATTAGTTTGTAGCTTGTAGCTTGGAGGAACTCTGGATGAAATGAAAGTGTTCTTTTGACACTCATTTATTTCTATGAAACATAATAATGCTAGTTTTGTATAGAATTCATATTTTCCAGAATAATTCCTATAAAATGTGTGACTTCTGTTTCGATACTGTCCCTTTTCCCTAGGATCAGTACCTATACCTCTTGGGTTGACCTTATGAGAGCACTTCCTCTTTCCAATCTGGTAGGTATGCCTCTTTATAAAACATTCTCATTTTTAGGCCACAGGTCATCCTGTCTCCACGTAGGTACAACTGCCCTTTATACTCAGTAAATGCTGGATACACCCCCCATTATCCTGTCTGAGTAGGCCTCACAGTTCACTACCCTAGTATACTATAATTAAGTATTTTCTGTTAAAGCTACAAATCTACTTTACACTTCGTATTCACATCTTAATATATCATTTAATCCCTGGAGTCCTCCTCTACTTATCAACTTCTATACTCTTGGTAGATACTATGTCTGCCTATAATTCAAGTCCTATTATCCTACTATTCATCAATTTTCAGAATATTTATTATACTGACTTTTCTTAAATAAGCATAATGATTAACTCTTTATATAAATAGACAATGTAAAACCATCATATTGTTTATATACCTACATGTGTATGTTTCGTTATGTACACATATTCTTTCCCCTATAATACCTGGCAGTTCTCACATCACGGCAGGTTTCTAGTCTGTAATTTTAATGTTTGTGTATAAATGTAATTTTGTGTGTTCGCGTAGTCTGATTCTTCGGCCTTCTTATCTGAAGATAAGAAGTACGTTATTGGAAACCACAGAAGCCAGGAAGGACTTCTGCAACAGAAGTATATGAAGATAGGTCCTCAAACGAGAAGTAAGAAAGGAAATAAATAGAAATGGTTGCTAACATTGAAGAAGAGAAAGAAGATAGCCCCAAAGACAGGAAACCTTTCCCAACCCTATTCCCCAGGATCCCTACGTCGCAGGTACTTGAGTGAGATGCCGGAGGAGGTTTGGTGCAAAATAGTCTCCTACAGAACGGACATTACCACCTTCACCCTTGAGGTTCCCGAAGGAAATCTTAGCAACCCTATGGAAATGGCAAATGGTGAAGAATCAGGCACACTTGTTTGCGAGGGGTATCTGAAAGGTGTGATGTGTGTTTTGCTTTACCATGATTTATGTGTTCTTGTAAACCATGTTTTTATCCACAATACCCACCCGTTTCCAAAACTGATACAAACCCTCCCATTTACATCACATCTCATAAAATGTATAAAATATTCTATACAAAATAGAAAATCTATACACTACAGTATAACAGTTGTTCAAATATTCACCTGATATTATATTTTCCAGAAATATAATATCCCATTCAGTTTATGTTGTCTAGATATCACTCTGTTTAAACAGTACCATCATATTACACTTTCCACTAATGTAATATTCTATTCATTTTATTTCATGTCTAGAGATCAGTTTCTTCCTTATTCTGTGATTTTCCTAAGTTGTAGTCACATCCAGTTTTCTAGGCAATAAGATTATAGGATAGTTTAAAATTTTATAAATAGGTGACAGAATAGTTTAATATTTGAAGGGAATTTGGTGTGGGAAAACTATTTCGGAAGAAACACCGAAAAGAACTCGGGATCCGACAGTCATCACTCCGCCTGTTAACTCAGAACATTAACGTCCCTGGGTGATATACGACTTCGCCCAGGTCTAATGGATCTGATATTAACTTTTCTTGGGCACTGGCAGACCAGTAATTCTCTTTAAACTTCTTTTGAAAGTATCCCCACTGCAAATCAGTCACCAATTCCCTAGTTAACACAACATTAGGTAAAGATACTCTTTTTTTTCTACTTCTTCCTGGATAAGTTTGACTTCTCTCTAGAGTTCGTCTATGCTCTTCCTGGTATCAGTAAATTCGGGATAAGCCATAGGCGATGCATTCCCAGATGTTATTCTCTCAGTGACTTTCCGATCTATAATTTCTTCTACCTGTTCTTCCAGACTACTTACATTTATGATATCAGAGTTTGCTATTTTCTCTTTAAAGCTTCTTTCTACATTATCCACTCGTGTACTTACACCTGTAATTTGTGATTGAATGAGAGGCATTAATTTGCTATGCTTATCAAAGTTCTCTTTCAAAGCATGCCATCCCTGCTTTACCGCATTAAACTTAGCATTACATACATTCTCCAATGATCCTCGCTTTTCATTAATCTCTAATTCTACAGTATTACATTTTCCCTCAATATCAAATTCTAACTTTTTTGCTAAATCTTGTAACTGATCATTCATTTTCTGACTAAAGTCAGTGAACAGTTGATTTACATAAATATCCAATGAACTGGTTAATTCTTTCTTTAAGTCTAATTTCAAATCCTTTACTTTACTATTTAAGGTGTCAAATACAGTCTTAAAGCATTCATGCCTTTGCATAGATTACCAAATTCTTTGCTCTGTGAGTGCACTTTGGCATTTAACAAACCTAGATTTGTTGCTTGATTATTCAAGGTTTCACTCTGGTTATTTAGAACTCCACTCTGAGCATTTAAACTAGAATGTATCAAACCTATTTCTTTTCTTAGAGTTTTATTCTGACCATTTGACTGATGACTCTGGTCATCTAACTTAGCATTTGATTAGGTTTACTAACTCAGACCAGTCTGGCCCTTCTTCGGAAATTTTCATAGTAAAGCCTGGTTGTGAAGTTTCTCCAACTTGCCGAATGCTATCCACGATTTTACCAGCTTTAGACCTTGTGAGCGTTTAAAAATTAACTTGAAGTATAATAACTAACCTAATTAAGTTCTCTTAACAATTTACACCACGTTGTATTAAAACAATAAAGTTCCGTTTTACACTCACCCGGTGTAGAATCTGGGCTGTGTCGGTGAGCGGATATGTGATCAGCACTGGTAAACAGCAACTGGTGCTGGTGGTGTCAGCTGGTTTCCACGTAGGTGTCGGTGAGCGGAAGTGGAAGCAGGTCAGAACCAGTGATCAGCAACTGGTGCCGGTGCATCTGCGTACCCACAATGTGTGAGAACTGTATGCTCCCCACTCCGGATCTTCTTAGTCATATCATTCTAAGCATCTCTCTTCTTAGTCTAATGCATTTAGATCTTCTCTCCGGTTTTTCTCATTGTGGCTTTTTCACTTCTTCTCCCTTATTTACATTTACAAATTTTCTCTATCAGATATTGAAGCAGAATCCAATTCCATGAAATAGTTGTTTTGTCTTGTTATGCTCGGTTGCTATGGCAGCAATTGATACTTTTTTTTCTTATTTTCGTTTCAAAATTCCTTTTTTCCTTCAGTTCTTTCACACCGGTCGCCACATTCTAACATTTTTTGACATGTGTGTCAAAAAATAATAATTTCTTATTTCCGTAATCTGATGATCACATATACAAACTTTATTGTCAATGTACTCGTCGATTAATGATGTAGTTGACTTGAAACACAATAAGTTTCTTTGTGTTCACATATAACTTCCAGAGACCAATTAAACAACATTTATGAGAGAGTTAGTTTAATAATCATTTCTCTTCTCACAAAATCGTAAACATGCCTCCAGCAAGTGCAAGATAAAGAGTTATTTCACAATTCAGAATCTCAAATGTTCATGTTATTTATAACAATGGTGACTGATATGGTTAACACAGAATAACCTAGAAGTTCCATAGTCCTTCCTCGCTCTTCCACTACAACTTCCATGTATCGAACGACAAGTCCTTATCGGTGCCATTCGACCGCCGTGTCTACAGTCTTCTCACAACAAACTTCAAACCTGCACACACAAACATGCAATGCGCAGTACGTAGGATTCTATCATCCCTCTCTCACATCTAAAATATTGTGTGTTTGAGATAGTACAAGGCCAAGTGGTTCTAGAATTTACGCCAAAATTCTCGAAAGACTACAGTGTTCCTGGGAATTGGGGTATAGTTGGCCAGCAAGTATATCCATTTATACCTGCAGCCTGCAGATAGGGTCTTGTATTCAACTGATTCTGACTTGCCCAGCTGGTGTTGTCCCCTCAAGGACAGAGCCATCCTTGTTCATAATTGAGCCATGGGGCAGACAGAGCAATCCTTTGCTATACAGCAAAAAATTCATGGATGAAGATGGAATACCAAACTGTCCATTGAGAGTGATTCCTCCAATCTGTCAGTCCTGTGATAAATAGTTTCATTGGCAAATAAAATATTTCAACCAAAAACTGCAGAATTGCTCTACAACCATTGCATGGCACAGGGATACTGCAATAGACGCAACATGATAAAAGTCCATGCATTTTTTGATTTGTAATCAACTGTGAATGCCATTTCTTAGAAAAGTAGGTCATTATGCATGGCTCACTGCAAAATTATTGGCAATACCTTTCTGGTGTGACATTTATATTAAGAAATGTGATTGTGACACATTGCTTTCGTGCGATGCTCACTGTGTTTAGAACTTCTGTTTAGAATATTTCTACAATTTGTATCATCCAAAGGAATGCACCAAATCTTCCTAAGGAATAGACATATGAATAAAATGTAAGAATAAAATTTTTTAAGAGTATGAGAATTTAAAATGATTTTAATCCCAGAAAATTTGTAATTCTCTTGGCAATGCTCATATTCATTTGATAATGGATTATTGAGGTCTTTTTTCAAGAATCTGTGTTTATTTGAAAGGCACAGCAATTGTTTTCTGTTCCTTGTCTTATCGGGATGAACAATTTCATTCACTTCCAGTTTTGTGGGCTCTTGTAACACAGTCACAATGATCTTGAATATACAGGGTGTCTCAGAAGGTACACTGCAACTTTAATGTGTTATAGCACCCAAACTAATTAAGATATTCACAACATGTTCGGCTTATGTGACACACTATCTCACAAAGTTTTTAAGTCATTCAATCAATTTCAACATGTTTGCCTTAAGTGGCATGCACAACATCCAGTCTGTATCAAAGCTCTAGGCATATCAACTGTGGCAATGATAGCAATGATTCAGTTCTTTAAATCATTGACAAGGTTGACAGGTGTTGGAAAAGGGCAGTGTCTTGGTGGTCAGCCAGTTGTGGTAATGCAAACAGATCCAATATATCAAGGTAATTGTCAGAAAGAGAGGGGTGGGGGGGGGGGGGGGGGGGAACGTAATGCGATCAACCATCATATAACACCATAAATTCCTCTCAGGCTGTCACATATCACATGTGAACACTGTGTTTGTTTGCCTTATTGCAAATGTGAAATGTTGCTTTGCCAGAAAATGCTAAATTGTTTAGAAAATTTCAATCACTCTCTAAAAGGTGAAGAACTGCCATAGCAATTTCATATGCTGTGGCATGTCATCAGATTTCAAAGCGTGTGACACTGTATTCATTTCTGAAGGACCCAGGGCATAGTCACTCTAGGGATTTAGAGCACATTCTGCAGGGAACATTGAAAGCCAACGATATCTATTCAGTGTTGGCTTCACTGGTTCCAGGTCACCTGGTATGATGCTTCACATCAACGCTTCCTGCTTACATAAAATTCATGTACAACTGGTATATCGAGATCCACAAGGGTGGTTGCTTCCTGCACCATGTCCAGAAGTTCCTTTGAACTTAAGCGTCTGATCTGGTTTGAATAAACCATTCCAAAAACTGAGCCTTTTTCTGAACTGTTGTCCTTATGCTTCAAACTGCGCGGAGCGGCACGCCTCAACTCTAAGCTGGCGCAGCTGTTGCTGTGAACAGCTTTGATACTGCCGCTACTTCTACTGCCAGTGCCAAGCCGACAGAAATGTGCTGATTGTTGAAACACAGCGACTGGCCGCTTGGCCAGTCAGCAGCGCCTTGTGAAGGCCCCATTAGAAGCAATGTTCCGCCAGCGGTGGCCCAGCGTGGCAACTACTGTGGGAAACTTGGTTTGGGAGTGAGGGGGATGATGGACGGTAGGGTTGGAGAGTAACAGGTGTGAGCGAGTACACAGATCGGTTAAGCAGTCGTTCGGTTGACCGACGCTCGGATAATCGACGCTCTACTGTACTTTTAAGAAATCTTAAAAAAATATATTGGCCTGTAATTGATAGGATCATCATTCTTTTGTATTTTTTTGTGCATAGGTACTATTTCAATTAATTAAAGTTGATCAGGAAACACTCCATGGAATGAGCAGTTGACAATGCCCAATAATGGCATAATTATTTTGGCTGCTACATGCCTGATTAGATAGTTTGACATTTCATCATGTTTAGCAGACTTCGTTGCCTTTAGCTTTTTCACAAACCTTTGCTAGCTTCTGGTTTCAAGAGCATGGAATGGTATTATCTGTAGATATAGTCTTGTGATTTCTCTGGCCATTAGTTCTGTGGTGTCACGTATCACTACCACCCAATGCACATCATGCAATGGAACTGCAAGTTTCTGTCTGATGCCGATTGTGGTCATGCAGATCTGGTGGACCCAATGCTGTATGCCCGCTGAGCCACATCTCCAGCAGTTCTGGACTACAACCGCCCTCTGCCACTGCAATGCAGGATGGCTAGTGGCAGACACTCAATCCACTTGCACTTGGAGCCTCAATGCTATGACACCGTCATTCGTGATTAGTACGTTGAGTCTCGTCCTGGTTGCTGTTGTATGAGCTGGACTCTAATTCTTGCTGAATTATTTGTAATGAGTCTTTGTACATTTGGAGACATACAAGTTAAGTAAATCTTCTGTTTACTGTGTTATTTTGTTTGCTAATCAATTTCTGTTCCCATCCAGCTTTTCTACAACAACAGTTGCCACACCACTCTGTAGCCACACAGGTTCTGTGTGTATTTTTTGTTGTCACTCTCAGTGCTCATTATATCCCAGGCTTTCTCCATTTTATTTATGGGTTCTGAAATAGGTTTTGCTTGTCTTATCAACTGTCTATACTGATTCTGGTGCTCTTTGATATTTTCAGTATTTTTGTTTTATTACTCTTAATGTAGCACTTAGATCTATTATTACTTCCTTCATGATCCACTGCTTGTTTTAAGAAATTTTTCTTTTCCCTTTAATTTCTGGGAAGGCTGTATTGAAGTAAGTGTTACAGATTCTTCAAAAGCACTGTTTTTTCATTTTTTTCTTTGGGCCTGAAGAGGGTCTGCCCATTTTTCTTTCCTCCACATTAGTGCAAATACAAGGGGCTATCAAAAAGTTTCAATCTGAAGGTGTTGCTGCAGCATATATGCAACATAGTGTGACTCTGATGTGGGTATACAATAACTGTCACGTTGACAAGTGATAAATGTGGCAAACTATGGCAATATTATTCCCAAATTCATCCAGACAAGACCAATGTGCCGTTATTCTTTCCTTGGTTGTCAAAGGGCAAACACCGGTACACATCAAATCAGAGAATGAAGAAAAGGAGTAGGGCAGCATGTCTGTTGACAACCACTGTTGGGGAATGCTGTGCCAAGTTCTGTGCTGACAAAAGATACCAGTTGATCTGAGACGCTAGCCCCGCCCATTACCCGCCCATTACCAACAGCAACAAGCGAGAGTCACTCAAGCGCCCACCCTATAGTCCTGATCCCTCCCCATGCAATTATCGCACTTTTGGTCCCTTAAAAAAAGGTCTTGAACAGTCAACCATTCTTGTCGGACGTGGATGTGCAACAGGCAGTTAAAGACTTTTTCATCCGGCAGGACATGGTGTTTTACCAAATTGGTACCTCCAACCCTGGTGCATCAGTGGGATGATTGCCTCAGTGCTCATGGCAATTTTGTCTGATTGGTATTGCAATTCTAAACTGTATGCTCTCAGAACAGAGACCTTTTGGTTAATCTTTATGTGTTGGTGTTTTGTTGGCTGAAAAGTTTTACATCCTTTTCCTCATTCTTGTCTTCTGATTGTGAGTTCAAGCTTCCATATACTTCACACAGCTGCCCAAAATGACCAGAAAATCCGTAGATTTTTGTTGTATATAAATTACTATTTATATTATTATATTAGTGGTAATATTAGTAAAATGATCTTGGGCTTGATAACTACAATAAATGATTGTATATTGTTACAGGTCTGTAATAATTTCTGTACATGCTGCACTGATATTACTGATGCATTATAAATGTCCTTTAATTGTTAGTTGTTGCACATTCTATATTGCTCTTCAGACAGTCATGTGATATGACCTCGTACAACTATAAAACAGTGACAATGAAGAATACATTCAGAATGACAAAGTGGAGAGTAAATGAAAGTATCCGTCAAATGGTGTGTATTTACTTTTTTAGTACCGGTAACACTAATAAATCTCTTTGAATCTTAAATAGTTCATCCCTTTCTGAATGAGCTTCCCACATTTTGCTATCATTCTTAGTAGTTTGTTTTTCTTCTTCAACTGTCGTTCATGCTTTTGTGTTCTACCAACATGAAGAGATTTTCAGATTCCTGGGTACCTATCTCTTCTTTGATGACCTGAACTCATTACATCTGCAACTGCCCAATTCCCATTTGTCCTTTGCTCTGACATTCCATATTAACTGCAAAAAATTACAGTTTTTTAACAATTAATATCAAGTAAGGTATAGTATATTTAAACCTTAGTGGTTTTTGTTAGTCATAGTTCAAATTTAAATGTGCATAGTGTTCTACAGATTTCTCAGAAGAAATATGAGCCAGTGGTGACTATTAATACACACATCTACAAACATCCGAAGGGAAGTTGCTAAGGTTATTTATGCACAGTGATTTCAATGTGACAGTCTTATGTAACATGTGCATGTGATAGTATTGATCCCACATTTTGCTAACTTTCCATTACAATACAAATTTCCATCACTGTCAACTAGCATAACATCTGTGTCAAGCACTGAGATACCAAAGAAGTACAAAGCTGTAGAGAACAACATAAACAAGAATGGAAAGAGTGACTGATGGAATATTGTTTCTGAAAGAGTCACAATTGCTATAGAATGACTAAAATGCTATAAGCAATCTTGAAATTTTCATATCAGTCTTTCAATTATCACGATGCACAACAACTTTTTCATAAGTGATTACATTTTTTGTGCATAAGTAGTGCAGTCACCATACTTAGTCACATGTTATATTATATCTAAAATTCTTACATCCTTTTTTTTAAATATATTTGTAAGTGACTTGGGTATATTACTGTGATACAGAATATGTCTCGTCCTTGCATCACCTCCTCATAAAGTATTTTCTTCTTTTCTGCATTTTTCTCTAATTTTCTGTCTCCATATCTCACATGCATCCACAAATTTTTGCACATCCATAAGTCTAAGTCCCATATTCTGAAAATTATACTGGAATCTTTTCTTAAGGAATTGTGAACAAAATTTATACATTCAATATGTTTTGTGATAAATCTGTCACTGTTTGTAAGTATCTTTGCAAACAAAATTAATGATTAATTACATTGATTAATTACATTAAAAAGGCATTTAGGAAGCCACGATGCAGTAAACAGATAAAAAATACATTGAAAATTATGCAAATTAACATAGAAATTTCATTTATTAGAAAAAATTCTATATTATATGTGTGGTGTCCGTTTCTTTCGAACGTGTCTGAAAGAAGAGACACTATGAAATACTGACATCAGCCACAAGAGGGCATTTAAATAATTCAAGGGTGCCAAGCAAAAATTTTTGCCAGACTGGAACTCGAACCCGGAATTCCTGCTTTGCTCCAACAGTCACCTTAATCACATCAGTGATCTGAACTTGCTTTCCACCCAACACACATTCCCAACCTGTCGCACACTACTTCTCTAGTGCCCCCTGTCCACCATACTCATCGCTCTCAGCATTTAGCATGGTTCCAGCAAGAGGTCAGACCTAGGGTGCAGCCACACATTGTAGATACACCCAAGTTGGGAATTTGGGTTGGGTGGCAAGTGTGTTCAAATGGTCAAGGCAGTTCAGGTGATCGCTTGAGCAAAGAAGGAAATTCGGATGGCTGAGCACACATTTTCACTTGTAACCACTGAATTATTTCAATGGCACATGGCTGATGTCACTTTTCCCTTTCACCAAAGAAAAAAAAATGCTGTTATAATTGCACAGTGCAAATATTACTTAATTATCTTTTAAAATGTATTAAAAGAACAGCAATTTTCACACTTAATCAGAATTTCAGGGAAAAGTGTTAAATTCATGTGGAATGTACTGATATGATAAAAAGAGGAAAATCAATCACAGTCATTACTGTCATTATCAAATTGGAAGAGCATGACATAAATTGTCACTCACAGAATGCAAATATGTTTAACAATCTTTTCTGATATACATAAAAAGTGATCACATCGTCCAGAAAAAAAGTTAAGTACAATAAAATTTAATCAAATCTTGCCTACTATTTTTTCCAACTTAAAGAAAATTGTAAGTTCTCTCTTAAAGAAAGTGTCACTCAGTTTTAATAGCATTTTCAGTACATCACTCAGGCATTTTTCTTGCATAATGTGGTATGTTCTAACTGTGATGTATGATCTGATTTTTATTGATCCCAGAAATCCTGTTGTGTGTTGTTACACCTGGTTATGGGACAACTCACAATTACAATTTGTACAAACACTGTATTTTATTTTAGATTGACATTCAGAAATTCTTCTGTAGAGCAGAAGCAGTTCTTCTGAAGTAACATTTTCATTTTTGCTATGAATCCTTCTATATGCAACTTTAAGCTTTTGCATAGCTTGACATATAAAACAACTCCCATGTGGCATGCATGCTGATAAATTTGTTACCAGTAGGTTCGACCAACATATGAGTTTTACAGTGATACCTTGTGAACTCAAAGGAAATTCCTGGAGGAAAGATGAGATTCTTTTTGTGAAACATTGTTGGGAAAGTTTGGAGAAAAGGCATTTGCAGTTGACTGTAGAATGATTCTACTACCACCAACATACATTTTGCATAAGAACTATGCAGTCAAGATAAGAGAAATTAGGTCTTGTAAAGAGGCATAAAGGCCACTGTTTTTCCCTCACTTCATTTCCAAATGGAATAAGAAGGGAAAAGACTAGTAGTGGTACACAGTACTACTGGACACCTTAGGGTTGCTTGCGGAGTGTGTATGTAGGTTTAGATGGTGGGTGTCTTTATGTTTTTTAATATGTACATTTTCATTAATAAAACAATTTATAATGAATATTAACACAAGACACTGGCAGGATATTGAGTGCCAGAAGTAGATTTTTAGTGTTGAGGAGAGAGGCACTTGTCTTTCTATCTTAGTTATTCCAGTCTGTATCATAAATATCTCTTTGTGTGAGGTGCCCCAAAATGAAGTCCTAATGGGTATGGAGAGTACAAGTGAAAAGTATGTGCATTTTTAGCGTTTTCATGCCAAAGACTTTACTCAGGACATTAAATGCATGGCACAAACTGATCAGTCAATTTACTAACGTTTTTTATGTGTGTTCCATTGTAGTGTTATCTATTCACACACAGGAATTTCATGGTTATCTCCAGTCAGAAGCTCCATTTCCTATTTGATGTCATCTACCCTTGATGAAATTATATGTTATGGCCAAAAATTTATGTGCACAGTTTTGTCCATTTTCAGTAACATTTTGTTGTATTTAACCAATTTACTGGCTTGGATTTTGTATTGGAGAGTGTGTTATGGAGTTCATTAGCATACAGATTAGAATACATTATAATGGTGTCATCAGCAAACTTTACTAGTAAACCTTTTCAAATGCTTTGGGGCAGATCATTGATAAATATAATAAAAACACATGACCCAGGTGTGGAACCTTGAGAAATACCTCATCTTACGACTTGCTCCTTTCATTATATGCTTCCAAATTTTATCAAAGTGATTAAGCTTTTTGTACTTTATCTGTGATATATGATCTAAGCCAATGATTGCAGTTTCCTCTTATTTCATTATGGATGAACATCCATAATTAATTCATGGTTAACAAGATCAACAGCCTTTATGAGATCAAGGAATACTCCTGGTGTTGAGTGGTTTCTGTCACTGAATACACTGTAAACTACAACTAGAAATGAATATCCTCACACATCCAGCCCATGTTAGAACATTTTTCCAAAAAGGTTAAAGCAAGCAGTTGTTAAATTTTTATAGAATAAAGACAATGGGCAGAAGTCAAGAGAGCCTTTCAAGATAGGGATTTAGTGCAGCATTACACAAATATGGAAAATAATCACTATAGTAGTCATGTGGAGTGACCTAGGGAAAATGTGTCAAACCAAAATAAATGTAATCATATGGAGATTTGTATCCTACTACTTGAAAGTAAGAGCGCAATATCTCCTCCACTATTCCATCTTGTTTAGTCTTGACTGCGCAATTCAATATTTACAATATTACAACAATTTTTCTTAATGGACAATTCTTTAAACAAGGGAATTAACACAAAACCTTGAATGGATTTTGGAGTAAACTTACACAGTCTGAGAAGACTGGAGTTAAAATTCCCATCCAGCCACTGAATTTAGGTTTTTAATGCTTTTACTTAATGAATCACAGTGAAAGCCAATTCAGATCACTTTTGATAGCTAGAACACCATCGTATTTCCTAGTTCTGCTAAAAGGGAAAAATAAGGAAGAACAGCAATAACTTCAAAGCGTTCAAAACAAGCCCATACATCGAATTTTCCTCTATCAGTGACCTGGTATGAGTACAGAAACTAAATTCAAAGACTGCATATAGAATATCTTCATGAAAACCAAGCAACTTGTTTCTGTTTACTAAAAACCTTCAGCAGTGAGAAAACAGTTAAGGGTGCTTACGTTGCCTACTTTCATTCTCATTTTAAATATGAAGTAATATGTAAGGGAAAGTCAAAAGCAGCTACCAGTACTTAGGGAGAACAGAAAACAGAAGATCAGAATAATCAGAGGACACAAATCTAGAGATTTGTGTATCAACTTCGTTCACACTCTTTTATTCTTTAAAATAATTGTAATAAGGCTGCAAGAATATTGTGATATTCATTACCACAAAAGCAGGCATAACAAAAACTCACATTTGATGGAGATAATCATTTTTCTGTGTCAGAAAGGTACTTTCCATATGTGAGTACAACTTCATAACAAACTTTCCACACATATAAAAAGCATTTCTGAGATGGACGTCTTTAGTGCCATATTTACAGCCTGTGTTTTTATTCCATTCATGAATGCTAAACATATGAAAGTTCATATGGATAGAGACAAGGAAAGGGGCGGAAATGGGATGCAGTGGAGGATTCTGCCTGGGTTTTCCTCCAGTCCACTTTCAGGTCTTTTGTATGTCAAGTCTGCTGCAGCCACAAGATTTCTTAGTGTATGTATATGTACAACAACCAAGACTGGTTTTGCAATATATATATATATATATATCCTTTTGTCTTTCCTTCTCCTTCCCTCTTTCCTGACGAGGCAACCATTGGTTGCGAAAGCTAGAATTTTGTGTGTATGTTTGTGTTTGTTTGTGTGTCTATCGACCTGCCAGCGCTTTTGTTTGGTAAGTTTCATCATCTTTCTTTTTATATATATATATATATATATATATATATATATATATATATATATATATATATATATATATATATATATATATATGATTAAAAAGTATATTGCCTGAATAATAGTGTACATATCAAATAGAAAATTCAGTTGATATACACTCCTGGAAATTGAAATAAGAACACCGTGAATTCATTGTCCCAGGAAGGGGAAACTTTATTGACACATTCCTGGGGTCAGATACATCACATGATCACACTGACAGAACCACAGGCACATAGACACAGGCAAAAGAGCATGCACAATGTTGGCACTAGTACAGTGTATATCCACCTTTCGCAGCAATGCAGGCTGCTATTCTCCCATGGAGGCGATCGTAGAGATGCTGGATGTAGTCCTGTGGAACGGCTTGCCATGCCATTTCCATCTGGCGCCTCAGTTGGACCAGTGTTCGTGCTGGACGTGCAGACCGCGTGAGACGACGCTTCATCCAGTCCCAAACATGCTCAATGGGGGACAGATCCGGAGATCTTGCTGGCCAGGGTAGTTGACTTACACCTTCTAGAGCACGTTGGGTGGCACGGGATACATGCGGACGTGCATTGTCCTGTTGGAACAGCAAGTTCCCTTGCCGGTCTAGGAATGGTAGAACGATGGGTTCGATGACGGTTTGGATGTACCGTGCACTATTCAGTGTCCCCTCGACGATCACCAGTGGTGTACGGCCAGTGTAGGAGATCGCTCCCCACACCATGATGCCGGGTGTTGGCCCTGTGTACCTCGGTCGTATGCAGTCCTGATTGTGGTGCTCACCTGCACGGCGCCAAACACGCATACGACCATCATTGGCACCAAGGCAGAAGCGACTCTCATCGCTGAAGACGACACGTCTCCATTCGTCCCTCCATTCACGCCTGTCGCGACACCACTGGAGGCGGGCTGCACGATGTTGGGGCGTGAGCGGAAGACGGCCTAATGGTGTGCGGGACCGTAGCCCAGCTTCATGGAGACGGTTGCGAATGGTCCTCGCCGATACCCCAGGAGCAACAGTGTCCCTAATTTGCTGGGAAGTGGCGGTGCGGTCCCCTACGGCACTTCGTAGGATTCTACGGTCTTGGCGTGCATCCGTGCGTAGCTGCGGTCCGGTCCCAGGTCGACGGGCACGTGCACCTTCCACCGACCACTGGCGACAACATCGATGTACTGTGGAGACCTCAGGCCCCACGTGTTGAGCAATTCGGCGGTACATCCACCCGGCCTCCCGCATGCCCACTATACGCCCTCGCTCAGAGTCCGTCAACTGCACATACGGTTCACGTCCACGCTGTCGCGGCATGCTACCAGTGTTAAAGACTGCGATGGAGCTCCGTATGCCACGGCAAACTGGCTGACACTGACGGCGGCGGTGCACAAATGCTGCGCAGCTAGCGCCATTCGACGGCCAACACCGCGGTTCCTGGTGTTTCCGCTGTGCCGTGCGTGCGATCATTGCTTGTACAGCCCTCTCGCAGTGTCCGGAGCAAGTATGGTGGGTCTGACACACCGGTGTCAATGTGTTCTTTTTTCCATTTCCAGGAGTGTACTTATTAAAATTACAAGGATGCAATACTTTCAGGCAAACTTACTGTTGTGACTTGGCAAGACAGCCAAGTCACTATCAGGTGAAGCCGAAAGGCACGCGCTTAAGCTCACGCAGGCTGGAGTGAGGTCTGGAACAGTTAAGGGAATTAATAGTAGCAAATAAAGTACGTAGTTGATGTAATGCTTAACTTTAATCCATAATTGGAGAACATCGCTCTTGTTGATACATCAATAATAATCTCAGTATAAACTGGTAATGGCGCCTTGCTAGGTCATAGCAAATGACGTAGCTGAAGGCTATGCTAACTATCGTCTCGGCAAATGAGAGCATATTTGTCAGTGTAGCATCGCTAGCAATGTCGGCTGGACAACTGGGGCGAGTGCTAGTACGTCTCTCTAGACCTGCCGTGTGGCGGCGCTCGGTCTGCAATCACTGACAGTGACGACACGCGGGTCCGACGTATACTGACGTACCGCGGCCGATTTAAAGGCTACCACCTAGCAAATGTGGTGTCTGGCAGTGACACCACACTTACTATATAAACACTAACACAGAAAAGTTCCTTGCCACTGCTTCACTATTTATTTATTTTTGTAATCTAGGTTTTGTGTTATTAGCCTGTTCCCTAGTTAATAATATATAATCTAAGTCACAAAAATAATTAGGCCTAGTGGAAGAGTAGCAAAAAACTTGTCCACAGTCAAACCAACACAAACATTTTTCACAGACCATAGTAATGCTACATTTTAGAAGTTATGTGGGGGAAGTTTGGAATGTAGGTGGCAGGGAGTGGTGCTTACAGATTCCATGTTAAGAATAACCAACCTCCTGCCAAGATGAAATTGTTTCAATCAGCAGCCATCCATCTTCCTGTAATTTCAATGTACAAGGTGTAACAGGTATAAGTGCAGATATGTTTATATGTGATACCTTAATATCTACACACATCAGTTTGTTGGTTGTTTTTACTCTGTGTCAAATTGTCTTGCCACAAACTTTATGACCCGATGATTTCTGCTTGACCGTAACTGCGCCATTAAGTGGAGTACGCCTGTCAGTACACACTAACTGTTTGGTATCCACTCGTTCACCCTTCCATACCTTACCTGCTGCCCTGGTGGAAAATAAGTATTAATGGCTTGCTCTTGCTGCACATTCTTGTAAGTACTACAGTATTTTACAGACTACAGGATGGTACAAGTTATAAGATACATCTTACTTTTTAAGCAATTTTTTTAAAAAATAACAGCATTTTTACCAATTTTATTGTTAGGTTGTAAAGCCAAATTAAACAAAATATCGTAATTTATAAAACCAAACTGACATTTAAAATTTCTGAAAATCATCTTTGGAACTTTCTTCTTCTTCTTCTTCTTCTTCTCCTTCTTCTTCCTCTTCACTGTCATAATTGTCCTCTTCAGAAACAGGGTGATTATAATTAAAGTTAACCTTTCAAAACGCTGTAGAAGTAACACCACTGGTCAAAATGATGTCAAATTGCAATGAAATATTGTCGTAGAAGGGGTAAAACATATGGCACAAGAAAAAAAATAGTGTGAAAATTGAACAATAGATGGCACTGTACATGTCAGAATACATAAATGAAAACACCTTTGGTGCGCATGACCCAACGAAGTTGGTATAAACACGCTGGGTACATGGATTTTCCTCTTTTTGCGTCTGTGATGTTAACCATGACTGTCTCAATGCAGGATTGCACTCTGATTGTAAAGCTGTATTACAAGAATGATGACTGTGCACACATCACTCTGCAGAAGTTCTGGGCACTGAAGGGTTTGAAAAAAGGCATTGGCCCAGTGGCTGCCCTAGGTGCAACCTGGTAGAGGGAGAAAATGACTTGATTTGATGTCAGTGGAAGCAGTGGCCACAGTGCAAACATGCAGTGCATGGAAAATTGTCCAAACATTGGACATACCTGCGAGCATCGTGTGTAAAATCCTATGATCATCCTTCTTTGCTACCTATTAAAAATTACCCACATGCACAAGTTGCTTCCTGTTGACCTGCCAGCAAGAGAGACTTTTGCTTTAGAATTTCTTGCTCGCATGGATGTGGACAATGATTGGCAGTAGAAGATTTTGTGAACAGACGAAGCGCACTTCCATCGGACAGGATATGTCAATACACAGATTTGTCGAATATGGGCAACAGAAAATCCACACGCAAATCAACTAGTACCATTTCATCCTGAAAAGGTCACTGTGTGGTGCGGGTTTATGGCATCATTTATCATAGGGCCATATTTTTTCGAAGAGACAGGTGCTTCTGATCCTGTTACCCGTACAATCACTGGTAAGCAACCACATTATTCCAGCTCTCCAACAGCATGGATGTGTGGATGGAATCATTTTTATGCATGATGGCACACCTCCGCACATTGCAAATCCAGTTAAGCAGCTCCTGAAGCGCCATTTCGGAAATGCTATAATTATGAGCCACCATTTCCCTACAGCCTGGCCATCCTGGTCACCTGATCTTAATCCATGTGACTTCTGGCTGTGGGGGTATCTGAAAGATGTGTTCAGTGCTCCGATTGCAAACTTAGATGCATTGAAGGCATGCATTGGGCAACACATTCTGAAAGTGACCCCGGAAACACTTCAATCAGTTGTGGAACATGCCATTTCTCGATTTCAACTTGTTGCAGAAAATGGTGGACAGCATATTGGACTTGTTTTGCACCAGTCATATGCAAATTAATAATCTGATTTGATTCTGATTGATGCTTTTTATGCAGTTTTCGGCCTCAGTACACTTAAAAACCCTATTTTTCCCATCCGATGTAATATGAACTTGCCGTGGTGGATGGGCTTACGTAACTAACAGTATCACATCTGCACACCCATGCACACTGGGTAGCACAGTTTGTTTAACGTCAAACGTACACCTTAGGCATTATTGTGTGATTCATTTGTCATTTGTAGTCGACCACTATTAAATTATGATGCTTACAGCACCATCTATTGCTACATTCTGTAACTAATTTTTTTTCTTCTGCCATACATTTTCCCCTTCCCTGATAACATTCTGTTACAATTTGACATCATTCTGACCAGCGGTGTTATTTCTATAGTGGTTTGAAAGTTTAACTTTAATTATAATCAACCTGTATAAGATGGTCTTCACTGTAATCGAAAGCATTACTTATGCCGCACTTCTTGAAAGATTTAACAATAATGTCTTCTCTCACTCTAGACCAAGACTCTTGTATCCATTAACACATTTGATTGATTGTAGGTCGTTTTAAAGCTCCCTTCGTGTTGAGTTTCTTCCACCATCGACTTCTTCCATTCCTTTCTCATATGCACTTTAAATGGTTTATTTGTCAGGACATCAGGAGGTTGCAGTTGTGAAGCTCTGTATTTCCTTGTCTTAGTTTCTCTTTTACAGAAATTTTCAAATGACTACTAAACTGATCTAGCACAAGAAGAGAACTCCTCTTCAATAAAGCACCTTTCCTTTTCTTCCGCACTTTGTTAATACATAATTTCACACCAGCCTCATCCACCCAACCCTTGTCATGTACATGAGCAACAACATCTGACAGTATTTCAGAAGGCTTTGGTATTGTTTTGCACTTGAAAATGATCATTGGATCAAGTTTAGAACTGTCAGCACAACATGAAAGGAAAACAGTGTAGTGCATTTTTTTATGTGCACTTGTTTTTATACTTACAGTTTTAGCATTTTCACTGCAACAGTTCTATTATGCACCACATCAATCAAACAATTAAAATCCAGGCAGTGTGGTTTTAGTTGCCTGAGACTGCAGTCATGTGTGTGTGTGTGTGTGTGTGTGTGTGTGTGTGTGTGGGCGCACGTGTGCGCAAATATATATGTCTATTGTTGACAAAGGCCACTGGCCGAAAGCTTTAAGTCTGAAACTCTTTTTGTTGTGCCTATCTGTGACTCACCATCTCCGCTATATGGCGAGTAGCAACTTTCCTTCTCAAAATATTATTTCAGAGGAGACTTGTCCATATTCACTATTTAGCAAAGTTCAACACTAGTTTTCTTGAATAATACAGCGATGGAAACATAATATTTTATCTTCATACTTTTGTAGCATTTTCTGAGATATTTTGGTTTTGGTTTGCATGATGCTTCATAAACATGTACCACCAACCAACTCCACCCTTAAAGAATAAGTTCCACTGTACCGTTAGCTTACAAGCAGGTAATGGTTCAAATGGTTCTGAGCACTATGGGACTGCTGTGGTCACCAGTCCCCTAGAACTTACAACTACTTAAAACTAACTAACCTAAGGACATCACACACATCCATGCCCGAGGCAGGATTCGAACCTGCAACCATAGCGGTCGCGCGGTTCCAGACTGTAGCACCTAGAACCGCTTGGCCACTCCGGCCGGCTTACGAGCATGTATTTAAATCATTATTGAATTTATTCCAGTGCCATTTCAACAGTGTCCTTGAATCTATTTCAATAAGTAATCTTGTAGTTTTGGCCACCCTGCATTCAGTCCTCTACTTGCACATTTAGTTTCCCTCATTTTTTTCAGTTCTTCTTTATTAGCCCACCAATCACAAATGGTTCTTTTTCTGTTGGTGGAGGGCCAAAGTGCCGCTCAGCTGCTGTTTACATGTTGTTCTATATATGCTATTACTTTCAATTCATAGCCCACATCAATGAATACATTTTATTTTTTTTTCATTACGAAACTAACTACTAACAAAAATATTGTACTGTTACCAACAACACAAATCACTTTCAGTTCCAGTACAACGGCACCATAGATGGCAATGACACATCATAGGCTAGATAGTGTTCTGGCAGGGCAGCAGGGAGACAGAGCTAGAAAGCTCGTGAATCCATACAAACTCATGTTCGTCACATCAGTGCACTGCTGCTGCCAGTTAAATGCATTGTTGCCAGATAGAGCTAGGTTTCCCAAGGCATCGAATATATGGCAATTTTTAAGACTGGTGTAAATTTTAAATCAAACATTGGACATTTTTACATTTATTTTGAGTATAAGACACACTTGAATTGTGGAGGCAATTTTTCAAAGAAAAAAATGCTTCTTAAAGTCCATGAAATATGGCACCCAACCTAAAAACCCACAACTTGTAATAGCTAAAATTATTAATCTGAAATGATGTAAATACTCATGTAACGTTGTTCAGTACATCGTCATCAGTCACCAATAGAAATACCTGCAAATACACCTGTTACACCCTGTCTGTATCATCTCACAATTTCCTTTATGTATGGACCTTCCTTGTATTTAACTGGACTTGACCAACTGCTGATGCACCCTGGATTAGTTGAGGAGCTTAATCAGTATGGAATTCAAGGAAAATGTTATAACGTAGTGAAAATGTACATTATGAACAGGAAACAGTGCATAGAAATCAGACATACTAGTGGGGTAAATATAATTAATTACAGATCTGAATTACATACTTTTAGATATGGTGTGCCACAAGGTTCCATGCTCAGGCCAGGGTTTGTTTATTCTCTATGTAAATGAGAATAAAATGTAGAGGAGAGAGTCGTTAGGTGGACATAGTACATTGAAGGCACCTATGAGGGGGAGGCCTCACCTGATGAAGAGGAAACAAGAGGCCAAAGGGAAATGTTAGTATCCAGTATTAGAGTCAGAATTTAAAAGAGCTTTGGGCAACTTAAAATAAATTGATAACAGTCCACCAGGATTCCTAAAATCAGTGGGGGAGTGGCAAGAAAATGACCATTCACACTGGTGCATACAATTTTGAGACTGGCAATATACCATTAGACTTTCGGAAAAAGTCATCCACATAATTCTGAATATATGAAGAGATGTTCTCTTTAACCCCTTCTGTTCACTCTACACATCAAAAAAGCAATGATGGAAACAAAAGGAAGGTTCAGGAGTGGGATTAAAATTCAAGGTAAAAAGACATCACTGATACGATTTGCTGTTGACATTGCTATCCTCAGTGAAAGTGAGGATGAATTCCAGGACCTGTTGAATTGAAGAAAGACACAAATAACGAGAAGTAGCAGAAATGACAACGGCGAGAAACTTAACATCAAGATTGGTGATCACAAAGTTAAGGAATTCTGCTACCTAAGCAGGAAAATAACCCATGATGAATGGAAGAAGAAGGACATAAAAAGCAGACTAGCACTGGCAAAAAGGGCATTCCTGGCCAAGAGTAGTCTACTAGTATCAAGCATAGGCCTTAATTTGTGGAAAAAATTCTGAGAATGTATGTTTGGGGCACAGCATTGTATGGTAGCGAGAAATGGACTGTCAAAAAACTGTAACAGAAGAGAATAAAACCATTTCACGCATCTGAGATGTGCTGCTACAGGGGAATGCTGAAAATCAGGCAGTCTGATAATGTAAACTAAAAAGACTTGCACCATGTGGCCAAATTCCTCAGAAGGGGCTCCCAGCCACAAACGCTATTTGCACATTTAATTTCTAGACAATATTATTGTTAATTTACATAAAGATGAATAAGTGGCTATCCTGGCCGATGGAATTTTGCAGATCATTATCCACTGCTTTTAACACTTTATCATAAGCAACCAAAGTATTTCAGTGAATTTAGTGTGGAATGAGTAAGAGATCAGGGAGAGAAGCAAATTATGTTATTTATTGACAAGTTAAAAAACACAAATTGGAACTCTGGTTATGAGTGTCAAACATGAAAAACTGGAGTTGAAAATGATTTTGACCACTTTTTTACAAAATATAGAGACTTATTATATTCTTGCTCATCATTTATAATAGTTAGCTCTTCAGGTAAATGTAAAAATACAAAAATTAACTGATGCACAAAAGAATTGGCAGAAATGAGAGAAAACAAGCTCATACTGTACCAGATACATAAAAATGAGGATAATTGAGGGGCTGAGCAGAGGGACATGGTTTAGAATACTTACCTTAAAAGTAAAAAGTATTACAAATGTAATAAGTAGCATGTGAAAGATACATAGAAGGCAGCTTGGGAAGTTATTAGACAAAATAATTCTCCCAGACAGATACGAAAACTCTGCTTCATCCAGGAGAATTGAATGACTACTTTGTCACATCAGTCAGCGAACTTTGAGACAAAATTAAGGCCACAGATACACCTGCAAGGAATCTGCTTGTTTCCCACCTGGCTGAAGGATCTTTGTTTCATTAGGGTTAAGGCATGCCTTATGAGGTCTGAAAAACTGTTTTTAAATTATCTAATTCTGAAAGTATGGACTGCTATCAGATGTCTAATTATTACGTTAACAGAGCAGTTCACTTGACAAGTAACCCGCTAAGTTTTATTTTTAAGAGAGTATGTTTAAACTACGGAATTTTCCAGAGTCACGCAAGATCTCAAAAGTTATCCCCAGATTCAAAAAGAGTGATAAATAATGCCCCCAGAACTAACGATCAATTTCTGTTGTGCGAATTCCCTCAAAAATGCATTAATCACTCATGTAAATACAGTTAAACAATTATTTTGAAAAGCACGATCTCCTTTGCAACAATCAGTATCAATTTCAGCCAGATAAAAATGCCACTGCCACTGTTCTGGAAATTATTGATCAGCTATTCTGGAAATTATTAATCAGTCATTAACAACTTTTGAAAACAACGTGGTGTCGCTTGTATTATGTGAGCCAAGTAAAGCATTCTACTGCATTCCTTTTAACATATTGCTAACAAAATTGGATTATCATGGCGTACACAAATCTACATTAGCAGCAATTTCTTCCTAGCTGAACAACAGGAGACAGTTTGTCTCAATAAAAATAGACATTCTTCCTTAGTAAACACTGGTACAGTTGTTCAACAGGGGCCCATCCTTATCATTACAGTTATCAGTGACCTTCCCCACTGTGTATCACAGCCTGTAATCTGCTATGCTGATGATACAATCTTACTTCGTTGGGATTACAACATCCCAGCCCTTGATAAGATTATGTAAGAAACTCTTGATACAGTACTAAATTGGCTTGCAGCCAATAAACTTGTTTGTAAACCACACGAAACACGAAAGCTAATATTAGGATTGTCTCAGAATGTAGAAAATAAATGTGTCAAACTCTTAGGAGCACATACTGATGGCAAACTCAATTAGGAAGCACACAGTAATCAAGTCTGTAAAGAAATCTCAAGAGTGTACGACATCACGTGAAAACTGAGAGATATGATCAGTAATAATTATCCTGTATGACATGGATTGGGGGGAAGAAATGAAAGAGGAAGCCGCCTTGTAGAATTTTGCACAGAGCATAACTTAATCATAGCAAACACTTGGTTCAAGAATCATAAAAGAAGGTTGTATACCTGGAAGAATCCTGGAGATACTAAAAGGTATCAGATAGATTATATAATGGTAAGACAGAGATTTAGGAACCAAGTTTTAAATTGTAAGACATTTCCAGGGGCAGATGTGGATTCTGACCACAATCTATTGGTTATGAACTGCAGATTGAAACTGAAGGAACTGCAAAAAGGTGGGAATTTAAGGAGATGGGACCTGGATAAACTGAAAGAACCAGAGGTTGTACAGAGTTTCAGAGAGAGCATAAGGGAACAATTGACAGGAATGGGAGAAAGAAATACAGTAGAAGAAGAATGGGTAGCTCTGAGGGATGATGTAGTGAAGGCAGCAGACGATCAAGTAGGTAAAAAGACGAGGGCTAATAGAAATCCTTGGGTAACAGAAGAAATATTGAATTTAATTGATTAAAGGAGAAAATATAAAAATGCAGTAAATGAAGCAGGCAAAAAGGAATACAAACGTTTCAGAAATGAGATCGACAGGAAGTGCAAAATGGCTAAGCAGGGATGGCCAGAGGACAAATGTAAGGATGTAGAGGCTTGTCTCATTAGGGGTAAGATAGATACTGCCTACAGGAAAATTAAAGAGACCTTTGGAGAGAAGAGAACCACTTGTATGAATATCAAGAGCTCAGATGGCAACCCAGTTCTAAGCAAAGAAGGGAAGGCAGAAAGATGAAAGGAGTATATAGAGGGCTTATACAAGGGCAATGTACTTGAGGACAATATTATGGAAATGGAAGAGGATATAGATGAAGACGAAATGGGAGACAAGATACTGCGTGAAGAGTTTGACAGAGCACTGAAAAATCTGAGTCAAAACAAAGCCCCGGGAGTAGACAACATTCCATTAGAACTACTGATGGCCTTGGGAGAGCCAGTCATGACAAAATTCTACCATCTGGTGAGAAAGATGTATGAGACAGGCGAAATACCCTCAGACTTCAAGAAGAATATAATAATTCCAATCCCAAAGAAAGCAGGTGTTGACAGATGTGAAAATTACCGAACTATCAGTTTAATAAGTCACAGCTGCAAAATACTAACGCGAATTCTTTACAGACGAATGGAAAAACTAGTAGAAGCGGACCTCGGGGAAGATCAGTTTGGATTCCGTAGAAATGTTGGAACATGTGAGGCAATACTAACCTTACGACTTATCTTAGAAGAAAGATTAAGAAAAGGCAAACCTACGTTTCTAGCATTTGTAGACTTAGAGAAAGCTTTTGACAATGTTAACTGGAATACTCTCTTTCAAATTCTGAAGGTGGCAGGGGTAAAATACAGGGAGCGAAAGGCTATTTACAATTTGTACAGAAACCAGATTGCAGTTATAAGTGTCGAGAGCTCAGATGGCAACCCAGTTCTAAGCAAAGAAGGGAAGGCAGTGGTTGGGAAAGGAGTGAGACAGGGTTGTTGCCTCTCCCCGATGTTATTCAATCTGTATATTGAGCAAGCAGTAAAGGAAACAAAAGAAAAATTCGGAGTAGGTATTAAAATCCATGGAGAAGAGATAAAAACTTTGAGGTTCACCGATGACATTGTAATTCTGTCAGAGACAGCAAAGGACTTGGAAGAGCAGTTGAACGGAATGGACAGTGTCTTGAAAGGAGGATATAAGATGAACATTGACAAAAGCAAAATGAGGATAATGGAATGTAGTCAAATTAAATCGGGTGATGCTGAGGGAATTAGATTAGGAAATGAGACACTTAAAGTAGTAAAGGAGTTTTGCTATTTAGGGAGTAAAATAAGTGATGATGGTCGAAGTAGAGAGGATACAAAATGTAGACTGGCAATGGCAAGGAAATCGTTTCTAAAGAAGAGAAATTTGTTAACATCGAGTATAGATTTAAGTGTCAGGAAGCCGTTTCTGAAAGTATTTCTATGGAGTGTAGCTATGTATGGAAGTGAAACATGGACGATAACTAGTTTGGACAAGAAAAGAATAGAAGCTTTCGAAATGTGGTGCTACAGAAGAATGCTGAAGATAAGGTGGGTAGATCACGTAACTAATGAGGAGGTATTGAATAGGACTGGGGAGAAGAGAAGTTTGTGGCACAACTTGACTAGAAGAAGGGATCGGTTGGTAGGACATGTTCTGAGGCATCAAGGGATCACAAATTTAGCATTGGAGGGCAGCGTGGAGGGTAAAAATCGTAGAGGGAGACCAAGAGATTAATACACCAAGCAGATCCAGAAGGATGTAGGTTGCAGTAGGTACTGGGAGATGAAGAAGCTTGCACAGGATAGAGTAGCATGGAGAGCTGCATCAAACCAGTCTCAGGACTGAAGACCACAACAACACAATGACATATTGCCAGATTTCTCAATTACATATCTCAATTTCAGTGAAATTGGCTGTATAATATGCAATACTGGGCAAACAGAGCACTTTCACAGTCTTTTTTTACCAGGCTTAGGATACCAACAACTGTAAATATGTATATCTGTGTGTCTGCACTCTTTGTCTGGGGCAGCATTAAAGACTGTATTATTAGGGAAACAATTCACAAACACAACACTAGAAATAACACGAACAGTGACATTCCAAGGCACAGGTTAGCAATAACAAGAAACTCCCATAAGTGAATGTCCTAAAAAATTTTAACAAGTTTCCTCTCACTACCCAATTGTTGTCACTTATAAAGTTCAAAATAACATTATATGACTGGGTAACAAAAAAACCATATTACAATATAAAAGTGTTCTATGCTATGGACACTGTTGATTTTGACATTTAAGATTAGATATGTACTACTTCAGTTGATATGTACAATGTTCAATTTAGTATTTAAGACTGTAGCTGTACTTTATAACTTGATTACATTACTGTTATCTACATATTAATGATGTACTACGAATAACGTGTAAGACTGGTCTCAGGGAACACAACCCCACCCATTCATGAAGAACATGTTGACAGTTGTAAATCTTCATACCTTCGTCTCACTGATCTATGTTAAGAACAACATAATACACAATATTTTGACACTAGAAAGAATATACGTTATCATGACACCACAAGAAGAATTAATACTAAGAGCAGTGTCCAATGATTCAACACTGAATGAAATTGAGCTTAATGAAAAGCTCAGACAGGCATATGTCAAAATATTACAAGATTCTCATGAGAGTACAGTGAAAAATAATGTTAATATATCAGAAGGTTCTCATAAATTACAGTGAAATGTAATGTTAATATATTGCATCAGAATATCATGGGATTAAAAAACAAAGTAGACATGCTTCTTGTTTGTTTAGAAGATTTAGAAACTCATGGTGGAATAGATGTACTATGCCTGTCTGAACATCAGATAATCACAGATATGAAAAAGGTAAATGTAGGCGAATAAGCTTTCAGCACATGTAGTTACAGAAACTAAGGATAGAGGAGGAGTTGCCATATCTGTTAAAATTTATCATAGTGTGAAAAATTTAGAAACTATAAAAAGTGTGTAGAGCACTGTACAGAAGCATGTATCTCTGAGCTTAAACTAAATAGTGGTACTTTTATAATTGTAGCTGTGTATAAGTTCCCATTACAAAATTTTCAGCTATTTCTGAAACACTTGGATTCTTTGTTGTGCTGCCTGTCAGACAGAGGGAAACAAATTCTTGTTTTTGGGGATTTCAATGTACATTTTCTGAATGTGTCTAATAGAAGGAATGACCTTGAAGTATTACTTGGTTTTTTCAAGTTGAAATCAGTCATTGATTTTCCTACTCTGGTAGCACATGAAAGCAGAGTACTGATAGATACAACAAGATAAATTTAATCAAATAAAAGCTTTTCCTGTTAAGAATGGTCTTTCTGATCGTGATGCACTGCCAGTTACAGTATACGACATAGCTCCAAGAAAATATTTTATAGTTGCAAGGAGTAATGATCCAAAACAGTCAAACATTATAAAAACTACTGCACTGTATAAAGAAAAATTATTAAACAGTCAAGAAGTATGTGCATATGTCTGAGATTAGCACCTCTGTCAATAAAATTAAAACAATTTGGAATATTGTTAACAGGAAAGCAGAGCAACTCCGAGCACAGGAAGACTGTATTTCTATCAAACTCTATGAAAAGTTCATTAATGAAAAGTCATAAATAGAAAATATTTTTGATAATCATTTTTTAGTGCTGCAGAGAAAATAGGATTCAGCTGTTCATTATTCAATGCAAGGCTGTGTATGGAAGAGGCAATACTATGCAATTTGATAAAACTGAAATTCAGCCCACCTCTCCAATTGAAATCAAGAAAAAAATAAATTTACTCAAAAGTAAAACCTCAAATGGAATTCTTGGCATTTCCAACAGAGTGCTAAAAGCTTGTTCCCAACAGACAAGTGTGATTCTCAGCCACACATGTAGTAGCTCACTGAAACAGGGCATTGTTCCAGATAGACCGAAATATGCTATTGTTAAACCACTGCATAAAAAGGGGAATGGGTCCACTGCTAACAACTACCACCCAATCTCGCTTCTGACAGCTTTATGAAAAGTTCTTGAGAAAGTAATGTATTCAACAGTACCTTCATATATATGAATACATGATGTACTAACAAAATGTTAAGTTTGGTTTTCAGAAAGGCTTTTCAACAGAAAATGCTATATACGTTATCATTGATCAAGTATTAAATGCTCTGAATAACTGAGCATCACCCATTGGGATTTCTTGTGATCTATTAAAGGCTTTTGAATGTATGCATCATGAATGTCTTCAAGATGGGCTTAAGTATTGTGGTATAAGTGGGTCAGTGGACAAATGGTTTAACACATATTTAATTGGAAGAATGCAGAATATTGAAATTCACAACACAGATAGTCTGTAAAACTCAGCAGAATCCTCTAATTGAGGGAGTATTTAGAACGGTGTCCCACACGGTTCAGTCTTGGGTCCTTTATTGTTCTTAATATGTGTTAACGACTTTACACTCCATAATCATGAAGATGCAAAGCTAGTTCTGTTTGCTGATGGTAGAAGTATTGTAACCACACACAATAAACATGAATTAGCTGTGGAAATTGTAGTAATGCCTATTAGAATATTATTAAGTGGCTCTCTGCAAATGGACTCTCACTAAATTTTGAGAAAACACAGTATATAGAGTTCTGTACAGTAAGTGGTATAACACTGTTGATAAGTATAGACTTTTAACAGAAGCCTGTTGCTGAGGCAGAATATTCAGAATTTCTGAGTATGTGCACTGATGAGAAACTGAACTGGAAGAAACACATTGATGTTCTGCTGAAACATTTGAGTTCAGCTACTTATGCTATTAGGATTATTGCAAATTTTGGTGATAAACATAATGGTAAATTTCCTACTATGCCTATGTTTATTCAATACTTTCATATGGTGTCATATTTGGGGATAATTCACCATTAAGATAAAAAGTATTCATTGCACAAAAGTGTGTAACCAAAATAATAGCTGGAGCCCAACCAATATCACCTTGCAGACATTTATTCAAGTAGAGGTATTCACAGTACCTGTGCAACACATATATTCACTTAAGAAATTTGTTATTCATAACCCATTACAGTTATAAAAATAACAGCAAAGTGCATAGCTACATCACTAGATGAAAGGATGATCTTCACTACACTCTGTTAAATCTGACTTTGGTACAGAAAGGGGTGAATTATGCTGCCACAGAAGTCTTTAGTCACTTACCAATTAGCATCAAAAGTCTGACAGATTGCCAACAGAAATTTAAAAACAAATTAAAAGAATTTCTGAATGACAACTCCCTTTACACAACAGATGAATTTTTTGATATGAAGTGTGTGTGTGTGTGTGTGTGTGTGTGTGTTTTGTCTAAAGGAAACTTATGTTAAACTGATACATTCAACACCAGTATGAAATTTTGTATTCATGACCAATGGAACCAGTATTAATATAATGTAACTGACAGACACAGGAAAATCTCACAAAATGAACTGTCTGACATTCTTTAATGAATTATCATACTCTGATCTAAACACACCTTTACACAGTTTCAACTGGTTGAATGGCAATCCATTTTACAGGATACAATAATTCTTTGATACATGTAACGCTGAAATTGATATTTAAGTTTCTGGTTCTAAACTATATAACTGGTTAATATAAGACACTTAATTTGCACATGCAATGTGAACATTATTTTTAATATCTTGATTGTAACTGTAACATTCTATAACTGAGAAAGCCTATTCTATGGGCAAAAACACCTATAGTATCTGAATCTGGCCTGGAAGTATCAGTGTAAGATCCTAAAATTCACCTCTACAAGCAAGTACATTAAAATCTGACTGTTTGACTGCCAAAGCATTTGCAACAGAGCACCAGTGCTCTAAAAAGTAGTGGAGCTCACACACATTAGGTGCAGAAAGCTTGTTAAAACCCAAAATTGACAATAATGAGATTTTTAGGGAACATCTGGAAGTATTATCGAAAGAATAGGCTAATGGGGAATGGAGGTGGTGTATTTGTCACAGAAGACAAGAAACTCGAATCCACCAACAAAGAAATTGAATCTGCATGTGATATTGTTAAGGCAAGACCCAGTGTCTGCATCTGCATCTTCATCTACATATATACTCTGCAAATCACAGTGAGGTGCATGGCAGAGGGTTCGTCCAATTGTACCAGTTATTAAGGGTGTGCATAAATAATTTTTTAGTGGTGGGCAAGAAAGACTTCCTGGGAAACATTATTAAATGACTTCTCCAAAACCTACCTAGAACACACAGTTTGGTATCCCACTCATGGTGACAATATATTGGATTTAATGGTAACAAAGAGACCTGATGTCTTTGAGGATGCCCACACCAAAACCAGAACCAGTGTCCATGAGGCAGTTGTAGCAACAATAATTACCAAAGAACCAAGGGCAATAAAACAAGTAGAAAGATTTATATATTCAGCAAACAAGATAAAGAGACAGTAGTGTCATATCTTAATAAAGAGCTTGAAAAATTTTTAATCCTGGACAGGAGCACCCTGAAGAAGTATTGTTCAAGTTCAAAAGATTACTTGAAAATGCACTGTACAAGTCTGCTTAGTAGAACTGTTCCTGGTGGGAGGGGCTCTTTGTGGTATACAGCTGGTGTAAAGATATTTGTAAAGAAAGACTGCTGCATAGTAGGTGCAAAAGAAAGCATAAAGCTATAGATGGAGAGATTCTGAATGAAATATGTTAGGCTGTCAAAGTTAGTGTCCAGATACCCAATGACGAGACAGGTATTGAAACTGAGGGAATTAAAGTGAAAGTACAAATGATGAGTGTTTTCAAATATTCCATTACAAGGGAGAATCCATGAGTATCATAGCACATTAATTCTAAAACTATTGCAAAGATGAGTGAAACAGATGTTAGTGTTAGTGGGGTTTATAAACAGCTGTTATTGCTAAAACTGAACAAAGCTCCGGCACCTAGTGGAATCCATATCAGATTCTATAACATATTTGCAGCGGAGTTAGGTCACCTCTTTTCACCATAATATACTGCAGAGCCCTTAAACAATAAACTGTGCCCAATGGTTGGAAGAAACTACAGGTCCCACCTGTCTACAAGCTGGGCAGCACAAATGATTTACAAAATTACTGTCCAATATCCTTAACATCCAATTATTGTAGAAACTTAGAACATATTCTGGGCTCAAATGTAATGAGGTATCTGAAACAGAATGATCACCTCCATGTCAACCAGCATGGATTCCAAAAACATCGAACACATTTTAGTTACATATCATCCTGAAATACATGGGTCTAGTCGGTCAGGTAGATGGAGTATTTCTTGATTTCTGAAAAGTCTTTTATTTAATACCACACATGCACTTATTATCAAAACTGTGATTGTATGGGGTATTAAGGGAAATTTGTGACTGGATTGAGGATTTCTAAATAGGGAGGATGCAGCATGTTATAGTGGATGGAGAGTCATTGCAGACGATATTAATGGTAATCCCAGACTTTCTGCAGATTATGCAGTAATCTTAATGAAGTAGTGTCTGAAAAAAGCTGCACAAATGTTCAGTCAGCTTTCGATGGATTATATTAGATGTACTTTTTGTTCCAGTTGATCCATAGTCAGGAGGTCCTCCAGGATGTAGAACATGCCAATAAATATTTACTGCAAAAAACGAATATAAGAATGCTAATGTATGATCCACAGATCCCAAGTGGAATGATCATCATGGGTTGAGTTGGGTTGTTTTGGGGAAGGAGACCAGACAGCGAGGTCATCGGTCTCATCGGATTAAGGAAGGACAGGGAAGAAAGTCGGCCGTGCCCTTTCAAAGGAACCATCCTGGCATTTGCCTGGAGCGATTTAGGGAAATCACGGAAAACCTAAATCAGGATGGCCGGACATGGGATTGAACCGTTGTCCTCCCGAATGCTGATCATCATGGATGCAAACTGAATCAAAGACTTTTTAAACACATTTTTATTTAAGAGGCAATAAACACTGAATGAAAGACTCATTAAAAAAAATCCTTATTTATAATGATTACATTTCTGCACTGAATTTGTACAGAAGTTTAGAGAGAGAGAGAGAGAGAGAGAGAGAGAGAGAGAGAGAGAGAGAGAGAGAGAGAGAGAGAGCTGTAATCCCAAGAATTTAACACTGTCCATTTCTTCTATCTGCCTGTCATCATATTTTAGGCATATACTGGTGAGAAACCTCGTACAAATTCTGAACTGCATTAAGTGTAGAATTTAAAAGTGGCACAAAGACTGACAACTTGCTTTAAATGTTCAGAAATGTAAAATTGTGCGCTTTACAATACAAAATAAACAGTATTCTACAAGTACAATTTGTAGGGATATGAAATAGAAAGTAGGTAAAGTGGGTGGCAGACTTTGATTACTACGAAAATCAATTTACAAAAGATATTGCTTACAAAATACTTGTGCAACCCATCCTAAAATACTGCTCAAGTGTGTGGGAGCCATACCAAATGGAACCAATGGGGAACATTGAACATATACAAAGAAAGATGGCACAAACAGTCACAGGTTTGCTTGACCCATTGGGAGAGTATTAGGGAGATACTGAAAGACCTAAACTGACAAATACTTGGAGATCGACACAAACTACCATTACTTAAACAGTTTCAAGAATCAATTTGAAGTGATCAAGTTAGCTGTGCATTTCACAGTGGTTTGTACAGTAAGGATGTAGATGGATGAACAACCCCTACACATCGCTCCTGTAGGGATCACAAAGACTAGACTAATTACAACTTGTGTGTTAACAAACTATTCTTCCAGTGCTCCCTGCCTGGCATTTTACAATGGTTTGTAGAATGTAGTAAACAATTCAAAATTATTATTTCAAGTTTTTTTCATTACTCTGTCCTCTGATGAATAAATAACCGTAAACAGATAACAGAGAAAAGTTATGATGAATTATGCATATTGTGCAGTTTGCCATATGAATTCCACTATATAGTAGAATGCTCATGTTTCTGACATGAAATCAACACTTTTAATCTATATTATATCACACGTAGGAACACTTGAGGCAATACTGACTCTACGACTTCTCATAGAAGACAGGTTAAGGAATGGCAAGTCTACATTTCTAGCATTTGCAGACTTAGAGAAGGCATTTGACAGTGTTGACTGGAATACTCTCTCTCAAATTCTTAGGTGGCAGGGGTCCAATACAGGGAGCAAAAGGCTATTTACAATTTGTACAGAAACCAGATGGCAGTTATAAGAGTCGAGGGGTATGAAAGAGAAGCAGTAAGTAGTTGGGAAGGGAGTGAGACAAGGTTGTAGCCAATCCCCGATGTTATTCAAAAAATGGCTCTGAGCACTATGGGACTTAACTTCTGAGGTCATCAGTCCCCTGAGAACTTAGAACTACTTAAACCTAACTAACCTAAGGACATCACACACACCCATGCGCGAGGCAGGATTCGAACCTGCAACCGTTGTGGTCGCGCAGTCACACTGGCCAGCCCCGATGTTACTCAATCAGTATATTGAGCAAGCAGTAAAGAAAACAAAAGAAAAAATTTGTAGTAGGTATTAAAAACCATGGAGAAGAAATAAAAACTTTGAGGTTTGCCGATGACATTGTAATTCTGTCAGAGACAGCAAAGGACTTGGAAGAGCAGTTGAACGGAATGGACAGTGTCTTGAAAGGAGGATATAAGATGAACATCAACAAACGCAAAATGAGGGTAATGGAATGTAGTCGAATTGAATCAGGTGATGTTGAGGGAATTAGATTAGGAAATGAGACACTTAAAGTAGTAGATGAGTTTTGCTATTTGGGGAGCAAAATAACTAATGATGGTCAAAGTAGAGAGGATATAAAATGCAGACTGGCAATAGCAAGGAAATTATTGCTGAAGAAGATAAATTTGTTAACATCGCATATAGATTTAAGTGTCAGGGAGTCGTTTCTGAAAGTATTCGTATTTGTGGCACAATTTGACTAGAAGAAGGGCTTGGTTGGTAGGACATGTTCTGAGGCATCAAGGGATCACCAATTTAGTACTGAAGGGCAGTGTGGAGGGTAAAAATCATAGAGGGAGACCAAGAGATGAATACACTAAGTAGATTCAGAAGGATGTAGGCTGCAGCAGTTACTTGAAGATAAAGAAGCTTGCACAGAATATTGCGAATACATAGAAAGAAGGATCCTTTATTGTATGATTATATGATAGCGGAACAAACACTGGTAGCAGTTACTTCTGTAAAATATCTGGGAGTATGCGTACGGAACGATTTGAAGTGGAATGATCATATAAAACTAATTGTTGGTAAGGCGGGTACCAGGCTGAGATTCATTGGGAGAGTGCTTAGAAAATGTAGTCCATCAACAAAGGAGGTGGCTTACAAAACACTCATTCGACCTATACTTGAGTATTGCTCATCAGTGTGGGATCCGTACCAGGTCGGGTTGACGGAGGAGATAGAGAAGATCCAAAGAAGAGCGGCGCGTTTCGTCACTGGGTTATTTGGTAACCGTGAAAGCGTTACGGAGATGTTTAATAAACTCAAGTGGCAGACTCTGCAAGAGAGGCGCTCTGCATCGCGGTGTAGCTTGCTCGCCAGGTTTCGAGAGGGTGCGTTTCTGGATGAGGTATCGAATATATTGCTTCCCCCTACTTATACTTCCCGAGGAGATCACGAATGTAAAATTAGAGAGATTAGAGCGCGCACAGAGGCTTTCAGACAGTCGTTCTTCCCGCGAACCATACGCGACTGGAACAGGAAAGGGAGGTAATGACAGTGGCACGTAAAGTGCCCTCCGCCACACACCGTTGGGTGGCTTGCGGAGTATCAATGTAGATGTAGAATAGAGTTGCATGGAGAGCTGCATCAAACCAGTCTCTGGACTGAAGACGGCGGTGATGACAACAACAACAACAACAACAACAACAACATCACACCTTATCATACTAAGTGAAAGGGACATATAATAGAATGACAGACTGGCTCATGGTATCTTTTTCTTGTGTATGTGCTCCTATGTGATTATTGGATTCATGTCAGTGGCGTTTATGGTACACCATCATGTACATTTTAATACTTTGTAGCACATCTACTTACACAGCATACTGTGCCCTATTGATATGCCCACAAAGTGTTCAACTTACAATTATTTATTTCAGATATTGTGCACAATTAACAATAGGGTCATTCCACGCCGAATCATCCAGTCAAAAGTAGATATAAGATCCAATGTTTTCGGATTTATTCCAAAATTTATATGTGAAAAGTATGCATAAAGATAAGAAAACATCCAAAGTTTCATCCAGTTCTAACAAGTAGTTTCTGAATTATCAGCATTTGAAGTTTTACACTAATTGTATTTCCAAGGGCGATTAAGATGTAACTAAAGCGTGCATGCTTTTACAGAATTTGAAGCAAAATCGTTAGTTTTGAAGCTAGAGCCTTGAAATTTTCACAATTATGTTCTAAATTAAACACTGAAACTGATAGATCTACAAAATTCCGATTTATAATGTTAAATCATATTGAAAAACTATACTGAAACTCAAAATATTGTTAATTTCAAAATTATAATCTAGGAATAGAAAATTATGAATAGCTATAATCTGTCCCCAAATAATCCAATAGAACCATATATTTTTGAAAACAGCATAAAATTACCTTTCAAATGGAGCATAAAAATTGGTGGGTTTCTGAGCTGTAACAATTTTATCTTATATTGAAGTCAAAACAAGTTTTAAATTTCAAAATGTATAGAACAGCTATTTTAAGATTTGAAATGGTTATAGTAGAGGTTATATAGAAGTAAAAGGTTTTAAAACTGTAATTTGGAAGATCAGCTACTTAAAACAGTAATTTATTAATACATTTTCTGTTACGTATTTTTTAAATTAGGACAAAGATTTTACTGTAGTTGTAATTTTATTTATCTTTTTTGTTTTATTTAGTTAAAGTCAAGAAACATACAACATTTTTGGAGTCATGAGAAGTGTGTTGAAATTCAGATAGGCAGTACTACTACGCAAGTATGCACACGAAAAATTCACCAGTCAGCAGTCTGCCAATTGTCTTCTGTCAAGACACGAAATTCAAGTCAGTACATGAAACCCCCCCCACAGCCTGCCTCTACTGCAAGTCTATCAGTGTGTATTTGGCTCTGTTCAAGTTAACTGCCTAGTGTTTTGTGCGTAGTGACATTTTAAATAATTGTTACATAAACACAGCTATAATTTTATTTTTAATGCTATTGTTTTGTGTGTGTGTGTGTGTGTGTGGTGTGTGTGTGTGTGTGTTTCTTACCATGGAGATAAGAGCAAGTTCAAGTAATAATTTTAAGTGTTCAGTAGGTTCATTACAAATTTTTTCATATGAAAATACTTCACTGACAAAAAGCAAAGACATTTATTTAATTTCAGAAACGTTGTCTAAATAAGTAGTAGAAATTTTAATTTGGCTTACTAATAAGCAGTACAGTGAAACCGATATTTGTTCCCATATTTGTGTTATTTTTTACAGTATTTTGAAAAGAACCAAAAATCCTGTTGTAATCCACTTAACAAACATTCTGTACCTTTAAAAAAGAAGAAATTACTCTGGAAAAAGAAAAATATTTTAAGGAAAATAAGAACATTGTTTTAGTGCCAGGAAACCTGTTGTGCAGTACAATAGTAGAAAGAGAAAAGTTGAACAAAACTCTTTTAGGGGTGGATGTGATACCACTTAAACTTCAGTCATTATCTACCCGATCGAAGAAAAAATATGCTAAAAAGAAGTTTAAAAAGGTGAAAAATCCGATTTAAAAAAGTTGTCATTTGTTTTGAAAGTACAAGAATCCAATTATTAAGTGAATCTGACAATACAACTCAAAGTAATGAATTGAATACAAAATCTGTGGGTGTTGACCATATAGTGGATGCTATAAAGGAAAAACTCAACCTAAAGGGAAAAAAATACATACATTAACAATCACTCCAAAGTCTTGGTCTTGCAGAAAAGCAGCGGAAAAATGTAATATATCAGAATATTTAGTGTGAAAAGCCAGAACACTTGCAAACAATAAAGGTATTTTGGCCTTGACAGAACCCAAACATGGCAGAACCCTTCCCCCAAGAAACAATAGACCCTGTCCAACTGTTTTATGAAGATGATCAATTTTCTTACATGTTGCCAGGTGCTAAAGACAAAATTAGTATAAAAAAAACTTACAAGCAGAAAAGAAATCTTTTATGCAACTTACAGGTGTTTGCTTGTACCACCAAAATGTTAAGCTTTTAGCAAACGCTCTGAAGCAGCATGATAAAGAAGGAATATTCACTATGATGGACAAATTGGTTTGTGATAGACAAAACAGGGACTGTATGTTAAGATGTTGTGATGTGTGCCCGAAAACAAGTGAAACCCAGCAGCTACATCTAAGAGAAATGCTAGAAGACTATGAATAAGATGAAGACATCAAATTTTCGCAGTGGGTTTCAAGTGGTGGCACAATGACTTTACAAACAATGCTGCCGCCTTGTAAGGAGTTTACTGATTTTACTATAAAAAAATTGAGTCTCTGATACCTCATTGTTACATCACAAAAGCTCAAAACTCTTACATGAAGCAGAGAAAAAAATTGGCATTTAATAAGGTTTTAGTTCTCATGCATTTTGCAGAAAACAATAACTTCATTCTGCAAAATGAAGTGCAGTCCTACCACTGAGGCCACTTGAACTGCTCAGTTCATCCAGTAGTGATTTTTTCTAAAAATGAAGATTCCACCATAAAAGAAACATCATTGTGTTTCATTTCAGATAATCTAAAGCATGAAGTACCATTTGTTTATTCAGTACAAAAAAAAACCATAGATTTCATAAAACAAAACTTTCCTGACATTGACCAAACTGAGTATTTTATAGATGGTTGCACTACTCAGTACAAAAACTTCAAAAGCATGATAAATTTACGTTTTCATTCTAAAGATTTTAAAATAAATGCAGGCTGTTTATTTCATGCTACGAGTCATGGTAAAACATGTGATGGGATAGGGGGCACAGTCAAGAGAACTGTTACAAAAGAAAAAATAAATCTTGCAGAGCAGTAGGCAAAGTGAGCAGATAATAAATGCTGAACAAATGAACAATTTTTGCAAAAGTTTATTCTCAAAAATATATTTTTTTCTTTTTAAAGGAAGAAGAAATTGAAACTAAAAGAAGAATGCTTGAGACTGGATTTCAAATGGGCCAAACAATACCAGGTAAAAAAGTTTACATTATTTTAAGCCAGCTTCTTGCAAAGAAATTACGGCCAAGTGAGAGTTCAGACTCGGAAATTTTGTTCAAACAAACTATTTTTATGACGATCCCAACCATTAAAACTAACCTACAGCCTTTTGTTGCATGCATTTATGAGCAAAATTGGTGGATAGGAATGGCTCAGGGTTTCAATGAAGAAGGAGACTGACATTCTTTTTATGCACCCTCGCAAACCAACAGAAACTTTATTTCGATCTCAAAAAGGAGACATGTCCTGTTCTACCAGCCCATCTACTGTGTGTAATAGCTCCTCCAGAGGTAGCATCTCAATTCGGCAAATCACATAAGATGCTAATCATCAAAACATGGAACAATTTCAATGCTTTATTGTAAAAAAAACCTTAATGGACATTTAAAGGTAATTATTGTACATACTGCTTCATATAAACTTAGTATAATACTTCAACTGAATAATTATTAAACTTTAAAGTCATCAAAAACTCTTTGTACAAAGGATTTGTTTGAAAACAAATAATTGCCAGCTCATGTATTTAAATGTAAGTAAACATATTTTGTAAAATTCTCAATGCATGTAACTTTTATTTTAAAATAATTGCTACATGAAACTTGAGTTCATCTGGTACTTTCACAGTTGTATTGATTTCAAATATTTAATTATTGTATCAGACATGTATTTTACAAAGTAAATTGCAAAATTTGACTTCAGTTTGTTATAAAATTGTTACAACTCAGAACCCCACCAATTTTTTGCACCATTTGAAATGTAATTTTATGTTGTTTTCAACAAATATATGGTTTTATTGGGTTATTTGGAGAGAGGATTTTATCTATTCATAATTTTCTACACCTATGTCATGTCACAATTTTGAAATTAACAATATTTTGTGTTTCAGTAGTTTTTCAATGTGAATGAACATTATAAATCGGAATTTTTAGCTCTATCAGTTTGAGTGTTTAATTTAGAACTGCGAAAATTTCAGGGGTCTAGCTTCAAAAGTAATGATTTTGTTTGAGTTTCTGTAAAAGCATGCATGCTTAATCGCCCTCGGAAATACAATTAACCTAAAACTTTAAACAGTGATAACTCAGAAACTACTTGTTAGAACTGGATGAAACTTAGAATATTTTCTTGTCTTTATGCATACAATTCAAACAAAAATTTTCGTAAACATCTGTGACAGGTTGGTGTTGAGCCCTGGATGACTTACTATGGAATGACTCCATAGTTATACTGAGATCTACTATTGATATGCTAGAAAACTTCTGGGCTAAAGTTACATAGCCTTCTCCCTCCCCCCCCCCCCCCCCCCCAAAATCTTGGTTGTGGTGACTGACTGATCAGTTGCACAGCCTGATGTCTAATTTTGGTTGGTAGGTGACAACTGGCTTGTGAGTTGGCGAAGCCAACAAATGTTAAACCAGAAAATCTGTTTGCGGTAATAAAGTGACCAGTAGTAAAGCATAATGTTTACATCCATGCCATACTGAAAAATGGAAGGGGGTGTCCAATACATAACTTTTATCAAATTCTGAATGGAGCCATACTGTTAACATTAATATATATATTTACATGAATACTTCTCCCATTAACTGCTGTCTGGTCCATCCAGAACTTATGTAGGCACTACTTCAAGGAAATTAATATTATGTAGTCAAATGGCTCTGAGCACTATGGGACTTAACTCCTGAGGTCATCAGTCCCCTAGGACTTAGAACTACTTAAACCTAACTAACCTAGGGGCACCACACACATCCATGCCCGAGGCAGGAATCGAATCTGCGACCGCAGCGGACGCGCAGTTCCAGACTGTAGCGCCTAGAACCGCTCGGCCACTCCGGCCGGCTTAATATTATGTAGTCCTTAGCATGTATGTTTATAGTGTTTATAGTTGCCTAGTATACGCTAAACAAAACCTGGATAAATTTTTGGGATATCAATACACCACCTTAACACAAGAAGTGGGTGTTCAATTGGCATGCCATATGCCAGACTGGCAAAGGTCCACAACAATAATAGATATCTTGGTCTCTCATATTTTAACAAATTATCTTAAAATGTTCACTCAGCGCATCTGAATAAATCCAAAAACTTAATAAGAAAATGGTAAAGGGTAAAGCACTTTATACAATGACAGATTTTACAGAACGTATAATAGATTACTTGTAATTTTTATTCTTGAGCACTTATAGAAAATTATAATAGTTCTATAAAGGCATTAATGTGGTATGTTGATTCATTGTGGCACACCGTATTAGATTTGTAAACAAAGATAATAATAATTCTAAAGTAATAACCTACGTTAATGCATTCTTGTAACATAATTATAACTTAATCAGGCAAAGTGTACTGTATGAATACTATAACTGTGTACCTACAGATTCCTATAATGCTTATATGACATCAAGCAGGTAAACGTGTTTAAAGGTGAATAAATATTCTATACCACTCTATTCACTATCTTGTGTATACTTTTCTACAAATATGAGAATGCTGCAACATATTTTGTGTAGTTAAAGGAACAGTACCTGAATTATCGCATTATTTAGACAGAAAATGCAAATATAATTGCCTCACAAAAGAAGAAACATATTCGAAAAATTGCCTTTGCGATCTAATTCCTTCGCTTTTGTACTGTTGCGACTGATTCTGTACGAACCTTTCTGCACAAAATGTATATCTCTATCTAGTCAAAATGTATATCTCTATCTAGTCACAACCGTTGAGCGTGCACATTACACTCTTACTTAAGTTTTTTCCCGTTTATACAGCAGAGGCTTTACTTAAGTTTTTTCCCGTTTATACCGCAGAGGCTTTCCAGTGTACGTTAACACATTTCTCCGAAACTCTTGTTGCTGGGGACGTATCCCGAACAGGGATATACACTGTTTTTTTTAGTAGTCAGAACGCTCATGAACTGGATCTGATGGCAAAATTTCAACAAATTCCGTAAACAAGCTTTGAAAATTATTATAGAGCAGCCACGCTCCTGGCAAACAACTTGCGCTTCGCAGGTCCGGACACGCCCTCTGTGTAAACGGCGGACGAGAACAATGCAACTATGTTTGCAGGTAGCATAGTCGCAACGCCACTTCTTTGGCATACTTCCCCGAGTGACTCAATCGACTATTTTTAGAAGAAAACGCCGACGCCCGGTCTCAAATATTTCCAGGACCGTGTCAACAGAACGCTCTGCGCGTCTTTAGCAACCGAATAACACAAACGGTAGGCCTACTCTTTAACATAACAGGATGCGATTTTGCCCCTAGCCTGTGTCGACAACTTCAAGGATCGCAAATAACACATTCGAATGTTGCGAGAGCGTCGGCTGAGTTCAAAGTCATGCACATGTCCCCGTAGCCGTGATTGCTAGTCGGTGCCACACATTGCACGGCAATGGTCTGAGTCAAATCACACGCTTTTGCACAGAAAGGGCCAGTTTGAGAGCATTTTCCCACACTAGCGACTTTATAATTTGGTGCCTCCTTTCCTTTTTCCTCTACACTTTCACCCGTGACAGTTTTCACTAATAGTTGTAATACGCACTGTATACAAGTATTTGTGTTCCTGATGCCCCTCTCCGCTGTGATAAGTCCTGTACGGAAATCTTTGGCCTTGTACATACTGGTATACAAAGCCGAATGATTTTAGTAACTAGAGAGTATCCGTAGACACTCGAGTGATTTTGTATATAGACGACTGCGAGACATTTCTTGTCTATAGATGCGCTTATGCAACCAAAAATCACACGACTTTTGACTCCCGTTCGAAATGGGAGACATGAAACTGTTATAATTAGAAAATGTCGCGTGACATTTCGTAGTGTGAACGTATTGATAGTCATGGCCTCCAGTTATTCTCCTTGCGCCGTGAGAATCTCTTCGTCGGACTACTTATTATTTTTGTTTTTCTTAATGTTAAACATCACTTTTCAATATGTGACCAACGCAGAAAGAGTTACACCTGATTGAAGATTTTCACATGGCATCATGTTTGTGGGAAGTTAGTTATTTCCGAATATAAATATCACAACAAGAAGAAATTGCTTATAGAAGAGCTGTCACATGTTAAGCATCAGTGAGTGATGTTGGAAAAAATATACTGCTTCTATTTTCAAAGTAATCAGTAAATTATGGCCGAGACGAGGCCCTTCCGCAAACAGTTCACGTTTCTACCAGCGTCTCCTCTAGTTCTTTCAATACGCATTATTGTCACTGCACAAGCCGCGATCGCAACAAAGTCAGCTATATTTAGGAGATATCGAAGAATAACACACTCAAGTGTGTACACGAGGCAACATGTCTAGACTGTCTATATACACAGTCTGGCTATGTGTCTGTAACAAGTCCCTCTACAATGCCAATAGTCAATCGCTCGATTTTGTATTCAAGTGTATAAGATGCGTGTACTTACCATAACAGTTGTAGCACACCGGCGAACCTTCCTGCTTAGCACCCCAAGCGGCGGCTTTCGTCGCTTGTGCCGGTGTACAGTGTTATGGGCTGAGAGGTAGAAAAACTGTCAAATGGGGGTGTTACTCTCGGCGACACTTTAATTGCAAATCTTATGGAGCAGGATAACTGCAGGCGCCGTGATTCACAGATATCCCTACTCTCATTGACATTCTCACCATGGGAACGCAAATAAGACACTACAATGCAGAAGATCTTACCAGGGGCCCAGAGACATTCACAAGACGGGCACCTGACACACTACGTACAGGTGGGCTGAGGAAAGGTGAAGGGCGCTACCTCATTCTTTCGGTACGGTACACCGCAAGAAATTCCATTTGAAAATGGATCACAGCGTTCGGCTTCGAACTAATAGCTACCCATGGTCTGACGCCCTTTCTGTCTTTCCTAGTTGAATTGTAACTGATTTTTTTCCAAAAGTGAGGGAAAACAAATTCAGTGGTGATTTTCTAGTGGCATTGGAACACATTATATTATAAACATACTCACTCGTATGCCCGAAAAATTCATTTTAAAAAGTGAGCAACAATAACGACTATTACAATCGGTAATCTCAACGGAAAATGAGAAGCAGTTCTAACAAAACAGATGATTTCTAAGGAGCATGGTTAATATCTAATAACTGTGTTCGAGGAGCATGAGTCTTAGTAAACACGGGTGTCTTCGAGTAGATTTAAAAAATAAAATTATCTCGATAAATTTTCACGTAGTAGCTAATTACAGTGAGTCTCAGGCTACGTAATTCATTTGGCAAAGGAAGGAAATCCACTAACCATCTGGAGTTTTGTGAAATTCGTTAGGAGACCGGTTTCAAAACTTTATAGGTCCATTATTAATGCTCCACAAATTAAAGAAAATAAGACTTAATTTTTTTAATATACAACAAGTGTATAAAGTCCTCATAATAAAATTGTTCCACAAGCTCACTTGTGATCTACACACCAAAATAGCATATTGTTCTTGATTATAGTGCATTTTCAAACAACAAAGGTGACGAAGCAGGTTACAGTATTAAAGTCTACTGGTACGCTAATATTTCCACCAGACTAGGACAGAGAGCAGGTTATGGTATTAATGTGTACTACGCGAATTATTTTCACTTTACTAGAAATATTCGCATGATACATGTTAATACTTTAACCTGATTCACCACATTTCTTATTTGCAAATGAACTGTAATCAAGAACAATATACTATTCTGGTATGTAGACTAGTGTGGTTATTTTCTGTATTAAAGTGAGAAGAATTTTACTATACAAATTTGCATATTATTGTATGCGTACGCTTATTTTATATACAGGGTGGTCCATTGATAGTGACCGAGCGTTCCATTTAGCGACGAAGCGTCATTCACCAACAGCGGTAACGTAAACCGGCATTATATGCACTATTGGGCAACGGAAAATCCACGATGGCTGCGACAAGTGGAACATCAGCGACCTTGGCGGGCTAATTAATGTATGGTGCGGCATTATGGGAGGAAGGATAATTGGGCCCCATTTTATCGATGGCAATCTAAATGGTGCAATGTGTGCTGATTTCCTACGTAACGTTCTACCGATGTTACTACAAGATGTTTCTCTGCATGACAGAATGGCGATGTACTTCTAACACGATGGATGACCGGCACATAGCTCGCGTGCGGTTGAAGCGGTATTGAATAACATATATCACGACAGGTGGGTTGGTCGTCGAAGCACCACACCATGGCCCGCACGTTCACCGGATCTGACGTCCCCGGATTTCTTTCTGTGGGGAAAGTTGAAGGATATTTGCTATCGTGATCCACCGACAACGCCTGACAACATGCGTGAGCGCGTTGTCAATGTATGTGCGAACATTACGGAGGGCGAACTACTCGCTGTTGAGAGGAATGTCGTTAAACGTATTGCCAAATGCATTGAGGTTGACCGACATCATTTTTATTGCATTACTGTTGTATTTACAGGTAATCACGCTGTAAAAGCATGTGTTCTCAGAAATGATAAGTTCACTAAGGTACATGTATCACATTGGAACAACCGTAATAAAATGTTCAGATGTACCTACGTTCTGTATTTTAATTTAAAAAACGTACCTGTTACCAACTGTTCGTCTAAAATTGTGAGCCTAGGCGCTACAGTATGGAACCACGCGAGCGCTACGGTCGCAGGTTCGAATCCTGCCTCGGGCATGGGTGTGTGTGATGTCCTGAGGTTAGTTAGGTTTAAGTACTTCTAAGTTCTAGGGGACTGATGACCTCAGAAGTTAAGTCCCATAGTGCTCAGGGCCATTTGAACCATTCTTTTGTGTGTAAAACGTGTGTATTTCATTAGCATCGTTACGTGTGTGTGTTGTTTATGGTGTGTTTGAAATACTCGGCGAAATACGAAATAAAAGTGCCATACTCATGATTCGGGATTCAAACAAAACAAGAAAGAACAAAAATTTTTTTTCAGCGACTGTCAACTTCATGGAGTAATGTATGGCACACACTGCGCTGTTTTACAATATATTTATTCACAACAGGTTTCGATAATTGATCTCCTACACAGTGGAAAAATGTTGTGACAACTTTACATGCCACATGCCATACTCTCTATTTTACCAGAAAAGACGCCATAGCTGACTTGCAAACGTCAGAAAACGATACTTCATGCCATAATACCGGGTTAAGCAAGCAGAAAACTCTGAAAATATGAAACCACGTAACAGCAGTAAGGGCACAGTACCATTTGCTTGTTGAGACTGACCAACGGTACTGTGTACATACTGCTGTTACATGGTTTCACGTATTCAATGTTTTCCGCTGGCTTATGCCGCTGTTATGGAGTGAAGAATCTTTTTTTGACGTTTGCGACTCAGCTATGGCGTCTTCTCTAGTTAAATAGCATGTATGACATGTGAAGCTGTCACAATATTTTTCCACTGTGAAGATGATCAAAAATGGTTGAAATGGCTCTGAGCACTATGGAACTTAACATCTGAGGTCATCAGTCCCCTAGTACTTAGAACTACTTAAACCTAATTAACCTAAGGACACCACACACATCCATGCCCGAGGCAGGATTCGAACCTGCGACCGTAGCGGTTGCGCGGTTCCAGACTGAAGCGCCTAGAACCACTCGGCCACACCGGCCGGCGAAGATGAGCAATGATCGAAGCCGGATGTGGGTAAATATGTTGTAACACATCACAGTGTATACCATACATTTCTCCAAATACAACAAGGAAGAATGCTGGGCAACCAATTGTAACTGAACTGACCAATTGCGCGGCAGTTTGGCAACGGTGAACGCTTCGGTCGTGATGTTAAACACTCTGATTGGTGGAAACCGGATCCAGCGCGTGAAGTGTCAGTATCAAGTAATTTTAATCAGACTTTAGATTTCTTTGCTTCGAATGATCGTTCCTGTCATATCCCTGAAAACTGACATTCCTCCGAGGATACCCTGTATTTAAGCTTTCCAAGCCCATTCACTGCTAATTGCAGGTTGTGTTCCGTATAGTTAGTATAGCTAAAAATAACCTGTTCATTTGCAGAATAACATCGTCTTTGCAAACGAAAAGATGTTCAAAATGGCATTGCCTACTTTCTAATTATTGGTCAGTATACTTCCCCACTCCTGTGTGATTGTGCTTATGTGTATGTTAAACAGTACTGCTGATGCAAGGCATTTCAAATTTGCAAAGAGATTGTTCCTGCAGCTAGTGTGTTCGTACTCAGGTTATACTGACGTGTTCCTATGTGTACATACAGGGTTATTACAAATCATTGAAGCGATTTCACAGCTCTACAATAACTTTATTATTTGAGATATTTTCACAATGCTTTGCACACACATACAAAAACTCAAAAAGTTTTTTTAGGCATTCACAAATGTTCGATATGTGCCCCTTTAGTGATTCGGCAGACATCAAGCTGATAATCAAGTTTCTCCCACACTCGGCGCAGCATGTCCCCATCAATGAGTTCGAAAGCATCGTTGATGCGAGCTCGCAGTTCTGGCACGTTTCTTGGTAGAGGAGGTTTAAACACTGAATCTTTCACATAACCCCACAGAAAGAAATCGCATGGTGTTAAGTCGGGAGAGCGTGGAGACCATGACATGAATTGCTGATCATGATCTCCACCATGACCGATCCATCGGTTTTCCAATCTCCTGTTTAAGAAATGCCGAACATCATGATGGAAGTGCGGTGGGGCGGGCTACGCGTGAAACTTGCCCGCACACGTTCAACCGTTTCTTCTCTCAATGCAGGCCGACCTGTTGATTTCCCCTTACAGAGGCACCCAGAAGCTTTAAACTGCACATACCATCGCCGAATGGAGTTAGCAGTTGGTGGATCTTTGTTGAACTTCGTCCTGAAGTGTCGTTGCACTGTTATGACTGACTGATGTGAGTGCATTTCAAGCACGACATACGAGTTTTTCTACGTATCTGTAGTGTGTCGTGGCCATATGTCAATGAACGGAGCTACAGTGAATTTATGAAATCGCTTCAATCATTTATAATAGCCCTGTAGTTTTATACTGAACAGCCAAAGAAACTGGTACACCTGCCTAACATCGTGAAGGGAACCGTGAGGAAGCAAAAGTACCGCAACACGACGTGGCATGGACTCGATGAATATCTGCAGCAGTGCTGGAGGGTACTGACACCATGAATCCTGCAGGGCTGTCCATAAATCTGTAAGAGTACGAGGGGGTGGAGATCTCTTCTGAACAGCACGTTGCAAGCCATCCCAGATATGCTCAATAATGTTCACGTCTGAGGAGTTTGGTGGCCAGCGGAAGTGTTTAAACTCAGCAGATTGCTCCTGGAGCCACTCTGTAGAAATTCTGGACGTGTGGGGTATCGCATTGTCCCGCCAGAATTGCTCAAGTCCGTCGGAATGCACACTGGACACGAATGGATGCAGGTGATCAGACGGGATGCTGACATACGTGTCACCTGCCAGAGTTGTATCTAGACTAGGATGTCCATTTCATTTTCATTGAAAAAGGGGACATTTAAAATAAATTAGAGAAAAACCTGGGACAATCAAGAAAAAAAACGGGACATAAATATTGTATTGACTTATTGACTAAATTTGATACACATACAAGTTTACCTTTACAACGTGCACTCAGATGATCCCAAATCACTTTTTACAATTATTCTGCCACACTATCACCGTACTTTTCGCTTTTATGTACTTTATCAAGAAGTGCACTTTCGTTTGAAATTGTATCATAAAAGTCAGTACACGATACACCATTAAAGTGTGTTTTGACAATGAGCAAGGCCCTCACTGTTTCAACTTTCATTCTGTTTTTTTCATCTGACCACAAAGAGTTCACTAACGAAAACACACTTATCACAGCAGCATTTGACCCAGGAATTGCCAGACAAAACTCCACCAGATGAATCATGTTTTTCATGTTAATGTTTTTACTTTTGAAGTAAGCAAATATTTTACACAACGTTGCACTAACACTTTCTTTGTCTCCTTCTTCACTTTTTATGAAGTTCTGTGCAAATGAAAATTCATCGAACAGTTCGTCTTCATCAACAGGAAAATGTGGTACAATACTTTTAACAAAAACACAACAGTCCTGAATATCCTTTTTTATAGCTGCTCCTTTTCAGTATTAACCCAGTCAAATGCCTTAAAAGGTGTGAGAAATGGTAAACACCATTCTTTAATATACTCAATGCAAGAGTCATAGAAGATGTCAGCATAAATATGAAATTGTTCTACAGTAATTTCACCCTCTTCTTCCAGCTTTCTTAGAGTCTCATGTACAAAGGGTGTGAGAAATCTTTCAGATTTTCTACATTGTAATTTGCCCAATAATTTGTTTATTTCTTGATAAACTTCCACTATTGTGGTTTCTTGTTCCGCAATTCATTTAATTGTTGTGGAGAAAGGTTTTAGCTGGCTAACAAGAAAATGTAGAAGAACAATAGACACAGGGTTATCAAAGAATTGTTTAAGGATAACAGGACACTTATCAAGGGAAATGAAATAAGATTTCACAGCAGGAAATATCTCTACAATTCTTTCCAATGCTGGTAGCAGAGATAGACACCTTGTCTTGCTGTGCCAAAGTACAGTTTTGTATTCAGTTTCAGTAAACTTACAGAATGACTTCAGAGATTCAACCCTTACTGTATATATGTGGAAATGCTGGTAGATTTTGTTTACAATTAATTGGCAGTCGATGGGTAGGCAATCTGAGACAGTTTGTGAGGAATTGTGCACCATATGTGCTGGACAGCCAACACCTACTATATTATTCACTGTGTTCTGTGCAAAACATTAACAGTGTGGTGACGAAAGCTAGAGAGTAAGTATCAGTGCTGTAGAGTATCTCTGGACCGAAAGGACGGATTCATTGGATCGATTCAGAAGAGAAAAATCTTCGTTGTTATTCGTAACCTATAGTGCGTTTAAAATTACTTGCGATTATTGACAGTTAGGTACATGTTTGGGGTATGCTGAAAGTCATCACACGCTTCCTAGCGTAAATAATTGCGCAGTTAATAGCAAGTCAAACAACCAGTTTTAGCGTAAAAAATCACTCCAGCTGCACACGCCCCACACTATCACAGAGCCTACACCAGTTTGAACAGTCTCCTGCTGACATGCAGGATCCATGGATTCACGAGGTTGTATCCGTACCCGTACTCGTCCAACAGCTCGATACAACTTGAAACGAGACTCGTCTACCAGGCAACATGTTTCCAGTCATCAACAGTTCAATTTCCGTGTTGACGGGCCCAGATGAGGCGCAAAACTTTGTGCCATGCAGTCATCAACGGTACACGAGTGGGCCTTCGGCTCCGAAAGCCCACACCGATGATGTTTCGTTGAACGGTTCGCACTCTGACGTTTGTTGATGGCCCAGCATTGAAATCTGCAGCAATTTGCGGAAGGGTTGCACCTCTGTCAGGTTGAACGATTCTCTTCAGGCGTCATTGGTCCCGCTGTTGCAGTATCTTTTCCATCCACAGCGGTGTCGGAGATTTGTTGTTTCACCGGATTCACGGTACTCGTGAAATGGTCGTACGGGAAACTCCCCACTTCATCGCCACCTCGGAGATGCTGTGTCCCAACGCTCATGCACCGACTATAAGACCACATTCGAATTCACTTAAATCTTCATAAGCTGCCATTGTAGCAGCAGCAACCGATCAAACATCTGCGCCAAACGCTTGTGGTCTTACATAGGCGTTGCCGACCGCAGCGCCGTATTCTGCCTGTTTACATATCTCTGTATTTGAATACGCATGACCATACCAGTTTCTTTGGCGCTTCAGTGTAGTTTTAGTAAATATACAGGAGGTCTGAAAAGACTTTCCCTGATTACATAAATTGATAACTCAGGCTAGAAGTAAGATACAAATATGAAACTTGTGTCGAATTGTTTACAACTATCAAAGTTTTTTTTCTGTTTTAGTTTCAGTCAGGAGAAGGCACAGTGTGTCCTGTGGTACCATGAGACACGATCACCAACCACAGTGCAGAGACAGTTCCTGACAACATTTGGAAGGAATCCACCTGATGTCAAGAGCATTAAAGCCTGGTATGAGAAGTTCAAGAAAATAGGATCGGTTGCTGACCTTCCAAGGTCTAGTCGACTAAGAACCTCAGCAGACAGGGTGGAAGCTGTAAGGCAGTCTTTTCTGCGAAGTCCGAAGAAATCGGTTCGCAGGGCCTCACGTGAATTACAGATGCCAAAAAGCTCTCTCCATGACATTTTACACAAACATTTATTGTTTCGTGCATACAAAGTGCAAATAAAAAAAGTGGTTCAAATGGTTCTGAGCACTATGGGACTTAACATCTGAGGTCATCAGTCCCATAGAACTTAGAACTACTTAAACCTAACTAAACTAAGGACATCACACACATCCATGCCCGAGGCAGGATTCGAACCTGCGATCGTAGCGGTCGTGCGTTTCCAGACTGTAGCGCCTAGAACCGCTCGGCCACCCCGACCGGCAAAGTGCAAATCGTTCAGGCCTTGTTGCCCAATGACAGTGCACGTCGATATGACTTTGAGGTCGAAATGCTATTACGTATTGAGGACGATGATGGTTATCTCAGACGAATTGCCTTTTCCGACGAAGCGACCTTTTTTGTCAGTGGAGTAGTGAATCGCCATAATGTGCGCATTTGGGGCTCACAACCCCCTGGCGAGGAGCATGGAGTGCACCGGAGGCAGTCCAAAGGTGAATGTTTGGTGCGCGTTATTGCACGATCGAATTATCGGGCTATTCTTCTTCTCTGAGGCTACCATCACATCTGCAGTGTATCTGGGCATGTTGCAACTGTATGCTGTTCCTCAATTGCTTCAGTATCACCTCGATGTCTTGTTTCAGCAAGACGGTGCACCGCCTCATTGGGGTTTGGACGTCCGTGCCTATCTCGATATGACCTTTCCTGGGCGATGGATTGGTCGTGATGCGCCCACTGTTTGGCCTCCGCACTCTCCTGACACAACCCCATTAGCCTTCTTTTTATGGGGTTATGTCAAGGACGAGGTCTACCGAACACGTGCACCAGATCTTGAAACCCTGCGGCAACGGGTAAACACAGTCGTTGAATCGATCCCTCCAGTGATGTTGGCTAATGTGTGGACGGAAATTGAATATCGCCTAGATGTGTTACGTGCTACCAATGGTGCTCATGTGGAAGTTTACTGATGTGTGAAAAAAACTTTGATAGTTTGTAAACAATTAGACACTGGTTTCATACACTCCTGGAAATTGAAATAAGAACACCGTGAATTCATTGTCCCAGGAAGGGGAAACTTTATTGACACATTCCTGGGGTCAGATACATCACATGATCACACTGACAGAACCACAGGCACATAGACACAGCCAACAGAGCATGCACAATGTCGGCACTAGTACAGTGTATATCCACCTTTCGCAGCAATGCAGGCTGCTATTCTCCCATGGAGACGATCGTAGAGATGCTGGATGTAGTCCTGTGGAACGGCTTGCCATGCCATTTCCACCTGGCGCCTCAGTTGGACCAGCGGTCGTGCTGGACGTGCAGACCGCGTAAGACGACGCTTCATCCAGTCCCAAACATGCTCAATGGGGGACAGATCCGGAGATCTTGCTGGCCAGGGTAGTTGACTTACACCTTCTAGAGCACGTTGGGTGGCACGGGATACATGCGGACGTGCATTGTCCTGTTGGAACAGCAAGTTCCCTTGCCGGTCTAGGAATGGTAGAACGATGGGTTCGATGACGGTTTGGATGTACCGTGCACTATTCAGTGTCCCCTCGACGATCACCAGTGGTGTACGGCCAGTGTAGGAGATCGCTCCCCACACCATGATGCCGGGTGTTGGCCCTGTGTGCCTCGGTCGTATGCAGTCCTGATTGTGGCGCTCACCTGCACCGCGCCAAACACGCATACGACCATCATTGGCACCAAGGCAGAAGCGACTCTCATCGCTGAAGACGACACGTCTCCATTCGTCCCTCCATTCACGCCTGTCGCGACATCACTGGAGGCGGGGTGCACGATGTTGGGGCGTGAGCGGAAGACGGCCTAACGGTGTGCGGGACCGTAGCCCAGCTTCATGGAGACGGTTGCGAATGGTCCTCGCCGATACCCCAGGAGCAACAGTGTCCCTAATTTGCTGGGAAGTGGCGGTGCGGTCCCCTACGGCACTGCGTAGGATCCTACGGTCTTGGCGTGCATCCGTGCGTCGCTGCGGTCCGGTCCCAGGTCGACGGGCACGTGCACCTTCCGCCGACCACTGGCGACAACATCGATGTACTGTGGAGACCTCATGCCCCACGTGTTGAGCAATTCGGCGGTACGTCCACCCGGCCTCCCGCATGCCCACTATACGCCCTCGCTCAAAGTCCGTCAACTGCACATACGGTTCACGTCCACGCTGTCGCGGCATGCTACCAGTGTTAAAGACTGCGATGGAGCTCCGTATGCCACGGCAAACTGGCTGACACTGACGGCGGCGGTGCACAAATGCTGCGCAGCTAGCGCCATTCGACGGCCAACACCGCGGTTCCTGGTGTGTCCGCTGTGCCGTGAGTGTGATCATTGCTTGTACAGCCCTCTCGCAGTGTCCGGAGCAAGTATGGTGGGTCTGACACACCGGTGTCAATGTGTTCTTTTTTCCATTTCCAGGAGTGTATTTGTATCTTACTTCTAGCTTGAGTTATCAATTTATGTAATCAGGGGAAGTCTTTTCGGACACCCTGTAGTAACAGGCGGCGAGAATCAGTGAGTTACGAATTACTGGATGGCAGGGATTCCTCATACGAAAACGCTCAGCGAGCGGCCTTGAAGTTGTCCGGCACAGCTGCAGCAAGCCCGTACGATGGGCAGAGGTGCATTAGTTGCGGTCGCGGACGCCAGGCTACCCAACACGTGCCCCTCGGAGGCGCCGGCCGCTTCTCGGTCAAGGCGAACGCTCCTGGTTCCGCTACGCCAGCGCCAGCGCAGCGAAGTTCACCAGCCAACCATTTGTAACAAAGCTAAAGCCGAAATGCTGAATTCCATTTTCACACAGACCTTTACTCAGGAAAATTCAGCAGTAATTCCCCCATTTCGTTAAATCCTTCATTTGTGTGGCCATATTGTTCGTAGTTGTTTTACGATCCCTGAAACAATTTATCGTTCTGCCGCTGCAGCTACAAGACATGCGTGTTTTTTTCGCCAGACGTGTTGCGCTTTATTGAGGTAAGACATCATCAGCGGTCTCTAATTAAAGATAAAATTTGATTTGATTTTAAAATAGAAAAACCGGTTCGTTAACAATATGTTGTTTATTACTTACGGCTATTTCGTCATGGTTTATCGCCTACATCGGGAAATGCCGTCTGCTAGCACATATTTGATGTTTTTCTTCATTAGACACTGATACTTGTAGTTAAATTTTTAGTTTCTCTGCAGAACTATGCATGTCGTATGTTTTACACAGCACACTTTTTCGCACTCCACTGTTTTCTGTTTATTTTTATACTTCTAAGTGTGTATTGTGTTTTGTAGTGTTGTCACTATAACGTTGCCACTAGTTTGGTTCAAATGGCTCTGAGCACTATGGGACTTAACTTCTGAGGCCATCAATCCCCTAGAACTTAGAACTACTTAAACCTAACTAACCTAAAGACATCACACACATCCATGCCCGAGGCAGGATTCGAACCTGCGACCGTAGCGGTCGCGCGGTTCCAGACTGTAGCGCCTAGAACCGGCCACTAGTTTGTCTGTGGCCTATACATTTCTTATTTTTTTGTATTTTAGTTAATTGTACGTGTCTAATTCTATTTAATTTTCTTGCTGTGTATTTATATACTGTTTAACAGTAGCGAAAGAGTAGTGATGGAGTGTTTTTTTTTTAGGGGGAGGGGGGAGAGAAACTATGGTGAGTGGTCATAAGCGTATAGTATAGTGATGGAGTGTGAGTCGAGAGAGAGGTGAGGAACAAGAAATGAAATGAAACTGGTAGGTACAGGTGTGGGGGAGGGGGTGGGGGGATGGTGATTGATGGGGTAGGAGGGCAGAGGGTGAAAGGTGGAAAAGGCTCTTTTCTTTTTCATGTAATTTCTTCAATTATTTTATATAGTGTCTGCTTTCCAATATCTATTTGGTCATTGAGCAACTTCATATTATGTGTTAATGCTTTGTGCCTGTGGAAATTTTCTCGAAAAGGGAGGTGTCTGTCATTACCAATTCTTATGATGCTCATACAGGGTGACACAGAATAACAGGAATGTTTGAAATGAGTGGCAGCCATGGGCAGGTGGCAGCACTGTGGGTTCGAGACAGTTAGCGAGTGAACGTTCCGCCATGTCAGCAATCATGGATCAGTGGAACGGACAACAGCGTGCTTTAGCCATAAAAATGTTTTATAAGATCAAGGACAGTCAGGATGCCGTTCTGTCGAAACACGCGATAAAATGTTGGGTTAATAACTATGAAGAGATTGGATCTGTCCTCAAGAAGAAACCAACAGGACGATCTAGAAGTGTGCGTTCTCCAGCAAACACTGTTGTTGTACGCGAGTCTGGCCGGCGCTGTGGCCGAGCGATTCTACGCACTTCAGTCCGGAACCACGCAGCTGCTACAGTCGCAGGTTCGAATCCTGCCTGGGGCATGGGTGTGTGTGATGTCCTTAGGTTAGTTAGGTTTAGGTAGTTCTGAGTTTAAGGGACTGATGACCTCAGCTGTTAAGTCCCATAGCATCTCACTCCTGGCTCCTCGCCTTCTCCTCCAACTCACACTCCATCACAGCACTATAAACTTATGACTACTCATAATCGCTTCCCCCTACTCCCACGTAAATAAAGACACTCCATCACTATTCCTTGGGTACTCTCACACAGTATATAATTAGACAGCAAGAAAATTAAATACAACTACGGACATACAATTAACCAAAATACAAAAAAAGTATGGGCCAGAGACAAACTATCGGTACGTTACGGTGGCAACACTACAAAACACAAACCACAATAGACACTTAAAAGTATAAAAATAAACAAAAAAAAGCGGAAATGTGTGCCGTGTAAAACACAAGAAATGCTTAGTTCTGCAGAGCAATTAAAAATTAGACTACAAGTATCACTGTCTACTGGAAAAAAAACACACCAAAGATGTGCTAGCAGACGGCATTTCGCGACGTAGGCGATAAACCAAGCCAGAAATCACCGTACCTGCAAAGCAGCATATTGATAGCGAACTGTTTTTCTATCTTAAAACAAATCAGATTGTAGATATCTTTAATTAAAGACCACTGATGATGGTGTACCTCAATAAAGCGAAACGTGTCTGGTGAAAAAATATTTCTTGTAGTTGCAACGACAGAACGAAAATACCCTCATGCCCCTACTTCGGTCTCGCACCACTACAAAGTTGGCTGATAAATTAATGTCAGTGGTGTTGAGAAACAGCTGAAATCGCTAAAATTGAACAAATCGCCAGGGCCCAATGGAATCTGTATAAGATTCTACACAGTGTCCCACATAAAATCGGTACGCCTAACTTACCAGAAATCATCTCTAGCTGAATTGCTTGTGAAGTGGTAACACTGTCTCGAAAGTTGGCTACACTGCATTTTATCCGAAAGTCCAGTGCAGCTGTGTGTTCACGCGTCAGTTGTGAGAAGCTCGTACTGTTGGGTTGTCACAGAAGTGGGACTATGCATTTGAACAACGAATTGATACTGTGGAATGTAACGTAAAGACGGATTCCGTCAAAGAATGTAAAAAAAATGTTTCAAGCGTAGTATCCTGGTAGGAAATTCCCCACGACCAGCACAATTCCAGATCGGTACTAGAAACGGGGGGCTGTGGGGTCCGTTCAGAATGTACAGAGAAATAGGTTTTTTTATTTCAGCAGACTGGTGTATCTCGTGAGTCGTGTCATCCTATGCTAAAAGATATGAAATTAAAAGCCCATCGTGTGAGTGGAGTCGAAATTTGAGGATCAGAAAAAAATATTCAGTTGCTAACGATTACTCAGGCCCTTCGCTTTACTTCATGCCAGGTGAGCTTGGTTTCATTTGTCATGTTATGTAAACTCCCAGAATTGCAGATATTGATCGCAGGACAACCCACATATTCTGCATGAAGAACCTCGCCACTCAGAGAAGATATATGTATTTGGTGTGCATTGTCCAGCATGTGCATTATTGGCCCCATATTTTCCAATTACACGTTTAACAGTGCCAGATATCTAGATGTCTTTGACTCTTTCTATGCACAATTAACAGATGCAGAGTAGCCGTATGCAGCATTCCAACAAGACAAGAGAGACCGCTCACACGTTCAACCAAAGTATGGTCCACATCACCAACGTGTTCCCTGCAGACAGACTTGTTAGTAAAGTGTTCTTGGCCCCCAAGGTACCCGAACTTAACATCGTGTGATTTTTATTTACGGGGCACACTAAAAAGCAAAGCTTATGCTGACATCCTCGCACAATAGGCAATGTTAAACGGAAGATTATTAGATAAATTAACATCATCACACCTTCAGAATTACAGCGTGTTGCTGTGACGTCATCATGCGAAGTTGGTGATACCTGGGTGCAAACTGTCACAAATTCCAAGGTCTCTTATAAACAGGTAACGATATGTTTCTAACGTTACTGTTATCTATTCCTTTTTAGTTAGTTTATTGTTACTTGAATCTGGCGCTTGAGGCGTACCGGTTTTATGGGGGACACCGTGTTATATAGAATATGTGACTAAGCTTTTAACTTTTAATATACCGTAGATTACTCGAGGGAAAAAATTTGTCCGGTAGTTGGAAGAAAGCACAAGGCATACCTGTCTACAAGAAGGATATCAGGAGTGGCCCACAAACCTGCGTCCAACATTCTTGACATCGGTCTGTTGTAGAACCTTATAACATATGCTTGAGCTCAAATATAAAGGGTTATCTCGAAGAGAATGATCTCCTCATGCCAGCCAGAAAACATCTCTCATGTGAAACCCAACTCGCGCTTTTGTTATATGACCTCCTGAGACCCACGGATAAAGGTGGTCAGGCAAATGCACTGTTTACTGATCCCGAGAAGTATTTGATCCAGTAACACGCCAACGCCTACTACTACGCCAACTACTGTCGTATCGGGCATAAAGCGAAATTCGGACTGGACTGATGATTTATTGATAGGGAGGACGCACCATGTTATCTAAGGAGAGTCATCGACGTACGCAGAAGCAACTTCAACCGTGTCCCAGGGAGATGTCGTTGGTCTCTTGCTGTTTATGTTGCATGCACATTATTTGACAGACAATTTTAACAGTAGTCTCAGAGTTTTCACAGATGATACAGTTACCTACAACGAAGTACTGTCTGAAAAATGCTCCACAAGAATTCTGCCTCACATTGACAAGATTTCAAAGATTTGCAACTTGTTTTAAATGTTGAGAAACGTAAAACTGTACACTTCAAGAAACGCAAAAACCTAGAATCCTATGAAAACAATGTCAACGAGTCATTACCGGAATCAATCAATTCATCCAAACACATCACTGTAATAATTTGAGCGGATGTAAAATCGAATGATCACATAGGCTCGGTCGGAAGTAAATCAGGTGGCATGGCAGACTTTGGTTTATTGGAAGGGTGTAGGGAAAATGCAATCAGTCTACAGAAAAGGTTACTTACAAACCAGTCGTACCACCAGTCCTTGAATATTGCACGAGTGTAGAGAGGGCCCGTACCAAACAGGACTAACTGGGTATACAGAACATATACAAAAGAGGGCAGCACGAATGGTCACAGGTTTGTTGGGCTCACGGGACAGCGCCACGGAAATGCTGAAGAACTTGAACTGGCAGACGCCTGAAGGTAGCCTACTTACTTTGTTTCAAGAAACGGTATAAAGTGAGAAATCTATTAATACTGGCCGCGAATCACGATTAGACTAATTACAGAGCGCGCAGAGGCATTTAAGCAGACATGTCCCCACACTCCACAAGCGAATGGAATGCGAATAAACCCTAAAATGTGGTACAGCTCTATGTACCCTCTACCACGCGTCTTCACAGTGGTTTTCTGAGTATAGCTGTAGATTCTCAAAAGGAGTCAACAAGAATATAAGTATGAAAGAAGAGTAAAAGAACGGACCAGCAGAATTACAGACCAACATCCTTGACATTGGTTCGCTACAGAATTATTAAACATATTCTCAGTTCCAATAGAATAAATTTTCTTGAGACGGAAAAGCTTCTGTCCACGAATTAGCATGGTTTTAGAAAGCATCGCTCGTGCAAAACTCAGTTTGCCCTTTTCTCACGTGATATCCTGCGGACTGTGGATGAATAGCAACAGGCTGAGTCCATATTTCTAGATGTCCGGTGAGCATCTGACACGGCGCCCCATTGTTAACGAAGTTACGAGCATACGATATAGATTCGCAGATACATGAGTGGCTCCAAGACCACGTCAGTATTAGAACCCAGTATGTTGTCCTCGGCAGCCAATGTTCATCAGAGACAAGGGTACCTTCAGGAGTGCCCCAGGGAAGTGTGACTTGACTGCTGTCACTTTCTATGCACAGAAATATCATCTGGCGAAGAGTATGAGGATTTGCGGTGTACAGGAAGGTGTCAAAGTTCTACATCTACGTCTACATCCACACTCCGCAAGCCACCTGACGGTGTGTCTTTGAGCACCTCTATCGGTTCTCCCTTCTATTCCAGTCTCGTATTGTTCGTGGAAAGAAAGATTGCCGGTATGCCTCTGTGTGGGCTCTAATCTCTCTGATTTTATCCTCATGATCTCTTCGCGAGATATGCGTAGGAGGGAGCAATATACTGCTTGGCTCCTCGGTGAAGGTATGTTCTCAAAACTTCAACAAAAGCCCGTACCGAGCTGCTGAGCGTCTCTCCTGCAGGGTCTTCCACCGGAGTTTATCTATCATCTCCGTAACGCTTTCGCGATTACTAAAAGATCCTGTAACGAAGCGCGCTGCTCTCCGTTGGACCTTTTCTGTCTCCTCTATCAACCCCAACTGATACGGATCCCACACTGGTGAGCAGTATTCAAGCAGTGGGCGAACAAGTGTACTGTAACCTACTTCCTTTGTTTTCGGATTGCATTTCCTTAGGATTCTTCCAATGAATCTCAGTCTGGCATCTGCTTTACCGATGATTAATGTTATATGGTTATTCCATTCTAAACCACTCCTAATGCCTACTCCCAGATAATTTATGGAATTAACTGCTTCCAGTTGCTGACTTGTTCTATTGTAGCTAAATGATAAAGGATCTTTCTTTTTATGTATTCGTAGCACATTACACTTTTCTACATTGAGATTCAATTGCCATTCCCTGCACCAGGCGTCAATTCGTTGCAGGTCCTCCTGCATTTCAGTACAATTTTCCATTGTTACAACCTCTCGATAAACTACAGCATCATCCGCAAAAAGCCTCTGTGAACTTCCGATGTTATCCACAAGGTCATTTATGTATATTGTGAATAGCAACGGTTCAAAATGGCTCTGAGCAGTATGGGACATAAGTTCTGAGGTCATCAGTCCCCTAGAACTTAGAACTACTTAAACCTAACTAACCTAAAGACATCGCACACATCAATGCCCGAGGCAGGATTCGAACCTGCGACCGTAGCGGTCGCGCGGTTCCAGACTGCAGCGCCTAGAACCGCTGGGCCACACTGGCCGGGTAGCAACGGTCTTACGACACTCCCCTGCGGCACACCTGAAATCACTCATACTTCGGAAGACTTCTCTCCATTGCGAATGACAAGCTGCGTTCTGTTATCTAGGAACTCTTCAAACCAATCACACAATTGGTCTGATAACCCATATGCTCTTACTTTGTTCATTAAACGACCGTGGGAACTGTATTGAACGTCTTGCGGAAGTCAAGAAACACGTTGAGTGACTGTAGGACGATACAAGATGGCTTAGACAAAATTTCTAGTTCGTGTGATGAAGTGCAGGTAGCCCTAAATGTCGAGAAATGTAAGTTATATGGATGAGTTGTTGTTGTTGTGGTCTTCAGTCCTGAGACTGGTTTGATGCAGCTCTCCATGCTACTCTATCCTGTGCAAGCCTCTTCATCTCCCAGTACCTACTGCAGCCTACATCCTTCTGAATCTGCTTAGTGTATTCATCTCTTGGTCTCCCTCTACGATTTTTACCTTCCATGCTGCCCTCCAGTGCTAAATTGGCGATCCCTCGATGTCTCAGAACATGTCCTACCAACCGATCCCTTCTTCTAGTCAAGTTGTTCCACAAACTCCTCTTCTCCCCAATTCTATTCAATACCTCCTCATTAGTTATGTGATCTACCCATCTAATCTTCAGCATTCTTCTGTAGCACCACATTTCGAAAGCTTCTATTCTCTTCTTGTCTAAACTATTTATCGTCCATGTTTCACTTCCATACATGGCTACACTCCATACAAATACTTTCAGAAACGACTTCCTGATATTTAAATCAATACTCGATGTTAACAAATTCCTCTTCTTCAGAAACGCTTTCCTTGCCATTGCCAGTCTACATTTTATATCCTCTCTACTTCGACCATCATCAGTTAATCCTCTCCCAAATAGCAAAACTCCTTTACTACTTTAAGTGTCTCATTTCCTAATCTAATTCCCTCAGCATCACCCGACTTAATTCGACTACATTCCATTATCCTCGTTTTGCTTTTGTTGATGTTCATCTTATATCCTCGTTTCAAGACACTGTCCATTCTGTTCAACTGCTGTTCCAAGTCCATTGCTGTCTCTGACAATTACAATGTCATCGGCGAACCTTAAAGTTTTTATTTCTTCCCGCGTTCGATTCGCGGCGGGTCAGGGATTTTCTCTGCCTCGTGATAACTGGGTGTTGTGTGATGTCCTTAGGTTAGTTAGGTTTAAGTAGTTCTAAGTTCTAGGGGACTGATGACCATAGATGTTAAGTCCCATAGTGCTCAGAGCCTTTTTTTTTTATTTCTTCTCCGTGGATTTTAATACCTACTCCGAACTTTTCTTTCGTTTCCTTTACTGCTTGCTCAATATACAGATTGAATAGCATCGGGGAGAGGCTACAATCCTGTCTCACTCGCTTCCCAACCACTGCTTCCCTTTCATGTTCCTCAACTCTTATAACTGCCATCTGCTTTCTGTACAAATTGTAAATAGCCTTTCGCTCCCTGTATTTTACCCCTGCCACCTTCAGAATTTGAAAGAGAGTATTCCAGTCAACATTGTCAAGAGCTTCCTCTAAGTCTACAAATGCTAGAAACGTAGGTTTGCCTTTCCTTAACGTATCTTCTAAGAAAGTCGTAGGGTCAGTATTGCCTCACGTGTTTCAACATTTCTACTGAATCCAAACTGATTTTCCCCGAGGTCGGCTTCTACCAGGTTTTCCATTCGTCTGTAAAGAATTCGCGTTAGTATTTTGCAGCTGTGACTTATTAAACTGATACTTCGGTAATTTTCACATCTGTCAACACCTGCTTTCTTTGGTATTGGAATTATTATATTCTTCTTGAAGTCTGAGGGAATTTTGCCTGTCTCATACATCTTGCTCGCCTGATGGTAGAGTTTTGTCAGGACTGGCTCTCCCAAGGCTATGAGTAGTTCTAATGGAATGTTATCTACTCCCGGGGCCTTCTTTCGACTTAGGTCTTTCAGTGCTCTGTAAAACTCTTCACGCAGTATCATATCTCCCATTTCATCTTCATCTACCTCCTCTTCCATTTCCATAATATTGCCCTCAAGAACATCGCCCCTGTATAGACCCTCTATATATTCCTTCCACCTTTCTGCTTTCCCTTCTTTGCTTAGAACTGGGCTTCCATCTGAGCTCTTGATATTCATGCAAGTGGTTCTTTTTTCTTCAAAGGTCTCTTTAATTTTCCTGTAGGCAGTATCTATCTCACCCCTCATGAGATAAACCTCTTCATCCTTATATTTGTCCTCTAGCCATTCCTTCTTAGCCATTTTGCACTTCCTATCGATCTTATTTTTGAGACGTTTGTATTCCTCTTTGCCTGCTTCACTTGCTGCATTTTTGTATTTTCTCCTTTCATCAATTAAATTCAGTATCTCGTCTGTTACCCAAGGATTTCTACTAGCCCTCGTCTTTTTACCTACTTGATCCTTTGCTGCCTTCAGTATTTCATTCCTCAAAGCTACCCATTCTTCTTCTACTGTATTTCTTTCCCCCATTACTGTCAATTGTTCCCTTATGCTCTCCCTGAAACTCTGTACAACCTCTGGTTCTTCCAGTTTATCCAGGTCCCATCTCCTTAACTTCCCACCTTTTTGCAGTTTCTTCAGTTTTATTCTACAGTTCATGACCAGTAGATTGTGGTCAGAGTCCACATCTGCCCCTGGAAATGTCTTACAATTTAAAATCTGGTTCCTAAATCTCTGTCTTACCATTATATAATTCTATCTGAAACCTTTTAGTATCTCCAGGGTTCTTCCATGTATACAACCTTCTTTCATGATTCTTGAACCAAGCTTTGATTAAGTTATGCTCTGTGCAAAATTCTACGAGACGGCTTCCTCTTTCATTTCTTAGCCGCAATCCATATTCACCTACTATGTTTCCTTCTCTTCCTTTTCCTACCGTAGAATTCCAGTCACCCATGACTATTAGATTTTCATCTCCCTTCACTACCTGAATAATTTCTTTTATCTCATCATACATTTCATCAATTTCTTCATCATCTGCAGAGCTAGTTGGCATATAAACTTGTACTACTGTAGTACACATGGACTTCGTGTCTATCTTGGCAACAATAATGCGTTCGCCATGCTTTTGGCAGTAGCTTACCCGCACTCCTATTTTTTTATTCATTATTAAACCTACTCCTGTATTACCCCTATTTGATTTTGTATTTATAACCCTGTATTCACCTGACCGGAAGTCTTGTTCCTCCTGCCACCGAACTTCACTAATTCCCGCTATATCTAACTTTAACCTATCCATTTCCCTTTTTAAATTTTCTAACCTACCTGCCCGATTAAGGGATCTGACATTCCACGCTCCGATCCGTAGAATGCCAGTTTTCTTTCTCCTGATAACGACGTCCTCTAGAGTGTTCCCCGCCCGGAGATCCGAATGGGGGACTATTTTACCTCCGGAATATTTTACCCAAGAGGACGCCATCATCATTTAATCATACAGTAAAGCTGCATGCCCTCGTGAAAAATTACGCCTGTAGTTTCCCCTTGCTTTCAGCCGTTCGCAGTACCAAAACAGCAAGGCCGTTTTGGTTAGCGTTACAGGGCCAGATCAGTCAATCATCCAGACTGCTGCCCCTGCAACTACTGAAAAGGCTGCTGCCCCTCTTCAGGAACCACACGTTTGTCTGGCCTCTCAACAGATACCCCTCCGTTGTGGTTGTACCTACGGTACGGCTATCTGTATCGTTGAGGCACGCAAGCCTCCCCACCAACGGCAAGGTCCATGGTTCGTGGGAGGGATGCAGATGAGTAGGAAAAACAAATCCGCAATGTTCGAATACAGCATTAGTGGTGTCTTGGTTGACACAGCCGGCCGAAGTGGCCGTGCGGTTAAAGGCGCTGCAGTCTGGAACCGCAAGACCGCTACGGTCGCAGGTTCGAATCCTGCCTCGGGCATGGATGTTTGTGATGTCCTTAGGTTAGTTAGGTTTAACTAGTTCTAAGTTCTAGGGGACTAATGACCTCAGCAGTTGGGTCCCATAGTGCTCAGAGCCATTTGAACCATTTTGAACCATTTGGTTGACACAGTCACATCATTCAAATATTTAGGTATAACGTTGCAAAGCGATATGAAATGGGACGAGCATTTGAGAATTGGTTTTGGGAAGGCGAATCGTCGACCCCGATTTATTGGTAGAATTTGGGGAAAGTGTGGTTCATCTGTAAAGGAGACAGAATATAGGACGCTAGTGCGGCCAGTTATTGAGTACTGCTCGAGTGTTTGAGGTCTGTATTAGGTCGGATTAAAGGAAGACATCGAAGCAGCTCAGAAGCGGGCTGCTAGATTTGTTACCGATACGTTCGGACAACGCGCAAGTGTTACGGAGATGCTTCGGGAACTCAAATGGGAATCACTGGAGAGAAGGCGATGGATGTTCTTTTCGAGGAATACTACTGAGAAAATTTAGAGAACCGGCATTTGAAACCGAGTGCAGTATGATTCTGCTGCCGCCAACATACGTTTTGCTAAGCACCACGAAGATAAGAGAAATTAGGGCTCGCATGGAAGAATATAGGTACACCTTTTTCCTACCCTCTGTTTACGAGTGGAACAGGAAAGAAAACGACCAGTATTGGTACAGGGTACGCACCGTGCGGTGGCTTGCGCATTATGTATGTAGACGTTGATCCGTTTGCGTTTTCATGCAGTCAGGGTTATATGTTCCTGGCGTAACCCTAGCAATACCGAAGCATTTTCGCTAATACGCATTGCCAAAGGCGAGGGGCTTGTTTATGCCTACCCTAAAAAATTAAAAAAATACAAAATATGTTAACTGTCGTCACTTTTATTCACAAAATACTTTTTAAAGAGATGCCTGTACTGATGTGTAAGTAGGGTCATTAACCTGAAAATATTGAATATGACGTTCGATGTTAAAAGTCACATCTAATACTAACAAGTAACACCACCCAAGCGATACTCGCTGACTGCGATACACATCGAGTATGTTGTAGTCTAGGTCAAAATGTGAGACACGTATTTTTTTGTACGTACCCTTATGGCCGTAGACGTGGTGAAAACCCTCTCGAAGAAAACGCGGTTGTCATCTTCCTGAATACATGTCGTCGAAACGGTAAGAAATACAACAAGAATGTTGCAATATAATTTCCATGGTTGCTATTGTACTTTACAAATATGCAGTCACACCTTTCAAACATTTTGATGTATTTCGAAATCCTCCCCTCTCCTTACAATTTTCGAAACGTTAAAAACTGTATCTGTAGTAAATTTAATAGTATATTAACAACAACTTCAACCACATATGGTAAAGTTACATCCCGAAGTCGCAGTAGTGAGATATAAGTTGGAAGTGACCCTATATACGTGCTCTGTCGGCCTTATGAGCCGAGCGGTTCTAGGCGCTACAGTCCGGAACCGCGCGACAGCTGCGGTCGCAGGTTCGAATCCTGCCTCGGGCATGGGTGTGTGTGATGTCCTTAGGTTAGTTAGGTTTAAGTAGTTCTAAGTTCTAGGGGACTGATGACCTCAGATGTTAAGTCCCATAGTGTTCAGATCCATTTGAACCATTTGAACCACCGTATGACGCTTGTCATACATGGCGATAGTATTGTTTGCAATTTCACAGTGAAACCATAAAAGACGGGCTTCTGAAGGATTTAACTGAAACAGTAATGTCTCGTTCTCTGTCGATTACGGAAATAACCAACGTGGAGGTGGCGAGAGGCTATTCCCGTTCTGTTTTTCGTGGTGTTTGTTTCATTTCTTTGGTTGTTTGGTTTTCAATATTACGTTTGACATCTACTTTGTTATTTTACGGAATTTAAGTTGTGTTGCATTATCTTTGATAGTCAGTGCTGTAATGAGGGGACGTATTATCCATTGCAAAGAAGTACTGTATACATGTACACATTGTGCACCACGCAATCTGGTTATTGCAATATTATTCACAATTTTTAAAGCAGTAATTAACAGGAGCTTCAGATTCATCAGGTTTTTCTGTAATGTATCAGCTTTTGAACCATGCATACCTAGACATGTCCACAAATCAAGGAGATGAAAACAGATTACGAATCAAAGATTGAATTTTCAGGATATTATTCCTCAGGTGGAAATTTACATCATAGCCATGTAGCAGGATTGCATCAGAAAACTGTTTTAGAAAATTCTTCCACGTTCTGAATGTGTAAACATCAAGTGGCTGGATTATGCCGGTTGTTCCGGCAGGAATTGTCGTACATTGTACGTCCTTATTACATACATTTGCGATAGATCGCCAGAAAAGGGTTTTACGGGAAAGACCAATCTACACTAATTATTACAAAGGCTGCGGTAACTATGAGCCTGCAGGAAGCATTAATATGGACTTATTCTGGTCACATGTATTGCGACCTAAACTGCGATTGTGTACTCTGATGGGGAAGGCGGGGACGAGAGCACGACATCCTCGGTCTACCCGAGACGCGCGCATGGCCGCTCGTGTTTACACCAATACACGTCTCGCAGCTGGGCGGGTGTGGACATCGAATCGCTCGGCGAAAACATGATAAGGAAGTGTTGGACGGCCGGACAGTAGGATAGTTATGCATTAATCCATGCATGCGCTTCAACTGCGTGGGTACAGGTGCACGTATTGTCATTCGGTAATCATCGCTCCCATTAACAGGCGGCCGGAATTTGCGGACCGAATGTCGGATCGAAATCGAATAGCGCATACAGAGTGTAACAGATTGAGTGTGTGCCCGCATCTCGTGGTCGTGCGGTAGCGTTCTCGCTTCCCACGCCCGGGTTCCCGGGTTCGATTCCCGGCGGGGTCAGGGATTTTCTCTGCCTCGTGATGGCTGGGTGTTGTGTGCTGTCCTTAGGTTAGTTAGGTTTAAGTAGTTCTAAGTTCTAGGGGACTTATGACCACAGCAGTTGAGTCCCATAGTGCTCAGAGCCATTTGAACCATTTTTTAGATTGAGTGTGTAAACATTTATTCCGAATAGAGCACAGTGAATCCAAAGAATGTATTACACCTACTACCAGGGGCGATGCTAGAAGTCGGTTAGGGGGGGAAGGGTAATGGGGGGAGAGGGGTTTTGGGGGAATGGAATATGGGTCAATAAAAGGACAGTTGGGGTACTCTAACGACAAACTGGTAAAATTTGGTGTTGCTTAAAGCAGTTTCTGGTAACTGTTTTGGAGTTCAGGGTAAAAAATGTGTATTAATAAATAATAAGTTAAATGATATTTATTGGTTTAGGTAGTAAGCTATTTGCCGCTCTTACTCTTTTGTTAAAACGTGTTTGGAATACATTGCAGCCTATATTGCTACATAATTATACAAAAAATGATTGAATCTGTTGGTGTAATATATAATACTCCATGGGGGGGGGGGGAGCGCTTAAGCCCCCTCCCCCCCCCCCCCCCCCCACGCCTTGCCACCGCCCCTGCCTATTACACAAAAGCTTCGATCACCCGCAATAAGATATCGACTCTATCATTACCGACAAAGAAACATCATTCGATTACATTAAGCGAATTTGATTAAAGAGTCCATCAACACCGACGTATTTGTAGACAGGTATAGTACTTTGACTTATGATGACGAAAGTATATTTCCTGAGGCTGTCGCAGTGGAAGAGGTGTTTGAAGAGGATTATGAGGATTTGTGGAAGACAGTAAGAAAGTAAAATGGTAATAGATTTGGAATATGAAAAAGAAAGTTCCGTTTTGGCTCGGAAAGAAGAGGAATAAGAGTTTAAAAACAGTCTAACATAATATCAGAAAGGTTAAGGATACAAAATCACTATAGATGGGAAACACAAATCTCTGGAGATGGGACACGAAGCGACAAATTATTACAGATTTCCAAATACGTATTGGAACAGTTCCAGAAGGCATGCGATAAATCACTACCTACTCATGACTTGGACGTGAAACGATGAGCTTTGAGGGCGAGAAATGAAGTTAATTTGTTGTGCCACAAATTCTCGGCATCTACAAAATGGGTTCACGATTTTAAGGTAAGGCATAGAATTATTTCTAGAAAGATTAATACATTTATTACTCAGAAACAATTAACCAATAAAGAAGAAGCTAATGCATTTGTGGCAAACTTAAAATCGAATATTGTATCATTAAGAGAGGACATTGTTTAGAATTCGGACCAATCTCGATTTAATTTGGAGACACCCTATCCTTTAAAGAATCACTAAAAATTGAACGTCTCGCTCAATCGTTGAATTCCTTAACCCATAGTCACACGATACAGCCAATCCTCTCTGCACGTGGTGTTTTATAATTCTCTTGGCTCATAGTCCTGCAGGAAACAGGTGGCCAGTTGGGACCTACTGTTCAACAAACTACGAGGGTAATCCCAAAAGTAAGGTCTCGTATTTTTTATAAGTACATAGACCTGTTTATTTCTACAATGGTTTACATCAGTTTACAGCTTGAACATTTAGCTATTTTTCGACATAATCACCATTTCTGTCGATGCATTTTTGTAGACGCTGTGGCAGTTTTTGTATGCCCATGTCATACCAGCTCGCCGCCATGCTGTTCTGAAAGTTATGAACCTCTTCTTTCACCTCGTCGTCGGAATCACTGGGACCACAATTAACGCTGACAGGTACTGTGAGACTCTGAAAAAACTCAAACGGGCAATTCAGAACCGGAGAAAAGGAATGTTGAGGAAGGACGTACACATTCTCCATGACAACGCTCGGCCACACATCGCTCGGCAAACCGTTGCTCTCCTGCAACAGTTTCAGTGGAACATAATCACCCACCCACCCTATAGTCCTGATTATCAACTGTTCCCTAGGTTAAAAGAACATTTGGCCGGAAAGCGATTCAGCCGATAGCCAACCTCCACACCATATGGTGCGAGGGGAATGAAATGACAACAAAGTAAAAAGAAATCAAAGTGAGTAAACCTTACTTCGTGTAAAAGTTTAGCCGAATAGCTGCATGTTATGACGCTTACCAGTCACGACTTTCAGAAACTCTCGTTCTCTGCCGTTTAGACATCGTAATTTGACCGTCTCCCTCTTCCGTTTCTGGAGGTGCCTCACTACCACTTGTTGGTTCAATGAAATTCTGAACACAAAGGTCTTACTCACTCCACTTCACGATGTGTGTGAGAAACATAACGAGACTGATAACATTGCGAGCGATCTGGCAATGCTGTGTTGCTCTACTTGTGTACACCCCTTCCAGGTGTTCAGTCCGAGTTAGCTCTTCAAAATGGTTCAAATGGCTCTGAGCACTATGCGACTTAACATCTGAGGTCATCAGTCCCCTAGACTTAGAACTACTTAAAGCCAACCAACCTAAGGACATCACACACATCCATACCCAAGGCAGGATTCGAAACTGCGACCGTAGCAGCAGCGCGGTTCAAGACTGAACCGCTCGGCCACAACAGCCGGCGATTTAGCTCTGTACTACCATCACGTGTTTTTTTAGAGCGCTATCAGCAAAATTGTGTTTTTGTTGGGTGTTACGAAAATGTAAGAGAGGAATTTAAAGCAACGTTATGCTATCAAATTTTGTGTTAACCTTGGGGAATCCAAGAGTGTGAACCTTGAAAAGATGAAACAGGCCTATTGGGAACATTCCTGATCAAGAGCACAAATTTTTTCTTTGGCACAACTTATTTTTGGAAGGCCGAGAACACGTTGAAGATAAACTTCACTCAGAATGACCTTCAACTTCAAAAACCGACTAAAACGCCGAATCAGACCGGCATTTTACAATGAGTATGATGGGTGTCCTGTTAAAACATTATCACCGTTCATCAAATTCTGGCCGCAGGTTTGCACATGCGAAAGGTTTGTGCCAAAATGGTGCCGAAAAACCCCACAACTGAGCAGAAGGACAGAAGGACAATCGAAGACACGTGTGCGTTGATCTTCTCGAGAGGACTGCCAATGACCACGAATGATTCAGTCGCGTGATCGCAGCTGATGAAGCCTGGATTTTTTCGTACGATCCTGAGACAACGCGGCAAAGTGATGAGTGACACACTGAGACATCTCCTCGACCGTAAAAAGCTCGAATGAGCAAATGAAAGATCAATACAATGCCGATTTGCTTTTTTGACAGTAGGGGTATCGTGCATGAAGGATTTGTTTTGCAAAGATGTCCATGAAAGGCTCAGCAAGAGAGTGAATCGAGTGAGACCGGACATTGCAGAGAAATGGATGCTGCATCATGACAACGTCCAGTCTCACACGGAATTTCTTATCTCAAAAGGTACTGCTGTTGTTCCACAGGCCCCGGCCCCTAGTCATCTGTTCTGAGTCCTCCTGACTTCTCTCTTCTCCAGAAATTGAAAAATATTGTAAAAACACGTCATTTTGGGGCTCCGGAGGAAATTCAAAAGAATGTGACCGGCATGTTAAGGGGGGACGTTGATGAAATTGACCAAAAATGTCAATTTTCGATTTATTTCTTGTTTGTTAGTACAACTCATGGACAATAAGTTCCCAGAGTTTCAATGTTGAAATCGGATCCGAAGTGCCTCAAAATTAATTAAAAGTGTGACGCTGCCTCCCTACCACGCCAAGCTCAGAGGGATAACAACCCCTACATTCACAAGGAGAGGATTCCAAATTGTATCCCGGATCTTGCCAAGCCCACTTACAGGTTTCTGGCCGATCCTGCACTTCTCAAAATGTGTGTTCATGGCAAAACCCAAAATCCAAATGAGTCTCTAAATTCACTCATATGGAACGATGGCCTAAAAACACATTTGCATCTGCTACAGTTGTCAGAATTGCAGTTATTGAATTTAATGATGAGAACGTCGGGAGGGTGAAGGTATTAGAAAGATGGGATATTTTACTCAAGACATCCTGAGAAAAATAGATTTACAGCGCGTCTCTGCAGCTGAAAAGTCAGTTGAAGACCTGGTAAAAAAAAGAAGACAGACAGCAAAAAACCAGAAGAGAAGCCTTGAAGGGAAAGACGACCCAGAGCACAAATGTGGTCCCTTCTGAAGAAGTGTCATAAGGCAAAAATTTAAGTTGAACTTTAAATTGCGTTTCCTGAAAGGTTTGTTTTTTAAAGTTTATGTACCTTTTCCTCAGATTCTATAAATGCTAGAATTATGAAATTTTGTCCATATATTTCTGTAAACCTAATAAACGTTCTCTCAAGAGCAAATTTTGAAATTCTGATTGCAAACTGAGATATGGGGCAAAGTGCTTGGAATTTTGCATGAATTTAAAATTGTACTTGTGGAATTATAATTTAAAAAATATGAAAATTCTCCTATTTGGCCTCTTCCAAAAACATCATGAGAGAAGCTTACAACATATAAAGAGATGAAACAGAGAACGTTTTGTAGAAATCTCTTGAATACTTTCTGAGAAAAAGGAACATACATTATTTTTTGAAAATAAAACTTCAAATTTCATTCAAAAAAAGTTGAATATATATAATAAAAGGATTTTATATTTAAGTGTTACTTTCATGTAAAGCGTGGTACAAAATTTCATTGCCATATCTCCAAAACTGTGGATTTGGTGCATTTTTGAAATAGTGTTTTTCATCAACGTTGAAAGGTGGCTACACTGAGCCACAGCGCCAGAGAGTTTTGTTTCGCCGCCTCCACTGGCAGTGATTATTGAGAAGTAGCGGAGTGCAGTGCTTGTTGAGAACTCGTAGTAGGCAGTACTTGCCGAGATGTCGTAGTGAAGAGTGCTTGTCGAGATGTGGCAGTGGTCAGTTCTTGTTGAGATGTGGTAGTAGCGAGTCAAGCACAAGAACTGCTTTTCAAGCACTCTAAACATTACAATATCTCCACACCGACTCGCTACTACCACATCTCAACAAGAACTGACCACTGCCACATCTCGACAAGCACTCTTCACTACGACATCTCGGCAAGCACTGCCTACTACGAGTTCTCAACAAGCACTGCACTCCGCTACTTCTCAATAATCACTGCCAGTGGAGGCGGCGAAACAAAACTCTCTGGCGCTGTGGCTCAGTGTAGCCACCTTTCAACGTCTCCCCTTAAAGGCGTTACCAGTTGAAGCCTTTCAGAGCTGCTACCAAGAAGGAACAACGACTTCGCCGGTGTATAGCTGCCGAAGGGAACTACTTTAAAGGGGACAATACTGTTGTTCGAAAAAAATTAAAACTTTGGTAGATAAAAAATCAGTCTCATTACTTTTCTCATACAGTTCGTACAGTACTCCGCGCTTGGCATTACGCGACTGCAGTGGGGCTGTGCGAGTGATAAACAACAGGTGCGCGCGCATATAAAACAGCTATAAGTTCAGAAGGCTGTATTTCAGAAGGTCACAACCGCGTACTCCCAGAATTATGGCTCAAATTTTGACGCCGGAAAGACTTCTGGGGCTGATATCTTGCAAGCGTGCTTTTTTCCTCCTTAAAATACGAGGTCAAGTTGCTGAGGTTCCCTTACCGGTCGAATGCTTACATCGCCTGCTGGTTACATTCCGTACGAATGAAATAAAATGAAATGGAACAGTTGTGGCTTATAAACTCATTACAGCAACGATAAACAGAAAATAATAGAATCGAAGCGTTTGAATTACAGAAAGATGCGAAAAATTAAGTGGACTGATAAAATCAGAAATTAGGTCGTTCTCGGCAGAAAGGACAGGAAACACCGTTTGAAGAAGGGCTTGACGATAGGTTACACGTTAATACTTGAGGGAATAACGTCTATGGTTGTAGAGAGAGCCACAGAGGGCAGAAATAGTTGGGAACGACAGGGATCGTAGCATATGCAAATAAGAGGGAGTCCAATGGACTCTCTGTCGACGGAACGTTAAACTCTAATCTCTCTCTAAGAAGAAGGAAGGAAGGAAGATTAGGGTTTAACGTTTTGTCGACATCGATATCATTAGAGATGGGGCACAAACTCGAGGTGTTTCCAGAATGGGGAAGGAAATCGGCTGTGCCCTTTCAAGGAACTATCCTGCCATTTGCTTGGAGCGATTTAAGGAAATCACGGAAAATGTACATCGGATCACCGGACGCGCATTTGAATCATCATCCTCTCGAATGCGAGTTCAGTGTGCTAACCAGTGCGCCACTTGCTCGGTATACGCAGGTAATACATGACTTTAAGTGAAAATCCGTAATGAAGAGATGGGCTCAGGAGATGAAAATATGCTGTAGTAATCTTCTCCTATGTATTTGCATGAATGACTTACGACGATTGTGACTCCTTTATCCTAAGGTGAAAATAAAGTTCATTTTTATGTGCAGTATTGGAGTTAAAACATTTTGCCAAAATGCTTAATAGCGTGTTGATCCACGTTTGGAACGCAATGCAGCAGCGATACCGCATGACACGTCCTTGGAAGGTTTTTGTAGATGACATTAGACGTCTGCGCACAAATCACGCAATTTCTGTAAATTAGAGGCCGGTGGTTTTGGGGCGCGGAATAAAGCATGACTAAGAAATGAGATCACGTTTCCTAGGCAAGCACTAGGACCCCGCCACACACACTCTTCCTTTCTGTCAGAGGCGTTTGTCTCACTCTACTGCGGTAGAGACTGTACACAGAGTGTGAAGTAAGAGGAATGGTCCGTGACAGGTTAATTCTTTGAGTGACGTGTGGGCTGTATGCCGGGAGAAATTCCCTGACAGTTGAACTTAGTGCGACTGCTTAGCACGCCTACCACGACCATTCACGTAATGCGATTTGGTTTTCTGTTCCCATGGCAATGCCTCAGTGTTGTCACATTTCTAAGCGACTGTAGTTTTCAGGCAGTAGTAGCAGCAGCCTCTTTCGCACTTCACACTTGAAATCTGGCAACAGTGTTGTCAACAGTTAGATGTCTTCCTCTTTTGACACCTGCAGGATACCACACTGCCACACGCCCTTGATGATGGTCACATTAATGCTGGCCTCGATTGACTGGAAATACTGTAGGGCTGCAGTGCCCTACAGTGATGGCATTGTAGGAACTGCCGTCAAGCGTTGGTAACTCTGAAATTCCATGCCTCGTGCTTTGGGTTCATGTTCCCTGCCTGGAAGAATCCTACAGAAAGATCTTAGTGGAATTAGACAGAAGAGCAGCGAAGCGGGCGGGACTCAGAGGTCCGGTGATCTATGGCCTGCAACGAAGAAAATGCACCTCAGCGATGTGTAGACTACAAGTTCACCAGAGAGCCTATAAACTTCAGTCGCCCTCAGCGCCACTATAGTCGGAGTCAGGAATGACAGCGGTCGAGTTTAGGCTTGTTCTGCGCACCTACGTCACGCGTTCTCCGACAGCCAATGAGCGTTCAGTAATGTTCTAACGCTCTGCTGTGAACGTCGTAGGGCGACGGGCAATGTGATCATAGTGAGTTATTTAGTGAATTTTTATTCCATTTGTTGCGAGTTGTCATCACTGATGGCGGTGGTGAGCGACAAATCTACATACGCAAGCGAGAGACATAATTTGCAGGATACACGTTTTCTGTGAGCGCAAAGCATGTGGATGCGCATATCGCAACTGCCACTAGGAACTGGCAACACTGCAGTCCACATTATCGATCCTGGATCGGACTATAGTTCAGGCACAGCGATCTGGAAGCGGTGGATGATATAATTGGCAATAGTGTCCCTGGCTGTTTACACGTCTGTATGGTAGCACGTGCAGTTAGGTGCACAAATGTGGACGCTCGGTTTCAAGTGTGTCTCGCACACCAGGCAGAGGTCTGAGGCTTCTTCACGAAGAAGCTGACGGAATTCGCCACCTTGTGGATGGATGCCACTGGTATACCGCACGGTAGCTTAAAACCCTTCGACGTGAGCCACCTGCATTCCAGTGTGGTTGGGTGTCACTGCTGATGGAGTGATATGAAGGACAGTGTTAATGTTCTGCAGGCTGTGTGCGTGTAGTCATATAGCTTCAATTATCAATTCGAAAAAAAAATCATTTAATTACTGTCTTTGTTTGCTGGCGCATGTCTGCATTCCAGTTAAACACTGTGATCCCTGCGTGGCAGTACCGTAGGACGCAGCTAGAGGTACAAACAAAAATGGCGCAGTGCACTGATAAAGTGGAGCATCGCCCAGCAATTCGTTTTCTGCATTTGGTAGTAACTAGGCGCAGATGCAGCCAGTGTGGTCCAACAAACCTGAATAATGAAGAACGAAGCAGCAAACTGTCTCTTTGTGAAAAGTCTCAAGAGAAACGGAGAGCCTGTTTCTCGACGACTGACGTATCATAGTAGAGATGATAGTGGAAAAAGTAAAAATCAGTTATAGATCAGTTTTGAACATTTTACGATGGGCGTTTAGTGTGCAATGCAAAGTTTTTTTATGAAAGGTTTGTTTTATTCAGGATTCCGATACACCACATTATTCCCCAGTCTTTTGGCTACAAAACCATATTTTTCAACATAATATCTGTTCAATGCGACGGCTGCACGCTACCTTCCTGTGAGGACTTATGTCCACGCATGGTACCACTCCACTGGTAGACGTCGGAGCCAACGTCTTGTTGCATCAGTAACCTCATCGCACACGTACTGTTTCCCGCAGAGTGCAGCCTTCATTGAGCCAAACAGATGACGGAATTTGGAGGGTGAGGAATCCAGTGGGCACATACCTTTGAGTACCCCAACTGATGGACAAGTTCGTCAGCACTACCAAAAGAAACGTCCAGCTGAGGAGTGAGGTGTCAGATTGTGATCCATCATCATCTCAAATGAGTGTGTTCGCACATTACAACACTGCAAGCGCCACAGCTGTGTGCGCCCAGCCAGTACACGAGAGATCGGACAGGTTTGTGCGACCTTGCTGCGGTAATGACAGATGTTTCGCCCAATGACTCACTGTGTTTTTGTTCACAGTCAGGTTTGTGCAGACATTCTGGAAGCGCCGATGAATACCTGCGATGCTCTGGTTTTGGGCCAAAGGAAACTCAGTGACAGCTCTCTACCTGGAACGCACCTCCGCTACAGACGTCATTTTGAAGGCCACGTACAGCGCCGCCACCAATCGGAAATTCATGAAACTATAGGGGCTGAAGCGGCTATACTCCAAGATGTCACACAACAAATTCCGCATTTTTCAACCGAAACTGGCGGAGAAAAAGTGTTGTATTACTAGTTGAACGCCCTCGTACACGGCATTTTGAACATTACAAAGATCAATGCCGGTGGGTTCTGAGGCAGCAGCCGGAGTGGCCGAGCGGTTCTAGGAGATACAGTCTGGAACCGCGCGACCGCTACGGTCGCAGGTTCGAATCCTGCCTCGGGCATGGATGTGTGTGATGTCCTTAGGTTAGTTAGGTTTAAGTAGTTCTAAGTTCTAGGGGACTGATGACCTCGGCAGTTAAGTGCCATAGTGCTCAGAGCCATTTGAACCATTTGAGGCAGCAGCGGAAAGGTCGCCACTATGTCAGGTCAACTTGATTACTTCTTTGACTGCTCAGTTACCATGCTGGGCAAATCACTATGACCCCGACAAGAAGGAGCACCGCCGAAGAATGCGAAGGACAATTATTAAGAAAGGTGATGCTGAGTGTTTTTGGGATTGCCATGTTGTGGTGATAACAGATTATGCTTGTAAGGGACAAACCGCCGCAGATTCGTACTAACCGAGATTTTCTGACGAGGTTGCAGTTAACGGTCAAGACGAAGCATCGTGGGAAGCGAGCGTTTTTCCTACACAGCGCCCCAGTTCTTCCTGCACAGGACACATGAACATTTGCTGCATGTCTGAGCTATTAAAGTTTGTCTCACCCTCTATATTCTCCTGACACGCCCTCCGACTTCTCTCTCTCTCCCCGGATAAAGAAACAATTGTGCAGCAGAATTTTCAGAATGACAACAAAGTGATTTTTGAGGTAAGACGTTGCTTGAACAGCCAAAATGCAGACTTCTACAATTAAGCTCTCCGCCAATTCATCCATCGTTGCCTAAATGATGTCACATTGATGGCTGGGACCATACGGCCCGGAAGATGACTGTACTTACTGTTGAAGTTTGTGTTAGCTTCTCCACAGCAATCCAAAAAGCGAGAGACACTACTCGACTTTGGTGCTATTTAAAACGTCGGCTCCCAAGAAACCAGTCGACAGACTAAACTAGTACTATTTTTGATGGCCAGTCTAACAGTATCTTTTGCAGCAGCAGGCATGGCGTGTTCTAACGGCCAACTTAACCTTACAAGTGAATTCCTGTGCGTGAAAACATTCATGTTCATACAAATACTTGGTTTTAATGAAAATCAGCATCTTGATGATAATAAGTAATTTTTAAATACGACTAGGTATCAATTCGTAAAAAAATCACAGAACAACATTTCTCGAAATTTATGTCTCATCAATGTCTATACACCAGCTGTCCGCTGTCTTCGTAACACACAAAAATGACATGCAAATTTCCACACCCACTAGTTAACCGAAGTTTCCGAATTATTTTTTAGCCTCAAGTGCTTTATGTTCTTTAATCTAAGTAATGTTAAAGTTTCCTTGAGGGTGTGGCATGACAAACTGACCCTCGACAAGTTGCACACATGTTGCAATACATCTTGTCTGCACCTTCAGGCCTTAATAATATTTTTCTGACATCCAATGACGATTTGAAACCCCATTATCCCATCCAACTTCACTGGATTCGCATTCGGGAGGACGACGGTTCAATCCCGCGTCCGGCCATCCTGATTTAGGTTTTCCGTGATTTCCCTAAATCACTCCAGGCAAATGCCGGGATGGTTCCTCTGAAAGGGCACGGCCGACTTCCTTCCCCATCCTTCCCTAATCCGATGAGACCGATGACCACGCTGTCTGGTCTCCCTCCCCAAACAACCAACCAACCATCCAACTTGATACCTCTTCAGAAAGGACCCGAACATTCTCCCTTTCGTTTGCTTGTTAGTACGTACTAGGACATTTCTTTTAAAGAAATATTCGTCTGTATAGAGAGCATTTCTCCATTCAGTAGCGTTTCAGTCTCGGTTCCACAGTAAATGATCTGTCTCGGAATTGCCATAGACAATCCCCCTGTCCCGGAAGTTTGGCTTATACTCCAACTGCTTTTTGTGTACAACATACACTCGGTTGGGGAAGCTCCAGGGCATGACGAGGTTGTAATCTCTGTAGACAATATGTAACGTCTTGGAAACATCAGTGAGTTCTGTCTCACAGATAAGGCTAGATATTGGTTCTATACGAGGACCTTGTAGTGGCTAAAAATGAACGTTTTCTACATCTCGGAACCGTCTCTGAAGTCTTGAAACGGCACTCTGCTGCACATTTCACATTACTTTCACTGCGGTCTATTCTGACCTGCTTCAAACCGTTCAAGGATTGTAAAACAGAATCCAAACTGTGGTTTGTGACATTATGTTGTAGACCTCACTAAAGAGGCGACACACTATTCAGAACGTCCACGACAGAGACAGTATGGATCTAAGGCAATGTTTTAATATCTCAGGATCATAGACATATTTCAACCAGCTGGTGTTGCTCTCCTAAACAGATAGCACAATTCCGGTGCGTGGGAACATCTTGACGTTCATGAAAACGAAAAACTCATCTTTTCTCTGTCCATTTCCTCCTTTTCTCGGTTAGATTTAACAACGAAATAAATCAGATTATTTCCTGCGCATAGGACGAGGAAAGCTGTTGCTCTAAGTGACTTTGACATCAGACACATTGGATATGATTACAGGAAAGACAGAGGCCACGTATTACAAGAATTTGCAGAAAATAATATGTTTGTCCTTGCCATATTCTTCCAGATTAAAAGACATAAGAGAAATCAGACTTGGGGAGGACTAAATGGAACTAGAAATGAAACGGACTATATTTTTATCACATAACAAAGAACTTGAACAGAATGCGTATTTGCAGAGCCACTTTCGAACAGATTAGAAGCGATCATTGATACGTAAGATGCATAGTAGAAACCAGTACGCAGGTAGGCATACTTGTAAATTACGAGGACTTACTAGAGTATTTAAGATATAACAGATCAAACTAAACAATAAATTTAATATTTTAGAAAATGAAGGTTGTACGGACATACGCTACGCAAAAAAATGTTACGGGTAGAAAAGTAAAATCTCAAGTACAACAAATAGGATATTAAAGACAAGGCAACAGTTTTATGTTAGTGATAGTAGTAAGAGTATATAATATCCTGAACTTAACTAGAAAGCCTACATCGTCTACGAGACTCCGAGATAATAATATATCAGTGCGGCTTCCCTTCAACGGTTCACTCTTTTGATTAGTAATAAACGTTTGCAAATATCCTCTATCAGCTACAGCACTGAAATAGCAGATACTCGGACAGGCAATGGAAACAATCGTTTCTTGTCGATCTTTTGACTTTTGACCCTTGGCTTCTACACACAGCAAATTTCAAGTTTCAAAAGTTACTGGAAGTTCCCAAGTTTCTTAAAATTAGTGTAGAAAATAAATATCTCAAATACTGATTGACGAAAGAATTGTCAAGAGCATTTATCGAAGATTGATCTGCGTTCTGCAGGAACCCAATGTTTTTGAAACCGAAACCTAAGGATGTCGTAAGAGGAATCCTACCAAATGAAAAATTTGGTGTTATTTTTGTGAGTAGTGTAGCCTAAGCTAAAGTGTGGGTACAACTGTTTAATGACACACGGCAGGACATGCCGTGCTGCAACGTGTAAGACCCTCAGGGCTACGTAGCTGGGGTTTGCCCTGCCAATTAAGGATAATGACATTTGAATGAGTTGGTGGCCAACAGTTCCATTTGTTTGCTCTTCATAGGCGAAACAGGTTTACGACTCCGCAGTCAGAGGGCAATTATAAAGTAATCAACATGTCGGCGACAGTGACCACATGGCAAACTGTTAATTTTGGGCCGGCCAGTGTTGCCGAGCGGTTCTAGGCGCTTCAGTCTGGAACCGCGCGACCGCTACGGTCGCAGGTTAGAATCCTGCCTCGGGCGTGGATGTGTGTGATGTCCTTAGGTTACTTAGGTTTAAGTAGTTCTAAGTTCTAGGGGACTGATGACCTCAGATGTTAAGTCCCATAGTGCTCAGAGCCATTTGAACCATTTTTTGTTAATTTTGGGTGTACTTGTCACACGCGAGGAATTACTGAATTTGAGAAGAAAATTAAGTCTATTGAAAGTGAAGAAATTGTCCGTTCCTCTTTTGGCCCGAAACAGCATCCAAAAGCGACTATCGAACGGTAAATTACCGCCAATTGACGGGCATCAAAACGTCTGCTGAACTTCTCAATAGACACACCGATCGGGCACTTTAGCCGTCTGGAACTACCATTGCACACCATTTTCTTTTCTTTTTCTTTTTTTTTTGCTTGGATTGTCATCGTTTTGTGCGGACTCACCGACGTCACAGAACAACGTAGTGCCGCAGTTCGGTGTCCTATCCTATGTTGAACTATTTAACTTTTCAAAGAAAACGCACGTGTCAAAACTGGAAAGACCATCACGAAACAGATTTCTAAGAAAAACATCATACAGTAGCACAGACAATACAGAATAATCTGCTAACTTGATGAACCAAGACTTTTTATTTACTTATTTAATTTTTTACTCAACCAAGTTAAATATCTTTCATGGTGGTGGGAGGTTGATACGAGAGTGGGAGATAGTGAGGTGGATCCAAAAGTCACTCATTTCACGGCATGATACGGAAGACGTGGTCTAAGGATCTTGGTTACATGGTAGTTTCACGCTGAGATAACTTTCGAACGCTGATAACACAATGGATCGATTTGTTTATCTGGATATTTTACAGCAAAACTAAGGAAACAGCTTCAGAGCTCTGCGTCTAGGACACGGCTTCTACTTGCAATAAGACAGTCACTCTAAAAGTATTTCTTAAACGTGTAGTAGTTGATTTTTATACTACAAACCTCTTCCTAAAAACGATGCCACAATTTTCGGGCGTAAATCTAACTGAAAATATATGAGACAACTTGCACACAATGCCTATCCGGAAGTAATCGCACGAAACTCGGACTGAAAATACACAGAAGTTAGCCAAGTCAGTACAAAGCGAGCTAAAATATATTATTCATAGATGAAACGTCAGATACATTAACTTCGTTTATATTGCAAAATTGTTAAGGTTTTCGTAGCCATTTATTGACAAACTGCCTGTTGGCTTCTGCCTCGGGTTATTCGGCCGACGTTCGTCTGATGATTTTTCTGACGTCCAGCACTAGCAATGGAGGGTGAAACTTTGACAATACCAGCCACTCGTGCTGGCGAAACGTCAGAAAAATCATCAGACGAACGTCGGCCGAAGAACCCGAGACAGAAGCCAACAGGCAGTTTGTTCGTACACATTCGTAACTAAGAGTCTTCTGAATGAGCATATAAGCAACTGCGCCTTTAGTTCTTGTTTTTAAGTCAACAGTCAAACGAGTCCCAAACTCAGGCAATGAGTGTAGGGAAGCAGATGCAGGAATCCTGATTGCCGTTCTAGGCAAGGTCTTATACTGGAAGTGCTTTGCTACTTACTGCCTTCCTCCGGCCTGTTCTGAAGTGTCTCGTGTCTATCGGTGTTATGTGGATGACTGTGACGAGTGTTTGTACAACTTATCGTTGGGCTTGTGGAGTTATAGATGAAGGGAAGGTAGAGGGTGAAACCCCTCTCGAACAGCTCCAAGGAGGCCGCCAAACTTAACGTCCTTATCAGACGGACGGTCACCGTCAAAAAAAGGTTCAATTGACTCTGAGCACTATAGGACTTAACTTCTGAGGTCATCAGTCCCCTAGAACTTAGAACTACTTAAACCTAACTAACCTAAGGACATCACACACATTCATGCCCGAGGCAGGATTCGAATCTGCGACCGTAGCGGTCGCGCGGTGCCTGACTGTAGTGCCTAGAACCGCTCGGTCACCATCAACAGTGTCACATTCCCTCACTTCAGGATACACTGCGGGGGAATTATGGAATTTAATCCAAGACAATGGCGCAAAGGCAGGTGATCAGGAACTTTACGCCAAATACTGGCAGCAAAAATTTTCCACCACCGGATAAGAACGGGTGTACCTCCGAGTCGAGTGCCACTGCAGAAACGTGCATTAGCTACCTCGGTTGCGGAGACGAATTCCTGTTGTATGAATAATGCGAGTAAAGCTTTAGTTCTTATAGAGTACGGAAGTTCAAAAATTTATTTTCATCTGTCTGGAAGATTTAAAGAGATAAATAGTAAATATGAAACACATACCATACGACGATAGCAGTTGGAGTGAATGAGAATCATCGGTTATGATTAAGCTTGTTTGTTTTGATTTAAACAGTCCTTGAACCGTACTGGCTCTTTACAGAGTACTTCGATTCCGTACCGCAGTTACCTTTGTAGTCACTTACAGATCACAGCGCCAGTCGCTGTGACCGAGCGGTTCTAGGCGCTTCAGTCTGGAACCGCGCTGCTGCTATGGTCGCAGGGTCGAATCCTCCTTTGGGCATGGATGTGTGTAATGTCTTCAGGTTGGTTAGGTTTAAGTAGTTCTAAGTCTAGGGGACTGATGACCTCAGATGTTAAGTCCTGTAGTACTTAGAGCCGTTTGAACAGATCACAGCGAATGCGAATACTGCGGACTTTTGTAAGGAAAATGTTCCCATTGACTCGATGGTACTGGCTGCTGACAACACATTTAAATACCGATAAACGTTCACCTTGAATTCAAACAGCGGCAGGACATTATCATGTGTACAGGGACATCTAACGAAAACAAAACAGAGAGCAGTGCGACAACATTGATATCATACAGAACTACTTCTTCACAGGAGCTGTTCAAAATGTCGTTCTGAATGATCTATTCCACTCGCGCACTTATACACAAGGTACGCATCGGCTACTTACGCACACATACACAACCCCACCCCACCACTCCCTCAAGTGTATCGCTGCTTACCTACAACTACCACTGCAAAAAAAGAAAAAAAACTCGAGATAGCAATATAAACTGAAGTCTGGCAGCATGTGACTGCTAGTCAACATCGAGTACTGTATGTGTGTGTGTGTGTGTGTGTAAGTGCGTGAGAGACACACAGAGAGAGAGAGAGAGAGAGAGAGAGGATTTAGGATTTCAACAGCGAAGTAATTAGTGACTTCGTTGAAAGTGTGAGACAACTGTGGTAAAAACAGGTAGAACCAAAAGTGCATAATATACAACTCACTCAAACACGACCGCTCCCTTGCATTCCCACTTACATTCACATACTCAGTCGTGCAGAATTTTAAGTTATCAATTTTGCCAATATTGAATAACACCTAAAATAGTAACCTGAAAATAATTCAGAATGAGTTGGTCATCATGATACTACATCAAAACCTTCTATCTAATATTTTAGGGATCAAACATTTTACCGCGATAACAGATCAACCGGTAAACTAGCCTCTACCCACAAACTGAAAAAACAGCACTTCAAGGGCTCCTTACATGAAACCATTTAACACCGAATCCCTATCTGCCTATTGAAAACGCACCTCGTGTACACAAGTGTGCTGTTTCCTCCTGTCGGATCGTTTAAGCGACAGTGCTAAGGAAGTGGAAATAGAATGCGTAAACAGTTCGGAAGAGAGGTAGCGGAAATATCCCATATGTAGAGAAAGAAATCTTCAAAAAGCTTGTTTAGTTCATATTTAATTCCTTTCAGGCAAGGACTCACAGTTATGTCATTAGAAATACTGTCGGACACTGAGGACATGTAGCGAAGGAAAAAATACAGCGCTTGGAGCAAGCTAAGTCACTTGCTGACGTCAAGGATCGCGCTGTTACGTAACGGACGACCTCGCCTGATGCCGGCGACTGCATGGTTTCGCCGGCAATCTACCGTGTGTCGTTAGCGCTGGCTACAAGTGGGCGTCACCGCCTATATCGCATCTGTAGCTGCAAACCCACAAGACATGTAAAAAAAAAAGGAAGACTAACGAGGCCAAATTGATTTTCTTATCGGGAAGCTGTATTCAAGATTAAGCAACAAACGTACTGAATATATCCTGCAATTTATCATCGACGCGCAAATCGATATCGTAAAAGATGACACCCGTGTGTGTACGTAAATAAAAGAGACAGTTTTGTGGAGAACGCAGTGCAGTGAACACAAAGATAAGTTCGCTGAGCCAATGACTGTATCCAAGGTCACAGCTACTGCATGAACAAGCTAACTGCGTGCGTGAAAGGACAACAGCGTAATTTGAAACTACCTAATACGCAGTAACATAACTCCGTATTTACGAGTAGTGCACAATTTTTCACTTACTACGGTATATTGATAAGTTTCACTTATGGACCGTCTGACAGCAACTGAATAAAACACAATTTTAGTGCCATACGCGTTTCGCCTTTATTTTCTGCACACACACACACACACACACACACACACACACACATGTGTGTGTCCAACTGAGGAGGACAGGACCACAAAAGTTGAAGATGTCAATTTTTCACTTGTTCAACGTATACGAGTAGCTCCGTGTGTTTTCCTCCACGCAAATTTTTCTGCAGCCTCTACGCTCCCAGTACCTACTGCAGCCTACATCCTTCTGAATCTGCTTAGTGTATTCATCTCTCGGTCTCCCTCTACGATTTTTACCCTCCACGCAGCCCTCCAGTATTAAATTGGTGATCCCTTGATGCCTCAGAACATGTCCTACCAACCGATCCCTTCTTCTAGTCAAGTTGTTCCACAAACTCCTCTTCTCCCCAATTCTATTCAATACCTCTTCATTAGTTATGTGATCTACCCATCCAATCTTCAGCATTCTTCTGTAGCACCACATTTCGAAAGCTTCTATTCTCTTCTTGTCCAAACTATTTATCGTCCATGTTTCACTTCCATACATGGCTACACTCCATACAAATACTTTCAGAAACGACTTCCTGACACTTAAATCAATACTCGATGTTAACCAATTTCTCTTCTTCAGAAACGCATTCCTTACCATTTTCAGTCTACATTTTATATCTTCAGTACTTTGGCCATCATCAGTTATTTTGCTCCCCAAATAGCAAAACTCCTTTACTACTTTAAGTGTCTCATTTCCTAATCTAATTTCCTCAGCATCACCCAACTTAATTCGACTACATTCCATTATCCTTGTTTTGCTTTTGTTGATGTTCATCTTATACCCTCCTTTGTCATAAAACATCTAAATGAGCCACGTGATCGGTCAGATCTCTTGGGTTATTTGAGAATACCGAAACAAGTCTCACTTTCACCACTGTTAATTCACTGATTTGAAACGCTTGCTGAATTCGTAACTGATCACAGGTAAATGCCTTGATTGACAAAAAAAGTGAAGTACCAGACGGGGAAGAGCAAAGGGAATGAAATTTCACGATCTGAGACGGTATGTAATGCTACTGCAGTGGTTACAGCACGGAATCAAGTTTACAAAGAATTAGGCAGGAGGAGCCCACTCATCAATATGAAGTTGCCCTCACTCTGGCCGGGCTGCGAAGGGTGTCCTTGATATCCTGGAAATTAACACTGGGACGAAATTGACGCCCATGTTGGTCCCACACATGGTTTATCGAGGACAGACCTGGGATCTTCCTGATCACAGGAGGATCACAACATCACCCAAACAGTTCATAGACACACGTGCCATGTGTGGATGAACATTGTCCCGTTGGCAATTAGCACCACAATACAGTCGCATAAGAGGTAAATGAAACGAAATGTGCGTGTAGCTAGCGCCTCTCGTCAGGCAGACCCATAGCATGGTGCAAGTACAGGGTGGCACAGAAAAACGGGATGTTTGAAATGAGTAGTGACAGCCATGGGCAGGTGGCAGCACTGCGGGATCGTGACAGTTAGCGAGTAAACAGTCCGCCATTTCACTAACCATGGATCAGTGGAACGGACAACAGCGTGCGTTAGCCATAAAAATTTAAGACGTCATGATGCCGTTCCGTCGAAATACGAGATAAAATGTTGGATTAATAGCTTTGAAGACACTGGATCTGCCCTCAAGAAGGAACCAACAAGACGACCAAGCAGCGTGCGTTCTCCAGCGAACATTGATGCTGTACGCGAACCTGTCTTACGGAACCTACGGCGTTCAATTTATAAGCAAGCAGCAGTTGTTGGAATGTCCCGGGAGAGTGTTTGTAGAATTCTTCATCTTGATTTAAAATTTCATTCTTACAACAATTAAAGGACAACGTTTACCGGTCACGATTAGGATTCTGTCAACAAATAATAAAAAGATAAACAATGACGAGGAATTTCTAAATAAGTTGTGGATGTCAGTTGAGGCACATTTTCATCTCACAGGTTATGTGAATAAACAGAACTACCGTTACTGGGCAAACAAAAATTTTAATGACGTTGATGAGCGCCATTTACACGCTAGTAAAGTGACAAAAAAACGGTTCAAATGGCTCTGAGCACTATGGGACTCAACTGCTGTGGTCATCAGTCCCCTAGAACTTAGAACTACTTAAACCTAACTAACCTAAGGACATCACACACATCCATGCCCGAGGCAGGATTCGAACCTGCGACCGTAGCAGTCGCACGGTTCCTGACTGCGCGCCTAGAACCGCGAGACCACCGCGGCCGGCAGTAAAGTGACAGTATAGTCTGGTGTTTCATCAATGGGATTATCGGAACGTATTTTTTCTCAAATGAACAGGGAAAAACAATAACTGTCAATGTCGATCGTTATGTCGAGATGTTACGAACTTTCGTTACACCTACATTGAACAGCTTTCCAAACGTTCAAGAAGTCTGGTTTCAACAGGACGGAGCGACACCACACACTGCACGGCAATCAATGGCATACGTGCGAGAATTGTTTGGCAGCCGTGTGATCTCACGATTCGGTAAAATTCCCTGCCTCCTTAGATCGCCAGATTTTAGCGTTTGTGATTTTTTCTTGTAGGGCTACGCCAAGAGCAAAGTCTAGACGACTCCACCAAGAACCCTGGATGAGTTAAAATAGAGAATTCGGATGCAATTCACAGTATACCAGCTGAGATGTTGCGGCAGTCAATGAGGAATCTCAACAGTAGATTTCACGAATGTATTCGTACAGGAGGACGCCATCTAAAGGACGTGATTTTTAAAAAATGATAAATGCCATCAGCGTTTCGTAAATGGCAAAGTTGTAAGGTTGCAATCAATATGAATGCAATTTCTTTCCTTCATCACTTCTAGTTTTATTGGATTGTGGAAATGTTCCCGTTTTTCTGTGACACCCTGTATTTTTAGCTGACGCCACTTCGCCACCCTGGGTGTCGGTGAGGATGAATGATGATGAAGACAACACAGCACCCAGTCACCGAGCGAAAAAAATTTTCGACCCGCCCAGGGAATCGAACCCATGCCCCTCGTCTTGCATTCTGCCGCACTAACCACTTCTTTTCTTCATTTTGTTCGTTGTTGATCGTTGTGTTTGATTGTTGCGGACGTCACATGACATCAGTGTAAGTTCGTTTGTTGATCTTTCCACTCAGTTTTTTTCTTTTTTTATTACAGAGGCCAACCAGCTCTCTGACCGAACACGCTGAGCTACCGTGCCGGCGCCACTCAGCTATCGAGCTAGACTGCATGACAGTTAACACATGAAGACACACAATATCCGTGACATACTGTTGTGCCGTCAGAGGTCCCTCAGTCACTACCAGGAGTGACTATGTCATGCCCGCACCATACGGCCATAAATACTACTTCTGTGCCTCTACAATCATTGGAAGAATGATACCTTTCTACAAGTCGCCATCATACTCGGCGTTGAAGGTCATTCGGAGTAATGCACACCCAGGATTCATAGCTGAACACAATGTGGTGCCGTTCATCAGTTGTCCATGTTTCCCAGTCATAGCACCACTCCAAACAGATGCCTTTTCAGTTGTTATGGTAACAGCAGTCTACTCATCGGATGGCAATTCCACAAACGGCTGTTGCTACACTCTGACCAATGGTGCAGGATAACACAGAATGTTGCACAATTACTTGTTCTTGGACGGTAGTAGCAGACTTGAAGGACAACGCGCTTGGTGGACAATGCGGTGAGCCTCGCTTCCGGTGATCAGATGCGGTCGACTGAAACATTGACGACGAATACTCCTAACCTCACGTTCCCAAGCAGTCCATCATCGGATCATAGTCACGTCTGAAATTGTCACATATCAAGATATTGCTGGATTGGACTAGTCGGGCAAATAGAGGCTCACAATGAGACCCGTTTCAAACTGTCTCTTGATCAGGTTCTGATTAAGTCGGAGTATGCGTTGCATCCCCGCAACCTTCCCAGTGGTCATTCAACAACTGACGGTGTTCACGCTCATTGCATGCTCTACCATGTCTCGCAACAACACTAAACATACACAACACTAATGAACTCTGGTCCCCGTTCTGCTGGTGACAAATAATTGTGAGCCTAATCATTTACGTACCAGGCGATGACACCTATGTGAACGAAGTTAAACTGACATCTGATCCTGTCTTCTGGGTGCATCACTTCTTTGTCAAACCCTGTAAGTCAGGAAATTCACACAAAGGCAAATATAAAAGGTTATTCTAAATGATGGACCCATTTTCAAAAATTCTTGTGTATTCAACTACAAATCCCAAATGAACAAGCTTAAGACCAATGAAAAGAGGAAGTTTCGAAGTTTAGGGCGGGCGGCGGGCGGGCGGTGATGGTTTCAGAAGCGGCCGGTAGAGTTCGCGTGGCGGTAGGGCCGTCTAGAGAGCCTGTATACAGAGAGAGTGGCCATAGGTGAAGTTGCCCGTGATTGGTTGATTAGCTTTGGCAGAAAAATGGCGCCAAACGTCTCTCGCGCTTCCTATGTTCGCCGTGCTTTTGAGCTGAATTGAGGTTCAGAGGACTTTTGGAAGCGATTAAAAGGTATTTGAATTATTGAGAGACTTGTTATGCGTTGTGCATGCATGTTCGATTTAGTAGTATATCGTTTTTAGTACGTAATTAGCGTTTGCGATCTTAAATACGAGTTGAAATAATGAAGCGTTTTGTGATGAAGTCGGTAGGCCTACATGGATGAAGTAAACACGTCAGTAATTGCACAGTATTGTTTTTGACATCTGTAATTCGTTCTGCAGACGTTCGTAAACGATGCCAGGTTGTGCTGCATTTGGTTGTTCCAATAGAGGCGAAGGTGGATTTCGCATGTTAGCATTTCCACGCAATGAAGAAAGACGAAAGCAGTGGGCAGTCGCAGTCAACGGGGCTGACATAAATCAAACAGGAGCCTTGTGGAAACCAACCAAGTACTCTTATCCATGCGAAGTAAGTCGTTTTTGCTTTTTACTACATATAAAACAACTTGCAGTATACATAGTTAAATTTGAAAGCAGACCTGTAAATTTGCTGTGTGAAAATTATTATAACACATTATTCTTATAAACAAAGGCATTTAACGAATGATTTCGCCATATTGTCTTGTGCTTTTGATTCGGTGAGTGTGTGCTCCACTACTCCACTACTGGTCATTCAAGAGTCCCGCCCGCAGTTTGGCAGAAAAATGGCCGCCGCATCGTCCGGTTGGCCACTCTCTCTCTAGGGCCGTCATTCCGTTTCACTGTCAGTTTGTGAGACGGCGACTGTGGAGCACAAGCTCTTCTGCGTTCTTGAGTTCGCGAAAAGTGCGCCGCAAATTGCAGTGTAGTGGGCATTTCGTACCAAATTCGGTATCCAACCACCAACTCGCAAAAGCATTAGCCACTGGTTTAGGCAATTTAAACAGACTGGGAGTGTGTGCAAAGGAAAGAGCACAGGCCGACTGTATGTGTCAGAGGATGATGTCCGATGGATTCAAGAAAGTCTTGCGCGCAGTCTCAGTAAGTCTACCAATAGAGCCAGTCGAGAACTTGCAGTACGCCAACCAGCTGTATGGAAAGTTCTGGGATGTCGTTTGCTGTACAAGCCCTACCGATCACAGCTTGTCCAGGCTCTCAACCCCACTGACAACGAAAAGCATCTCACATTTTGTGGTTATGTGCTAGCGAAGATGGAGGATGACGCATTTCTGCAGCGTGTAATTTTTGCGATGAAGCGAGGTTCCACCTTAGTAGAAAAGTCAACAGACACAATGTACGCATATTGGGTTTGGAAAATCCACATTCACCATTGCAACATGAAAGAGACTCACCGAAGATCAATGTGTTCTGTGCCATATCCCATACAAAGGTTTACGGACCATTTTTATTTGCGGAAAGAACTGTAACAGGAAGCACGTACCTGGACACGTTGGAACAATGGCTGCTCTCTCAAGTTATGGAAGATTCCCAGGACTTAATTTTCCAACTGGATGGAGCTCCGCCCCATTGACACCATGATGTACGAGGCTTTTTGAATAACTCCCTTCAACAGCGCTGGATCGATCGCAGGGGACTTGAGGACCTGACTCTGCGCTTGCGGCCACCGAAATCTCCTGATCTCACACCCTGCGGCTATTTCTTGTGGGATTATCTGAAGGAATCTGTTTACGTTCCGCCTCTACCAACCACCCTGAACGATCTACGGAACCAGATCACTGCTGCCGTGCACTCAGTAACAGCAGACACGCTTTCGCATGTGTGGGATGAGTTTGGTTACCGCGTTGATGTTTGCCGTACAGCCAACGGCGGCCACATTGAACATTTTGCATGGGGGCTTAATTAAATATCTTTGAAAATAATTTTTTTATTTTTCGTCGCTGTATGTCCGATTACGCTGTGTCTCGTAAACGGTTGGCCCTGACTAGTAATTGTACGCAATCTGACTGCTTAGAACGACAACAAAGAATGAAATGAAAATTTCGTTAACACAATTAATTAATTAAGTCCCCAGCAACTATAAAACCAACGCAACAACAAGCACAAGAGTAACTGTTCTGTGTGTGGAAGTGTGATTCAACGTACACATCTGGCACGGTTCTTCTTCAATAAGACAAGAAATTTTAAATATCATTTATACTGAAGTAATTAAAAAAATAGAAATACTATAATTGCGTAAGGAAAGCAGAATTACACTCTAATACAAGAACACAAGCCAGATGCTTTGTTGACCGAACCTGTAATGACGCATTATTTAAGACATTGAGATAATAAAAAGAAAAGGAAAAAATTTTTTTTCTTTTACCTTCATATATTGACGAAAAGCACTCTAATCATTACAATATCTCCACACCGACTTGCTACTACCACATCTCAACAAGAACTCTCAATATCACATCTCAGCAAGCACTCTTCACTATGACATCTCGACCAGCACTTTTCACTAGCACATCTCAACCAGCACTCTCTGCTACGAGTTCTCAACAAGCACTGACTACTACGAGTACTCCCCAAGCACTGCCAGTGGAGGCGGCTGAATAATACTCTTTGGCGTAATCTCTGGCGCTGTGGCTCAGTGTAGCCACCTTTCATATGCCCCTCCTCCACGGGCCAGAATTTGATGGTATTTTTGCCAGCATTGGTGGTGAAAATACCACCAAATTCGTCCACAAAAATACAGACAAAAATAAAAGATAATATTAATACCTAAATATCACATAATTAGTTAAAATTTTGGCTTTGTACTGACCTTTCAATAACCTAATATATAAAATACAGTAAGCAATACAACTTCTTTTCATACATGTGACTTTACATAATAGTTCACACAATACACAAAAAATCAGTTTATACAAATGTTCACATAAATTGCTTTCAATGATTAGTTCCAGCAGTAGCACCCAGCAATGGTCAACAGGTGCAGACACCAACAAGTGACATCATTCAGCAGAAGCAGTTCCATTAGTGGCACTCAGCAATGTTGAGCAAGTACAGACACCAACAGGTGACATCTTTTCAGTAGAAGCAGTCCGTCAGTGGCACCCAGCATTGTTGAACAGGTGCAGACACCAACAAGTGACATTATTTCAGTAGAAGCAATCCATCAGTGGCACCCAGCAATGTTGAGTAGGTGCAGGCAGCAAGAAGTAACATCATTTCAGTAGAAACAGTTCTAACAGTGGCACCCAGTAGTGTTGAACAAGTGCAGACACCAACAAGTGACGTTATTCCAGTAGAATCAGTCCATTAGTGGCACCCAGTAATGTTGACAGGTGCAGACACCAACAAGTAACATTATTTCAGTAGAAGCAGTCCATCAGTGGCACCCAGCAATGTTGAACAGGTGCACACAGCAACAGGTCATATCATTTCAGTAAAAACAGTCCATCAGTGACACCCAGCATTGTTGAACAAGTGCAGACACCAACAAGTGACTTCATTTCAGTAGAAGCAGTTCCATTAGTGGCACCCAGCAATGTTGAATAGGTGCAGACACCAACAAGTGACATTATTTCAGTAGAAGCAGTTCCATCTGTGCCACCTAGCAATGTTGAGCAGGTGCAGACAGCAACAAGTGACAACTTTTCAGTAGAAGCAGTCCATCAGTTGCACCTAGCAATGATGAGCAGGTCCAGAGAGAAGTCCATAATATTCACTATCACTGATCACACTGTTCATCAGAGTTTATAAGCAGAAATTAAACATGTCCTAGTGGCACCAATCATGTAGAAAAAGTACAAGTAACAGTCCATAATATTCACTATCACTGACCACACTGTTCTTCAGAGTTTATAAGCAGAAATTAAACATGTCCTAGTGGCACCAATCATGTAGAAAAAGTACAAGTAACAGTCCATAATATTCACTATCACTGATCACACTGTTCGTCAGAGTTTATAAGCAGAAATTAAACATGTCCTAGTGGCACCAATCATGTAGAAAAAGTACAAGTAACAGTCCATAATATTCACTATCCTAATCACACAGTTCATCAGCAGAAATTAATCATTTCTAAGTGGCACCCATTATGTTGAAAAAGTGCAGGTAATAGTCCATAATATTCACTATCACTAATCACACAGTTCATCAGCAGAAATTAAACATTTCTAAGTGTCACACATCAATGTTGAACAAGTGCAGGTAACAGTTCATAATATTCACCATCACTAATCAGACAGTTCAGGCATGAACAATAGTTTGAATACACATACAAATGCTTTTACACACTAAACATATAAATTCTAATAAACACACAAATGATATCAGATGATTGTCATATTGACTATTACAAATACTCAAATATCAGTAAACCTATAACATTTATGGGTGTCAGTGCAAGCCACAACAAACAAGTAAAATAATATACTCCTGGAAATGGAAAAAAGAACACATTGACACCGGTGTGTCAGACCCACCATACTTGCTCCGGACACTGCGAGAGGGCTGTACAAGCAATGATCACACGCACGGCACAGCGGACACACCAGGAACCGCGGTGTTGGCCGTCGAATGGCGCTAGCTGCGCAGCATTTGTGCACCGCCGCCGTCAGTGTCAGCCAGTTTGCCGTGGCATACGGAGCTCCATCGCAGTCTTTAACACTGGTAGCATGCCGCGACAGCGTGGACGTGAACCCTATGTGCAGTTGACGGACTTTGAGCGAGGGCGTATAGTGGGCATGCGGGAGGCCGGGTGGACGTACCGCCGAATTGCTCAACACGTGGGGCGTGAGGTCTCCACAGTACATCGATGTTGTCGCCAGTGGTCGGCGGAAGGTGCACGTGCCCGTCGACCTGGGACCGGACCGCAGCGACGCACGGATGCACGCCAAGACCGTAGGATCCTACGCAGTGCCGTAGGGGACCGCACCGCCACTTCCCAGCAAATTAGGGACACTGTTGCTCCTGGGGTATCGGCGAGGACCATTCGCAACCGTCTCCATGAAGCTGGGCTACGGTCCCGCACACCGTTAGGCCGTCTTCCGCTCACGCCCCAACATCGTGCAGCCCGCCTCCAGTGGTGTCGCGACAGGCGTGAATGGAGGGACGAATGGAGACGTGTCGTCTTCAGCGATGAGAGTCGCTTCTGCCTTGGTGCCAATGATGGTCGTATGCGTGTTTGGCGCCGTGCAGGTGAGCGCCACAATCAGGACTGCATACGACCGAGGCACACAGGGCCAACACCCGGCATCATGGTGTGGGGAGCGATCTCCTACACTGGCCGTACACCACTGGTGATCGTCGAGGGGACACTGAATAGTGCACGGTACATCCAAACCGTCATCGAACCCATCGTTCTACCATTCCTAGACCGGCAAGGGAACTTGCTGTTCCAACAGGACAATGCACGTCCGCATGTATCCCGTGCCACCCAACGTGCTCTAGAAGGTGTAAGTCAACTACCCTGGCCAGCAAGATCTCCGGATCTGTCCCCCATTGAGCATGTTTGGGACTGGATGAAGCGTCGTCTCACGCGGTCTGCACGTCCAGCTTGAACGCTGGTCCAACTGAGGCGCCAGGTGGAAATGGCATGGCAAGCCGTTCCACAGGACTACATCCAGCATCTCTTCGATCGTCTCCATGGGAGAATAGCAGCCTGCATTGCTGCGAAAGGTGGATATACACTGTACTAGTGCCGACATTGTGCATGCTCTGTTGCCTGTGTCTATGTGCCTGTGGTTCTGTCAGTGTGATCATGTGATGTATCTGACCCCAGGAATGTTTCAATAAAGTTTCCCCTTCCTGGGACAATGAATTCACGGTGTTCTTATTTCAATTTCCAGGAGTGTATTTAGGAGATAGGTGGGTAGGATTAGGAAAGGAAAACACACAAAACACACTCGCTCATCTTTCATCCACATTAAGTACTACTGTGTAATTGAATAGTGTTAACTGTGTATATGCAATTCTGTCAAAATTTGATGTTCATCATGTGTATCAAGTAGTAGTGGCAGCAATGTATAACAGTCAATAATAGTTAAGTCAATGTCATAGTCATCATGTCAAGACCAATGTTTGCCAAGCCAAATCAAATGTACTGTTGCTGAACAACTGTCAGTGAGCCAAGATATGCAATTACTTCCTCTCTCCAAAACAAAAAAAATGTACTGCTTATTGATTTAACAAAGTGTGTGTAGACAATCTTCCTTCCACTTTAGTGTTCTAGTCTGCTATCTTCATTCTCCTTGTTCCATATAGACCAACAAAAAAAACATGCACCTCACTTACTTTACCTCTTATCCACCAAAACTCCAATAATCATCAGCATCACATAATCTCACTACTTCGATAATACCTCTTACGTCGATACATATAAATCTTATCATCAATATCATTTACCTTACCTCCTGTCCACAAAAACTCCAATAATCATCAGCTTCACACAATCTCAATACCTCAATAATACCTGTTCACATAATCTCAATACCTCAATAATACCTCTTCAATACGTCGATACATATAAACCTTAGCACCAATATCATTTCACTTCCATAACAACTCTTTCCTCTAGTCAGTCTCCTCGAACAAGTACAGATAAAATCCTAATGCAAACCTCATCATCCCATACAATCCGAAGACACACTGTCAACACACAACCTCTGTGTAATCCATCTGAGCCAAATCTTCTACTCATTATGAATTATAAACAAAAGAAATGCATACATGACCTCTAACAGACTTAGTTCGAATAACTCTCAGTAATTAAGTACGATTACGGAGTGTGAATGATCATAATATTTCACAGTGTGTACACCACTTCAAGAATTATGGCAAACAGAAGCAAACATGTGGAGTATTTCTTGCGTCAAGTGTCATTTCCTATTTCAATTGCTCACGAAAAATGCAGTGTAATAACTGTCAATGGTCTAAACCTAGTTTTGGTATGTCATGTCGTTAGCTTCCTTCCTACTAGCATACATTTATACAGCTTTCATAAAACCTCCAGCTCATGTGACTTCTATGAAGTTTCTTGTACTAATGTCGTTTATGTCGAATTATAGCAGTTCATTTTCTTATCTTAAAAATATGAGGCACTGAGCGTAAGCAAAACAAGCAATAGCGAGTAAATATACCAGTGGAGAACAGAATGTCAACAAGTGGATGCAGCACAATCCTTACAACGAGGCTCTGCCAAGCGAACAATCTGTAACCTATACCATAGTGTAACCTAAACTCTATGTTCGTACACTGTACATCAGCATTGCTATATACCAAATTAAAGAGTAGTTGTGACAACAACAGATATGTATAAATATGCAATCCATACGCATAACAGCAAACATATGTTATCTAACATAATAAACAGGTCATTAGCATCATATCAGCATAAGCAAATAAATGTTCATATGTCATCTTAATAAGTAAACATGAAGGCGCAAGCAGATAAATCACAAAGTATAACTTACATACCTAACCACATCAGCACAATTAATCAGGTGACAATTATAATTTAAATAAATAAGCACAGCAGGCACATAATTAAAAAAATATGACATCAGTGAAAAAGCAGTGCACCCAAGCGATGCATAATATATACAAATAACAACCCTATTCAATCATCAATCATTGTCAAAATCAGTTAATGTACGCAAGCACGTCGCTTCACAAGTAAATTCGTAGAACATGAAATTATCACAAAGTATGAATCACGTAATCGCGAGCAGCAAATTACGTCTAAAGTACGTACCTAAGTGGAAATATGTTACCTGAAAAATGAACTCAATTAATAGTTACCTTTTTTAGTTTATTAGTTTCTTCTTCGAAATTACATTCTTCCTGAAAATTTCTCGATAGCAAGTCGTCTTAACGTCGGACACGCACAGAATTTACCTGAAGTTCTTAAATATTTTATACAACCGTATCCTGAAAAATACTGAACGTTAATAACATAATTCATCAAGTCACTATAGCTTTATACTGAATTTAATCGGAGAAATTAAACTGTGTATTTGTTTACGGCTGTCAGTGCATTCGCACTGAGCGCTCGATCAGCTGTAGGCGCGTGACGTAGGAAGCAATTGTTTGCGGTTTACGACTGCCTTGTGCGGCGCGCAGACTTGACTGTTGCTTTGAGTATGTGCCGCCGCCAAAACACAGCGCGGTATCCTTGTATTCTCTGCATGTTTACGTAAACTGTTGGTTTCTCGAAAGTATGTCATTCCACAAAAATTTTAACGTTTGATATATGATGTATTCCCCTAGAGCGTCGTGATTTAAGAGTTTCTACTTCAACAGTGTTATCATGAATAATTTTGCGAATTCTATATGGACCGTTATAAAGCAGAAAAAATTTGCGACACAAGCCTTTTCCTTTGTGAGACAAACGGTGAGACTTAATTAACACTTTTTGGCCAACTGAAAAAGTTTTTAAACGACCAGGACGCTTAGCTGATTTCTCTCTTCTAGCAGCCGCAGATGCAATATTTTGTAGAGCCAGGTTGACAACTTCAGAATGCCGCAGTTTCCGTGAAGGCGGAAAAGGAACGATTTCAGATATGCGATTTGTCGGTGCTTTGTTTATTAATATCAGTATAGGCGGTAAAGAAGTTGAATCATTAGGGAGTTCATTCAGAATGTTTTGAAAAATATGAAGATACTGATCCCACGTTCTGTGATTCTGATGACAATACAGACGACACAATTTATTGATTTCCTTCATCCATCTCTCTGAAGCGTTAGATTGAGGGTGAAAGAGTGAAATGAAAATTGGTATAATTTTACGACGCCGTAGAGTACGAAGCCAAATTTTAGAACGAAACTGTGATCCATTATCTGATATAACCTTATCAACATGACCAACTTCTTTAAGAAAATGGTTGATGAAAGCATTAGATACTGAACGAGCTGTTGCTTTGCGTAACGGTGTAAAACACTGATGTCAACTCCACTGCTACGAAAATGTACGCAAAACCATTAGTAGAACGAACCACTAGACCGAACAAATCGACTGCAGCCATGTCCTTTAATTTCGCTGGAATGATAGGAAACAACGGTGCTCTGTGAGGAATTGTTGGCGGCTTAGCCTTTTGACATAATTTGCATTTGGCCAGAACATATCGAATACGTTTTTCCATATTACTGAAGTAGCAATTTTCCCGTAATTTATGAAAGCATTTTCTGGGACCAAAGTGTGCATAACTGAAATGCGTATACCAAATCAGCTTATTAACCCACTCATCAGAAATACAAACTAACCAAACAGAGTTGTCGACCGATTTTCGTTTAAAAAGAATGTCATTGCGAACTAAATAATGCTGTCTAATCGCTACGCTTTCCTTTCTCCTCCACTTCTCCTTAATGTCCTTCCAGATTGGATCCTTATTTTGCTCCTTGGCGATGTCCTGGAGCGAAGACGAAATAAAGTTCTCAAACGCAGCACCTTGAATATACATCAAACAATAATTGTTTTCTTTGCAGTCCTCTTCAGCACTTTGTTTCAAACCCACAGGTGCACGTGATAAAGCATCGGCAACAATATTTGAAGAACCCTGTATGTAAACAATACTAAAATCAAATTCCTGTAGGTACAACGCCCATCGTGACAACCTGCCATGAGTTAATTTTGTCGACATAAGAAATTCCAGAGCTCGATGATCGGTGTAAACCTTAGTATGTCTGCCATACAAAAATATGTGAAATTTTGTGAAAGCCCATACAACAGCCAAAGCTTCAAGTTCCGTAATCGAATAATTCTTTTCTGATTTAGAGAGAACACGACTTCCAAATGCAATAGTCTTTTGTACTACAACGCCGTCTTCTTCTATCTCTTGAAATAAGTGTGCACCTAGGCCTTTGTATGATGAATCCGTCGCCAAACAAAAATCTTTAGATAAATCCGGATGTGAAAGAAGTGGAGCAGCAACTAAAGCATCACGAAGTTGTTCAAATTCTGACTGAGCTTCATCATCCCAACACCAATTAGATTTCTTTCCAGATAGTTCACATAAACGAGGTGTGGCCAAATTGTCCAATCTAACAAAGCGTCTAAGAAAATTACAGACACCAAGGAAACTACGAACATCACGTTTTGTGGTAGGAACAGCATAATTACGAATAGCGTCTAATTTCTCTGGATCAGGAAGAATACCTTCTGTAGAAATAATGTGACCGAGAAATTTCACCTGAGAACGACCAAATTCAGATTTTTCTAAGTTCACTGTAATGCCAACTCTTGCAAAAATACGTAATAATGAATCCAAAATTTGTTGTGCTCACTCCAAGAATGTTTAGCAATAAGAATGTCGTCAACATATGAAGTAATATTGTCACGAAGATAAACAGGTAAAATTTCATTTAAGCTACGAATGAATGCTGCTGAAGATACGGTAAGTTCAATCGGTAATTTCCGAAACTGGTAACAGTTACCAAAGGCTAAAAAGGCAGTATATTTTCTACAATCAGGGTGGAGTTCTATTTGCCAAAAACTTGCGCGCATATCAATCGTGGATAAAACTTTAATTCCATAGAAATGTTGAAGAAGTTCATCTAAATTTTGTGGGCGGTCAGTTTCAGGAATGATGATATTATTTATCTGTCTGGAATCCAGAACCAAACGAATTGACCCATCCCTTTTAAGAACAACGTGTAATGGGCTAGTATAAGGACTGACTGCAGGCTCAATAATGCCCTGATCTAACATGTATTGAAGTTCATTCTTAACCTTGTCTCTGTAAACCAAAGGAATAGCGTACGTTTTTCCTCGAAATGGTGTGTGTTCTTTTACTTTAAATAAATATTGTAAGCCTTGTATAGTTCCTGTGTGATGGCTAAACACTGTAGCATGTGAAGTCAAAATGTGGTGCAGCTCTTTTCTTGCAACGTCATCTGGCACTTCAGCTCTCTTAACCTATTCATTAATTAATTCTTCGCTATTAATTATATCATCCATCGCGTCTCTGTATCTATTGTCATTGTCATGAATAACCACATTGTCGTCATAATGCTCAACGAAAACATCAGAAGTAAGAAACCTTAAACGTTTTGTATCTGATTCAGGTCTTGCTAAACACTCGAAAAATTTCAAACTTTTCGGCATTCCGGCAACAGTCAAATTCACACTTCCTTCTTTAAAGTTCAAAATTGCCTTATGTGCGTTAAGAAACTCCATACCTAATATAATTTGGGTACTGAGTAATGGAACAATAATAAAATTAGCAGAAAATTCGTATCTTTGACAAATGAAATTTAAGTTGGTCTGTTGTTTAACTTCCACATTTTTTCCAGAAATAGCGCCTCGAATTGTAGTTTTACAAACAGGTAACACAGGACAAGCAATAGTTCTTACACATATACGAAAAACTGATTCGCTAATGACATTCAATGGGCTCCCAGAATCTAAAACTGCAGTGAACTTATTCTTACCCACACATACTTCAATAACAGGATGTAAAAATGCGTCTACATTATTTTCCTTTTCGTCTAACAAAATGTCTCTCATGTCTTCCAGGCGTACGTAGTGTAAAGTCGTAGTGTCATACTTTCTGAAGCGTCTATATTGCTGCCAGAAGCCGAAGCTGCAAGTCATTGTCGATTGTTTGCGTCACGTCTTTGATTATTCGCGTCATTTCGCGGATCAATTTCTACGATTTGCACTTGTCTCTCTGAAGTTCTGTCACGTGGAGGATGCCAATTAGGTCCCTCCTGTCTGTTAGATGCAAATTCTTGGTTGTGTCTGTTATTAAAATTTCTGTTTTCTTGTCTGTCTGCATAACTACTTCTTGTATAATTTCGACTGTCACTTCTGAAATTATTGTTGTATCTACTACCCTGATTATTTCTGTAGTAAGAATTTCTATTACTGTTTGAATAATTTCTGTCTTGATGATACCGATTACTGTTTCCGTATGATTGATCATTCCGGTACGAATTACCGTTATTATAATTATCTGTGTAATTTCTGTTAGAACGTCTGTTATTGTCATAAGGCTGGTATCTATTGTCCTGTCTGTTACGTCTGTCATTCTCAAAGTTACCCATATAACGCCCGTTCCGATCACTATCTCTTTTCTCTGAAAATCTATTGTAAATACTGTTACTGAAAAAGTTACAAGAAGTCCCGTCGTCGTTGTCATACTCAAGTTCTTGCAACAAAGTCTTAAAAGTCTCAATGTCGTCTTTATATCTTCCGGCTAAAGCAATTTGTCTTATGGATTGTGGCAACTTAGTTAAACAAATGCGAATTAATTCAGTCGGGCTATAGGGGTTGGACAGGAACTGATTCTTTCGAATCATGTCTTCAAAGTATTCTGCCGGCGTGCGGAACTCAGACTGTTTAAAATTACGCTGCATAATCAGACTATGTTTGACTCTGTCTTGCGTGTTTTCGGACCAATATGCCGATAGAAATGCATGATAAAAATCATTTAGATTATTACAATCTCTAATGAGTGCGCGCATCCGCGTCGCCGGTTCGTTTTCTAAATATCCACACATAAATTCCAGTTTGTGACTTAGTGGCCAATTTGGTGGGAGTGCGTACATAAATTGATCTAACCATGAACATAGATGTATGTCATTCTTAGAATTGCGGAAGATCTTAAATTTCCGAACAGTCAAAAAGTGTTTATAGTCAAAGTTTTCTCCTCTTGGCGACAAAGACCTACCGCGTCTGTCCCTGTCCCAATGTCGATTATTGTCAAGTTCGCGCGCCTGGCGCTCTCTTATTACTTCTCGTAAATGAAATAAATTATTTTCTTCAAACCCCTCTGGTACCTGTGATTCTAAATTTCTTTTGCTGTCTTTTCCTACGATTTCGCCTTCAATTTGTTTGACTTGCTTTTTTAATGCCTCAAATTCCCTTTTCACGCGTTCATTAAATTTTCCCTGATTTTCAACATGCTTATTTATGTTCTGGTACTCTTCGGTTTCTGCAAATGGTAATGGAGCTGTATCATCCGAATCTCTGTCCCCATGTAAACTAAGATTTGTCAATTTATCTGAAATCCCCTCAACTCTTTCCGATAAGTCACCTATTTTTTCTTTCTGTTTATTTACGTCTTCCGTAAGTGCCGCGACTCGGTTTTCAGTATTGACACATTTGGTAGTTAACTGTTCATATTGTTGTGTTAGGTTATTTATTCTCTCATTTGGTACGGATTCCTCGATTCTCTCAAATATTTCTTCCTTATCGTGTACGCGTTGTAAATTTAACTCTGAAAATTTCTGTACTATCACGCGATCTCTTTCCTCCTGTTCTCTATCCTGTTCCTTTTGTCTGATTTCTACTGCAACTAATCTATTATTATGAGAATTCGAAATCGGTTGTACTTCTTCTCTGATTTCTTTCTTTAATTCATCTTTCATATTTTTGAAACATGTCCCTATTCGTGAGTCTAACCGTATTTCCATTGTTCCCATCTCAGTTTTAATTGTCCCTATCTCTGTTTTTAATTCAGATCCTAACTGTGATCCAAGTGAGTCTAACCGTGTTTCCATTGTTCCCATCTCAGTTCTAATTGTTCCTATTTGTGAGTCTAACCGTGTTGCCAAAGTTCCCATCTCTGTTTTAATTGTTCCTATTTGTGAGTCTAACCGTGTTTCCATTCGTGCTCCCAAATTTAATATAGCACTCATCAACTGCTCCATATCTTCTGTCGTTAATCTCGTATTCTGTGAATTTTCTGATTGAGAAAAATTTTGAAATGGTTCCGGACTATCTTCCCGACTTATTAAATTGTTTTCCACTTCATTATTCATGATACAGTTTTTCTCTGTTGGCGAGTTCGCCATGTTAACAATTTCGTCATTCTCACTATCCATCATTTTTGCCTTTTTCATCGATCGCGTAATCATTTACAAAACATACAAAACTCGTCACTGTACGAAAATTACACACAATGACTCTTTATCTCCAACGATACCATTTACACGAAATGTTTCCCTCAAACACGATTAATCGAACAATTGAAATAATTGCACTAAATTGTCAAAACCGTAAACAAGACAACACAAATTAAATTTTGAAAAATACCATTAGAAGAATGCCAATTACCAAATCTACGCATGCAATATAGACTACAATTACAAAACTACAAATTACTACAACAATACTACTGTCTACTATTTTTACAATCAGAAGAATTCCAAGGGACGATCCGAAGCAGCGGTCGCCACGTGCATGGGGGCTTAATTAGATATCTTTGAAAATATTTTTTTTATTTTTCGTCGCTGTATGTCCGATTACGCTGTGTCTCGTAAACGGTTGGCCCTGACTAGTAATTGTACGCAATCTGACTGCATAGAACGACAACAAAGAATGAAATGAAAATTTCGTTAACACAATTAATTAATTAAGTCCCCAGCAACTATAAAACCAACGCAACAACAAGCACAAGAGTAACTGTTCTGTGTGTGGAAGTGTGATTCAACGTACACATCTGGCACGGTTCTTCTTCAATAAGACAAGAAATTTTAAATATCATTTATACTGAAGTAATTAAAAAAATAGAAATACTATAATTGCGTAAGGAAAGCAGAATTACACTCTAATACAAGAACACAAGCCAGATGCTTTGTTGACTGAACCTGTAATGACGCATTATTTAAGACATTGAGATAATAAAAAGAAAAGGAAAAAATTTTTTTTCTTTTACCTTCATATATTGACGAAAAGCACTCTAATCATTACAATATCTCCACACCGACTTGCTACTACCACATCTCAACAAGAACTCTCAATATCACATCTCATCAAGCACTCTTCACTACGACATCTCGACCAGTACTTTTCACTAGCACATCTCAACAAGCACTCTCTGCTACGAGTTCTCAACAAGCACTGACTACTACGAGTACTCCCCAAGCACTGCCAGTGGAGGCGGCTGAATAATACTCTTTGGCGCAATCTCTGGCGCTGTGGCTCAGTGTAGCCACCTTTCAATTTATAACATTTATCACATTTCTAATTATTAAAAACTAATTCATAACAAATTATTGTAAATTGATATCCAACACTGTGAAAAAAATTTGAAACTTCCTCTTTTCATTGATATAAAGCTTGTTCATTTTGGATTTGTGCTAGAATAAATGGGTCCATCATTTAGAATAACCCTGTATTTTACAATTTAAGTTTAATAATGCCCTTAATTTGCAAGTGAATGTATTATTCGCTATCCCTTGCTTCTATTTGAAGTCAGAAACATGTTATTAATTACCTTTAGTTTTAAACATTCTATGACGCTCATATACGCTTATAAATCCTCTGTTATAGAGCGATATCAAATATGAATGCTAAACTTCGTCAACAATGAAATCGTAAAACTGGTTGAGAAGCTTTGTTTTAGAGCACGACTGAATGGATAGCAGATAGGAGTAAACAGAAGAATAAAACTAACATGGAATGTTTTTATCAAACTAAATTGAGTTACGAAAACCAAGTCTGTGATGTGTCTCTAAGATGGAGAGGCAGGCACAGGAGAAGAATCCGTGGCGGACCGCATCAAACCAGTAAAATAACTAACTGATGATTCAGAAAAGTTCGTAGCGTTTTTGTTTCGCATGGGTTCATTTATTGATTGTTAGTTCACTGTTGCTATTTGAGTTTTCATAGTCTCATTTTATCATTTGGAGATAGTGAGTGGAGCTTGTGGGCGCTAGAAAATGGAATGCCAAATGGGGATAACGGAACATTTTCGACATATTCTTCTATTTGAGTTCAATATGGGTGACAGCAGCGGAGGCATTGAGAAACACCTGCGTCGCGAATGTAGATTGTTAGGGATATGTGAACAATATATTTCGCACGTGAATGTATGTGCGGAGTGTAACAGACCTCTAATGACTGTGATTTATATACACTGTGGCATTACCTCAAGGACGTACTGTAAAGCGGTGTAATTATGGATGTTAAAATATGGCTTTCCTTATTTCTGCATTTTTCCAATTCAGCTGCGCTAGTTCGACATGTTATGGGCCCAGGCACTAGTGAATGCGTTCGCAATAGGTATTCTCACATATAGAAGGAAATATGATCGGAATAGTCCTGGAAGTGTGTAATGGAAGCTATCAGGACAACTGATTGTGGCGTAATTTAATACTGTCCTTATTACCAATACAAGTAATTTTGAAAATGAGTGTACACAAATACCATAAATAGCGAGACTTTTAACTTCTACGATGAGAACTACGCTACACGGAAATATGCTGTGGAAGCATCTACATCTACATATATACTCCGCTAGCCACAAAGCGGTGTGTGGCGGAGGGCACAATTCGCACCAAAGTCATATTTCTCCCCCTCTTTTCCACTCACGGATCGCGCGAGGGAAAAACGACTGTCTGAACGTCTCAGTACGAGCTCTTATTTCGCTTTTCTTTGAATGATGATCATTACGCGATTTGAAAGTTGGTGGTAATAATACGAGGGCAGTTCAATAACTAATGCAACACTTTTTTTTTCTGAAACAGGGGTTGTTTTATTCAGCATTGAAATACACCAGGTTATTCCCCAATCTTTTAGCTACACAACACTATTTTTCAACGTAATCTCCATTCAATGCTACGGCCTTACGCCACCTTGAAATGAGGGCCTGTATGCCTGCACGGTACCATTCCACTGGTCGATGTCGGAGCCAACGTCGTACTGCATCAATAACTTCTTCATCATCCGCGTAGTGCCTCCCACGGATTGCGTCCTTTATTGGGCCAAACATTTGAAAATCCGACGGTGCGAGATCGGGGCTGTAGGGTGCATGAGGAAGAACAGTGCACTGAAGTTTTGTGAGCTCCTCTCGGGTGCGAAGACTTGTGTGAGGTCTTGCGTTGTCATGAAGAAGGAGAAGTTCGTTCTGATTTTTGTGCCTACGAACACGCTGAAGTTGTTTCTTCAATTTCTGAAGAGTAGCACAATACACTTCAGAGTTGATCGTTTGACCATGGGGAAGGACATCGAACAGAATAACCCCTTCAGCGTCCCAGAAGACTGTAACCATGACTTTACCGGCTGAGGGTATGGCTTTAAACTTTTTCTTGGTAGGGGAGTGGGTCTGGCGCCACTCCATTGATTGCCGTTTTGTTTCAGGTTCGAAGTGATGAACCCATGTTTCATCGCCTGTAACAATCTTTGACAAGAAATTGTCACCCTCAGCCACATGACGAGCAAGCAATTCCGCACAGATGGTTCTCCTTTGCTCTTTATGGTGTTCGGTTAGACAACGAGGGACCCAGCGGGAACAAACCTTTGAATATCCCAACTGGTGAACAATTGTGACAGCACTACCAACAGAGATGTCAAGTTGAGCACTGAGTTGTTTGATGGTGATCCGTTGATCATCTCGAACGAGTGTGTTCGCACGCTCCGCCATTGCAGGAATCACAGCTGTGCACGGCCGGCCCGCACGCGGGAGATCAGACAGTCTTGCTTGACCTTGCGGCGATGATGACACACGCTTTGCCCAACGACTCACCGTGCTTTTGTCCACTGCCAGATCAGCGTAGACATTCTGCAAGCGCCTATGAATATCTGAGATGCCCTGGTTTTCCGCCAAAAGAAACTCAATCACTGCCCGTTGTTTGCAACGCACATCCGTTACAGACGCCATTTTAACAGCTCCGTACAGCGCTGCCACCTGTCGGAAGTCAATGAAACTATACGAGACGAAGCGGGAATGTTTGAAAATATTCCACAAGAAATTTCCGGTTTTTTCAACCAAAATTGGCCGAGAAAAAAAATGTGTTGCATTACTTATTGAACTGCCCTCGTATATGCTCTACATCCTCGGTGAAGATTGGATTTCGGAATTTAGTGAGCAGCCCCTTCAGCTTAGCGCGTCGTCTATCTGCAAGTGTGTCCCACTTCAAACATTCTATGAGATTTGTAACGCTCTCGCGATGGCTAAATGTACCAGTCACGAATCTTGCCGCTCTTCTTCGAACCTTCTCAATCTCTTGAATCAGACCCAACTGGTAAGGGTCCCATACAGACGAACAATACTCTAATACTGGACGAACTAACGTATTGTAAGCTATTTCCTTTGTTGCAGGACTGCATCGCTTCAGGATTCTACCAATAAACCGCAATCTAGAGTTCGTCTTACCCGTTACTTGTGTAATCTGATCATTACATTTGAGATCATTTCGAATAGTCACACCCAGATACTTGACTGATGTTATCGCTTCCAAAGACTAATCATTTATTTTATACTCATACATTAATGGGGATTTTAGATTTGTTACACGCAGTAGCTTAACTTACTAATATTGAGAGAGAACTGCCAGTCATTGCACCACCCATTTGTTTTCTGAAAATCCTTACTGATTTGTTCACAACTTTCTTGTGATACTACTTTCCTGTAGACTACAGCATCATCGACTAACAGTCTAAGGCCGCTGTCAATACCATCAACCAGATGGTTTATGTAAATCGTAAAAAGCAGAGGACCCATTACGCTGCCCTGGGGAACACCTTAAGTTTCTCTTGTTTCTGTTTAAGTTACCCCGTTCAGGACGACATACTGCTCCCTGTCTGTAAGAAAACGTTCGATCCAACAGCATATGTCATTGGATAGACCGTAAGCGCGCACTTTTTGTAGCAAGCGACAGTGCGGAACTGAGTCGAACGCCTTTCGAAAGTCGAGAAATATGGCATCAACATGGGAGCCAGTATCTAGAGCCTGTTGTATATCATGCAAAAAGAGGGGCAGCTGTGTATAGCATGACCGCTGTTTCCTGAAACAGTGCTGGTTTCCGCAGATGGGCTTCTCAGTCTAGAAAGGTCATTATGTCTGAACACAAAATATGTTTCATGATTCTACAACAAATCGATGTCAGTGAAGTTGGCCGGTTATTATGTGCATCCGATTTTCTACCCTTTTTATAGATTGCATACTTATACCTGGACGATTTATGGGACATAGTGAATGGCACACTGAAGCTCACTGATCAAAATTAAGCAAATAAGGAACAGAAGGCAAGATCAAAGCTGATATTATTTATTGATTCAGTGAACTATGTACATATAGAGAAAGCTGTGACCGTAAAAGAAGTTTGTGGCGAGTTACGGAGCTCATTTGAAGATGGTGGCTTTATACGAAAAGGTGGATTACTCCGTGAACTTATAATCATTCGACTGGACAACTGCAAGAACGTGGACGAGTATTTCAACAAGATAATGTGCACATCGAATCGACTAAGGAACGAGATTGCCGATGAATGGGTAGGCGCACTATTGCTAGCAGGACTGCCTGGAAAATACGCACCCATGATCATGGGGTCAGAAAGCGCAGGAATACCGAATATGGGCGACAGCATAAAAAGTGAAGATGCTGTAGGACATGATACGTATGCCAGTGTACCTTAATTCAGAGAAGGAAGCAGTTACAGCTTTTTATTCTAAGCAGAAAAGAAACCAGTTAAGTGCTACAACTGCCACAAGATGGGACACATCGCATCCCAGTGCAAAGGGAAAAAGGCATGATGTGAACAGTCCAGAGAGGAGAACTGCTGATAAAGGTAACGCACTCTCCATATATTGCGCGTTTTGAGTAACGAGTAATAGAGAACCAGAATGATGAAACTTCCTGGAAGATTAAAACTGTGTGACGGGCCGAGACTCGAACTCGGGACCTTTGCCTTCGCAGGCAAGCGCTCTACCATTTTTTTTTTTTTCGATGTAGTTCGTTGTGTTTGGTCCGGGCAGACGTCACAAGACATCCGTTAAAGCTGATCGTTGATTCCTTGACTCAGTATTTTTATTACAGAGAGCACGCAGCCCTCTGACCAAACACGCTGGGTTACTGTGCCAGCTACCATCTGAGCTACCCAAGCACGACTCATGTTCCGTCATCACAGCTTTACTTCTGCCAGTACCACGTCTCCTACTTTCCAAACTTTACAGAAGCTCTCCTGCAATCCTTGCAGAACTAGCACTCCTGAAAGAAAGGATATTGCGGAGACATGGCTTAGCCACAGCCTGGGGGATGTTTCCAGAATGAGATTTTCACTCTGCAGCGAAGTGTTCGCTGATATGAAACTTCCTGGCAGATTAAAACTGTATGCCGGGCCGAGACTCGAACTCGGGACCTTTGCCTTTCGCGGTCAAGTACTCTACCATCTGAGCTACCCAAGCACGACTCAAGACCCATCCTCACCCCTCCATTTCCACCAGTACCTCGTCTCCTACCTTCCAAACTGCACAGAAGGTCTCCTGCGGAACTTGCTGAACTAGCACTGCTGGAAGAAAGGAGTTCTGCTAGTTTCGCAGCAGAACTTTTGTTAAGTTTGGAAAGTAGGAGACGAGGTACTGGCAATAGTAAAGCTGTGAGGACGGGGCCATGTTGAAATGTTCACACCTTGCGCATGGCTTGTATTGACTGTGTTAAGTCAATGCTGGACTGTGGAGACTCTTTATCAAAGGAAAGAGGAAGAAATCACTGAGTACCACATCAGAAGAATACAGAGGGTGAGATAAATTTTGAAAGCCCAAAGAAGCAGCATGTGTGACTGTGTTCTGCATAGAAAGAGCTAGGGCACTGTCGTGAAGCAAAAACACTCCCTTGGACAACTTCTTGACGGCCTCCACTAGCCTCCCCTTACGAACATAATGTGTTAGCATGACAACATTGGCAGTCCTAAAAAATACGTTGCACCTTGCCTGGTGATGTTTAGATCTTTCCCTTCTTCGACAGTGGTGAATTCACATGCTTCCACTGCTTGTTTTGCTACTATGTTTCAGGAGAGCAGTAATATAACCTGGACTCGTCCTTAGTGATTAGGCGACTAAAGAAGTGATCTGGATTGGGCTGAAACAACTGCACCATTTCCACTGTTGCCTCGGTTTGAAGGGCTTCTTGGAATGGTGTGGGAAGTCGCGGAACCCAGCGGGCAGCGATATCTGGTATTTTCAAAACGTCGTGTAGGGTGTTGTGAACGGATCCATGACCTGTTTTCACTTTTTCCACTGTCACCTTGATTGTGATATGCCGGTCTTCGTAGAGCTACTTCGTTCTTCATCATTCAGATTTGTTTGATAGACACTAGAAGCGCCTGCGCCATTGTTGTAGTACACTTCCACCAACACAGCATGAATTGTTACAGCAAAAACTATTCCTTCCAAAAAATTATTGCCCTATCTCCCTGCTAATAAGCTTCCGCAAAATTATCGAACTGGTGATCCTCATACCCCTCCGGAAATTCCTCACAGACAGTAACATGCTGATGGCGTAGCGGTGTGGTTTCCGCACCGAGGATTCCACCATCCAACAATCACTGCGCTTGTTGAAACATAGCTGTAAGGCCAAGGCAAAAAGAGACTACTGGAACAGTCTTTCTAGATACCGAGAAAGCTTTTGGCTGCATCTGGCGCTATGTCCTTTTATAGTCTACAAAATAGACCAACTCGGAAGTCCTGCACACATAATGTGGATCATCGGTTCCTTCCTTACAAAGCGACAGTTCATTGTAAGAAATGATATTCTTTCAAACAAGATACGGCCAATTGTCGTAAGAGTACAACAAGGTTCGGCGCTAGGCGCTGTGCAAAACTCTCCTCACACAAATGGCATACCTAAACAAGTCGTAGGCGAAACTGCACTTTACGCCAATGAAACTGCGATCTACAAGAACTGTCGTTGTCCTCTTTTTAACCACGGAGAACTACAGCAGGCCTTGGACGAAATTATCCAGTAGTGTCATATTAAAATTAATCAGACCAGATATCAAGCTATATTTTTCACTACCAATTACAACTGCACGACCACCTTCTCTCTATCTGATGCAGGCGCACGTCTTGACGTGATTCAGTAACATATTTAGGCGTTGAAATCGACAGACGCATTACTTGGAACACTCACATAGTAAAAGCCACAAATAAAGACTGCGGGCTCTTACTCTGCCTATACCGTCTGCTCTAAGAGTAAGTTCCTAGTCTGGTGATCCATACCACTGGTTCTCAAACTGTGGTCCGCGACCGCCCGGGGGTGGGATAGGAGTGGGGGGCGGTTTCGCGCAGTGCTAGTTTTGGCTCGAGTATCTCGACGCCTCCGTGCCGTCTTTCAAACTTCGCGACGTTGACTTATCTGCAGTGTGAAGCGTTTCCTGGTTAGTGACAGACATGAAGACACCGGTGGACCATTAACTGGCGGAGGGGAGGGAGAGACTCCAAAGCTAAAAAGGAGAAGGTACAATGAGGTCTATTTATCGCAAGGCTTTTCGAAAACTACAATCAGTGGTGAAAAACGTCCGCAGTGTGTAATTTATTTACTCATTTTAGTTGCTGACAGCATGAAGCCTAACAAGTTAAACAGACATCGTGGAACCAAACATCCTGAATTAATGAAAAAACCAGAAGAATTTTTGTCAGGAAACTAAATGTTTTATTGTCTTCCTGGAAGAAATTTGTTAAAAGATCGAATGCGACTTCCAAGGTCCTTTCAGCCTCTTACCAGATTTCGCATAGGAGTGTTCATGCAAGGAACCAGACACGGTTGCAGAAACTTTGATTTTACCAGCAGCGATTGATAGGGTATCAACAATGTTTGGTGACTCATTTGCTCAACACTTTAAAAGTATTCCTATCTCTAATGACATAGTGCATAGAATAATTTTGGACATTTCTGACAATTTACTTGGGCAGTTAATAGATAAATTGTGTAACAACTGTCTTGCACTTCAAGTGAACGAAGCGACTGACATTCATAAAGATGCTCATATGATTTCTTATTTTCGTTTCGCTGATGAGTTTAATATTCGAGAGGAAGTGCTTTTCTGGGAGTCAATACTGAAAACAGCTACAGCTCAAAGATTTTTTGATATGGTCGATATTTTCGTCCTTTCAAAACGGGATATCATGGAATAGATGTATTGAAGTATGCACTGATGAAAGGCGCTCAGTATATGGAATTTATGATAGATTACTAGGGAGAGATAAAGCTGTAGCTCCTTATGCAGTACGAACTCACTGCATCATACTTCGGGAGGCTCTCGCCGCTAAAGAACTTAGCCCATCCCTTCATAAAGTGCTGCAAATATACAAACAATTAGTCACTAATGAAAAATCTATAAATTCAAGGCTCTGTAATGTGGTATTTGGGGTGATTGGTGCTGAACACACTCAGTTACTATTTTTTAGTAATCCTCGAATGTTTGAAATGAGGAATGAGATACTCTGTTTCTTAAAGGAAGTCACTGTTTCAGCAACGGAGATTTTCTATCTAAAATGACTTATCTCACTGAAATTCTTTGAGAAATTAAATATTCTTAACACTTCATCTCATGGTAATCAGGAACCTGAATTGCCTTTGAACAAAAAAATGAAGGCGTTCATGAAGAACTTAGCACTGTGGCAAAACCGATCGGGAAGTAGCGCGCTTGATACGTTACCTACTCTAGCGTCTCATCTAGAGAACGCCGATAACCCGATACTTCCAATAGAGATAAAAGCCTACCTTCACCATCATCTTGCAACACTAAAAATTCACTTCGAAAAGCATTTCAACGACGATTTTGATAAATTTAACTGGATTCATTCAAAACTTCATTCAAAACCGAAATGATATGTCGTGTGGCTACGGCCTCCCGTCGGGTAGACCAGTCGCAAATCCTGGTCCATCGCGTATAAATATCAAAAGGAAGAACAACTTATTGATCTCAATTGTGATACTTCACTGGCGAGTAAATTTTATGCAGTGCCTTTGATAGAGTTGTGGATACATATTAACAGCGCACTCTTAACGCTGAGCCAAAACGTAATACAGATCCCGATTATTTTTGCGGCAACATACTTGTGCGAGACTGGCTTTTCGGCTTTGGCAGCTTTTAAGTCAACTCCCGTCCAAAACTAAATGCCCAGATCACGTAAGAATTTCGGTGAGTTAAGCCATTTTAGATAGAAAACAGTGACTTCCTTTAAGAAAGAGAGTATCTCATTTCTCATTTCAAACACTTTACAAAGCCTTGAATTTACGTGATCTGGGCTAAATGTAAGCAACGAACTTCGAGTTTCTGTTTCTGCTATTACCACCATATCTTGAAAAACTTTCTTATCAAAAGCAAGATCATCCACTACAGTGAAATATGGTTTTTGAATAAATGAAAGCGTGATAAAGATAAACAATATGTTACGTATTTTCGTTACAATGATTCATGCAGTTTTGGTTTCTGTTGCAAATAATTATTCAAAATTGAATTTGGTAAAATAGAGACTGTTGTTGTTGTGGTCTTCAGTCCTGAGATTGGTTTGATGCAGCTCTCCATGCTACTCTATCCTGTGCAAGCTTCTTCATCTCCCATTACCTACTGCAACCTACATCCTTCTGAATCTGCTTAGTGTATTCATCTCTTGGTCTCCCTCTACGATTTTTACCCTCCACGCTGCCCTCCAATGCTAAATTTGTGATCCATTGATGCCTCAGGACATGTCCTACCAGCCGATCCCTTCTTCTAGTCAAGTTGTGCCACAAACTTCTCCCCAATCCTATTCAATACCTCCTCATTAGTTACGTGATCTACCCATCTTATCTTCAGCATTCTTCTGTAGCACCACATTTCGAAAGCTTCTATCCTCTTCTGGTCTAAATTGTTTATCGTCCATGTTTCACTTCTATACATGGTTACACTCCATACAAATACTTTCAGATACGACTTCCTGACACTTAAATCTATACTCGATGATAACCAATTTCTCTTCTTCAGAAACGCTCTCCTTGCCATTGCCAGTCTACATTTTATATCCTCTCTACTTCGACCATCATCAGTTATTTTGCTCCCCAAATAGCAAAACTCCTTTACTACTTTAAGTGTCTCAACTCCCTCAGCATCACCCCACTTAATTCGACTACATTCCATTATCCTCGTTTTGCTTTTGTTGATGTTCATCTTATATCCTCCTTTCAAGACACTGTCCATTCCGTTTAACTGCTCTTCCAAGTCCTTTGCTGACTCTGGCAGAATTAACAGAGACTAAGGCAAAGAAAATATAAAAAATGACTTTTTATTAGTAAAATAGGCTGGGTGGGCTGATACTATCTTTCCTCGTGAAGAGGTGTCCGGAGGGGAAAAGTCTGAGAAGTTTATTTTAAGATAAGTTTATTTTAAGAGACCGAAATTGACCCACTTACGACATTTTTGAGTCAAACATACACAACATGCAATCACCTAAACTCTGCCTTATAAAACAATATTGAAATCTGACTTCGAATGGGCACAGTCCAGTGACGCTTCAAAATTACACGACTGATATTGAGTGAGCATGAGACGTAGGGTGCTCTTAACGAATCACCGAAGTAATCCGTCTTGCGCCAAGGATGGCAACCAAAGACTTTATCCACAAGTACTCTTTGAAAGTGGAGTAAGTGGTACGTGGAATATTATGAGTAGTTGCATTTTCGTGGGGTACTAAACCAGATTTTAACAAAAGAAGGAAGTATTGTTAATACCTGCAACATTTCTTCATGAGCTGTCCCTTCAATATTGTTTGTTATGTATATAACAATAAATATTATCTGTCTTTTACAATTTAATTTTTATTGTTGTTTTAAACCAAACGTTTCATCAGTTGTGTTGGATAGTACTGGCAGTACATAAAAAAGACACAGTTGTTAAACTACACCTTTCTTGTTATGGTATATGTAGTGTTTCTATTCAACACAATTTCGTTAATTTTCTGGGTACACTATTGACATCGTTACGTGTCTACAAAAAAGAGATATTTAACTAGAGATATTTTTTATGAGATATGTGACATTTTCTCGAAGCACTTTTGGATTAATTTTCTATTCACACTATTGGCATCGTCAGTTGTCAATAAAAAACATATTTGTTTAACTAGACACGTTTTCTTATGAGATATGTAGCATTTCTTGGTAGTAAATTTGGGTTATTCTGTTTATAGTGTTTTCAGTTAAGGAATTGCTACTTTTTTATCACATACTTTTATATGTGCTGTTCTGTGTCAAAATGTTTCTGCAAATGTGTTGTTCGATTTGTTCCGAATTGTGTTCGAAAATGTGCTGTGTCAAAATGTATCTGCAAATGTGCTGTTCGGCTTGTTCTGAATTGTGTTCGAAAATGTGCTGTGTCAAAACGTTTCTACAAATGTGCTGTTTAATAGAAAGAGTTTATTCTTATATATTCTCCAAAAGCATACACCTACTATTAGAAACAGCCCAGAATTACATGAGACGAAAAGATGATGCAGACTGTCAAAGCAGCTGGAGCTGAACCGCCAGGACTCGAAATACATCGTGCATTTTAATAAAATCACGATTTGTAGCTGAAGGTGTTTGCTTTTTATTATTACGAAAGTAATACCGCCATACAAGAAACATTGCAAACAATAGATAAAATTAAAACGTTGTGCATATTCCCACACAGGGGAGACATTTTACTTGAAAGTCGCTTGCCCAATGTCGGCGGATAAATGCGATGTTGCATGCTTGCATGCATGCATGTCCAAAGTAACTTTGCATTGTAATTCAGAATAACAGAGACACTGCAGTATCGTACGTATCTAACACATCATAAGTTTTCTGTTGACTGTATGATCAATTAGACGTTTCACTGGAAATAACCTTGCTTGCCCTCATTGTGTTAATTGAAAACTTGTGTTGTGTTCATCCATTGCTTACACAACAGCCAATGGACAGAAAATAAGAACAGGAGACGTGAAAGTAAGTGCTAAATCACAACTCTGTAACTGAAAACAGTGTGAATAGAAAGACAACGCAAATCTGCTTCTAGCAAATGATACATATCTCACAAAAAATATGTATAGTTAACACAGCTGACGATGCGTAATACGAATAGGTGGAACATGTCCGGTTAAAAAACAATAGTAAAACATCCATCAGCGAAAGAAAGATAATGTCTTTCTTATGTATATGATAAACGTAATAAAAGAACACAAGTTTTCGTTGTAGGACACCACCACCCCAAGGAAATTTAATCATTTGGGAAAATAAAAAGTGAAAGCTAACGTAAAATGTATTGTAACGTGAACTAGCCGTCGGAAGATGAATCTTTCGGTTCGATACCGGTAACGGCGCTATTTAAATAAATAAATAGCATTATAAAAAGTGGCTGGTTCTTGTTGTTTTTTTCTGAAAGGGTTGAAGTGCAATGTTACGTGCAGTGTAATGCTATGTGCGAGTGATAGCCATTTGTAATTATTATCTTTGGCGCATTCTCTGACATGTTTTCTCTTTGATGGATGTTCTTTGGTGTTATTTTGGTAGTGAAGCAGGTGTATGAGTTAGGTGTGTTTTTATGTTGCAATTAAGTGAGTGCACCTAGTCTCGCAACAGGGTCAACCTGCAAGAAGTTTACTCTGTGTGGTGCCGAAAAAGGGAGATTGCAATACTTGACAGGATTCACGACGCCTCTTGTCGCATGGCGCTTACAGGTGATGTAAAACGGCTAGCGTCACGCCTTTTTCTCGTTCCCCCTTCCGGGCAGTGCAGGCTACTGCGGCAACGGGTGGAAACGATGGAGCTCGGCCGTGACGTCCCTGACGCAGCGCTAGACGGCCCCACTGGCCGGGACGCGCTCTGCGCAGGAGCAGGACGCTGTGCGCGCGCAAGGTCATCCCCTCCCTCGTCGCCACGGCAGTCAGCGCCCGTGGGCGCAGCGCCGATATGTACTCGTGGCGCGTGTAGCCAGTGTGGGAGTATCGTGAACGTACACGCATTTTTGTGCGGCTCGACAGAGAGAAAGGCTGGGATTTTCTGTCTCCTTCTGACATGTTGCAGTCGTAGTTATTCTCGTGTACAGGATGCATTAAATACTGTCAACGGTTATTACTTTTTTTTCCCCTTCCGTTTCTAGACAACTAGAGACCACGTGACAATTTAAAATCCTTCTCATTTGCTCTTTTCTTTTCCTCCAATATGCTTTCATATTTTCACCACGTCCCTTTTTCACTACACACCTGTTGTCTTACCGCATATGTACTGCAATCATTTTAAATTTAAAACATTCCTTCTGATATTACCTATTTATGCTACTTCTTATGTTTTTAAGTTGTGTTTTTTAAAATCTTTTTTAACTTTTCAGATCCAGTTTGTTGTTAATATATTTTCCCAGAGATGCTTCAATATTTCCTTTATGAGGCTATTGTCTGCCGTCCCATATAAATGTCCAAAAAATTAGAGCATTCTTATCCTTATTGTTTCTGTATATGTTTCTGTATTTTGATACATTTCATCATTGCTTGTTAATTTCCCGGCTTCTCTGCTTATTTACGACCTACAGTTTTCCTCGTGAATCTTCTCTTTAATATATCTAGTCTGTCCAATTCATAATTCACTGCTGAGATAGTCATTTGCATAGATGCATTCTGGTCTTGTTTTTGCAATGCTTGATATGCAGTTTTTATTTTAAACTTTTTTGTTATTCCACATGCCCTTTCCATTTTGTGAATTCTTTCATTTATGGCAAATATTTCGTAACACATCTTCCTAAATTATCTCTCCTAGATAACTGAATTTGCTGACCTTTTGTATTTGACCAGCGCTTGTAAAAAATAAAAAAAAATGATAGGACATTTTTTTATGTTAGTGACTAAGTTGATTTTTTCTAGAGAGATTCTTGTATTTCTGCATCTGCTACAATTTCAGATAGTACAGCAAAATGATCTGCAAATGCCAGGCAGTTTACTCCAGTACATCGTTTCTTTCTTCCCAATTTTATTGGTAAAAGTTGATATTACATTAATTTGCATTTCAAATTCTTGCTGATTTAATGCACAGGAAAAGGAACTTGTCTCCTAATTCAGTGTTAAAATGTATAAGTGTTAATATCGTCCAAGAACCTTACTTTTGAGACTGTTTCTGTAAGCATTTCACAGATTAGCTCTGCCAATTTAGTTTAAATACAAAATTTTCGATTATTTTGTCTTGAGTTTCCCTGTCAATAGAATCAAATGCCTTCTTGAAATCCACAAATGTACAACTTTATCTTACAGTTCAGTAGTCTGTGATTGATTATAGATTTGAAACTATCTGTTCTGAGCGGGATCTGCATTTTCTAAGGCCCTATTCATATTTGTTTAAATACAGACGAGAGGTTCTTTTCCGTTTAGTACAATTTTCGGAAATACATTATTGGGGATATGTTCTTCTGTAGTTGTTGACGTCTTTTGGTCATCTTTCTTAAGAAAGCAGGATGTATTAGGACGACTTCTTTTCCCGAAGGCAGGTGTCGGATGCCACGGGTTGAGGCACCATGTGTGACCCTCAAAACTGGTGACTAGATATACAACACACTATACTTTTAAGGTTCTGAACACAAACATCCTTTGTCACAATATACTAGCTGTGCAACTGATAATCAGTCGTACGACTGTGGGGACATGATGCAAAATTATAAACTCAAGTATGACTAAAATTTGAAAGGAATATTCTATTCAGCTTGGTACGTCTTAAAACACTTGGAAACACGCACAGCGTTTGCACCTATTACACCTCGTGGTATAACATAAAGAATAAGAAATAAATAAAAAATGTTGCTCAAGTGTTTGTACGTTTAAATTTAGGGATAAAATAATACAGGTAACAAAGCAAAATGTTTTGCAGTTTTGCTTCCTGACTTGATTTTAGTCAGGTATCTCCGTCACGTTGACTGAATAATTCGTATAAGTGTGTGAAGTGCAATTACCTTTCATACTACTAGTTTTTCAGCTTTCTAGTCTTCCATGCTTTAAATGTGTACTTTAGGTACTTCTCAAAGGTGTTAGAGCCACACCTTAAGTCGCATAAACGTGTTTTTTTTTAAGCTATTTGGGAATTTTCTATGAGAGCAATTCCTTAGTAACACATTGTGGATCATTCATCCATCGCTTTGGGGATACTAGTTATACTAGCATTTATCGCAGCAAAGCGTTGATAAAAAAAACTGTTTTACTCAATGAAAAACCGTTTAGTGCCATGTTGAAACATAATTATATTGCCACTTACCTATTTACCTTTAGCCTTTTCGTTCAATACCGATTTTCTTCTATCACATGTCGCTTCTTTCACTTCTGGGAATGATTTGTACATGGGGAATTTGTACATGGTTTGGAGCCCCCATTTAAGTGTAGGTTCCCTTGGAACTACATGGGTAAATTCAGTTCAAAGGATGGAGGAAGGTGAGGAAATACTGTCTCCAACAGGGCAATGCCTAGTAAAGCACTGTGATGTTCAAATCAGCCTTCAGGTTGATGAAAGCATTCAATTGTCTTTGAAGTAACCAATTAACGCTCATTGCTAAATCTTTATGATGATAAAGAGAACGTTTTTCTCCGCTAATTACCGAATATTGAGAACTTCGTTAGAAAAGTGTTCGAATAAAGGTAGTAAATAATCTCCCTTTACACCCAGTTTTGCGTTTTATTCTTATGATAGCAATGTTTTTCAGATTTGCAACACTAACTTACTATCAGTCGGAGGTTGCCTAGTGATGCAGAGAAACAATTTTTGTTTATTTCATTTATTTGGAAGCATAGGAATGGGCCTCCACATACTTTAAATACTCGATACAGCTGTTAATCCCATTGTGTCGACTACCGTACCACATATTGCGAAGTACGCTGAACGAGTAAGCCAGATCATGATTCATTGAGGATTTCCTGCATAAATTGTATTTCTTTGCCAAATTAAGTTCAATAATATTTCGAATGCTATAACGCATATATTCCTAGTGAATCGACAGATAAACTACTGCTTAAGCATATTATTTCTGACCAGTTACAGGGAAAATAGTCGGAACTCGGCTAAATAAAGCGATATTCGATAAAACGAGAACAGAAAGAAAACGATATTGCGAAAACTCTGTCAACAGTCATCTAATTACCTTTACTTTGTGCGGCGTATATTTGAAACTACACAACTTTGATTGGCAGAGCAGAAAACTTCTTTGCTAGGTCATTTTGTTGAGCGTTTGGCGTATCAACATGCAGATAATAAACGTGAAAGCTAATGAATTAGCGTCAATAAACCTGACGTTATTGCAATTTAACATATATGTTAATCTTCTAATGTTTGGTCGCATTAGTTTTCGACAATAACTCACATGTTACCAACAGCGCCACATTTCTGCTTATACCCTCGCACAACAGTCTCTTGACGATGTAACAAGTGACTGATGTTACTAAATACTTACGCTGACGCCATCATTCAGTCCTCTATGTATACCAACGGTTGTCAACCTGTTCACTACAGCCCACTATTTGATGCTCTGTTTTCTCGTTGGGCGCTAGGCAATGGGACTTTAAAAAGATTTTCAGGAAGTTTCATAAAATTTGGTCATAAAAGTGTCTGGTAGATAATTATTATTATATGCTTTAGCTTACTGTGAGTCTACTTCATAAATTTTATACAGTAAAGTTACTTCCCTTCTTTATAAATCACCATTACTGTTGAACCGGTGTGTGACTAGGAATATTGCTACTAACACACATATAAAAGTGGGTGGTTGGTGAAAAAGGTTGACTACCCCTGGTCTATACGATCTGTAGTGGAGTATTTACTCGATTCCACGGGAGCCGTAACAGGTTCGGATTAACAGGGAACGGCTACGCAATCTACTGAAAGGATTGCAGCTTGAATGGCTTCAGGCTTGATTGTCTCTCAGAAGAGCGTCACAGAAATGTCAACTGACAGACAAGGCGTTGAATATCACGTGAAGCCCCAGAGAAAAAAATTCCAAGAATTTTCAGGGAGGAATCTACGAATATTGTTCGAACCCCTACATATCGGGAGATGGAAGATAAAATTAGGATAATACATACTAGTATAGGATCATATAAGCAATCGCTCTTCTTACGTCCCACCCGTGAACAGATGGGAAGAAACTTTGTTGTAAGAACAAAAGATACCCACTTCCACGTACAACGGAGATCTGCAGAGAATCATGTAAACGTCTGTACCAACGTATTGAATATTACCGGTCTATCTTCTTGGTGAGTACGACGGTAATTTTTAATTTTGCTACTCCTGTGATTCTGCTGCAATATAAAAAAAGATGTGACTCAAATGCATTCCCCCAGAACATCATAATTGGACATAACTGGACGTCCGGTTGTTCTAACGTCCATCATTGACCATACGACACTTCGGATGGTGATTTAAATCACCTATTACTTTCGTGTGAGCATTATCGCGATCAGCCGTAGATTATGTATTATAGATTTGTAGTAGAGTTTAAGTAATATGAAACATCAGTTACCCACTAACACCGCCATTACCCTCGCATCGAAAAATACAACTTAACAGAATCATTATGGACTGCACCCTGCACGTATAACTGATGGTCTATTCCCATGGAGAGCTTGACATACATTCCTATGGACCGTCTGTGCCATAACTACTAACATCAGTTACCCATTAACACCGCCATTACCCCCGCATCAAAAAATACAACTTAACAGAATCATTATGGGCTGCACCCTGCACGTATAACTGATTGTTTATTCCCATGGAGAGCTTGACATACGTTCCTATGGACGGTCTGTACCATAACTACTAACAACTGGGGTGAAATTCGTCCTGCTCAGTAAGACTGATCCACTGCAGGTTAGATTTTTTCCAGGCAGACACCTTGAGGAATTTTTTATTTTTCCAGTTGTTTTACAATGAATATTAACCACGTTGCAACAATGTTTGAGTGTAAGGAAGATTCCCCTAGAGGCAGTTCGAGTATGTTTTGGCTCAATATTTCCTTGGCAAGACAAGCATGGGAAGAACTTTCATATCTGTTGCCAAGAAGATACGAGACAAAAATCTGGGAAGCAAGCATTTGTGGCTTACTATAATGCTAATCAAGTTCCAGTGAATGAAACTTAATATTTCTCCAATAGTTGATAAAGGAGTGAAAGAGATAGTTTTCAGATTAGAAACGGATCACTTTCATCAAGGAATAACTACAAGTCCAATAAATACTTTTCCTTCTCTTCTAAAAAACAAAAGTTAACTGAAACCATGACACAAATGTGAAGCAAAATGTCATTTCATGTTCCAGGAAATGAAGTGTACCTCCAGTGAATAAGTAAAATCGTATGAGGAAATTTCAGAGCTATGAAGAGCTTGACATGTATTCTGAATAATGGCAAAAAACATGCTTGGACGTCAAAAGAAAGCCTATGTTGATGATTCAACTGAATCCTGCCTGAGTACTTGGAGGGACTCTCGGTTATGCAGAAACTGAAATATCCATTCATTAAGCAGTGTGCTTGCTAATAGCAACAGAAGAAAGAGACGAAAGAGGATGACTTAGCGTCTGTTAGTTACAGAGGAGAGGAGAATCCAGGGATTGTCTGATACTTCCTGCTGCAGACAAGGAAGGACCTGCGCCGCGTGGAAAGTTTTGGAGAATTTGCTGAAGGCCTGATACTTAAGTTTCTTTAGATTATAAATGGGTGGATACAGTCAGAAAAGTAGATCTTCTACAGTGTTGAGTAAAAGTGAGTTCTTCAGTGTACCAAGATGTAATTCTTTTCTTTCAGTGGCATGTTAATGCCTAGCTGAAAGGAATTACCTCGTCTTTTACGATATTCTCTTTTCAAGGTGATCTTTTTATTACTGTAAATAATTTGCAAATAATTGTTTTCTAGATGTAAATACTGTGATTCTTTATTTTTTTATTTCTGAGTTTTATCCAATAAAATAAAATTTTAAGATACTAGCACATGATTTTTGCTTTGAGTTTAATACTATTCCAGAAAATAACAACGACCTATAACAGTAGTATTCACAATGTGGACCAAAAACCACCCCAAGTATAGGAAAATTTTTCTACAAACACCATGCTGTTTATCTCAAAATGTATGAAACATACCACTGTCATTAAACGTATCAGATATTTTCTACATTCTTTTAATACAAATAATTGAATGTTTCTCAAATTTATTCATATTTAAATGACCATTACAGAACGAAATACAAATAAGTCCCGGATAACCGACCTATCTCACTGTAAATGACGGTCATCTTTACCTTGTGGAAGCTATTTAGCTATCTTAAAACCAGAAGATTATGTAAAAATTTCGCTTAAGTACAAATTGGTGTATCTGTGCTAGCCCTAATTTTTTTTCGACGATTAAAAAGGATTGCATTTGTCACCATGTACCATGAGATGTTATGATATCACGTACCATGAGATGTTATGATATCAGCTGGTAGCCGGCCGCTGTGGCCGAGCGGTCTAGGCGCTTCAGTCTGGAACCGTGCGACCGCTAGGGTCGCAGGTTCGAATCCTACCTCGGGCATGGATGTGTGTGATGTCCTTGGTTAGTTAGGTTTAAGTAATTCTAAGTTCTAGGGGACTGATGACCTCAGATGTTAAGTCCCATAGTGCACAGTCATTTGAACCATATCAGTTGGTATTATAGGTTCTGTATGTCATTATTCAGTACATAATTTTTTTAATCACCTGGTGCATTGCTTACGTTGCAAAATATGCACACCAATAAAAAACAATTAAAAAGGAAGCGTTGGAAGGAAACGAACCTTGCATGTGTAAAACATACGCAAATTGTTACTCCTTCAAGGCGACAGTCATTTGTCTTGCTTTTAGCGTTCGATGGATGGGTAGGTTTAAAATTGTTGGACGCTAAACAGCGTGGTCATCAGTTCTCTTCACAAGATCGTGGTACTCATGAATGAGTCGTACGATTTTTAAAACGAAAAGCAGAGGTCATAAATAACGATAGCCACACCAATAGAACATTTTAGCTTTAGCCACTCGTTTCTTGTCGGCCCTGCAATGATTCTGCTGCCTTTCTGTTTGAGAGAAACTTCATTAGTAAAACAGCGAGAACTCTCAAGTAATTGCGCGCGCAGATGTACAGGATGATCAAAAAGTCAGTATAAACTTGAAAACTTAATAAACCACGTAATAATGTAGGCAGAGAGGTAAAAATTGACATACATGCTTGGAATGACATGGGGTTTTATTAGAACAAAAAAAAAGTTCACAAAATGTCCGACAGATGGTGCGTGAAAGATCTCTTGCGTGCGTCATTTGGTGATGATCGTGTGCTCAGCCGCCACTTTCGTCATGCTTGGCCTCCCAGGTCCCCAGACCCCAGTCCGTGCGATTATTGGCTTTGGGGTTACCTGAAGTCGCAAGTGTATCGTGATTGACCGACATCTCTGGGGATGCTGAAAGACAACATCCGACGCCAATGCCTCACCATAACTCTGGACATGCTATACAGTGCTGTTCACAACATTATTCCTCGACTACAGCTATTGTTGAGGTATGATGGTGGACATATTGAGCATTTCTTGTAAAGGACATCATCTTTGCTTTGTCTTACTTTGTTATGCTAATTATTGCTATTCTGATCAGATGAAGCGCCATCTGTCGGACATTTTGTGAACTTTTGTATTTTTTTGGTTCTAATAAAACCCCATGTCATTCCAAGCATGTGTGTCAATTTGTACCTCTCTATCTACATTATCCCGTGATTTATTAAGTATTCAAATTTATACTAACTTTTTGATCACCTTGTATATCGCGAGACTATCAAGCGATCCTCTTATGACTTACCGACGGATCATTGTTTACAATCAGCGTTAACTACACGTAGCTGATAAGTAGGACAACCTCAATAGGGATAACGAGTGTGCACAGTTAATGCGCCTAACCATTTATCAGTCTGTTTACAAGCGGTGAGCTATATTAAGATGCAGGCGTGCAGCTATAAAGAAGTAACACTCAAGGGTAAATTGTATTCAAACTGCTGAACAAGTTTCTAAAGTAAATAAAGGAAGGTCAGGAATCAACAAGTAGCAACAGAGGTGAAATTACAAGACCCGGAATTTGCCCGGCGAACAGAATTCCTGATTCACCAACGAAATTCTAACTTTTTTAATTATGTTGAACTTCTCATTTTGCTTATTTTCACATGCATCTCCCAGTCGGTATTAATACGATAACAACAGCATGAGTTATGATATAATTTTGTTCTCAGATCTTCTACACAACGATCCCAAATGTAACTTCGTGAATCATTTTAGGACAGCGAGGTCAACGCACAACGCCCCTAGTCATCATTCTCCCACCAAACCCTTCATCGATACTCTTCCTTAGTTCCGCTTCTTTAAGTACAGCTGCTGAATAAGGTATCAGTGACGCGGATTTTAAAACAGATTATACTTAACAGAAACTGTTCAGAATGTCAGTTTAAAAAAAAAGCAGCAGTGCATGTTTATCATAACTGCTTTTCGCTTCCAAGATGATTGCACTGCTGTGTCTGAAATGGAAAGCGACTAGAAACACGTCTATAAAATTGCTAATTTAATTGGTGGCATGAGTCGGCACTATAAATAAAACAGAAAACTCCACTTGGGGCTAACAATTCAGATTCTTTCTCCGAATAATTGGTTTTGTACGTATTTTTTAATTACACCATGGAAAAATGAAGGGGTAGCACAGGATTATGTTCAAGACGAAGAAAAGTGAAACTTCTAGGCTGCCTTCTTCTGAAGAAAGAAAAGACAAAAACGACATTGTTGATAAACCTAGAGAATTTCTGGGATGCACAGCAGAAACAAATACCGCATAGAGTGCTCCAGATAGTGGAGGTCATCGTTCAGAGAAAAGCAACCCATTTTCTGATATCCCCTTTAGCTCTTGACTTACCGAGGCTCTCAGAGAATCAGCAAAAGGGAAAGATTTCCCATGTTAAGAAAAAAGTTCTCTTCGCAGAGTTTGTGCAACACTTACAAGGTCATACCCAAAAAATCTAGTTCACATCCTGTCCCGCTAACCAGACAGACAGACGTTTGGAAATTGGTCGTAAGGTCTTTCAAACTGCTGAGGTCATCGGTACCTAAGCTTACGCACTACTTAATCTAAGTTAAACTGACTTACGCTCAGGACAACACACACACGCATGCCCGAGGGAGGACTCGAACCTCCGACGGTCGGCACGGTAGCTCAGCGTGTTCGGTCAGAGGGATAACTGCCCTCTGTAATAAAAAAAACTGAGTTAATGGATCAACAACGAACTTTAACAGAATGTCTTACGAAAATAAAACTGAGCTAATCGATCAACAACGAACTTAAACGGATGTCTTACGACGCCCTCCCGAGCAGATGCAACGGACAAAAACGAACAAAATGAGATTAAAAAAAAAAAAAAAAGACGGGGGGAGCCGCGCGCGGGCTGTCACAAGGCGCACTAGACCGCGCGGCTACCCGGCTAGCCCGTGCGGCACAGACGTCTATGTTCAGTATCAGTTTATAAAGACAATACATGTAAAAGGTTTCAGAAAGTGTATCCAGAACAATTTATTTCGATATCTCAAAACAATTTCGTTATTCAGTGCGAAACTGACATGAGTGACATCGGTCACAATCCAATCCGCCGCTCTTGTGTACATATACAGTCATTGTGTTGACTGCTTTTTCTCGTCGTCTAAAGAGGACATACGAAACTAAACGCTTCTACTACTTTCAGCGAACTTCTCTATCTGTATTTAACAGTTGATCGATAAAAGTCCTCAGTTGTTGTTCCTAGGCCTTCAAAACAGTGCAGTTGCGCAACTAACGTTGACTGCTTACATAGCGAGAGTTCTTTCTCGTTCAGCATTTACAGCACATCTGGCCATACAATATCGATATATCGATATTTTACCCAAAAGATATTGCCATATATCGGCGATATATCTTCACCGATATATCTATGCCAACAGGGAAATATCGGGTGCAGATATTTTTATTTTATATTATAATTTTCGCAATTTTCGGCAAATATTTGAAATTGTGGTATAACATAATTTCACTTTCACTGTTTGAAGCAGTCTTAGTACTTTTTGACTGTGTGCAAGTATGTGTAGCACAAAGAAGAAGTGTGATTGCACTGAAGGGTGACGGTGTGAATGGAATAACAAGATTTGCGATGTGAAGAACTAGTACAGTAGTTGCATTAAAAAAACTATTTTCAACGTAGCTAATGTGCTACTTCTTCACATCGGCATTCTTCAAAAATAGCTGCTGAAACTGGTGAACTAAAATCTAAATGACAAATTTGGAGTCTATTTGAGGGGAAATGCTGACGTAACGCTACCAACACAAACCGCAACGTTTGGCTTCACCACTCAGTTTTGCACTACAACTGCTAGTTCGCTGGCGTTTGCAGAAATGAAAAAACAGGGAAGCCGATATGAAGTGTTCCAGACAAATCCGATATCTGAAGAAACCGAACGACGGATCCATTGGACTCCTTTTATTGTGCCGCTTACATGCAGTTACCATTGATAAGAAAGTGGTGCATCGTTTTCCTTTCAGTTCTTGCTCTGAGGGGTATAAGCAGGCCGCTAGCTTGTTGATCGTACAGAATATTTAATAATAAATCAATGATCCAATTTACAGCTCTAAAACTGGCAGTATATTTACCATGTGCAGACCGTTGTTTCTAGGCCAGTACGTCGGTGTTTTTTCAGTCGATGAATCGAAATTTTTTTCGACTTATCGAAGCACTACAATGATACTTTTTACATATCGATATATTGGAATCACGATATTTTTAAAAATATCAACAGTTCTAATTTACAGTTACATTTGTCAGAAGTACATACAAATGTAGCATATCATCTCCGTACTATTTTAGCGTTTCGGAAAACACCCAGTATTCTTACCTGATGCAAACCCCAAGCTCCGTACAGAGCTGCTACACATCTACAAATGCAGACCATCTCCAACAACAACAATCAGAAGTCTTATAAATGTTCCAAAATGTGTAACAGCGATAACAATCTTGTATCACAAATTTCACTAAAAGAAAACACAAAATGTGCTATTTCAGTTATCTGCATAAAATCTGTTGATATTCAGATATTTAAATTATTTATTGTGTATCATATGAGATTTTAAACGATTTAATTTTATCCATTGTTTTTCAGTGTTTCGTCCGCGACTGTTTTTACGATTTGAAACGATTGTTGTTAAGGTTCTGGTATGTGACAAAAATTGTTCATTAATCAGTATTTGCATGCAATACAACTGATATCTTCTCCAAAGATTCAAGTATATTTGCTATCGAATATTTCATTGTGTCGCTGGTTTGTTATAGGAGTGTTAAGGTATAGTAATTTCTGTGTGGTTAAGATGCACACATTTTGAATATCCAGCTGTTCTCCTCGCGCGCCCTAAAAAACGGTTCACGGAGCTGTAAAATGAGGTAAATAAGCGAGCTGTATGCGCTACTATAGTAATCTTGCTACTTTTTCAGCGAGGATGCGAACTTATTTGACAAATCGACTTAAAATAACTTTTAAAAGGTAATATCTTGAGACCGCTCATGGCGAGCGATTACGGTGTTATAAAAATCACTTCTTTTAAATGTTTACCTTAATACGGTCTTATTTGGTAGGAACCTAATAAGGAATGTATAACATGTTAAATTACTTTTCGATTAAATTAGACAATAATGTCATTGAAGTAGGGAATTCTAACATGTTCCGCATATTTTCTATGTTACGTATTAAAAAATATTAGTATGCACATTATTACCAGCACTCTGCGTTCATTCGTGTCACACTGGAAGCTTCAAAGATTTCATGAAGCAATCTTAGTACTTTTTGACTGTGTGCAAGTATATATAGCACAAAGAAGTGTGATTGCACTGAAGGGTGGCGGTGTGAATGGAATAACAAGATTTCCGTTGTGGAGAAATAGTACAGTAGTTGCATTAAAAAACTATTTTCAACGCAACTAGTGTACTACTTCTTCACATCGGTATCCTTCAAAAATAGCTGCTGAAACTGGTGAACTAAAATCTAAATATCTACATTCATAGACAAGTGACCACTACAGCTTGATGAACTCTGGTTCCTCAATACAAAATTGTCTGCCTGCATGTTCTTGTCGTTCACTGTACTGTAGCTGGACAAAAATTCCTATACCAAGTACTGGCACATAAAAGTGTATTTCGCTTTAGACTGAAAAATCGATTCTTTAGTATTAACATCAGTCTATATTCAATGAATACGTGCTTTGCACGTACTTAATTTTTATCGTCAGTAGTGGCATTTTTGAGCCAATAATGCCAACAAAAGAGAAATAAAGCATAATACATCTTCTGATCAGGTTGTCAATGTCCAGGTCACACTACAGATTCGAAATGATACAGAAGAATTCTTTCTTTATTTTTTACGCTAGTTTTGAAATACATCATTTTGTTCTTCTCCAGAAAGTTGAAACATCCGATGTAATAAGCTTATGTGAGATCAAAAGGTAAAAGTATTTTCTTTTGCCACTAGCGACATCTCGTGGCCGCCGTGTTATACTGCGGCAAGAAACATATACTATAAGTATCTCTGGCAGGCACATTCAGACTGCATCAGATCGGCAGTAATTTAGATGGAAATTACTGGGCTAGTAGCTGGTTATACAAAGATTAATCTAAAACCAGTGATCTCTGTTCATTATTTTTCCTTGGTCAATTTTTACGATTTCTCCAGTGAGCTTAATGGACTTCTCCCAGCAATAAAAGGAAAGTTTTTTGATTATATGGTTTAGCGTAGAGATGCTGCAGGTACAGTTAGCAGTAGTGAGTAGAGGATATTGATCAGGGTTTTCATTTACGTTAAGAACTAAGCTTCGTTTGCAGGTAACAGTAGATGGAACTATGAAGGTTATTTATATCATCATCTAAAAGTCAGCCGACCGTATTACACTTAGCACGTTTCTGAGTTTTGTTTCTCTGGATCTGTTCTTTACCTTTAGTTCTAGGTTTATTTACTCAAAAAAAAATTGTATTAAACACAGTGTTAAGTCAAATTAGATCGTCAGTTACAAAGGTTTCGTTTCTTTTGTGATATGGGATCTTTTTTGAAACTAATTTCCTTCCATATAAATGTTCATTGGAGGGTCATTGTATAATTAATGGTCCAATTAAAAAATATCGACAGAGTTTTGAAAATAATCATGATACACGAAGAAATCCTTTCTTACCGCTGTGGTAAACCGGAGTGGCCTCGTTCTCCTAAATATAAATGTTGGAAACGCTTTGCATTTCGTTCCCCTAATGACTTCATGTAACTTAATGATTCTCTTACTTTGGCTCGTAAAAGTATATATTTTAGTAGCGCCGTTACTGCCGTGGGAAACGACAGAGTGCAACGGAAGAATATGTGCTCATGATATTGTGATATTTGAATGATAATTACTGAAATGCATTAAATACAGAACATCTGACCAAAAAGGGTATAATTGTAAATACAAGTTGTTTGTAGCTTCGTGCTTCAGTTTATTATAACAGTTTGCTAAACAACATAACTTGCTCTTACGATTTTTCTTTTATCTTATTTTGCTGTTATTTGCAGTGATTTCAGTGTTTAGCAATGTTATGGGTATCTGAAGATATATCGAGTCTCGATATGATTACGAATGCAGTATGGAACAAAAAAGAAACAAATAAATCCTGTGTGCATTACTCCGATTACAAGAAAAGAAGCAACACGCAGTCATACTTTTCATTGGTAGGGGAACACCTGTTGGTATATGGAGGATTAACACCTTAGGGCTATGAAAGGGCTACAAAAGTTATGAGTAATGAGCACTTAATGAGGGCTATAACATTAATAATAACACTACATCATAATTAATTCGCCTTTCATATGTGTTTATAACGTTGAACTCTGTTTCTTTATAGTTGTGTTGTTTTTTGGAGTACTACTAAGTCACCTACCCAAATGCATGAACCACTTTCTCTCATTTGTTACCATTTGCCTAGTAAAACATAACGTCATACATTCATAGGCATTGGCCACTGGGAATCCCTCCCTAAACGTAAAATCCGGACATCGCTGCCGAAATTTGTGCATTGCAATCGAATGTTTCCAATGGAAAGTATTCTGTAGCGCCAGTGTTAAAGTATTTAATATTTCGTTCAAATATTGGAGACAAATCTCATATGAAATGGGAAGTGCTCGCGTGGTATTTGAAACGCAAACAAGTGGGAGAGAACCTGACGGCTGTTGTTCGCTCGAAGCGCGGGTGTCCTTGAGGTGACGCCAGCAGCAGAGAAGTGGTGGGGAGGCGTGGGGAAAGTACAGGGTGTGCGCGCCGAGTTGATCTGAAGGGACTGGACGAATAGCTGCGCATCAAAGTCGAAAGCGTAGTCATCTAGCCCATTACAAGACATAAACATCAATCTAATAACCTGCCGAAATTAAAAGGCAGCATTGCGGTAATACTGTAATACATACCAGCACCAACTCCAGACGCAAATCCTCACCGAGGCTCCAGTCTGTCTTTTGTGCTGATTAGTTTCCAACTGGCACGATGTTCGTAACAATGTTGCTGTGATCGACTCTCTGAAGACTATTTTGATGCAGCTCTCCATACTGGTCTGTTCTGTACAGGACTCTTCATATTATCTCCGTTGCTATAGGAACCTCCATCCATTTGAAATCACTTACTGTAGTCAAGTGTTGGTCTGCGATTGGTATTTTTAACCTCGCCCCCCCCCCCCTCACCCCCACCCCCGCACCCATACACACCCACTTCTCTCCGTAGCCAAATTGGTGCCATACCACTTACAGAAATGACTTTACCTTTGTATTTACTGCTGTTTATACTTGTGAATGAATCAGTATATTTTCTTTTCTCTTTTCCAACATTTTTTAAGCAGTGGAAGACTATAGTCAACAAGTGACACTTCGGCAATAATTTCTGCCATGATTTGGCAAATGGGAGTAGCCTACTACGGATCTGTGTTCAGCACGTTGAAAAATATATGCGTCACACAGCACCAGCTGCCGGCTGTTCGGCCGATTTTTACAGCATCTATAGGATATGGATGCCCTACCGCCCCAAAAAGTAAGCATTGGAAATCCTCGCACGGTTCACACGCCTGAGATTAAGGTCCATGCGCTACACAGAGTGGACGGAAAACTTCCGAACAAAACAACTCGAACAACCCAACGGACTGCAGGCAACCTAATACTTACAATAATGTGACCCTAGACTATTGCAAAACTGAAAGATATTAAAACACTGTTGAGAAGGACCAGCGCAATGACTGACGTCATGTCAGCAACCAAATGTTTTTCAGCCACTCGTACGGGCAAGTTTTCATATTTAAGAAATTATGCATATCCAAACTATGGTTGCAACCGGCCCATAATACAAGGGAATTTCCATATTTGAGAGTTCAAAAATTTATACAGTGTGCACCCTGTACGGGACAATAAAATCCCATATTTAATGTTTTTCTGCAAATATATATTATACCGTACATGTAATTCATTTGTTGAAATTACGTGAATTAACGTGTGTCGCTATCAGCATTCTGAAGTATGAATCTGTCTTACGATACATTTGTCGGAATCACATTACGATACATCACATTACTTATTTATTATAGGACAAGGCATTTATTTAACTTTGGATTTGCCTTATTTAAACTGTAGCCTATTTGTAAGTCAATTATCAAAGTGACTTAAACAGTATAATATATGCATTACTCACAACGCTTTGAGATATGAAAAGTTGCATCAACAATGAGCACTTTATTACTTTTGAGCTAATAGTAACTGCTGTTTCCGAACCAACAGGAATTACGCATTGGCAATAGACGATAGTTGATATTAGTTGTTGTTGGTGAACATGATTAATATTGTAATAATGCTTAATTCAGCTACTAAACGAAGTTAAGCGGATATATATTTATTTAGAAAGATTGGAAAAGAAATATCCATAGCTCACACGTGTCAACAACAGTTGTTCGTTCAAGATGAAATGCGTAAGTTATAGTTACAGATATCAAGAATTTTTTGAAATTGTCAAGAATGGTAAGTACCTATTTCAATAAAGCAAAAGAAGTAAGTATATATGATTTTGTCAGAGGCAATAATTTATAAAAATGTTCAGTATTTAACATTTTGATTGTTTTGTAAGTGGTTAAACAGGCTCTGTAGTATTTCAATTCAAAATTATCAGTACAGTACTTCATGCTAAAAGAACTACTGTAAGTTTTGTAGTTACTACATTGTGCATGCCCTCTTAATAAAATAACAGTTGATTCGGGTAAAAGTTTGGAGTTATCATTGGCTCCTCTTGCTGGCGTGTTGACGAAGTTGGCAACCCCATTCCAAAACCATTTTTACTGGGCTAGTTCTTGTTTCGATGAGTTCTATCACCTCTCAAAATATTCGACTTTTATTTGACACCATGGGTATGTTACGACGTGAGGCATGGTTAGAAACCGTGCCTGAAGAGGGAAAGAATGGCTGGCCAGACCTAGAAATGAGAATTTTAGGAAGATCGACGATAGTGTGGAATCAGGTGTCATGCAAATGGGTAACTGACAGGCGCAGGAATCGAGAAATTCCGGCACTCCTGGAAGTGATTTAGAGGAATCACCACAGCATACAGTCGCTGTAAAAGTAATTCGGGTCTTTTAACAAAGACGTAGAGTGGAAATGTAAAATACCATTTTTTCTTTTCTTTCTTATTCGCCCGTGAAATACAAAACGGTCGTTGAGGGTTTTGAAGTTCATCAGCTGCACTCGATGTTCCTTAAATCTGGACAGTGGCAGAATGGGCAAACAAGTCATACACTTTCGGGCTCGAGAAACTGGAGTCTGTTTACTTAGGGAAAAATAAATGCTTCAGATACTTACTTGTGCCTTTCAGTTCAATTATCATATTCTGTTGAGACAGAAAATATTGTAACGATACACTCTGCATGATAAATATTTTATCCTAATGCAAGAAACGATCTGTTCCAGACACTCGTTCACGAGCAGTAAATTGTCTGACATGAATACTCTTTGGTCTGTTTTTGCGAACGTTTGGCAAACTCGCATACAGTGCGTAATATGCAGGAACTCCGATTTGATTCTGCATATTCCCTATGCAGACAACCGCGACCTGATTACATGTTATGCCCCCCCCCCCCCCCCACAGTTAAACCGACACTACCCATACCCCACCCGCAAAAAATATATATAAAAGAATTTCTCCATCCAATCCGTCGCACAAAAAAAGTTGAATATCTGTACATGGTACTTTGCAGTCACGTAAAACTCAGCGCACGGACAGTGCGAAATGACACGAGGAATTCATTGTGTCTGACTTTAGCAACAGTTTTTGTGAAGGAAAACTTGCGACTTCAGGATGCAGTTACGATACGAACGGTCATGAGGTCGCAAGTGTCGAAGCTGCAGAGGAAGCATCAGATTTTTCATTTTTTAAGGTCAAATTGATGTCTTTTCTCAAAGGCTCCTTATTTTCCCTGCTGGAAAATGTGAGGTCCGACAAACATGATTGTTATTATAATTTGCTTGTTACTTGCCGTTTCCTTATGATGGTCGATGGCTGCCATGTTTCTCATTCCCTGCCCATTATTAGTAATTTCAAATTAAATTTTTACATAGGTACCGGTACTTCTTCATTATCATCGCTACTTAATTGTTATTCATTTAACGCACAGAAAAGTTATTTGATTATGTGTCACTGTTACAGAAAAAAGTTCTATCGAATGATAAAAGGTAGAAACAAGCTGTTGAATGTTTCTTCCCAGCTGATACCAAACAAATACGTCGTTTAACAAGTCTAGGTACGTTTGTGGTCACGGCGGTATATTAATGCTTCAAAGGTATTGACATCTGTTCCAAGAAATGGAAACATGCTACTGGAAAATTTCTTTAACAGTCTACCGAAGGTCACAATCACTAGCACCCGTCGTAAAGTCACTTGCGGTTGTGCAGAGATCGCGCTTCCCAGCGGAGGAATGCAAATCTTGGGTTTGCGCACAGCAAACGGCGTCTGCACACTGTTTCGTCGTTGATCAATACTCAGTTGCACTGCGTTGGCTGCCATGTCAACCGCTCACAACAGAAGTAGAAACGGAGCCGTTGCTACTGAGTGGGAACTGAGACGACAGAAGGGGCCCATAGCCTGCCTTTCTAAGACACAGTGTTTTTGTACTGAGCGGCACAGGATTACTTACTGTGGATGGGAGAACAGCTTTGGAGTTGGATAGCGGTGATTTTGACGGTATGTGCGTTATGACCAGTGAGACGATTCTTTGGTTTAGTAGGACGCCATCGTTTCGCAAATTCTTCCTGATTTTCGAGTGGTATAACACATTCCCACGTCTCACTGCATTATCTGAATGGATCAAAGGAGCCGTTTTCTGGACATAAATCCCACGTCCTTCATGATTCAACGACATGGAACCTTTCAAACTTCTGTAGTTGTTCAGATCGTCAGCGACCGCATCTTCAAGCCATGTGATACACAAACGATCAACATTTTATTGCAAAGTACTTGGAGGTTATAATTAAAGGACAGCTGCTCATAGAGGTCCAGTGTGGACTGTGATCATTGTACGACAGCGAAACTTTGTAGATATATAATGCGTTAATGCGGACCCGATTTACTCTGGAAAAAATTATTTCAAATTTTCGCCAACAGGCGCAAATCTGGCGCTGTGGATGCAAGAAACGTATCCATAAGTAATAGATACTGAACGGGACGTGGGCAGGAAGGGTCAAACAAGTGAGGAAGGCATAATGTGGATTTTATTATTAACCATTGTGACTTGTCATAGAACAGGGTGGATGATATCGTCATACAGTGTACACCAGTAGATTTGCAACTAGTGACCGAAATTGGAACTAATTTTTTCCAGTGAATATGTCTAAGTGATCAGTACACCAGTTACATATACACTACTGGCCATTAAAATTGCTACACCACGAAGATGACGTGCTACAGACGCGAAATTTAATCGACAGGAAGAAGATGCTGTGATGTGCAAATGATTAGCTTTTCAGAGCATTCACACAAGGTAGGCGCCGGTGGCGACACCTACAACGTGCTGACATGAGGGAAGTCTCTAAACGATTTCTCATGCACATACAGCAGTTGACCGGTGTTGCCTGGTGAAACGTTGTGAGCAGAAATGCGTACCATCACGTTTCCGACTTTGATAAAAGTCGGGTTGTAGCCTACCGCGATTGCGGTTTATCGTATCGCGACATTGCTGCCAGCGCTAGTCGAGATCCAATGACTGTTAGCAGAATATGGAATCGGTGGGTTCAGGAGGGTAATACGGAACGCCGTGCTGGATCTCAACGGCCTCGTATCACTAGCAGTCGAGATGACAGGCATCTTATCCGCATGGCTGTAATGGATCGTGCAACCACGTCTCGATCCCTGAGTCAACAGATGGGGACGTTTATAAGACAACAACCATCTGCACGAACAGTTCAACAACGTTTGCAGCAGCATGGACTAAGCTCGGAGACCATGGCTGCGGTTACCCTTGACTCTGCATCGCAGACAGGAGCGCCTGCGATGGTGTGCACAACGACGAACCTGGGTGCACGAATGGCAAAACGTCATTTTTTCGGATGAATCCAGGTTCTGTTTACAGCATCATGATGGTCGCATCCGTGTTTGGCGACATCGCGGTGAACGCACATTGGAAGCGTGTTTTCGTCATCGCCATACTGGCGTATCATCCGGCGTGACGGTATGGGGTGCCATTGGTTACACGTCTCGGTCACCTCTTGTTCGCATTGACGGCACTTTGAACAGTGGACGTTACATTTCAGATGTGTTACGACCCTTTGCTCTACCCTTTATTCGATCTCTGCGAAACCCTACATTTCAGCAGGATAATGCACGACCGCATGTTGCAGGTCCTGTACGGGCCTTTCCTGGATACAGAAAATGATCGACTGCTGCCCTGGCCAGCACATTCAACAATTGAAAACGTCCGGTCAATGGTGACCGAGCAACTGGCTCGTCACAATACGCCAGTCACTACTCTTGATGAACTGTGGTGTCGTGTTGAAGCTGCCTGGGCAGCTGCACCTGTGCACGCCATCCAAGGTCTGTTTGACTCAATGCCCAGGTGTATCAAGGCAGTTATTACGGCCAGAGGTGGTTTTTCTGGGTACTGATATCTCAGGATCAATGCACCCAAATTGCGTGAAAATGTAATCACATGTCAGTTCTAGTATACTATATTTTTCAATGACTACCCGTTTATCATCTGCATTTCTTCTTGCTGTAGCAATTTTAATGGCCAGTAGTGTACCTTCTAAGACAAGAAAGAAAGACGACGCACCACGAAGGGATTATCTGATTGGGACGGAAATCAGTAGATGAGTACAATTTCAGCAAAGTTGGATGACTTTTTCAAGAGAATGAGCTTAACAAATTGAGTAAGTCAGTAATGTGATGGTCTACCTCTGGTCCTTACGCAAGCAGTTATTCGGCTCAGCATTGATTGATAGAGTTGTTGGATGTCCTCATGAGGGATACTGTGCCAAATGTTGCACAATTGGCGCGTTAGATCGTCAAATTCCCGAGCTTGGTGGAGTTCCCTGCCCATAATGCTTCACACGCTCTCAATTGGGGAGAAATTCGGCGATCTCGGTGCCCAAGTTATGGTTTGGCAACCACGAAGAGAAGCAGTAGAAACTCTAGCCGTGTAAGGACGGGGATTTTCTTGCTGAAATGTAGGCTCAGAGTGGCTGGCCATGAAAGGCAACATAACAGGGTTTGGTATGTTGTCGACGTATCGCTGTGTTGTAAGGGTGCCGCCGATGTCAACTAAAGAGATCATGTTATGACAAGAAATGGCACCCCATACCATCACTCCTGATTGTCGGGCAGTGTGTTGGGTAACACTCAGGTTGGTATACCACTGCTTTCCGGAGCACCTCCCGACACGTCGTCGCTGGTTATCGGGGCCCAGTTCGAATTGAGACGCATCACTGAAGACAATTCTGCTTCAGTCAATGAGGTTCCAAGTCGAAGATGTGTATGCAGACGTCAGACAGCCAGAAGTGATGGTCCGGGGTGCCATTTCTTTTTATCGAGGACCCCTTTAGTCGTTATTACAGCAGGTCCCCTTTAGTTGTCATCTGCGGTACTCTTACAGCAGCCGGCCGGTGTGAACGTACGGTTCTAAGCGCTTCAGTGTGGAACCGCGTGACCGCTACGGTCGCAGGTTCGAATCCTGCCTCGGGCATGGATGTGTGTGATGTCCTTAGGTTAGTTAGGTTTAAGTAGTTCTAAGTTCTAGGGGACTGATGACCTCAGATGTTGAGTCCCATAGTGCTCAGAGCCATTTGAACCATTTGAACTCTTACAGCACACAGTACGTCGACGATATTCTATGACCCGTTTTGTTGCCCTTCATGTCAAGCCATTCTGGGCTTACGTTTCAGCAAGATAATGTCCACCTACACACGGCGAGGGTCTCTACTGCTGGTCTTAGTGCATGCAAAACCCAACCATGGCCACCAACGTCGCCGAATCGCTTCCAAAATGAGAACGTTTGGAGCATTATAGGTATGACCCTCCAACCAGATCGGGATTTTGGCGATCTAACGAGCCAATTGGACAGAATTCGACACGATACCCCTCAGAGGACATTCAACAACTCTATCAATCAATGCCGAGCCGAATAACTGCTTGCATAAGGGTCACAGGTGGACCAACGCATTATTGGCATGTTCAATCTGCGAAGCTCTTTCTCTTGGATAAATTATCCAATTTTTGTGATATATATATAAATATATATATATTTGCCGGCACATGTACATCACATCTAGCGATTTCGGTCCCATTCGGATAATTCCTTCATAGTGCTTTGTTATTAATGGCTGAGAGTGTATAACCATACGGTAGTTAGGAGTAACACCATTTGCTTTCTGTATACAAGGAAAGAGTGCACTGTGGGTTTCTCATTCAGAAGTCGCATTTTAACACTATGCCGTCTGGCGACACCACTGTGGTGTCGTGCGCGAAATAGCGGTCAACGGCCGGCGACACCACAGTGGTGTCGTGTGCATAGTATCGCTCAGTGGCCGACGACACTGCATTGGTGTCGTGAGCATAGTATCGCGCAGTGGCCGGCTACAGCACTTTAGTATCTTTTTCATTCTGTTGGTGTTCTGTTTAGGTAACAAGTTACACACGTCAACAAGTTTTTTGTTTTTATAAGTACTTGTGCACTTTCGTCATGGTAGACGAAAGAGACGATACGATTATTTACGATGAACGCGCGGACGTCTTGTCTCATTTTCTTGACGACTTGGCCGATTGGGAAGAAGATATTGGATATAAAAAAAATAAAAAAATAAAAAAAAATGAAAGTGACGCAGAATCGTAGGAAGATAGTGAAATACGTCCAAGGTGATCTCCGGATCCACACATTTTTCACAAAGATACACAGAGCGTCTTGGATATCGTAGAATTATATATTGGAAACGATATATTTAAATACATTGCCGCGCGGGATTAGCCGAGCGGTCTTGGGCCCTGCAGTCATGGGCTGTGCGGCTGGTCCCGGCGGAGGTTCGAGTCCTCCCTTGGGCATGGGTGTGTGTGTTTGTCCTGAGGATAATTTAGGTTAAGTAGTGTGTAAGCTGAGGGACTGATGACCTTAGCAGTTAAGTCCCACACATTTGAACATTTGATTTTTGAAATATATTAGCAACTAAATCAACAAGTATTACAGTCAAAATTGCAATAGAAGTAAACTGGATAAAAAAAAAAATGCCAAATTTGTCGACGTCCCGGGACCCGAAAATGGCTTGGGCTTGCTATCCTTATGGGAATTGTAAAAAAAGCAAGGATCGATGATTATTGGTCAACGAATCCCTTGATCGACACACCGATATTTCGCAAAACGATGTCCCGCAACCGATTCAGACAAATATTATAATTTTTGCATTTTTCCGACATCAACAAGAAACCGGATAATGCCGACCGATTTTTCAATGCGTAATTCGTAATTGATTATTTTTCCAAAAAGTTCAAAGAAACGTTTGATCCAAGAGAAAACATCTCAATTGATGAAGGAATGACACCGGGGCGTGGACAGTTAAATTTTAAAGTTTACAATCAGCCGAAAATTACGAAATATGGCATACTCACTCGGACGCTGTGTGATTCGAGTACGGGATACATTTCCTCATTCAAGATATATTCCGGCGCTGGACAACCTTTAGCAAAAACAGTGATGGAACTATTGACACCTTTTTACGGAAAGTGGCATCACTTCTACATGGATAATTATTATAACAGTGTAGAACTTGCAGAGAAGTTACTTGAAAAGAAAATTCGAGTTTCTGGAACGATACAGCAAAATAGGGGATTTCCGGAAAAATTAAAGCGCGCAAAAGTCAATGTGTTTGAAGCTTGTCATCAACGGAAAGGTGACAAGCGACCGGCGACAAGTCAAGTAATCCGAATTAGCGCTGCCGGCGTCAAGCGAATAAATTTGTATGAGACGTGCGGACGGCAAAGTGTTAATATTAGATGTTCGTGAGAAAATCATGTTATTCGTCTTTAGAGAAGGAGAAAGATCTGCCAGCCACGCGTTCGACAGCGACAGGATTGCGGGCAACTGAAACTGCGGTTTAGCGTTCCGTGATATTACTACTTGCATTTGTTGGGATTCCACGACTATTACGTCTATATAGAACCAGTGGAGACAGTAACGTCGTACTCAGCTCCATGCAGTGTCTCGAATAGCAGTGCGACGATTGCATGAGAGGGCATATTGTTCGCTCGGCCGTGCAGGATCGTACCTTTCCCACGAAATGAACTTGAGTGCAGCAAGATCACTATCCATAGGCAAAGTGCGACGACGTCTGTCTGAAGTACCACGGACTGTTAGCACAGCCATTGTTGCGACTTTCCTTGATCCAGAGTGAGGCGCATCGCCATAGGTGCGATCAGCGACAGCAGTGGCTCAAGAGGGTACAACATCATTCTTTTCATTTTCTCTTCAGCCGAATCCCGATTCGAGGTACAGCATCACTATGGACATACCCGTGCGTGGAGGTTCCGGGGAGAGCGAAAGTTGTCAGACAGATATCGTTATCGTTCTGCGGGCTTGGCATCTGGCGTGGTGTGGGGAGGCACACAGTAGTTCCGAGGGGTCCCAGGATAATGCAAAACCGCATGTTGACCTATCTCGATACAGAGAGTGTTCAAATATTGCCCAGCCCAGCATATTCTCCAAATTTGTCATCCATTGAAAACGTCTGGTCATGGTTTGCCGAGAGACTGGCACGCCATCACTCACTACAAGTGATCGACTCTGAAACTGAGTTGAAGCAGCACGGAATGACTTACCCATATGTGTCATCAAAGTCAGTTCGACTCGATGCTCAGACGAGTCAAAGCCATTGTTATCAGCTCTGTGTACTAGATTTCGTTCAAATGGCTCTGAGCACTATGGGACTTAACATCTGAGGTCATCAGTCCCCTGGAACTTAGAACTACTTAAACCTAACTAACCTAAGGACATCACACACATCCATGCCCGAGGCAGGATTCGAACCTGCGACCGTAGCGGTCGCGCGGTTCCAGACAGTAGCGCCTAGAACCGCTCGACCACCACGGCCGGCGAACTTGGTTTCGTACCCTGTATACTCCCAAATCATCTACAGATTTAATCATGTATTCTTCCTACTTTACAGGGTGAGTCAGGAGGAAAGGTACTTGCTTTGAGGGGTGACAGTATTAATGATTTTGAACAAAAAACTACGTATTGACATATGCCGTATTCCGAATTATTTCCGAAATAAATGTATATCACTTTTGTACGGTTTTCTTAAATAACTTGAAAACCGCACCCTCCAGCGAAAACTTATCGCAGTACAAAATTGAACTACGTTTAAATTCCTACAGAAAGGTCTTATTCATTTTTTCTCTAACACTAATAGTTTGAGCAAAGAGAGCGCAAGAATACTGAAAATCTCGCGCAAGGAGCATGCGCCTTTAGATAAGGTAATTTGTGTTGGCCAATTTGAGGTAGTTTCCTGACTTGATAGACCACAAGTGTCCTGTATCAAATTGTTGGTCTCAACTTCGTCAACACTAATGTCGCGCGTTGTGAACAATTACAGTGTTTGAATAGTAGAGAAAATAACATCGTACATTAAATGCGTTCTGTCTCGAAAAACATTCGGTACAGGACATACGTCCATATGACGTTTTTTTGTTCACAATCACTCATACCATCATCCGTCAAAGCATGTATCTTTTCTCCTCGCTCGCCCTGTGTGGTATACGTACAGTAAGTAAAATTAGGCTATTTACCACCCTTCCTGGGGTTGGAGTATTAGTGGCCAGCAGTGCAGTTGACTCGTTAATTACACTACGCAACTGAAAAGCCAGTAACATGGAGCAACGACACCCACCTGATGTTCATAGTGCAGAAAGTAGTTGAACTTCAGTTGTACATAAGGATGATGAGCTTTCCTGTGTACAGCACTTAGAGATTCTAAGAAAAAAAGAGTAATACGCAGTGTAAGGCTATCGAACATCGATTTGCACGACATTTTTTAAACTAAAAGCAAGGACACGTACGAGGGGCGTTCAATAAGTAATGCAACACATTTTTTTCTGAAAGCAGGTTGGTTTTATTCAGGATTCCAGTGTACCATATTATTCCCCCCTCTTTTGGCTGCAAAATCCTATTTTTCAACATTATCTCGGTTCATTGCGACGACCTTATGCACCGTACTGCGAGAGCCTTTGTGGGTTTGAAAAAGTATTTATAGTTTCAGGCGTCTACGCGAGTCTTAATGCAGAAATTAAAAGTATTAAATTCCAATTACGAGTTTGATTACTAGTTTGACCTTGAATGTGATGAGCATTATAGACTGTTCTCTGTAGTTAAATCTCAAGCAGTGATATTTCCTTTTTTCTTAATTGTCTTGTACTTTCATAATCACCAATGTGTTCTAAAATGACTTTTTTTTTACGTCGTGTTATTGTCAGCGCTGTCAAAATCCTTGATTTCTAGGATTACATCTGCATCGACATGGATACTCTGCAAATCACACTCGTCTGACAGATGGTTTGTCGACCGACCTTCACAATAATTCTCTATTACTCCATTCTGACAGCACGGGGAAAAAATGAGCACCTACCTTTCCGCGCGAGCTCTGACTTCCCTTATTTTATTTAGATGATCGTTTCTCCCTATTTAGGTCGGCGTCAACAAAATATTTTCGCATTCAGAGCAGAAAGCTTGTGACTGAAATTTGGTGAGAATATACCGCCGCAACGAGAAACACCTTTGTTTTGTGACTGAAATTTAGTGAGAATATCCCGCCGCAACGAGAAACACCTTTGTTTTTAGTTATGTCCACCCCAAATCCTGTATCAATTCAGTAACACTGTCCACTATTTCTCGGTAATAAAAAACGTGTTGCCCTTCTTCGAAATTTCTCGATGTACTCCGTTAATCCTAACTGGTAAGGATCCCACACCGCGCAGCAGTACTGCAAAAGAGGGCGGACAAGCGTAGTGTAGGCAGTTTCTTTTTTTAAAGGAACTGCCTACACAATGCTTGTCGGTCCTGCTGCATCTTATAAAGTTTCATAGCAATAAAACAGTCTTTGGTTCGCCTTTCCCACCGCATTTCGTATATTTTCTTTACAGTTTAATTTGTCCGTAATTGTAATTCCTAGATATTTAGTTGAATTTACGGTCTTTAGATGTGACTGATCTATCGTGTAACCGAAGTTTATCACTCTTGTGGATGACTTCACATTTTTTATTATTTAGAGTCAATTGCCAATTTTCACACCATACAGATATCTTATCTAAATCGTTTTGCAATTGGTTTGGATATTCTGATGACTTTACTAGACGATATAGATTGTCTCCTAAATCGTTTCAATTGATAAGGAACAGCAGAGCGCTTGTAACACTACCTTGGGGAACGCCAGAAATCATTTTCCGTGGCCGGCCGGTGTGGCCTTGCGGTTCTAGCGCTTCAGTTTGGAACCGCGTAACCGCTACGGTCGCAGGTTCGAATCCTGCCTCGGGCATGGATGTGTGTGATGTCCTTAGGTTAGTTAGGTTTAATTAGTTCTAAGTTCTAGGGGACTGGTGACCTCAGCAGTTAAGTCGCATAGTGCTCAGAGCCATTTGAACCATTAGCCATCATTTTCCGTCAGTTACTACGAAGTGTGACCTCTCCGACTGGAAATCACTAATGCAGTCGCATAACTGAGACGATATTTCATAAGCACGCAATTTCAATATGAGCTGCTGGTGAGGTATGCTGTCAGAAGCTTTATGGAAATCAGGAAATACGGAATCAATTTAAATTTTTGTCGACAGCACTCAACACTTCGTGTGGGTAAAGTTTGTGTCTCACAAGAACGATGTTTCCTATATCCGTGTTGACTATGTATCAAGAGACTGTTCTCTTCGATGTAACTGATAATGTTCGAACACAACATACATTCGAAAACCCTGCTGCAATAGAAGAAAGGAGACGGGATTTTCAGATACAGCAGGGGTAAAGAAAATACTTACCTGCATTGTTGTTGTTGTGGTTTTCAGTCCTGAGACTGGTCTGATGCAGCTCTCCATGCTACTCTATCCTGTGCAAGTTTCTTCATCTCCCGGTACCTACTGCAACCTACATCCTTTTGAATCTGCTTAGTGTATTCATCTCTTGCTCTCCCTCTACGATTTTTACCCTCCACGCTGCCTTCCAATACTAAATTGGTGATCCCTTGATGCCTCAGAACATGTCCTACCAACCGATCCCTTCTTCTAGTCAAGTTGTGCCACAAACTTCTCTTCTCCCCTATCCTATTCAATACCTCCTCATTAGTTATGTGATCTACCCATCTAATCTTCAGCATTCTCCTGTAGCACCACATTTCGAAAGCTTCTATTCTCTTCTTGTCCAAACTATTTATCATCCATGTTTCACTTCCATACATGGCCACACTCCATACAAATACTTTCAGAAATGACTTCCTGACACTTAAATCTATATCCGATGTTAACAAATTTCTCTTCTTCAGAAACGCTTTGCTTGTCATTGACAGTCTATATTTTATATCGTCTCTACTTCGACCATCATCAGTTATTTTGCTCCCCAAATAGCAAAACTCCTTTACTACTTTAAGTGTCTCATTTCCTAATCTAATTCCCTCAGCATCACCGGACTTAATTCGACTATATTCCATTATCCTCGTTTTGCTTTTGTTGATGCTCATCTTATATCCTCCTTTCAATACACTGCCCATTCCGTTCAACTGCTGTTCCAAGTCCTTTGCTGTCTCTGACAGAATTACAAGTCATCGCCAAACCGCAAAGTTTTTATCTCTTCTCCATGGATTTTAATACCTACTCCGAATTTTTCTTTTGTTTCCTTCACTGCTTGCTCGATGTAAAGATTGAATAGCATCGGGGAGAGGCTACCACCCTGTCTCACTCCCTTCCCAACCACTGCTTCTCTTTCATGTCCCTCGGCTCTTATAACTGCCATCTGGTTTCTGTACAAATTGTAAATAGCCTTTCGCTCTCTGTATTTTACCCCTGCCACCTTCAGAATTTGAAAGAGAGTATTCCAGTCAACATTGTCAAATGCTTTCTCTAAGTCTAAAAATGCTAGAAACATAGGTGCATAGAAAATATATATTTCAACGGTATCTAGCATTGCGCACCGCAGAAGGTGAGACTATTCAATGTAACTTGTAACGAATTCGAAATCTGGGCGCTGAGCACGGGCCTGTCAAGCAGCTGTTTACGCCGGCGGGCCGGTGGTGGGGGGCGACGCTTGGCGCGCCTGCTAGCTGCGCGCTCTGCAGGAGACCTCGCGCTACAGGCTGGGTGCGCGCTCGCCGCGTACCGGCGGCCGCGGCCGACGGCGGCAGCAGCAGTCGGTGGCCGACCCCGCGCGGGGAGGAGTGTGTGCTCCGTGGCTTCGCGCCGCTGCAGTGGCGGCCCGTGCGAGTGCGGCGCGCGACTTGCGGGGCGCCCTGTGGCCGGCAAGGCAACGCGGTGCGGAGCGACGCGCACGTCAGCTGTTGCCACTACCCGCCACCCGAGCTCCGCCCAGGCAGCCGCGGGCCCACCAGCCCACCCCGCGAAATCATTCTTTCCTCTTTGGAAGTTTCCCTACTGCGGCCGGGGAGCTGTGGCCCTTCCTGCAATACTGCGTACGTCCTAGCTGGCTAGCCTGACGTCGCACGTCACTGTCTGTGATGCAAATAGCACACAGTGCAGCGTGGTAAGATGCGTTACCGACACTTGCATGTTATACATTGCCGTGCGGTGTGGGTAATAACGTAGCAGACATAACTCTGCCGGAGCAGTGACGCGATGTATTATGAAACAGTTTATGCCAGGCGTGATGAAACTCGTCTTATCGAAATCGACCTTGGAATTCTTCGTCCAGTTACTAGTAGCGATGTTTACGTACTTCATTTATTTCTGGCGCTGTTATTTTGCCGGTTGCTGACGTCAGACACTTTCTTCGGCGTTATAAATACGCACCAGTAATGCGTTGTTCATCTCCGTGACGCTGTGGACTACTCAATATGAGAAAGTGTGTCGCCCTTTCTCTTACATGTCTGCCTGCGACCGCAGTTTAGGCGGCATCGTCCCCATTCTGGCGGTGTAGAAAATCGATGAAACGGCGCGGAGCCTGTTCATTGTTCTTCGCGCATCAGAAAAAAGAAGTATTCCCTGTAGTAACCTTCGAGTTATGCCATTCAACATAAAATTTGTTAGTGTTGATTCGAACATTAACTTAGGACGAGTAACAAGAACACAATGCAAATAAAATTTGCTAGTGTTGGTTCGAACATTAACGGAGGACGAGTAACAAGAACGCAATGCAAATACTGAATGGGGCGCAATTAACATGAGGCGAATCTTACAGGCGAGGATTTGCGTCTTACACACCGTGAAAGAATTTTATGCTTTTAAAAAAATCACACAAAGTGGGAAAAAAACGAAGCTCAAGTGAGGGGAAAATCCAGATAAAATGTTTCAAGAGCTTAAAATTTTTGGCCGTTTTGATGCACACGGACGCTTTTAGCCGACAAAGTTTTCGTGGCGTTTCAGATGAAGTAATATAAAACATCTGTAATGTGATGCGACGGTTAAAACATAAACTATTTGCCTGTCAGGAACTTAGCCTATACGTTGGTACAACAGTAAGAGGCGCATGAAACTAATACTTTTTAAAAAGAAAGCAAGACAGCTAAAAAATAAAGGAAAACAACAGAAACGGCAAACGTTTTAATAGTGTGTTTCTGCTACACCAATAATTGCTACTGACGGGTGCTAAGGGAGCAGATCACCAGAATAACGGATCGCATTTCGTATGCCTCAGTTGGTCGTGTTGACATCCAAAGGCAGGTGTTGATATATTCAAACGGAAAGTATATTTGTCATTCGCCTTTTACAGAATCAGTCGGTGAACATAATGTAATTTATCTGATACTTAAGGGCACTAATCTGAATCGAGCTAAGAAAAAGCGACCAGTATTCGGAGCAAAATGGATGATATCTTGCAGATAAGTAATGCGTAACGGTTTCTAATCTCGGTTTTCCGATAACTTTCATAAATGGGAACTGTGCAACGCGTTGTGGAGAATGTTTTCAGTGCTCAAAGACGCTGCCCGGTTTCCTCAAACCATTTTACACGATGCTACACTTTTTACTGTACCTGCAGCGGCATCACTATGTTTCCCTGTAGCTGTTTTTCATAGCAGTACTTGGACAAGCAATGGTGAATCAATGTACAGAAGTTAGTTTAGAACTGTCTCAAATAGTGTGGAGTATGTTAACTATCGTACTATTCCCGAGCAACGTCCTCAAATTTCTAGCTAAGCCTTCTTGTTGGGAAAATGCTTCTTATGTCAATTAACAGAAGTGTAAACTAATATGAGTAATGATGAAAATAAAGAACATAACTGGTCACATCCATAACGAATGACAAACTTTCCGCTGTAACTTCATGTAACCAAGACAGATAAGAAGATTCACATTCATATGACCAATGTTCCTTCGTCCATAGAACGTTTTACGTTTTTCGTTCCAACATTGCGGAATTGCCTTTGGCGATCTTGTTTTGAATAGGAGCAAAAGCACCTCCAAATTCCATAGTGAAAGATAAGGGGAAGCAGTTTTGAGGGTGCGACTGTCGCACCCTTTTTACGGCTTGCTTCCTACAATAGTTACTTGAGTACATTTTGCCGTTCAAGAGTACAATTTATATAAAAAAAATGTAACTGCACATCCATTGCATTCAGCGATGAAAGATAAGCGGTATTTATGATGAACAGGTAACCTATGAAGCAACTGAGGTACCATACTAATCAATTATGCTCTTCCCAGATAACACAATAATATTTTGAAGAATGTGAATTTACCTTCTGCTGAACTCGATTTTTGGTGTTCTTTAATAGATTTCCCTATCTTTTTTAATTGTGGATAGGATCAAAGTACATCCATAATGAGACAGCAGTCCTTCAACCACAGTTACATGACACGTTTCAAAATGGGGAAGACCAATGAAATCCGAATGCCCAAACGAGGTATGTGGTGACCTGGCATCATACAAATTTTATGCAAGGGCACGAACGTACGAAATTCTTGGGTGGCGCAGTTTCGCAGCACCAATTTGGCGTTATGAAGGTACATGAGTACCCAGGTATTTTCGTAAGCGTCAGATGAATATTAGCCGACAGTTTCAATTACTCTTTATATCCTACATGTTAAAGAATACACGTGCCGTAATACCGTCAAACAAAGCGGCAAAAAAAACAACAAAAAAACGATAATTTACTGTTAGTACTGAGATAGCGGTAATAACAACACTTTAACTCTCGTCCATGTACTGCGGCGGCTGTAGCCAGAATAAAAGAGAAGGAGAAATGTAATGGACTGAAGCCACACCACTTCAGGCATTATTTCAAATACAGTCATAACACATTCTGCCCTTCGTATGGCATGAGTTGAAGTTGTGGTTCTCGTCTTCAATCCGAAGACTGGTTGGAAGCAACTCTTCACGCTGTTATATCCTGTACAAGTATGTTCACCTCTGCATAACTTCGGCAACCTTCATCTATTTGAACCTTCTTACGTTATTCAAGTTTTAGTCTCCCTATACAGTTTTTACACTCCTCACTTCTATATAAAAAGAAGTGATGATTCCCTTATGCATCAGGATGTACTCTATCAGCCGAGCCCTTCTTCTAGTAAAGTTTTGCTAAATTTTCTTTTACCTCTGTTTGATACAATACCTCCTGATTTAGTCATTCAATCTTCCGTTTAATCTACATCATTCATCAGAAACACCACATTTCAAATGCTTGAATTCTCTTCTCTTCTGAACTGTTAATCGTCCACGTTTCACTACCGTACAAGGCTACGCTCCAGACAAATTTATATTCGGTGTTAACCAATTCATTTTCAGAAACGCTTTTCTTGCCATTGCCAGTCTGAATTTTATATGTTCTTTACTTTGACATCCTCAGTTATTTTGCTACACAAGTAACGAAACTCATCTGCTTTTTTCGGTGTTTCATTTCCAGATTTAATTCCCTCAGCATTTCTTGATTTAATTCCACTACATCCCATTACCCTTGTTTTAGTTTTCTTGGTGTTTGTTTTATAATCTCTTTTCAAGACACTATACGTTCCTTTCAACCTCTCTTCCAAGCCCTTTGTCGTCTCTTATACAGTCACAGTGTCACTGGCAAACCTAAAAAGTTTTTATTTCCTCCCCTTGAACTTTAATTCCTTTTCAAATCCTCCGTAGTTTCCTTTACAGCTTGCTCAGTGCACAGACTGAATAACTTAACTGCTAAGCTACAACTCGTGTCGCCCTACCTTCTCAGTTACTGCTTCCCTTTCATGTCCTGCGACTCTTATAACTGCAATCTAGTTTTTATACAAATCGTAGATAACTCTTCACTCCGCGTACTTCATGCCTTCTACCCTCAGAATCAAAGAATTAACGTTCTACATCTTTATTCCTTATGTCTACATATTTATTTCTCAACACACTCACCCCGGTAACGAACACATTCCTCCCAACGATACTGTTTGTTGATACTGTCAACGTAGCATGTCTGACGGAGCCCCGTCCTCACCTCTGCATGCACCGCTTCATCACTGTCAAAGTAGAATCCTCGGAGGTGTTCTCAAGTTTTGGAAACAGATGAAAATCGTATAGGGCCAAGTCGTTACTACATGGCGGACGATCGGTGACAGTGAACCCATGGGGTCGGATTGTTGCAGATGTGACAGCGCTCGTGTGTGGTCTGACATGATGAAGGAGAGGCTGTTCCAAACTCTTCGAATTCGTCCTTCAGAAACTCGCTTACAGCACGCCTTTTCTCACGCACCGAATAGTTACGTTATCACACCGTCGTGTTACGCCCTACAATTCGGAGCCGTCTGGTGGCAGAGGGCTGCAGATATGTAGACATGAAAATAAAGATGAAAAATGTTAATCAAGTTTGTGTCGTTTAAAAAGCTTTAAGAGTTTTGGTAAAAAAACTTCGGATTCATTACTTTTCAGCACGCCCTCGTAAATTCTTCTAACAGAACGGACACGTTGCAGGTTTATGTCTGACTTTGGCTACAGGTTAAGCATATATATTCTAATGATTTACTTTCCTTTTTGTACAACTAAAGACAGCTTGAAGAAATGGGTTAAGCATATTTTGCAGGAAATAAGACTAAAATATCCACTGCATAAGGCCGAGTTAATCAATTCCGAGACATATCATCGCGTTGGAACTAAATTTTATAAGTGACACAAAAAACTTATCTCCCAAAAAATTGTTGGTTGTCCTTTACCCACTCAATATTTTGAATAGAAACCCTGTCCTGATTCCCGGTCGACGGGTGTGGCTACGGAAGGGGGGGGGGGGGGGAGGTGGCTGGAGCGAGGCGTCAAATGGCCCCTGTTGCACACCTGCCCTCCATTCCGGACACCTATGCGCCTTTGTCTCAGAATATTACTGGATAGTTTTTCGAGAGTTGGCAGGCAAAATAATCGTAAAGGCGTGGCCATACGTTCGACTGAGTCGAATTCAGTGAGTGGATCACTTGATGTTGCTATGTCTTTCTTTTCTTACGTCATTTACCAGTCGTGAGACGTCGCTGATACCGCATTTGCACACACACGCACACACACACACACACGCCTCGGATCAGTTCTGCGCTACCCGGGAAAGCTGACTCGTCTCCGATCAATAACTACGTAAAAGTTCGCTCCGTGGCCATCAGCTCTGTCCGTCTACGCCGGAGAGCCTGCCGTGCATGCGAGTCGGTCAGAGCACAGGTCCAGGGGGTGAACACAATAGAAGACAGTGCAAGCAGCGACCGGGAACGCAGGGCGTCAGGTGAGACAGGGGTACAACGTTCAGTAGCGGCGTGCGACGGCCGCACGCTGCTATTTTGAACGCAGCACTCGCGTGCCGGCCGTCCGAACTCATCGCGCTGTAAAAACATTTCCCAACATCATACTCGCTTACTGTGCTGAGTTGTTTAGTACTGTTGCCATACTTCGGTGTGTCAGGTTTCGAAGTTCTACGTACTGCTATTTCTCCGTCTGCGAAACAGAACGGATGAGAGAAATGAATCGACAGCAACGATACGCCGCAGCCTTGTGTGTGACTTATTTTCGGGCAAGCGTAGGTGGTGTTGACTGCACTGTTCGACACAAATTTCTGTAGGCCGCGATGGCGTAGAAACGATCACCAGAGATCAGAACCATCTGAAGCACACAGAGCTGTCACTGAAGTGACTGAAGTGACAGATACAGGACAGAAGTACTGTTACTGAAAAAAAAGTGGGAGCCTATTGTGTTACGTTCCTCAACAGACACAAATGTCTCTTCAGATCCACTCGTATGGCACAAGACTCCACATCTCCGATGATTAATAAGAGACAGTTGTGTAAAAAAAAAAAAAAAAAAAAAAAAAAAAAAAAAAAAAAAAAAAAGCTGCAACGGTGTTTTCTGTGGCGCCTAAATCTCTTGCAGTCTTCTCTCGCAGTGATAATCAAGCGACACCATACAAGAAAAAAAAAAAAAAAAGAAAAAGAATTGTCGTTTATCTCCACGCTTTCAGAATTCGTGAGGTATAATAAATCGATAGACTATTCAGAGTTGCTGCCTTCAGGGCTTCATTACTGCGTATCCGTAGCATACCAAATAGTTTTACTACAGTCATTCACGATGAGTACCAGCATCATTCAAACGAGAGAAAACTATTCTCTTCCGTACGTCTTCCGTCAACCTTTGTGACACTGCTAAGTCTATATAAAAGAATTTTAACCCTTTATTTACAGTAACTGCAAAAATAAAAACCCGCGATCGAATTTTTTACTTTAATACTTGAACTATTATTGAATTAATAGCAAATAATTTTATTTCAAAAATGTTACAAAGTCATTAAAACGCACAAAATGTTCAGAAAATGTGTACGTTCCGTTAGGACTACACAGGCGGACATTAAGGAACTGAGAAATCCTAGTGTTATTGCTTCTGGTGACACTTATAAAACAGTTCTTTTTTTTCATTAACACACAATAAAATATTACGTTATGCGCACTTGGAATGGGGCCTAGATTCCATATTTGCAAAGTTCACATCTTATGCCTGAAGAGATCCAGTCTGAAGATTTTCTTTACTGTCTGACGCTTTCTCATTAGCACTTAGTTCAGGTTCTGTAATATTTTGTAAAGTACTAGCACATGCCTGAAAATTTTTTGCGTTATTCTTCCGCGGAATAGTATGCATCATTTCATCTTCACTGGGGTCACTACATTCAGTTAGAGGATCAATATCATATGGAAAACTTTCTGTTTGAGTACGAATTTATTCGTCTGTAAGACCTCTTCTGTAATAGGTAGCCATAGGCTTAAACAAAACAAAATCTTAATAGGTTCACTAATGTTTTACAATCTACGCATTATTAGTATTGTTTTTTACAAAATGAAATGCTATATTGTACTAAGCAGGGATATGTTTTTATTTACAAAAAGGCCCTGAAAGCAGAAAAAAGCTATAAACATCAAAGCAGAGCAAAATGGTTCAAATGGCTCTGAGCACTATGGGACTTAACATCGGAGATCATCAGTCCCCTGGAACTTAGAACTACTTAAACCTAACTAACCTAATTACATCACACACATCCATGCCCGAGCAAGGATTCGAACCTGCGGCCGTAGCGGTCGCGCGGTTCCAGACTGAAGCGCCTAGAACCGCCCGGCCACCAAAGCAGAGTAACCAAAAGTCAATGTAACTCAACAGGTTGAGTCACTGCCCTAGACCTGACGCGACTGCAAAGTCCCAATCATATTTTAAATTATAACAATATTACAAGAGTACCGCACTGATATTTTATCTAAATTAACATTATTATGCACGAAGGTAAATATAAAGAAATTATCACTCTCCTTAGTTCACATAAAACCGTACTCTTATTTGCATAACCTAGCAGCATTGTTCCATATACCAAGCAACCATTTGCAGTACAACTGTTCACAATGCAGGCTGGCGTTAGACTTCGGAATGCTATGCAGGCTGTATTGACAACCAATGTAGGGAGCACAAACTGTATGGAATAGGACCCCATTAAACGAGAAGGCACCGAAAAGTCCCTACAGATTTAACGGGCTCAGCTAACATACTTCCACATAGAATGTGCCGGGACCGTAAGTCCCGCCAGTAAATAAAGGGTTAAATAATTCAGAGCTCGAGTACCTAGGAAGGAAGTGCCACTTGAACTTCCAGTCGACATGCTGCTCATCAGAGACAGAAAATTAGGCCATATGTAAAAGGATGAGGAAGAAAAACATGCCTTGCCTGTTCAAAAGAACCTCTGCAACTTTCGCCTGCAACCAGTAACGGACGCCACCCCAAATGTATTTCGGAGTGACCGAACTAAGTTTAGTACTGCAAATTCAATATCTTTTAACCACTGTGTAACAGCACTCGGTAATTACCAGGGTAGGACTAAAGTTTAACGTCCTATAGACAAGAAGCCAGAGATAAAGAGCGCGAGAAAGTACATGGGCCATGGCCGATTTACAGGAACAATCGAGGCGTTCGTGTGCCATTGTTCAGGGAAACCACAGAAAACGTAGGTCCTAATAGCTGTACAGAAATTTATATCTTATCTTACTGAAATCAGGTCCATTGTCTAAACCGCCGCGTCATTTTACTCACAATGGGACCATACGAACGTCCTCTCGCCGATTTGGTTCATAATGACAGGATGTGTAGGACATGACTAGTATTTCAGCATATGTAAGCATGAGGACGCAACTCTTAACCGTTTTCGATGAAATCGAGTTTGAAAATTTTGGCATAGTAGTGTACTTCGAATAGTTGCTCGTAATCAAGAGTCCGCAGTCGAACAAGTAAGCGTTAGGTCTCTGGATCGATTGCCATTGTCTGTACTTGCTCTATTTTCATTCCCATGTAATTCTAACAGCAGATATATGTGGTACATGACGAAACTGTGTGATGAGCAAGAACCGTTTATGAAGGTAAATCAAGTTTGTTTTGCAATATACACGTGGAAAGAACCATTCCCACGCATAAATGAGGCATTCATTACATGTGCTGTATGTGACAGTAATTATGGTCTTCGACGTTTCTATGATCAGTAGGTTACACATTATGCTCGTCAAAATCGGAGATACAGACCGTACTGATTTGACTAAAAGTTTTTGTGTATAGTCTTTTTAGTTCTAGTCTCCTATTTTTCTCCTTGTTTCGGGATAGGGATTATGAAAATCATATATCTGTTGTTAGTGAGAACGAAACAAGCAGGAAGTACTAGCAGCGAGATTCGATCCAGAAACCTCACGCTTATAAAGCTAAGAGCTTACTCGCTCGGCTGCGTACTTCTTGAACACTACTGCCCATACAACGTACTTAAGTACGCCTAAAATTTTCAAACTCGATTTTCTCGAAAACTGCCGAGAGTTGCGTCTTCCTGTTCACGTACATTGAAGTCCTACCCGTGCCCCACACATCCTATCAGTATAAATCGAACCGTTGGGGGAAGTTCGCACGCTTCCCTTGTCAGTTATCAACGTGGAAGACGTCAGACCTGCTGCCTAAACATCGACATTTAACTCTCAGGAACGAATTGCAGTTTCAGTGCATGCGCAGCAGTCTGCTGGCACTGACTGTTGCCATGTGTAAGCTGATAATGGCAAGCTGTTTGAGTTATTAATGCGATTGCTGTGAACAGTATTTGATGTTACAGTTGAACATGATATATGGCTTGTACGTATCACTGCTCTGCACCCAAATCATTATCGAAGTGGAATAACACGTCTCTGGAACACGCCATATTTGTTAAATCAGAAGACTGGGTGTTCGTGTGTTGCACCTGTTCTGTTTTATCGTCAAAACTAAAACCTGTGGGCAGCTTTCATTAGATTGTTACATTCTATAAAGAGTGGCGTTCAGTAAGTCATTCAGCACTTTCTTTTTTGGAAGCAGGTTGATTTTATCCAGGATTCCAATACATCACATTATTCGCCACTCTTTTGGCTCTTAAACCCTATACTTCAACATAATCTCCGCCTGCGTGGTCCACGTCCGAGCCAACGTCTTGCTGCATCAGCGACCTCGTCATCATCTGCGGAGTGCATCTTTCATTGGCCCAAACAGATGGAAGCCGGCAAGTGCGAGATAAAGGCAGAAGGATGGATGAGGAACAACAGCCCAATGAAGTATTGTGAGCTCCTCTTGGGTGCACAGACTTATGTAAGGCGTGGAAGCAGAAGTTCGTTTGCATTTCTGTGGCAACGATCACGAAGAAGTCTTTTCTTCAATTTCCTAAGAGTAGCACAATTCAGTTCGGAGCTGATTGTTACAGGATTAGGAAGGAGATTAAACGGAATAAACCTTCAGAGTCCCTGAAGACCGTCGCCATGACTTTACCGGCTGTGGGTGCGCCTTTGAACTTTTTCTTCGGAACAATAATTTTATCTTAAAACTCTTCCGTTGGTCCGTGTTTGCATACAAAAACAACAATATGGGATTGTGGCTCAGCCTTGTTGCAAGACAATTTTGCTATTTATTTATTTCCATACTAGTCTCGGCGACAAATATCGCCATCATCAGTGGGTTCGTTGATCCTAAAACATGCAAATATAGCATACTTATAAACATTATAAAATCTTTATCCACTAATAGGGATATTGACCCTGAAATGATTCAAATGGCTCTGAGCACTATGGGACTTAACTTCTGAGGTCATCAGTCCCCTAGAACGTAGAACTACTTAAACCTAACTAACCTAAGGACATCACACACATCCATGCCCGAGGCAGGATTCGAACCTGCGACCGAAGCGGTCGCGCGGTGCCAGACTGTAGCGCCTAGAACCGCTCGGCCACTCCAGCCGGCCTATTGACCCTGAAACTAGTTTGGGAATAAATAAATCAATAACAAAAGATTTTTGCATCAATGCGGACCCACAATCCAGTATCGTTGTTTGTCTTTGGAGGAGAAGTGTTGTGATGACACTCAATGGATTGCCGTTTCGTTTCAGGTTCGAAGTGATGAACCCATGTTTCATCACCTGTGACGATGTTCGACAAAACATTGTCACGATCAGCCTCGTAACTCCTCTCCCAGCGACTCAGCGTGCTTTTCTTCACAATCAGGCCTCCGTAGACATTCTACAAGCGCCTATGAATATCTGCGATACTCTTTTTTTCCGCCAAAAGAAACTCAATGACAGCTCTCTGCTTGGAACACACCTCTTATACAGATGCCACGTGTAGTGCTGGCACCTATCGGAACTTCGTGAAACTATAGGGGCCGAATTGGGAATATTCCACGATGTCCTACAACAAAAGACCCCCCTTTTATCAACCGAAATTGGCCGAGAAAAAAAGTGTTTCATTACGTACTGTGTGGCCCTCGTAATTGGACATACAGGTGGCGTAAAAGAGCAAAATGAAATTAGTGTCAAGTCCTCCCAAAAAGCTTGCTCTGGGGTTAGTCATGAAGTTTTAATTATCACCTCGAAAAACTAAAGTTACTTGCTGGTAACACCGCCTTCCTGGCCCTTTATGCTATCCTTCAGTGGTCACAACGTACCCTCTAAACCCACCTTGACCATTTCACCACTTGGTGCAACCAGTGGTTCCTTTGTATCAACCCCTCCAAGATTCAGGCAATCATCATAGGCTACACCACCCACTCTTTCTGTCTCCATGACAGAACCATTTCTACTTAACCATTTATGGTTGTCCTATCCACCTCACTCCTACCTAAAATACCTCGGCTCCACCCTTGACCGCCACCTCACCTGGACTCCCCATCACCTTACGATCCCATCAAAGCCCACAATAGACACCACCTCCTGAAAGCCTGTTCAGCTGGACATGGGGACTGCATCTTTCCACCATCCTTCACACCTACAAATCGTTGATCTGCCCCATCCTTTGTTACACCAATGTCACTTGGATTTCCACCCCTCCCAGATTCTATAAAGTCCTCCAAATCTTGGAGCACCATGCACTCTGCCTCACCTTCCGTATCCGCCTTTCATCCCCAATGCACATCTTCTACGACCTCATCCCCTTTCCCCACCTCCTTCTTTTCCTTGAACACATCTGCACCCTGTATGTCATCTGCTGATTCGATCTCTCCCACCCCCACCCCTGGTGTCCCCCTTTCTCTCCACCCTCAGCCCATTGCCCTGCCTTTACTGTTGTGTCCTGCCCTCTCTCCATCTCCACACCACCTCATTTCCCAATGCAACTTTTAGCACCTACCCTTTCATATGATGAGCTTCTTCCTGACATCTACCCTTCCTACCAACCCTAACCGCACCTTCCTCCCCCTACTGCTCAGGGCTTCCCCTCTTTTCCCCTTCCCTTCCCCTGAGCAGCTTTCCCCCCTCCTTCACCCCCTCCCTCTCCCGTGCCCCCTTCTGCGTGTCTCTGCACTCCCATTCGCCTTGTCTTCCCTCTCCCTCTCCCACCCAGCCCATCTCCTGCCTCTTGGTGTGCCCCCTGCTCTCCTTTTTCCTCTTCCTCCCGCCCCCCCTGCCCCCTTCCCACCGCACCTTCCTCCCCTCTTTTCCCCTCCTCTGCAAACTCCACTCCCTCGGCAGGACCCTATCAGTGGTTCTTATTCTTCATGAGTGAACCGTCATTTCCAGTGGTTTTTTAAGTGTCTCATACTGTGTGATTTTCATACTGTGGCCGACTTTTAACTTGTGTTTGACACCAGTGTATTTTAAGCGTGCAACGAATTGCTAGCTGTGTTCTTTTAACTTTATGTCAACTTTGTAACTGTCCCCCAGTGAATTTCCCTACATTCGTGTCTATTTTAACTCCCATCATCTCCATTTACTGTATTTTTATGTCCCCCTTTTATCCCCCCTTTTTTCATGTAAGAGTTCCCCTTTTCAGATGCTTTTGCAAAACCACTTGGCTGAAGAGCGGCTGACTGTGCCACTGCTAGAACTCCCCTGCCCATTTGAAGCAGGGGCATGAAATTACAATAAAGAAAAATCTAAAGTTACGTGAGTAAAGTTATTTTTATTAGAAGTTACATGTCAGCAGTCTGGTACACACTGAAGTCCCTGCATCACGGTGCCGTAGCATGCCGCTTGAGAAACCAAAACAATATGGTGCAGCCTTGCCGATTAAGTGGTACTATAGCGCAGGGTTTCAGTTTGTACCACGATTGTGATTGTAGACTGTTACTACAGAAACAAAAAAAAAAAAAAAAAAAAAAAAAAAAAAAAAGACTACATCACTGCATTGTTGTCTTCGAGGTGATGATTAAAACTTTCTGATTACTCCTAGTAAATGTACCTCAACTGGTAGCAATATCAGAGTACTGTTATTCTCATTTGGTTACTCGCGACCTTTTTCGATCAAGTAAGTGGTGATTAGCTGCTGGCATCAGAAAGATATAAAAATCACTTTCATCTACACTAAGAAAGCTGACCACATAAGTGCAAAGTTTGAATCCCTGTAGTTCTTGAAATCTTGGACATTACGCCTCCTTATATAGAAGTGAAAATCTTTTATGGGTCGTTTTCTGCCAGTAAACTTTTGTGGAAGCGAAGGTAGGAAAATCGACAACCGCAACACTTTCGAACAAATTTACAGTAAATTAGCACAGAAATGCCGTCCCAACACAGTTATTCATAAGCACACATTATAGGCAGAAAATAACCCTTATATGAGTTTTATTTCTGTGTAAGCTGGCATGATTTCCCGAGATTCCAACAAACGTACAAAAATAATCTCCGTGTTCATTTTGTCAATAAAATTTTTGTTAGTATGAACTGTACTTAAATCTCGTGGATGTGTCTGGTACCCTAAGGCGAGTATCAGTGGCTGGAAACGAATCTTTAATAACTTAATATGAAAAAAATATATATTTTGGCACCATGACTGGTAAAAGATGGATATAACTTGCATTATAGTAATGTCTCGTTAAACCCTCCCCATGTGTCAAATGATCCAAAAAATGCGATTTCTTCATTTTTAGTGAGGCGACGCCTTACGCTATTGTTTGACTAGCACTTAGTCAAATTATGGCAGGCAAAATGGAAGATCTCAGGACAGTCAAAGTGGGCAGGTTGTTGAAAAGCTGTTTCTTCGAGCTGACGAATCGAAGCGAGTAAGTCAGTATGTAAAGTGATAAATTGCATCCTGTGGTTAATTTCTTAGCAAACATTCAGTTACAGCCACGCTTTGATGAGCAGAGGTTTAACTTTGCAACTTTTCCAAAAGCTGCCAAGAAGCTGAGGCCATCAAGCAGGTGTAATGAATTATAGACTAGGGAACTTGAGGCACATTGCTTGCAGTGCCGTAGCTGCCTATACGAACTGCGTGATGAACTACAAAAAATTACTCTATAAATAATCCAATCGAGAACTTAGTGTCAGTTAAAACCTTACCTGCACCTTCGCCATCTTCAACCAGTGCACTTACTGACATAACGATCAATGAGTATATCTGTCATACTTTTGAAGCTCCACGGAGGTTTCTCAGCGTACCTCGCTTTAGTAGCACCATCCCTGTGAGACAGGCTCTCGTGGAGAATAGGTGAGCCATTGTTTTTCAGAATGGATCTTTCACTATAGTAGTATGGAATGTAGGTGGTTGCTGTAGACAGACCGGAGCTTTGACGCAGGAGTAAAGTTATGCCAGGTATAGCCCAGTCGGTGAGTGCTGCTCGTGGAAAACAAATGTCCGGGCTCGGATCTTGGTGTAACACAGCGCTTCATTATGCCAGAAAGTTCCATAACAGCGTGAACTCGGCTTCAAAGTGGAGTCCGCATATTCTTTATACTAATTCCGCGACAGATTGCAGCTGTGGGACAGGCCAGAATAGGCTTGCCTCCTATTTATCATGTTCATTTTGGCTCACCGTTAATATCACATCAGTACATGTTGTGATTGTCAATTTCATGAGCTGATCGCACGCTATCTGCTGCTGCTAGGTTTAAGGAGACTAAACATCTATGGTCATCAATCTCTTATCCACGCCTCCAGGCTAGAATCAGTGTACCCCATCTGTCTGCATCTGCAGTAAATTGTAGGTGCAAGTGATCACAAGCTGTGGTCTAACTGTAGTGCGTACTTCGACAAAATATTACCAAACGTTGCTCTGGAACTGTGGTATTCGTCGTATCATTGGCATTTATTAGCTTTGTATTAGGAGGATTGCCATTTGTTCTTCGAAATACGACACCAATGGCTGTATTTCACAGATTACAGTGCCGCATTTGTCATGTTTTGCAGACGTCACAATTTTATTTAAACGCTCTTGTCTGGACTACAGCAAAAACACTCATACCCATCACAGTAAAAACCTCTCTCTCCCGATCCATCACTCAGCCTCTTTCTCCAACAAATTATTTTCACTAGCTGCAGTCCAACTCTTCAATGATCTCCTTCACTATATAAGGGAACATCTTCAGCTTCAAAATGTAGCGAACGGGATATCTGCTAAAATAGCACTTAGGTCAGCCTGTGTTCATCCGGGACCGTTTACAAAAAATGTTGATGTTTTATTCCTCTGGCATGGTCGTGCGCTGCGACCACTTAATCTTAACAGCAAGAACTTAATTCCTAGCGCCTGCGGGACGTGATTCATTATTGGCCATGACGTTAATAAGACCTGTAAGATTTTTGTGGCTCATTACGTAAGCGTCTTACGCAAGGGAAAGCTTTAATAGTTGAATAACCTACTGTGATGGGCACGTCGATATCTCTTCGTATCCATATTGGGCTCTTTCTCTTTACTAGCTCTTTTCTTCTGTTGAGCTTTCCTTCTTGGTTTATTACCACATGATAATTTTGCATGTGACTGTTAGCGTCAATGTTTTTTTACACCCAGCTTTGTTAGTTTCAGTCTGAATGTTATTTACGGTGAGAGTGTGGTAATTTGCATTACGGAAGTGTGCGTATCTTTTGTCCTGCTCGGAAGGGCTGTGTATTGAACTATTGCTGGCTGTACTGTTGTAGAACATCGTTCTTCCTTGTATTTATCACCTGGCAAAAACTTGGCTGAATTGTTCGGTTAATGTTGCTACGGCCGTGTCCATGGCCAGTCGCCTAATAGTTCAAAGTGGGATATTGTATTTCGAGTGTGCTGTGGAAATGACGGTTAGACGCAACTACTTTACCCTACTGGAACTGCAATCCTTGTTGGGTTTCTGGACGTTACAACCTGTTTTACTTCTTTGAACGTTAGGTGAGCTTGATATAAGAGATGCTTGCAGTCTTTGACGAATTTGTAACAAAGCACTGATTTTATTAAGAGCTCACAAATTTTCTTTATGCTTGACTGTCGCTCTAAACAACTTCCGTTAAGATATAGTACAACACGCAGTGTTAACTTTGTCTTTCAGCAGCTTGTGTGACAGGTTTGTGGCTGACACACAAGAAACAATACTTCAACATGTTTCACGGAATTTTTACGAGGAATGCCGTTATCTGTTAATTTGACACGTTTTTAGCTTGCAAGCGAAGGGTGGCGCAATTCCGCTCTCACAAACAGAACTGCCATACTAGTCCGTTTCTTGTGTCGGCGCCATCAACACTAACAGAAGCGGAAGACCCGTCCACGCATTTCCTGCGTGAGATTTGTACGTCAAGCTTGCTTGCTGTCGTAGATATAAAACAGCTCACACTGATGATGACGGCAATTTTTCTTGATAGCGATAAAAATATCGATTTACACTCGCTTCAAATGATTACTTCAGCCACAAATAACTTGATTATAACTGATACTGGCTGGCTCAACGAATTTATAGTTAAAAAAAAATCAATAACGGACATGTCACTTTATACTCCGAAAAGCTTTTAGTTACTTCTGTTCTACACAGAGAGCAGAAAAATCTGTACAAATTTCAGGAAAAGAAGCAAGAAGGCTGTATACAGGATTGTATTAAATGAATAAAAATGGAAGTAGATTAACTTTTGACTACCACAGATCGTGTCGTTGCTGAAAGTAATCGCTACAAGCGATCGTACTCTCATCGTCGCACTTATTATCATGGGAGATCGTCAACGAGGTAAGCCCGTACGTCACGATAGTGATGTGCTAGTGCACTAACTTAGGCGGAAATAAAACGCCTCAATCCCAGACAGACAGGTAAGTCTAGCATTGCAAGATAAACTAAGTTACAACAGTAGCTTCAGAAACGTGACTGTCCCGTTAGATAACAATTCACGTCAGATATTAAGCGTTGTTGTTGTTGTGGTCTTCAGTCCTGAGACTGGTTTGATGCAGCTCTCCATGCTACTCTATCCTGTGCAAGCTTTTTCATCTCCCAGTACCTACTGCAGCCTACATCCTTCTGAATCTGCTTAGTGTATTCATCTCTTGGTCTCCCCCTACGATTTTTACCCTCCACGCTGCCCTCCAATACTAAATTGGTGATCCCTTGATGCCTCAGAACATGTCCTACCAACCGATCCCTTCTTCTGGTCAAGTTGTGCCACAAACTTCTCTTCTCCCCAATCCTATTCAATACTTCCTCATTAGTTATGTGATCTACCCATCTAATCTTCAGCATTCTTCTGTAGCACCACATTTCGAAAGCTTCTATTCTCTTCTTGTCCAAACTATTTATCGTCCATGTTTCACTTCCATACATGGCTACACTCCATACGAATACTTTCAGAAATGACTTCCTGACACTTAAATCAATACTGGATGTTAACAAATTTCTCTTCTTCAGAAACGCTTTCCTTGCCATTGCCAGCCTACATTTTATATCCTCTCTACTTCGACCATCATCAGTTATTTTGCTCCCCAAATAGCAAAACTCCTTTACTACTTTAAGTGCCTCATTTCCTAATCTAATTCCCTCAGCATCACCCGACTTAATTAGACTACATTCCATTATCCTTGTTTTGCTTTTGTTGATGTTCATCTTATATCCTCCTTTCAAGACACTGTCCATTCCATTCAACTGCTCTTCCAAGTCCTTTGCTGTCTCTGACAGAATTACAATGTCATCGGCGAACCTCAAAGTTTTTATTTCTTCTCCATGAATTTTAATACCTACTCCGAATTTTTCTTTTGTTTCCTTTACTGCTTGCTCAATATACAGATTGAACAACATCGGGGAGAGGCTACAACCCCGTCTTACTCCCTTCCCAACCACTGCTTCCCTTTCATGTCCCTCGACTCTTATAACTGCCATCTGGTTTCTGTACAAATTGTAAATAGCCTTTCGCTCCCTGTATTTTACCCCTGACACCTTCAGAATTTGAAAGAGAATATTCCAGTCAACATTGTCAAAAGCTTTCTCTAAGTCTACAAATGCTAGAAACGTAGGTTCGCCTTTCCTTAATCTTTCTTCTAAGATAAGTCGTAAGGTCAGTATTGCCTCACGTGTTCCAGTGTTTCTACGGAATCCAAACTGATCTTCCCCGAGGTTGGCTTCTAGTTTTTCCATTCGTCTGTAAAGAATTCGTGTTAGTATTTTGCAGCTGTGACTTATTAAGCTGATAGTTCGGTAATTTTCACATCTGTCAACACCTGCTTTCTTTGGGATTGGAATTATTATATTCTTCGTGAAGTCTGAGGGTATTTCGCCTGTTTCATGCATCTTGCTCACCAGATGGTAGAGTTTTGTCAGGACTGGCTCTCCCACGGCCGTCAGTAGTTCCAATGGAATATTGTCTACTCCGGGGGCCTTGTTTCGACTCAGGTCTTTCAGTGCTCTGTCAAACTCTTCACGCAGTATCATATCTCCCATTTCATCTTCATCTACATCCTCTTCCATTTCCATAATATTGTCCTCAAGTACATCGCCCTTGTATAGACCCTCTATATACTCCTTCCACCTTTCTGCTTTCCCTTCTTTGCTTAGAACTGGGTTTCCATCTGAGCTCTTGATATTCATACAAGTTGTTCTCTTATCTCCAAAGGTCTCTTTAATTTTCCTATAATAATAAATAATTAATATTAAGCGTAGTAAACGAATTTGTTTTTACACAAAACCATGTGCATTTAGACCACACCAATACCCATAATTAGCTCGGTTCACTGTTCAGAAAACTAAACGTTTCTTCTTCGGACCAATCAAATTTCCAACGAACAGTATTATCGGGCTGTTTTCATTAATTGCATGCAAAAATTTTGTGATCTTTTCAAGCTATTGCAACAATGCAACGTACGCTACTTATTTGTTGTCTGTGTCTGTCGGTGTCTATTCTGTCCTTCAGTCACTGTCCCTCTGGTCCCTCTGAGCCTGTATTAGAGAGAGAGAGAGAGAGAGAGAGAGAGAGAGAGAGAGGAAAAAAAAACGCTGTGTCGTTATGTGCGTCAAAACGTAACAAGACACTCTTTTACAGATGCCTGCATCGTAATATCAGCAGGAGGAACGGTGTGCACCAAATCGTCTCTAGAGGAGCTACGTACCATGTCAGAATATTAGATTCCCAATTCACAAACCTGTCTGTTATTTCTCAACTCTTTCACCACCGTCAATCGCGTGTGTTACCGTTAAAAAAAGCCAAGTTGGACCACTGTTTGGATTCTACGTTATAAAATACAGGCCCCTGTATAACTAGTCGGGTAAGTCAATTCAAAAGTCGGAGGTAGACAGTGCTCTTTCGACTCCAGTGGTGGTCAAAGCGATCCTCAAGTTGATGATATCTTCATTTAACTACACTTCCATCACGTAAAAATTTACCATATTATTAGTTTAAATAAACAAACATAAACTACCACAATATGTATGGTACGAGGTTGAAGAAAGGCGGGGTAAGATTCCTTTCAGTTAAAAGTTTATTGAAATATCCATCTTGTTTTCTGTGTGCGAGGGAACAGATGCAACGGAACTGCATGAACTAATATTCGTCTGAGGAACAAGTCAGCGCCCAGATGCTCTCCAAATTCGATTCAGAAGCTGCATCGAAAGTAACAGAAATATTTATTTTACTATATATGGGAATATCCACTTAATATCAAAGAAGACAAGAGCACTAGAGATAACTGCCTTATTGGAGAGAGTGCACTGCTGTTAGCTATTTGTTTGTTCCGCACGTCATATTTGCTGCAAATCGTCGTGGTGTGGACCGTGTTAGTAGATATACAAATGAGATAACCACATTTTCTCAATGAGAACATTGGTGTGCGTTGGCCACTTACAACACTGAATTTTAAGTTTAATCATAATCTACAATAAAATTTAATAGATATAACCCAGCCACATACAGTTTTTATCTGTTTCTAGTACGTTTGTATTGTTGCTGATACATGCTGTCTTGTATAATTGTTTTTTAAATGTTAAGTAATGGCCCATTTACGAAAATCAATGGTCGCAATTAACGGACTAGCTCTTGCGTATCAGACATGTATTTGACCGCAACCACATCGTTTGTGCCGGACACATAGCACAGCCCATTTGCAAGTTTGGCAGGTACTGGGATTTTCACGTGCCGTAAAGTGTACATTGTTTGTACCCCGTCTCGGGAAAAGCTTCGGCGTTAGTCATCTGTAGCAGGCATCAACGTCTTGATAAAACGGGTTGACTTTGACAATATTTGGCTTACAACAGCGAGTAGACGGTCTACAATGCATCAAATCATTTGCACATTTGCATGCAGTTTTAATTTATTTCTTATTTGTATTCGCAATATATTTCGCAGACACATATGCCGTTAGATGTAACTACAAAAATATATCATTGTACGACACACAGTTCAGGAGATACGAAGTCACAAACACTGAGATGCATGATAAACTGCCACGTCATGCATGATGTTTTAATTTATTACGTCTTTACTACTACCTCTATTCACAACACATTTCGCAGACAGTAGGCACATATACCACTGGATGTACCTGCAAAACTGTATAGCAGATAGTTCAGGAGATACAATGTCATAAATATTAAGCTGCGAGAAAATGAAACTGTAGGGCGAAATTCGCTAGACATACACGTGAAATATTTTAAATATTTGTGAAATGCATTTGACATGTGTGTACGTGAGTAAAACCATGGGTAAAAAGCTCATACTAAACCCATGGAATGATTTGAGTCAAATTTTATACACATATTAGTTACAATTAGTCAGAAATACTGTAGTTGTAAGAACCACCAGCTTCCTATTTCGGAGGGGGGTGATAACTTGGAGAGAGAAGGGAGGATGAGGAGAGAGGAGAAGATATGCACAGATAAAGGAGAAGGGGATGGACAGAGATAGGGAAGGGGTGCAGAGAGAGGGAAGAGTAGGAGATGGTCAGACGCAGAGGGAGGAACAGACAGAGAGAGATATGTGGGAAAAGGAGATGAACAGACAGAGGGGAGCAGGAAATGGACAGAGAAAGGGAAGAAGTGGAGATGGGGAGGGGGGAGGACAGAGAAAAGGAAGAAGTGGAGATGGGGAGGGGGGAGGACAGAGAAGTGGAGAGGGGAGGGGGAGAAGAGGAGATGGACACAGAAAGGAAAGGCGTATAATGGACAAAGAGAGGGAGACGAGGAGATGGACTGAGAAAGAGCAGGAGGATATGGACAGAGAGAGGTGGTGATGGAGATGGACAGAGAGAGGGAGGGGTGGAGGTGATGGACACGGGCAGGGGAGATGGACAGAGAGAGGAGGGAGGAGAAACGGATAAAATGAGACGGGTTAGGCAGAGAGAGGGGGAAGGGAGCAGGTGGGCAGGGAGAGGGAGGGGAGACAGAAGGAGACGGACAGAGAGAGGAGGAGGAGGAGATGGACAGAGAAAGCACGGAGGAGGAGACAGTCTAATAGAAGATTGGAATAAGTAACTGGGCGACGCGGATTTCTCAGCTAGTTTCATAATAATTCTTTAGTTGCTTAGGTTTATTTATTGTGATTTTGAGGCATAATATTGAACATACGTGTGCGTGAGGTTGACAGAATACGTTTCGTTTTCGCGCAAAACAACGTATTTTTGAACAATGTTTCAAAACACGTTTGTCAGATGTGCGAAAACTGTTTTTTCAGAAGGTCGTAACAGTGTACAGTCAGAATTATGGCCGAAATTTTCACGCGTAGTCTATTGCTGGGACTAATATTTTGCTAGTATGCTGTGTTCTCCATAAAATACGGGTTCAAGTTGGTGATGTTTACGTGACCCTCAAATAGCTTTTATAAAAGATGTTTCCTGAAATGTTTGACGGTTTACTGGGATACTTTTTCATATCTGTTATTAAAGTTAGACATTGTTCTTAGCTTTCATAAAACATTTGTCAAAAATCTTTGACAGTGTAACATGGGCTTAAACACGGCCACCAGTCACGGCTCAAGGCATAGGAAATCAGTATCGTTTACTGATGGGTCGCGGTACGCGTTGGTACGCACCGATGTCAGGGTATGAATACGTCGAAAACCACTTAAGGCAACACAGACTACTTGCCAATAAGGCACTGTTCAGGCAGATGGTGGGGGACGTAAACAAGGGACGAGCCCGTAAAATGTCCACCACTGTTTCTCATCGGCGAATCATGTACCAACCTACTGTTCGATTGAAGCTGGACGGCTTGCTAAAGGAAACCGCATCAGATGCTCAAGCTCTACAATTAGATTCCTTATAGACACACTTCAGAGTGCGTTCCTCTATAAAATACCGAGTGAACCCGATCTCCATCGACAAAATTTCGGAAGTTCTTCAGGGGTATTTTGACATTATTTTGGTATAAGGGACCCTTAGTGTCCCCTGGCTGGCTGCAGATTAATAAAGTATTAATAATTTGTCCGGTTTATTACCACAATTATCTTTTTTCTGTGGAAATGTCCTCACACCATTCATCCTCCATTGCGTTTAGAGAATCCATACACGAGGTGCATATCCACCAACTCTTCATCCTTAAAACTTGTTGATACCACTCTGTATCATTATTAACGCACAACTAAACGGTCGGAAAAACAAACACGAGCCAGAACCGAGCGGTACTGAATACAAGCTCGTCGGCGAAGAGGGAAGTGGGCATTGAAAAACAAACACGAGCCAGAACCGAGCGGTACTGAATACGAGCTAGTCGGCGAAGAGGGAAGTGGGCATTGCTGGAATGAATGGAAAATATTTGTCACCAGATAAGACACACAGCGCTTACCTTCGACGTTTGAACTACTGTGCAAATATTTGCAGCGTATTTCAGGTAGAGAGATAAGTTGGGGTAAGAAATCAGACCAAATACTATTTACTCTGTGCCGGCCGATGTGACCGAGCGGTTCTAGGCACTTCAGTCCGGAACCGCGCTGCTGCTACGGTCGCAGGTTCGAATCTTGCCTCGGGCATGGATGTGTGTGATGCCCTTAGGTTAGTTAGGTTTAAGTAGTTATAAGTTTAGGGGACTGATGACCTTAAATGTTAAGTCCCATAGTGCTTTGAGTCATTTGAACCATTTTTTATTACTCTGTAATGAGCCACTGGAGACTATGAGCCCCTTACACAAGAATACTCAGAAAATATTCCTGAACAACTTAAGAAATTCTGTCGGAGCTGGCGTTCACCCTGTACAGGCAACATAACGTACAAGCAAATGACTACTAGTGACAAGCCAGTCAATAAACAGAAGCTACGGCATCAAGAATAATAGAGAAATGTTTGACAACTGTCCAGTTACATGCCTCTGTTTACCTACAGCCCTGAGGCAATCTGACCTTCAGCAGAACAATGCTACACCCAATAATTACTGGTTTGGGGAACACTCCACATGCATGAAATTTCTTTTGCAGCCTCTAAGGCCACGCTATCGGGTGAGCTGGGGCAGTGATTAGCACCTTCGAATCGCTCTGGGGAGGACGACTGTTCAAATCCGCTTCCGGCCACCCACTTTTATATTTTCCATGACTTCCCTAAATCGCTCCAGGCAAATGCCAGGATGGCTCCTTTGAAAGGGCACGTCAGATTTCCTTCCACATCACTCATAAAATAGTCAGAACAAGTGCCCCGTCTCTAATGATCTAGATGTCATGGAACGTTAAGCTCTAATCTGCCTTCCTTGTTTTTCTCAGGTGACCTGACACATGTCGGGCTTCGTTCACACAATCGAAACTAACTGCAGATGAGTCTAGAAGGCTGTGAGAAAGATTGTTTGCTTGTTCCTTTGATTAGAAAGCGGCTTTTTGAATCGTACGTTCTACACACTTAGGTCAGTGTTTAGTTTTGGATATATCAACCTGTTTTGCTTGAAACTGGTTGTAACACTGGAGGCATATTAAAAAAAGTGAGAAAATGTCGAATTTCAGGTGTAAAAGGCACAGGAAATTTAAATAACTGTGTTACAGATGCTGCTTCTAAGTGTGAAGAACAATTTTCGATAAAGTCACTGATTTCATCGAAGAAGAAAATTAGTGAAGAACTTGAAGATGCTGTGTACAGTGCCAAAGGCGAGTTTTGCAGTGCATTTAGGTTAATTAGTTAAGAAATACTTGCCTATATGATTAATGTTTCAAGTCCATGTGGTAACTATGGTCAAAGGGCCTTTAGACTATATGATTACAGTGTCCTCAATGGTTGCGAAGACAGCTGCATGTGATGCCTGTCTAGTGTTCAAGTGGAAATGTAGGTAGGATTACTTAAGTATCTGCAGAGACTAGGCTTCCATCCAGGTATATTCACACTGAAGATACTCAGAAGCATCGATGAAGCGCATCTGGACAAAGCTCAAGCAGCAGAAGAAAAAATGCTAAAGTTGGCTAGGCTCAGTAAGAAACTAGCTTTTCACGCATCACAATGTTTATGACGTCGCATCTCCTAACCTGTATGTCGTACAGTGATATAATCTTGCAGGCACATTCAGTGGTGTATGTGGATACTGTCTGTAGAATAGAGGAATAGAGGATAGTAGAAAAGTAGTAATAAATTAAAACGTCGTGCTTGACACTGAAGTTTTACTGCGTTATCAGAGAAAATGTAGCTAGCATTAAACTGCTTTCCTTTCATAATTTTTTGGGTGGGTGTAAACGAGAAAACATTTTGAAAAGGGTGTGAAATTGTGTTTAAAGGTTGTTGGAAGTCGCAAGCGGTTTCATTCACAAATAATGGTTGAATACGGTCTGGGTAATCTGCGAGCAGTGAGTTACAGTGCCTAAAAGTTTCTAACTTTAATACTTGACTTATTGCGTTCGGCTTTTTAACGAAAGATTATACCTTTTAACGAGTAGATTCTGACAGCATTTTAAATATTTAAATTCGATCAATAATTATATGAAATACTGAAAATCAAATTTTTGTTGTTCTTGAAAGCCATTGGATATACAACCTGCAACTGGGGCAGGGTGATCATTTACACTCGTGCTCATAAATTAAGGATAATGCTGATACATGGTGAAACAACGTTCTGGTGGGTGGTTTGCGGGTTTAAATCACCTCGGGGTATGACCATGCGGTGCATTTGACCTGCGGTTGTCGCACGGTGGCGCTGACAGCAGTCCACATACGCAGAGGTGTGTTGGTGCATGTCAGAGTACGGTGCAGTGAGTAAGTGTACAGACGTTTTCAGACGCGCTAATGGTGACTGTGTGTTGAAAATGGCTCAAAGCATACATATTGATGGCGTTATGAGGGGTAGAATGCTAGGGCGACTGGAGGCTGGTCAAACACAGCAGGTCGTAGCACGGGCCCTCCGTGTACAACGAAGTGTGATCTCAAGATTATGGCAACGATTCCAGCAGACAGGAAACGTGTCAAGGCGCTACAGTACGGGACATCCAAGGTGTACAACACCAATAATACCGATATCTCACCATCAGTGCCCGCAGACGGCCAGGTTCAAAATGGTTCAAATGGCTCTGAGCACTATGGAACTTAATTTCTGAGGTCATCAGTCCCCTAGAACATAGAACTACTTAAACCGAACTAGCCTAAGGACATCACACACATCCATGCCCGAGGCAGAATTCGAACCTGCGACCGTAGCAGTCGCGCGTTTCCAGACTGTAGCGCCTAGAACCGCTCGGCCACTCCGGCCGGCGGTACTCCAGGTAACCTTGCTCGGGACCTTACCGCAGCCTCTGGAACTGTTGTCTCCAAACACACAGTCTACAGGCGACTGAAGAGATATGGTTTATTCGCCCAGAGACCTGCAAGGTGCATTCCACTGATTCCTGGTCACAGGAGAGCCAGTTGAGCCTGGTGTCAAGAACACAGTACATGGTCATTGGAACAGTGGTCCCAGGTTATGTTCACGGACGAGTCGAGGTATAATCTGAACAGAGACTCTCGCCGAGTTTTGATCTGGCGTGAACCAGGAACCAGATAACAACACCTTAATGTCCTTGAAAGGGACCTGTATGGAGGTCGTGGTTTGATGGTGTGGGGTGGGACTATGATTGATGCACCCCTGCATGGCTTTGACAGAGGAACTGTAACAGATGAGGTGTATCGGGACGTCATTTTGCACCAGTATGTCCGCCTTTTCAGGGGTGCAGTGGGTCCCACCTTCCTCCTGATGGATGATAACGCACGGCCCCACCGAGCTGCCATCGCGGAAGAGTACCTTGAAACAGAAGATATCAGGCGAATGGGGTGGCCTGCCTGTTCTCTAGACTTAAACCCCATCGAGCACGTCTGGGATACTCTCGGTCGACGTATCGCTGCACGTCTTCAAACCCCTACGACGCTTCAGGAGCTCCGACAGGCATTGGTGCAAGAATGAGAGGCTATACCCCAGCAGCTGCTGGACCACTTGATCCAGAGTATACCAACACGTTGTGCGGCCTGTGTACGTGTGCATGGTCATCATATCCCATATTGTTGTCGAGGTACTTGTGCAGGAAACAGTGGCGTTTAGTAGTGCATGTGTTTCGGGACGGTTTTTTCAACTTATCACCAATACCGTGGACTTATAGGTCTGTGTCGTGTGTATTCCCTATGTGCCTATGCTAGTAGCGCCAGTTTTGTGTAGTGCCACGTTGTGTGGCACCACATTCTGCAATTATCCTTAATTTATGAGCATGAGTGTAGTAGTATCTGATAAAGAAACGAATTAACGTGTGTTATCCATTACAATACCCTGGCATTGTGGCTCACACAGCTGCGCAAACCACTGTAATGCAGTGCCCTCCCTAACAAATTTCAGGGCTCAGTCCATCCTGATTTTCCCCTTCTTAAATCGTCTGCACTGTCGAGGCTGTTCGGTATTAGAATAGCACCAAAGCATTGTACATAATGGGGTAATATGTTTTAGGTGTCACATAGAGTCCTGCCACAACGCGTAGTCGTCATCATCTGGACGAAAAGTGTTGGTACATGCTAATAGAGAGGTATCTGTAATTAAGTTTCTTAACAGTGCAATTTATTGAGGAAGTTGTAAGGCACGTCCACTATCATGATCCAGCTGTCAACCAAGATTTGCTGTAAGCCGAAAAGAAAGTTGTCCAGTGATCAAAAGAATTCCTGCTCAGCAGTAATTTTGCAGATCATGGCAGTGGGTCTTGGGACGCAGATGACATTCTTGTAAAATTCGGACGACGCAAGTTCATCTGTATCAGACACATTTACATTTCCGTAACGATAGATTACATATCATAGGAAGTTGTCGATTGGTGGGGTTATCCTCTGCTATGTGACCGCACACTAATTACAGACTGGAGTTAAAGTACCTTGAAAAAATTTATCGTGAGGCTGTTACTTTTTTATAGATGCAAACGTGGTTGCAGAAAGGATCGGGCTAAGTGACGATGTTTCCTTACTTTAGTGTGCTCACAGAGGTAACCTGTCAATTACTCTCGCACACTGCCCCAAGAACCGCCAGGCTAGTAGACTGTTAATTTTGCCTCTGTACTACCCATCCATGCTTCCGAACGACGCCAGGGCGTTACCTGTAAAAGTTTGTTTAAGTTCAGCCATTTCCAGAATTAATGAGCTCGCTATGCGGTGTAATCTGGGAAGAAAAGTTCCTGCCATATTTGAAAAGTTGCAGGAAGGTACTGCCTCACTGAAGCTTTTAGAGTCGGGGCGTGAAGCGTGTTCGAGTAATTAAATTGGTAAAGCAACGCCACAGTGGGCTAAGACCTGGATTTGATTCCCGGTTCGGCACACAGTTTTAATCGGTCAGGAAGTTCATAACCTGTTTTAACGTTTATTGTGGCCATACCCGCATCCTGCCTACTGGTTTGGTGCAATTCAAACGTCTTAATGTGTGTAACATTTCTGTTACGCAAGCGGCTCCACTAATACAGGAAATCAATCTCAAAATGGGTCGTTCGAAGTTGTTTTTGACCTGTTATCAATCCAAACGCGTACCATCCGTTCGCCATACACTCTACTTCCCTTTTCTAACTGATTTTGTTGACAACGATCTGTTTAGCGAGATTCAGAGTCTCGTAAGAGTTTCAAAACCTTTTAACTACCTTTCATAGGATGCCACTAAAATGTTGCGCTCTGCACCCTACTGTACACGGAAAAACCTTATCTCTCTTGTCTGGGACAAATACTATCACCGAATCGGTAATTAAGTTTTGTGGCCCGTTCCTTTTTGCTATACTCTGATCCAATAATCATCTGCACCAAGCCTGATATGCGACTCAAAAGAAAACACCGTTTTACTAGATCCGTACCCAGTTGTGGCGCACTTACCACGTGTAATGAACAAGACATTAAATACAAAATTTCAGACATGCTCTGGTGTGAACCAGCAGTAATTCTACGGCACACCATCCTCGAAGACAAGAGCCGCGCGGGATTAGCCGAGCGGTCTTAAGCGCTGCAGTCATGGACTGTTCGGCTGATCCCGGCGGAGGTTCGAGTCCTCCCTCGGGCATGGGTGTGTGTGTTTGTCCTTAGGATAATTTAGGTTAAATAGTGTATAAGCTTAGGGACCTTAGCAGTTAAGTCCCATAAGATTTCACACACATTTGATTTGAATTCAAAAGAAATGAGGCAAAATGATTCTATATACTACTCGACATATGCCAGACCACAAACCGAAATATGCTTTGAAGATCACAAATGCAGATGTCAGTGAGGTGTCAAATGAAAACTTAGAGGTCAAAGAAGCAGAACAGGAAACTGCGGTTAATGCTTATTGACTACTTGAAATGCTAGAAGACTTTTCACAACTTGTTATAATCTTCTACTACTATACCACATCAGTGGTGATAGTAATATCCTACGAGCAGTTTAAGGTCTATGTGTTATGCGAAATTTTCAGCTACATTTCTGGCGATAAAATATCACAGTTATGACGGAAGGTATGATGGTAATGTATTTACTTAGCGATTGATTTCTTCTCTGTTTTTTTCAGTCTTTCATCTCGTTACATATTTTACATCTCTTCCTGTCTTGATGCAGCTCTCCACAGTAGTCTGTCCTGAAGAAAGCTCCTACCCTCTGCATAATTTCTGATGCGTAGGGATATGTCTTATCCATCAGTACCATCTTTGTCAAGTTGTACCATACAGGTCTTTTCTCCTTAATTTTATTCATTATTTCCTCATTAGTTACTGGCTCTAACAATTTAATCTTCAGCATTCTTGCGTAGAATAGCATTTCGAAAGCTTCCTATTTTATTCTTGTTTGAACTGTTCACTTCCATATAACGGCTCTGAGCACTACGGGACTTAACCTATGAGGTCATCAGTCTCTTAGAGCTCAGAAGTACTTAAACCTAACTAACCTAAGGACATCACACACATCCATGCCCGAGGCAGGATTCGAATCTGCGACCGTAGCAGCATTGTGGTTCCGGACTGAAGGGCGTAGAACCGCTCGACCACAGCGGCCAGCTTTACTTCCATATAAGACTGCTCTCTACACAAATACTTCCAGAAAAGATTCTCCAACATTTAAACCTACGTTCTGTGTTAACAAATTTCTCTTTTTCCTAAACACTTTGATTGCCTTTTGTATTCTCTTTAATGTGGGTATCGTCAGCTAAGCTCCTGTAGAAATAACACGCCCGTCTACTATTTTTAGTGTCTCATTTCCTAGTAAAATTCTCTCAGCATCACCTGATTTAATCCCACTACACCCCATTACACTTGTTTTACTTTTGTTGATGTCCATCTTATAAGCTAGACATTATCCATTCCGTTCAGCTGCTCTTATAAGTTCGTTGCCGTCACCGACAGAATTGCCGTCACCGACAGAATTGCTGTGTCATTGACAAACCCTATAGTTTTTATTTTTTCTCCCTGAATTTAAGTTCACTTTCCAAATTTATTCTTGGTTTCGTTTACTGCCTACTCAATGGACAGATTGAATAACATCCAGGAAAAGCTACAATTCTAACTGACTGCCTTCTCAACCACTGCTTTCCTTTCATGTCCTTCGAGTCTTACAACTGCAATCCGCTTTCTGTACAATTTGCAGATAACTTTTCGCCCCCTGTATTTTACCTCTGCCACCTTCAGAATTACTTGGAGTGCATTCCAGTCGACATTGTAAAAAATTTTCTCGAATTCTACAAATGCTATAAATATTGATTGCCTTCGTTCAGTCTGTCTTCTAAGATAAGCCAGTATGACCTCGCGTGTTCCTACATGTCTCCGGAACCGAAACTAATCTTCCCCGAGATCGGCTTCTATCAGTTTTTCTTTCATCTGTAAGTAATTCGCGACGTTGTGCCTGAATATTTCACCAACATGACTGAAACATTCAGCGTACCATTTATTGAACGGTACAGGAATACCCCCCTTCCCCATCCGTCTTAATTCACATTGTGAAACATTTAAACCTAGATGACATTCATCGTACAATATATAAATTCTGTCGAATTCATCCTGAAGCCCCATATAATCACTGAATGACGACGTTTTCCCGTACGTAACAGTGCGTAACACCCTTTTTCCCTCCAAAATACGTAGACCACGTTGAGACGGTGCCTCAGCAAGACGATTTGTAGTATCTATCACTTGAACTCTGAGGACACATCGGTTAATTGACAACAGAAGCGCTGTGATACAGCTTGACTTCTTGTTTGTATTAGTAGTTTCTCGTCACATAATTCCGTATCATGTACGACGAAACAACTGCTTAATGAGAAAGTAACTTTTGCACGAACATCCGCACATTCGTAAATTTGTGGTAAGGTCTTATGGGACCAAACTGCTGAGGTCATCGGTCCTTAAGCTTACACACTACTTAATCTGACTTAAACTAGCTTACTCTAAGGACAACACACACACACACACACATGCCCGAGGGACGACTCGAACCTCCGACGGGGGGGGGGGGGGGGGGGGGGGCACAGATCGCTCGGCTACCCCGCGCGGCCGAACATGCGCAGGGAACTCGCTACAGAGAGGAATTCTAACGTTTAAAAACAAGAGCGTCCTGGTCCAAGTCAAGCTCAGCGAAAATTCACACCAATAGAACACGAAAATAATCGACACTTACGATATCTACGGTATTGCAGTGCATGTGTTGTTAAGATGAACGATGCATTGTTCTTTCAGACATGCATGCATGTCGGAGATGACTGCATCTCTCAAGGAACATTGCACCGTTCTTCTTAACAACGCGGGCAATGCAGTATCGTATTTATTCACTGATAAGGAGCAGCGAGTTTCAGTTAAAATGACCTCCACTGTACAGCTGTACAGGATTTACATAATGTGTGTACGAGTAGAGGTTGCGTTGCAGGAACGACGGCTTGTAGAAGTTTGGGTCTGGTCGTAAGCCGCGCACGGGCTACATTGTTAATACATACGCTTGTGGTCTCCGTACTGTATATACAACTACGAACACTAAGGCATGTATCTGACTAGTGTAATCAGCAAACAGTCTCATATTACTGCCCACCCTGTCCGGCAGGTCATTTATGTAAATCGAGAACAGACGTTGTCGTCCATTCTCATCGCTCCATGGAATTCCAAACTTTATAGAGACTGCAGCTGCGATCTGAGCAAATGCCAGTCGCGGTGTACGCTTCACAGGTAGGAACGAATCTAGCTGCATCGCTGTGCCTCATCAAGGATACCACACAGGCTTCGGAACAGACTGCAGCCAGCAGGATCGCGATGTGAGAGTGTGCCGTGGCGCTGCAGACAGCTAGTCTTGGCTGAATAGCTAACGAGGCGGAGCGTTGCCCAATGGCCGGAAATCCGCCGTCTCTTCCCGTGCACTGCACTGCGCTCATGTTGGAAACCAGCGACTACCTCTGCTGCTAGCGCCAGGCCAAAACTAATGTCAGTGCCATGTTAACGTTGTAACACCTGATTCTCCACTGGAGCATTCATCAGAACCTTCTGAAACAATGCCGCATTTCTAAACGTCACAAGATAGGGATAAATTGTAATAATCCCCGACACTGGGTCTTCATCAGAAGCGTTGTGCCATAAATTAAAGCGATAGGATTACTACTGTTACATTGAGAGGGTGAACCCAAAAAAAGGGATTATTTTTAAAAGCAATATATTTTCAAACTGTTTTCAAAACAACCTTATCCTCTTCAAAACACTCTCCATTACCACTAATATATTTGTCCCACCGGTGCTTCCACTGTTCAAAACATTTTTTGTAATCATCTTTAGAAATGGCTGACAGCTCATCCCATGTTTTCAAAAATCGGATCTTTTTTGACAAAAACTGTTGCTCAATATTCTTAAAATTTCCAAGTAAAAGGTTTGATTGACGGTCTGACTTGGGGGACCAACTCTGAATATTTTCATCGATTCGGGCAGTTGGTGGACGTACAGAACTAGGCTTGGTTCAAAATGGTTCAAATGGCTCTGGGCACTATGGGACGTAACATCTGAGGTCATCAGTCCCCTAGAACTTAGAACTACACTATTGGCAATTAAAATTGCTGCACCACGAAGATGACGTGCGACAGACGCGAAATTTAACCGACACGAAGAAGATGCTGTGATATGCAAATGATAAGCTTTTCACAGCATTCACACAAGGTTGGCGCCGGTGGCGACACCTACAACGTGCTGACACGAGGAAAGCTTACAACCGATTTCTCATACACAAACAGCAGTTGACCGGCGTTGCCTGGTGAAACGTTGTTGTGATGCCTCGTGTAAGGAGGAGAAATGCGTAGCATCACGTTTCCGACATTGATAAAGGTTGGATTGCAGCCTATCGCGATTGCGGTTTATCGTATCGCGACACTGCTGCTCGCGTTGGTCGAGATCCAATGACTCTTAGCAGAATATGGAATTGGTGGATTGAGGAGGGAAATACGGAACGCCGTGGTGGATCCCTACGGCCTCGTATCACTAGCAGTCGAGATGGCAGGCATCTTATCCGTATGGTTGTAACGGATCGTGCAGCCACGTCTCGATTCCTGAGTCAACAGACGGGGACGTTTGCAAGACGACAACCATCTGTACGAACGCTTCGACGACGTTTGCAGCAGCAAGGACTATCAGCTTGGAGACCATGGCTGCGGTTACCCTTAACGCTGCATCACAGACAGGAGCGCCTGCGATGGTGTACTCAACGACGAACGTGGGTGCACGAATGGCAAAACGTCCTTTTTTCGGATGAATCCAGGTTCTGTTTACAGCGTCATGATGGTCACATCCGTGTTTGGCGATATCTCGGTGAACGCACATTGGAAGCGTGTATTCGTCATCGCCTTAATGGCACATCACCTGGCCTGATGGTATGGGGTGCCATTGGTTACACGTCTCGGTCAATTCTTGTCCACTTTGACGGCACTTTGAACAGTGGACGTTACATTTCAGATGTGTTACGACCCGTGGCTCTACCCTTCATTCGATCCCTGCGAAACCCTACATTTCAGCAGGATAATGCACAACCGCATGTTGCAGGTCCTTTACGGGCCTTTCTGGATACAGAAAATGGTCGACTGCTGACGTGACCAGCACATTCTCCAGATCTCACCAACTGATAACGTCTGGTCAATGGTGGCCGAGCAACTGGCTCGTCACAATACTCCGGTCACTACTCTTGATGAACTGTGGTATCGTGTTGAAGCTGCATGGGCAGCTGTACCTGTACACGCCATTCAAGCTCTGACTCAATGCCCAGGCGTATCAAGGCCGTTACTACAGCCAGAGGTGGTTGTCCTGGGTACTGATTTCTCAGGATCTATGCACCCAAATTGCGTGAAAATGTAATCACACGTCAGTTCTAGTATATTTGTCCAATAATATATTTGTCCAAACCCGATTATTATCTGCATTTCTTCTTGGTGTAGCAATTTTAATGGCCAGTAGTGTACTTAAAACTAACGAACCTAAGGACATCACACACATCCATGCCTGAGGCAGAATTCGAACCTGCGTCTGTAGCAGTCACGCGGTTCCAGACTAAAGTGCCTAGAACCGCTCGTCCACCGCGGCCGGCTAACTAGGTTTGTCATCAATCGACATGTCGCCATTTTTCCTCATACAATCGAGTTTTTTCCATAGCATCATCTTGGTAAGCTGTTTTCAACATTAAAACAGTTATACAGCATTTTTTAACAAGTAGAAAACAAAACTTCAAGTTGCACGTTGTTCACTTAAACTTGCCCTCATAAAAAACGGAACAAGAACAAAACAGCTCTAGCAAAAACAATCACTGCAGATGAAAAGAAGAAGCCAGGTCGACGACGTAGGTGGCACTGAACTGGCAATGAGCTGCGCTATACACGTCTAGAGGCAGAAACGCTAACTACACAAGGTCCGCTCACGGCAGCATTATTCAGACTTTTTTTGGGTACCCTCTCGTATAGTCACCTGCTTAATAGCCTGTTGGTCTACCGCTGGAACGTGATACAGCAGCGATTCAGCGTGGCACAGATTCGGTGAGTCCTTGGTAGGTTTCCAGAGGTGTGCGGACCCAGATGTCGACGCACAGATCGCGCTGTATCCGTAAAATACCGGGTCACTGGTTTGTGGACGCGAAACTCATACCCAGTAGCGTCCAGATGTGTTTATTGAGATTCAGATGAGGCGAATTTGTTGGCAAAGACATCAACAGGAGTGCACTGTCATGTTCCTCAAACCACTGTAGCACGATTCATGATGCTGGAAGATGCCATCGCCATCGGCAAATGCACCAACTTGAAGGAATGCAGATAAACCACAATAAGTTTCGCCGTTTCCTAGATGCTCGTTCCCAGACGCCAGTCTGCTATTGGTCAAAGTCGCTTATGTCAGTGTAGGAACTTTAATAATGACAACTGTTTATTTACAAATTATACAAAGGACAAACATGTTTTAAAGTTTTATCGTCATTCAAAGTATTCACCAGCATTATGTATTACGGGTTGCCAGCGATGTGCGCGTCGTAGGATACCCTTAGTTGCCCCTGTTGTGTAGTTAGTTTGAGCGTAGCTGTCTATTGCCTGATGAATTTCTGTAACAGTTCTGAAGCGAATTCCATTAACTGCGTCCTTCAATTTAGGAATCAAGTTGAAATCAAGGACTTAACTATGGGGAGTGTGATGAGCGGTACAACATTACCCAGCCCCGATGATCAAACATATCAGTTACAACTTGCGCACGAGCATTTTGGTGAAAAATAATGTGCGGGTCCTGCGAAAAATGTCATCTCTTCTTCCTCTAAGACGTTTGTTTCTGGAACACAGCCCACGACCAGCTTAGAGAAAGAAGCGGCGAAACGTTTTGCGGGATCCGCCCATCATTTTGCAGGAAAATGCTCGGGTTTAAGTTGTGACTGATTTGTTCTATCGATGGGGCTGGGAAGTGCTGTACCACTCACCACACCTCACGGATTTCAATTCTTATGACTTCAACTTGATTTCTGAATTGGAGGAACCACTTCATGAAACTTCAGAACTGTTACAAACATATTTTGGGCGATAGGCCGCTCCAATCGAACTACGAGCACAACTGGCGTTGCTATGGGTATCCCACGACTTTCAGATCGCTGACAACGGGTTATACGCGATTCTCGTGATTACTCTGAAGAACAAAAAAACTTTGAAACATGTATCCATTTTGTAAGTAAATAGTTTCCACTGTTAAGGTTCCAATCCTTGTTCTTTCCCTGCCGCATCATGTCCACAACGACTCCAGTCTGCATTCAATCTAGCAGCAGGTAGTAGTCATAATGTTTTGACTAATCAGTAAAATTTGTACACATGTGTCTCAGTACTATGAGACAATTACCATGGGGTAAGACATTCGTAGCAACTGTGTTTGTTAATGCGGAGATAGGAAAATTGTGACTTGTAGGCGTAACTTTGGCACGCCTTGGGCAATTTTAAGCAAACGTGATACTTAAACAACTTACTACATGGAAAACTAATTATTACTGTTGAGGTAAGACATTCATAGTGCCCTTAGTGGAGGGATGAATGAGTGAAGGAATGGCACGTAGAAGTAAGCTTGAGGATATTAGTGTTAACCCAGTTTTCAGATCGTTAGGCTGATTGGTGGAAGTCGTGACGACATTAAACCTCGGTGGGAGGCGGTATCGCGGCGGGGATATAGGAAGGGATGATTACCAAACGATACTTTACGATTGCAGTTGGTATCTCTTCTTGGTTCCCGCCAATCTGGACCCATCAGCGACACGTCTGTTGAGTATCTTCATGGGAAACGTGCTTGTTAATGGTTGCTGAATTATTTATTGCCTGACTGCAGCGGTTTGCTGGCACTGGTGCTCTTGTCGTAAATATTACGAATGTTTACTAATGATGTGCCTGTTTTCTAAAAGTCGGCATACTTTTTTTATCTCTTAGAATTTATCTCAGTGTGGCATCGTACGAGAAATATCAAGCAGTCAGAATAAGAAGAGTGTTAACTTATAACACATTGGCTCTTTTCAGTGCTAATCTCGCCTTTTGCTACCAAAATTAGCACAATATGTGTGGTGACGAGCTTATTTTGATACTAACATACTGGGCGATTTGCCAAGAAGCTGATAAAGGCACAGACAATGGAGAATTTAGTGAAGAGGAAGAGTTTGTTCAAAAAGGTAATATTGTGTGTGATGACAGTGAAGCAGACCCAGACCTTGAAGCAGCAAATGAGGAATCAGATGTCGAATTCCTGGGTGACAGTGGTCGAAAGCAGAAGACCGCGAACTCATTTTGTGTGTAAAATACTCTTGGAATCATAATAATTATAAAAATTTGTAACTGCTGCGTAGCATAAGTTATGACTTTTCTTTCCATAACATTTTGAGCATTAAAATTGTGTTTATGGGGTATAAAACAAGGCATTTTGTGCGTAACATACCACTGGAGATCTAATAGTTGTAATTAACTAGTGCATAAGCTATAAATTATGACTTCCATTGAATTAAATTTGGAGTAATAAAATTTACAACGGATTAGTAATAACGTAACAGTTTTCCCTCTTTAGTGCTCTGTAGAACACTTGTAGTAGTTGAAACGAAATTTCGCATACGGATGGCTTAATATTTAGAAAAGAAATACTGTCGATGTAGAAACACTTCTTGCGCGTCTGTTTATGAGAATGGAACTGGGAAAGCGGTGACGTAAGAACATAACTCTGGAACGCCTGGGGCAGTTTCAACCAAACTTGGTATTTATGTGACTTACTATAAAGAAAGCATTCTCGATGACCTCGTGTTGCCTTCTCTTCTATATCTCGGTGATGAGTAGGCCGTGGGCACGCCTGTCCACCAAGGTGGCGACAGCCGTATTCATAGGGCTGGAAGCATACGTTCTTGGCTTAACGGACACTTAGACCTTCTCACACTTCGACTGGCCTCTAAATCATCCGATCTTAATCCCACTGAAATATCTGGTACGATTTGGAAGAGCTGTTGACGTATAACAATCAACATACCCGCAATTTGGAAGTTCTACAGGATCCTTGCCGCCTTCCGCGATGCGGGCAGCTTTCTGTTGCTAAGAGCGTGGGGCGTAGCAGGTATGTTAGCAGCGGCTTGGCTCGACGTGTCTGCAAGCTGCGACCTGCCGCTTCAGCTGGACTGCTCCGCGTAATGCTCGGTGCTTTCGCGCCGCCCCGGTGCCGTTATAGTCAGCCTTACAGGCGGACCTCCCGCATGATTCCGAACAGCCTGCTGTACTGCACTCCCGCACGTTTGACGTTAGTTTCCTGCTGGATATCTTTTTTTTCCCCTGAAAGCTGTAACGTAAGTTACATTAGATTAGTACTTGTTCCATAGATCATGAGTATGACACTTTGTAATGATGTGGAACGTGTCAGGTTAATAAAAGGTGTCTATAGAAGATACTACATTACACAAAATATGACAGGACACTTAATACTTTTTTTGGGTGGGGGGGTCGGGAAATTACCCACTTACTATATCCAAAAATTCACCTAATGAGTAGAAGGAGTTGCCATTCAGAAATTCTTTTAATTTCCTTTTAAATGCTATATGGCTACCTGTCAGGCTTTTGATGCTATTAGGTAAGTGACCAAAGACTTTTGTGGCAACATAAATTACTCCTTTCTGAGTCAAAGTTAGATTTAACCTTGAGCAGTGAAGATCATCCTTTCTCCTAGTGTTGTAGTCATGTACACTGCTATTACTTTTGAATTCCTTCGGATTGTTAATAACAAATTTCATTGGTGAATATGTATTGTGAGGCTACAGTGAAGATCCCTAGCTCTTTAAATAAGTGTCTGCAGGATGATCTTGGATGAGCTCCAGCAATTATTCCGATTACACGCTTTTGTGCAATGAACACTCTTTTACTCAGTGATGAGTTACCCCAGAATATGATGCCATACGAAAGCAGTGAATGAAAGTAAGCGTGGTAAGCTAATTTACTGAGATGTATATCGCCAAAATTTGCAATGACTCTAATAGCATGAGTAGCTGAACTCAAACGTTTCAGCAGATCTTCAGTGTGTTTTTTCCAGTTCAACCCCTCATCAATGCATACACCTAGAAATTTTTAATATTCTACCTTAGCTACCGATTTCTGATCGAAGTCTATATCTATTAATGGTGTCATTCCGCTTACTGTGTGGAACTGTATATACTGTGTTTGTCAATGTTTAATGAGAGCCCATTTGCAGAGAACCACTTAATGATTTTCTGAAAAACATCGTTTACAATTTCATCAGTTAATTCTTGTCTGTTGGGTGTGATAGCTATACTTGTATCATCGGCAACAAGTACCAGCTTTACATCTTCGTGAATATAGATTGGCAAGTCATTAATATATATTAAGAACAGCAGAGGACCCAAGACCGAACCTTGCGATACCCCATTCTTGATTGCTCCCCAGTTTGAGAGATCACCAGATTTTGCATATTATGTGAACCGCTTGTTTCAACTTTCTGCACTCTTCCAGTTAGGTATGAGTTAAACCATTTGAGCGCTGTCCCATTCATACCACAATACTTGAGCTTATCTAGAAGTATTCCATGATTTACAGTGGTGAACTACACTACTCAAATTAAGTTTTGTGTCAACCTCATACATGTGTCCATGAGTTTAGATTCAAGGGGAGTAGAGAATGCCAGAATAAACCTTGTGAATCATAAATAAAACAATAACTGTAACAAATATATCTGTTCGAATGTGCAAATTTTTGCACATGTATGAAGTCAAAGACTGCCGGTCAGTATCATTCCTCACAGAGCTCGACCCCACCCATTGTAGCATGCTTGGATCCTTGAAACGTCCCCTTAGAAAAATTGTACATGACTGTGCTTAAATTGACACAAAATATTTTTAGCGCAACGCAATCTGACTTTCAAAAATCCCTACAAAAGAATGGCCCTGACTAACATTAACCTACACCTTTCACAAATCACTTAACTCACAAAGATCTTCGTTACTCAAGCTACTGCAATACAGCGAGCGCCACTACTGCCAGCTAAATAAAAGATTCAAACTACTGATAGGCATAGTTAGCAAATGAAAGATTTTGATAGAGAACAAACAATGTATTTACCTTAATAGTGTTGAAAAGTCATAATATACATAGCAATTCATGACATCCAGTCTTAACAAATTTCAAAACTCCGCTATCTCTCTCCCCACATCCACCACTGCTGGCGGCTCACCTCCAACTGCGCAACGCTACTCGCTGTTAACATCCAGCTGCCCAACACTACAATGGCAGGCAACAATGCAAACTAGCCACAGACTGCACACAGAACAGCCAGTGATTTTTCATACAGAGCGCTACGTGGCGTTACCAATAAGGAAACCTAAACAGCCTACTTACATCCTTTCTTGGTACACTGTCCACAAAGTGGGTGAGACATTACAGCAGAAGGTTGCCCTTCTGTTCGACGGCGACCCGTCTGAGTTCATCCAATGTGGGATATGGGTTCCTGTAACGACGAAATGCAACTTCCAAATGGTCCCAAGCACGCTCGGACGGTATCTTGGCAGCAGATACCTCGTAGCATGCTTTCAGGTAATTCCTGTCTCCTGGAGGACAGTGTTCACTAGAGGGATGCGACGTTGACTGTGGGACTGAGTAATCGGTTTGAGAATCCATCTCCGATGCTCACATCCCTCAGAGTACCCTTGACAGTGATGAAAGACGTCTAGTACCCATCTCAAACTTGATTGAACCACATCGTTGTTGGACCCCACGTGCCTCAGACGTGCATTGGTGCTCGGTCACCTCCACATCGTCCACAACGATCATCCAACTTCAGACAAATCCTGCACTCATCGGTAAAGATAATCTACATCCAAGTTCGATTACAGATGTTCTCTTGCTCGCAGACAAAAGTGCGGAGGTTTTGTATTATTGTTCGCAATGGGCGTCTAGAGACCAAAGCGATCCTGTGTACACTATTGCATACTGTCTGGATCGACACAGGCCCTCCAGTTGCCTCCAGAAAGGCAGCAGGCTGTCCTGGAGGTACCTACGAGCCACAATTAGCAGGTACCAGTCATCAGCTGGTGTCGATGTCCGCGGGCTATATATAACTACTTGGCAGTGCTTCAATGTTTTGTTTCTCATGATAGCGGCTGAATGTTTGAATTAGATCGCAGTGACGTACTCCAGTTCAGTGGTCAACTTCACGTGCTGGCAGCGCTTCTTGTCGTAAAAGGACATGTTTTAAATGTCGCAAGAGGCATATTGACAGTCTCTGGAGTGTTCATAACCGCATTGTGCTTTTCACGTCGCCCTATACTGAACTGGAAACGCAGGTTTAAATTTCCTCCATTAAATACGAGAAATGTGAATCAACTAGTGGCAACGTACTCCAGACACTCGCTGGAGGTCGGTCATGCACATATAGGTTATGGAAGCGGTCAGATGGCGCTTTTGTCGATGTGTAGTGAGCATTTGAGGGGCCTCTTGTTGGGAGTATTGTTGCTGTGTGCCGTTGAGGAAGAGTAGCGATTTCACCGCTCTAAAGCATGTTATCAAAAAGGTGATCACCGTTCGTGGATTAAAGTCGAGATTTCCTGTGGTAACAGGGCACCAGAATGTTATTGAGGGTTACGTGGAGCCAGTGGTGAGAACGCATTTCGTGTGGATCGGAATGAGACGGGATTTTCACCGCACGGCTCGGCCGTCCATTCCTCAACATCAGATGACTGCTGCCGATTTCTGGAGTGACACCTGTCCGGCTGTGGGGCGCAAAGACCATGTTTATTGCGGGCGATCGCCCTACCGTGTTGCATGACAACTTACGTTACGTCTCAAACAATGCCAAGCTCTTATTGCAATTACTGGGAGGTTTTGGAACGTCCCCCGTACTCACCAGACATTAGTCCTTGTGACTTCGACCTGTTTTCGAAGTTGGAGGAACCCCTCCGAGGCTCCGGGATTCGTGACGTGCCATCTGTAATCCGCGCAGTAGGGGGCTCTGCCGCAGTCATCAATGGAGAACGCCTCACCAGCGGACCCCTCACGGGTTGTAGACATTTGGCAAAAGGTAAAAGATTTTGTGCGTGACTATGTTGAAGGAATGTAATGTGCTTTTTACTTCTTTAAATATTGCGTTCTATCAATATTTCCATTAGTTTACTTACAGTCTCGTAGTAGATGGGAGTTTAGTCATTTCGTGTTGCCAAAAAATATTAAAAGAGAGGTTTCTGGTGAAAAAACTATGTTTGAGCAGTTTACAAGATACCAGAGTGCATCACGAGTTATCCAAATTGGTGTGTTTCAGCTTCCGTGTATAATGTCTTGACGATGTTGGTTCCTTCAGGCGATGCATAATTCTGTATTCCATGGCAAGACTAGACATCACTCAAGATGTCCCAGCAGCCCACGCTGCGACACAAATAAAAGTTATTTCACCTCTCCCCCCTTCCAGTCTTCTACTCTTACCTGCTTCTTTCCAGTCGCATCATCAACAGAAGGTGTATGGAATGTGATCATCATTGTCCTGCGGCTGACATTATCAACCAGTCATTTGGTCTAATTGAAATTGCTTTCTATTGGAGAACCTTGCTATACATCAGACACCTTGCATAATCGACGTTACAACGTTTATTAGTTAATATGGTAGCCCACTTTGCGTTAAGTATACTTTTTTCGTGGCAATAATGTAGCTGTAATAGCGTGATGATGTAATACTACATTTGCCTGTACTGCTAATAGTCATAAGTGATCTTCTCATGAATTTTTCGCAGCCTGAAACATACGAATATTCAACAGATATCATATTATGCAGATGATATGGCTTCGCAACTCAGGATAAGTCCTTTGAAGAAGTGGAAGTTCATCTGACAGGGGCTTTGAAGAAGTTGAGTATTTGTTACAAGGGGCAATCAAAAAGTTTCCGTTTTAGGGCGTTGGTACAGCGTATATGCAACATAGCGCGACCCCATGGGTGTTTATAAGCACGGACCTGTAGGCAAGGGATTAGTGTGATATTCGTGTCTTTCCGACGTGTGTGCGGTAAATGTGAAAACCTGAAATACGGCGACGTTATTCCCATATGCCGTCAAAAATGACAAACGCACTGTTATTCTTTTCTTGACTGATGAAGGATAAACACCGGTAGACATCCGTCGGAGAATGAAGAATGTGTATAGGGTAACATGTTTGTCGAAAACCACCCTTGTGAAATAGCGCGCCAAGGGGTACTGCCGATTCTGTACTGTATGGCCTTCGAATGGAAGCGTTTTGATCGCCCCTTTGATACGATAACACTTAACTTTGCTCTAACTCAGTTAAAACACAACACAGTGCTTTCCATATTGACGGTGTGGTGCAGCTGTTAATGTCGCTTCTTCGGCGTTTTTAATCAGTCCTGCGGATATAGATGCGCGCAGTTCACTCCAGCGGAGACACCCCACTGGTGCTGTATCCTGCGTGCATTTGCAGCCTTAGGACTGAAGCGCGCACATCGTACACTCGATGTCTCATGGCAAGGACTGCAATTGGATAATACACCATATCCAAACAATCAAATGCCACTCTTGATAGCACTTTGACTTACAGGCAGTATTGACGAAACACATGGCTGAACGTGGAAGCCAAGAAATAACATCCTAGTACACGGGCTTTCAGCCACGAATTTTAAGAACAACCGCATTATCAGTTAGCTACGCCGTAGGAACATAACACACGCGCTTTCTGGTACAGGACTACTCCTGCCAAATGACTCAATAAGGCACTGAATAAGACGGGCAGTCTTATTACTGGATGTCTGCATCCTACACCAATTGCCGAATTTATCATCTGGTAAGTATTTTTCCCCGAGACATTCGTCGTTAGATTGCTATGATTATGGAGAGAAAAAAATCTTGTCAACAATCTTAACTATCCATTACATTTTTATGTTCCAACCGTCCAGAGATTGAGGTCCAGGAAAAGCTGTAGTTGGCATCTGCCCTTAAATCAGAAGGTCCAGATGCTGTTTCCAAAAATAGGGATTTCCAGTCGTCACTACCAGCTGTGGGCAAACTGTGGACCACTTACTAAGCTGTTGGCTCGGTTCTCCGGCGCTGAGGAACATCTCCTTCAAGCAGCTCCATATTCTCTTGAGATTCGCCGTTTTTGGTCATCTGTTATGTAATCACCCATCCATTTATACCTGGACATATTTACTTTAAGCTACTTGTTTTATGTATTCTGTAATTTCTTTTTCTGTGCTTCTTTGTATTGATGGCTCTGAGACGAATATATCAATGAAGTCAAGATCTTTTGAGAATCGTAAGTTACGTTAACCATGGCAGTGGCCTAAATCCGTCACATTACAGATAAATAACTCAGTATTACGCGTTTAAACCCCGCTATGAACTGCAGTTAATGGGTGTTCAACCTGTAACTGTTCTAAGTAAACACGCCACTGCCACGCAACGCAGAGCTGAGAAACAGTTACGGTGGCAGGATCGTCAACGAGAACTAACATTTCCACTGAAACAATATTTGTTGAGAACGCACGTAAGTACATTTACACGTACATAGAGTGTTCTAGTAAATTCCAGTTTTCCATTTCATTTTTGGAACACAACCTAGGACCAGCTTAGAGACAGAAATAATGACATTTTCTGCAGGACCTGACCATCATTTTGCAGGACAATGCTCAAGCACGTACAGTGCAAGCTGTTACTAATTTGTTTGACTGATGGGGCTCCTAAGTGCTATACCACCTACTGCATTCCCCTGACTTAAGCCCTCGTAAGTTCAACTCGATTTCTAAACTAAAGGAAACATTCCACGGCATTCGCTTCAGAACTGCTACAAATTCGTCGGGCAATTGACCGCGCCGCTCTAACTGTCAACGCAACTGACACTGCTAAGAGTACCCTACGGGTTCCACATCGCTAGCAACGGGTTGAACACAATGCTGGTGTCTACTCTGAAGGTCAGTAAAACTTCGAAACACGTATCTATTTTGTACGAGCCTAAATAAATAGTTGCCACTATTAAAGTTCCAACCTTCGTATAAATAGAAGACTATTGTACACTAGGGAAAAACCCACCGAAGTTGCTCTTTTGTTAACAGACTGGCCTTTTATTCAGGGGTATGGAGGCCATATTGATTTAGATTTTCGGTGGTTTTCCTAAATTACTTTAGTCAAACGCCGGGATGGTTTCTAATATGAAGACCATGGACAACTACCTGCCTCATTCTTATCAAACTAGACTTGTAAAGTAAGGAAATGTCTTTACTTATGAATAATGTGTTTTGTTCTTAAACTGTGATACCACAACATACCCAGTATCCGTGTAAAAGATATCCACAGATGAATGAATCTATTGCTACTACTACTACTACTACTACTACTACTACCGCGTCGATAGCCAATGACTGTAACCGCTACGGCTGACGACGTACAGGACGCAGCAATATAAAATAAATAAATATTATTGTTTTCCAGATGGTGTAAGGTGAAGCGCCCCTCAGTTATTGACGTTTTAGTTCGAAGTAGTTTCAGATGAGACTGATGTACCACTCACCACAAATGTTGTTCTTTTTTGTGTAAATGATCTCCAATCATAAGTTAAATACTGAAGTACCTCTTTTTAGCATAACAAGCAAGCATAACGAGAAGTTGAGAAGAAATGCTTCAACACTGGTATGTTATTTATTGGTTTTTCTAGAAACATACTTGATATGGAAAGCGTTGCACCGGAAAAAGTGAAGTAATTAGCTTTGTCTGTTTCAGTCATTAATGTCTTGCCGCACGTACATGGTGTCCCATATAAAATCGGCACACCTCACGTACCGTTTAATCACTCTAGTGGAATTGCTTGTGAAATGGCAACCCTGTCACACAAGTTGGCTACACTGCATTTTATTGGAAAATTGAGTGCAACTGTGTGTTCGTGGGTCAGTTGTTGCCAGAAGCTCTTATTGTTGTGTTGTTAACAGAAATGAGACAGTTTGAATTAGAACAGATAAATGATATTGTGGGGTGTTACATAAAGTCAGGCTTCATCAAGGAAAGAAAAGAAATCTTTCAAGCATAGAATCTTGGATTGATGGTTGACTTGGGGGAAGGGACCAAACAGCGAGGTCATTGGTCTCATCAGATTAGGGAAGGATGAGGAATGAGGTCGGCTGTGCCCTGTCAAAGGAACCATCCTGGCATTTACCTGAAGCGATTTAGAGTAATCATGGAAAACCTAAACCAGGAGGGGCGGACTCGGGTTTGAACCGTTTCCCCTCTAAATGCGAGTCCAGTGTGCTAACCACTGCGCCACCCGGCTCGGTGAGAATCCTGGTAGGAAACACCCCACGACCAGCACTATTCAAGATCTGTACAAGAAAAAAAGGGCTGTAGGTTCTTTCAGATGAGGCCTGGTTTCATTTGTCAGGTTATGTACCATAAACTCCCATAATTGCGGATACTGGTCGCAGGACACCACACACATTCTACATGAAGAACGTCTCCACTCAGAGAAGACAGGTGTTTGGTGTGCATTGTCCGGCACTTGCATTATTGGCCTCATATTTTTCAATTACATGTTAAACAGCACTAGACATCCAGAGATCTTTGATTCTTTCTCTGCCTCAGATATTAAGTCCTATAGTGCTCAGAGCCATTTGAACCATTTGAACTCTTTCTAAGCACAATTAACAGATGCAACTGTATGGACTATTCCAACAAGATGGAGCAACCACTGACACATCCAACCGAAGTATTATGCAGTAGAGGCCTCTGGCCTCCGAACTCAACGTCCTGTGATTTTTGCTTATGGGGCACATTAAAAAGAAAAGTGTATGCTGACAATCCTCACACAATAGATAATATTACTAGAGAAATTAACACCACCAAGACTGCAGGTGTTGGTGGTAATGTCATCGCACGAAATCAGCGATCACATGAAGACATTAGTCGTTACACATAAACATGTAATAAGGATAACAGGTGTGGCCTGCCCCCCAGATCTCATGTAGATAGCTGATTTGGACCTACTGATACTGCCAAGAGCCTCAAACTATAGGCCAAGACATGTGGCGCAGTGGTAAGACACTGGACTGACATTCGGGAGGACTGCTGCTCGAATTTTCGTGTAGCCATCCAGATTTAGGTTTTCTGAGAATTCTCTAAATCGTTCAAGGTAAGTTCCTGGATGATTCCTTTGAAAATGAATCGTCGTTTTCCTTCCCTAGTCCGATCTTGATCTCTGTCCACAGTAACAATCTCTCTTCCTCCAAATTATACGTACTTCGTCTTGAAGCTTGGTGTCAGTTATGAGTCACTCATTCAAAATGACAATACAATTCTAAAATAGAATACTAGAATACAATATGACAAACTATCCTCTGCTGAGGATCAGTAACAGAGGGAAGAGTGAAATATATAGCCATAAAAATATTTCATCTTTCACTTATTGAGATGACTGGATATTATGGATTAAAAAATTAATAATTAAAAAAAATATAATAGTTTTGTAAGGTGAGCATGTCTTTTCGATTTTTGTAACTTATCATTGCGCACGTCAGAGAGCAACTTATATTACTGTTAAACAATCTTTGGTCTTGTTGTGGCACAATCCTTGCCTTTGCATTGTCTGACACACTTAGTTGAAGTGCAGTAGGTGATGGACATATTCAGTAGTGCTGTGTTGTATCTGTTAGATGAAGAAAGATTTATTGTAAAGGAAGGCAAGGATAAACATAACGTATATACTGAAAGGCGAAAAGTATATAAATTTTGAATAATGTTATTTTTGTTGTCAGAATGATGATTGTTAGCTAGTTACCTTTTTTCACTTGCTCAGACGTGAGAGAAAGATCACCGCTACTTCCCTGAGTCACGGATTAACATATCAACTAATTAAGCTGTTTGGTTTTTATGGAAAGCCTCTGTTAACATTGTACCCTTTTTAAAGCATTGTTCACGTTGTTAAGCATAAAATTGTTCCGACCGATGTCGTGTGAAGGTCATGCGGGGATTTACTCTGTCTTTTTGAATACATAATTCATTCTAAAATCGTTGTCTTGGAATATCATGTCATTGGAATAGTTACTCTCCCCGGCCTATTGTTTAAAGAAGGTTTATCATTACACATTACCACATTGCACTATATCATATGTCACAGTTTGAATATTGTTTGGAAATTTTATTTTAATAAAATGTAAATCTAGCTTAGCCGCTGCCAGCTTGCTGTTTGCTGTTGTGCTTCCGAGAAATCTGCAACAACGTTGTCAAGACACGAGGTAAGTGGAAATTCTGATTAGGGGCAGATAATTGTTTTATTTCAGTTGCGCATTTAATATAAAGACAAATAGTATTCAGACCAGTTACATTTCAATTCAAATTAGGTTCTGTTTAGTCGAAGTACAAGTTCATAGTAATACATAAACTTTTCATGGAGTGGGAGGTAAATTTGGGTTAAATTTCACACAAAAACACGTAGTGGAGAACTTCAGTTTGACACCCATAGAGTCAATCTAAGTCCGTACATTTCTTGCAGTGTTAGAAGTATGTTCGTTTATCACATTTATAAGGTAAAAGGTGAAGGACGATACATGAACTATCTAATGATTTAATAAACATCACATTAAAAAAGTTGATTCTAAGTATTATGAAAACTTTCAAACTATTCTAAAACAAAGATTTACTTGTCGAACAATGGCGAGATGCATATCAGAAAAGTAGTAGGAGTGACAGGAAAACAAACAAATGGTTCACGGAATAGGCAGGAGTGAAAGAGGTAACAGTGATTATAGGAAAAGTGAACTGGAGGTGGCAAGGGCGAGTAGCCAGGTGAAGAATGGGCTGTAGATGGAATGAAGAAGTTCAATGCCAGATTCTGTGAGACAGGAAAGACCGAGACGACTATCTGAAAGAAATTGGGTAGATTACGTTAAAAAATTTGCGGGACCGTCATGGATACGTACACTGGAAGGCTGTAATGGATGGAAAAGTCTAGTGGAGGCATTCAACTAGCGCTGAATGCCAAACGATCGATAATGATGAAAACTTTTAGACGTTATAATAGTGTAAGCAAGCTGGAATGCAGACTGTCTGAAATATATTGTTAGTCTACAGGTTTCTTGAAAGTACTGCAATCAGTCGCCTGTGTTTTGTTCTTCAATATTCTTATTATTCCATTACCGGTTTCGAATCGCCTAGCAATTCATCATCAGATTATACTTATTTATTAACTGTCTGCAGAAGTGTGGGAGCTGAGTAAAGATGTATAAACGAAACACTTAAGCACTCAGTAAGGCGAGAATTATTCAGATTATGAGATAGATTTTGTTGCTTTACTTACAGTGATTAGTATCCGTTGGTTGGATGTTGGTGTACATAGTATTCTGGAAAACATAAAGAATAGTTTCCAGTGGTGTTAATTGTACTGCACGTTAAAAGCTTAGTCACAGGTAACACGTTCCACGTGATTTGCAAAACGTAAATAAACCAAAGAATACGCTAAAGTTATGTCAGAGTTTGTGTTAAGGCAGAGAGTCTTTTTCTTCAGCTCTTGTAATACACACTGGCATCAGTAAGTATGTGTGTATTTCTCTACTGTAAAACAACATGCAATTAATATGGCAGAATTGACGTGTGCTATTTATAAAATCTATTAAACACTCAGTTTGGAAGATTGTACAACTACAATTTTAGCACTGCAATTCCGGTTGATATTTCAACTGTCTTTTGTTTAACTAAAATTAATTAACACTTTCGAAATCAACAATAAACATCACAGCATTACTTTTTTAAAATAATGAACTGTTAAATATGGTGGTATGTGGGAGAAGAATATTGTGTGTGTGTGTGTGTGTGTGTGTGTGTGTGTGTGTGCGTGTGAAAGAAGGAGAAAGAGAGTGTTGAGTAGGTCTCCCAATGTGGGGTGGTGAGTTTTTTTTCTCTGTGAGTTATTTAGTTTTCCCGATGTAATGATTCTTTGAAATTTTGGAAGAATGGGTTATTTGCTAAATCTGTTTGTTCTTTTAAGATGGTGTGTGGAGACTTATTCTTGTGAGCGAAAATTTCTAATTGTTCCAGGAGATCCATTTTTATTCCTTTGTGTGTAATGCGTAGGATGTGAAGGTTTGTTTTAATGTTTGTAGCTGACTGACCTGTTTTGCGGTAGGTGGCCGCAAATTTTTTAAACATAATGCATACATGTGTTCTTTGCATCTAATTTAAAAGTTTCTTCTTGTTTGCCCTGTGTAGTAACAGGAACAGCTGTCGTAAGTTAATTTATATACACCACTTTTTGGAAAGGTGGTTTGACTGTTTCAGTGTTATGAACTATTTTGTTTTGTATTTTGTTGTCTGTAGGGTAACTTATTTTGACTCTGTGAAGTTTAACCAATTTTGCAACTTGATATGAGATATTACTGAGGAATGGCATCGAGACATATTTAGTTTCACCTGCTCCTGAGGGCTGTGTTTTTGACGCTGTTTGTTTGGTTTTGATTTTTTCATATAATTTGTCGACTATAGACGGATCATAAGCATAATTGTGGGCTACTGTTTTTAAATTGTTTAATTCTATGGTTTTTCATCAGGTCCAGCAAAAATTTTGCTTACACATTTGAGTGCTGATGTAAAAAATACTGATTTGTTTGATTTGGGTGGCATGGTGTGTTATTTATAATGACATCTGACGTGGTGTGTTTTCTATAACTCTGGAATTTATGTTTGTTGTTATGACAGGCTATGTTTAGATTGAGGAAATTAGCTCCTTGTTGCGTTTGGTGGTCAACTACAAATTTTATTTTGAGATGTATTTTATTAAGTTTCTCAGCTAATCTTTCTATTTCAGTGGTTATCCAGTTGTACAGTATGAAGGTGTCATAAGCATAATGTTTATAATAATAAATAATAATGCTTATAATAATAAATGATTCTATTATTTTCAATTTTGTTTACTTTGAAAAATTTGGTTTATAGGTTATTAATGTAGATGTCCGCTAACAGGCTAGCTAAACTACTTCCCATTGCAAGGCCATCTTTCTGACTATAGATTTTGTTGTTAAAGGAAAAGTAGTTATTTGATAGCACCAACTCTAGCGGATCCATTAGTTCATAGATTTCTCCATCACTTAAGTGTTTGTGTTACAACAAGTTGCCTTTGACAATACAGAGTGTTGCTGTTGTGGATATATTGGTGTAGAGGTTAACAATGACAAGGAATGTAAACTTCACTGTACTTGGTATGGTGATCTCTTTGATGCTGTTAACCAATTCTTAACTGGTCTTTACAGTGTACTTGGTTGTAAATGTGTATGATTTGCTATGGATTTCATGAAGTTTTTTAGTTATTTTGTACCCAGGGCTGTTTATTGAGTTGACTAATGGCAGTATCGTATGGCCTTGTTTAAGAATCTTGGGCTGTGATCTGAACTTTGGAGCTGTAGGGTTCATATTTACAGTCCTTAGCTTCAGTGGATATGGGGAGGAAATCGCAGTGTTCCCCATCCATAATGGATGAAAGTTTTGCATTGTTGTTCTTGTTTTGGTCATTAACTGTAAGACTAGTTTGATGCGGTTTACCGTCCGTGTCTCTTACCATCTACATTATTCATTGAAGTATTATTGCTAAATCCCACATCACCAATGTTCTGCTTTACATGCTCTTTGTCATTCTTTCCTTCGACCTACCCTTCAACTACAGTTTTCGGCAACAATTGATGTAATTTGCACCAAACCGTTCTGTTCTTAGGCATTTTTCTCACTAGCTCTTTGCAGGCCGACTGTCTTAGCAATACCAGGCTTGAAAGATTTCAAATTGTCTCATATCTAACTCCCATATTATCCAAGTTGCACATCCATAAAGAGAATTATGGTTTTAAGATTTATGTTTCTGTATATTCGTTTTTATATAAAATTGTTTTACTTTGTGGAATCCTTGCTATAATCTCCTTTTTGCATCTTCCTTCTTTATCTAATCTATCAGTTAGATAGCCACGTATCCTCAAGTATCTATTGTCCAGGTTTGTATTCAGTCACCCAGCATGTTCACTCGTGTGCAGTTTAGTATTTTTTGTTGTTTTTATGTGCATGCTTTAGCCATCAGCTAATGCACGATTCGTTTCTTTAAACACACTGCTCAGCTCCTCTTCGCTTTCAGCGATCACTACCATGTCAGTGCAAGATGTGAAAAATGTATGCCAAAAATATATGAGAATATATTTGGCTTGTAGGCGAACGTTCACATTTGGAAATGTAAAAAGCAGTCAAAAACAGAACAGTGAAACCTTCGATCTATGAACCTGATCTACATCTACATTTACATACACTCCTGGAAATTGAAATAAGAACACCGTGAATTCATTGTCCCAGGAAGGGGAAACTTTATTGACACATTTCTGGGGTCAGATACATCACATGATCACACTGACAGAACCACAGGCACATAGACACAGGCAACAGAGCATGCACAATGTCGGCACTAGTACAGTGTACATCCACCTTTCGCAGCAATGCAGGCTGCTATTCTCCCATGGAGACGATCGTAGAGATGCTGGATGTAGTCCTGTGGAACGGCTTGCCATGCCATTTCCACCTGGCGCCTCAGTTGGACCAGCGTTCGAGCTGGACGTGCAGACCGCGTGAGACGACGCTTCATCCAGTCCCAAACATGCTCAATGGGGGACAGATCCGGAGATCTTGCTGGCCAGGGTAGTTGACTTACACCTTCTAGAGCACGTTGGGTGGCACGGGATACATGCGGACGTGCATTGTCCTGTTGGAACAGCAAGTTCCCTTGCCGGTCTAGGAATGGTAGGACGATGGGTTCGATGACGGTTTGGATGTACCGTGCACTATTCAGTGTCCCCTCGACGATCACCAGTGGTGTATGGCCAGTGTAGGAGATCGCTCCCCACACCATGATGCCGGGTGTTGGCCCTGTGTGCCTCGGTCGTATGCAGTCCTGATTGTGGCGCTCACCTGCACGGCGCCAAACACGCATACGACTATCATTGGCACCAAGGCAGAAGCGACTCTCATCGCTGAAGACGACACGTCTCCATTCGTCCCTCCATTCACGCCTGTCGCGACACCACTGGAGGCGGGCTGCACGATGTTGGGGCGTGAGCGGAAGACGGCCTAACGGTGTGCGGGACCGTAGCCCAGCTTCATGGAGACGGTTGCGAATGGTCCTCGCCGATACCCCAGGAGCAACAGTGTCCCTAATTTGCTGGGAAGTGGCGGTGCGGTCCCCTACGGCACTGCGTAGGATCCTACGGTCTTGGCGTGCATCCGTGCGTCGCTGTGGTCCGGTCCCAGGTCGACGGGCACGTGCACCTTCCGCCGACCACTGGCGACAACATCGATGTACTGTGGAGACCTCACGCCCCATGTGTTGAGCAATTCGGCGGTACGTCCACCCGGCCTCCCGCATGCCCACTATACGCCCTCGCTCAAAGTCCGTCAACTGCACATACGGTTCACGTCCACGCTGTCGCGGCATGCTACCAGTGTTAAAGACTGCGATGGAGCTCCGTATGCCACGGCAAACTGGCTGACACTGACGGCGGCGGTGCACAAATGCTGCGCAGCTAGCGCCATTCGACGGCCAACACCGCGGTTCCTGGTGTGTCCGCTGTGCCGTGCGTGTGATCATTGCTTGTACAGCCCTCTCGCAGTGTCCGGAGCAAGTATGGTGGGTCTGACACACCGGTGTCAAAGTGTTCTTTTTTCCATTTCCAGGAGTGTAGATACCTCACAAGCCACCGTACAGTGAGTGGCGGAGGGTACTCTGTACCATTACTTCTCAGTTCCTTTCCTGTTCCACTGGTAAATAGAGCGAGGGAAAAACCACTGTCTATATGCCTCTGTATGAGCCCTAGTTTCTCGAAACTTATCTTCGTAGTCCTTTTCACCTCGGTTCCGAGAGTTCCGGAACCTGTACAGAAAATTGGAACAGAGAGCAACATAAACAACAATTCCACCCTTCTTATTGCTCTTTGAAACCACACATTGCATGTTGTAACACCATACAGCGAGACGTACAGAGGTGGTGGTCCACATGTCCAGATTGCTGTACACACCGGTATCTCTAATGCCCAGTAGCACGTCCTCTTGGATTGATGCATGCCTGTATTCGTCGTGGCATACTATCCGCAAGTTCATCAAGGCACTGTTGGTCCAGATCGTCCCACTCCTCGACAGCGTTTCGGCGTAGATGGGTCACGTCGTCCATACGCAGCCTTTTTCGATTTATCCCAGGCATGATCAATAGGGTTCATGTCTGGAGAACACGCTGGCCACTCTGGTCGAGCGACGTCGTTATCCTGAAGGAAGTCATTCACAAGATGTGCAGGATGGGGACGTGAATTGTCATTCACGAAGACGAATGCCTCACCATTATGCTGCCGATATGGTGCTGTACTATCAGTCGGAGGGTGGCATTCACGTATCGTACAGCCGTTACGGCGCCTTCTATGACCACCAGCGGTGTACGTCAGCCCCACATAATGCCACCCCAAAACTGCAGAGAACCTCCACCTTGCTGCACTCGCTGGACAGTGTGTCTAAGGCGTTCAGCCTGACTGGGTTGCCTCCAAATCATCGATGAAGAGAACGTGATGCCAATCCTGAGCGGTCCATCCGGCATGTTGTTGGGCCCATCTGTACCGCGCTGCATGGTGACGTGGTTGCAAAGATGGATCTCGCCATGGACGTCGGGAGTGAAGTTGCGCATCATGCAGCCTATTGAGTCGGAACACGACGTCCTGTGGCTGTACGAAAAGCATTATTCAACATGGTGGCCTTGCTGTCAGGGTTCCTCCCAGCAATAATCCGTAGGTAGCGGTCATCCACTGCAGTAGTAGCCCTTGGGCGACCTGAGCGAGGCATGTCATCGACAGTTCCTGTCTCTCTGTATCTCCTATATGTCCGAACAACATCGCTTTGGCTCACTCCGAGACACCTGGACACTTCCCTTGTTGAGAGCTCTTCCTGGCACAAAGTTAACAATGCGGACGCGATCGAACCGCGCTGTTGACCGTCTAGGCGTGGTTGAACTACAGACAACACGAGCCGTGTACCTCCTTCCTGGTGGAATGTCTGGAACTGATCGGCTGTCGGACCCCCTCCGTCAAACAGGCGCTGCTCATGCATGGTTGTTTATATCTTTGGGCGGGTTTAGTAAGATCTCTGAACAGTCAAAGGGACTCTGTGACACAATATCCGTACTCAACGGGACTATGTCTGTGATAGAATATCTACAATCAACGTCTGTCTCCACAAGTTGTGGGAACCGGGGTGATGCTAACATTTTTTTGATGTGTGTATATTGGCGGCAGTGGAATTGTTCGGAAGTCAGCTACAAATGCTGGTTCTCTGAATTTTCTCAATAGTGTTTCTTGAAAAGAACGTCACCTTCCCTTCAGGGATTCCCATTTGAGTTCCCGAAGCATCTCCGTAACAGTTACGTGTTGCTCGAAACTACTGGATACAAATCTAGAAGCCATAAATCAATTATAATAACATGGTGAGATTGCTCCTAATTCTGTCTTGTGTGACAGCAATCCAGCATCAATAGCATCCGTTGTCTGGAAGAGTTACTTTATCATCATTATAACGACAATGGACGAAAATGGTGTTCAAAAGATTAAAACCATCAGTATTGTTGTTCAGTTAAAAATCACAATGAGACCGAAAACCATTCGAAACTGAATATTGCATAACTGTGTAACTATGCTTTTAGCTCTCAAGATCCAGTGAAACTGCAAACAAACATAAAACAGCGCAGTAAATCCACAACACCGCTATTATGTTTCTGGAGAAGGGAACCACAGGTTTCAGTGTAATTTGGAAGAAGAAAGGCGTTTGCTTACATTCACCGAGAATCGAAAATCAGTTAATCTGAACCTACCGGAGGATAAAAATTTTCTCAGTTTTATTGTGCAGGTGAGCAAACCGCTGTATTGAGGCTGTCTGTTACAAATACCCGGCCGTTGTTTCCCAAACGTCCAAAAGTTTCAAAGGAGCGGGCGGCGCATAGAGGAAAATACAAATGAGAAAAAAAAAAAAAACAAAAAAAAAACACGCCACTCAGACCGTCTGCGAACTTATTTTATTTTTTGCAGTCGTCGAAGACGTAGGCGAGGTCACATGGTACACTTACGTCATGCGGCTCACAGGAAGTCTATTGCATTACAATGGGCGCTGCGCCGGCCCTGCGTGCAGCTACGAATACAGCGGAGTTTCTAGTCGAGCTGGTGGCCCGTGACACAAACGCGAGGAGTGCACGAATAGTGTGGCAGCTGCTAGGCCAGAGGGCGCTAGGGTATTATCACAGTGGTATTACTTCGTTAGTGGCCAGTCAGGCAGTGCTCGCTATCATTGCGTTGTTGATAAACAAATAAAAGTTAATTCTGGACAGCAAGAATGTGTCGTTATCTCCATACAGGTCTAGAGGAAGAAACGCAACACACTGTTATCAACATCGTGCTGCATGATAAGGTTGTGGGGTATTTACCAGTCAATGTCAATTTCATATTTACCGGAACACATGATGACAATCAAATGATATTCAGACTAGTGTTCGTTATTCTGAATGTGATTATCAAGTCAGTAAAGCCGGGCCTGGTGGTTCAGTGGTAAAGCGCGTGCCTCGAAGCCGAGAGGTCGCGGGATCGAATTTTGGCCGGACCACGGGAATATTGAGGTCCTCAGTCGCCTTTTGGAGCCTGCCTAAGTAGCCGAGCGGTTCTAGGCGCTACAGTCTGGAACCGCGCCACCACTACGGTCGCAGGTTCGAATCCTGCCTCGCGCATGGATGTGTGTGATGTCCTTAGGTTAGTTAGGTTTAAGTAGTTCTAAGTTCTAGGGGACTGATGACCTCAGAAGTTAAGTCCCATAGTGCTCAGAGCCATCCCCTTTTGGGTAACTGGGGTAGATTAATGGTTGTCGATGTGGAGTCCACTTGAGGGACTTGCATCCGGCCACTGAGCCATGCGAAATTATGTCTACGAATGGCTCGAGAACATCAGGTATCTCTGAAGGAGGTGCATTCTACGATAATTTAGATGGGTGGGGCTGATTGTTCTTGCTACATATATAAACCTCGATGCCAACACCTGTCTTAATGGCGACGTTGCATGCGACAAAGCTGAGGGTCGACGGTCCTGCTATGTGCTGATTCCATGAGTGCTGTGTTTTCCCATGCAAGAACAGCTTCAGCGAAAACTGCAATGTGTATAGTGCAGCGCATCTTAAGACATCTTAAATCATAACTCAGCCTGTTTCCAGGGGATACCGAGCCAGATCAGCGTACAGAGCAACGGACAGCTTGCCAAAAAGTGCAATAACTCGCATCCACTCTAATATCCCTTTCGCACTGTGATTACTGTCGACGGCCTGTAGTTCAGGCAAAATGAGAATACCAGCTTCAAAGGAACTTGGTACTGCGCTATTCAACACCACGAACCTCATACTCGTGGTTTCTTCTTACTTCTGATCTTAATTGGAAGAAAACTGTCACCATCAATACATTAAGAACAGGCAATGTGGCTACCAACAAAAACAAAATACCATCTCCAAATTGCAATTATAGTCCTGTTGTCCAGTTGAAACTGACATCCTATATTTTTTGTTAGGGAGTGTAGTCTATAAAAGAAACGAAGGGAGAAAACACTAGACAAGAAAGTTAAAACTGCTGATTACTTCTACAGGTAGTTCTTTCAACTATAAAACCTCTAAATGTATCTATAAACGCCTTATACTGTGTGAAGAGATCTTTAATGATAGTTTTAAGTTTGTAGTTGTCAGTTGATTGGTTATATGATTTTGTAATGTATGAGAAGCTTAACTTTGAATTTTACAATGTTCAGTGATTTGATATTCACGTAAATAATATGCACAAATATGAATTTTAAGAATTGCACATTGTTCATGTTTTGTGTATAAAGCAACGACAATTTATTTCTGATTTATGTTTCTGAATCTTGTGCTTGACTGTATGGCCCATCGCCCAAAGCCTTTTGAAATAAAATAAATAAATAATCTTAAGTAATGTAATACTGGATTTCGGCGGAGTGGAGTTCGGGCCGGAAGTTGCGCGGATGTTGATCTCAATATTTTAATTACCAACTTAATGAGCATGCAAAGACCAGTTTAACAAAACAGAAAACACTATTAAAAACAGTTATTCCTTGAGGCTTCGTTAAACTTGAAGAGGTCTTAAACAACACAAAATATCTTCCTTAAATAATAATCAACACAAAAAATTTCAGTATGGCCTTACACGGACAACCCAAATGATAATATACGGCCTTTGACCTTGAATAGTTATGATGACAGTGACTCATTATACAAGAAACTGTTCACTTATCTATTATAGAAAACTGAGTAAAATTCATGTCTGGCTACTACTAGCGACCTTCAATCACCACAGCAGTGTCTACCACCCACTAGCAGAGGCTGTCAGCAAGGAGTTTGTCTGACTAAGTAGTGGCGGATGAGCAGCTGTGCGGCCCTGGATGAGAGCTAGAAGCCTCCCATGTGGAACGCCGACAGCAGCTGAAGTAGGCCCCCTAAGTGGTCCTCTGCATAGAAGTCGCAAAGTCCACAGCATCTGACTTGGCAGCAGTAACGGGGCTGTAGCTAACAGTAGCGGAGTCTGGAGAGGGTGACTGGTTGAGCCATGTAGACTCTGTCTCGTAGACTCGCGGACTCTTGGACCGACGTAGGCCCGTCCTCGGATCTGGTGGCAGGCAGATTGCAATTACTATGAGTATAAATGACAAATATTTATGTGGTCTTGACCCGTCCTTGTTTTGCTACAGCATTGGTTTTTATCATGTAAGCCAAACAAGTCCGTGGCTCGGGTGTGAAGTAACCGGGCCACCGATGCTGCAGTGGCTCTGCCTTCCTGCTGCATCACCGATATTTCCACTCCGTCCGTGTCCTGCGATGTAGTAACTGCCAGGGATTGTAGCGCAGTTCTTGTTTTATCAGCAGTAGTCCCGATGAAATAACGTTTGGTCAGCTCTGATATGGCCCACTCATGTCGCCTCTTGCGTTAACCGTGACAGCTGTCTTAATTTTTATTCAGCTGCACACAACTATTTGCGGTGCAACAGGTCCACCATGTTCAGGTCTCGAGAATTTAGTGGTCATGCCCTACCATGTTACTCAAACAACTGTAGCACGATTCTAGCCTTGCGAAGCGGGTAGTTATCCCGTTCGAAGATGCCGTCCTTCAACCATTAGGGAAGGAAATTTGGAAATTTGTGGCAAGTTCCAGTGGGACCAAACTGCTGGCGTCATCGGTCCCTAGTATGACACACTACTTAATCTAACTAAAACTAAGGACAACACACACACCCACGCCCGAGGGAGGACTCGAACATCCGACGGGGGGAGCCGTGTCAAGGCGCCTAAGACCGCGGAGCTATCCCCCGCGGCTCATTGGAAAGGCGCAGAATGTGCATGCAGTTCTCCACTGTCACTGTGCCTTTGATTACTACCATAGGTCCTGTGTACGACCAGGTGAATGTTCTCCATAGCATAATACTGGCCCCAGTACCGTGCGTCCTGGCATGCTGCATGGTCCAGTCTCAACGATTCCGTGCCCACTGCAATCGTAATTGGCGAAGTTGTTGGGTAAGCTACGAAACGCGCGGGGCCATTTGCTGCGGAGCCCCCTTGTTCAATAATGTGCACTGAATGGCGTGCTCACTGATCGCACATCGCAGCCTGCCCTGCTTTGGAGAGCGGGTAAACCTTCAACATCCACGTTCTGTGATGGGGCTTGGATTTCCAACACCATTGTAACGTATTACTATGTTTACGATGTTGCTCATCGAGCCATATACGTTATCTCGCATTTCTAGCTGCTTCTCTCCCACAATTAATGATAAAAATTCAGAAATTCAGGGTCGCCACCAGCCCAAGCCCTTCCTAACCATTTAGGAGAAAACGGAGCTGGAAAATTATTAGTTTAATTACTTTAATAATTTAATTACAAGTACGCAAATTTCTTTAAGCAGCCAGATAAATAGCACTCCATGTCGTCCATGAATCAACTTGATTAATTCGGGATTGGAATCGGAGTAAGGGGGTAAGATCGACACCAAAGAATCTATCTTTCACGTAGATTATTTATTGTAACTAAATATTTGGTTGCACATCCTAACTACACATAACTGGTGCCTGACTCGAAATATTTAAGGGGATACGGAATCGGATTTTGGGTTAAAAAATCGAATTTTTTTTTATTGGCGTATTATATTCTGCCATGTTTCCTCTTTAAAATGACGTATCATACATAGCTCTACTACAATTATAACTATTTTATTTTTATATATTTGTGAGATCGGGTATTGCGCTTTAGTTACACACGTCTCTCGTGGCTGACCATGAACTTTTTGGCAGTACCTTTAAAGTGACATTAATTCAAATATCCCGGTTTCCAGCGACTATTTATACACTAGTTGCCCGAAAATGTTTCTCTCTGGTTTCCTCAAGTTACTCTTTGACTTTGTGGCGGGACTGTTTTGTAAACAGTGTGATATAAGAAAGTAGTTGTTGTTGAGTTATTTCGTATTTAGTGCTTCATTTTTCGCAGTGAAAATGCCTAGAGCTAAAGCAAAAGTATTTAAAAAGCGTGTGAACTGGCAAAAGAAAAGAAATAATGATTCATTAGCAAAGCAAAGCAGTTCATCATCATCACTGTTGGAAAATGTGAATCCACTTATTACTGATTTGCCGAACGAACTTACACCAAATGAAAACAGTGCTTCTCATAAAAAACTAAGAGATTTGGAAGAGAAATATAATTTACTTGATAGAGGGAATGAAGTTTTTGAACTCATTGATACGAATATATTGTGTGAAGCTCTTGAAAACAGTTTGTGCTGCAAAAAATGTCATGGAAACGTTTCTCTGAAAGTAGAATCCCATGTTGGCCTGGCTGCCCAGTTTAATTTAATATGCAGTGTTTGTAAATACAGCTGTAAGTTTCCAAGTTCGGTTTCAGTAACTGTAAATAATGGATACAAGAAAACTGAACTTTATAGTGTAAATATTAGGTTAGTTTATGGATTGCGAGCAATTGGTAAGGGCAAAGCAGCTGGTGATATGCTATGTGGTGTTCTAAATCTTCCAAGTGCACCTTCAAAGTTTGAAGCTTACAATTATGTACTAGGATCTGCAGTTGAAGATGTAGCACAGAAGTCAATGCAGGTTGCTGTGGAAGAAGCAGTGTAAGAAAATGACGGCAGTCGTGACCTCACAGTGGCGTTTGATGGCACGTGGCAGAAAAGGGGCCACACCTCCAACAATGGTGTTGTAACAGCAACTAGTGTTGATACTGGCAAGGTTATTGATGTTGCAATAATGTCTAAATACTGTAGGTGCACAGGCAGGCTGAAAAATGAACACAGTGATGACTGTATTGCTAATTATTATGGTAGTAGTGGTGGCATGGAGGTTGCTGGGGTGAAGAAAATTTTTCATCGCTCTTCACAGTGGTATAATGTTCGCTATGTCAAATATCTGGAAGATGGTGACTCTAAAGCATTCAAAGAAGTTTTGGAAAGCAAACCATATGGGAACAGTGTAAATATAAGCAAACTTGAATGTATAGGACATGTGCAGAAGAGAATGGGTGCCAGGCTGAGAAGGTTAAAATCAGTTATGAAAGGGAAAAAACTAGATGATGGGAAAACCTTGGATGGCAGAGGAAGATTGACTGATTCCATAATAGACCACATTCAGAACTGCTATGGCCTTGCAATCAGGCAAAATACAGGCAATCTTGAAGAAATGAGGAGAGCTATATGGGCTTTATATTTCCACACCGCATCCACGGATGAGCATCCACAACATGGTTTGTGCCCCAAAGGTGAAAACAGCTGGTGTAAATACAATAGGGGACTGACAACAGGAGAGAAATACATTCACCACCACAGTCTACCATCAGCCATCATGGCAGAAATAAAGCCCATTTTCAGAGATCTGGCTGACAGAAGTCTTCTGATGAAATGTCTTCACGGAAAAACGCAGAACCCCAACGAGTGCTTGAATAGTGTGATATGGCATCGTCTCCCAAAAACAGTGTTTGTCGGAATTAATACACTACATTTTGGTGTGTATGATGCTGTGGCAACCTTCAATCTTGGAAATATAACTAAATGCCAGGTCCTTCAAAAGTTGGGTATGTGTGTTGGTTCCCGTACGGTACGTGCTATGTTCTTTTTAGATCAGCACAGACTAAGGCATGCTGATAATATAATCAAGACATTAGTGAAAAAAGCAAGACAGGTGCAGAGGGGTGCCAAAAGAAGACTTGAAGATGATTATGAAGACTGTGAAGGGGGTATTAGCTACGGATCAGGAATGTTTTAATCTTCTTTCTCCGTTTCCCGTAAGTTTACTTTTTACTTCATCTAGGAACATTATCTCAGGTACTGGTCAACCTAGAAGTCTGAAATTTTTATGACGTAGTGACATAGGTCCCTATTACATACTGAAACAACGATTTTTTAATTACTTGATTTACAAAAGACTTAGGGGTGATAGTCTAGTAAAAAGCGATGGAAAAAATTTACTTAAAAATAAATGTACAATATCTCTGTAAGAAAATACTTTGACAATAAACTGTTGTTTCAGTATTGTTGTAACATATGAATGCACATACAGTAAAATTTTTACCTCTCTGTCTCCAGTAGTTTGTGAGAAAATGTTCCCTATAGTAGGCATATATTAACATTGCGGGGATAGGTGATTCCGTATCCCCTTAAGTAAGAATTACGTGAGAATGAAACAGAGCACAATTTAACTATAGCAAAAAGAAACACACAAGACGGGGTGGGAGACAATTATACTATCATCTCCTTTGCATTAATACCATAAAAATATCTAAGTGAGATTTGCATTACGATTCTACGCATGCACTATTCTGGACAGAGGTTTAACCAATACACAAGGCTGTGCGATAATTATTTAACATAATAACTGCGTCTGCTGCTTGCAAACGGCGTGGTGCATTCTGACTCAAACTGTTGTGCTGCTTTGTAGAACGCGCACGAAAGAACAGATATTCTTGCAGAAATTGTAGCTCATTAAACAAGCAAACTGTTAAAATAGAGCCTATTGCGATGCCGTGATGGACCAGAAGGGTTATTGATTACCAAACACGTGGCACAAAATCGACACACAAAGACAAAAGCAATTTCCACAAAACATAAGACTAAAAATCATTACAAAAATAACTCGCTTCACACGCTTCAGTTAAGCTGTAGTTCTTAAGTATTTCACCAGTTAAACATAACGAAGTCCTAACTCAACCTGCTTCCTATCACCTGAAAGCCCTCTTAAGAGCTGCTATCCGTACTCACCAAGCGTTCACCGAAGAGTGCCCCTTTCTCTTTAGAGATTACCTAGCTCCCCGTGCAGCGGAATCTACAAGTCGGGTAGCCCTCCGTCACCAACCTTACACACAAAAACAGCCTTCGACTAAGATGGGTAAACCTCTCTGTTCAGGTATTGGGAAGCTAAGTTGGTCATCCTGTGCTCTGCTTCGAACGAGAAGCAACATCTTCTGCTCCCAGCAGACGATGACCAACTCAGTGTTTCCCACAAAACAAACCCGAAACCCCACATTAAGACACAAATATAATATTCAATAGGCCTTATTTGAGTGCTCAGCCTTCTGGAAGAGTTCATGAATTGAGCTAAAATCAGGTAGGAAAATGAATAAGTTGTACCGAATTCGACAAACGTCTTACGAAACGACTTCACAGAGACGTTTCACCATGTCACCTACCCATGGTTTCACCGTCCTTCAACCATCATCCACAGATGGTGACTACAGTAGCAAGCGAACAGCTGTTCGGCTACTCCGTCTGCGAGATGTTCTTTCCCAGGCGTAGGCAACGACAATTTGTCCTTTACCGAAGTCACTTGTGTCAGTGGATTTTCCCCTTTTGCGGCTCGTGCCGTCGCTAAAATGATTCCCCATTCGTCTCTACTCAGTTTATGTATTTTCTTCTCCCCGCCACATGACCGCAACATCACCAGGCGGCACTCTTATTTCTGGGGGCTGTGGTCATAATGTTTTGGCTTGTCAGTGTTTGCTTTATGCAACGAATATGATCCTTGCTTCTCATAATGCGCACAAATTAGCGTTTTTGCCTGATGATCAGTTCACGTTCAGAGTGGCTACATGTACACAAGAATTTGTCCTGAGTCAGTGTTTAATAATGGGAGAAAGAGTTCCATATCGATTACAGAAACAGCAAAAGTCTTCAACAGTGAAAAGTTACAGGTGGCCAAAATTATGAGGAAAATAGGAAACACGGAAGAGCATGTGAAAGATTTACCTCATGTACAAAGGAGGATCAAAAGTAACTAAAACTATAAAACTTTTTATTTTACACAGTGTTTATATAATTACACTACTCTCAAAATAATGTCGACTGAGGCTAATGGATTGTCCTAACGTTTAACCACTTGGTGGGAATAGTTATCGAAAGTAATTCTGAAGTAGGGAAGGAGCGCCTGGTCTCCGGCACGAATCCGACCGCCGGACTTGTGTCGAGGTCCGGTGAGCCGGCCAGCCTGTGGATGGTTTTTAGGCGGTTTTCCATCTGTCTCGGCGAATGCAGACTGGTTCCCCTTATTCCGCCTGAGCTACACTATGTCGGCGATTGCTGCGCAAAAACAAGTTCTCCACGTATGCGTACACCACGATTACTCTACCACGCAAGCATAGGGGCTACACTCGTCTGGTGTGAGACGTTCCCTGCGGCTGGAGGGGGGGGGGGGGGGGGGGTCCATCGAGGGCCGAACCGCACAATAACCCTGGGATCGGTGTGGGGCGGCGGAGGGGTGAAGTGGACTGCGGTAGTCGTCGTGGTGTTGTGGACCACTGCGGCTGCAGCGGGGACGGAGCCTCTCCGTCGTTTCCAGGCCCCCAGTTAACATACAATACAATACAATTCTAAAGTATATCTCCAGCAATTTTTGTTATCTCTTCTGTGTCCTTAAATGCTTCCCTGTTAGGTCCATGTTAATTCTATGGATCAGGAAAATGTCACAGGACAAGATATGATGAATAGGATCACTGCTAAACGTTTGTCATTTTGTATTTGATCAAAAGCTGAGAAGCTGGGAGTGTTGTCATGGTGGAGGAACCAAGTCTTTGATTGGCATAGTGCAGTCTGCGTCGCATGATGTTTTTAGCATTTTTACACAATAAGTCTGTTTCTGCATCCGATGTAAGCACGTTATTCTTTCATGCTCACAACTGAAAAGTCGTCATGCAATGGAATCAGCATTTCTGAAAGCAAGCCGTACTGCTTAAATGAAGCTGCAGCACCGATGAAATGTGATGAATCGAATGAAAACCGTGTGAAGTGGGACCAACAAGTGAGCGAGTCCGTCAGTACCGCTCTTCCACATGCATGCTCCCTCATACATAAACCAAGTGAGAATTATAACAGAATAGAATCAAGAAAGAGAAAATTAGGGCTACGGTGGGGTTTCTATTTACCTTTCATATACCCAAAATGCAATCAGACAATTGAAAAGGTAGTACAAGGAGAACACGTATGCAGTATAACGTTTGCAGATGATGTTGCTTCTCTCGCTGAAAGTAAGAAGATTTTATAAGAATCATTAAGGAATGGATCTGCTGTCTAAGAGTTAGAAAGCCAAATTTGAGGAAGATACACAGCGACACATGAAAGAATTTCGCTGTTTACGAAGCCAAACTGAGGAAAACACCAAACAATTTGTGAAACAATTTTGCTATTTAAGAAGCAGAATCAAACAAGATCACTGATGGAAACCATAAAAAATGGTTCAAATGGCTCTGAGCACTATGGGACTTAACATCTGAGGTCATCAGTCCCCTAGAACTTAGAACTACTTAAACCTAACTAACCTAAGGACATCACACACACCCATGCCCGAGGCAGGATTCGAACCTGCGACCGTAGCGGTCGCGCGGTTCCAGACTGAAGCGCCTTTAACCGCGTGGCCACACTGGCCGGCAAAAACCATGAAAGGCTGACGCATATGAATAACGCTTTTTTTTTTTTTTTGAAGAAAAAGATTTGTAACACTGCCCTACAATTGAGGAGTTTCCGAAATTGCTTTCAGAAGTGGGTAATAAGAAAACCCACACATAGGAACAAACATATTTATTATTAATTAAGCGTGCGAGTATAAATAACTGCTCGATATATCTCTGAATATTTTGCGTGTTTGGAAGACAAATTTTGCATTAATTATTCTACGTGGACCTCTGAAAGCAGGTGCCTCATACAAAACAAATGTTCATCGGTCAGTTGGGCGAGGTTTTGGCATTATTGGGAGGTTAAGTTCTTCAATTGTGACGCAGAAAGGCAGTCTTCACTGTAAACCTTTCCATGGACGTCAGCTGTGAAGTTACACAGGTGCCTGACACCAAGTGAGCTGACGAATAACTACCAAAGGGTGATGGCACACTTAACCAACTAAAATGACTGTGATCAGCAGCGAGCGACGTCAGGCAGATACCTTAATTCCAATTCTTGTGTGTGCAGCCCATTCTAATTTTTCTCTCTGTTTTTTTCCGCGCGTTCTGCGATACGAGTCTTCCGTTTTGTGTCATTGGTTAGGAGTAATAACTTGTTCCAGCAGTGAAGGAAGGTGTTATCGTTAGATTTCTCTGGGTTGTCTGAAAACAAACCCTACGAGATTTTCATCGATTTCCAGGCATTTCTTCTGCTGTGAAAATTGGGCTGCCTCCAGATTCGTTTCCGGCAACACAATACTGCAGGAGCTATATAGTAGATGAAACATCTGACTGGACTTTTATTACACGCCGCAACATATGGTGATCTGATATCCGATCACATTAAAAGTAGTTGTGAGAAGAAGAGGAATGCAGTTGATATTTGTCACTGCCTTTGGTTCCAGAAGGTCGTGGGATTTGGTAAGAATTGAGGAACGAACGTTGGCGGTCAGTAATTTTTATGGATGCCTTGTGAAAGGATTTGTGGGACCGCATTTATGGCTACCTTACTGAAAGCAGGTCTCACAGAACAAGTCAAACATCTCAGTACAAAATACTTAGCAGAAAAGCTGATATACAGGGTTAGTCAACCTGCGAGCTGAGAGTACAGTACAGAGAAAACATTACACTGGATCCCAAAGACTTTTATATATAGCTTAAATCAATGAAGATATTTGGACTAACAGCCACCCAATATGAAGAGACTGGCTTACGATAAATAGAAATGAAGCATTAGTCAACTTTTCTGCACTCCTTTGAGCGCAGTCTAGAAGATTAGGGAACTTTTTTTCAGAAGATAGTCTCGTACATAAAAATTCGAGTACCATAGGACATAAATACAGAAAGGTTTGTAGAGAACTCCATGATCTTATGTTCACATGTGCCGAACGCAATTTAGAGAATGACGGAAAACCACAGAAAGTGGATTTGGAGCCCCGTTTACTTGTCGAATGGTGAAGATGAGAAAAATTTGATACACGCATTCAGCAGTTATCATCAGAAAATATACATGGTATGCGATGTAGGGTAAGAGCTAGAGTGTTACTTTAATGAAAATATGCTGCAACCCGGCCTAACCATGAGGACAATTGATGTTCTTCGCTCTAGCTAGTGTAATATAGACCAACGACATGTCTTCAAATTTCTTTGAATTGAGTAAAAGATTATTTGTGTTTAATGAAATGTATTCCTGCTCCTCTTTATTAACTTATGAGACAGTATAAACCATATATCATGTATTGGTTTCCGTAAGTCAAAGAAAAATCGCAAAAAAGAATAATAAGTGTTCATTGTCGTGAAAAGTAATTTAGGTGTACAATATGGGCTATAGCAAAACAAAACAGATGCTCAACGGCTTCATGTTCGAACAGAAATAATTTCTGAAATGCACCAAATCATCGTTTCAGTAAGATAGGTACAAGTACAAGTAACGTCGATAAGGGATATGATTACTTGAGGTGCAACACAGCACACGAAGCAATGTGTTCTGATGTTTGTCGTTGTTCGGGGCTCTGGATTCCTATTCTGCATGAAAGAAATCGGACTTCGGTGGAAAGTAATTAAATTACTTTATTACTGAATTCGAACTGCTCGCAGCTTACGCTGCAACAACGTATCCATTGCCGCGTACCAGGGGGGCTTGGAGATCGATATTGACTAGCTGTGACGTGAAAGAATAAGGAAACGAATATATAGAAAGTATAAATGTATAAATCATGTTCCACTTAAGAATAATGTCTTGCCATAGTCTGAACAACCACCTGAAGATATTTTGTCACACACACACATACACAGAGCTTCCTTTCCCGAGATTATCCCTTTCACGGATGTTTGAAGGATGATAACGTGTTCCGTCGTCTCGCCAAGTACGTGTGTCACTTTGCAACCTGACGCAGGACGCATTCGTGAAGACAGGGGACCTGTATCGATCTGCTGTACGGTCTAACTGCCGACGTTGCCACCGCAAACTCTCCCTCCTGCAACGAGAGGTGAGCGGTACAAAACGCGGCTGCACACCTCGGACAGACACCACTTTCGTGGAACCTTCTGTGAGCAACACATGCTGATATCGTTCTCCTGGTGGCTGCAGCAGGGGCAACAAATGTGTGGGATGGAGTCGTGGTTCGATTCCTTCGAATATCTGGCAGCAAACATCGATCATCGCCAGGTGTTGTAGTCCTTGGTCGTCCGTGGCTGGTTTTTACGGATGGCGTGCCACATCTGTCTTCTTCAGCCCACAGCACCACCTGCTGTGCAGACACACGCGTAACAGACACATCCCGGCGGCTTAATAGGGGCTCACAGCAAAATAACTTATCTTTTCATCTTACATTTTCCAGACAAGAACCGCTTCAGAAAACAAAAAGTAGAGATCAATAGGTACACGCAAAATGAGTCCCCGTGTCTCAAATTAATTTACATGAAGACAGATAAAAGACTTAAGTGGTCCCAGCACGTGGGTAGGGTAACCAGAAAGCTCAGTCTGTCTGTTTTGAATTTAGAAACAACTCTAATTGTGTTGACATGGTCCTTCCATATGAGGCCAACGAAATATTTGTTCTACAGAAGCATGCAGCAAGAACATTACATAAAGCTGATAACGCGAACATCTTGCAGAAGCCTGTTCAGGAACTAGGGATTCTTACAAATATGTTACAATACATAGTCTCGTGGGGAATTTCGTACGAACTGTGAAATTCACGATGACAATATTAGGCGTAAAAATACCTTGATATAAACTACGCGTCACTGTATAGGACTCATACAATAGTATAATTTATCGGGATATTTGGAGTTGGGGATTTAAATTTCGGTACATATTAAATTCTTTAACTTTTCCATTATACAGGTAGCTGACTGTATTCTCTGAAATCATAAAGTTACACAAATTCGTAGTATGCAGTATTATATAACAACAGTAACAGGCAAGAGATGTGAATTTTTCAAAGAAATAGCTGTTTACCCATAATAAATAAAAAGTAACCCAGCAATATTTTCCATGATTATCAATTGAGCGAGTGGCACAAGCCCTTGCGAATTTACTTTGCGGAAGTTGTCAGCAGTGGTTGTCTCTGCCTGTTAATGTATTGCTCGATTTTTTCCACATCCCTGATAGTTTCGCTTCTTGACAGAATTTACGGAACAAGATGTGGGAAAGAATGATCTACCTCAAACAAGCTGTTATTTACTGAGTTCTGATCTATTACTTCAGTACAGCAGTACTGTGATGTCAGAATAATCAATTGTCGTACTTATTTCTATCAAGTTTAACCGAGTTTTTTCGGTTTCTGTGTTTATTTCATAATGTATGCAGACCATTGTAACTACTGGCCATTAAAATTGCTACACCACGAGGATGACATGCTACGGACACGAAATTTAACCGACAGGAAGATGATGCTGTGATATGCAAATGATTAGCTATTCAGAGCATTCACACAAGGCTGGCGCTGGTGGCGACGCCTACAACGTGCTGACATGAGGAAAGTTTCCAACCGATTTCTCATACACAAACAGCAGTTGACCGGCGTTGCCTGGTGTAACGTTGTTGTGATGCCTCGTGTAAGGAGGACAAATGTGTACCAACACGTTTCCGACTTTGATAAAGGTCGGATTGTAGCCTATCGCGATTGCGGTTTATCGTATCGCGACATTGCTGCTCGCGTTGGTCGAGATCCAATGACTGTTAGCAGAATATGGAATCGGTGGGTTCAGGAGGGTAATACGGAACGCCGTGCTGGATCCCAACGGCCTCGTATCACTAGCAGTCGAGATGACAGGCATTTTATACGCATGGCTGTAACGGATCGTGCAGCCAAGACTCGATCCCTGAGTCAATAGATGGGGACGTTTGCAAGACAACAACCATCTGCACGAACAGTTCGACGACGTTTGCAGCAGCATGGACTATCAGCTCGGAGACAATGGCTGGGGTTACCCTCGACGCTGCATCACAGACAGGAGAACCTGCGATGGTGTACTCAACGACGAACATGGGTGCACGAATGGCAAAACGTCATTTTTTTCGGATGAATCGAGGTTCTGTTTACAGCACCATGATGGTCGCATCCGTGTTTGGTGACATCACCGTGAACGCACATTGGAAGCGTATATTCGTCATCGCCATACTGGCGTATCACCCGGCATGATGACATGGGGTGCCAGTGGTTACACGTCTCGGTCACCTCTTGTTCGCACTGACGGCACTTTGAACAGAGGACGTTACATTTCAGATGTGTTACGACCAGTGGCTCTACCCTTCATTCGATCCCTGCGTAGCCCTACATTTCAGCAGGATAATGCACGCCCGCTTGTTGCAGGTCCTGTACCGGCCTTTCTGGATACAGAAAATGTTCGACTGCTGCCCTGGCCAGCGCATTCTCCAGATCTCTCACCAACTGAAAACGTCTGGTTAATGGTGGCCGAGCAACTGGCACGTCACAATACGCCAGTCACTACTCTTGATGAACTGTGGTATCGTGTTGAAGCAGCATGTGCAGCTGTACCTGAACACGCCATCCAAGCTCTGTCTGACTCAATGCCCAGGCGTATCAAGGCCATTATTACGGCCAGAGGTGGTTGTTTTGGGTACTGATTTCTCAGGGTCTATGCACCCAAATTGCGTGAAAATGTAATCACATGTCAGTTCTAGTATAATATATTTGTCGAATGAATACCCGCTTATCATCTGCATTTCTTCTTGGTATAGCAATTTTAATGGCCAGTAGTGTATCTATAACGAATTGCTAGATCTCATCCTAGTCACAATGTTTACATTACTGTTTTTTCATAATTTTTCATGCGCACTGCCGTACAAAAATTACACTTATAAAGATTACATAGAGATATTATCGTTTACTAATATGGGTGCATTACGTGTTCCCATCTCTCGTTATATGACGGTATGTAATGCACCCAGGAACTTTGTCGAACACGATCGTGTTGGTGGCCCAGGCGTTGTGCTGTGGGAAGGCATAATGCTGTATAGGTATACTGACTTGCAAATCTTTAAACACGATACACTCATTAGTCGACATTATTGTGAACTTGTACTCCTTCCCACGTGCGTCTTTTCGAGGCTGCATTCGACTCTGACTTGGTTTTTATGGATGCAATGCGCGACCACATCGAACTAGCTTGGTGGAGCAGCTCTTGGTACGAGAGAATATTCGGCAAATGGACTGGTCTGTCCGTTCTCCCGACTTAAATCGAATCGGGCACGTGTGGGATGCGTTGGGGAGTCGTATTGCAGCACGTCCGTATGCACCAACGACCATTCTGCAGTTTTCTACTGCGCCGGTGAAGGAATGGAACTCCCTACAACGATGATGATGAATGGCTTGTGGGGCGCTCAACTGCGCGGTCATCAGCGCCCGTACGAAGTCCCAATTTTTACACAGTCCAATCTTTTCACCCAATCCAATGTAGCCACCTGTCACAAATTATGATGATGATGATGATGAAACGATGAGGACAACACAAACACCCAGTCCCCGGGAATAGAAAATCCCCAACCTGGCCGATAATCGAACCCGGGACCCTGTGATCCAGAGGCAGCAACGCTCGCCACTAGACTACGAGCTGTGGGCTCCCCACCACGAGAACTCCTTTCCAACTAGAGATGGACAATGAAATGATAATGTAGCCAAGACCCTAAGCTGTCGACAGGCGTTGATATACATCAACGGGGACAGTTGAAAATGTGTGCCCCGACCGGGACTCAAACCCGGGATCTCCTGCATTACATGGCAGACTCTCTATCCGTCTGAGCCACCGAAGGCACAGATTATAGTGTGACTGCAGGGATTTATCCCTTGCACGCTCCCCGTGAGACCCACATTCCCAACTTCATGTCCACATCTTACATTCGTACTGCCCCTGCCCATTACACTCATTACTCGCGGCAGACAATATTACCGTGTCCCATAAGAGTTCGGGCAACGCGTGTGCATCCAGCACAGAAGAAGGTCAATGGACGGTTAGTCTCAACTATATGAAGAAGGTATCTGTTCTGTCAGGCATAACCTGTGCCCTCGGTGGCTCAGATGGATAGAGCGTCTGTCATATAAGCAGGGGATCCCGGGTTCGTGTCCCGGTCGGGGCACGTATTTTCAACTGTCCCCGTTGATCTATATCAACACCTCTCGACAGCATAGGGTCTTGATTTCATTATCATTTCATTGTAAGAGAGCTGCATGGTCACCGATGGTATCTGTTCTTTTGGACATGTCCGAAGGAACAGATATCATGTTCATACAGTTAAGGCTAACCGGCCATTGACTTTCTTCTTCTGTGCTGGATGAACACGCATTTCCCGAACTCTTACGGGACTCGTTAAGATTGTCTGCCGCGAGTAATGAGGGTAATGGGCAGGAGCTGTACGATTGTTGGACATTGAGTTGGGAATGTGGGTCTCATGGGGAGCGTGCAAGGGATAAATTCCTGCAGTCGCACTGTCACATGTGCCCACGGCGGCTCAAATGGATAGAGCGTCTGCCATGTGAGCAGAAGATCCTGGGTTCGAGTCCCGGTTGGGGCACACATTTTCAACTGTACCCGTGGATGTATATCAATGCCTGTCTACACCTTAGGGTCTTGACTTCATTATTGTTTCATTCTAACAGAGCTGCATGGTCACTGATAGAGATGGGCAAAGTCGTTCATCCTTAAGAACTAGTTCACTGGTGATGGCTCTTATTTGAGAACCGTTCATTTTTACTCGTTCACCGTTCATTGTGCTTGGTATATGGTTCTTATGAAAAATTGAAAATTAGTAGCATAGGTGACTGAGGGGAGTACGGAGTTTTTTATTCGTAACAGAACTCTCACATACTTGTAATTTTCGTGATTCTGCAAAACATCTCGTTTAGCCAACTGTAGCGAGCGGTATGTGGCTGATCGCAGTGAAATAATGTAAGGTGGCGCACGAAAAACCAGCCCAGACTACAGACTGCTCGCCAATTACGCACGATTTATTGACCGCTACGACCAGAATAGATAAACATGTAGTAATTAGGCAGTGAAGACATAACAAATAAGCTAATACAAACAACCTCGAAACAATAGATGACGATTGGTAAGCGACAATGAGCAGTCTAGTAACCGGGGCGGATTTTTCGTGCGCCATCCTGTACCACTGAAATAATATTGTGGGAGCTATCGTACTTTCTTTGCAAAATGTGACACCAGACACTCGATTACGAAGCGCGGGCTTCATTCGGTTATAAGTCGGTCTGCCTTCCATAACAATGAACGTGCTCTTTTACCTTGGATCAAAAAAAGAAGGAAAATGGCCACTCGTGTGGGCCGTGCCGATGTCCTTTGCATGTGTAATAACAAAAAATCTTGCTTTTTTACAAGTATTTCTTCTGCTGTTTATCAAATAGTGAAGTAAGCTGATACGCCGTTTTGTTACCTGCAAAGATGTATGTATTACATCCTACGGAATTTTTATGTAATTTACGTAATTATAAATGGTTCAAATGGCTCTGAGCACTATGGGACTCAACTGCTGAGGTCATTAGTCCCCTAGAACTTAGAACTAGTTAAACCTAACTAACCTAAGGACATCACAAACATCCATGCCCGAGGCAGGATTCGAACCTGCGACCGTAGCGGTCTTGCGGTTCCAGACTGCAGCGTCTTTAACCGCACGGCCACTTCGGCCGGCTACGTAATTATAAAATACATTTTAAGTACCGGTCGTGGTCGCTCAATAGAATACAAAAAAGAACCACAAGTTCAGAGTTCAAAATGGTTTGAAACAGATCTAGCATGGGCGTGCGCAGCGAACGAAACGAACAACTCGACACTGAACTAACTGTGAGCAATCGGCAGTGGAACTGCGAGTGGCCACACGAAGAAGGATGAGTCCGGCCGAGCGAGACCGAGACCGAGACAACCGGGAACGGGACCGAGGCTGGAACGAGACCGGCCGACGTGCCGTTCGGGAACGAGACAGACCGTTTCCCGTTCCCGGGAACTATAAGTAGAAAGCCGCGACCGAAGTGAACTATGAAAGGCCGTTCCTTAGAATTCGTTCCTCGCTCGTTCCGTTCATCTTAGTGAACAGTTCCTTTGGACCCGTTACTTCGCGAACGACCCATCTCTATTTCCAACCTTCTGGTCAGCATGAGAGCACGCTGCAGAAAATGCACTGGTGTCCGTGGTGATCACAGGCAAGGACGTAGCGAGGATTTTCTCAGAGGGGGTCAGGTCTGTTAAAGAGGACCTTAAAAAGCCTCACTTTTTCACTTATTCTGAAAATGTCCGTAAAGAACAATAAACCATTATATCCGACAATCATCTCAGAGCGTTCAGCAAGTGGATAAAGAATCTCGGTACTTAGAAGTGCTGTATTTTCGCAAACCTCTATGAAGTAGGCCTAGTCATGCTCCAATCTCCTGTCACCCTGGAGAGCCATTTCACACGCTGCTCCTTTCAGTCTGGATTTGAGTTGAGGAAGGGATCAGGAATGGGCGGACACTATTTATTTTGGGACGTCGTCATTATTGCCGACAGGGCGTTTGGAATAAAGAGATCTGTATTCGACAGAGATACTAGAACAATTTTTGGTGGCGAAAATGCAAAGGATCTGAAATTTGTCAGCCTTACATTTTCCCAAATTTCCTCATTTAAGTATGCATGTGCCCTTTCTTGCAATGTAAGAAAGTAAATGTTCTGCGTTAAGGAATGTCCCAGCGAACAAATGCATGAGCCTAAATGAGGAGTATTTGGATTATTATTTATTTATTATACGGCTTTTAGAGCCGGGAGTCCCCGAAGAAATGTTCGGCTTACCTTAGAAGGACTACATCTCTAAGGTAATTCGAATCTGTTAGGAAAGAAAGGTATTCGGAGGGAATGGCTGTGGCGAACCGACCCTGGCGTTTGCCTAAAAGGAAATTTGAAAACCACAGAAAACCATTTTCATGGTTGCCAGCGAATGGATTCAAACCACCTCGGCTCCCGAATACAGGGATTGCTAACTCAGCGGATCAACACGTAGAGCTACCCCAAGTCGGACGATAATTGGGAAAAACTGATTCGGACGAATTCAAGCAGCACGCACAAAAAAATAACAACAGGAACAAACGAACTATGGAATGTGCTGTCATCACATAGCCGGCCGGAGTGGCCGAGCGGTTCTAGGCGCTACAGTCGGAACCGCGAGTTTTAATATGCTAGGAAGTTTCATATCAGTGCACACTCCGCTACAGAGTGAAAATCTCATTCTGTATAGAATATTGATCAATTTTTTAAAAGAAATACAACCATCGCCGATTGAGCGATGTTTTTGTTGATCAACGCGATTTATGGGCGACACAGAGAAATTTAAGTGAATTTTTACGCACTGATTTTAATTTAGTGTTGTACATAACGATATTTACCGCTCTACTGTCTTGTGAAATACTGAAATAATGCAACCCCAAAGTTCTACAGCCTCCAAATAATGACTCCGCTGCTAAAATTAAACTGCTATAGATAAGTAATTAGGCTATTATAGTAGTGCGTATATATATTTTTTTATGTTACTGCAATGTTAACGGACGAATAAAAATTGGGTTTCCTCTTCTCTCTTTATACAAACTTATCCATAATTAGAAACTATCACTACAGCAAACGGTACGAACACAGTAAACGGTAGCACTTACACTAAATTCAACTGCAACTAAAAGCTGAAGAGATTAACAAAAGAACTGAGCTCAAGCAGGACTAGCAACTCCAGCCCTACCTTCCTGATGCATGTGTTTACAGAGCCCGCCTCTTCCACAGATCTCCTCCTCACTTAGGGAGCCCTGATTTTCAATTGTCACCACCCTGTTGACCCCTCCTGTTCCCCTCATCAAACCCACCTCAGCTGACACTGTCTCCTCTGCAATGACCACCTCACCCAAAACTGCAAAAACCCTCTCACTTGCCCCTACTATAAAATAGGCAGGGGTGATAGCCGATAGTGATACGATTGTATAAACAGCTTAAATTCATCGTTGGCCTTGCTGGCTGTCGAAAGTGCGTATCCATTTTTCGTCGTTTGATTGAAAATAAAAATATATTCGAATTTTTAAATGAACACATAGTCATTTGACTGTATTATTGTTTATTTAACTACGACCCATGTTTCGGCTTTTTATGCCATTTTGAAGGGACTGAGTTTATGTCATTAACATATATTGCATGACATTAAGCTCAAAATTTCGAGCTTGATGTCCTGCAATATTTGTTAGGGACATAAGCTCTGTCAATTGAAAATGGCATAAAAGGCCGAAACCTGGGTCGTAATTAAATAAGGAATAATATAGTCAAATGGGAGTGTGTTAATTTAAACATTATTGTATGACTGTTGCTCGGAAACATCAAAAACCCTACACGGCAACTAGGTCGTGTGCAATTTCATTTACGTGATTCTTTTGGGGGGGGGGGATGGAGGGGGTAGGTTCGATTCCGGACCCCCAGCTCCCTCTTCCCCGCTTTGGCTACATCCCTATTAAGAAACATATCCCGCCTCTTGTAATGTCCAGGGGACTGTCATGAATCACGGTGACTTCAGTGCAATTAATGTCTTTGAATAAAAGTGTCATTTCTGTTCGTGTCATTGCGTATTACTTCCAGTTACCCTCTGTACTTTACTGTAGAATCCCAAGTTTCATCGAGATGAGTTACTTCGCAGTGAGACATCACTTTAGTTTTACACACAGCTGAAGTACAAAATATCGTATTTCTGTTGTATGATGATGAGAGAAGGAAAGGGGTGAAATTCGGAGGCGGCAGGTGGCCTATACGTCTCGGTTAGCACTAAGGGGAGCGCCGAGCTTAACGTCTCCATCTGTCGGACAGATCGCCGTCAACAGTGTCGCGACGTCCTCCCTCCACGAGACATTCTACAGACGTTTCGAATTCAATTTTGAAGAATGGCGCATGTCCGATTATCAGGAACTGTACGCTGCGCTACCACTTCTCTTCTCCTTGGACAAATACTGGCGTAGAAAATTTCATCCCCCACTATAATTCGAACCGGCTACCTCTGACTCGAGCACCAACATGTAAGCATGTGTTTACGACTTCGGCCGCGGGTGCGGATGTATTTATCGGCATAAATAGGCATAAAACGAGGTTCTGATTTTTCTATCTGGACTATCGTGCTGAAAAGCTTTCCTCTTATTCCAGTTATAGTTTCGATTTTTTCTAACACCTAAGTTTCACCTCTGACGATATTTCTGAACTCATATGTTCATGCATATTGTAGCCACTTCTCAGCACATTGTATCTCTGATTCCACGAAAACCTGAAGTCGTCCGGTAGCAGATTGGGAGTAATAAAATACGTTATCGAACAGGACTGTGCATAAAAAAGGATATGTATTAACCATTTGTCCGATGGTTGTATTTATGCTCAACTAATGGATGGTTGCATTTGTGTTATTTGAAGTAGAACGCGAGCTGTGTTCTGTAGTTTTTAATCGGTTTTCAGACGAACAGCAGCAGCAGCAGCATGTTTTACGTGATCGTTATTTATTCTCGGAATTAAAACATTTTGTTTTTCCAATTACAAGGTATTTTAATACCTTGAATTATCTGTTTATTTATTTTTTAAAGATGATTCTGGAAAATTTAGGCTCTTTCTAAAAACTGATACAAATGGATTAATATATATATATTGAATTTTAAATCGATAGTTTTCTTCTGTATATCTCAATTAATTCTGCTTGTTGTATCACATTCTTAGAACAATGTTGCCTTTTGTCATTAATAAGGCTAAGTGTATTTCAGTGTTGATTTTCCCTAATTGTGCAGAGTGGACAAGCATTGCATAAACAGTGGATGTAGCTTTTTTTTTTAATTTTTAGCATGATCACTGTTTAGAAAGTATTACCAATTTTGCTGTTCACATGCTAGAAAATTCGCGACTCACATAAAATTGTAGCGGCTAAATAACATTTCCAGCTCACTTTTTGTTTAACCAGAAACCCTCAGAAAATCTACACTGCAATCTACACAAAGTATTAAAACTTTCTTGCAACGTAATATGTGGGTTAGAAGTATGTTTAGGTTCCCCATGAACAGTTGATCGTTTGCCGTTGGAGATCTGTATATGGTTTGTTGCGTTATAAGTGATTCTGTGCGACAGCGTACAAGTAAGGTTGAACCTTACGATCTAAACCAAAAAAAAAAAAAAAAAAAAAAAATCATTTTTTTCACAAACTAAGTCTATACAAGGTCATCTCAGAAAGGATAAAGAATAAAAAAAATATCTTATGGGTCATATGGCCGGAATGCTTTTCATGGGGGTACATCCACTTGAGGGAGGAGATAAAATTCTTCGACAGTGTAGGTTTGAGTTATTGAAGGCACATATGAGAACACACCAGACACGTTGGAATGTTCTATCTGTACTAGTGTTTTTGCTCCACGTACAAGAGGAAGAGGCCAATAATCGTCGCGTACATGTTGAGTTCGAACCGGTGCTGATACTTCGCTGTCACCATACCACGGAGGCTCTTAGTTGCCCAGATGTAAGTGTTATGCAGGTTGACGATACGGTAAATATCATAGCTGACGGAAATCCCAATACCGTGGTAGTCTGTACGACGAACCAACGTGTCTCTGTCGCCACAGGCAAATCCGTGGGTAATAAGACCTGCACGCGTTGAACACTATGTGATCAAAAGTATCCGGACATACGTGTTTCATATTAGGTGCATTGTGCTGCCACCTACTGCCAGGTACTCCATACCAGCGACCTTAGTAGTCATTAGACATCTTGAGAGAGCAGAATGGGGCGCTCCGCAGAACTCAGGGACTTCGAACGTGGTCAGATTTGGGTGTCACTTGTGTCATATGTCTGTAAGTGAGATATCCACACTCCTAGACATCCCTAGGTCCAGTGTCTCCGATGTGACAGTGAAGTGGAAACGTGAAGAGACACGTACAGCACAAAAGCGTACAGGCCGACCTCGTCTGTTGACTGATAGAGACCGCCGACGGTTGAAGAGGGTCGTAATGTGTAATAGGCAGACATCTATCCAGACCATCACACAGGAATTCCAAACTGCATCAGGATCCACTATGACATTTAGGCGGCAAGTGAGAAACTTGTATTTCATGGCCGAGCGGCTGCTCATAAGCCACACATTACGCCGGTAAATGCCAAACGACGGCTCGCTTGGTGCAAGGAGCGTAAAAATTTGACGCTTGAATAGTGGAAAACCGTTGTGTGGAGTGGCGAATCACGGTACACAATGTGGCGATCCAATGGCAGGGTGTCGTATGGCGAATGCCCGGTGAACGTCATCTGCCAGCGTGTGTAGTGCCAATAGCAAAATTCGAAGGCGGTGGTGTTATCGTGTGGTCGTGTTTTTCAAGGAGGGGGCTTGCACCCGTTGCTGTTTTGCGTGGCACTATCACAGAACACGCCTACATTGATGTTTTAAGCACCTTCTTGTTTCCCACTGTTGAGGAGCAATTCGGGGATGCTGGCTGCATCTTTCAACAGTATCGACCTCCTGCTCATAATGCACGGCCTGTGGCGGAGTGGTTACACGACAATAACATCTCTGTAATGGATTGACCTGCACAGAGTCCCGCCCTGAATCCTATAGAACACCTTTAGGATGTTTTGGAACGCCGACTTCGAGCCAGGCCTCTCCGACCGACATCGATACTTCTCTTCAGTGCAGCACTCCGTGAAGAATGGGCTCCAGTTCCCCAAGAAACGTTCCAGGACCTGATTGAACGTATGCCTGCGAGTGTGGAAGCTGTCATCAAGGCCAACACCATATTGAATTCCAGCATTACCGATGGAGGGCGCCACGAACTTGTAAATCATTTTCAGTCAGCTGTCCGGATACTTTTGATCACATAGTGTGTATGATATGGATAGCTGGAACTGTCTTGAGAATGGTACGCACGGTCGTCCGACGTACTACTTCATCCTGGCGGGCCACTGCTTGGTGCTGATACTGGGGTCTATTATGCAGTGTTCTAAACCTTTTATCTACATGTTGCTTCTTTATTCTCGGTCTCTTTTTTCCGCAGTTGCAGATATCAAGTTGTATAGGTTAATTACAGTGTTTTGCAACTGTAATCGAAGACTCGTTTCGCTTCATTGTAAAGCATGTTCAGGAGTCACTGCAACAGTATGGTTTTTATGAACAGTCCGCATGCCTTACTTACTACTATAAACAATTTTAATTCTTAGCGTTACTCACAGTTTCCTTATTGTTTATCTCATTCTTGTTGTTTTTACAGCGTATGTTTTGGGCATTCAGCACACAGCACTTTCAGTTCACTAAATATTCACGTTTCTTTGTTTAGAAGAACTACTATCATTTCGCAACAGCAAAACAAAACACATGAAATGACTAGATGGACATAAGTTCTTCTCAACACAGGAATGTGAATATTTAGTGCAGCGAAAGTGATGTGTGCTGAAGGCCCAAAACATACACGTTGAACAACAACAAGAATGAAGTAAACAACAAAGAAACCGTGAGTAATGATAAGCATTAAAACTATTTTTAGTAGTAAGTAAAGCATGCGAACTGTTCATGATCCTAGCAAACAAAATTGTAAGAGGAAAAACACCATATTGTTACAGTGACCACTAAAGGGAATAAAGCGAAACGCGTCAAGTCATAATAAGACTTTCATTACAGTTGCTAGAGACAGGAATTAACGTATACAACTTATAAACCTTTTACCTCCACCTTCAACTAAATGCAGCTCCCTTAGAGCTCCAAATACCACAAATGTTCATGTTTAGCATCCTTATTCACTTCTATTAATTACTTTTATTAAACTTCTCGGTTTAGCATCCTTTACCGCCTATATAATACTGTCCCTAGAACATCCTCTATTTAACTACTCTGTTCAGGTCGCTAAACAGCATTAAGACTATTATAGAACATGTCTCTTCAGAACTTGGAACTGTTTTATGTATACAAGAATCTCGTCAGATTTGTTTCCGAGTCTACATCTACGTCTATGTGACTGCTCTCCCATTCACACTTTATTGTTTAACACATGATCTGTATAACCACTTGCAGACTATTTCTCAATTGTTTCACTCTTTAATAGCACGTTGAAAAAATGAACAGCTAATTGCTTTTGGAAATGCGACCTCTGATCCTCTTTTTTATTACGATGGTCATTTCTCCTTATGCAGATGGGAGTCAACAAAATATTTTGACTCCGGAAAGAGAAAACTATTGATTGAAATTTCGTAAAATAATCTCAGCGGAACGAAAAATGCCTTTGTTTCAATCATTGCTATCCCAGCTCACTTACCATATCTGTGGCATTCTCTCCCCTATTTCGGGATAATACAAAACCAGCAGCCCTTCTATTACCTTTTCCGATGTTCTCATCAGTCCTATTCGGATCCCGCACTGCAAAGCAATACTCCAGGAGAGGACGAGCAAGAGAAGGGTAGGCAGTCTCTCTAGTACTTTGTTGCTTCTTCTAAGTGTTCCGCCAATAAATCTTGGCCTTTGGATCACCTTCCCGACAACATTTTTGTTATGGTTCCAAGTTATGTTGTTCGTAATTGTAATCCTTAGGTGCTCAGTTGAGTACACAACCTTTAAATTTGTATAATTTATCGAGTAATCTAAATTAAACGGAAATTTTGTTAGTACACATGTGGGATACCTGCAACCTTCTGCTGAAACAAGCTAATTTTACTTTTCTGGAACATTTGTATATTTTCAGGCCTTGTACTTTTCTAGTTTCTTTCAATACTGCCTATTTATAGTCTCTCTAAACTTAATCACATGCCCCTCTGACAAGAGTAATCACAGGAATTTCGCTATGTGTGATGTTGGCCTATTCACACTCCCTACAAAAAGCTTAGCCAATCTCATGTTCTTTCCTCTTAGATTCAGGTGTGTATCACAATCTCCCAATTGTAGCAACAGATACAGCACAGATATGAGACAGTCAATAGCAAACGACACAGCTCTTTGTTCAGAGTGGTCAGACACACAATTCCCTGTTTACTCAGCTGACAGCTGTGTAAAGCGTGGGCTGGCTGTGGAGCTGCAAAGGTGTCACAAAACTCACACTGATGTGTGCAGCTTGGCTAAATCTAGCACTTGGTTTCATGTTACGTTGTGACCTGGTATCCTTCTCCTAGGCTTACGTACAGCATTTGTCCCAGACGCTTCCGATGTTAGCCATATAACACTAAAACTCTTAGTCCAAACTAATTTTGCTACTTGGAGTGTAGGACAAAATTTTTTATTAAGAAACTAGATATCTTAGGAAAGATTCTACATGTCATTTCTACAGTTAATTAAAAAATGATTGCAATATATAAACTGTCCAATTTCGCAAATAATCGATTTTAGGTTATTTATTAGTGTTGTTTCCTGTAATAAAAACATAGAAATCGATCAAAGATTGAAAAATTTTGACTCTCTCAGTTTCGAGATAAACAGCATAAAACTTTTAAATTAAATAGGCAAATAAAAGAAAACTTACTTCGTCCACTGTTCGCTGCTTTTCTCAAACAGAGATAAGTGGTTGAATACTGTAAAAATGACTAGTGGTTAAATGCTACAAAAAAAAAAAAAAAAAAAAAAAAAAAAAAAAAAAAATAATCACCATCATTCTCCTATTGATTCTAATTTTTTGAAACTCTGCTCAATTAGTCTTGTCGTAATTGTGGATAGTATGATATTTGGGCGTTACGAAGAGTCTGTGCTAAAGGATGAAAACCGAGGTTGAATAACTCAGTTTTTCGTGTTAATTTGTCCATTTACAAGGGCTACAAGCAGATAAGCTCATATTATATAGAGAGAGGCAGCATATCAGTTATTTTATACACTCATTGTATAATATGAATGAATTATGGTTAAGTTTTTAATTTATTACTGTTCCAATAATTTCTGTCCTCTTTTATTATCTCATCGAAATGGCAGACAGATCTTGAATCTTTGAAGTATTGTACCTCATTGCATCGTCACTTCTTAAAAATATTTCCAGAGCAAGGTTGGTGCGACTCTGCAATAGGATGAGTTTCCGGCGACGACAGCGAGAAACTACCGTAAACACCAGGCACTCTTTCACACCGCACGTACACACGTAGCTTAAGGCACAACTGCACGGCAACGCGGAAATTATTGTCTCAGCAGTACTGTACCAATTCTCATACCATGTGTTTGTTGGTCATTTCTGACGGCATTGTTACTAAAGTAGCACTGATCGCTTTTCCCATTTTCTGTAATAACACGATATTTAAAGTCGATGCAAATTTTACGAATAAAGATTAGCCCGCCTCCCCCCCCCTTTTTTTCTTTTTTTTTTTGAGATGGTTTCTTTAAAAACGAAAAATTTTAGCACTGCTGCTATGGCTAGTTAATATTTAGGTATTTTACTCTGTCATTAGCAAAGTTGTTATAATAGGGATCAAATACCGAAAAATACGGATTATTCAGAACTAAAATACCGGTATCGGCTTTAACCAGTCGTTTTTGCCATCTCTGGTTCAGTGTCTTAACCAATGCGCCACGTAGCTCGGTTTTTGCTTCGTTAAAGCTGTCGTCAACCACCTGAAGATTGCTTAGAACACCACAGTGATTTATTATACTTACTATGGAATACCGCTGCCATCTTCTGAGTTTCAAACTGACAGCCACTTATTTGGGGGCCTAAACTTTAACCAAGGTGTAGCATAGCATTTTTCACATTAGCAAAAGTTGTCAAAGATGAAAGTAATGATAAATGACAAAAATTATGTGACTGAGTGCCGGCTGGGGTGGCCGAGCGCTTCTAGGCGCTACAGTCTGGAATCGCGCGACCGCTACGGTCGCAGGTTCGAATCCTGCCTCGAGCGTGGATGTGTGTGATGTCCTTAGGTTAGTTAGGTTTAAGTAGTTCTAAGTTCTAGGGGACTGATGACCTCGGAAGTCAAGTCCCATAGTGCTCAGAGCCATTTGAACCATTTTGTGACTGACTGGATGTCAATGGCCGTGGTGCGGTGGATATGTCGGTTGCCGTCAGATCACTGAAGTTACGCATCGTCGTTCATGGTTTGGCACTTGGATAGGAGACGGTCCGGGCCGCTAAGCGCTGCTGATATACCGGGGTGCACTCAGCCTCGCGATGCCAATTGGAGAGCTGTTTGACAAAATAGTAGCGGCTCCAGGTCGCGAAAACTGACGATGGCCGGGGGAGCGGTGTACTGACATTGCAGCCCTCCATATCCGCATCCGACGGGCGATGATGCCAAAAAATGTGTGTGAATTCTTATGGGACTTAACTGCCAAGGTCATCAGTCCCTATGCTTACACACTACTTAACCTACATTATCCTAAGGACAAACACACACACCCATGCCCGAGAGAGGACTCGAATCTCCGCCGGTACCAGTCGCATAGTCCATGACTGCAGCGCCTAAGACCGCTCGGCTAATTCCGCGCGGCGCGGTGATGCCACTAGGCCGTGGACGACAAGGCGGTCTGCCAGTACCCTTGGGGGTTCTGAGGCCTGTCGGATCGAGTAGATTGCTTTTCTGACACCCTACCTTTTTTTTTTGTCTGTCATTTTCTTTGTCATTTTTCGTCAGCAATTGTATGCGGATGTCGCATAACAACTCGCAAATTCCATCGATAAGAACTCCACTCAGTTTTCTTTCTTTTTTTTTTTTTAAATTATTACGCAGGTCGACCAGTCCCCTAACCGAATTCGTCGAGCTACTGTGCCGGCACCCATTGCGCCCCCAGGCCACACTGTTGCATTCTACCTGCTCTTACTATTGCTTGTCTGTGACTGGCGCTCCAAAGCTCGTTGAGGTACTTCCCCCTTCTTTCAAAAGTGCGTCAAAATAACTGAAACTGGGCTTTCTGGATTTTGTCCGTTACTTTTTGTTTTTATTTCCCAGTTGCTGAAGTATCTTCCACTGTTTCATTCAAAATACTCCATTTATAATTCCATCCTGAATGTCACAAATAGTTCTCTTCTATTGTACGATTCTCTTACCTCATCTGACTAATCACCATCTTATCGAGATCTGTTTCGTCTCCGCGAATGGCACCCCAGTGAAAGACCAGCCCATAATAAAATAACGCACTCAATAATTTAAACTGCTGTATTGAAAGAAATACCTCAGACTTGAAACAGTAATTGTCTGCCACTCAGTTACACAACCACGTGACGAGCACACGCGGAAGTACACACTCATACAGATTTTCGCTTAATGTAGGTTTCACACCGTGGAAAACGCGAAACGAAATAAAACTTATGCGTTAGTGTAACTTCTCTCGGGGTATTTGTTTGCAGAACTGTCTACGGATGTACTGTCGGGTCTCTATGTCCAACGTGTACAATATTTCGTCAAGCATCTCTGTCACCGTCATCGGATGCGCTGGTGATAGCAACAGGGTTGCTCGCCGAAATATCGTGTCCGTCAGGCACCGAGAGCTACAGTACACCCAAGACTAATCTGTCGAAATATCGGGTGTCCCAGAAGTCTTCCTTGATTACAAACTTTCATAAGCATAAAATACGGCACATAAAAAAATACTTTTTATCTTCAATTGCATCTGACATATTCAGCTTTTTGTGTATATACATGACTTACTGTTAATTTATTTGTTACAGGATCCAGTGTCGTAACAACAGCGGAATCGGAAGCCCAATGTGTCCTCTGGTATCACGAGAGGCAGTCACCAAAAACAGTCCAGAGAATTTCCAGATGGCATACCTTACACAGCCTCCAGACGATAAACGCATCAAGATGTGGTATGCGAGGTTTGAGGAAACAGGGAGCGTCTGTGATCTCCCTGCAACAGACTAGCCCGGACTTAGTGCCAGACAATTCAGACAGTGAGGAACCTCTTCGTGAGAAATACCGAGGAGTCAGTCCACAGAGCCTCACGCGAGTTGCAGATTCCAAAGAGATCAGTGCACCGCATCCTACATAAACAATTTTTTTCCCCGGGTTCCTCCAACCAAAGGATTTCAGTGCTGATTGTGAGTTTCCTGTTGCCATGCTGGCTGATTTCGGGGAAGATGACGATTATCTGAAACGTTTCCATTTCTCAGGTGAGGCCACTTTTCATGTGAACAGTGTTGTCGACCAACACATTGCTAGGATCTGGGGGTCCGAGAATCTCCATGCTGTGTTTGAGACCATCGGAGACAGACCTAAGCTGAACGTGTGGTGCCGTCTTATGCAAGGAGCAGGCGTAGAATATATGAATTCCAAGGAACATTTCCAACAGCGACACGTTACAGGAGACTTTGACTAGTTTAAATTAAATTTGGTAATATTCTCTGCTTTGAGCCAAGCAAAGAACTGGCTATCAGTTCCGGCTCAGGCACAGCTTCTGTATTAAGGGATTTCGAGCTCAACTGAAGTTCATAGAGGCTTGGCTTTTCACTGAAACATTTTGCTTTCAAGCTTGTTAAAGAAAAGTTTCCACCTGGAAGTACCGGCTTACCGTTGGTTTACAAGAGTTAACGCCGGATATTCGCACGCCGCAGTTAGTTCTCTAGGTAGAGAGCACTCTCCTACCTCCCAGTTTCAGCAGTTTACTTTGCAGTTGAGGCAAAGAAGGGCATCCCTACAGAGACATGTGGAAATGAAGTGTGTGTCATTGCATTTTGTCCCATTAACCTCAAAAGGTTTTAACACAGATTGATTAATTAATTAGTAAATGCTGACTATGTTTATAGATAGTTTCCTCACTGTCAGTATTAAAAATGGTATTATCATTGTGGCGATCAATCCAGAGACTGGCTGACGTAGCATTCCTCGTTCGTTGATCCTGTGCAAACCTCATCACCTCTGCATAACCGTCGAAACCTACATTCACTTGAACCTGCTTGCTGTAATCAAGTCCTGTTGTTCCTCTACAATTTTCACGCTCCCTCCTCCCATATTTCCCCCAAAAAACAAACTGACCATTGTTTGATACGTCGGGGTATATCCTATCCACTGATACCCGTAACTTCCTATACATAATTTTGTGCTGCAGCGCTGTTTTTTCATTAGTTATTCAGTCTACACACCTAATCTTCTGCATCTTTCTGTAGCATCAAATTTTAGAAGCTTCTGTTCTCTTCTTACTTGTACTGCTTATCATCCATGTATGACTTCCATACAACGCTGCAATCCAGGCAAATACTTTCAGAAAAGATTTACCAATGCTTAAATTTGCATTAAATATTGAAATGTTTCCCTTTTTTTTAGGAACACTTTTCTTGCTAATGCCAGTCTGCATTTTATAAAATCTCTACTTTTATGTTACTGTTCAAGTAGCAAAACTCATCTACTATTTTTTGTGTCTCATTTGCTAATCCATTTCCCTAAGCACAAGCTGCTTAATTTTAGTACAGTGCATCATAATTGCTTTATATTTGTTGATGTTCTTCTTATAGCACTGTTTGAGGACCTACCCATTCTATACAGCTAACCATACAGAAAGAAACTTTTTATGTTGTATTATGATATTTGTTTGTCATTTTGTCGCTGTTCTCCGATTTTAAGTAATTAGGTGGACAGTACCCCACACGAAGAATTGTTGATTTTTGGTACAGCAGCAACACAATTGAATTTCACAGTATTTGCTTCATATCTTTATCCTTAGTCACACATGTCGAACCTGTGTGCATATCTTTCAGTTGGCTGCAACTTAAGATGATGCAGTTTGTTGTATGGGGCAGTGTGAATCATTTCCAGACAGCATCTGCTTAGATACATCTGGAGTAGTCATTGGAAGAAAATGGAAGAAGAAGAAATTTTAATTCTACTCTGTTTGAAAAGTTGTCCATCTCTGTAACTGAAGTCACATATAAGTAGAAGGGCAGCGGGTGTACAGGAACAGATAACAATCTTAGATAAGGTCACTGGTAAGCTAAGGGTAGTACACATCTAGTGTCAGGTTAAAACTGAGGCAACTGGGCGAGCTATATGCAAGGTCACCTCCCTACCCCTCAGACCTGTTTATGTACCTGAGACACTGCTGGTTCTGGATGAGATAAACATGGGGCAATACATCACATCTCACAGGTAAGGTAAGACAAGGATGTACAGTGATAAGGAGGTACACTTCAGACAATTAGCCTTGTTATCTCCAAGGTCACCCCTACTCCCCCCAGGGACACCTCATCCGCTTCCCTTCTCCCTCCCCTACACCGCAATTGCCTGTGTACCAATAAATTTCAAATTCCCCTCTGCGTCTTCATCTTTCATTACTGGGACAAATACATGTGCTGCATCATTTGAGAGCTGTGCACTGTAGTGAAAGGATTTTCATGAAGTGCCAACGGAGTCCAACCACTGCCCCCCCCCCCTTTTCAAGCAGAATAAAAAGAAAAAGAAGACATGTAGATACAGTTAGCACATTCCTCACATAATTAATTGCTACCTAAAGGTTTTAGATAATTTGTTGCAATTTTACCTATTTTGATACCTACATCTCCATCTTAAGATATATGTAAATATAATGTTAAAAATTACTACTATACATTATTTAACAACTCGCTTCATTGTTCTTATTTAAACAATTTTTGCAATGCATTATTTAACAATTTAACAATAAATGTGCTGTTGGAGTGACATTAAAAGTTTAACAAATAGTTTAGCACACTATTTAAACAAAATATGCCAATATTCCACATTAAATATTATCTACAATCCATTGTTAACAACAAATATGCTTTTTCTGAAACAATAAACATTAAACAAACACCACAACACGATATTTAAACAAATAAACTCTTGCTATATACCAAACCAACATCATCCCTACAGTTCTAGTGTGTGTGTGTGTGTGTGTGTGTGTGCGTGTGTGTGTGTCATCATAGCGAATGTGTTAAAAAAAGCACATTGTCCTATTGGCACAAATACTGTAATTTAATGACATCAAGGCATATTCTACAAGATCATGGTAAATATTAACATCATTTATGATATAACAGTTAGCACAGTGCAATGTATTAGCAAATACACCCACATTCCACAATGAACAAGCACCACAACGCTACAAATAACACAAAGAATGAGGAATTCGCCCCTGCTTTAATGGTGTGTGTGATGTCACTATAACGTTGACTTAGGAGGGGTATGACACAATAGGATTATAATAGGCTTGTAAAACAATGACAGAAAAATTCAAGTATTTATGTGCATCACTAAATTTACACTTTAATTACTGCCACCACCACTGGCACCACACTTTATTTAAAACAAAATTGTTGTTGTTGTTGTTGTTGTGGTCTTCAGTCTTGAGACTGGTTTGATGCAGCTCTCCATGCTACTCTATCCTGTGCAAGCTTCTTCATCTCCCAATACCTACTGCAACCTACATCCTTCTGAATCTGTTTAGTGTATCCATCCCTTGGTCTCCCTCTATGATTTTTACCCTCCACGCTGCCCTCCAATACTAAATTGGTGATCCCTTGATGCCTCAGAACACGTCCTACCAACCGATCCCTTCTTCTAGTTAAGTTGTGCCACAAACTTCTCTTCTCCCCAATCCTATTCAATACCTACTCATTAGTTATGTGATCTACCCATCTAATCTTCAGCATTCTTCTGTAACACCACATTTCGAAAGCTTCTATTCTCTTCTTGTCCAAACTTGTTATCGTCCATGTTTCACTTCCATACATGGCTACGCTCCATACAAATACTTTCAGAAACGACTTCCTGACATATAAATCTATACTCGATGTTAACAAATTTCTCTTCTTCAGAAACGCTTTCCTTGCCATTGCCAGTCTACATTTGATATCCTCTCTACTTCGACCATCATCAGTTATTTTGCTCCCCAAATAGCAAAACTCCTTTACTACTTTAAGTGTCTCATTTCCTAATCTAATTCCCTCAGCATGACCCGACTTAATTCGACTACATTCCATTATACTCGTTTTGCTTTTGTTGATGTTCATCTTATACCCTCCTTTCATGACACTGTCCATTCCGTTCAACTGCTCTTCCAAGTCCTTTACTGTCTCTGACAGAATTACAATGTCATCGGCGAACCTCAAAGTTTTTATTTCTTCTTCGTGGATTTTAATACCTACTCCGAATTTTTGTTTTGTTTCCTTCACTGCTTGCTCAATATACAGATTGAATAACATCGCGGATAGGCTACAACCCTGTCTCACTCCCTTCCCAACCACTGCTTCCCTTTCGTGCCCCTCGACTCTTATAACTACCATCTGGTTTCTGTACAAATTGTAAATAGGCTTTCGCTCCCTGTATTTTACCCCTGCCACCTTCAGAATTTGAAAGAGGGTATTCCAGTCAACATTGTCAAAAGCTTTCTCTAAGTCTACAAATGCTAGAAACGTAGGTTGCCGTTCCTTAATCTAGCTTCTAAGGGAAGTCGTAAGGTCAGTATTGTCTCACGTGTTCCAATATTTCTACGGAATCCAAACTGATCTTCCCCGAGGTCGGCTTCTACCAGTTTTTCCATTCGTCTGTAAAGAATACGCGTTAGTATTTTGCATCCGTGACTTATTAAACTGATTGTTCGGTAATTTTCACATCTGTCAGCACCTGCTTTCTTTGGGATCGGAATTATTATATTCTTATTGAAGTCTGAGGGTATTTCGCCTGTCTCATACATCTTGCTCACCAGATGGTGGAGTTTTGTCAGGACTGGCTCTCCCAAGGCCGTCAGTAGTTCTAATGGAATGTTGTCTACTCCTGGGGCCTTGTTTCGACTCAGGTCTTTCAGTGCTCTGTCAAACTCTTCCCGCAGTATCGTATCTCCCATTTCATCTTCATCTACATCCTCTTCCATTTCCATAATATTGTCCTCAAGTACATTGCCCTTGTATGGGCACTATGACTCTGATACCATTATACCACTGACATTGTATGTCTAGCCTTGTGACCAAAGGAATACAATAAAGGGGGTTAGGACATATGCAGATACAATGTATAAACAATCACGTGATAGCTGCACATTGTGGGTATTACGCATCAGATTTCCTTGGTGCAGTCCTCATACATTGAACGTTGGAGAAAAATTTACCAGCGTGATGGGATATTAATAATGTGTGATTTATGGAACTAAGAGACAGGTATTACTTAAAAACTCTTTAATGTGTTCATGAACACTGCTGGCTACTGGCTAGCTATCCAGCAGCAGTGAGCAGCACGCTACAGGGGCGAGCTGTCACGGGGTGGGGCGAGGGCATAGCCCCGCACTGGTGCACATTGGGCAAGCAGTTGCATGGTGTGTGTGTCCAAACGTTCCTGATCTCACCGCAAGCGACTAGTGAGACACGAATTTGTGCGTGCAGTCTGCTCCAATACACAGTTTTAACATCGTTATTCGTTTGTTTAATCAAGATTTGTATGGAGGTATCTCACTGGACCTCATTCATAGAGGCTAGCTGGAACACCAGACAGCCACCATGCTGACACCTCGTTTATCTGTCCACTGGGTACCAGCTGGTTGAGGGGGATGGAGGAGGGATGAGAAGATGAGAAGTGTTATGCGACAGGTCAGGAGAGTGCTAGGCTTTATGTTCATAATGATTTGCTTACCACGTGCAGCAGCACCAGCGTAGGGAGGCTTCAATGCACACTGTAGTGGCAAGGCTTTGGTTGGCGACTATAGCATGAGCTGTGACGAGAGGTCCTTACTGCAATGTGATGTAGAGTAGAACAATCCCAGTCGCATTTTTGAGTTTTAAATAAAGAAGTAATTTTTGCCCTCCTTCCACACCCTTTATAATATCAAGACAAGTGCTCTGGAGCATGGATAGTGGTACATGAATATATTGTTTGGTGTACTGAGTTATTTTTTGTTTGTAGTTCAAGAATGTGCATAGCTCTCTCTATCTCTCCAATTCTTATAACAATGGTAGCAGGGCACGTATGGAGCATATTAGTGAGGTACATACCTTTCTCTGTAGAAGCGTTCCCAGTTCAGTACAATCATATAGTGTTAGGGGACCTGATAGCTACGTCTCACAATAAAAGTGTTGGGGACACGTTCGTTTAAGTGAAATGTAGGCCTGATGTGAATTTGTTGCTAAATAAAAAACGTTTATGTCTGAATTTCTGTATAATTTGTTACATTACCACGTTGTGGTGACTTACTTGACCAATATTTTTACTATATTTTCCTGAAAAAAAGTGGCTGTTTGGGGATTTCTGGGGGCAGGAATCGGTAAAACCATATGTAGCAGTGGTGTGCTTACGGAAGGTATGCTGGGGAAATATTTTAAACATTCAGGTAAATTGTTTATGTGTTTCTTGCCGAAAATTGGTAAAATTATCTCAAAACTGTAAAATACAGTCACACTTTGAGGCGCCTATAGGACATGTATGATGGTGATATTTATGAACCCATATTCATGTGTATGTTCTTGAAAAATCAGTAAAATACCCACGAAACCATTATTTATGTGCGTCTCCTTGAAAAATCGATGAAAATATCCGACAAACCCATATTTAAGTGCTTCTACTTCAAAAATTGGTGAAGTTAGCCACAAAACCTACATTTACTTGTACGAGATGTGATTGGAAAGTTTTAAGAATGGTTTGGCAGGCAGGTACACGGAGGGTGGGGAGTGAGTCATTGCCTTGTCCTTAAACGCTCTCTGACAGGAAACTGCATTTCGTTTATTCAGTTCGTTGTGGCAGCTGGTCGAGTGCGGGTCTGTTTAGGGCTTGTTGCCGGATTCTATCTGCATGAAAATGGACCTAAGAACGGAGCAACGAGTTTGTGCGAAATTTTATTTTGTTTTAAAACCGGAAAATCAGCTTCTGAGACTTACGAACTATTAGAAACATCTTCTGGACATAATTGTATGAACCAGTCAAATGTTTTTGTCTGGTTCAACAGGTTTAAAAGTGGCCGCGAATCATGTGAAGATGAACCACGGTCCAGCTGTCCTTCCAACTCAGAAACGAATGAAAAAGTTGTGACAGTTCGCGACTTAGTGCGCTCTGATCGTAGACATACAATTAGGGAGACGGCTGATGAAGTTAATTTAAGTTTCTATGCAGTTCAGTCAGTTTTTACTGAAGATCTGAACATGCGTCGAGTGTCCGCAAAATTCATTCCAAAAGTGTTGTCAAGTGACCAGGGACAATACCGATTTGAATTGTGCCAAGAACTGATTAATCGGATTAAAAATGATCCAGATTTGTTAGATTGGGTAATTGCAGGTGACGAATTATGGGTATATGGATATGATCCTGAAATCAAAGTGCAGTATTCGCAGTGGAAGACTCCAGGTTCACCACGACCGAAAAAAGCACGGCAAATTCGGTCGAAGGTGAAGACAATGCTGGTGATTTTTTTCGATTCTACCGGTATTGTGCATCATGAATTTGCACCTGGAGGACAGAATATTAACCAGGAATACTACAAATGTGTCCTTGAGCGTTTGCGCGGAAAGTTGCAGAAGAAAAGGCCTGCCTTGTGGAAAGACAGGAGTTGGGTGCTACACTATGACAATGCTCCGGCTCACTGTGCCTTCTCCATCGTCGAATTTTTGACCAAATTCAAAATTCCCGTGCTTTCACAACCGCCATATTCCCCTGATTTGGCCCCTGCGGACTTCTACCTGTTTCCTAAACAGATTTTCACTGAGAGGGAAGCTAATTGACTAGACTCAAGACATCCAGGCAAATACGGAGAGCGTCCTTAACACACTTCAGGAAAAAAAATTCCAGGAATGTTTCCAAAAGTGGAAACACCGTTGGAGTCGGTGTGTTCAGTCAGAAGGGGACTATTTTGAAGGAGATGCATCACAGTAGCATATACACTCCTGGAAATTGAAATAAGAACACCGTGAATTCATTGTCCCAGGAAGGGGAAACTTTATTGACACATTCCTGGGGTCAGATACATCACATGATCGCACTGACAGAACCACAGGCACATAGACACAGGCAACAGAGCATGCACAATGTCGGCACTAGTACAGTGTATATCCACCTTTCGCAGCAATGCAGGCTGCTATTCTCCCATGGAGACGATCGTAGAGATGCTGGATGTAGTCCTGTGGAACGGCTTGCCATGCCATTTCCACCTGGCGCCTCAGTTGGACCAGCGTTCGTGCTGGACGTGCAGACCGCGTGAGACGACGCTTCATCCAGTCCCAAACATGCTCAATGGGGGACAGATCCGGAGATCTTGCTGGCCAGGGTAGTTGACTTACACCTTCTAGAGCACGTTGGGTGGCACGGGATACATGCGGACGTGCATTGTCCTGTTGGAACAGTAAGTTCCCTTGCCGGTCTAGGAATGGTAGAACGATGGGTTCGATGACGGTTTGGATGTACCGTGCACTATTCAGTGTCCCCTCGACGATCACCAGTGGTGTACGGCCAGTGTAGGAGATCGCTCCCCACAGCATGATGCCAGGTGTTGGCCCTGTGTGCCTCGGTCGTATGCAGTCCTGATTGTGGCGCTCACCTGCACGGCGCCAAACATGCATACGACCATCATTGGCACCAAGGCAGAAGCGACTCTCATCGCTGAAGACGACACGTCTCCATTCGTCCCTCCATTCACGCCTGTCGCGACACCACTAGAGGCGGGCTGCACGATGTTGGGGCGTGAGCGGAAGACGGCCTAACGGTGTGCGGGACCGTAGCCCAGCTTCATGGAGACGGTTGCGAATGGTCCTCGCCGATACCCCAGGAGCAACAGTGTCCCTAATTTGCTGGGAAGTGGCGGTGCGGTCCCCTACGGCACTGCGTAGGATCCCACGGTCTTGGCGTGCATCCTTGCGTCGCTGCGGTCCGGTCCCAGGTCGACGGGCACGTGCACCTTCCGCCGACCACTGGCGACAACATCGATGTACTGTGGAGACCTCACGCCCCACGTGTTGAGCAATTCGGCGGTACGTCCACCCGGCCTCCCGCATGCCCACTATACGCCCTCGCTCAAAGTCCGTCAACTGCACATACGGTTCACGTCCACGCTGTCGCGGCATGCTACCAGTGTTAAAGACTGCGATGGAGCTCCGTATGCCACGGCAAACTGGCTGACACTGACGGCGGCGGTGCACAAATGCTGCGCAGCTAGCGCCATTCGACGGCCAACACCGCGGTTCCTGGTGTGTCCGCTGTGCCGTGCGTGTGATCATTGCTTGTACAGCCCTCTCGCAGTGTCCGGAGCAAGTATGGTGGGTCTGACACACCGGTGTCAATGTGTTCTTTTTTCCATTTCCAGGAGTGTAAGTACCACCACTGTACAATCACAAGCTCATCTCAAAACTTTCCAATCACACTTCCCATTTTCTCAAAAAATCGGAGAAAATAGCAACCAAATCCATATTTATGGGTGTCTTCTTAAAAGGTGAGGGAAAATCAGTAAAATTAGCCCCAAACCTACATTTACATGTATCTATTTATAAAGTTGGGGAAAATTGGTAAAATAACAATGAAATGGGTGTCTTGTTATAAAGCCACTACAGTTATTCATGAATCGTAAATAGCATCATATGTTGCAGAAAATAGTACTGAGTGTGATGCTCAGCTGAACATTTATGAAAACTACACCAATACCACCGGATACCATCCTATCTTGAAAATTTGCAATATCATCTGAATTCACTGCTGCTGCTGTTGCTCGAGCGAGGTACAGACTAAGAGTGACAATCTCGGGATGCAGGAAACACGATGGCGGGCGGAAACGGTGGTTTATTTACATAAGACAACATTGCCCTCGTTTGACTGAAAGCGTCCCAACCACCCTACTCTTGGTAAAGAGCCCCAAGTCAATCTCGGGTATCCTGATGATAAAGCTTCCGCTCTGAAATACGTATCGGTAGTAAAAATCTAAAAAAAAGCACAAAATACACATTGTCGACATACTTTTGTTCGTAAAATATAAATAAAATTGTTAATGCTTAATTCTCAGTTTTCGACAAGACTCTAAGATAAAGCACTGGGATAACGAATGAGGTAAGCCCTGTAACTGTCAGAGGTAACATTTCGACTTTCTCATTAAAGGGTTTAGAGAAGCCATAAGAGACTGGAAGGTCAGATGGACATTTGAACACTGATCTTTTCGGATGAGAGACCAGTGTTCTACTCGATCAGCTGCCTCTGTCGGTAAGAATGACAAATAGTGAGTGAAGTCATAAGAGTGGAACGCATTGTTCTGTTGAGTGTGTCTGTGCGCGTGTGTGCGCGTAGTTGAATTATAAAATTCTATAAATTTGCAGGTTATCTGTAACTTGTACAGAAACCAGACTGCAGTTGTAAGAGTAGAAGGACATTAAAGGGAAGCAGTGTTTGATAAGGGATTGAGTCAGGTTTATAGCATCTCCTTGATGTCATACAACCTGTACATTGAGGAAGCAGTAAAGGAAACCTAGGAGACGCTTGGGAAGGGAATTAAAGTTCAGGGAGAAGAAATAAAATCTTTGAGGATTACCGATGGCATTGTGTTTCTGTGAGAGATAGCAACGGAATTGGAAGAGCAGTTGAACAGAATGGATTGTGTCTTCAAAAAAGGTTATAAGATGAACATCAACAAAAGTAAAACAAAGGTAACGAAATATTGCAGAATTAAATCAGGTTATGCTGAGGGGATTAGATTAGGAAATGAGACGCTAAAAGCAGTAGATGAGTTTTGTGATTTGGGCAGCAAAATAACTGATGATGGCTAAAGTAGAGAGGATACAAAATGTAGAAAGGCTGTAGCAAGAAAAGCATTTCTGAAAAATAGGTATTTGCTAACAGCTAATATGAATTCTTTTCTGAAGTTTTTTGTTTGCAGTGTTTCCTTGTACAGAAGAGAAACGTGGACGAACAGCATCTCAAACAAGAAGAGAATAGAAGCTTTTGAACACAGTGCTACACAAGTATACTGAAAGTTAGATGAGTGGCTGGAATAGCTAACGAAGAGTCACTGAATCGAACTGACAAAGAAAAATCATGGCACAACTCGACTAAAAGCAGGGATCAGTTGACAGAGCACAGCTTGGGACATGAAGGAATCTTGAATGTGGTAATGGAAGGTAGCGTGGGAGGAGGGTGGAGGTAAACATCGTAGAAGGAGATCAAGGCATAGATACAGTAAGACGGTTGAAACGGGTTCAAACGGTTATAGGTTGCAGTAGTTACTCAGAAATGAAGAGGCTTTCACATGAGCATTGAGAACTGCATCTAACCAGTTCGGAACCTATGAACACATCAGCACTGTTAAAGTCCATTACATATGCAGTCTGATTACGATACAAGATATTCATACTGCTGCTTGAAGAAAAAAAAATGGACTCAGAAGACATGGTTGGATGTCAATATGACTTCGTACAGCTACACACCATTGACGGATATCTAAATGATTAAACTCACCAGTTAGAATGCCTACCAGAGTGCATTAATGTTGATTGTGTTTAGTGTTGTTATTAGGCCTGGTGAGTTATGTAAGGGGCGCGAACATCGTCATACGTTGAGTGATTACTGTGAAGGACACGGAGGTGCCACCGACTCGTGTGAGGCAGCGTTATCAGCAACTGACAGAGTGAGTTTGAAAGGGACCTCATCATAGGTCTTCATTTGGTAGACTGGTCGGATCGTGCAGTATCCGGATTTGTGGTGCTTTCGGGTGTGGCCTTCAACGGCACAAGAACGTGAGGGCACGGGTCGTGAACTCACGCATATTCGTCTTCAAATTTCCAGTTAACCACGTCTGACCACAAGGAAGGATCACCATGTCGTGCACCAAGCACATTGTAACCCCTTCACGTGTGCACCTCCCAGCCGAGAACAAGCAAACGACTCGCTGCAATATTCTGTGTGAGCCCAGACTATCGGTCAGACAATAGCAGGAGCCGGAGCTGGGAATTATTATTCTATGTGTAGCTTCCCATTAACTCCACAACACGGAGGGCTGCGTTTCGAGCGGCGCCGTGACGGGAAAGCATAGGCTGCTAATGAATGTCGTCGCATTGAGTTCAACGATGAATAGCATTTATGCAGTGCCCCTATGACCATCGTCTTCGATTATGATGGCGACCTGGGGAGAGGTCCCAACACTCCAAAGTTTTGGAGAGGTACAGCGATGTTCCTACTGGCGTCTTGATGTAGGAGCCATCGAGTGTGACTTCAGGTTACAGCTGGTAGTATTGAGGGAACTCTGAAGGTACATTCATACCTCATGGACATGCTGCGTCCTTGTGTGTTGCCTCTCACCTAACGACAGTATTGCGGTGGCATTTTTCAATAGGACAGTGCTCGTCCACACATGGTACGCGTCGTTGTGGACTCTCTGCACTATACTCAGTAAGATCCCCACATCTGTACTCTTTAGAACATGTGTGGGGCCAGCTCGAACATCAGTTCGATCCGGGTTCCAACTTCTAGAATATCAAAGACTAGTTAAAAGTTACGGGCTAGCTTGCCAGCTTGCCACACTTGTTTGCTCTGAATGTGCATGAAATTCTTGTATTCTTTTTTTATAACATTAGGTATCTTCAAAGAAAAGTTGATGAAAATAATAATAATGAACCTCTGACTTACGGCTGTCCAGTCGTTACTGCCAGCGATTAGTCCATGTAGAATATTTGTCGTCTAGTAATTACAAATTGCGGAACGTTGTAGATCCTCCCACGGCGCAGAAACTCAAGATAATTAACATTAAATTTTTTTGTATTCTAGATTCATGCTGTGTAAAGGCTCTTTGTTAGCAGATTAGGCACCAAATGTTCGTTTTAAGAAAGATTCCGATGTTTCTGTTACAACAAAATATATCTGTGATATTATTCCTCCGATTTGTGAAGTTAGGTGACATGTCAAACTGCGCGAAAGTGAAGAACAAGACAAGTAGAATGGCAATTGTGGAACGAATAAATAACGGCAGTGGGAATGGCTCGTGCTTCATATTCATGAGACTGAGACATTTGCCTCACAAAGAGCTACCCGGTAAATGCCTGTGGCTATCCAGTGGTTCTAGATCGTTACGCCTGCCACAGCAAAGCGAGTGTTTGGGGGATGAATGAAACGCAAGGCTACAAGTAGTCAAACCGAGGTTCCATGGAGATACTTAATAACTTGTAAACTGCTCATTTTCTCGTAATTATAACACAGGCGGCGACACCCGTTGAACACTTCTGACGTACTACCGCACTGCCGTCTAATATAACATATTCAGTGAAACGGGATGTGAAAAACAGCAACATAATTTAAAAAAAACAAGTGAAGACTACGCTCAAATATTTTGAAAGAAGGAAAGGTGGCCTAAGCATATCTGGGAAAAACAGTGACATTATTCTTGCTGATATCACAGCGGATCCTACATGGAGACGAAACAGTTACACAAAGTGTGAAAAACACCAATAGGTAAAAACAACCAAGTGAAGGCTATGCCCAAATATTTGTAAAAAAAAAAAAAAGGTAGCTTAAGGGCCTCTCGGCAGTTAAAGAACATAAATAACTTTCGGAACACTGGAGATTATAATGATAGGACTTCTACATTTAAGATCCACCTACAGCGTTTCATCAAATCTTGAATCAAAGACACTGGCTGATTGACTGTACGTTACGATGATACTGCAGAAAGTGTTCCCCAGTACATAATGATGATTCTCTGAATTTTGTAACGGAGGGAATTTATACAACCTTAGCGACATCCAGCAGCTTAGACTGCAATCTGGGTGAAACAATCATAAGTACTCCTCACCGAACAGAGTGAACATCGGGAAACGTCGTGGAAGGTCGGAAATATTTGTTTGATGACACGATAGGATAGAACAGCTCATTTCTTCAGATGTAGCAGGCGATGTTAACAGACATTCCTGAGACAGAGTTAGAAACAAAATTTTTCGTGTTTCGTGGTTAGTATTGTACTCGTATAAAGTGTAGCCTGTGGCGAAATTCCGATCTTGGTTCTGACTACAGAAGGAAAATTACACAGATCTTAGCGAAAAATAAACTGACTACATGCCTAAAGTTTGATACCGAAGACACAGCAGTCAAGAAATTCTAATATACCTTCAACAAGAAGTTCTCAAAAATTCTGGTGCCGCCTGTGCCACAGTTTTGCTTAGCCTTTTCATCTTGGAAAAGGCTTTTCGTCTCAGTAGTGATTTACAATATCACTGATAATTTACGTAAGAGTATACGCATTGTTGAGTCTCTAAATTACAATTACAATGGAAATAAGAACTGCTAATAATTATAATCTTAATACTTATTTTGCCATCAGGCATTGTCTAATGCTACTGCTGACGTGTCACAAGTATGTACAAAAGTGCTTGTGAATTATGGCTCAAAGGGAATGGTGTAAATTTTGTAGTAACACAGTTAAGGAAAAGAATAAAAAAAGGGCAAATCACGACTACTGCTACTAACATTGTTAATATTGACCCTCCTCTACCAAGATTTAGTACTACAAGATGAAGTTCAGCTATGAATATGCACAAATCACTGAACACAGAGAGCTGCTTTGTCTTGTCTACCTGCACTATGGCTTTACATAGTCGATAGGGCAAGACGTGCAGTGTTCTGGGGTTCCTTTGCTTCCACAAGAGAATAAATTGCAGTCTCCCTTCCTGCTCTATTTAAGTAGGTTGAATATACACTCCTGGAAATTGAAATAAGAACACCGTGAATTCATTGTCCCAGGAAGGGGAAACTTTATTGACACATTCCTGGGGTCAGATACATCACATGATCACACTGACAGAACCACAGGCACATAGACACAGGCAACAGAGCATGCACAATGTCGGCACTAGTACAGTGTATATCCACCTTTCGCAGCAATGCAGGCTGCTATTCTCCCATGGAGACGATCGTAGAGATGCTGGATGTAGTCCTGTGGAACGGCTTGCCATGCCATTTCCACCTGGCGCCTCAGTTGGACCAGCGTTCGTGCTGGACGTGCAGACCGCGTGAGACGACGCTTCATCCAGTCCCAAACATGCTCAATGGGGGACAGATCCGGAGATCTTGCTGGCCAGGGTAGTTGACTTACACCTTCTAGAGCACGTTGGGTGGCACGGGATACATGCGGACGTGCATTGTCCTGTTGGAACAGCAAGTTCCCTTGCCGGTCTAGGAATGGTAGAACGATGGGTTCGATGACGGTTTGGATGTACCGTGCACTATTCAGTGTCCCCTCGACGATCACCAGTGGTGTACGGCCAGTGTAGGAGATCGCTCCCCACACCATGATGCCGGGTGTTGGCCCTGTGTGCCTCGGTCGTATGCAGTCCTGATTGTGGCGCTCACCTGCACGGCGCCAAACACGCATACGACCATCATTGACACCAAGGCAGAAGCGACTCTCATCGCTGAAGACGACACGTCTCCATTCGTCCCTCCATTCACGCCTGTCGCGACACCACTGGAGGCGGGCTGCACGATGTTGGGGCGTGAGCGGAAGACGGCCTAACGGTGTGCGGGACCGTAGCCCAGCTTCATGGAGACGGTTGCGAATGGTCCTCGCCGATACCCCAGGAGCAACAGTGTCCCTAATTTGCTGGGAAGTGGCGGTGCGGTCCCCTACGGCACTGTGTAGGATCCTACGGTCTTGGCGTGCATCCGTGCGTCGCTGCGGTCCGGTCCCAGGTCGACGGGCACGTGCACCTTCCGCCGACCACTGGCGACAACATCGATGTACTGTGGAGACCTCACGCCCCACGTGTTGAGCAATTCGGCGGTACGTCCACCTGGCCTCCCGCATGCCCACTATACGCCCTCGCTCAAAGTCCGTCAACTGCACATACGGTTCACGTCCACGCTGTCGTGGCATGCTACCAGTGTTAAAGACTGCGATGGAGCTCCGTATGCCACGGCAAACTGGCTGACACTGACGGCGGCGGTGCACAAATGCTGCGCAGCTAGCGCCATTCGACGGCCAACACCGCGGTTCCTGGTGTGTCCGCTGTGCCGTGCGTGTGATCATTGCTTGTACAGCCCTCTCGCAGTGTCCGGAGCAAGTATGGTGGGTCTGACACACCGGTGTCAATGTGTTCTTTTTTCCATTTCCAGGAGTGTAATAACCACAAATGCGTCACCAAAAACATCTGCTTTCATAGTGTAGTGAAAGTGCCATGAAATAATGTGTGCATTTGCCATTGCTTTCTTATGTGGGTTTACTGGGATACAAATTAATAAATAGGCAAAGTCAAAAAAATGTTCAATGTGTGTGATTTCCTAAGGGACTAAACTGCTGAGGTCATCAGTCCCTAGACTTACACACTACTTAAACTAACTTACGCTAAGAACAACACACACACACCCGTGCCCGAGGGAGGACTCGAACCTCCGGCGGAAGGGGCTGCGCAATCGCTGACAAGGCGCCTTACACCGTGCGCTTGGCAAATTTATTTATTATTGAAAAAGAGACGGAAAACAATAGAGTGAAAAGTGTACTTCTTCTTAGAACAACATATCTAAATACATAGCCCTAATGACATATATCATGTGGGAACTAACGCGACTTAACAAGTGAAAAATGCTTTATCTAAATTACTCAAAAGATTTTAGCACCACCTGCGTATTGACTAACATGCGTGGGGGTTAGGTTTAAGGGCACCAGACAGTGAAATAAGAAGCCTTAGGAAACTAAAATAATAACTTTATTCTTGAATTAAAACAAAACAACAACCAAAATAAATGGAGTATTTCAAAAATGCCACATCTGGGAAGTCAAAATGTGCTGCCAGGTAATATTCAACTCCACCCTATGCATTGTAACAAGCATGTATCATCCTCGGTACACTGTCCACAGAGTAATCTGATGTTACTGTTGAAGTCGTCGCACTATTCGGTGGCAGTCCCAGAATCGCCCAGTGTGTGAGGAAGATTCAGTGCGATAACGCAGTCTAAGTTCCAGCTTGTTCCTTTCGCGCTCATTCGGTTTAATGTCAGCAGATAGCGCAACACAATACCATTCGGTTGATCCCTGTCTCCTAGGAGATGGTATTAAAGAGGAGCGTATTGTGTACTCGTGCACTACCGTGTTGAAAGACGAACCTTTTGACGAAATATTTACTTGGATAGTGGTGTTGAGAAATCTGGTCTAATACTAGATAACCCTCTAATTACATTCGATTTTAGACGTCCAACATCTGTACGTGTTACAGGCCGAAAACATGACCAATCCTGTGGTGTCATGGGCTTTCCGACAATGGGCTTTGCGACCCGTGTGTCAAAGTGCTGCTTCTTTCCATAAATATCTTAGACGTGGGTTTTCCAACCTTCTAAGGAAGCCATTAACATTGAGGGAGGCTCTGGTGACCCTTTTATAATAAGAACATCGCTTCACATTTCATCCAAGTTTAGTTCTGACTATGAGCATACCACATTGGGAAGTTTAAATGCTTTTTATTTTTTTATTTATTTTTAACAATTTTTCATTCTACATCATTAGTGCAGCAAATTACTAAACTTCTTGTCCTATTTAATAAATTTTAATTTCCAACTCAATTTTTTGTAGCAAAGACAGATTTTTAAACATCTTCTTAACTCCCCAGAGTAGTTATTTACTTATATAACGTATTTTAACCTCCAAACTTGAACCAGGATACTGGGTCGTCCCAAAAGCTCCTCTTTTTGCTCTACACAATCCAGTTTGGATTTCTCATAATATGGCATATTAGCATTGAAATCTAAAACCTTCTCTTTCAGATATTGAAATTCCTCCTTAAAAATAAGGGAAAAGGCACTGTCTATTCATGGTTGACTCTTTTCTTGCAGTTATGCCATAGTTTTCTAATTTGGACATTTGTTTCGTCAAGTGGGAAAGAATGTTACTGTTCAGCCATGATTCTGCCATTTCCAATTTTTAAACAGCCTTGGCACTTACCCCATTTGGAAATCACTCACCACATTTTCTGTGCACCCGGTAACGATGAACATCCTTGGGAGACGGGACTTCCTTTCGTTGTCGCTTCACATTTCATCCAAGTTTAGTTCTGACTATGAGCATACCACATCGGGATGTTTAAATGCTTTTTATTTTTTATTTATTTTTAACAATTTTTCATTCTACATCATTAGTGCAGCAAATTACTAAACTCACATTGTATAGGAATCAAGTAGCTTAGGACTACGAACCTATATGGAAAATAAGGCTGTCAGCGAGGGCGCTGCCTGACTAACAGTGAAAACCCATCCATTGCTGATGATCGACTGGCATAAATTAACAGTAGGGGAGGCTCTGTTCGAACCCATTGTGCAAAACTCCTTGGTCGGAAGTCCCAGGCTAACTGCAGCACGAACCAAATGGACAGAGATACGAAGGTCAGAAAGCCCACGTAGCCCTCGCTGCTGAAACCACATGACTCCGTGTCTGAGACGCACATTGCCACCTGGATGCCGCCACGGTCATAAAGTGCCAGACATACCGTCAGTGCAGCGAACCTGACGTCACTGATACAGTTTCCCTTCCAGGCGTTCCTTTGTTCACATTCTTCACAGATGAAGGGCCAGGGGAATTTCTACTGTTGTTCGTAATGGGTACCTAAAGACTAAACTGACCACATAGGAACGGCTGCATACTGCCTGTGTCGCTCTTCCACTTATCTCCAAAAACGCAGCGAGCAGTTTTGTTGCATTCTCTTTAGAGTGTACACAAGCCAGAATCTGTAGATAGCAGGTATCAGCTGCTCTTGACAGTGGGCGAACACAGCGACGCAGTTCGTCAAATTATTGTGCCTGACGATAGTGGTGGAATGTTCAAACGTTGTCGCTGTGGTGTACACCAATTCGCTGGGCAGCTCCCTGTGCTGACAACCAACCCTTCTTGCCATTAAGTGAGCATACAAGCAAGGCCTAAAGTTGAAATGACCATTCGAAGAATGTTGACAGACTGAACAGTGAAGGTAAGCTATATTGTCCCATACATGACTGGAGATGCGACACACTCTACTGAACTGAACTGCACTGAGAACTGTGACCATATTTGTATTTATTAATAAAACATACTGTCAATCACAAACGAAATGAAATTCTGTAGTCCTAAAGTGTTAGCACCAACAAAGAGCAGAGCCTGACCAGATGGTTCCTGCTAAGGAGAAACTGGCAACAACGAGAAAAAGCACTTGCCCGCGAAAGGCAAATCTCCCGTGTTCGAGTCTCGGTCCAGCACACAGTTTCAATCTACCAGGAAGTTTCGAGGAGAAAAGAGCTAAAACTTTAGTTAATTTCCACCAAATTTCGTTGCAGAATAGATATTCTGAGCCCCCAACAACGAGGAACATAATATCGTCATTGAAATACAAAACTGAGCACTGGAAGCACGTTTATTACTCACATCAACGTACAGCCAGAACAAAACTCAACTGAACTCCTGGGCACAGAGTGCAATTGTTTAAGTAAACATCGAATATGCCGGAATGCTGGTATTTATACAAACATCGAGTATTACAGAATATACAAACATTACAAACATAAGATACTTTAAGAACTTTCTAGAAATTATAAATAGTAAATAAAAAATAACATGGTGGTCATGATTATACTGGTGGACCACAGCACCTCAGGCAGCGATGCTAAACACTATTGCACACTGTATGCAGCGCAGCTCGCCCCTTCAAAAATCCTCATTGGAGGCGCATACATTGCCCTAAATCTATAACTCGCCGGTGGTCCTGTCAATGGACCGCTGTCTTATGCTGGTGCTCTTGTCACATACATCCTCTTGTTACATCCTCTTCACTATGATGAGCATTGAAAGTAGACCCTCCTGTCTAAATTTCGTATGGCTGCCCCCGTCGGAGGTTCGAGTCATCCCTCGGGCATGGGTGTGTGTGTTATCCTTAGCGTAAGTTAGTTAGATTAAGTAGTTCGTAGGCCTAGGGACCGTTGACCCAGCTGCTTAGTCCCATAGTCCTTACGATAAATTTCCATTTTTTCTAAAAATGGTTCAAATGGCTCTGAGCACTATGGGAATCAACAGCTGAGGTCATTAGTCCCCTAGAACTTAGAACTAATTAAACCTAACTAACCTAAGGACATCACAAACATCCATGCCCGAGGCAGGGTTCGAACCTGCGTCCGTAGCGGTCTTGCAGTTCCAGACTGCAGCGCCTTTAACCGCGCGGCCACTTCGGCCGGCCCAATTTTTCTAAATTTCGTCGTTATCGAGTGTATCTTTAGTTTCCTGGATACTACCATTGTCGACCAGCATCTCTGGACTGTAATAGTATATCATATGGAGCATGTAGACGATGTCTTTGCGCATTTGTCTTCTTGGTGGAACGTCATAATCCTCGACTTCTTTACTTACATTTGGCAAGTGACGATGGATACGACATGAGCTAAAGTAGCGATTTAGTCATTTTTCCTATAGTCCTACTTTCCGCACAGGCGTAAAAATCCGTATCAAGTCTCCCAGACCGTTTCTCACTGCTCATTGCTTAGCATTATAGTACTCTCGGTCCTTCTCCTGGGCTTCCAGTGCCTGTATGTGAGTCAGCTACTGTGCTTCGTCAGTTTTACGTAGTCATCGTAAGTATCGTCAAATTGAAAGGGGAACAGTGTATTCATTGTTGTTATGGCCTCGTTATCATTGAGTAAAAAGAACGATTTTAAGCTTTGAAGGGAGGTCGTCTTAAATTAATGTCTCTGAATATGTGGTAGAGCGAGTGTGCTCAAGCTGCTTCTACTGCAGGTAGTGAAACAAGTAAGTCTTCCTCTAATATGGCCACTATACGCAAAGGACAACAACGAGACAGTAAAACAGAACTTGATAGTACACCAGGTTATCTTTATACTACCTTAACAAAATTTTTATTTACTCTGAGGTTGAACAAGATGAGTCAAAAGTTGTTTGTCTTTAACAGATTTTATTTATTTATTTCGCTTTCAACTGAACGAGAAGTAATGCCTCCCAATCTTTTATTTGAAAACTCTTAAAAGTTTTAAATAAAACAAACAGTATTCATATTCTACTTCTTTATTCTTCATGTCGACGTATTTATTCCTCAATACAGTCACCCTGGCAACGAACACATTTCTCTCAAAGAGACACCAATTTGTTAATACCACAACTGTCGAACGGTTGGCTTTATTCATGCAGCCACAACGTCACCTCTGCTTGCCACACTTCATAACTATCAAAGCGAAGTCCTCGAAGGTGTTCTGTAAGCTTTGAAAAAAGATGATAGTCGGATGGAGCCAAGTATGGACTGTATGGAGGATAGTCGATGATAGTGAGACCAAAGCGTCAGATCGCTGCAGATGCCGCAGCAGTCGACTGTGGTACAATGTTGTCATGCTGAAGGAGACGAACGCTTCAAATTCGAAACGCGATTACAGCACGCTGTTTCTCATGCACCGAGATAATTACACACACACACACCAAAAAAAATTTGCATCACCCCAGTTCCCAGAACTCTTGAAGATAGACGTTGACTGTGGATATTGTATCACGGACACAGTCCCTTTGACTGTTCAGAGATGTCACTAAATCCGCCCAAAGATATAAACAACCATGCATGAGCAGTGCCTATTAGACGGTCAGTTTCAGTCGTTCCGCAAGGAACGAGGTACACGGCTCGTGTCGTTTGCAATCCAACCATGCCTAAACAGTCAATACCGCGGTTCGATCGCGTCCGCATTGTTAACTTTGTGCCAGAAAGGGGAAGTGTCCAGGCGTCTCGGAGTGAACCAAAGCGATGTTGTTCGGACATGGAGGAGATACAGAAAGACAGGAACTGTCGATGAGTTGCCTCGCTCAGGCTGCCCAAGGGCTACTACTCCAGTGGATGACCGCTACCTACGGATTGTGGCTCGGAGGAACCCTGACAGCAACGCCACCATGTTGAATAATGCTTTTCGTGCAGCCACAGCACTCAAATTGTGCGCAATAGGCTGCATGGTGCGCAACTTCACTCCCGACGTCCATGGCGAGGTCCATCTTTGCAACCACGACACCGTGCAGCGCGGCACAAAAGGACCCAACAACATGCCGAATGGACCGCTCAGGATTGGCATCACGTTCTCTTCACCGATGAGTGTCGCATATGCCTTCAACCAGACAATCGACGGAGAGGTGTTTGGAGGCAACCCAGTCTGGCTGAACGCCTTAGACACACTGTCCAGCGAGTGCAGCAAGTTGGAGGTTCCCTGCTGTTTTGGGGTGGCATTATGTGGGGCCGACGTACGCCGCTGATGGTCATGGAAGGCGCCGTAACGGGTGTACGATACGTGAATACCATCCTCCGACCGATAGTGCAACAATCTCGGCAGCATATTGGCGAGGCATTCGTCTTCATGGACGACAATTCGCGCCCCCATTGTGCACATCTTGTAAATGACTTCCTTCGGGTTAACGACATCGCTCGACTAGAGTGGCCAGTATGTTCTCCAGACATGAAGCCTATCGAACATACCTGGGATAGATGGAAAAGGGCTGTTTGTGGGCGACCTGACCCACTAATCACTCTGAGGGATCTACGACTGATCGCCATTGAGGAGTGGGACAATCTGGACCAACAATGCCTTGATGAAGTTGTGGATAGTATGCCACGACAAATACAGCCATGCATCAATGCAAGAGGACGTGCTACTGGGTATTAGAGGTACCGGTGTATGCTGCAATCTGTACCTACACCTCTGAAGGTCTGGCTGTATGGTTACACTGTGCAATGTGTGGTTTTCATGAGCAATAAAAAGGGCGGAAATGATGTTTATGTTGATCTCCATTCCAGTTTTCAGTACAGGTTCCGGAACCCTGGCAACTGAGGTGCTGCAAAACTTTTTTGATGTGTGTATTAAACACCACCATGTCACGTGCTGCAGTTCAGAGTCCTCTGCAGAGGGCTGCAAATATGTAGACATGAAAAATAAATGTGTAGAATGTTAATGATATTGTTATTTATTTAAAAAGCTTTAAGAGCTTTCACATAAAAATTTCGGAGGCATTAGTTTTCAGTAGGCTCTTGTACAACAAGTTATGTGCCTTTCACAAACTCTTATTTCATGTTAAATGATGCAGCCAAATGTTAGCAGTGAAATAACACCTATTTGCAAGAACACTATGGACGATAGACTGCATGGACGCTGTATCACCAAGATATACTTACCTGCGCATCTCGCTGACGCAAGATTAAAGAACCCAAATTCAAATTGGAGTTAATTCAGCAACTTAGGTTGCACGTCCAAAACATATGAGAAATGAACTGCTCAGATTATGGATTGGGTAACCGTGGATTGCGAAAACTTACCTGTGCTCCAAATCGGCAGAGTGCTGCAAAACAGCCACAGGTGGCCGTCAGCTCCAATAACTGAATCTCCGACTGCTTGGCTCTAACCTCCATCCACAACTCCCGAAAATATTCCTTCCTCCTGCGCAACTTCAAACCTCTCATATATCACAGGTGGTGAAGCTGACTACACTGCTGTCAGTTTGACGACCAGGAAATGCCACGACATTTTCGAAAAAAAATGAGGAAAAGACAGCAAATTTCTTCTCTCTGCGTGCACGAAATACATTTTAGCTTCACCATGTTGGTAATGGTCTGAATACCAAGTTATTTTCGATTGGTCACTTCGTCTGCGCCTTGGGCTTGGCTGGATCAAATTTTTGGAGTGAAAAACAGAGGCACTGTTCTAACGCTTCTACTGACGCCAAAATGTCGAGCTGTAAGCAGTGCACACGCAGAAGACAAATTATCGTACCCGCTTTATCTCCAGAGGGCGGCGAGACCGATGGGACGTCACCACCCACGTCAGTGCCGCTCGCTATGGTGTGAGGTGTTCAGACTGATGCCAAGGCTAGGTCACCCACAAGGGGGATGAGATTGATGCAATGAAATTTACCGATAGCCTTTCTGTCACTAAAACAGGACTTCCAATGCACCCTGTGAATGACGATCTCATGCGATATTTTTCTTTCCATTCGCACAGTCCAACAGGTCAGCAACAAGGAAATGGAAAAATTTACTGGCCATGAAATGAATTGTATCGTATATTTGTATGTGACAGTAACTTCACAGCCTGTTGTGCCTTGCTTCGTTGCATAACACGTGAATGTTATGACATGCAGTGTTGTATCCAAATCCCTCTGTTAGACCAGAATGTGTATTGACAGCATGTCTGTCAATGTCTTGTTAAAACGTTGTGTGAGGCCAGTTGTCCCTGGATGGTAGGCAGTTGTGTGTTATGTTACAACCCGAAATTATCTCTGACACTAGTCTTGATTGGAAAACTTTTCCACTATCAGAGATCATTACACAGGGTGCTCTATGCTCCAAAACAATGTCTTCTACAAGAAATTTTGCGATTTCTAGAGCTTTGAAATCTGCACAGTTTTGCTGACAACATAGCTGATGAGGCAATCAGTACAGACTACTATCTATTCCTGTTTGTTGACCTCAGGAACCTTCCCAGGAGGTCGATTCCAATCTGGTGAAATGATGCTGCTGTTGGCGGGATTGGTATCAGGTGCCCAGAAGGTGACTGTTACATGTTCTTCATACTTGACATTCATTACAGTGGTTCAGATTAGTCGAGATCTGGCCAATGATACCTGTGCCTGATTCTATTTAGTCTTCAAGAATCTCAGGTGACCAGATGTTGGAGCATCGTGGAGATACTTTAGAATCAGTGGCCACTGGGAATGCGAGTAGTTCAACACCGCACTGCATGTTTGAGCGGGTGGCTCGGAGCACGCCACACAGTGATGCTAACCACTACACTACATCACACACACCACAGCTAGCAACAATATCGAACAGTTACTAGTATGTTACATAAAATGGAAACAATAGCTCGGCATAATTTTACATAAAATGGAAACAACACCTTGGCAGAACACCCAGAAACACGCTATTAGTCGGAAACACGCTATTAGTCAATCACGACGAGAAGAAATGAGAGATCACAATATTGAGCAGTAAGTACATCACAAATAGGGAATCTCATCCAAACTGAACTATTCATGAAAGTTAAGTTCATTAAGATCTAGTGACATAGCTGTGTTACTGTAACTCAATAATAACTTTCAACAAAGGATGCAATTTAACGTGGCCGAGCGTTTCTAGGCGTTTCAGTCTGGAACCGCGCGACCGCTACGGTCGCAGGTTCGAATCCTGTCGGCCGGCCGCGGTGGTCGTGCGGTTCTAGGCGCTCCAGTCCGGAGCCGCGCTGCTGCTACGGTCGCAGGTTCGAATCCTGCCTCGGGCATGGATGTGTGTGATGTCCTTAGGTTAGTTAGGTTTAATTAGTTCTAAGTTCTAGGGGACTGATGACCACAGCAGTTGAGTCCCATAGTGCTCAGAGCCATTTGAACCATTTCGAATCCTGTCTCGGGCATGGATGTGTGTGATGTCCTTAGGTTAGTTAGGTTTAAGTAGTTCTGAGTTCTAGGGGACTGGTGACCTCAGATGTTAAGTCCCATAGTGCTCAGAGCCATTTGCAATTTAACTAACAGTGACATCTCAAGCCATTGCACTTAATAAATTCCATCAAAATGACTACCAGGTGATGAAACAAACCATAACAGACAACGAGAAGAGTAATTATCAACGAAGTGAGTAAGGCAAGGTGCTGATGATGGTGAGGTCCCATACTCCGAGGAGCGTAGGGGACGATGCGGGAGACCCGCACCGCCGTACTAGGCAAGGTCCTAGCAGAGGTGGTTTGCCATTGCCTTCCTCCGACCGTAATGGGGATGAATGATGCACAAAATTCATGTTTATTTTTATATCCTGTACACAGATATCAATTTCCTGTGGTCAAAACAATAATGAGAAATTAATTTTCAATAAAAAAAAAGAGTCTAACCTACACGTATCACGAGTATGGTGTGAAACGTTTTTGAGCAGCTGTGTTGACGTGGAATAAGTGCGGGGGATTTGGCATCCTCTTGATTCATCCTTGCCCATATCGCTTATTGTTTAACGTTTGTTGTTAACGTTGCAATCAAATTTGTAGAGAAACTCTATAAAATAGTGGCAAAATTTGGGCTCCAGATTTTTTACGAGAAGACGCCGCATATGTAAATGACCGGATCAAGTTTCATCATTGAAAATCGGTAAATCTGTCAAAATCTCGCAAGTAGGCAAACTCAAGTACCCAGAAAAAATTTTTGAATTGGGGAGCTAATTCATGAAGCTGACAAAGAAAGGGCGAAAATTTCCAAAATAGTATATAAACTCTCCTGGAAAAATTACAAGAAAAAATCCGTCTCACAAAAGGGGATATTACATTATAACACAGTTGTTCAAACAGAAGTTCCTTATATCTATTAACTAATTATAATTAGTGACAAGTCCGAAATCAAAATCATTGAAAAAGAAGAAATTTCTTAGGACCAGAATGCGAAAATGAAAATTACTCAGAAATAACTTAGGACCAAAACGCTAAAATGAAATTTGGACGAAAAAGAAATCAGAAGAGCTCTACCAAATTACAGAAAAAAATAAGGGATAACATCTGGAAAAGGCGATTACAGTTTTACCATCACCTATATACAAGGGCCATCCGTGAAGTAAAGATCGCCGGCCGCTGGTGGCCGAGCGGTTCTAGGCGCTTCAGTCTGGAACCGCGGGACCGCTACGGTCGCAGGTTCGAGTCCTGCCTCTGGCATGGATGTGTGTGATGTCCTTAGGTTAGTTAGGTTTAAGTAGTTCTAAGTTCTAGGGGACTGATGACCTTAGAAGTTAAGTCCCATAGTGCTCAGAGCCATTTTTTTAAGTCAAAAACGTTTCGCCATACCAAGATATTCTTTAACAATAATACAGAAACCGAATGTACACTTTTTGGAGCAGATTTTGCCTACTTTTCCACACAGTCACCTTTGACATTAAGGCAAAAATCCTTCAGCTCTTCATCATTTATGAAGCGTTTACCAGCAAGGTGCTCTTTCTGTTTTGGAAACAGGAAGAAGTCCGACGGTGAGAGGTCCGGATTATAGGGAGCATACTTGATGTCCCACCCGAATTTCTCTCGCAGCAAGGCCTGTGTCTGCCGGGCAGATGCGGACGTGCATTGCCAGGCAACAAAACAAGTGCACTCGATAGCTTGCCTCTTCGGTAATTCTGGGTAGCCCAACGAAGACGTTGAAGGGCAGCACAGTATGCGCCATTACTGAAATCTGCGAGGAGGACTGCTTCACTGTCGCTGGATAAAGAAGCATCAGTTTCTCAGTTAATGCGGTTTGTATAAACTTGCGTGGCTTCTGTGTCAACTGAGGACAACGCCGCTCCATAGACTCTCGTTTCTTTGTGGGGGTGTTATGAGAAACCAACATTTCGTCTCCTGCAACAATTTGGCCATTGGAAGTGTTGCCATCCCTTTCGTACCGATCCAACAACGCTATTGCAGCACCTATTCTCGCAACTTTTTGATCATTCGTGAGCATGTGTGACATAAAAAAAATGGTTCAAATGGCTCTGAGCACGATGGGACTTAACATCGGACGTCATCAGTCCCCTAGAACTTAGAACTACTTAAACCTAACTAACCTAAGGACATCAGACACACCCAAGCCCGAGGCAGGATTCGAACCTGCGACCGTAGCGGTCGCGCGGTTCCAGACTGAAGCGCCTAGAACCGCTCGGCCACATCGGCCGTCTGTGTGACATCCACCGTGCACAGATTTTGTGGTACTCTAAGTGCTTTATGGAAAATTCGTGCGCAAGTGAACGGACACTTCCTGACCTTGTTCATGCAGGTCGCTAATCGTGAAAAGTCGATTAACTCGAATGATGCGATCCACCATTTTTTTCAGCGCGTCTGTGGTGACGGAGTGTCATCTTCATCTCTCTTCGTCATGAACATCTGTTTTCACATTCGTAAACATTATGCACCATTTCCGGACCTCCGACATAAAAAGTAAAAAACCTGCGCTGAATGTCTCAGGGTCTAACATTTTCCACCTGCAGAAAACGAATAACACCTCGAAACTTGTTATCTCTGCACGTACCACGTGCCAAGGTCCCACTAGAGCCGCATAGCTCTGAATATCAGAAACCAATGAACAGCTGCCACAAGGACCCTCGTATAAGGATAACAACTGGCTCAAAAGTATAATTATAAACTTAGCCTTATCAGCGAAAAACACAACTAGCTAACAGAAGTTAATGAAGACCTCACATACATTGCAGTCTTGAAGACATCACTCGACATAGAAAAAAAAAAAAAAATTTTGAACACGAATACAAAAATGTAAATTTGCTGTGAAGCCTATCTGACAAAATTGAGGATGTACAGAAGAGCACATAAAAATGAACGAATGGAGAGATACAGGGAGGAAAAGAGGTAGAAAAATGTGCTAAACGCGGTCTTCACTTTGACACAGAATGAAAACTGTTTCGACAATATAGCAGGACGTAAGAATCATACTCGGAATAGCCAGAGGCTGAAGGATATCTTTTTCTTCTCCGCTTCATGTATTAGGCATTCTCGCCTGTTCCGTGCAGGACAGCTGTAAAATGTATTTCAGATGTAATAATAAAATGAGTGCTTCGATAGTTGCGGTCTGTTTAGAAACAGTTGTGTAAGTAAAAATACCGCGCAGTCTATAGATGCAACAACCAAAACGAGATCCTGATTACGTATCTACCTGCAGAGAACCACAGCGACGTGACGCAATTCATTGAGGCAAACAAATGGCCACCGCCCGAAGAACTGTCGCCATCCGCTGCAGTGCAGAGCGCGCCGCGCATCTGTTTTCATTTCCAGGATTCCCTTCGCTGGTCCACCGGCGCGCCGGCCCACAGGTCAAGTCACGTAGCGTCCAAGATAAGCTGGCTCGCGCGGCTGCGGCCGTGTTCCCTCCCCTCCCCCCTAACCTTACCACACCACAACTATCCCCACCACCAGACCCGGCGGCTCCCCTCGGCTTCTCTCGGACGCATTTCTCCGAAAGCATGCGGCTCTCGGCCCTGCAGGAACAGCTGCTGCACCAGCCACTCGCGATGAGAATCACTACCGCATTTCCTGCGTTAACCATCATTTTCTTCTATCGTTGAAGGCAACAAAACTGTCACCCAAGCGACGTAGGTGCTGGCAAGTGGACTGATTCTTTCGCCACACTTAGTCATCACGCTGAAAATATTTTGTTTAGGCCGTGTCCATGACTGTAAAGTTATCTTGAGTAGCAAAATTAGTATTAAAACCAGAAGTGACTGTTAAAAAAAATTATTTATTTTGAGTTGTACCAGAATTAACACTAAGGAATCTTTCCCTTGCCGGCCGAAGTGGCCGTGCGGTTAAAGGCGCTGCAGCCTGGAACCGCAAGACCGCTACGGTCGCAGGTTCGAATCCTGCCTCGGGCATGGATGTTTGTGATGTCCTTAGGTTAGTTAGGTTTAACTAGTTCTAAGTTCTAGGCGACTAATGACCTCAGCAGTTGAGTCCCATAGTGCTCAGAGCCATTTGAACAATTTTTTGAATCTTTCCCTTTTATTTTTCCCTAGTGTCACCCTGCTTCTAGAGCGTTGCTTTACGAAGCAAGGTGTGACTGTTGGATTGTTGTTTGCGTGTGTCCGATGACGTAGTGACCTGGTTTTCAGAGATACGACTAAGGTTGGTTGGTTGATTCTGGGGAAGAGACCAAACAACGAGGTCATCGCTCCTATCGGGTTAGGGAAGGATGGGGAAGGAAGTCAGCCGTGCCCTTTCAAAGGAACCATCCCAGTATTTGCCTGAAGCGATTTAGGGAAATCAAGGAAAAATTAAATCAGGATGGCGGACGCGGGTTTGAACCGTCGTCCTCCGGAATGCGCATCGAGTGTGCTAACCACGCCACCACCTCGCTCGGTGATACGAGTATGGGGAAAGATCTAAAGGATATTTGCTTTATTCTCATGTGTTACGTTATTTGGCTGCGGAGGAGAAAATGCACAAAAAAACCTCTCTCCTTCAGATCGCTGTTGGAGCCATTCCTACATGTATAAACTGAACTATATCCGAAGGAAGATTACTGCCCTGTAAGCTACTTCCTTTCAGGGAGAAAAGTAACACAAAAAGAGATTATAAACAGGACCAATGAGGAAAGAAAAACTGAAGAATTATAAAGAAAAAATACCATTAGGAATTTAGTGAAGATCTCCGTTTGCAAGGTACTGCTTTACTGATAAACGGCTAGACCAAAGAGACTTTTATAGATCGAGAAATGTGATCGAATGAGTAAAGTATAATAGGATGAACGTAGTAACAGGGGAAATACTGAGATAAACAAGAAGAACGTTAAACACGTAAGACTCGCTCAAAACTGGCGAGAATAATAGACTGGACGGAAATCTACTGAAGCGTTATAGATTGCTGAAAACGTTAGTGAAGGATACTTGAAGGAAAAGAAAATCTCAAAAGGAAACGCATGCTTACCTACATCGAACAGTTGTGGGGTGACAATGGATACAATGTCTGCAGGAGATAGGAAGACTGAGTTTAGAAATCGAACAGTGGGAAAAGAGCTACTGCAAACCATTCTGACGGTTGTCTATGATCACTGAAGCAGGAAATCGCCCTTACACCAAATACATGTTGGAAGTAGGAAAATTGTTTTAGCGCCTGTCTCTAACAATCTTCCTCAGAAGTTTCCCTGCAGTTCGCCTCAATACAATGCCTATATCTTCTTCAACGTTTTCCATGAAGCAATTAAGCAACTGCGTCTGTTCCTATCAAGTAAGCTTTCACGCTGAGCAGTCGAGAACGTAGCGCATTGAAAGCATAACTGTTATTTTTGTATGAAGAACTGTTTAACGTTGTTGCTTTAATTTTCTTTGAAAGCGGTGCTGATAGACAATAAAAGCGGTTTAAATGCTGTGAGCTGTCTGTGGAAGTTAACCTTGCATTACTGCGCAACTGTTTCACCGGGTATCCAGTCTAGCTTACCAAATTCCCAACCAGACTAACATTAATTATAATCTTTTAATAGTCATACGTCGACCGGTGATATATGTATTTATATAAAAGAGAATTTAAATAAAAAGAAATAAATCAGTTTATATTTGGAAATTTATTTTAACATTGATCATTGAAATTTCAGCATATTATCTCGATTCATAACTAAGCTGGTGCCTTATTTAGGATTGTGAAAATGTGAGATTGTAATCTTACGGAACACATCAAATATGGAGCCAGGATTGGGAGACTGCATACAACACTGCATTCATAAAATAACACACGAAGAACGTTGAAACATATGCAAGAGGAAATTAACCACAACCAACCGATTCAATTTTCACCCAAAGAAGTTACGTTCGTAGCACAATCCTGTCCATCATGTAATTACCACACACTGGTATACTAAATTCATACTAACTCTCTGTGAAATCTTCCCGAAAAGAATAGCTGAGGGCTGCTTTGATGAATACACCACATGCATCACGTGGTCAACTTGGTTTACACAAAGAGTGTAACTCCACAATAATTTTGATAATTAAAATAAATTAGATCAAAAAGCAATTTACAAAAGAAAAACCTCGAACTGGTTACTATCGTCTTACTATTAACCTGATGGATCAAACAATTGTATAAGCACGTGGTACTGGTCTCACAAGGTACACCCCACGTGGGTTGAACATAAAGAAAAGTTGCTATATTGAAAAATGTTGTCAAGATGAGACGTTATCATCTCACGCACATTCGCATTTAAGATTGATGATCTTAGTTAGAGTTACTGATCAACACGTGGTTCCACTTTACTCACAAAGTAGTGACAAAGCAACTACTGAAAGATATTCTGAACTGTACACTCGAATCACACTGCGTTGCAATTTAAGATAACATTAGATATTTTTAGAGCTAAACCTGAAATAAAGGTGACTAAATTTTCAGTTAGGCTGAACTTAAGAAATCCATTGTCCTACGGACTTAGCAGACACGTGCTTAGCCGGAGATCTTACCACTTCAGACGCTCGCCACGGACAGACTGCCGTGGTCCCTTCCTGAAGGTGGCTCACAAATACAAACGGAAGTGGCCAGAAGGGCAGCTTCCTATACCAACATGACAAGGGATGGACAGGACCATACTAAGAATAGACACCTCTCTGCTTTTAGAAAGCGTAGCTACCTTTTCCGACGTTGGTCCTACTGTTCTCTAGCAGACAGGCTTGTCTGCTACCATCCAGCATGCAACTAGAAATACATTTGCTCATTCATCCTCTCACACAGAAGGGAAGGGGGATGACAGTATCTTATCATATACAGTATATAAAAGAAAGCGGATGTAAGTTCCGTATGAGACTGTGTGACATGAATTACATATAAACTGTGTTTTAAAGTGTAGTAGTGTGACAGATCGTTCTCGTTTATGAGTAAAAGTAACACGTTCCACTACTCAGTCTCCTCCCAAATAGTCAGAAACGCCACAGTAAATTTAGAAGAGGAATTTATGCCGTAAATGACAACAGATTTAAGAAATTAACATGAAAGGAATCCAACAGAGACCTTTCAACTGTGTTACGAAGGAATTGCGCTTGACAAGATTTTATATTCTGCAGCACAATGTCTACAATATTCAACATCTATATTTGGTAATGGTTATTGTTCTTCTTTATCCTCACTAAAACACCTATAAATAACATTTTGTAACATCACTACATGAGTACACTTTCCGGTGTCGTTGCGTACAGCTAGCTTGACACGTTTTAAAAGAGTATTGTCCTTTGACGCTTGGGTTGGATCTTCAGAGGCTATAAACAGAAACGAAAGAATCGAATCGATATTGCACATTATTAGTAAGCTGGTTGATTTTAGAACAAATTTTCTGCGGTACGAGTTTATTCGACTCCTTTTCGCAATGTCACCGACGTAAGTACTCTTTCAGCTTGAAGGTTTCTGGCTTTTACTTGTTTACTTGGATTCTTATTGATAGCATAATGAAACTGTTGTGCTTCTACTTGGTGGGAGGCAACACTGCCTGTACTACTGGGTGAGGCGTGTAACCTACCTGCAATAACAGTTCTTATATCCCTGAAATCAAGTCAGTAATAATTTGCGTAACGGAATCTCTCTGTACGCCTGCCCTGCCCCGTCTGTCAAAATATTCTATACAAACAAAACTTTCATGATTATAGCGATCTAGCAACAGACAGACAGTCGACTCACTGATGCAATATGGACGTCTATTCCAACCAGATGTTTACTTGAGAGTGGCGCTACAGCCGAAACAAGCTTGTCATAAAGAAGGAGGGTTACTAATCAAACCAGCTGCGGCTTACCGGGAATTACTCATTACAAAGTGTCATATTGTGTCGTAATGCTGCGGACCCGACAGAAAAGAAGAATTTCGCTTTTTTGCGACAAGTGCCGCAGCTCATATGTCCCTATTTTTTTATTTCTGGAACAGCCACCTCTATTTTTGGCCTTTATACGGCACTTAAACGTATTGCCGAGTATGTTCTAGTATATTTTTCTGTGACGGCACCACAAAACGCCTTGACTGTAAACCAGTGCCTTTGAAAATGTCTCGCCAAATTTGCCCTCGTGTTGGTGGTGTTACAACCTGCTTCTTCAGAACATTTTCTCGATTTTTTTATTTTTCTGTTTCTTTCAGGCTAACATATACTTTCGCCCACTGGTAACAGTCTGATGCATTTATTTAGCGCATTTTATGTACAAGATCCTACTACTTTACGAAACAGAGAGGAAAGAATAACGTGATAAAAGTACTACAGTTAATATTAAATATATGACACATTTCACTATCCTGTACATACAAACACACACACACACACACACACACACACACACACACACAGACAGACACACACACACACACACACACACACACAGACAGACAGACACACACACACACACACACACACACACACACACACACACACAAGGACATCAGCTGTCATGTTATGCTCTAATATTCTATGCTTGTTATTGAAATGATGACGACAATAAGTACTACGCAAAATCCAACAAAGTAGCTAAATTTTTACTAAAATGGTTACTCTGTGTCCGTGTGTTTTCTTTCTCTTCATTCTGTACCCTTGTTATTATGATAAACATTCAAGCTGTTGATTTCCTGTTGTCTGAATTGCAAAACAGTATATACGTGCTCGGTATATGGATGCCAGAGTTGTAACAAAAATAAAGAAATAAATTGATCTGTGCCACGATAGTACAGAAAATGTATTTAAGTTTCATGTTCAAATTTCGCTCGGTACTACAGTTCATTTTTGTATACCTTTCATTTACTTCACAGATCTTCTTGTTGGGTCACGTTCTGAGGCATCAAGGGATCATCAATTTAGTACTGGAGGGAAGCGTGGAGAGTAAAAATCGTAGAGGGAGACCAAGAGATGAATACACTAAGCAGATTCAGTAGGATGTCGGTTGCACTAGTTACTCGGAGATGAAGAAGCTTGCACAGTATAGAGTGGCGTGGAGGGCTGCATTAAACCAGTCTCTGGACTGAAGAGCACAACTATACAGGGTGGTCCATTGATCGTGACCGGGCCAAATATCTCACGAAATAAGCATCAAACGAAAAAACTACAAAGAACGAAACTTGTCTAGTTCGAAAGAGGAAACCAGATGGCGCTATCATTGGCCCGCTAGATGGGGCTGCAATAGATCAAACGGATATCAGCTGCGTTTTTTTAAAATAGGAACCCCAATTTTTATTACATATTCGTGTAGTACGTAAAGATATATGAATGTTTTAGTTGGACCACTTTTTTCGCTTTGTGATACATGGCGCTGTAATAGTCACAAACGTAAAAGTACGTGGTATCACGTAACATTTCGTCAATGCGGACGGTATTTGCTTCGTGATACATTACCGTTGTTAAAATGGGCCGTTTACCAATTGCGGAAAAGGTCGATATCATGTTGATGTTTGGCTACTGTGATCAAAATGCCCAACGGGCGTGTGCTACGTGTGCTGCTCGCTATCCTGGACGACATCATCCAAGTGTCCGGACGTTCGCCGGACAGTTACTTTATTTAAGGAAACAGGAAGTGTTCAGCCTCATGTGAAACGTCAAGCACGACCTGCAACAAATGATGATGCCCAAGTAGGTGTTTTAGCTGCTGTCGCGGCTAATCCGCACATCAGTAGCAGAAAAATTGCACGAGAATCAGGAATCTCAAATACGTCGGTGTTGATAATGCTACATCAACATCGATTGCACCCGTACTTTATTTCTATGCACCAGGAATTTCATGGCGACAACTTTGAACGTCGTGTACAGTTCTGTCACTGGGCACAAGAGAAATTACGGGACGATGACAGATTTTTTTGCACGCGTTCTATTTAGCGACGAAGCGTCATTCACCAACAGCGGTAACGTAAACCGGCATAATATGCACTATTGGGCAACGGAAAATCCACGATGGCTGCGACAAGTGGAACATCAGCGACCTTGTCGGGTTAATGTATGGTGCGGCATTATGGGAGGAAGGATAGTTGGCCCCCATTTTATCGATGGCAATCTAAATGGTGCAATGTATGCTGATTTCCTACGTAACGTTCTACCGATGTTACTACAAGATGTTTCACTGCAAGACAGAATGGCGATGTACTTCCAACATGATGGATGTCCGGCACATAGCTCGCGTGCGGTTGAAGCGGTATTGAATAGCAATTTCATGACAGGTGGATTGGTCGTCAAAGCCCATACCATGGCCCGCAAGTTCAGTGGATCTGACGTCCCCGGATTTCTTTCTGTGGGGAAAGTTGAAGGATATTTGCTATCGTGATCCACCGACAACGCCTGACAACATGCGTCAGTGCATTGTCAGTGCATGTGGGAACACTGCGGAAGGCGAACTCCTCGCTGTTGAGAGGAATGTCGTTACACCTATTGCCAAATGCATTGAGGTTGACGGACATAATTTTGAGCATTTATTGCATTAATGTGGTATTTACAGGTAATCACGCTGTAACAATATGCGTTCTCAGAAATGATAAGTTCACGAAGGTGCATGTATCACGTTGGAACAACCGAAATAAAATGCTCAAACGTACCTATGTTCTGTATTTTAATTTAAAAAATCTACCTGTTACCAACTGTTCGTCTAAAATTGTGAGCGCTATTTCAGCGCCATCTATCACAAAATGAAAAAAGTGGTCCAACTAAAACATTCATATTTCTTTACGTACTACACGAATATGTAATAAAAAATGGGGGCTCCTATTTTAAAAAACGCAGTTGATATCCTTTTGACCTATGGCAGCGCCATCTAGCGGGCCAACCATAGCGCCATCTGGTTTCCCCCTTCAAGCTAGACAAGTTTCGTTCTTCGTAGTTTTTTCGTTTGATGCTTATTTCGTGAGATATTTGGCCCGGTCACGATCAATGGACCACCCTGAATACTTGGCCATCAGGAGCTGCCACTCTTCTCACTTTGATTTCTGGCCAAGCCCTGCATATACCATCAATTCGGACGAAATAGGTGATGAATAATAGTGCAGTCCCCAAGTTAGTGATGTCCTCACGGTACAGTTGCCCCTTAGCATACAGTGCGTGTTGTCTAACTTCATTACCCCAGTGCCCGTCGCCGGCCGCGGTGGTCTAGCGGTTCTAGGCGCTCAGTCCCATAGTGCTCAGAGCCATTTGAACCATTTTGAACCAGTGCCCGTACCTGCGTGCAACGGCTGTCACGAAAATGGGCACCTCAAGGTTATCTCACTAACCGACAGTATTACCGGTTAGTGGTAGTTTCAGATGTTGATGAAAAATTCATGAAAATATCGCACATCTCTATTGTTGGTCTAGAATATGATGTAGTACTTGCCAACAGGAACTTCTTGCCAGCTGTTACGACAAAAAAAAAAGCTAACGTTACAAGAAATTTTGAAGAAAAATATTTTTCACCTTAACCTCTGAAAGAAACGGAACCTCTGACATATTTGGACTGAAAATAATATACGAACATTCTCCAAATTTACATGCGCATGTGATAGATAATCTGCCGTGAAAGCCGGCCGGTGTGGCCGTGCGGTTCTAGGCGCTTCAGTCTGAAACCCCGTGACCCCTACGGTCGCAGGTTCGAATCCTGCCTCGGGCATGGATGTGTGCGATGTCCTTAGGTTAGGTAGGTTTAATTAGGTCTAAGTTCTAGGCGACTGATGACCTCAGAATTTAAGTCGCATAGTGCTTGAGCCATTTTCTACCGTGAAAACATAAAAGTAGTCCGCGATAAATAATAAAATACGTAAGAAGTGTGAAACCGTTCCGCTTGTGTAACGAAAATACATTTCATTTATGAGAGACTCCGAGCCCAACAGCGCGCGTATAATTGCGTGCCGCCACCAGGATTTTAGTTCTGACAGCTCGCCATGATAGGACCGAGAAAATTTCCTGTCTCCCGAAAATTTATTTGCAGCTCTTGCTGACCCTTCGTCGCTGTATCCATCACCCAAATTGCCAATACACGCTGTACCCAAGTTTTATCGAAGTATACTAAAAGACTATTACGGTATATTGATAATTTTTACTTTATGGACCCTCTGACAGCAACTGAATGAAACAAATTTCATGCCATACGCGTTTCGCCTGTATTTTCTGCAAGGTATGGCATGAAATTGTGTTTCATTCAGTTGCTGTCAGATGGTCCATAAAGTAAAAATTATCAATATACCATAATAATACTCGCAACTGAGGAAGACAGGACTGCAAAAGTTGAAGATACTGAGAGACTATTGCCCTCAGCAGACAGTCAGTACATGTTACACAAAATTTCGTTCATGCTGCTACAGTGCCTCTGCATTCCATTAAAACTTTTTGTCCGTCATTATAATTCCTAAATCGAAAACCAAGTCAATGGGAAAGACAAAGAACGGAGGTCTCTGAGCCATCGTAATTAATTTTTTACGGAGGTCACTCTATATATCTATAGCCATCGGATACTCTTCTCTGTCGTAGCGTTACTATACTGTTAATGTGGAATACAGTCGATTCAGAAATGCCACAAAGTTTTATTGCCATTTTATGAACTTGCGCAAATTTTTGAGACTTTTTAAATTTAGCATAAAATTAATAGAAGGTTAAAATTCTCACTTTTAATTCTTAAAAAACTTTCGTGCACTTATCATTAATGAAACTTCTGCGCCATATGCGACTATTTCCAGGGATAGCTAGACGCAACGTGGCTGTCAGATCTACACAGATACAGTTCAAGACGAAATAAAAATAATATAAAAAAGCTTCTTGAGAAACGTCGACGGATGCGCAATAGGTACAAAATGCAGCGCAAGCTGCAGTCTGGGTAACCTTTATAGGAATATGTTTTGTAGCCAGAAGCGCAATGCTTTTGTAATAGACCAAATGCAGTGACCTCAGAAATCCCCAAGAAATCTTTGTCGAGGACATGAAAGTTAACGGCCATAGGTTTGTTGATGGTACGTGGCCTCGGTAGAAAACAATAGGACGAAACCCGAAATGCTGAACTTCATTTAAAATGTCATTCTACTGAGAATCTAATGCGTTCGACTGCCGTGACAGTACAACGCTTTATGATTCTCGAGTCAGAAACATACAAATACATAGACATAAAATCAAATCAGGAGGTAAATAACATGTACTCACTGAGCTGATGATCAACTGTGGTCTGTTAAACGGACCCCGACGATGTTTCTGGTGAGACATACACGTAACTCTGTTATAGTGGCACTAAAACGTAGCTGAACTCATTAAAACTCAACAAGATTCTGAGGAATGAAGGAATATTTGTCAGCATCTACATGTATAGCATTATCTTACTCCAGCTGCAAGTAGTCACTGTACTACCCCATGACAGGATACCCCGTCTGTCCAGAACGTTTCGAGACTGGATTTAAAAAAAATAGAGAATAGTTAAGATGGTGGTTTCAAAGCTTCAGGTGCTGTACATCGCCCCCCCCCCCTCCCCCGTCCACACACGCGAAACTTTTTAAGAAGTCCTTGTTGGGAAAGTTGTTCAACTTGCGGTCACAATGACATGAATGTCGGCAAAGCGTTGACCCTTCATGTGAATTTATGTTTTTCGGCGTTTTTTGGTAGGTTCCTATTGAATACACTAATTCCCATCGCCCGTGATAATTTTTTCCACAAAAGAACTGTCCACATTTCGCATTTCAATCAAGCATCGTTTTTGTTCGGGAGGTGAGGTGAGTGGGACAAACTTCCGGAGAATATCTTTAACGCCTGATTGAAAAATGTTGCTCCGTTGACGTTTGTGACGCAATAACGGTGACAGACGACGACGGAATGTCGACTCGTCTCTGCCTGCTTGAACCTGTTGCTCACAGTTGCTAGTTCAATGTGCCGCCGTAGTTACCACCCTGAAATGGCTTACATGCCAGGAAAAACTCAGTTTTAGAACTTTTTGGACTGACAGTTTAAATTCTTTTACACTGTGTTCACGTCTGGGATAAGGGAACACTACAGTGGAAACCCGCAGAACGAGCATAATTCGTTCCAGAGTCTTATTCGAAGTGCGAAACACTCGTTAAGCGAAACAATGTATCCCATATAAATTAATGTAAAATGCGATAATGAATTCCTTGCAGAAAAAGTACTAAAAGTTTTATTTTATTTACGTCATTTATTCAAAGAAAATTATATATACAGTTTTATGTGCTTTATTATTTACGCTACAAAATTAATTCTTTTTTACTAGGAAGCCATCTAAGGTCATTTCTTTCTGCCAGCACTTCGACACTTGGCGAAAATGCGACACGGCATTATCGTCAAATAAATTTGTAGTACGCTTATCGGGGTGATGGTTCTCAATGTACGATGTAACCGTTTCCCATGCTTTCAGCATTTCTCCTATAGCGCCAGAAGATTGCTGCTTTGCTGTTACCGCTTCTTCCTCCTCCTTCTCCTCTGAAAAACTCCTCTCCACAACTTCCTGCTGCGAAACACACTGCAACTCCATAAGCTCTTCTGTGGTCATTTCTGGGTTGTGATCTTCCACAAGCTCATCGATATCATTGTTATCCACTTCTAGTCCCATGTTCTTGGACAAAGACACAATCTCCTTGACTTCAGACCCCACAGGTATGGACTAAAATGCCTCAGAGTCACATTCGACAAGGTACGCTGGCCAAAGCTTCTCCAGCTCAAGTGAGAGTTCACTTGGCAACTCCTTCCCACGCCTTTTCGATAATTTTCACGCGGGCAGCGAGGTTGAAGCGATATTTCCAGAACTCTCTGAGAGTGAGATTGGTAGGTTCAGTCAACTCAAAGAAATGCTCAAAGACTGCTTTAGTGTAGAGCTTCTTAAAATTAGAAATAATCTGCTGGTCCATAGGCTGGAGTAAAGGAGTGGGGAGAGGCAGAAATTGAATTTTGATGAACTGAAATTCTTCAAGGAGGTGGTCTTGTAGGCCTGGAGAATGGGAAGCAGCGTTGTCCATAACAAGCAAGACACGGAGTTGCAGATTCATCTCAAGCAAATATTTTTTCACCAAAGGACCAAACACATTATTAATCTAATCACAAAAAATATCATATGTCACCAAAGCCTTGTTGTTGGACCTCCACATCAGATTTAACCTGCTCTTCTGGACTGTACACTTCTTGAAGGCTCGTGGAGTTTCTGAATGGTAAATAAGCAGCGGTTTAATTTTCAAATCGCCTCTTGCATTGGCACAGAGTAGCAGTGTGTGACGGTCTTTCATTGGCCTGTGACTGGGCAATGCATTCTCCTCTGCTGTTAGAAAGGTACGCTTCGGCATCTTTTGCCAGAAAAAAAATGGCTCTGAGCACTATGGGACTTAACATCTTAGGTCATCAGTCCCCTAGAACTTAGAACTAGTTAAACCTAACTAACCTAAGGACATCACACACATCCATGCCCGAGGCAGGATTCGAACCTGCGACCGTAGCAGTCGCGCGGTTCCGGATTGCGCGCCTAGAACCGCGAGACCACCGCGGCCGGCCTTTTGCCAGAATAGACCCGTCTCGTCATATTTAAGAACCTATTGCGTTAGATAACCCTCAGAACATCTTGAACTCACTGATGAAGTTCTTTGCTGTCTTTGCGTCGAAGCTGGCTGTTTCGCCATGCCTCACAACGCTGTGGATGGCGGTTCTTCTCTTCAACTTCTCCCTTAAACACTTCTTCGGGCTCTGATGGTTCTGGCGTTTTCTTAACGAGGTCGGTGAATATCATTCTCTCCTTCTCACATATGATGTCTCGTTAATAGTGTCGCCATGCAATTGCTTTTCATTTATCCACATAAGGAGCAGCCTTTCGGCATCGTCCAGAATAGGAACCCCTGTTTAGATATTCTTGTCACTCCCTTTGAAGCATCTATCTCCTTAATCTTCTTCTTGTACTTGAAGATAGTACAAGTATTTTATGTAGGCCGATTGTATGTGCGTGCTAAATCAGCAACGCTCACGATTCTCTTCTAAGGTAATTTTCTTTGTCTTATGGTCGTCTTCTTGTGGCTTTACCTTTAGGGACATTTCTACGAAGGTTATTAAAATTTGCACAGAAAAAAAAACACTGTGTGAACACAAGTTTCGAAAAACGTGTGACCACAAGCTGTACTAGGATGGTAGCAAAAAGAACGTTAACCGCAGGCTGTAGAAATTGTTCATATGCCGCTGCAGACAGTGGAAGGTGTTCCTATTGTTGAACGTTTGCCCGGCCCGCGCGAACGACTGGTGACATCACACTAAATCGTCGTCACTCGTTATTCAAAACATCACTCGTTAAGCGAGTCATTTTTTTTTACAATTTGATTTGCTCGTTATGCGAATAGCTCGTTATGGGAGGTGCTCTTTAAGCAAGGTTCCACTGTATATTGTTACTAACCAAAACAAGATGAATTCGGTATATCTAACTGCATGTTGTGTTTTCAAAGGATTGACTAGGATCATTTACTCGGCATGCAGATCCAGTTATGTAAAATTCAACCACGTATTCCGTTGAACACCATTAAAAGAATGCAAGTACCTTCATACACAGTGAGAGCAAGCAAACAATCAGTTACTGGTAAACATCATTCACGACGCTCTTGTCTAGCCGTCCGCAGCCCGTGGTCTCGCGGTCGCGTTCTTGCTTCCCAAGCACGGGGTCCCGGCTTCGACTCCCGGCGTGGTCAGGGATTTTCCCCTGCCATAGTGTCCTCATCATTTCATCATCATTCATGAAAGTGGCGAGTTTGAAGTGTGCGAAGTTTGGGAACTTGTACGGGGACTGATAACCGCGCAGTTGAGCGCCCCACAAACCAAACATCATCATCATCATCATCATCTTGTGCAGCCAGCTTCTACTGTTCGCACGCGATACCGCCAGTAGCCGTCGCCCACTCGCTTCATAACAGCGTCTCGTATTTCAGCCCTCATTACGTCACCAGTCGGCTTGCACAGATTTAGCCAATAAGCGACTGGCTTTGGTGAAGCTTCTCTTCATCTCTCCGTTTGAGCGGCGTCTTCTTCGATTTGAAAACAGTTATCTGCTAATAATTTTGCCCCTGGAGGCACAAGACAGTGCTAGACAAGCAGTTCTCTTTAGAAATGTGTATTACACGAACTGTATACCTCGTGCAAAACTAGATGCATATGTCATTACAGAAAAATTGACGTCCATCAGAGGTGGTAATAGATACTGCTGTCAATGTGTGTAAAGGAGTTGCAGTTATTTTTTACGAATAATAAAACACGACAAATTCGTGGAGAATGCCAGTCATACGCATAGAATTCCTATATTAGTATTTTATAGCTGCTACTTTCTCTGTAAAAGATGTGGTGAAAATAGCGATTTTCATTACACATGGCACTACTAAAGCGTTGCAAATTCCTTTCCTGTAGTAACTATAAAAAACGTAACACCCATGAGACCTCCTTCTTTCTCAGTGTTGGGAGTAAAAACGTTGTTACATCCTTTGACGTACAGTTCTTAATTTCAAGTCACTGTTCATGCATTTAGAAACAGAAAGGGCCAGGAGATAAAGAGTCGCTACGAACGGCATATCATACGCAATACGCTTAAGCTAAACGGATATTATGATATTGACAATTCATTGTCTTGTGCAACCGTTCTGTAGGAAGAATTATCCTGTATGCATTTTCACTTACCTACATTTCAGCAAAGCACTTAAACAGAGCAGTCACAGTCCCATAATCATTCTTTCATCAATGAATTATAACAAGAATTCTGTATGAACATCAGAACAGTGACATCACAAACTATAGTAGATACATCTTTCGCAAAATATAGCTGCATGTATAAAATTTATGTTCGTTTGAGATGATGTACTGTAACTTTAATAGTTTGCCAATGCTCAAAGAACAAGTTCTGTTGTCTTCCTATGTTCTAAAACATATTGTTCATAAGCAGTCCATTTGGTCTCTTGCCAATAATCTGAAATTATTAATAATTTTTGGAAAAAGAATGGACGTTGATTAAACCAGAAATTTTTATTATTAGTGTAGTAGACCCTATTGCAAGATAAAGCATAGTGTTTAACTTTTGGCGATTGTTTATCACATACTTTTCATTTTCTTCTTGCTCCTACTATTTTTCTCGATAGTTGCAGTCTATATGAAATATTGCCATTCGCATACTGAAGAATGAAACTTTTTCTGCAGGCAGACCATACTGATGCAAAGGAACGCGAAAACGTGTGGAGCAAGAAGAATGAAGGTCCACTTAACTTTTTTACTTGTTCACAATTCAGCTTTATTGAGTACTGGTGCATTATCATGAGCATATTGCCGACCATTTAGATCTGAAACGTGTCCAGTCACACGTATCTATACGTCCGGTCAGAGAAGAGCCGGTGAGAAGGAAACTATGGAATTTCCCTTGCAACACGTGCTCGATCATTTTACCATTGGAGCACAGCTTCTGGAATGCGTTGAAGAAAGGACGGCATTTTAGGCTCTACAGTTTCCCTACTACTGTGGTCGTTTTAAGTAGTGTGGCTGGACTGGTTCTAGCAAAGACTACATTGTTGACAGATTTCCCCCTTCCTGTATGATGTCGTTGATGATGTCATGCACAGTTGCCAGATTTCCTCCACCCACTCATATGACCTCAAAGGCCAGCTGCCCTATTTTTGAAATGGTGTGTTATTCAAAATTTCATGGGAAATTCCAAATAGCGCTATTGTGCTAGGTGTTTTCCCCCTCCCCTGTGGTGTCACAGCTCAGAGATCAGTTGTCCTAAGTGTAAATTAAAGATGGGACATTGTCCTGTTGGTAGAATTATGTAATTTGTGCAAGAATCTAAAATGAATAACATGGGAGTAGCCGGCCGAAGTGGCCGTGCGATTCTGGGCGCTACAGTCTGGAGCCGAACGACCGCTACGGTCGCAGGTTCGAATCCTGCCTCGGGCATGGATGTGTGTGATGTCCTTGGGTTAGTTAGGTTTAATTAGTTCTAAGTTCTAGGCGACTGATGACCTCAGAAGTTAAGTCGCATAGTGCTCAGAGCCATTTGAACCATTTGAACATGGGAGTATGAGCACAGCCCCATGATGTCATTATTCAAGATGGCAGACATGGATATATGTTCTCAGCCCTATAACATCAAAATCCATGATGGACAACCTGGGAATACAGGCACAGCCCCATGACATCACTATTCAAGATGGCTGACGTGGGAGTATGAGCATAGCCTTCTATTATTTCACTTCAAGACTGGAAAATGTCAACAGCGTACGTGTGTGCCAGGTCACTTGTGCTAAGTCTAGAATCTGGTGCCAAGTTTAAAATGGTGGGCAATTTAAAGATCATTGGTGACACTTTACTTGCCTGAAGTTTACGAATAGTACAATAATCTTTTGTAGACAGTTCTCCTACCTTATCAATTTAACACCAGTGTTTAAACTATTATAAACTTGCCCTAAGTTTAAAATGTTGGTAACCCAGCTGCCTTAAGTTTAAACAATACCTGTCATCCCTTTGACATTATAGTCCTAACAATTTAATCCATCCCAAGTACCTGAAGTTTGAAACTCAAACGCTCTCTTCTCCTAACATACAATGGTGGGAAAATATAGCATGTACCTCTACTAACTTTAAAATGGCGAGAAATTACAAAATCCACTAACCGCAAGTTTTCACGTGATAAGAAGCTTGCTGGTTGTCGGAACTAAAGCACTTGGCCTAACTTTAAAACTGTATAGCCCACTGGTGCAGCCTGGGTGGTTGTCAAATGCTTATCACTGTTTGTGTAGTAGGATAGGATTGGGTGAGGTACGCCCCTGCATCTTTATTTAAATACAGCAGCTCCCTATGCCCATCTGTGCTGTGCCACTGATAGCTATCAGCCATCTGTGAGCCATTGGCACATCATGCTGTGTCGCGCCAGAGAGAGCCAGTGCTCCCAACTGGTGGCCCCCTGTCCCTGCAAACCCCAGATGTGTCCACTCAGGCTGACTACCTGCATTCAACCTCCACTGCACATCGTATGATGTCAAGTGGTGTGTGAGTACCCTGCTATCAGGTCGGAGTCTGCAAGCACTGCTGTATCTACACCTGCAGTTTGGAATGTAGACAGACATCTGTTGTATGCTACAGGTAGTGAATCCCCACCACAGCTAGCTACATGATTTCTCAATCAGCCATGCTCTAATTTTAGGTCTCTGCGTCATCCTACTGTGCGATATGACTGTTCCAGACTGCGAGCTGCACCTCCAGTTACCTCATGTCTTTAGTCTGTGCTCTGTGGTCCCATTGCTGTCCACTTTCTCTCACTACGCCGGCCGATGTGGCCGAGCGATTCTACGCGTTACAGTGTGGAACTGCGCGACCGCTACGGTCGCAGATTCCAATCCTGCCTCGGGCATGGATGTGTGTGATGTCCTTAGGTTAGTTAGGTTTAAGTAGTTCTAAATTCTAGGGGACTGATGACCTCAGATGTTAAGTCCCATAGTGCTCACAAGGGAACATCCCCATCGCACCCCCCTCAGATTTAGTTATAAGTTGGCACGGTGGATAGGCCTTGATAAACTGAACACAGATCAATTGAGAAAACAGGGAGAAGTTGTGTGGAACTGTGAAAAAATTAGCAAAATATACAAACTGAGCAGTCCATGGGCGACATAGGCAACATCATGGACAATGTGATCCCAGGAGCGCCGTGGTCCCGTGGTAGCGTGTGCAGCTGCAGAACGAGAGATCCTTGGTTCAAGTCCCCCTCCAGTGAAAACTTTACTTTCTTTATTTTTGCATAGTTATTATCTGTCCGTTCGTTCATTGATGTCTCTGTTCACTGTAATAAGTTTAGTGTCTGTGTTTTGCGACCGCGCCGCAAAACCGTGCGATTAGTAGACGAAAGGACGTGCCTCTCCAATGGGAACCGAAAACATTTGATCGCAAGATCATAGGGCAACCGATTCCCCCACAGGAAAACACATCTGATATATTCTATACGACACTGGTGACGGCATGTGCGTCACATGACAGGAATATGTTGTCGACCCACCTAACTTGTATAATTGGTGAATGGGTAAAAAGATTCTTCTACCTTGCCCGATTTAGGTTTTCTTGTGGATGTGATAATCACTCCCAAAAAAGTGATGAAAACATGAGAGTTTGTCACATAAACTGAAAATAAAAAAATAAACCTTTCACTCGATGGAAGATTTGAACCAAGGACTTTTCGTTCCGCAGCTACTCACGTTACCACGAGACCACGGCGCTCTTGCGGTCCCAGTCTCCTTGATGTTGCCTATCTTCCCATGAACTACTCAGTTTCTATATTTTGCTTATTTTTTCACAGTTCCACACAACTTCTTCCTGGTTTCTCAATTGATCTGTGTTCAGTTTTTCAGGGCCTATCCACTGTGCCAACTTATAACTAAATCTGAGGGGGGTGCGATGGGGAGGTTCCCTTGTCAGAGCCATTTGAACCATTTTTCTCTCACTACAATAGCTTTGTGATGTCTGTCTCTGGCGTTTTGGAACAGGCAGTTGCACTGCGTGGACACACTGTGGAGCAGCGGCAGTGGGGGCAGAGGGCTGCCAATTGGGTGCAGTGGTTCTCTCAGGCGTGATGTGGCATGGTGTCTTGATGGCTTGCAGGTGTCTGACAGCTCTGTACAAAACTGACGAATGTTTGACAACCATACAGGCTGCTCTACTGAGGATATAGTTTTAAAGACAGACCAAGTGCTCTAGCTCTGACAATCAGTGCCTTTGTCATCATTTTAAACTTAGGGTAAGTGGATTTTTGAATTCCTAGGCATTATAAACTTAGAACAAGTGAATTTTAAATTTTCCTGACGTTTTAAACGTGGAAGAAGTGAGCTATTGGGTTTTAAACATAAGATAACTGAGGTAGGTTAAATTATTTAAACCTTAACCTCAGAGGGATGGACGGAATTGCTCAAACTTAGGACAGCTCAGCTAGCAACATTTTAAACTTAGGGCAAGTCGGCTCCTAACTTCGGTGACAACTATTTAGACTGTAGCATCAGAGAGATGGGGCTTGGGACTTGTTTAAAGGCTCTGAGCAATATGGGACTTAACTTCTGAGGTCATCGGTCCCCTATAACTTAGAACTACTTAAACCGAACAAGCCTAAGGACATTACACACATCCATGCCCGAGGCAGGATTCGAACCTGCGACCACAGCGATCGCGTGGTTACAGACTGTAGCGCCTAGAACCGCTCGGCCACTCCGGCCGGCGGACTTGTTTAAACCTGCAGGCTACACTGTTTTTAAACTTACAGCAAGTGAACTGTAATATCAGAGAAAAATGCTTGTGGAACAACTATCCCATTTTGAATTTCTCGTCATTTTGTACATAGGGAAAATGACCTGTGAGATTATATGAGTGGGAATATGAAATGTAGGAACGATGCATTATGTCTTCTATGATGTCTCGGGGGGGGGGGGGGGGGGGGGGGCTACTGGATGGAAAAGGAAACTGGGAACGATGAACGCTATGCTCGAACTGAATTAGTCACACTATTGTTTTCGAGACTCGCCCCATTTGGAAAATATTTCTCGTAAGTGTGAAACTTCTTTATTTAAATGAGTGTGTCTGTACTTAAATTGCATAATGACTTAGAAGATGAAACTTGTACGTTATTTGATCCTGAAACTGCTGAGTGAAACTGAACGTACTGAGCCTACTTTCTCTTTACTTTTTCTTATCATTTCAACACTGACCCACAATATTCTAGCGCAACCCAATCTGACTGCTCAAAAAAAATTACAACCTGACTTCAAATAATTAATTCAAAAGAATGGCCCTGACTAAAAAGAAATCTTAACAATAACCCATACATGTCATTAAGCACTTACCTCATAAAAATCTTCATTACGCGAACTACTACAATACAGCGAGCGTCAATACTGCCAGCTAAATAAAAGATTCTAACTACTAAAGCCACTAACTACTAATAGGCATGTGGTTAGCAAAGGAAAGAAATGGCTCTGAGCACTATGGGACTTAACTGCTGAGGTCATCAGTCCCCTAGAACTTAGAACTACTTAAACTTAACTAACCTAAGGACATCACACACATCCATGCCCGAGGCACGATTCGAACCTGCGACAGCAGCGGCCGCGCGGTTCCAGACTGTAGCGCGTAGAACCGCTCGGCCACTCCGGCCGGCAAAGGAAAGATTTTGTTGCAAATCAAATAATGTATTTTTTACTTTAATAATGTGACATCCAGTTCAAACACGAATATAAATCGTCATTGACATCTAGTACAAAGGTACATAATCATGAATAATATTCAATCTCCAAGTCGAACATGTACAGATCGTTAGCCTACGCTAACCCTTCAGACGTCTACTTTCCATCAATGGTAACTTCTCACATCTAACATCCATCACTGCTGGCTGTTTACCTCCAACTTCCATCACTGCTGGCGACTAACTTCAACCAACACTTCAACAACGAGTCCGGCCAGCCACATAGTCTCTTACAAAGAAAGCGCAGAGATGCAATGCAAAGCGCTACACAGAGCTGCCAACACAGAAGCACCCCACTTACAAGTATATCTCCCTTTTAAATTGACAGATATGTTCATGGAGCAAATACCGAGAACAGAAACAATGCTACTGAGGATTTAAAGTCATTCATTTGCTCCAAAAAGAGGTCCATTATTCAGGAACATAAATTTTCAGTGGCTTGGTAGCAAGTTTGAAATAATTAGCTGCTAATAAAGTATAGTTTAAGATAAGTTTAAAGATTTATTGGTGAACAGCTCCTTTCTGCACTGATGAATTTCTTAGCGGAACCAATTGTTTTAGCTCTCTGTAACAAAAAAAAAGTGGTTCAAATGGCTCTGAGCACTATGGGACTTAACTTCTGAGCTCATCAGTCTCCTAGAACTTAGAACTACTTAAACCTAACTAACCTAAGGGCATCGCACACATCCATGCCCGAGACAGGATTCCAACCTGCGACCGCAGCGGTCGCGCGGTTCCAGACTGTAGCGCCTAGAACCGCTCGGCCACCACAGCCGGCTCTCTGTAACACTATACGGCTAAAGCAGTGAGCAGTTCCAGCTGAGCGCTGCATATCTAACAGCTTCCATGGACAACAGAAAAGTGATTTTCCATATATCATATTATTTTTGAGCAAAACAAAAAATTGCTGTGTTGCCAGAATCTACCCATTAAGAGGCACAATCTTACGTTACAGATTTTACAGAGTTATTCACGTATTAAAGTTAGAATCCGTGTATAAGTCTTGAGGCAGTGAAATTTAAAGCCAGCGTAACTCATACAACACAAATTACCAGATCAGATTCATCAAGTATTTCAGACTGACAGCATTTAACAACTTCCAACAAACAGTACACATATTTTCAAAACCGCCAAAATAATGTAAGGAAAAAAGGTTATTTCTTACTACATTTTCACTGCTCGTGAAGTAAAACTTCAGCATCAGGCATGACGTTTTAATTTATTACTTCTTTACCACTAACTGTATTCTCAACTCATTTTCCAGACGATGCCCACATTTACAAAAGAATGTATGTGTAAAATTATGTCATTGTACGACACACAGTTCAGGAGATATGACGTCATAAACAATAAGATGCGTGAAAAACTAGCTTTTCTTAAAACAGAGCGCAGATTGCACAGACTGTTCTCATCCATGGCAATTCGATTCTTTATATAATTTATTCTGTCGCTTGCGCCTTTGTCCCGCATTTTACGCGGGGTTGGCGTGGTTAAATCGGATGTGGCATGTTAATTTGAAGGGGTGGCCACATGCCCTTCCTGCTGCCACCCCATACCCCCCGGAACGGAATCAGCGTACCCCATCTGTCTGTGTCGAGTGTAAATCATGGAAAAGTGCGGATTTGTTTCAAATGTCTGGAGTCGTGTAACTGAGGCGGGACGTGGGGACCAGCCCGGTTTTCACCTAGAGGGATGTGGAAAACCGCCTAAAAACCACATCCAGGCTGGCCGACACACCGGCCCTCGTCGTTAATCCTGCGGGCGGATTCCATCCGGGGCCGGGGCGCCTACCCGAGCCCAGGAAGCAGCGCATTAGCGCTCTCGGCTAACCTGGCGGGTCACGATTTTTTATGTAATCTGGGGAGTGAAATATAGGTTATTTGCTGCGATGTAGGACTTGGTGTTCCTACAGTAAACTATGTGCCTGAAAACCTAAAAGGCAGGAGATCAGATCTCGATCGAATCACGAATGTTTTTCAGTTTATCTTTCACCCAGTCTTTAGCTCTCAACGATGTAAAAATTCGTCAGGAACGACGCGTGGTTCGGGTTCCCTGCTAGAATTACTCGGGCAGGTTAGGGACACTCGAGTCGAACCACTCCGGTAGTCGAGCATCTTATGCGACCGCTTCCGGGATAGAGAGGTACGTCGCCCTATGATCGAAGCCACCTGGTGGTTTGCTGGCCATCCTGGATGGGGGATTTGGCGGTTTTCCACATCCAATTAGGTGAATACCGGACTGGTTTCCAGGTTCTACCTCAGATTCATGCCACGCAAATGTTTGCAACACTTTCTCACACATGCACTTGGTACTCACTCTATACGCAGACAGACAGGGTAGGGTCCACGCAGGATACAGTAGTCGATGCGCGGTGACCAATTTTCGTCATAAACGCTGGGCGACCTCATTCGTTTCTTAAGAAGAAGAGGCCGACAGTTTCTGCCTCCTTTCGGCTAGTCGGCGATGACAGAATCGAGGCGCCTTTCTGAAACGAATTTACATAAACTATTCGGTAAAAAAAAAAAAAATTTTTTTGCTTTACTTATAGATTCGTATGTCAGGTTTATGATGATATGCCCGTTATTTCGTTAATGGTCGTAGCTAATGTGATGTTTACATGGAAGTGAGACAGTGCGAGAAATTCGAAAAAGTTTGCAACGAAAAATAGGGGTAGCTCTGATTTGGTGTTTGGTGGATATTAAATGATATGTTGCTGCCTATAAAATTTAGCTAACGTACCGATTTTTTCTTTAGATTTACATGGAGATCTCCATCTGTCACCAGTCTCCAGAAAACTGATCTAATGTGGCACACTCATTTGCTATCGTGCCGTGTCAGCGATAGAGCCACAGTGAAATATGCGCAACATTCCTCATATATCATAAACGATTTGAGATATCGAAATGAGGTTTTAGCATATGATACACAAAGAGGAGTGTACTTTGTTATATGGTTACTACGCAAAACTTCATTATCTATTGTGTTAATCCGTTAATTACAGATTTTTTCAATGAAAGAATGTAATTTTTAGGGGCCATCAATAACTTGTGAAACGAGAAACGCTTTGGGTTTTGAAACATCATAAGTGAAGACGTTACAATTTATTTTGTACCCAGGATGTGCTTTTTCTAAAGATACTGACCTTACTTTTCCTCATTTACTAAATTTCTGTTATGTATTTAGCTAACACACCATAACGTTCGTGTAACACCTCCATCTGATGATGAGTCTGCAGTGGCTCGAAAACATGTTTATGGTTGAATAAATCGTATAAAGCCACTGGTTGTATATTTATTACCAGATAAATCGCCAGTTCTTTCCTTTCATCACTTTGTTGGTGGTGTCAGCCAGAAAAAGTTCGAGTGCTCTCATTCTCAAACACTGGAGGAACATAGTCTGCGTATTTGCCTTAATACATACACTGTAGACAGTTTAAAACTATAGTACTGGTCTTTCTGTGTTGGGGAACCTTTCACATAAGATTACACATATAATAAGTTCCTTATGTCAGCATTTTCAGTTTTTAAATTCGGTTACTGTTTATATAAAATACTGAAAGTGAAATTTTTGGTAGCCGTTAGATAGGCAACTAGCAACGGGTTGTGGTTACATGCTCCGGGATAATCGATTACTAATATGGTAAAATGAAAAATGTATGATTATTTTTACTGTCTACACGCTTTTCAGAGCCATCTCGTTTAGTGTCTGTGGAAGGAACATTAGCGTATCGGGTGTATATTATGTATTCCGGCTTTTTTCTGTCATGTTCCTCATCCTCGACGTTCTGCTCACTATGAGTCTACGGAAGGAACAATGTAATCTAATCAGCCAGGACAGCTTATGATGCCTAAGAGCGCCTCAGCCCGCTTTCAGCTGTAGATGTTCGTTGGACACTTTTGAACCAGTCCAGTCTCTGATTATTGTGTGCGAAGATTCTGGAAGAGGAGAAGCAATAACAAAATCACCTATACTTCACAGCGAGGCAGTTAACGCTTCGCTCTTGTTGTTCCTTTCGGGGCTTTTCAGTAACTGATTACATTGCTTGATACATTGTTAGATGATGTGCTGAGTGGCCCACGATCACATTCAAAACATAGGGCGTCCGCATAAATTTATCAACGGGGAGGGAGGGGAGGACTTTAAAATTGCCGTTTATGCAACTGAGCTGGCCATTTTAGATATTTGCTTTACCACAAGAACCAAATTTTGTAAGAAGGAGGAAGGTAGGAAGACTGGATTTATCGTCCCTTCGTCATCGAGTTCATTAGAGACGGAGCACAAGTTCGGATTGTGTCAAGGATGGGGAAGGAAATCAGCCGTGCTCTTTTTAAAAGAACCATCCCGGCATTTGACTGGAACGAGATAGAGAAATCACGGTAAAGCTAAGGCTCGATAGTCGGACGCGGGTTTGAACCGATTTCCTCCCGAATGCTAGTCCTGTTTGGTAACCACTGCACCACCTCACCCGGTAAATTTTATAAGCCACAAGTGGACTTACTATGTCCCAGTGAACTAGTGAGTATCCCCTAGGCTTGGAATGCCCCAAGGCGCCTAGACACCACCCATTTTCTAGACTAAGAAATCCGAATTTAATAAATAGAAGTTTCAATTTGTGATGAGAAGAATGCCATAGTCCCTGTTAGAAAATAGTGAAAAAGAGTGAAACACGGCACGGAATGCAGGTTTCGTTCCCCTCCAAAGTTTTTGAACTTAGTGACGTACGGCGCAATAAACGACCTCGCTTACGTCAATGCCAACGAAGGCAAACAATAGCGCTGCAGCCGTCACCCAATGCTTTCTGCACTACACTTTGCTTTGTGTTGAGCTTGCTCGGTATTTTCTTTTCTTATTCTGAAATGAGCGAACAGACTAATACAGCTCCCCGCAAGCTAACGACTGCCACGTTATACGTATCGCACCCTACCGAATCAAATTCCCCGTGCTCTATATCGCTAAACCATAATGTGGAAAATAGAGTAGGCCCTCCATTCTACACGCTTCTCTAAAGTGTGAGTTGTGTGTTGTGCACTTATCATATGAACACGCACAATGTAAGAAGACTCTCGGTGATGTGTCTGATGGTTGTCGTGGATTTTCGGACCATTGGACTTTACGATTCGTGACGTCAACGTGATGTTACCGATCACAAATATTTTAACCGCGGCTTTTCCAACCGTCGAAGTAAGCCCCAGTAGTGGGGGAGTCTCGGGTCGGAAAGACCACAGTGCAAAACTATTTGGTGCTTTTCCGACCATTTTGCAATAAAAACATTCCTTCACATTTTATCCAGTCTATGCACATAGTACATAGACAAGTTTAAATGTTTTGTTTTGAGTCTGATTAAAAAACGAAAGATTAAATTGTTTGAAGTGAAACGAGCAGCAATGACATTTGTATTCTGGCTGTTTTATCCAAGCGTGTGATTAGGCAGGCACGTGAGACCACAGCTTAAACTGCTGCGAGTGAAACGAGCACCAATGGTGGTACATCTCTCTGCTGCCGCTTCAAAGGAAGTCGCATAGTCGGGGAGGTTCTAGTCGGAGTTACCACGGCGCAAAACTGGTTGGTCGTAAGTGCGACAGTACCAGCTGCATTTACAAAAGGGTAGGAAACGCCACGGTTGGGAAGTCCACGTAGCCGTCTGATGAGACTGCTTGACTCAAAATAAATCAAACGACTTCGACTAGTATTATCTGTACGCTGTATTAATGGTATTCTGACCATTGCTGACGTGAACTAGCAGACAACACTGGTTACTGCATCTACTTCCACGAGAACAGAAATCATATGCTGAGTTAATGATTGTTGAAATGTTATATGTAATTGATTTAGCAATCACCCCATTTATTGACATGTTGGATCCATTAAATACAGTGTTGTCTACTGTCTAAAGTTGGTAGCGATCGGAAGGGAGTCAGTGCCGGTTAAACGGTTCAAATGGCTCTGAGCACTATGGGACTTAACTTCTAAGATCATCAGTCCCCTAGAACTTAGAACTACTTAAACCTAACAAACCTAAGGACATCACACACATCCATGCCCGAGGCACGATTCGAATCTGCGACCGTAGCAGTCGCGCGGTTCCAGACTGTAGCGCCTAGAACCGCTCGACCACTCCGGCCGGTGCGCCGGTTAATGACGCTTGATTTCTATCGATATACCCACTCGTATCACTCACCTATCCGAGAGTTTTCTTAAGAGTGCACATATACTATAGTTGCACGCACACTATAGTTACGTTCAAATGAAATACTATGTGATGAAACAGTGGCGATTTTATCGACACTATTGTTCCATGTCCACTTACAGGCGTTTAAAAAAGATCAACAAAGATACACTGATGAGCCAAAACATTACGACCATCTGCTTAATAGTTTGTTTGTCCGTCTCTGGAACGAAATACATCACTGATTCTGCATAACAGGAATGTGACAGTTTATTGGTAGGGTTGTGGAGGTATGTGGCATTAGATGTCCACGCGCGTAAATAACAGGCCGCTGATTTGCGTACGCGGTGGTGGTGTCCGATAGCGGCCCAGATAGTTTCCATAGGATTTACATCAGATGACAATGGTCGCCGAGACATCAACGTGAGTTCACTACAATGCTCCTCAAACCACTGTAGCTCCGAGATAGGGACAGTCATACTGCAGTAAGATGACATCCCCGTCGGGGATCACATCAAGCATGAAGGGATGCAGGTGGTTCGCAGCTGCCAGCATGTCTTCTATTACTGCCACATGTCCCATGTAAGCGCAGGAGAATGTCTCACGTAGCGTAGTACTGCTCCCACCAGCCTGTGTCCATGGCGCGCTGCACGTTTCGAGCCGACGTTCACCTCGGTGACGGCGTTTGCGGAGACGACCACCGACCTAGTGTAGCAAAAAAGAGGCGGCACGTCTCCACTTATCGACGGTCGAATCCCGATGGTCCCGTGCCCACTGCAGTCGTCATTGACGATGTGGTTCAGTCAGTAAGTGAACACGTAGGGATGGCCTGCTGCGGAGCTCCATTTTCAACAATGTACGACGAATGGGGTGCACTAACATTGGGCTCTTTCGGCATTCCGCACTGGCGCCTGATAAACAAAGTAAGAGCCTACGGAATATCAGACCAGCTGCGTGGCTGGATTGAAGAATTTTGAGCAAACAGAACACAGCATGTTGTTCTCAATGGAGAGACGTTAAAGTAACCTCTGGCGTGCTACAGGGGAGTGTTTTGGGACCATTGCTTTTCACAATATATATAAATGACCTAGTAGATAGTGTCGGAAGTTCCATGTGACTTTTCGTGGATGATGCTGTAGTATACAGAGAAGTTGCAGCATTACAAAATTGCAGGAAATGCAGGAAGATCTGCAGCGGATAGGCACTCGGTGCAGGGAGTGGCAACTGGACCTTTACATAGGCAAATGTAATGTATTGCGAATACATAGAAAGAAGGATCCTTTATTGTATGATTATATGATAGAGGAACAAACACTGGTAGCAGTTACTTCTGTAGAATGTTTGGGAGTATGCGTATGGAACGATTTGAAGTGGAATCATCATATAAAAATAATTGTTGGTAAGGTGGGTGCCAGGTTGAGATTCATTGTGAGCGACCTTAGAAAATGTAGTCCATCAACGAAGGAGGTGGCTTACAAAACACTCGTTCGACCTATACTTGAGTATTGCTCATCAGTGTGGGATCCGTACCAGGTCGGGTTGGCAGAGGAGATAGAGAAGATCTAAAGAAGAGCGGCGAGTTTCGTCACAGGGTTATTTGGTAAGCGTGATAGCGTTACGGAGATGTTTAGCAAATTCAAGTGGCAGACTCTGCAAGAGAGGCGCTCTGCATCGCGGTGTTGCTTGCTGTCCACGTTTCGACAGGGTGCGTTTCTGGATGAGGTATCTAATATATTGCTTCCCACCATTTATACCTCCCGAGGAGATCACGAATGTAAAGAGATTCGAGCGCGCAGGGAGGCTTTCCGGCAGTCGTTCTTCCCGCGAACCTTACGCGACTGGAACAGGAAAGGGAGGTAATGACAGTGGCACGTAAAGTGCCCTCCGCCACACATCGTTGGGTGGCTTGCGGAGTGTAAATGTAAATATAGATGTAGATGTAAATGTAGAGATGCCATAGATCTCCATCTATCCTACTTTACAGAACAGACAAGTCTCGGAACGCCACGTTTGTAAAGAGTCGTGCACGACCAGCCTCTTAGCGCCTAGTGGTAGTTTCACTGTCCTTCTACCTCTTTCCGTAGATGGTCACGGTAATAGCACGTGAACATTCGACGGCTTCGCCGTTTTCGAGATACTCGTTTACAGACTCTGCTGAATAATAATCTACCCTTTGTCAGTCGCTTAATTTAAAGGATTTCCCCATTTGCAGCCTATATCTTCGATAGGGTGACCCCCATCCGTGCCTGCTCTGCTTACGTACTGTTGTTAGTGCGTCACGTGCTCGCAACGCCACCTGGCGCCATCCAACAAAATGGTTCAAATGGCTCTGAGCACTTCTGAGGTCATCAGTCCCCTAGAACTTAGAACTACTTAAACCTAACTATAACTAACCTAAGGACATCACACACATCCATGCCCGAGGGGCATCCAACATCTCAGTGGGCAGTGGTCATAATATTTTCACTTATTAGTGTATGTAGTCAGATCATGCGGCCCTATGAGATCTACTGCAGGGTCCGTCTTGTGTAAATCGGTACATGAAGCACCAAAAAAAAGAAAGTTCAAGTGTGAGTTAGCCTCGCTCTCTGAGGGTTCCTTACCAACTTAATTATGTATACAAATAGTTCATCTATGAGTTTTGTTGAGTGACTTTGTGAGTATCGAAGTATGTGGCATAAACGGCCGTATCTTTTGATTTCATTGATTTACAAGCTTAATTTTTTTACATCGTAAAGGGAGCGTAGACTTAGTATTCGACATAAATTTCAACTTGATATCCCTACCCGTTCCTCAGAAAAAGCAGGGCTTGACAGGTGGATGACAAAGTGATTTATAAAGATTCCGTTTTTATCAGATGAAGTACGGAACCATAAAAATGACGGATTATACTTTTGATAAGAGTGTCGACCATCTAGAAACTGTAACAAACATTATACAGCATGAAACTTCCTGGCAGGTTAAAAACTGTGTGCCGGACCGAGACTCGAACTCGGGACCGTTGCCTTTCGCGGGCAAGTGCTCTACCAACAGAGCTACCCAAGATACTGGCGGAAGTAAAGCTGTGAGGACGGGGCGTGAGTCGTGCTTGGGTAGTTCATTGGTAGAGGACTTGCCCGCGAAAGGCAAAGGTACCGAGTTCGAGTCTCGGTCCGGCACACAGTTTTAATCTGCCAGTAAGTTTCATATCAGCGCACACTCCGCTTCAGAGTGAAAATCTCATTCTGGAAATATACAGCATGGTTTACTCGACGAATTATTATGGAAATCTAGGAAAATGAAATCTTTCTTATAAAATCCACAAGGTTGCTCAAATAAGGACCGTTAACCAGGTAAAAACGTTTCAGAAAACATGTAATGCCTTTCAGACGCAGACGATCTTCCAGAAAGCCTCTTGCTGCGACTGAAGCAAGCATAATTATTGTACAACACGAACGCGTTCTTTCACGCCAACGACCTTCCGTGTAAATCTGAATAGTCCTCAGGCACCCTAACAATAGCTGTCGGGGCAATCAGAAGAAAAAAAAATATTGAGGGCTCGGTTTCAGCACTGTTCTGTAAAGGTTCGTTTTTGCTTTGATTTTAGGTAGACACATACACTCCTGGAAATAGAAAAAAGAACACATTGACACCGGTGTGTCAGACCCACCATACTTGCTCCGGGCACTGCGAGAGGGCTGTACAAGCAATGATCACACGCACGGCACAGCGGACACACCAGCAACCGCGGTGTTGGCCGTCGAATGGCGCTAGCTGCGCAGCATTTGTGCACCGCCGCCGTCAGTGTCAGCCAGTTTGCCGTGGCATACGGAGCTCCATCGCAGTCTTTAACACTGGTAGCATGCCGCGACAGCGTGGACGTGAACCGTATGTGCAGTTGACGGACTTTGAGCGAGGGCGTATAGTGGGCATACGGGAGGCCGGGTGGACGTACCGCCGAATTGCTCAACACGTGGGGCGTGAGGTCTCCACAGTACATCGATGTTGTCGCCAGTGGTCGGCGGAAGGTGCACGTGCCCGTCGACCTGGGACCGGACCGCAGCGACGCACGGATGCACGCCAAGACCGTAGGATCCTACGCAGTGCCGTAGGGGGCCGCACCGCCACTTCCCAGCAAATTAGGGACACTGTTGCTCCTGGGGTATCGGCGAGGACCATTCGCAACCGTCTCCATGAAGCTGGGCTACGGTCCCGCACACCGTTAGGCCGTCTTCCGCTCACGCCCCAACATCGTGCAGCCCGCCTCCAGTGGTGTCGCGACAGGCGTGAATGGAGGGACGAATGGAGACGTGTCGTCTTCAGCGATGAGAGTCGCTTCTGCCTTGGTGCCAATGATGGTCGTATGCGTGTTTGGCGCCGTGCAGGTGAGCGCCACAATCAGGACTGCATACGACCGAGGCACCCAGGGCCAACACCCGGCATCATGGTGTGGGGAGCGATCTCCCACACTGGCCGTACACCACTGGTGATCGTCGAGGGGACACTGAATAGTGCACGGTACATCCAAACCGTCATCGAACCCATCGTTCTACCATTCCTAGACCGGCAAGGGAACTTGCTGTTCCAACAGGACAATGCACGTCCGCATGTATCCCGTGCCCCCCATCGTGCTCTAGAAGGTGTAAGTCAACTACCCTGGCCAGCAAGATCTCCGGATCTGTCCCCCATTGAGCATGTTTGGGACTGGATGAAGCGTCGTCTCACGCGGTCTGCACGTCCAGCACGAACGCTGGTCCAACTGAGGCGCCAGGTGGAAATGGCATGGCAAGCCGTTCCACAGGACTACATCCAGCATCTCTACGATCGTCTCCATGGGAGAATAGCAGCCTGCATTGCTGCGAAAGGTGGGTATACACTGTACTAGTGCCGACATTGTGCATGCTCTGTTGCCTGTGTCTATGTGCCTGTGGTTCTGTCAGTGTGATCATGTGATATATCTGACCCCAGGAATGTGTCAATAAAGTTTCCCCTTCCTGGGACAATGAATTCACGGTGTTCTTATTTCAATTTCCAGGAGTGTAATTACAGCAGAGCCGAAATGGCATAATTTCTCGTGAGTAATACGACAACGAAACAAACGCAAGTCATTCTGCGATTGATAAGGCCATAGTACAATCCACTGTGCCGTCCACGTTACACTAGAATGTCTTAAAACTGCTATTTATAGGAATCATAGGTAATCATACCCAGAAGTGTGTAAGAATTCCGTAAAGAATAAAAAGTCTCTGGTCCATATTCAAGACATCTTCGTCGCGAATGAACAGCAGTCAACATGAGTGCATGAACCAGGCGCCTGCTGCAGAGGCCCATACGCACCAACTTTCACTATATGGTCTTTTAGGAGACACTGTAGCTGAGCCGTGAGCGGCTCGTGTTCATCCCGTTTATTGCTTGTCATCCTCTCTTACGGTACTGTCGCCTCGTCTTCTTATTAAATTTACTGGCGTCACTAACTTCCTGCATTACCTGCCCGTGAGTGGGAGCAGCAGCGCTTATCAATAAGTGCACTGTCGTACCATCTCTGGAGTGATCGATAGTATTTCCGGGTCGTTGTGTGTCTGGAGCTGAATGGGGAGCTCAGTCGGGGCGCAGCAGCAGTGAATCGGCGACGGAGCGCTAGTGAGTTGCGACCAGCCAGTGCTCGCCGACCGCTGGCCACACACATGAACTGTCGGGCGGAAGGAGATTGGAGCGGGACCACCGTAGGTTGGTCGTTCGGTTTGTCGTCTCATCGGGCGACGTGTATTGGGTCTTTTGACCGTTTCTGGGCCTCGTCAGTTGGTCATCGTGCCGGACGTGGGTCGGTTCCTTCCTTGCGCAGAGATGTCATGGCCAAAGGGAAAGAGTTACCTCTGCATGGATGGTCAGAGCCGGGTCACCGTGTCTCCGAGTTCGGAACGGACACAGAGTTGAGTCGGGTTGGAGCTGCAGTCAGCTTCGGACAGCCAAGACACACGTTGGAGCTGCAGTCAGCTTCAGACAGCCAAGACACCGTTGCCGACACAGGTAACTTGAGTGGAACGACCTGGGTTGATCGTTCGGTCCGTCGTCTCATCGGATGACGTGTATTTAGTCGCCGATCGCTTGTGGAAACTCTCTGTGTGTCGAATTCATTCATCCTTGTTGTTCCACAGTGATTGCTTTTACGATTGTTCGGGTTCTTGTGCAAGTGTGTTTACGTGGAACCGTGTGTAGCTTCTGTGATTTCCACTGAGCAGATGAATGCTGTCTGCGTACTGGAGTAGTCAGTAGGTCCGTTGAAATAGAGCAGCGAGTGTGTCGGGTGGAAGGGAATTGATTATGCTGTTTGTTTGTTCCTCAGCCATCCCTGGGTCGTGTTGCCACCCGATTGTTCAGTGTTACGCTTGGCTGGCTGTCTCACCTAAACTGTGGTTGGAGTTTCCTCCACAGGCCGACCCTTGGAACACTCATGAACACCACTGTTGTTCATAAAACATTCTCAGGTTTCAAGCCGTGCCAAGTGGTTTACTGCCAACGAGCTTTCGGCAGAGATCTCCTCTGCCATTGTCACGTGGATGACTGTCGTGTAGTTGTCATTGCCGTGCTTATATAGCCGTGACGTCACTGGTGCTCGGTCCCGCGCCATATATGGTAATGTTTTGGCCGCGCAACTGCCGGGCCTGCTTCAACTCCCTCAACATCGGATCCCACGCTGTACTCAGCTGCAACCCACCGTCTCTATTGAAGGTGTTGTAAGAAATTCTAATCTCTATGGCCTCGTTTATCACGCTATCCCAGAAGCCATTAGTCCGTTTAATAATAGACGTCTCATCGAACGCAATTCGGTGTCCGTTTTCCAGAGCATGTTCTGCTACAGCTGACTTTTCGGGATAGCGCAGACGCTAACACCTTTCATGCTCTATGCGGCGCTGTTCAACAGTGCGAACAGTCTGGCCGACATAGAACTGCTCACATCCACACGGTATCTTGCAAATTCCTGGCGTTCTGAGGCTTACATCGTCTTTCACAGATTTCATTAGTTGCCAGATCTTTGCCGGAGGCCTGAAGATTGTGTCTATTTTATGCCTCTTCAGGAGCCGACTAACTTTCCCTGTTGTCGAACCACAAAACGGTAAGAATGCAACCTGCTTGGTGTCTTCTTCTGAGGTCCTCTTCCTTTGAGGCTTGGATGACACTGCTTGTGAGATGTGTTTGTTGTTGTAACCGTTTTCGTTAACAACTTTGCGTAAGTGGCTCAATTCTCTCGACACGTTTTCAGCGTCTGAGACGGTTTCAGCTCGATGTACTAAGGTCCTCAGTACTGACTGTTCCTGTGCTGGGTGATGGAAGCTGGTGGCGTGCATATACCGATCCGTGTGGGTGGGCTTGCGGTAAACGCTATGACCTAAAGACGCATTGGGTTTACGGAGGACAAGCACGTCCAAGAACGGCAGGCTCCTGAAGAGGCATAAAACAGACACATATATGGTGCGGGACCGAGCACCAGTGACGTCACGGCTATATAAGGACGGCAATGACAACCACATGACAGTCATCCAATTGACAATGGCAGAGAAGAACTCTGCCGAAAGCTTGTGGACAGTAAACCACTTGAGGCGGCTTGAAACCCGAGAATGTTTTATTAACGGATAAGTTGTTTCTGATTGTCATTTTATTTGGTCGCAGGTACTGTGCCATTTCTTCCGCTGTGCATTAATATTGTCTGTTTATGTTTATTATATGGCCTTCAGCCAAACTTCATGACAACTATTTTAAGGTTAGGCCTTCAGCCGTGTTTCATTTCAAATTCTTGTTGCTCTGTATTTATGCCTTCAGCCGAGTTTGTTTCAGAATCTGTGGCCTTAATGTGTAAATCTTTGTCTGTAAAGTTTCTCTTTAATTATCTCTAATTCTTCAAACGGCCTTCAGCTGTGTTCTGTAAATGTTTATTTTAAGGTTGTCCTTAATTATTCTTGAGTAATTGTTTGGGTCTTCAGCCAGCATGATACTTCAAGTTTTCTTAAGATGTTTTTCTGTTGTACTGTGTAAAAGCTTACCTTTAAAGCCTCTCTTTTATTATGTAAAAATTTTTTTTATTTGGATTTTCAACCGAAGAATTAATTTGAATTTCCTTAATATGGCCTTTAGTCCAAATTTGTAAATGCTTGACTTTTAAAAAATTTCCTTTGCTGATCTGAAATATTATTTCGGCCATTAGCTGAGAATATAATGCAATTTTACTTAAGTAAGGGCTTCATCCGCTACTCTAAATCCTGATATTTTAAATGAATAATTTAAACTTATTCTGGAGAAGTTACTTGGGCCCTCAGCCTTGAATTGAACTTTGTTGTTTTAAAGAGAAACTGTGCATTGGTTTGAGGAATAAAGTTGTGTGTGTTCTTGTACAACTAACAGTAATTGACCTTGGCCCCTTTCCACAACCTGATCCTCTCTGTCCTGCGAAACCAGACTTCAGTAGCTCCTCGCTTCAGCTGGGTGGCTCAGTTACCCAAACGTTGCACGTCTATTCGTCGCTACACATCTCCGCAGCCGTCGTTCACATCTGTCATGATGTCAGAAGTACCGCAACACGACGTGGCACGGACTCGACTAATGTCGGAAGTAGTGCTGGAGCGAACTGACGCCGTGAATCCTGAACGTCTGTCCATAAATCCCCAAGAGTACGAGGGGTGGAGATCTCTTCTGAACAGCACGTTGCAAGGCATCCCAAATATACTCAAGCGGTAGTGTTAAACTTAGAAGAGTGTTTCTGGAACCACTCTGTAGCAATTCTGGGCGTGTGCGGTGTCGCATTGTCCTGCTGGAATTGCCCAAGTCCGTCGGAATTCGCAATGGACATGTGACCAGACAGGATGCTTACGTACGTGTCACCTGTCAGAGTCGTATCTAGACGTACAAGGGTTCCATATTACTCCAACTGCACTCGCCCCACACCATCACAGAGCGTACACCAGCTTGAACAGCCTCCTGCTAACAGACAGGGTCCATGGATTCATGCAGTTGTCTCCACACCCGTACACGTCCATCCGCTCGATACAATTTGAAACGAGACTCGTCCGAACAGCCAACATGTTTCCATTCATCGACAGTCCAATTTCGGTGTTCACGAGCCGAGGCGACGCGTAAAGCTTTGTGTCGTGCAGTCATCAAGGAGCCACGAGTGGGCCTTCGGCTCCGAATGCCTAATCGATGATGTTTCGTTGAAGGGTTCGCAGGCTGACACTTGTTGATGGCCCAGCATTGAAATCTGCATCAATCTGGGAAAGGATTGCACTTCTGTTACTTGAACGATTCTCTTCAGTCGTCGTTGGTCCCATTCTTGCAGGACCTTTCTCCAGCCGCAGCGCTGTCGGAGATTTGATGTTTTACCGGATTCCTGATATTCACGGTACACTCGTGAAGTGGTCGTACGGGAAAATCCCCACTTCATCGCTACCTCTGATGTGCTGTGTCCCATCGCTCGTGCGCCGACTGTAACCCCACGATCAAACTCACTTAAATCTTGATAACGTGCCATTGTGGCAGCAGTGACCGATCTAACAATTGCGCCAGACACTTGTTGCCGACAGCAGCGTGTTATTCTGCCTATTTACATATCTTTGTATTTGAAGACGCTTGCATGTTCCAGTTTCTTTGGCGCTTCAGTATATATTTGATTTATAAAATGCTTTATAGCTTGTTTGATTAATATTGAAACACGTATGTAACATAGCAGCGATGGCGAGGCATTGTAGCATCTGTGACCAGAGAGTATGCGCTTGACCGCGCGAGTGTTGCGAGCGGTTCTCAGTCTGTCAGTCAGTCGTTGCGAGTCTGTCAGTTAGTCGTTGCGAGTCTGTAGCTCTGTCTAGTTGTCGCTATGCAGAGCAGTACTCTGTCAGTAGTAGTCGTGCAGTGCAGTACGCTAATAGTCGTCATGCAGAGCGGTCGGTCAGTAGTAGCAGCCCAGTGCGGTTGTGTGATGTAGGCGGTCGGCAACACTGGTCAAGATGCTGAATGAGGTATACGGTTAATTAATATAATCATTAGATAATGTAAAAATTTATTTATTGTAATTATTCTCCAACAAGTTCCCCAATAATAATTTTTAATTTCAAAAGCATTTTTTCAAAAATTTTATTTTTTATTGAACTAAAGATTTCGTTGCACTTCCCATTTCATTCCACTTCTTTTAAAGAAAATTTTTCAGTAAAATTACAGAAAAAAGGAATATTATTATTTGCAATGCAGTTCCTCCAAGCCGTGCGCAAAGATAAGAGCAGAAATTTGACATCCAGTCATAAAGACAAGATTGATGCAGTCACTGAACAATGTTCTGTGAACGAAACACAGATACACGAAATTAATGCAGTCACCGAACAATGCCATAAAAACGCAGTACAGATTCGCGACGAAGTTAATTTAGAGTCAGTGGAAGTTTCACACACTCCGAATATGGAAGTTGACGAGAAATTAGCAAGACAGATCAACCAAATTGACGAAAGTGTTACAGTAACAGAGTTGAAAACTATTTCAGTCATCAATACGTCACAGAAACCGCCACGTTGCGAGCATTTGTCTGACTCACGCAGCGTGTATAATGTGAACAATCTACAGAGACTACGCGAATTAAAATCCGAAAAGCCACGCGACTTAAAATGTGAAAAGCTACGTAACTTGAAGTACGAAATGACACAGACAAACAAATTCACACACAAACCTGAACGTGTGCTCAAATTCAGTGACGAGAGCGTTGATAATAAGCAATTTGTATTTGTAAGAAAATGTAAAGAATTTAATAATGACAGAACACAGGTACACGCTTTGAGCTATATACGACAATTTGTTTTTGTACTTTCACCGCTATTGCCTGTAATGCAGAAGCTAGCTTTGAACCTGATGCGACAATTTGCTATAGCATTTTCATCAGCGTTGCGTGTAATGAGGAAACTTGAATTAACGTGCTTACAACAATTTGCCTTTGGAATTTTACCGCTATTGCTTGCAACGCAAAAGCTAAAATTTATTTGCAGTGCGTAAAAGACCTCAGGGGATTCATTACGCTTTAATGAATATGTGCCGTAGCGAGCATAGGGCCCCGAGCTGTAGTAGTGCTGTTTCATCTTTAGTTTTCTGCACTGCTGCCTTCTCTTCTACTATCCTTTATATCTATCTAAACTGCTCTTTAACTATTGCTCTACCTAGTATTAAGAAACGAGTAATGAAAACCGGATATGAGAAATCTTTTACCGAATGTGACAATTTTCAGCAGGCACTCCCGTAATGACAACTACCGCCGTAATTTTGATAACAGATAAAATTGTAATCATCAGTATGTGTAAAATTATTAGTAACAGGAACCACATTTTTATAACAATAGAAGTTTTTTCACCACAATAGCATGAAAGTCAACCGCTTAGCATACCTAACCAACAATGCAGTCTACAAGGTCAACCAGGCTTTAATGTTTCGCCGCGTGCACGTATAGTCACAGATCCAACAAATAGTAACGCATGGCAGCAAAGAAATAACTACGTACAGACAACACACCATTTCAACTCGTATCGCAATGCGCAGTATAGAAATTACTATCATGACAGACGTAAAAATAACGAGCACAATTTTCAGCGTACATTTAATAACAGTCGATCTTTTCAGCAGCAAGAACATCAGCAACAACACATTATCATGAATGATCCAGACAATAGGTGTCATCGATAGCGTAATACGTCAGTAAGAAATAACAGAACAGTTCTTATAGTGGATATGCCACAGCATCCTCCCGTAAATAACAGGACGTACGATAGATTTTAACCAGATACAGTACAGATTGCATATTCCAATAACGCAAACATTACTTTTGACACGCAGAATTTTGCTCACGAGAATGTTATTTGAAACATGCTTTGTTGAATGCACCACTTTTATCGAACCCAGATCTTACCAGAAATTTTTCCATTGCCACTGACAGTTCCAACACCGCTTTAGGCGTACATATTTTCCAGGAAATTGAAGAAGATGGTTCTACAGTAATTAAAAACATCGCATTTGCAAGTCGCATTTTGTCACCCGCTGAACGAAATTATTCTGTTACAGAACTTGAAACATTATGTGTTGTATGGGTTTTTACGAGATTTAGGCACTTTCTTTATGGCAGACATACCACCGTTTACACAGACCACAGAGCGATACAATTTTTGCTTTCAGCTAAATTCACTCACGACAGGTTAAGTAGATGGAAACTATATTTAAGAGAATTTAATTTTGCGATTGTTCACATTCCCGGCACGCAAAATGTTATAGCAGACGCACTATCGCGTTCTCTCGGCAACAATCAGCAAGACGTAGCAACCAACTTCTGCAAAACAAATTTCAGTGTCATGTACATTCAGCAAGTCGCATTTGAAAACTTTATTTCATCGTCACTACAGGACATAGCGCAAGAGCAAAATAAGGACAATGTGTGGAAAGAAATTAAACACCTTTGGCAAGATAGGAAAAATGTTACGATTAGGAACCATTACACTGTACGCAATGACATTCTGTTTCGCCGATCTCATCCTGACAGCAACAATTGGTTATTATGCATTCCTGACGAACTGGTTAACAAATTAATTTGGTACACTCATTTAAGTTACGCACATTACGGAGCACGAAAATGTTTTCTTATACTGAGACAGAACTCTTATTTTACTAACATGGAGAAACGTATACGACGAGTTTTAGCGTCTTGTAAAATTTGCCAGAAAGCTAAATCAGACACCACTTCACATATTCCTCCTTTATATCCCATTATACCTGTTAAATTAAGACATATGGCCGCAGTAGATATTTTTGGTCCGATTCCGAGAACTAACAGAGGTTTTTGCTACATCTTTGTCGCTGTTGAGCTCACTTCAAAATTTGTTACTTTCACTCCATTACGCAAAGCTACTGCTAAAACTGTTTCGAAAGCATTTGTAAAACATTTTCTATTTCATGTAGGGCATGTGATGAAAGTAATTTCTGACAATGGATCTCAATTTCGTAGTAGCGTATGGACACGCATGTTACGAGCCAGAAACATTTCTCCGATCTATATATCCAAGTACCATGCTTCTTCGAACCCCTGTGAAAGATTAATGAAAGAAATTGGTAAGCTGTGCCGAATATACTGCCACAAAAGACATATTGATTGGGATACACACATACTCTCATTCCAAGATGTAATTAATTCCATTCCAAATGAATCCACTATGCTATCTCCGTCTGTTATACTCAAAAACGTTGAACCACCGAACAAAATTAAAGAATTAGTAAACTTCCCTAAATGTCGTCGACTAAGACACCACGAAATAATTGACATTGCGCTGAACAACATCAAACGTGCCGCAGAGCGCCGGAGAAGACGGCAAAAACAGGTTTGTAGACGCCGAGACTTTCACGTTGGACAGAAAATATTAGTACGTACACACTATTTATCCAGCAAATTAAAAGGTAAGTGCAGTAAATTTGAACTTCTATACGCAGGTCCATATCGGATTCGCAGCATCCCTCACCCCAATGTTGTACACGTCGAAACTTTGAGAACCAGAAAATCGAAAGGCAACCACCATATCTCAAACATTAAACCGTTTATTGAGTGAAACCACTGTATGATTCAACACACTATGATGCCATTTACTAATGCAATTATATTCACCTGACTAATTACTGATGATTATCGTATTTTTTTCTTGGCAAGTGCCCGGCAAGGTAAGGTTAGCAGGTCGCTTTTCTTGTCGTTACACATCAGACCGTGCACATTTTCCACTTTTTTTATGTATGATTGTATTCCAGTTTTGTTTGTATGCACTGTGAAATAGTTAAGATATAACACACCAGTTGACTTTGACATTTTTTGCCTTATGACATCTCAACATCGTGACTGTTTTACATTTTTGCTGCTGCATTGTGATATTATCTGTACATTTTTGCATCTGAACACTGTCAATGTCTTTGACATATTACGTTTTCTGTCATGTTATGCTGTATGGTTAATTATGTAACCATAAACCAGTCATTATCTAGTGGGTATATGATTTAAATGCAGGACATTAATCTTTGTTCATCAATTTCAGTAAGAAATGGTGCGTGTAAGAAATAAATTCAACAGAAATGGGAATTTCACCTACGGAATAAACGAAAGAAGATGCAATAACTTTATGAGGAAGAGTAAATGGATCAGGATTAACAAGCATTAACAAGAATATACTATACTCATCATAGAATAGCAGTCTTAACTAATTTTTTCTTTCAGAATACAAGGTGATTGATGCAGGCTGTCAGACTGAACTACACATCTTAGTTTTAGTGATGAAATATGCTAGAGATAAGGAATAGTTGTATAATGAGTAATGAAGTGATATTTTTTTGCAGATGATAATGAATACTGATGAATAATGATGAAGGATATGGTATTATGAATAATGAAGTTTTTATTTACAGGTGATGATAATAATGAAGTTATGATAATATGGATAATGAAGTGATTGATAATGAAGTTTTTTCTTTACAGATGAGGATAATGTTGGAGTTTTATATTTATGCTATGTAGTTATTTAAGTATTTGTTGCAGTTTGTTTTGACTGCAGGTGTTATATTGCATAGTAGGATGACGGAAAGTTTTGGAAAGGACAGCTATGGAACACATTTTATACACATTTCACTACTTGTTAATTCGAAGTTCACTACTTTTCAGCATAGTGTGCGTTTCTTCTTTCAGGTCAATAATCCATTTTGTATTTTTTCCAGGAGATGCTTGTCATGATACTTACTAAAACTGTTACTTATTATACCTGTTCTAGTACTTGCATTGTTTTGTGAATATTTGTGACTGTTGTAAAAATGCCGCGAAAGACTATGAATAGTGTATCGCGAGGTATTGTGAATGAATTTACCGACTCAAACAACGTGACTGATAATAATTGTGACACGCAGAGTAATGATGACAATCCTGCGTTCACTAACAATCAGTGCATTCCAACCACTAGTGATGACTTTTACCCTGATGATGAACAAACGAACCCAATTGTCTCGTCTGTTAATTTGACGACAATTGATGACGCGGGACGCCCTATTATAATGAGCGCTGCCCAGCTTAACACACCCGATTTGGAAAACTCAAGTGACGTACAGACGAATTTGTGTAATGAAAATGAACAGGATACACAAAGTACGACGGATTTATTTAATTCCGAAATAGTGAGTGACAGTGTAGGTCCGACTGATAAACCTTTCTGTAAATTACAGAATGACCAAATGGTCACGCAAAACGAGAAAATTCCAGATCCACCACTAAACAGCACAGAGAATATAAACGCTAGTTTTGACTTGGTACGAATTATGAGAAGTTTGCTACAACAGCAAAGTGAGAAAATAGACAACAGTAGTAAAGATCTCAAACAACAACTTAGTGCAGATATCAAACAACTTAGTGAACAGGTCAGACAACAGAATGAAAAATTAGACGACAATTCCAGACAGCTTAGTGAACAAATTAGAGCTGTTGCCGCGCAGTGCCATGACACTAAGGAACAGTTGCGCGTGGAAATTGAGGCTTGTTCACAAAAAAATAGCGAAGGAATTAAGTCTGTTGCGCAAGAATTAAGGGAAATGCAGACAGCCGCAACAGAAACACTCAGAGACGAAATTAGCGAAGTCGCTAAACAATGCTCTGAAAAAGCTACACAATTACGGAACGAGTTTAAAGCAATGACGGTAGAACTTTCGCGCACAATGGACGCAAAGATAGACGCGAAATTCGAACAGCAGAACACTCAGATTAACGTGCGCTTTGATCAGCACATACAGAACAGTGATACGCGTTTCCGCAAATTTATTCAAGATCAAAATAAAGTCAAACGTCAGGTTATGGAAACAATCACTGCACAAAGACAAGAGGACAAACGTAAAATATTCGCGAAAGCGAAGACGTATGTAGACAATAATATTACTACAGTGTCTGACAAAATTAATACCATAGAACAATTGAACGCAGAATTACGGGATGAAATTTCTGACCTTAAATCAAAAACAGATACACACACAGTAAATATTCAAACAGTGACAGATAGATTCGAACAATTAGATCTAACACAGGATTGTGATGTTATCAAAGGTGATGTTAAAAAACTGAGCGAAACTACGCGCAAGTTGCAAAAACAGATTAATGCGTCTGATTCTAAAACCGATGATCAGGTTAAAATACTGACTGAAAAATATGATGAATTGGCCAGTTGTATTGGTGTTATCGAAAATACTAATGACAATAAATCAGATGATACTGCACCGGTTTCATTTAACCAAACACCTGAATTTCAAAATTTACAGCAGGCAATTAATGAGATCGATTCATCTAACAACACGTTACGTAGGAAGTTATCAAATTTACAACAAGAAGTAACAGAGATGAAAAACATTTCAGTTAATAACATGCCACAACAGACGCCACTTTATGAACATGAGTCAGACTCACGCAGTGCGTATAATTTGGGTAATCTACAGAGAGTACGGGACTTAGATTCCGATCAACCACAGTTCAATAGATTCTCTTACGATCCTGAACCTGTCCTATCACACAGAGATGATAATTTCGACTACAAACATTTTCTGTCAGTGAGAAAGTTTAAGGTTTTCAAAAACGATAGAACGCAGATTCACCCACTGGATTGGATTCAACAATTTAGCTTTGCTCTTCCACCGACTTGGCCTGTAACGCATAAACTTGAATTTATTTGCAGTTTTTTGGAAGGCGAACCGGCAACTCGTATGAGACCGATCGCGAGGCAATGCTATTCAGTAGAAGAGTTTCAGAATGCTTTTCTATCTGCGTATTGGTCGAAGACGACACAGCGCGGAATTAAAGATCAGTTAATTAGTTTGCCGAATTACGAGAACTCAAATTTTCCCAGTGTCACGCAATTTTTTGAGCATATGGTCCAACAAAACCAGTACCTAAGTGAGCCGTGCAGTGAATCCGCACTTATACAATTATGCATTTCCAAATTATCACGGTCATTACGAGTGTCACTTCTAACAGGTCAGCAAAAAGAAAATATTTCAGCGTTTAGAGATCTTTTACAGCTCTTGGAAGTACAGCAATCTGATTATTCTTTTGTAAACAAAAACTTTTCGTGTAACAACCAAGGTCAACAACAGTACTACAATTATGATCAGGGACGTAATTTCAATCGGAAAGATAACAGACGCTTTAGGAACGACAACTACCAAAACTTTAATAACAGGCAAAATTCTAATTATCAATACCGTCAAAATTTTCAGCAACAGGAACAACACTTTAGTAACAATAGAGGTGTTTCACAACAACAACATCAAAACCAGCCGGTTAGCATACCTAACCAACAATGGAATACACAAGGTCAACCAGGCTTTAATGTTTCGCCGCGTGGACGTATAGCCCCTGGTCCAACAAATAGTAACGCACGGGAGCAGAGAAACAACTATGTACAAAGAAGACAGTATTTCAATTCCTATCGCAATACACCGTATAGGAATGATTATTACGACAGACGTAAAAACGATGAGCACAATTACCAGCGTACATATAATAACAGTCGGTCTCACCAACAGCAAAATCATACGCAAGAACATATTCTCATGAATGAACCCGACAGTAGGTACCATCCAGAGCGTAACACGTCTGGAAGAAGTAATAGAACAGTTCAAATAGTCGAAATGCCACAGAATCCTCCTAATAATAATAACACGTCAGATAGAATCTGACTAGATAATGTACAGAACGCATCTTCTAATAACACAAGCCCTACCTTTGACACGCAAAATGTTGTTCACGAAAATGTGATTACTTTTGACGATATCAGAGACACTCTCTTGCAGGAAAGACCAGTTATTCAGAAAACCATTTCACATCCTGTTATCGCAATTAAAATTGGTTCATCGAAATTCTCAGCAGTAATTGATTCCGGATCACCAATATCAGTAATAAATGAGGAGACTTTCAACGAGTGCAACAAAGAGAATACGTATCCGACATTACCATTAGGCAAAACAAAAGTGAAAGGAGCAGTACCGAGTAAAGGAGTAGACGTTAAATTACAGACGCATTTATCATTTTGTATTGGAGGTCATACTTTTCACTCTAATTTTTGGATTGTTCCTTTATTGACAACAGACGTTATTTTAGGTACGAATTTTCTGGTACAACACGACGCAGTTATTGATTTTCAGAATTCTTATTTAATGTTAAAGGATGAAAATGTACAACTTGCTTTAGAATTTCAGCACTCACTATCTGCGGAAGAGCAAACAATTAACCGCACAGAGGTCATTTCCGCAACACGTGACATAGACTGTAATCCCACATTGTTCACGGATACGTACGTACACAACTATAATACTCCAGACGAAGCTGACTTCGACGTAATGCAATTGATTTCTGATAAGGTTAAAGAGAGCAGTGCAACTACAGACGACGAGCGAACGCAATTACACAAAATTCTTTTACAGCAAGCTCCAGTTTTCGACAACATTCCTGGTACTATGTCCGGATTTATGTATGAATTTCAAGTCAAGCAGCACGATACATTTAAAGCTAAGCATTATCCTATTCCGTATATTCACAGAGAACAAGTTAAAAAAGAATTGCAGGATATGCTCGACCAAGGAATTATAGAACCAGCAGTTAGTCCGTACATAAACCCACTACATATTGTTAAGAAAAAAGATGGCTCACTTCGCCTTGTACTTGATTCACGTCACATTAATGACATTATTATTAACGAAACAGATCGACCACAGACACTAGAGGAACTTTTACAGAAATTTCATGGTACAGCTATTTATTCCACATTAGATTTGAAATCGGGATTTTGGCAAATTCAACTTCATCCGAATTGTAGAAAATATACAGCTTTTCTCTGTTTTGGCGACTGTTATCAATTTTGCAAATTACCATTCGGGTTAACTATTTCTTCTGCAGCTTTTATTCGCGGTTTGAACACTATACTTCCGACAGAACTTAAAGACAGAATTACGACGTATGTAGACGACATTCTTATCGCAGAAGCTAACTGGTCCGAACACAATCTGATTCTTGAACAACTGTTACAAACTTTTCATGCACAAGGACTTACAGTTAATCTTAGTAAATCGCACTTTGGCAAAACTTCCATAAAATTTCTTGGACACGTAATTTCAGCAGAAGGCATTGCACCTGATCCGGAAAAACTTCAAGCTCTACGTGACATTACCGTTCCTACGACGAAGAAGCAATTACGCAGTTTTTTGGGCTTAATTAACTTTTTTCGTAAATTTATTCACCATTCTGCTTTAGACACGCCTAGACTATGCCAATTAACAGGTAAAAACAGTATTTGGTCTTGGGATAAGCAAGCACACTCTGAATTCATGAACCTGAAACATGCTTTGTTGAATGCACCACTATTATCGCACCCAGATCTTACTAGAAATTTTTCCATTGCCACCGACAGTTCCAACACCGCCTTAGGCGTACATATTTTCCAGGAAATTGAAGAAGATGGTTCAATAGTAATTAAAAACATCGCATTTGCAAGTCGCATTCTGTCACCTGCTGAGCGAAATTATTCCGTTACAGAACTTGAAACATTATGTGTTGTATGGGCTTTTATGAGATTTAGGCACTTTCTTTATGGCAGACATACCACAGTTTACACAGATCACAGAGCGATGCAATTTTTACTTTCGGCCAAATTCACGCACGACAGATTAAGCAGATGGAAACTATATTTACAGGAATTTAATTTTACAATAGTTCACATTCCCGGTACGTAAAATGTTATAGCAGACGCACTATCGCGTTCTCTCGGCAACAATCAGCAAGACGTAGCAACCAACTTCTGCAAAACAAATTTCAGTGTCATGTACATTCAGCAAGTTGCATTTGAAAACTTTATTACATCGTCATTACAGGACATAGCAAAGGAGCAAAATAAAGACAATGTCTGGAAAGAAATTAAACACCTTTGGCAAGATAGGAATAATGTTACGATTAGAAACCATTACACTGTACGCAATGACATTCTGTTTCGCCGCTCTCATCCTGACAGCAACAATTGGTTATTATGCATTCCTGACGAACTGGTTAACAAATTATTTTGGTACACTCATTTAAGTTACGCACATTACGGAGCACGAAAATGTTTTCTTATACTGAGACAGAACTGTTATTTCACCAACATGGAGAAACATATACGACGAGTTTTAGCGTCTTGTAAAATTTGCCAGAAAGCTAAATCAGACACCACTTCACATATTCCTCCTTTATATCCCATTATACCTGTTAAATTAAGACACATGGCCGCAGTAGACATTTTTGGTCCGATTCCGAGAACTAACAGAGGTTTTTGCTACATTTTTGTCGCTGTTGAGCTCACTTCAAAATTTGTTACTTTCACTCCGTTACGCAAAGCTACCGCTAAAACTGTTTCGAAAGCATTTGTAAAACATTTTCTATCTCATGTAGGGCATGTAATGAAAGTAATTTCTGATAATGGATCACAATTTCGTAGTAACGTATGGACATGCATGTTACGAGCTAGAAACATTTCTCCGATCTATATATCCAAGTACCACGCTTCTTCGAACCCTTGTGAAAGATTAATGAAAGAAATTGGTAAACTGTGCCGAATATACTGCCACAAAAGACATATTGATTGGGACACACACATATTCTCATTCCAAGATGTAATTAATTCCATTCCAAATGAATCCACTATGCTATCTCCGTCTGTTATACTGAAAAATGCCGAACCACCTAACAAAATTAAAGAATTAATAACATTTCCTACATCTCGTTGATTACGACACCACGAAATAATTGACATTGCGCTGAACAACATCAAACGTGCCGCAGAGCGCCGGAGAAGACAGCAAAAACAGGTTTGTACACGCCGCGTCTTTCACGTTGGACAGAAGATACTAGTACGTACACACTATTTATCCAGCAAATTAAAAGGTAAGTGCAGTAAGTTTGAACTTCTATACGCAGGTCCATATCGGATTCGCAGCATTCTTCACCCCAATGTTGTACACGTCGAAACTTTGAGAACCAGAAAATCGAAAGGCAATCACCATATCTCAAACATTAAACCGTTTATTGAGTGAAACCACTGTATGATTCAACACACTATGATGCCATTTACTAATGCAATTATATTCACCTGACTAATTACTGATGATTATCGTATTTTTCTTGGCAAGTGCCCGGCAAGGTAAGGTTAGCAGGTCGCTTTTCTTGTCGTTACACATCAGACCGTGCACATTTTCCACTTTTTTTTGTGTGTATGATTGTACTCCAGTTTTGTTTGTATGCACTATGAAATAGTTAAGATATAACACACACCAGTCGACTTTGACATTTTTTTTTGCCTTATGACATCTCAACATCGTGACTGTTTCACATTTTTTTTTTTGCTGCTGCATTGTATTATTCTGTGTACATTTTTGCATCTGAACACTGTCAATGTCTTTGACACATTACGTTTTCTGTCATGTTATGCTGTATGCTTAATTGCGTCACCATTAACCAGTCATTATTTAGTGGGTATATGATTTAAATGCAGGACATTAATCTTTGTTCATCAATTTCAGAAAGGAATGATGATTCTAAGAAATAAATTTAACATAAATGGGAATTTCACCTACGGAATAAACGAAAGGAGATGCAATAACTTTATGAGGAAAAGTAAATGGATCAGGATTAACAAACATTAACAAGAATATACTATACTCATCACAGAATAGCAGTCTTAACTAATTTTTTCTTTCAGAATACAAGGTGATTGATGCAGGCTGTCAGACTGAACTGCACATCTTAGTTTTAGTGATGAAATATGCTAGAGATAAGGAATAGTTATGTAATGAGTAATGAAGTGATTTTTTTTGCAGATGATAATGAATACTGATGAATAATGATGAAGGATATGATGTTATGAATAATGAAGTTTTTCTTTACAGATGATGATAATAGTGAAGTTATGATGATATGGATAATGAAGTTTTTTTCTTTACAGATGAGGATAATGTTGAAGTTATGTATTTATGCTACGTAGTTATTTAAGTATTTGTTGCAGTTTGCTTTGACAGCAGGTGTTACATTGCATAGTAGGATGACTGAAAGTTTTGGAAAGGACAGCTATGGAACACATTTTTATACACATTTCACTACCTGTTAATTCGAAGTTCACTACTTTTCAGCATAGTGTGCGTTTCTTCTTTCAGGTCAATAATCCATTTTGTATTTTTTCCAGGAGAAGCTTTTCATGATACTTACTAAACCTGTTACTTATTATACCTGTTCTAGTACTTGCATTTTTATATTTTACCCATTTTTGTCTATCATTTATAAATGTGATCACATATACTGCCTTGTTACATAACCTTGGTACAGCTGACTCATGACGAATGACGTTACCTATCCTCGTTTGCAGCAATAGGTCAAAAGCAAATAGTGTTATGTCTCAGCAATTAATTATCGATCCCAATGCAATGCATTGCTAACAAACAAAAAAAAAAAAAAAAAAAAACCAAATAGTGATACCAGTTTGAGAAAATACTGAATAATACTGATTAGCTCTGAATAGTATGTCGCTTGAGTAATGACTTCTTAATGAGACAAAAAAAAGTATATATTTAAGATAATGCTTTGTCACCAGCTAATAACTGCCACTGTTTATTGTAAGGATACTACTTATAATGCCTGTGATTATTAATGATTTGACTGTAATTAACTGATTTTAATAATGACTTTGTAATGATCTAAATACTACTGAAGGAGAAACACTGTTTATTGTAATGAGACTACTTATAATGCCCATGATTATTAATGCTATAACTGTAATTAACTGATTTTTAATAATGACTTCGTAATAATCTGAATAATACTGAATGATGATTCTATTCAATACTTGCTGGCCACTGAGTGCCAATAATTAATGTCACTTGAAGAATTGTTATTAATTATGCCATTAATTAGCCCTTTTTTTCCCCATGTTGAGTTTTCATGTTTTGGTTAATGGCCAATGAGTGCCAATAATTTGTATCACTCAATGTATTATGTTAATGCTAGGCCAATAATTGACTCTCCTTTTCAACTAAGACTTCTGATGAACATTATTCTGTCATACTAAATATACTTTGTAACTGGCCAAGGACCGCCACTGTTTATTGTAATACGATTACCCATGATGCCAGCTAGTGATTCTTAATAGATTGGAATGACACATAATTAATTAACTATGGTACTGTTTAATAATGCTTTGTAATTAGGAGAAGACTAATGATTCTTACTATATTAGAATGACAAATGATTAATTAACGACAAATGATTAATTAACTGTAATTAGACAAATGATTAATTAACTGTAATTAGACAAATGATTAATTAACGACAAATGATTAATTAACTGTAATTAGGAAAAGGCTAATGATTATTATTGGAATGACAAATGATTAATTAACTGTAATTAGGAGAAGGTTAATGATTCTTAATTATACTCCGTGACAAAAAAGAATGTGATTATTTCATAATGCTTTGTAACCAGGAAAAGAAGGCTACTGATTCTATGTAAAACAATTAATGAACATTTTTCTGTAATACTACATACTTGGTACAGAAATGTTCAATAACTGGGCTATGAATGCCACAAACTAATTAAGTCTGTAATTGTCAATATTATGTGACTTGATGTCCTTCACCTCATAAGCTGACTACCCTAAATTACTGCAATGTCCATTTGTCCTGTTTATCCTAGTGATCATGGAGCACTATATTTGGTTTTTGCACTAATTCTACGTTGGTGTGCCTTGTAAGAGCGTGGTGTTGACACGACATGCTGTCCACCACCGTGAGCAATGAAGACGTTATTATGGTCCCACTGTTTGGTGTACCTAATGTACTGCCAAAATGAAAACATGGAACATTACTACGACAGTTCAGTGTCTTGGCTACACTGATAAATTCTGATGGGAAAAGAACTTCAAGTTGTGTCACTTGGTGTTGTACTTCTGTGGAAGATATGGACTTTCAGAGCAGCTGTGTGCAATCTAAAGTGCTACAACCATGATGCAATCCTTCCCTTTCCTATCCTGATTCTTGTCACATAAAGAAAAAAAATTTTTTTGGTAACATCATTTATGTTCATAGGTTATACATTTTTCGATTCGCTGAACTCCAGTGCGAGTACACTTATGTCACTGGTCGACATGATGTTTGCCATTATGTTTATTTGTTGTGAAAATGCTAAAGACATTTTTCAGTGCATGTGCACTTTGGACATGATTTTTTTGCCATTATGTTTATTTATTGCGAAAATGCTAAAGACATTTTTCGATTTGTTCTGAAGTACAGTATATGTACACTCTTGTCTTTTATATTGTATATACATTTTTTTATTTTTCTGAACTACAGTGCATGTGCACTTCTGTTAGGTGTTAATATGTTTTCTACTGAACTTCAGTGCCTGTGCACTTTTCTCATTTTTCAATATGATTTGTACTATTCTGTATATTCAATACTTCAATGCGTATGCACTTATGTCATTTGTTACTAATTGTATATACATTTCATCATTTACTGATATGTTCTCAACTGCAGTGCATGTGCACTCATGTCACTTGTCAACATAATATTTTTTGCCAGTCTGTTCATTTGTTCTGAATATGCCAATGAATTTTTTCAGTGCCTGTGCACTTTGTTTTCTGTCAAATAATTTTTATATACATTTTTCTGATTTGCTACTATGTTTTGTATTCACATTTTGTCTTTGTCTGATATATTTTGTACTTAGTGCGTGTGCACAACATTTAAATATTCTGTAAGTTGTAGGATTTTGTTAATTAAAGAAAAATTTTGCCGCGCTTGGCAAGTCCAAATGACTCACCATCGCTGCCAAATTTTTGCCCCCCCAGTGGAGGGTTATGAAACACGTATGTAACATAGCAGCGATGGCGAGGCATTGTAGCATCTGTGACCAGAGAGTATGCGCTTGACCGCGCGAGTGTTGCGAGCGGTTCTCAGTCTGTCAGTCAGTCGTTGCGAGTCTGTCAGTTAGTCGTTGCGAGTCTGTAGCTCTGTCTAGTTGTCGCTATGCAGAGCAGTACTCTGTCAGTAGTAGTCGTGCAGTGCAGTACGCTAATAGTCGTCATGCAGAGCGGTCGGTCAGTAGTAGCAGCCCAGTGCGGTTGTGTGATGTAGGCGGTCGGCAACACTGGTCAAGATGCTGAATGAGGTATACGGTTAATTAATATAATCATTAGATAATGTAAAAATTTATTTATTGTAATTATTCTCCAACAAGTTCCCCAATAATAATTTTTAATTTCAAAAGCATTTTTTCAAAAATTTTATTTTTTATTGAACTAAAGATTTCGTTGCACTTCCCATTTCATTCCACTTCTTTTAAAGAAAATTTTTCAGTAAAATTACAGAAAAAAGGAATATTATTATTTGCAATGCAGTTCCTCCAAGCCGTCCGCAAAGATAAGAGCAGAAATTTGACATCCAGTTATTCTGAGGTAAGACTTTAATTCTGATTGATTTACACAGGGCCAAAGACCGATGTTTCGGTTTAATTGAATTTTCTTATCACTGAATAGACTTTAATTTTTTGTGAGGAATTTATATTTGAGTCAGATTGCGATTATCAGTTTTATTGTCATTAAATTTAATTGCAGCGAGGTTACGTTTGGACGTTTGGCTCCTATTCATTTATTATTTCTGTCATTAAAATTTTGTGGGGAGGTTACAATATTTACACGATAATTGAACAGATGCAAATAAACAACATAACACAGCCCCTACATGGCGAGTCGATAGTGCTCTTTGGGTGAGTGGTAGGACCGGGCAATTAAAAATTAAATATCATAACACAATTTATGAGATATTTCAGTGTTGCATGAAATAGACACACAAAATAACAGTTTGATAGTACGATAACAAGGGCAGCTGCTTCAGCTTCACACCGTAGGCCCATTAATCAGCAACACATCGGGAGACACGATTCAAACCCCAGCGTTGCTCACTTGTCTGGACGCAGCACAGCAGACACTAGTCGGATAGCGCAAGCACCGAACATGTTAGAAGATATATACAAGATATCCTTGTATATATCTTCTAACATGTTCGGTGCTTGCGCTATCCGACTAGTGTCTGCTGTGCTGCGTTGCTCACTTGTCTGGACGCAGCACAGCAGACACTAGTCGGATAGCGCAAGCACCGAACATGTTAGAAGATATATACAAGATATCCTTGTATATATCTTCTAACATGTTCGGTGCTTGCGCCATCCGACTAGTGTCTGCTGTGCTGCGTCCAGACAAGTGAGCAACGCTGGGGTTTGAATCGTGTCTCCCGATGTGTTGCTGATTAATGGGCCTACGGTGTGAAGCTGAAGCAGCTGCCCTTGTTATCGTACCATCAAACTGTTTAAAACACTTACAACAAATGCAAATAAGCGGGCGAACTGAGACAGTTAGTAAAACAAATAATTTAGAAATGTAAACGAGTTGCGCGGAGATGGAATAATACCATTTTTTAAAAAGCCAGTATTAAGCAGATGACACAGAATACAGTCAAACCCCTTACTTGAAATAACACAGTAGAACAGAATTCAAGTAATGGGTGAGTGTCAAGTTTTCGAAGTAATGTCCCACCCCTACAGTTCAAGCAATGAATAATAACAGTTCGGTGACATTGCAAGTGAACAGCATTTTCTTAATGCAAACACAAATTGCTCACCAACATGCAGAACATGATTGTCAGAACAAATTATTAATGCCGCACAAAGTGGTCTCAGTCCGGAAGTAAAGTTACTTAAGAAAGTCCAGTTAATACGATAACAGCAGAATTTGAATAGCGCTCAGATACTATTATTAAACATCGACAACAAAAATAAAACTCATTAATAAATGTGCGTCATTAGAGGCTGAAATCTACCGCATTTCAAGACAGTGGATCTTTGAATCTTTTGAATTAATACTGATTTAGCCATGCAGCACTTAGGACCCCAACTGAACGTCCCAAGGTTACACAATTGAATGTAAACAAGAGACAGTCTCAGCACATGCCTGCCACAGCTAGATGCCAAAGTATAACTGTTACATTCAGTTCATAGAGAGCAACCTAGCAACCACGATTTAATCAGTTCAAAAACTTGTTCACCCACTGTAGTCATTTGGCAGAAGTCTGTCGGTGGTACAGACATGCATAGGTGTTGTGGCCATGCTCTGATGGTCGATGGTTCCCTCCTCCGTGAGCTGCTCCTCACACTACCTCCTGTCCACACCTTGGCTGACGGGGCACTGCTGATCTGATGTGCCATGGTTGTTGTGTTATAGGCTGCTCTGGAAGACCAACTCAGGATGCGTGGCTGTTCGCCAAATGGAGAACCTTCTGCTTTGGCTGCTAAAGACAGATTGCTGATACAGTCGTTCTCAAAAAAATGGCTCTAAGCACTATGGGACTTAACAGCTGAGGTCATCAGTCCCCCAGACTTAGAACTACTTAAACCTAATTAACCTAAGGACATCACACACATCCATGCCCGAGGCAGGATTCGAACCTGCGACCGTAGCAGCAGCGCGGTTCCGGACTGAAGCGTCTAGAACCGCTCGTCCACAGCGGCCGGCCAGTCGTTCTCATATTGCTCCACTCGCCCTACTGCCCTGTGCCCTCATATTCCACATGACAATCGTGCACGCCCAATACGGGCAGCAAACCCCAGTCTCAGTCAGACAAAGTGGACTTGGACGAGGGCAGACTGTCCTCCTCAAGCAAGCATATCCTGCGCCCAGACTAAGGCCCTCCTTGGGCTCCTGTCATGCTGAAAGGGCGCCATGAGCACCTTCTGATGGCAGACGCTCTCGTGAATAAAATCTGTGGAACTCGGGAGTCCAGAGCAGGAATACTCAGCATCCTCCTCGTAAACTCAACCACTGGGATGAGGTTTACAAATTGACTTGCCGCATTTCTATAAAATGGGGCGACAATTCCCCAAACAATCAGGTTGAACATGACCTCTGAAATACCTAATGAAGGCGACACCTGGAACGCCAGCCTCGGTTATACCGTGCCGTTTCTCACCAAAGGGCATGCTCTCTATTTGACTTGGCCCTTCTCCAGTTGTCCTGAATAACTTCTTGATCCAACCAGAGCTTGAACAGTTGTGAATTTAAGGAATAAGAAAACATTTGAGCAGCTGGATTTGTCTTGTAAGCATCATGATTAGCAGTGTGGAACATTAAGTTCAACCAGGGCAATGATCAATCCCATTTGGTCTGGGAATCGGCATGGAAGCTAATCAACAAGGCAGTTAACCCTCTCAGCGAAGGACAGCTGAGGATAGTATCGTATGGTGCTGGTATGAGTTATGCTGCATTGGAAACCAAATTTGCATAGCTCCCTTAATACAAACGGCAGAGTGTTGTCACTAACTAATACCTTGGGAGATCCAAACAGGGAAAAAATTCTCATCCAGTGGCGAATACTGACTCCTGCAGTTACCCCAACTATGGGTATTAACTAAACAGAACACGAAAAGACGTCGACAGCTAAAAAAATATACTTGTGATTCCCGTAGGTGCAAGGCAATGGTCCAACATAATAAATGAATAACTGGTCTGTAGGATGTTCAATGTGGGTGGACTGGAGAAGACCTCTGTGACCATTAGGATTAGGAGGATTAGGTTTGGCGATATTGCAAGCCTGGCATTTGCCCACCAACCTCCGGAATCCGAATGTAAGGACGACCACATCATAGCCGCTTTGATATTATAGACGATTTTATAGACTCCCAGGCGTCCCCCTACTACAGACTCGTGGTTGCACTTGAAAATCGTGAGAATCAATTAGTTGCCAAGACAAATTTTTTTACTTTCTCTACGACCATGTACGATATCGAAGTAATCCCTTCTGTAACTCATAGTGCGTTACTTCGTCTTCTACTGTCATCTTCTGCTTCATCGCCCCTCAGTCAGTCTTGGTCTTGTCATTCTCGCAAATCGCCGAACACGGAGGATATTTCAGTTAACCCTGCGAATATACCACACACTTCCCCTGAATATTCAGAGTTAACAGGTTCTTCCTTTTCCTTCTTAAACATCCAGCTAAACGCATCAGCGACTACATTTTCATGTTCTCCATTGTGCCTGACGGAAAAGAAGAATACCGGTATTCGCACCGACCAGCAGCTGACCCAGCCGGTCTTACACAGATGCACTAACACCGAACTAAGAGCATGATTGTCCGTTTCGAGGGTAAACCCCCTGCGTTCCAAGTAGAATTTAAATATCTCTAGTACAAAAAGCACAACAAAGCCTTCAACTCATGTACTGAATACACAGATGTGCTGGCGGCAGGGATATCAGTTCGCACGCCACTGCGTGACGACCACCGTCCTGCTCTTGCAGCGGTACGCCCACACTACTCGAGTTCGATGTGTCAGTCTGAACAATAAATGGCTGCTCAGAGTCCAAAACCGCCAAGAGTGGAGCATTACTCAGTGCTTACTTCAAGGCATCGAAAGCAGCTCCCTGCTGGCAGTTCATCTAAATGACTCACCCTTCTTGCGCAGCTGGTTTAAGAGAGCAGCAAGTTCAGCAAAGTTGGGGACAAATTTCCTAAAGAAGTTGCTCATGCGGACAAAACGGACTACGCCTTTCTTGGTCTTGGGCAACTGGAAACTATGAACGGCACGATTACGTGAGTGATCAATTTTAATGCCACTGGCAGAAACTAGGTGACCTAAGAAAGAAATTTTCTGGCGAACTCGACCTTTAGAAGGCTTGACGGGGAGTCCAGCCTCCTGCAACCTCGTCAGGACACGCCGCAGTTGTTCAAGATGTTCAGATATCGACGTACTATACGTGACCACGTCACCAAGATAATTATGAACGAACTTAAACTTGATGTCACCGTAAAAAGGGATCAGGAGCCTGGACAACAGCTGCGCCAGTAGACAATCAGAATGTTTTGTAAAACTCATAACTCATTTCATCAACATGTCTTTGAACTGTCTTGTTGCTCAAAGGAATTCTCTTGAGTACGTCATAAGCAGACATGTGTGTAAAAGTCTTCCACAAAGTTTCATCGTCCTTCGATTACTCGTTTGTGATACAGGTCCTCTCCAGTTACAACCACTCTTAGATCACTTGGGCAATCAAAAGGCCGTATGAGTGCACTAAACTTTCTAAAACCACCCTCAAGGACTGAAACAAGATCGTCCTAATCTCGATAGTTCGAAACTTTGTGTACCGCGCTAAATAAGTTTACGCATTCGTAACTCTACGATTATATGTTACGACATATTGATTCCCACTCCCCACTCTGCAGAAATCGAGAAGAAGCCAACCTCTGGAGCGGACATGTTTCCGACCTCGAAATTTCACGATTTTTTTTCTTTTCGAGATCAGAAATTAAAATTTTTCTATGTCTGACTATTGTTTTTGGATCCACATACGAAGCGTAGATGACCACGCCTACAGTATAACGTAGCATTTTCTCCAGTATCTACTGCAACCGGTCTGCCATGAAAAAAAGGGTATTGTTGGTCACGGATAAAAGGTTAACTATACTGCGTTCATCATAAGAATAAATCTGATGTAAACATTACACCACATATTCTTCCGCGTCTGCTGAAATCTCATGGGATTTCGTTTCATGTGGAACGGAAGCCAAACTGTCTGAGTACAGTCTAGTACGTTAGCAAGGATACATTACATGCTGAGCGTCACGCGCACCTGGACTCAGCGATAAACGGGATAACAGCTTTACCGGTGCATTCAATTTGGACAGCTGTGGCCAGCCAACTGGTGCAGCTAACGTGCAGTGACTTGAAATGACGCAATTAAGACGTAAAAAGAGAAACAATGTAGCTTCCAGTTTCATTTAATTTTTAAACGTAATATAATGATACACGCCAGAACTCCAAAAATATGCTTCTTGCTGCTTCCCGACAGCATGCGGCAAAGCTTCCAGCATTAGTTCCAGAACGCCTGGCAACAATGTCTTGTTCTTGCTCGCGATAAATCCATAAACTTGGCTCCAGATCATTTCTATTCTATTCATATTGCAGAATTTACACGGTGTTCTCGATGCAGCGAAAATTATTGTTTCCCGCGTTTCTAAGACGCGTATCATTTTGGTTCGCGTGAGAGCACAAAAAAAAAAGTTCAAATCTGTGTGAAATATTATGGGACCTAACTGCTAAGGTCATCAGTCCCTAAGCTCACACACTACTTAACATAAATTATCCTAAGGACAAACACACACACCAATGCCCGAGGAAACACTCGAACCTCCGCCGGGATAAGCGTGAGAACACATCTCTGGTATAAAACAATTGACATAGACCAAATAAAGACCACTTGATTTCTCATTTTTTACTCAAAAATTAAATTTGTAATGATTTCTTAATTTAAAGAATCCTTATTAACAATTTTTTATAAACTATGATAATTAAGAATTTAAATTTGTAATGAAAACAGGGACTTTGTGGTGGTATGTAATTAGATACAAAAGATGTGCTTTTTTCATAAAAATGATGATTATATGTTTGTTCATTGCCGTATATTTCTTATAGACATTTGAACTGAACAAAAAAAAATAATATAGGGAAGTTCGAACCAGCTATCCACAAATCAGCCAAAGACCTATTTTTCAACGCCGCCACCGGCAGAGTCGCCGAGCGGTTCGAGGCGCTACAGTCTGGAACCGCGCGATAGCTACGGTCGCAGGTTCGAATCCTGCCTCGGGCATGGATGTGTGTGATGTCCTTAGGTTAGTTAAGTTTAAGTAGTTCTAAGTTCTAGGCGACTGATGACCACAGCAGTTAAGTCTCATAGTGCTCAGAGCCATTTGAACCATTTTTCAAAGCCGCCGATTACGCCGCGCGTTACGGGATTAAGAAAACTTTAGTAAATACAGCTACTCAGAAAACTTCAAAGCCAATTTTCTCTGTTAATGTGTGAAAAACATTAAGAACAGCCTGTTTGTAGCCGTTTGAAAGGTGCTCCACGCGACTTTTTTACTATGGAGCAGAAAGCAACGCCAGCCCTCTTTTCCAGTACCTATTAACAGCGCGACAATGAAAGCGTTTACGTACTGTGACTGTACACTATTTTTGAAATAAAAACTTCATAGCTGAAGTATGATTAAGAATAAATTTAATGGCTGTTAATACATTAGAATATTATAAAATTTCATTGCCACTAACACGGTAATAAGATAACTAATACAATAGTACAACCTACTTCGGAGAGCGTAACAACAGTGGGGTACGTGTGCTATAGCTGCTGACCAATCATCACATTTGTGTTTGTTTACATCGGGCTTCTTACGACGAACGAAGAACAGTAAACTACTATCATGATTTAAATGTACATCAATCGAATGGGGTACGGTTGAGAGACAAACAACCTTGTTTATGTGCCACTGGTAAGAAAGGAGAAGGCTTTCTGAGTTCAAGACTGCACGCTGCATGTCGAGCCGTTACTTTTCCGCTGCTCCATAACGTTGGTACGAGCAAGCGACAAACGCAAATAACGCAACGATTTCTAAATTCACATTATTTCCCTTTGTGTCTAGTCTATGACACCAGCTTCCAGGAGAGAGCAAGCGCTCCCTCTTAGGCCCCTAGCCTCTTCCCCCCCCCCCCCCCCCCGTCCCCCTCCACCCTTTGCCGACGCCTATGTTGAATCGTCTTTATGAGACTCTATGTTGTTCCCGCAACAACACGGTACGGTTGTGCCCGAAGATTTTAGGCTGTGGAACGAGGCTGAAGGGAGAGCTGGATCCCTCGCCGGTTTTTTGTTCTTTGACGACAAACTGTTTACTTTCGCATGCGACAACGGACACGTTTACACTAGAAGACAGCGTGGAAGGCGAAGCGGCTCGTCATTATATGCGGAAAGCCCCAGCACTTGCGTGATGTACTTGTTACTGTGTTAAGCCATTAAAATATCACAGCGTTAGTGGTATCACAACTGTGTAGCAGATTTACATGCACAGCAATCGAAGGGGGTACCGTTGAGAGACTCGGTCCAGGTATAGCAAGTTCCTTTAATTTATAGCAAGGGCATCCGGTCATCCTATATGACTGACATCGCCAAATGCAGATCAACATGACGATGCCGTGACGATACAGGAAAGGGCCAGGAAAAAGAAGATTCTAGGCTCTGTTCTGCGACAGCTGATCTGCTTGGATATACAGGGCTATTACAAATGATTGAAGCGATTTCATAAATTCACTGTAGTTCCATTCATTGACATATGGTCACGATACACTACAGATACGTAGAAAAAGTTATAAAGTTTTGTTCGGCTGAAGCCGCACTTCAGGTTTCTGCCGCCAGAGCGCTCGAGAGCGCAGTGAGACAAAATGGCGACAGGAGCTGAGAAAGCGTATGTCGTGCTTGAAATGCACTCACATCAGTCAGTCATAACAGTGCAACGACACTTCAGGACGAAGTTCAACAAAGATCCACCAACTGCTAACTCCATTCGGCGACGGTATGCGCAGTTTAAAGCTTCTGGATGCCTCTGTAAGGGGAAATCAACGGGTCGGCCTGCAGTGAGCGAAGAAACGGTTGAACGCGTGCAGGCAAGTTTCACGCGTAGTCCGCGGAAGTCGACGAATAAAGCAAGCAGGGAGCTAAACGTACCACAGCCGACGGTTTGGAAAATCTTACGGAAAAGGCTAAAGCAGAAGCCTTACCGTTTACAGTTGCTACAAGCCCTGACATCCGATGACAAAGTCAAACGCTTTGAATTTTCGGCGCGGTTGCAACAGCTCATGGAAGAGGATGCGTTCAGTGAGAAACTTGTTTTCAGTGATGAAGTAACATTTTTTCTTAATGGTGAAGTGAACAGACACAATGTGCGAATCTAGGTGGTAGAGAATCCTCACGTATTCGTGCAGCAAATTCGCAATTCAACAAAAGTTAACGTGTTTTGTGCAATCTCACGGTTTAAAGTTTACGGCCATTTTTCTTCTGCGAAAAAAACGTTACAGGACACGTGTATCTGGACATGCTGGAAAATTGGCTCATGCCGCAACTGGAGACCGACAGCGCCAACTTCATCTTTCAACAGGATGGTGCTCTACCGCACTTCCATCATGATGTTCGGCATTTCTTAAACAGGAGATTGGAAAACCGATGGATCGGTCGTGGTGGAGATCATGATCAGCAATTCATGTCATGGCCTCCACGCTCTCCCGATTTAACCCCATGCGATTTCTTTCTGTGGGGTTATGTGAAAGATTCAGTGTTTAAACCTCCTCTACCAAGAAACGTGCCAGAACTGCAAGCTCACATCAACGATGCTTTCGAACTCATTGATGGGGACATGCTGCGCCGAGTGTGGGAGGAACTTGATTATCGGCTTGATGTCTGCCGAATCACTAAAGGGGCACATATCGAACATTTGTGAATGCCTAAAAAAACTTTTAGAGTTTTTGTATGTGTGTGCAAAGCATTGTGAAAATATCTCAAATAATAAAGTTATTGTAGAGCTGTGAAATCGCTTCAATCATTTGTAATAACCCTGTATAGTTGAGTCTGGATTGTCTTAGTTGTAGCAGATGGTTGTAATAGCTCTCCGCTCTGGTTGTTGTAAAGATTCAGTGACATTTTTAAAAAAAATAATGATGTACGAAAAGTCCCGTAAACCAAATAATATTTTTGTACTTCAATTTTATGAGATGCTAAAGGGCGAAGGAAAATCTTTAAGTAATACACACAAAGGGTTCGGTGGAAAGCGCTGCCTGCGCAGAATACCATCACTATCTTCGAGACTGACCATTACACAGCTACGATGGCAGTGTAGCGGCTGAGACCGGATTACAACGGAAATTCGTTATGTGTTCCGCTTCCACAAGTTCATACAGGACTTTCAGGCAGCAGGCAAAACTTCTCAGAATTTTCAGGACACTCTTTAACAAGCTAGAGCGTCAAGGAAAGTTAGTGCTACACTACAATGTACTTGATCACGTGGGATTCCAGAGAAAAGGAGTAGCTGATAAAGTGGCGAAGGACGATTATGGAGAACTGAGCACAGCTCAGCGTGCCTCTTCCACCCCCTCCATGTGCCCTTACGCAGTTACGACGCTGTTGAGTCAACAAATCACGTGCCAGTGAGGTACAAGTAGTTGAGTGTGAGTGACAGTACACCCGCAGTTTACCGCAATGCACTTTTCTCTGACTTGACAAATCATGTATCTCCTAATATCGTGTCGGGCCTCCTTTTGCCCGGAGAAGTGCAGCAGATCGACGTGCCATGGACTCCGCAAGTCGCTGGAAGTACGCTGGAGAAATATTGAGCCATGCTGCCTCTACAGCCGCCCATAATTGTCAAAGTATTACCGGTGCAGGATTCTGTAGACGAAATGACCTCTCGATTTTGTCCCATGTCGGTCAATCTCGGTGACCAAATCATTTACTCGAATAGTCCAGGATGTTCTTCAAACCAATCGCAAGCAATTGTGGTCCGCTGATATGGCGCATTGCCAGCCATAAAATTTCCATCTTTGTTTGGGAACATGAAGTCCATGAACAGCTGCAAATGGTCTCCAAGTAGCCAAACATAACCATTTCCAGTCACTGATCGGTTCATTTGGACCAGAGGACCCAGTTCATTCCATGTACGCACGGCACACAATGTTGTGGAGACAGGGCCGACTTGCATAGTGCCTTATTGACAAGTTGCATCCATACCTTCGTGGGGTCTGCGACACACTCTAACCCTACCGTTGTAAGGCGGCTATAATTCCGCACCTTACAAGCACTCATCCACATACTTTGCCGTGATCTACAACCACAATTAGGTATCATGTGATAGGTTGTACATCGTATATATGAATATATAATAAAGGAGACTGACATTGTCACGTACACGTACACCTTGTAAATAATTGGTAACGCTCATTGTATGAAAGGGGACGGACTGTCTTTATTATCAGAACGGCATAATGAATGATTGCCTATACTAGTAGAGGTTGGAACGACAGTGGAAATGAAATGGCAGGAGGGACTCAAGCCTGGGGTGGAAGGCCCACATAGGTGTGGCTCTTTAATGGCTCTGAGCACTATGGGACTTAACATCTGAGGTCATCAGTCCCCTAGAACTTAGAACTACTTAAACCTAACTAACCTAAGGACATCACACACATCCATGCCCGAGGCAGGATTCGAACCTGCGACCGTAGCGGTCTCGCGGTTCCAGACTGAAGCGCCTAGAACCGCTCGGCCACTTCGGGCGGCCCACATAGGTGTGTTGGTCCTGGTTAAACACAGGAAGTAGCGAGACGGACGTTGGGCCACATGACCGCTGGGGCACAATAGAGTCGCGACCGGCTCCTTATGTAGCCGGATGGGAAGGATTATACTTCGGAAACTACGAAAATCTTGGACGCAGCTGAGACGATCGAGGAAGCGTCACCTTGAAAATCACGCAGGCTGGGTTATTTTCGCGGGTTTTTACTCAAAAGCGTACCATTGTATTATAGTTATAGGAAACAAAGCTAACTATTCACAGTTAGGGCATACACTTGTTGCAAAACATGCCTCCCGTGCATTAGTCCTCTTCATTGCTTGACTGGCACACTGCAACCCCATTTGATATCAAACAAGTTCAGATGTGTGCACTTTTCTCACTCCTCGTAAATCACTTCATTGCTGCACTCCTTACCTCTGAACTGGCAGAAATTAGACGACTTCGGGCTGTTAATGCTTTGTGTCTAACCACTCTAATAATAATGATAATAGTAAGAATATAAGTGTGCACAGCACTATAATTGGCCTTATGTAGTTACTGACGTGTTGTGCTGTCAGTTAAGACATTTATCTCTTTCGAAGAAAGTAATGAAGCAATTTCTGAACTACTGTAGGTACTTTCTAAAACTTGGAGAAGACATTTTCTTGTGATATTTAGCACTTGTAACGTATATGTCTCACTTTTATCATCAGCGATGTACGGGACACAGCACAACATATGTGTGTTGGGGGTGGACTACGTGAGGAACCCCCACTGAATTAATGCTACTAGTTGGAAAAAAATGTAATTATTGATAATTTAAATAATCAGTATTAGAGTCTTACAAAATTGTAATAATAGCAATGATATTTTGAAAATAATTTAGTTTCCTGACTGAAGCAGAATCGAATCGTTTAGTTTTTACCCCTCAGAAAATTTCATTTTACCCATGAGGGAGTAACTACCCCCAGGTTGGGAGCCACTGTTCTAAGAGAAAACTAGTAAGAAAAAAATATCAGGATCTTGTGTAACTTTTCATTATGTCCCGGAAACAAACTGAAACATCCCCTTAGAAAAATTTGTAAATGACAGTGTTGGAAAACCTCTACGTTACATGATTTTCAAACAGCTGAGCAAAACTGAACGTACTCAGACAATTCTCTTCTTACTTATTCTGATCAACACTAAGCTGATACGCAATATTTTTAGCGCAACGCAATCTGACTTTCAATAATCCCTACAAAAGAGTGGCCCTGACTAACAATAACCTATACCTTTCATGAATCACTTACCTCACAAAAATCTTCGTTACTCGAACTACTGCAATACAGGAAGCGCCAATACTGCCAGCTAAATAAAAGATTCTAACTAGAAGGCACTACCTACTGATAGGCATAGTTAGCAAATGAAAGATTTTGATGGAAAAACAAACAATGCATTTACCTTAATAGTGTTCAAAAGTCATAATATATACAGGGTGTTACAAAAAGGTACGGCCAAACTTTCAGGAAACATTCCTCACACACAAAGAAAGAAAATATGTTATGTGGACATGTGTCCGGAAACGCTTACTTTCCATGTTAGAGCTCATTTTATTACTTCTCTTCAAATCACATTAATCATGGAATAGAAACACACAGCAACAGAACGTACCAGCGTGACTTCAAACACTTTGTTACAGGAAATGTTCAAAATGTCCTCCGTTAGCGAGGATACATGCATCCACCCTCCGTCGCATGGAATCCTTGATGTGCTGATGCAGCCCTGGAGAATGGCGTATTGTATCACAGCCGTCCACAATACGAGCACGAAGAGTCTCTGCATTTGGTACCGGGGTTGCGTAGACAAGAGCTTTCAAATGCCCCCATAAATGAAAGTCAAGAGGGTTGAGGTCAGGAGAGCGTGGAGGCCATGAAATTGGTCCGCCTCTACCAATCCATCGGTCACCGAATCTGTTGTTGAGAAGCGTACGAACACTTCGACTGAAATGTGCAGGAGCTCCATCGTGCATGAACCACATGTTGTGTCGTACTTGTAAAGGCACATGTTCTAGCAGCACAGGTAGAGTATCCCGTATGAAATCATGATAACGTGCTCCATTGAGTGTGGGTGGAAGAACATGGGGCCCAATCAAGACATCACCAACAATGCCTGCCCAAACGTTCACAGAAAATGTGTGTTGATGACGTGATTGCACAATTGCGTGCGGATGCTCGTCAGCCCACACATGTTGATTGTGAAAATTTACACTTTAATCACGTTGGAATGAAGCCTCATCCGTAAAGAGAACATTTACACTGAAATGAGAATTGACACATTGTTGGATGAACCATTCGCAGAAGTGTACCCATGGAGGCCAATCAGCTGCTGATAGTGCCTGCACACGCTGTATATGGTACGAAAACAACTGGTTCTCCCGTAGCACTCTCCATACAGTGACGCGGTCAACGTTACCTTGTACAGCAGCAACTTCTCTGACGCTGACATTAGGGTTATCGTCAACTGCACGAAGAATTGCCTCGTCCATTGCAGGTGTCCTCGTCGTTATAGGTCTTCCCCAGTCGGGGGCCATTGGCTGGAATGTTCCGTGCTCCCTAAGACGCCGATCAATTGCTTCGAACGTCTTCCTGTCGGGACACCTTCGTTCTGGAAATCTGTGCCCCGTGCTAATCCATACATCAAATGGACATCTGCCAACTCCGCATTTGTAAACATTGCACTGACTGCAAAACCACGTTCGTGATGAACACTAACCTGTTGACGCTACGTACTGATGTGCTTGATGCTAGTACTGTAGAGCAATGAGTCGCATGTCAACACAAGCACCGAAGTCAACATTACCTTCCTTCAATTGGGCCAACTGGCGGTGAATCGAGGAAGTATAGTACATACTGACGAAACTAAAATGAGCTCTAAAATGGAAATTAAGCGTTTCCGGGCACATGTCCACATAACATCTTTTCTTTATTTGTGTGTGAGGAATGTTTCCTGAAAATTTGGCCGTACCTTTTTGTAACACCCTTTATATCAGTTCATGACATCCAGTCTTTCCTTTTTGTGACGCACACACGTCCAGTCGTCCGCTCTCAAAACTCACCATCTCTCTCCCCACATCCACCACTGCTAGCGGCTCACATCCAACTGCCCAACACTACAATAGCGAATATTCCAATAATGCCAACCAGCCACAGACTGCACACAGCACAGTCAGTGACTTTCATACAGAGCGGTACGTGGCGTTACCAACATAAAAACCTAAACAGCCTACTTACAAAACTAAACAACACAACAGAAGTTAAGGAAACGCGAAAGCACAAAATCCATTTCTCTCTCTTCGCCGTCCATTTCTAAATCTCTATTTCTCGACCAGCACAGGTTAACTTCCGATGTTAGCAGAAGCCGCCATATCCCCTTGTCTCTGCGCATGCGCGGCGTGCAACGTACTCTGAAATTGAGAGCTCCGCACGCGGGACGACATATAATTAATTAAAATCATAGAGACACTCGCGTCGTGGTTGTTTGCCGATTTACATGCAGACACAAAAGGTACACGCATTTTTTGAGTAGTCGATTTTGACCGGAAGCCCCTCGAAAGTTTATATCATTAGCACGCCAATAATGTTTAAACTCGATTTTCTAAAAAATGGTTGAAAGTTGCGTCTTCCTGCTTACGTATGTTAAATTCCTAGTCGTGTCCTATTATACACTGTCAATACGAATCAAATCAATGATGGGAAGTTCGTTCTGTCAGCAGCCGCGATGACACATATATGAAATCCCTGTCACACCGTAGGGACTAGAACGATTGATTGGTTGCTGCACAGAAGGCTTTCGCGTCGTTCAACTTGTGTAGAGTCTGCGCAGGATACGGTTGTCGCTGCCACAAACATTGTTTCTCTGCGTCGGTGCGCTGTGGCCACTTTTCGCCCAAAAAGGCTGGGCGTGTTGTTTCGTTTATTCAGAAGGGGAAGCCGACAAGTGTTTGTCGGAAATGACAGAATCGAGGTGTACGTCCTGTAACCTTTCTTAAACGATTTTACAGAAACCATTCGGTAAAATAATTTAATTTTTCCTTATTTGTAGCTGTATATGCCAGTTTCATGATAATATGGCGGTCATTTTCTTAGGGTCATAGTTATGGTGATATTTGGACAGAAGTAAGACACTGCGCGAAATTCGAAAAAGTTTGCAATGAAAAATATGGTTCACTATGGTTTTGTGTCCGGTTCAAATGGCTCTGAACACTATGGGACTTAACATCTAAGGTCATCAGTCCCCTAGAACTTAGAACTACTTAAACCTAACTAACATAAGGACATCACACGCATCCATGCCCGAGGCAGGATTCGAACCTGCGACCATAGCAATCACGCGGTTCCAGACTGAAGCGCCTAGAACCGCTGGGCCAGTGAGGCCAGCTTTGTGTTTGGTGCATGTTATGTAATTTGTTGCTGAATATGAAATGTAGCTAATATATCGAATTTTTCGTTAGCTCGGGTGGAGGTCTATCTGTCACCAATCTCGAGAAAAGTGATTTGATGTAGCGTGATGATTTGCGATTGCGATTGCGAATGGCAGCAATAAAGCTGGAGTAAAATATCCACAACATTCTTCATATTTCATAAGCGGTTTGAGATACTGAAATGAGATTTTGGCAAATAATAGCACGCAAAGAGGAGAGTACTTTGCCATATAGTTATTACGCAAAACTTCAATACCTACCATGTTATTGCACTAACTACAGACTTTTTCGATAAAAAAATGTATTTTTTAAGGGCCATCGATAGCTAGTGAAATGAGAAATGCCATGGGTTTTGGAACAATGCAAGTGAAGACATTGCACACTTGTTTTTGCACTGAGGATGTTCTTTTTCATAAGCTACTGAATTTATCTTTCCCCAGTTTCTTGCTTAATCAACTTAATAAACCAATTCTCTCGCAGTTGCATCTGCACGTGTTAGTGAGGTCACACTTTAATCTTAGCTGTGTTTTAGCAAAAGAAGAAAGTTTTAACATGAAAAAAAGCTAAATGTGTAGATTTTACTCAAAGTTCGCCACTCATGAATGACTCTTCTCTGAAAGTTACAAACTGTTAACAAGCCAGGCGAAAATAACTCGCTGCATTTGTTGCATTTTCAGCGGTATTCTTTTTAGATAGAAGAATATAATAATTCCAATCCCAAAGAAAACAGGTGTTGATAGATGTGAAAATTGCCGAACTATCAGTTTAATAAGTCACGACTGCAAAATACTAACGCGAATTCTTTACAGACGAATGGAAATACTGGTAGAAGCCGACCTCACGGAAGATCAGTTTGGATTCCGTAAAAATATTGGAACACGTAAGGCAATACTGACGCTACGATTTAGCTTAGAAAATAGATTAAAGAAACGCAAGCCTACGTTTCTAGCATTTGTAGACTTAAAGAAAGCTTTTGACAACGTTGACTGGAATACTCTCTTTCAAATTCTGAAGGTGGCAGGGGTAAAATACAGGAAGCGAAAGGCTATTTACAATTTGTACAGAAACCAGGTGGCAGTTATAAGAGCCGAGGGGTATGAAAGGGAAGCAGTGGTTGGGAAGGGAGTGAGACAGGGTTGTAGCCTCTCCGCAATGTTATTCAATCTGTATATTGAGCAAGCAGTGAAGGAAACAGAAGAAAAATTCGCAGTAGGTCATAAAATCCATGGAGAAGACGTAAAAACTTTGACGTTTGCCGATGACATTGTAAGTCTGTCAGAGACAACAACGGTCTTGGAAGAGCAGTTGAACGGAATGGATAGTGTCTTTGAAGGAGGATATAAGATGAACATCAACAAAAGCAAAACGAGGATAATGGATTGTAGTCAAATTAAATCGGCTGATGCTGAGAGTATTAGATTAAGAAATGAGACGCTTAAAGTAGTAAAGGAGTTCTGCTATTTGGGGAGCAAAATAACTGATGATGGTCGAAGTAGAGAGGATATAAAATGTAGACTGGCAATCGCAAGGAAAGCGTTTCTGAAGAAGAGAAATTTGTTAACATAGAGTATAGATTTAATTGTCAGGAAGTCGTTTATGAAAGTATTTGTATGGAATGTAGCCATGTATGGAAGTGAAACATGGATGATAAATAGTTTGGACAAGAAGAGAATAAAAGCTTTCGAAATGTGGTACTACAGAAAAATGCTGAAGATTAGATGAGTAGATCACATAACTAATGAGGAGGTATTGAATACAATTGGGGAGAAGAGGAGTTTGTGGCACAACTTGACTAGAAGAAGGGATCGGTTGGTAGGACATGTTCTGAGGCATCGAGGGATCACCAATTTAGTATTGGAGGGCAGTGTGGAGGATAAAAATCGTAGAGGGAGACCAAGAGATGAATACACTAAGCAGACTCAGAAGGGTGTAGGTTGCAGTAGGTACTGGGAGGTGATGAAGCTTGCACAGGGTAGAGTAGCATGGATAGCTGCATCGGATCAGTCTCAGGACTGAAGACCACAACAACGAGTGTAGGCTCCAGGTTAGAGTAGCACATCCCCTCCAGCGCTCGGCCTCTCCCCTACAGCGCCTCCTCGCAACCCCCACCACTTCCGCTCTCCCACGTGTGCCCTGCCGACTGCGCCTGTACCGGCCACGTTATTCTGCGCGTACTGTACTCTGTCACGTATGAGGTGCAAGTCCAGTTACTGTGATGCTGAATGAATGGGTCACCAGTCCGACTAGAGCAGCGCCCCGCGGCCAGCGTCCTGATTAGCCGGTGACGGCGTTGCTATTGTTCCCGCAAGTGTTCCTGAACCCCCGTCGGCAGACTGGAGACAGGTCAGCGAACAACCGCTCAGGCGTCCGGAACCAAGTGCCGAAGGTCAGCCGGGTGTGCGGCCCTGCCGGCGGTATGCGCTCTGTTTACTTCTGCTTCGTCACGCCACGCGCCGCTCGTGCCGAACAAGTGGCCCGTCGCGCCCGAGCGCGCTAATCTGCATCACTGTGAAGTGCATGGCAGAGGGTGCTTCCCATTGAAACAGTTATTAAGTCTTCTTCCCGTTCCATTCACGTTTGGAGCGCAGAAACGTTTTCTTAACGCCTCTGTGCGCGCTGTAATTAGTCTTGTACTCTTTTCGCAACCGCTACAGGCGACTTAATCGAAAAGTTATCATTTCAACCAGACTTGAGGAGCATCACTTCAAACATTGTGGCGTGTGGTGTTATTGCGTGTGTTGTGTTGCGCAATTTCAGCAAGATTGCAATAAAACTAGTTACTTATTATTAATGTAACATGAGGTTTTAGTTAATCACTGCTTTTGCCGGCTAATGAACGTTATTTTGTTAACGAAATCTCCACCTGGGAACGTGTAGCAATGTTGTCTGTCACGCATTTATATCCAACAAATAAGCTAAATGTATGATAAGTAATCTGATCTACACAAGATGAAAAATGGTTCAAATGGCTCTGAGCACTATGGGACTTAACATCTATGGTCATCAGTCCCCTAGAACTTAGAACTACTTAAACCTAACTAATCTAAGGACATCACACAACACCCAGCCATCACGAGTCAGAGAAAATCCCTGACCCCGCCGGGAATCGAACCCGGGAACCCGGGCGTGGGAAGCGAGAACGCTACCGCACGACCACGAGATGCGGGCGAACTACACAAGAGTAATGGTTTCAGTGGTGTTGTTTAAAAGACTCTTTGCTACTTGCAGATCGTTTATCAAAATTGACACAACTCATATCTCGAGGTGGCAACACTTTTCTTTAAGCAGCCAGAGCGAGAGCACCAGCAGCAGCGAGTACTGTTTGTATAAAGCGTTTATTTTGCATTTTGTTTACGACCTTCCACTAAGGAAGGGATTCTATTTGTGTTTATCTGCTCTGCATAGTAACTAACAGTTCTTGATAAAACTTTACGTAGTTTTCGTGTTAGATTTCTTAGTGTTTTCTTGATCGTTTAGAACAGAAAGCGCCCTAAAACCGTCTTTTGTTTGTTTCGCGGCCGTTAGCCACTAGTCACTTGAATCAGCAGTTGTCTTGTGACAGCCAGAGCGAGAGCACCAGCAGCAGCGAGTACTGTTTGTATAAAGCGTTTTTGTACTTATTTGCTGCGCTTAGCTTTTAAATAGTTTTTCTGGGAAAACCTAGCGTAGTTTTCGCGTCTCGTATTTCAGTGAGTGTTTCTTGATTATCAGAGTAGCTCATCAGAAGATTATCTTGGGAATTTGTCACCGTATAGAGTAGGGTAAACATAGTCATGTGTAGGGACTGTGGTTGTTGTGAGCGGACGCAAGGAGAATTGGCCACTCTTCGGGGGCAGGTGGAGGCTTTGTCTTTTAGGCTCATCGAGCTCGAGGCGCAGGCGTCGGCTCGTAGTGGCGTTGGGGCAACTGTGGTGAGACCTATGCCTACTTCGGTGGCCTTGGAATCACATGGAACCCCTGATGTCGCTGCGTCTTCCGGCAGTGAGCATCTTACCGGTCAGCCATCACTCCAGGGTGAATGGCGGACAGTGGTGGGCTCGCGCGTGCCTGGCCGAAAGGCGAAGGTGGGATCTGGCCGCGTGGCAGCTGCCTTACCCCTTTCCAACAGGTACGGGGTGCTTCCTAGTGGTGATGACATCGTTTCCGAGCCACCACAGGATGCCTCGCCTGTTGGGCCAGTGGCCGATTCTCCGGCAAGGTCCCGACAGTCACAGAGGGCGGGCCTATTAGTTATAGGGAGCTCCAACGTTAGGCGGGTTATGGAGCCCCTCAGGAAAATAGCGGGTAGGTCGGGGAAGAATGCCAGTGTGCACTCGGTGTGCTTGCCAGGGGGTCTCGTCCGTAATGTGGAGGAGGCCCTTCCGGCAGCTATTGAACGCACTGGGTGTGACCGGCTGCAGATAGTAGCACATGTCGGCACGAATGACGCCTGCCGCTTGGGTTCTGAGGCCATCCTTGGTTCCTTCCGGCGGCTGGCTGATTTGGTGAAGACAACCAGCATCGCACGCGGAGTGCAAGCTGAGCTTAATATCTGCAGCATAGTGCCCAGAGTCGATCGCGGTCCTCTGGTTTGGAGCCGTGTGGAGGGTCTAAACCAGAGGCTCAGACGACTCTGCGACTATAATGGTTGCAAATTCATCGACCTCCGTTATTGGGTGGAGAACTGTAGGGCCCCCCTAGACAGGTCAGGCGTGCACTACACACCGGAAGCAGCTACTAGGGTAGCAGAGTACGTGTGGCGTGCACACGGGGGTTTTTTAGGTTAGAGGGACCCCCCCTTGGGCGAAACGATAAAATACCTGACGGCTTACCAGAGAGGACATTATCATCGTTGATAAAGAACGTCCGTCCTCAGAGACCAAAAACAGGAAAAGTTAACGTAATATTGGTAAACTGCAGGAGTATCCAGGGCAAGGTTCCTGAATTAGTATCTCTTATTGAAGGAAATAGTGCGCATATAGTATTAGGAACGGAAAGTTGGTTAAAACCGGAAGTGAACAGTAACGAAATCCTAGACACAGAATGGAATATATACCGCAAGGATAGGATAAACGCCAATGGTGGAGGAGTATTTATAGCAGTAAAGAATTCAATAATATCCAGTGAAGTTATTAGCGAATGCGAATGTGAAATAATCTGGGTTAAGTTAAGTATCAAAGGTGGGTCAGTATGATAGTCGGATGCTTCTATAGACCACCTGCATCAGCAACCGTAGTAGTTGAGCGCCTCAGAGAGAACTTGCAGAACGTCGTGAAGAAGTTTCGTGATCATACTATCGTAATAGGGGGAGACTTCAATCTACCAGGTATAGAATGGGATAGTCACACAATCAGAACTGGAGCCAGGGACAGAGACTCTTGTGACATTATCCTGACTGCCTTGTCCGAGAATTACTTCGAGCAGATAGTTAGAGAACCAACTCGTGAAGCTAACGTTTTAGACCTCATAGCAACAAATAGACCGGAACTTTTCGACTCCGTGAATGTAGAAGAGGGTATCAGTGATCATAAGTCAGTGGTTGCATCAATGACTACAAGTGTAATAAGAAATGCCAAGAAAGGAAGGAAAATATATTTGCTTAACAAGAGTGATAGGGCACAAATCGCAGAATATCTGAGTGACCACCATCAAACGTTCATTTCTGAGGAAGATGATGTGGAACAAAAATGGAAAAAATTCAGGAACATCGTCCAGTACGCCTTAGATAAGTTCGTACCGACTAAGGTCCAAAGCGAGGGGAATGATCCACCGTGGTATAACAATCATGTACGAAAGGTACTACGGAAACAAAGAAAGCTTCATCATAGGTTTAAGAGTAGTCGAATCATAGCTGATAAGGAAAAGCTGAACGAAGCGAAAAAGAGCGTAAAGAGAGCAATGAGAGAAGCATTCAACGAATTCGAACATAAAACATTGGCAAACAATCTAAACAAGAACCCTAAAAAGTTTTGGTCATATGTAAAATCGGTAAGCGGATCTAAATCCCCTATTCAGTCACTCGTTGACCACGATGGCACCGAAACAGAGGACGACCGAAGAAAGGCAGAAATACTGAATTCAGTGTTCCGAAACTGTTTCACTGCGGAAAATCGTAACACGGTCCCTGACTTCAGCCGTCGCACGGACGCCAAAATGGAAAATATCGAAATAAACGATATCGGAATTGAAAAACAACTGCTATCACTTAGTAGCGGAAAAGCATCCGGACCAGACGAGATACCCTTAAGATTCTACAGTGATTATGCTAAAGAACTTGCCCCCTTTCTATCAGCAATTTATCGTAGATCGCTGGAAGAACGTAAAGTACCTAGCGACTGGAAGAAAGCGCAGGTCGTTCCCATTTTCAAGAAGGGTCATAAATCAGATGCGAATAATTATAGGCCTATTTCGCTTACGTCAATCTGTTGTAGAATAATGGAACATGTTTTGTGTTCTCGTATTATGACGTTCTTAGATAATACAAATCTCCTTCATCATAACCAACATGGATTCCGCAAACAGAGATCATGTGAAACTCAGCTCGCCCTATTTGCCCAAGAAATTCACAGTGCCGTAGACACTGGCGAGCAGATTGATGCCGTATTCCTGGACTTCAGGAAGGCATTTGATACGGTTCCGCACTTACGTTTAGTGAAAAAAAATACGAGCTTACGGAATATCGGACCAGGTTTGTGATTGGATTCAGGATTTCCTAGAAGAAAGAACACAACATGTCATTCTTAACGGTTCAAAATCTGCAGATGTAGAGGTAATTTCGGGAGTACCGCAGGGAAACGTGATAGGACCTTTATTGTTTACAATATACATAAATGACTTAGTTGACAACATCGGTAGCTCCGTGAGGCTATTTGCAGATGACACGGTTGTCTACAAGAAAGTAGCAACATCAGAAGACTCGTACGTACTCCAGGAGGACCTGCAGAGGATTAATGCATGGTGCGACAGCTGGCAGCTTTCCCTAAACGTAGATAAATGTAATATAATGCGCATACATAGGGGCAGAAATCCATTCCAGTACGATTATGCCATAGGTGGTAAATCATTGGAAGCGGTAACGACCGTAAAATACTTAGGAGTTACTATCCGGAGCGATCTGAAGTGGAATGATCACATAAAACAAATAGTGGGAAAAGCAGGCGCCAGGTTGAGATTCATAGGAAGAATTCTAAGAAAATGTGACTCATCGACGAAAGAAGTAGCTTACAAAACGCTTGTTCGTCCGATTCTTGAGTATTGCTCATCAGTATGGGACCCTTACCAGGTTGGATTAATAGAAGAGATAGACATGATCCAGCGAAAAGCAGCGCGATTCGTCATGGGGACATTTAGTCAGCGCGAGAGCGTTACGGAGATGCTGAACAAGCTCCAGTGGCGGACACTTCAAGAAAGGCGTTACGCAATACGGAGAGGTTTATTATCGAAATTACGAGAGAGCACATTCCGGGAAGAGATGGGCAACATATTACTACCGCCCACATATATCTCGCGTAATGATCACAACGAAAAGATCCGAGAAATTAGAGCAAATACGGAGACTTACAAGCAGTCGTTCTTCCCACGCACAATTCGTGAATGGAACAGGGAAGGGGGCATCAGATAGTGGTACAATAAGTACCCTCCGCCACACACCGTAAGGTGGCTCGCGGAGTATAGATGTAGATGTAGATGTAGAAATGAACAGTTTTGTCACACAATACCACATGTACACAGCACTAATTTATTTTCCTGTCAAAATATTACATAAAAGTTGTTACGAAATTACCAGGCTTCATACATCAGCAGATAAAAATTTATATCACGTAAGATGGTGTTTGCATTCATAGAAGTTCGATATGTTCACAGTCTAACTGGAAGTTATTAGCTCAGATTGGGTCCTCGACCACTAGTACACAACTATTATTGTTCAAAATGGCTCTGAGCACTATGGGACTTAGCATCTGAGGTCATCAGTCCCCTAGAACTTAGAACTACTTAAACCTAACTAACCTATGGACATCACACACATCCATGCCCGAGGCAGGATTCGAACCTGCGACCGTAGCAGTCGCGCGGTTCCGAACTGCAGCGCCTAGAACCGCTCGGCAACCGCGGCCGGCAATTATTATCGTAATTATAACCAACAACATTTAAGTCTGTATAGAAAACCAATTTAAAACTGCCGCTGCAATATTTCACTAACGAGTAAGATGGTGGCTAACATAAGGCAATCACTTGTCGATTCTGCTTCAGGCTGTATTTTACTATTAATAAATTATATATATTACATCTTTCTTACACCTTCACTATAAGCATTAACATTCGAAAATATTTCTCAGTGTTTCGTGACACCTAATATACACTATTTACCAATAAACTGCACTGTAGATCAATAGCGTTAATGGCTGCGCTCTTTGGTAGCTGAGCCGAAAACTTATCATTTATAAAGAACGAGAATTACAATGAAATAAAACTCCAAACAAAGAAGATTCATTTCAATAACACATACTCTCTATTTTCAAATATCACCTAGCAACATAACAATACTTTAGTACAGTTTTTTTACTGACCTCTGTGCTACATCATTCACATTGTATTAGTACAACAGTCCGAACAAGAAGAAGGATTTTTCTACAAAAATCATAGATAACAAAAGATAGAGATTTTTACATGGGGACTGTCTGAGATCAGACAATTTGAACCATTTGATCTTCCCTCCAATACTAAATTGATGATCCCTTGATGCCTCACAACGCGTCATGCCATCCGATGCCTTCTTCTAATCAGGCTGTGCCACAAATTCCTCTTCTTCCCAACTCTATTCAGTACCTCCTCATTAGTTACATCTACCCAGCTAATCTTCACCATTCTTCTGTAGCTTAAGTCTATGCTCGATGTTAACAAATTTATCTTCTTCTTAAACCCTCTCCTTGCCATTGCCAGTTTACATTTTATATCCTCTCTACTTTGACCATCATCAGTTATTTTGCTCCTCTAATAGCAAAACTCATCTACTACTTTAAGTGTCTCATCCTCTAATCTAATTCCCTCAGCATAACCTGATTTAATTCGACTATATTCCATCATCCTCGCTTTTCTTTTGTTGACGTTCATCTTATATCCTCCTTTCAAGACACTGTCAGTTCCGTTCAACTGCTCTTCCAGGTCCTTTGCTGTCACTGACAGAAGTGTAACGTCGTCGGCAAACCTCCATAATATTGCCCTCAAGTACATCGCCCTTGTTTAGACCCTCTACATATTCCTTCCACTTTTCTGTCTTCCCTTCTTTGCTTATAACTGGTTTTCCATCTGAGCTCCTGATATTCATACAAGTGGTTCTCTTTTCTCCAAAGTTCTCTTTAACTTTCCTGTAGGCAGTATCTATCTTTATATATATTTGAAGGTGGTATATGTTCTTTCGGACATGTCCGAAAGAACAGATACCATCGGTGACCCTGTACCTTGTTAGAATGAAATGATATAAGTCAACAGGGACAGTTGAAAATGTGTGCCCCAACCGGGACTCGAATCCGGGATCTCCTGTCTGTTTACATGGCAGACGCTCTATCCATTTTCTTTTTTTTTTTAATATCTTATTTTGTTCGCTTTTGTTCGTTGCATCTGCTCGGGGCGGACGTCGTAAGACATCCGTTTTAAGTTCGTTGATGATCGATTAACTCAGTTTTTTTTATTACAGAAGGCACGTAGCCCTCTGACCGAACACGCTGAGCAACCGTGCTGGCTAATCCATCTGAGCCACCGAGGACACAAAGAATAGTGCAACTGCAGGGACTTATCTCTGGCACGCCTCCCGTAAGACCCACATTCCCAACTTATTGTCCCCGCACTATATTCATAGTGCCCCTGCCCATTATACTCATTACTCGCGTCTTTTTGTCGATTCCCGTAAGAGTTCGGGCACGGTTTGTGCATTCGCACAGAAGAAGCCACGAGTAATGAGTTTAATGGGCAGGGGCACTATGAATATAGTGCGAGGCAATAAGTTGGGAATGTGGGTCTCACGGGAGGCGTGCCAAAGATAAGTCCCTGCAGTCGCACTATCCTCTGTGTCCTCGGTGGCTCAGATGGATGCCGGCACGGTAGCTCAGCGTGTTTGGTCAGAGAGGTGCTAGCCCTCTGTGATAATAATAATATAAAAAACTGAGTAAAGGAAACAACGATCAACTAGAAAGGATGTCCTGTGACGTCCGCCCAGACCAAACGCAACGAACGATACCGAAAAGAAAAAATGGAAAAAAAGATGGATAGAGCGTCTGCCATGTAAGCAGGAGATCCCGGGTTCGAGTCCCGGTCAGGGCACACATTTTCAATTGTCCCCGTTGACTTATATCAACGCCTGTATGCAGGTAGGAGTATTTATTTCATTGTAGTATCTATCTTACCCCTACTGATATATGTCTCTACATCCTTACATTTGTCCTCTAGCCATCCTTGCTTAGCCATTTTGCACTTCCTGTCGATCTCATTTCTGAGACGTTTGTGTTCCTTTTAGCCTGCTTCATTTACTGAATTTTTATGTTTTCTCTTTTCATCAATTAAATTCAATATCTCTTCTGTTACTCAAGGATTTGTACTAACCCTCGTTTTTTACCTACTTGATCCTTTGCTGCCTTCACTACTTCATCTCTCAAAGTTACCCATTCTTCTTCTACTGTATTTCTTCCCCCGTTCTTGTCAATCGTTCCCTAATGCTCTCTCTGAAACTCTCTACAACCTCTGGTTCTTTCAGTTTGTCCAGATCCCATCTCCTTAAATTCCCACCTTTTTGGAGTTTATTCAGTTTTAATCTACAGTTCATAACCAATAGATTGTGGTCAGAGTCCGCGTCTGCCCCTGGAAATGTCTTACAATTTAAAACCTGGTTCCTAAATCTTTGTCTTACCATTATATAATCTAACTGAAACCTTCCAGTATCTCCAGGCCTCTTCCACGTATACAACTTCCTTTCATGATTCTTAAAGCAAGTGTTAACTATGATTAAGTTATGCTCTGTGCAAAATTCTACCAGGCGGCTTCCTCTCACATTCCTTACCCCCATTCCATGTTCACCTGCTACTTTTCCTTCTCTTCTTTTCCCTACTATCGCATTCCAGTCCCCCACGACTATTAAATTTTCTTCTCCCTTCACTATCTGAATAATCGCATTTCTTCAATCTCTTCGCCATTTGCGGAGCTAGTTGGCGTATAAACTTGTACTACTGTGGTAGGCGTGGGCTTCGTGTCTATCTTAGCTACAATAATGCGTTCACTATGCTGTTTGTAGTAGCTTACCCGTAGTCCTATTTTTTTATTCATTATTAAACCTACTCTTGCATGACCCTTATTTGATTTTGTATTTATAGCCTTATATTCAACTGACCAGAAGTCTTGCTCCTCCTGCCGGCGAACTTCACTAATTATCTCTATATCTAACTTTAACCTATCCATTTACCTTTTAAATTTTCTCACTTACCTGCCCGATTAAGGGCTCTGACATTCCACGCTCCGATTCGTAGAACGCCAATTTTATTTCTCCTGATAACGACGTCCTCCTGAGTAGTCCCTGCCCGGACATCCGAATGGAGGACTATTTTACCTCCGGAATATTTTACCCAAGAGGACGCCATCATCATTTAATCATACAGTAAAGCTGCATGCCCTCGGGAAAAATTACGGCTGTAGTTTCCCCTTGCTTTCAGCCGTTAGCAGTACCATCACAGCAAGGCCGTTTTGGTTAATGTTACAAGGCCAGATCAGTCAATCATACAGACTGTTCCTCTGCAACTACTGAAAAGGCTGCTGCCCCTCTTCAGGAACCACATGTTTGTCTGGCCTCTCAACAGATACCCCTCCGTTGTGGTTGCACCTACGGTACGGCCATCTGTATCGCTGAGGCACGCAAGCCTCCCCACCAACGGCAAGGTCCATGGTTCATGGGCGGAGAATAGGAGGGCTATACTAGGGAAATAAAGCTGAGAGCGATATTATATGAAGGGAAGAGAAAGTAAATGAAAATGATATGGGAAATGTGAAACTACAACAAGGATTTTGACCTAACACAAAAAGAGCTTAGTTGAAACAGTGCTCCTAAAGGAGAAATATCCCTTCAGAATTCCTTGCGAGGATCAGTAATGACACAACCGTTCCACATGGTATGTTAGATACATGGGACTTCGAAATACTCTCATACTTCAGGACGAATGTAATAATTCCATTTGCCGGCCGTTGTGGCCGAGCGGTTCTAGGCGCTACAGTCTGGAACCGCGCGACCGCTACGGTCGCAGGTTCGAATCCTGCCTCGGGCATGGATGTGTGTGATGTCCTTAGGTTAGTTAGGTTTCATTAGTTCTAAGTTCTAGGGGACTGATGACCTCAGAAGTTAAGTCCCATAGTGCTGAGAGCAAATTGAAAAAGTAAATAAATAAAAATTGCATTTACAAAGAAGGTAGGTGCTAGCAGGTGCGAGTACTACCGAACCATCAGTTTAATAAGTCATGGTTGCAAAATATTGACAGTAATTATTTACAGAAGGATGAAAAACTAGTAGAAACCAACATCGGGAAAAATCAGTTTCGGTTCCGGGGAAATGTAGGAACACGCGAGGCATTATTGGCCCTAGCTAGAAGAAGGGCAAACATACGTTTAGAGCATTTGCAGATTTCGATAAAGCTTTTACGAATGTTGACTGGGCTACACTCTTTGAAATGTCCGCAGGTCATGGTCGTGCGGTAGCGTTCTGGCTTCCCACGACCGGGTTCCCGGGTTCGATTCCCGGCGGGGTCAGGGATTTTCTCTGCCTCGTGATGACTGGGTGTTGTGTGCTGTCCTTAGGTTAGTTAGGTTTAAGTAGTTCTAAGTTCTAGGGGACTGGTGACCATAGATGTTGAGTCCCATAGTGCTCAGAGCCATTTGAACCATTTTTTTGAACTCTTTGAAATTCCCATGGTAATAGGAATAAAACACAGGGGCGAAAACTTATTTACAATAAGTCAGATTACAGTTAGGAGTCAGAGGCGTGAAAGGGAAGCAGTGGTTGAGAAAGCGGTGAGACAGAGTTGTAGCCTATCCCCGATGTTCTTCATTTTGTATAGTGAGCAAGCAGTATAGGAAACCAAGAATAAAACTGGAAATAGAATTAAGATTCACTGAGAAAAAATAAAAACTTTGAGGTTTGTGGGTGCACCAGTTCTGCCAGAAACAGTAAAGGACTTGGAAGAGTAGTTGAACGGGATTGATAATGTCTACATTATAGGAGGAAAAATCAACAAAACTAACAAAAAAATGGTGGTGGAATATTGTTGAATTAAATCAGGCGATGCTGACGGAATTAAAAGTAGAATATCGGTACCATGTTGTATGAATCCACGCATACGCTTCAGAATCGTACAACAATGTCAGGAAGTAATATTCCATCTGCGTCCATAAAAAAATTTACAATCTTCCCTAAATTGTATATGTTAAACTCCTGCCAGTCCCCATCTGCCTGTACTTTGCATTCACTCCTTGTAGGCAGGGCAAGTGGAGAACAAAATTCGAGAAAACAAGGGCCACACTTGAAGTTTCTTGGAGGAGATCGAAAATATGAGGTCCATTAGTCGTTTTCCATGTCAAGTCCTAAATGGACAAACGGAGTTGCGGCACCGTAGCATTTTAGCAAATTTCAGCTGACTAACTTAGTTGACCAAATGTTCTGCACTTCATGTACATAAGTCCCCTTTGTTCCTCCTGGGCCTTTGCATTTTCCTCCCCCTTCCCCTCCCCACTTTCACCCTACTACCCCACTTATTATTCTAATTTCTGCACATCTTCCTTTCAAGTATGTTTTAAAAATTTATTAAAGATCTATACGTACTTAAAAAGTATCAAAATTCACTACTGTCATGGATCCATTGTGAAAAACATGAAGAATTTTTAAAACTTTTTTACACAGTTATAATTTTCAGTATTTTAAAGCTCTTAGTTTTTTAAAGTTTTGATGTTTATTCGGTGGACACTGTCGGCCGACCTATTTCGTTGCCGTAATACACACGTTTAGAAAAAACAGAACACCCTGAACGACTAGAGATAGGAAGTTCATTTCACAGGATGTGTACGTGAATTTGTTCTGCATGTACGGTTGGCATCTGAACCATGTTGACCCGCGGATTCAAAGTCAACATCGATATCGCTGCGCAACGCCACCTACCGGTACAATATGCCTGTGATTCTCGTTGTCACTATAAACCGAAAGTAGTGGATCAGTGTGACTTGAGCAGACCTCGCTAACATATGCGCGAATCGTACCATCAGATCAGTCAATCGGAAAGAGGGCGCGTTATTGGCGTGAGAGAATGTTATGCACCCATCCGGGAAGCTGCAGCTCGTATGACACGAAGTGTTTGGGCAATGCAACGGGTGTGTGCAAAATGTTCACGGAGGGCCATAGAACACTAAGAGATGGGTCAGGTCTCACCACCCAGACCACCCCCCGAGAAGACTGACACCTCATCCGAATGGCCTTGCAGGACAGATCTGCGCCCTCATCGGCTCTGGCGCAACAGTGAAACAGTGTAACAGGATAACACATTGTACACTATCAGCGGTGACAGTGCATCGCCTTTTATTATGACATGTGCTACGTGCGCGTAGTCCACTTCTCCGTCTAGCTTTGATGAATGTTCAGAAATATACTAGACGGCAACAGGGTGTGGATCGACCTCACTGGGGACAGGAATGGTGTCAGATACTGTTCTCGGACGAATCCAGGTTGTTTATTTGAAAATGATGGCTGCATTTTGGTTCACCGCAGACAGGGTGAGTGTCATCACAGTGAGTGCATTCGCACAAGACATGCAGCGCCATCTCGAGGCCTTATTGTGTAAGGTGCCGTTGGGTGCAACCACAAACCACTGATGGTGCGTGTCCAGAGCACTGTGACCAGTGTGACCTACGTGATTGACATCCTGCTGCCATTTTTCGGCAAGACTATACACAACCAGATGTTACTGCATGAACGCGTGCCTTCTTGGTTTCACAGGATGTCAGCCTTTTGCACTGGTCTGCCATATCACCAGACATCGCCAATCGAACATGTGTGAAATATGGTGAAAAGCCGGGTGCAGCGCTGTGTCCCAATGCCAACCACCACAGACGAACTTTGGAATCAGGTGAACGCAGCATGGATGGCTATACAACAGGACGCCATACACGTCGATGCCATCACTCATGGAGCAAGTGATCCGGACCCATGTCGGACCACGTACTTACTGGGCAACACGACACATGTTGAATCGAGGTGACTGAAATTCTAATCATTTCTGCAGAACATATTAATGTACATGTCCTGTGAATATGAACGTCCTATCTGTAGTCGTTCAGGGTATTCTGATTTTTTTTTAAACATGGTGTGTATGCATCTGGTGTTCCTCTTTTAAGTCATTATAGTGATAGTTTTTCAAAAAAAGTTTTTATACTTGCTGTCCCAATAATCCTTGGTCTTATTCACCATTCTTGTGTCTCACAAAAGACCATCGATCATTTGTTTCGGCCGGCGCACCAACAGCGCGTACGCGAGCAGTCTGTAGGCAAGCTGTTTATTTTCTTGCCGTCATTAACACACAGCAAGTGGTTAGCACACTGGACTCGCATTCGGGAGGACGACGGTTCAATCCCGCGTCCGGCCATTCTGATTTAGGTTTTCCGTGATTTCCCTAAATCGCTTCAGGTAAATGCCGGGATGGTACCTTCGAAAGGGCACGGCCGACTTCCTTCCCTATCCTTCCATAATCCAATGAGACCGATGACCTCGCTGTTTGGTCTATTCCCCAAACAACCCAACCCCCAACCCAACACACAGCACGCGGCCGCGTCCCCTGTTCGCATTGCGAATAGACCGGAGAAGCGGTATGTGCGTCTTTCAGGTTCTACTTTACCGTCAATAGCTATTTACTAGACGTGTTTGGTCCAAGAAAAACGTCCCTCCATTTTGTTGCAGCCACTTCTTGGTTTGTCATGCTAGCCCCAAATTATGTCTTGTGAATTCATATATCTTAACATTTCCATTTAAAAGCTTTTAATAGTTTTAATTTAAAAATTCTTAAAATAATTTTAGAAAATTATATCAGTCTCAGGCTTGTTATACCTTATTCATTTTTGTTATGCTGATGTTCACCTGGAGATGTGGATTTTAGTGCCACGAAACCGATAGCGATCCAAAAGGAAAGGACTAAATACAGTTGAAGCGGTTTATTAATACCCAAGATCATTATGGCAGAGACTGTATGTTTACTGGAGACTGCAGTTATGTCGGGCAATGTGGTTTCGATGATTATCTCCATCGAATCAGATATTCGTAAGCAATACCCCTTTCTTCTTCATGTGCTGAAACTTAAGAGTCATTGGGATGTGCAGCTTGAGTGACATGCATCAACCTGATGCGTGGTTTCGGCAAGTTTCTGTAGGGTTGCCTGCAGGTACCTTAAGCGAATCCAGGAAGTGCATCGTAATGTCTTTGGTAATTATCTTTGTAAAAGAAATATATTTCTCTGTGTTGTGAGGTAGGACACCAACCTGATCTTTGCACTGACCGAAATCAGTCAAGAGCTCAAAGACGAAATACGTGGGAGTAAAATCCATACTTAAAACTCATATAAAACGTGTAAAGAGTAAAATTAGAAAGCTACTAGCCTGGCAAAGAAATCACGACATGATTGTGTAAAAGCCAAACAGCTGCGGAGCTCGACGCTGCTCAAACTAGCAGGTTTCAGAATTTACCAGAATGAGCATTCAGGTTTAAGTCATTCTACTTATTCAGTAGTAATCCTGGCTGCCTTTTTCTACGTACGTAAAATTCCATTTCTTCCAGTAGGTTCAATAACTGTTCTTTCGGTGCCTTCCATATTATCCTCTATATTTCTTGCCACATGCTTTTCTTAATCCAAAAGTGTTCCGGATGCACGCTTATTTTGGGTATATGTATGCTATCTAAAACGAGTCTTCAAATTTCTTACCATCTGGCCAATGTACAGCTTTTCAGTATTCCAGTTGATCTTAGCTACTAGATTCTAAATATTTGTTGCTACTGTTGCCAACTTAGTGGTATAGCCTACAACCAACTGTACCTTTACTTTGGTTTTTCTGAAGGATTATGGAATTCTGTTGGAAATTGTACTATGTACGACATAGCAGCAAAAATCTTCTTGCGTTCTGGAGCTTTTGTCTCCTTCTTGTCATGTGTTTTTGACTTTAGTTTGTGATTTTGTCTGTCTCCTCAACGATCGTTCAGCGAACTTCGCTGCCTATAGGTCTGCACAGCAGGCACCTGGTTCGTACACCCATGCTGACTTCTGTCCTTCGGCGACGGTGGTGATCTTTTCAGATGAATTACATTTTACGCTCCATCGGACAAATTGCCGTTGGTGAGTTTGGCGTCTAATTTCTCATAGCAAACACCATGCAAACAGGAGGGAACATTATGGTCTGGGGACTGTTTCGTGGCATTCCTTGAGTGATCTCGTCATTCTGGAAGGCACGGTGAATCATCAAAGCTATGCATCTATCCTTGGGGATCATGTGCACCCATACATGCACTTTGTTTTTCCTTGGGACGATGGCGTCTACCAGTAGGACAATGAAACATGTCACACAGCCCGCAGAGTACGTGCGTGGTTTGAAGAGTACCAGAATGAGTTTACCGTTGTCTCCTAGCCACCAAACTCCCAGAATTTAAACCCAAACATTTGACAGGCGGCTGTACAGTATCCACGATGGATCAACAGAGATTCAATCGAGAATCTGTGGGACCACCTCGGTTGGGCTGTTCGTTATCACGGTATAACAATATATGGATGGGACCTCTTATCACGGTATAATTATCCATTTTTTATTTTTATAATTATATTTTCTGATTTTGTTTGGGGTGGCTTTAAATATTGTGAGCTAGCATGACACTTTCAATTAACTTATACCGCGATAACACTCGTACGGACATCGGCTGCCCCTAAGTACGTACGATATACTATTTTTTAAACACAACGGGAGACTCACCGCCTTCTAATACATAGTTTGCGTGAGCGCTGCTATTTAGAAAAGAAAATATACGTATTCTTACGCAAGCTGTAATTATTAATATAGGTCTCAGGAGCTACTGGTTATTTATGTGCCCAACTACATAAAGATTAACTGAGATATTGGTGAGCTTACTGAATGGAATGAATTTCAATATTTCTTGTTCATTATTTGCAAGGCAGAACTGGAGAGAATCTCATCTGCCGCTAGGCGGGCAAAATGAAATATACTGAACTCATTCAGTGCTGTGAATTTTGGTAAATGAAATCTATCACTACTCTTTTTAACTTTTAAATTAATGAATTATCAAAAATAGAGAAGTCTCTCGCCTTTACATTTAATATTATGACATCAAATTTTAATTAAATAATACAGTCAGCGTAATGGCCGACTAATTCCTGCTAGGGGAGATGAGCTCCCTGCACTACGAAGTTCTGTAAAAACTTGGTTAATGAGAATTAATGGTTGTGATGATAAGAGGTGGCAAATAAGTCAATAATACACAGTTTCTAATAACAATTTCTATTGTATTAAAAAAACAGATAAAACTTACGTTAATTATCAGACAGCACTACGATGGCGGCCTGCCTCTAGACGAAACAAAAACATGAGAGAGAGTTCAATCAAAGCATTGTCTCTGATCTTCATGGCCTATGTTACACACAGATTATACAAAAACTGTTCTTTTTTAATTACATCGATATTTGTGTTTGGATAATAATAATTTACATTCTTTACTATTTGTTATACATCGCGCAGACGTACTTAGTCTTTAGATAATTTATGGTTCATAAGTCTCATAACAAAAACTTCTTTCCCCTTTCTCCGAATGTCCATTTATGTGACGTACCGTCACATCGTGCCACGGATCCTCAACCAAGAAACCTAACTCAACTGGCCACGGGACTGGAGTCGGCGTGGCTGGGCATCCCTATCCCTACCTTCCAGAACCTCACTGGCTATCTTCCTGCACGTCTCGTTGCGTTCCGCGCTGCATAAGTTATGTATTCAACGTTTTGACAGGTGTCACATTAATGTGACGGGATGGTGTAGGTATTCAACACAGTAACGTCCTATGACACTCCTTGGAGTACTCATAAAATCTACCCTTACATAAATCAATTTTGTTTTAATAGCGACGTCCTGACTTCTGCCTGCAAGGAAGTCCTGAATACAGTTACAAATCTGGTCCGACGCTCGGTAAGATTTCTTCACTAAACGACAGTGCAGAACTGTATGATATGCCTTCTTGGACTGAAGGAACACGGGAACAAACTGGACACCGGCGTCTGCAGTGCTGTGGATTCACGGACGAACAGTGCGAGCCATTCCGTTCTCGATCACTGCACCAACTCGGTACGTTCGAACTACTGACTGGGTATACACATTCGTACCCAACCTGTAAATCAAGCTGAGCAGCTTTGGGATGTTTCTGTATACGAGTACATCTGTCTTCTTTCTTACCGTTCGGCTGAATTACGACGGGGGAAAAATCTTGTAGCCATTAATTCCCCTTTTGCAGTAGCTGCAGGCTTCGGAAGATAGTGGAGCCAGCAGCGAGAGTGGGTTCATACATCGTGCACGGCGCATGGCTGCCAGCTGTCCTACGACAAAGGTCTGCACCATTCAGAGAACACACAAGAAGAAAAAAAAAAAAATGGTTCAAATGGCTCTGAGCACTATGGGACTTAACATCTATGGTCATCAGTCCCCTAGAACTTAGAACTACTTAAACCTAACTAACCTAAGGACAGCACACAACACCCAGCCATCACGAGGCAGATAAAATCCCTGACCCCGCCGGGAATCGAACCCGGGAACCCGGGCGTGGGAAGCGAGAACGCTACCGCACGACCACGAGATGCGGGCCACACAAGAAGAGCTGAAAGTGTTACCAAGGGGTACTTCTATCACTTACTAGGCTTAATTACATCATGCTGCAAAACCTGACATGCCGGACCACCTTGAGCAGAATAAAATTTAACTAGCTATTTGTTTTGAGAACTATCCCTTTTTAAATACGATAATTATCAGCATATTTTAATTGGCAGTACAGATCTGATAATGGCTGAAATATACCGGAGGCTTTATTTAAAAGCTAGATATGAAAAGGAGGAATAGATAATGTAATGGATAATTTACGCATGTCATCTAGAGTGCAGCGCATTTGCTCCATAAAACGGGAGAGAGACGACACTTTTGACTGTAACGATTGATATGGGCATAAAGTAAAATACATGAATTAAGTGAGTGGATGAAGTGACGGAGCATAGATGTACGGTCGCCATATAAAATTTGTGTACAGATGGTATTATATTGCAACATGCTTTTGTAAATTATGTTGTTTTTTGCTATACGACAACTTCATTTGTGTAAATATGGGATTGTTGAAAGAATTTGAGAGCAACATTATCGAAGGGGAAGTAGACTGGAAGGGAACGAGAAATATAGTATTGTGAGAAACATGTCATAGACAACTGATGGACAAAAATCGAAACAAGGCGTCTGGAGTAGATGACATTCCCTCACAGTTATTGAGACCCTGCGGGTAACATACCATAGCAAAACTATTCCATCTGGTATATAAGATGTATGAGGCAGAAGAAATACCAGCCAGACTTCAAGAAGAATGTAATAATTTCGACTCCAAGGGAGGCAGTTGTGAATATTACCGAATAATCAGTCTCATAAGTCATGTATGGAAAACACTGTCACGACGCATTTGCAGAAGTATGGAAGACTAGTAGACATATGTCTCGGGAAAAATCGGTTTCGGTCCTAGGGAAACAATCTTCTTCAGTCTTGAGTTGATGCTATTTTTGGTCTGGGTCTAATTCCGCCCTGGTAAACCTGCGACAGTATGAATTTTTTATTTGATAGTCACTCTTTTATAAATCTGTGTTTGCTGTATTCCCATTTCTTCCAGATCCCTTTGCATTTCTTGGATCCCAGGTTCTTTATATCTCTTGAATAAAATCGTCTCGGTTTTCACGCTGCGTCAATTCGAATAAAATTCTCGATCTTTCAATGGCTAGCTCCGCCATCGTCTTCAGGAGTAAAACAACTGACTGCTGGGGCTGGATTTTTAGTCTTTATTGTTATTTGATTCCCCTGCCCCATGGAGGGCTGTCAGTGGCACAGTCCGCCGGTCTTTCGCCATGAGGTATTACATGCATTAAAAAAGAAGACCCAAAACATGTAATAAAGTTGTAAAAGGGGAATATAAGAACATAATGAGGGGGGAGACAATGGGGGTTAAAAATATGGACATGGAGATGTTCAAGGTGGAAGACAATTAAAAAAGGCCCACATGAGGATAAAAACACATTTGACAATGTACGTAGCACTTAAAACACATTGGGGTCACAAGCAGAGATAAGAGTAGGCCACAGTATAAAATTCATACCAAAACGACAGCACTTCAAAAACACTGCACTAGGCATAGCACACACGACAAAGATTTAAACTGTGAAAAAGAATATGGGGGGGGGGGATATGCCGTGGCAGGGGAGGCCTGAGAGGAGGGAAGAGAGGAGAGAGGAGGGGGCATTGGCGGAGGGGGGCTAGAGAGGTTGGTACGAAAAAATGGGGTCAGGTGGCGCATCAAGAGGTGGGAAATGGACGCAGTGGGAGGGAGATAGCAAGCCAGGAGGGAGCACAAAGACATGAAAGAGGTTCGCTGGAAAGTCAGGGGCTGTAGAAGGGAGGAAAAACCGCTCAGGGGAAGGGAAGGGAGGGGAGAGGGAAACCTGGGGAGGGGGGAAAGGTGGGATTAGAGTTGGTAGGAGGGGTAGATATCAGGGCAAAGCTCATCATCTTGGAGGGGTAGGCACTGGAAGTTGCGTTGGTAAAAGAGGTGGCGGGTGTGGAGACGGAGAGAAGGAGGGACACAACGACAAAGGCGCGGCAACAGGTGGCTAGTAGAGAGGATAGGAGACACCAGGGGGTGAAGGGGATCAAGTCTGCAGACAATGTACAGGGTTTGGATGTGTTAGAGGAAAAGGAGAAGATGTAGGAAGGGGATGAGGTTATACTGGATCCTTGTGGGGGATGGGAGGTGGATGCGGAGTGAAAACTGTTGGGCCAAAAGATCCAGCATGTCTTTTACTATCTCTTTCATAAAAAGTGACACCACTTCTAGACTAACCATTATGTTGTTTCAACTTATTTTCATTTTCTTCAGTGTTTCAACAAATGTCTACGAGTTTACAACAAGGTGTTCACATTTGCCCAGTTTTGACGCTAATAATCCTACAAGATGTTTTGCCAATCTGTTGGTGGGCGAGCTGATTGCACTAAAAATGGGCCTAAGAAGAACATGTTCCTTATGTATATTCTGGAGTCTATAAAGCCTGGGAGGTATGGCTGTGCAAGGCACACGCTGTATCATCTGGCACACAGTTTCAACATTGAATCGTCAAGTAGTTCCGTCATGTTCTAACGACAATGTACTTCTTGTACTGCGATGCATATTATGAAATGATGGATGGCACAGTAATGGGCTCACCACTGTCTCCTGCAGTCTCGAATTTCTTCATGAAGCACTTTGAGGAGCAGGCTCTGTACTCTGCGGAGTTGCATCCGTTTTGCTTCCTTAGGTACATCGATGACACCTTCTTGATATGGTCTCCCAGTGAAAATAACACTACAGCAGTTCATAGATCACATGAAAGGTGTCCATCCCAACACTGAATTTACCATCGAGATGGAGAAGGATGGCAAGCTACCGTTCTTAGATGTTTTAGTTGAGCAGACGGCAGGAGGCCAGCTTGGCCACTCAGTGTACAGGAAACTGATGCACACTGGTCGATGTTTGAACGGCAGTAGTTTTCGCCATTCTGTACACAAGAAAGCAGTCCTGAACACGTTAATACACAGAGCCATAATTATTTCTGACGACGACTACCTACAGTCTGAATTGCAGCACTTGAGGCGCATGTTCAGGGAGAATGGCTACAGAAAAAAAGACGCTGCAAATGCTTTCAGGTGTCAATAAAGAAGGACGCCTTGTGAATCGGCAGAGGAAGCCAAGCCAACGGCCTTCATGTCGTACTGTGGGGTAAGGAACAGTAAGTTAGGACGTGTACTGCAGAGACATGGATTGAGACCAGAATTCTGGCCCTCCCCCAAGATACAGGTGGCGCCCTGTTAAAGACGACATAGCTCTTCGTGTGCCCTGTGTGTATGGTATTCCTTACAAGTGCAGCAGCATCTATTGGCCAGACAATTTTCACAGTTGCAGAGTGTTATACTCAGCACAAGAGACATATTAAGCAAAGGGAGCTCTACAAGTCGGCCTTACATGAGCGCAGCTTCGGAAACGGACGCAAAATAAAGTTTGAGAACACAAGATTCTTGGCTCATTCGTCAACATACTGGGACTCCGTTATACAAGAGGCAGCTGAAATCAGAATGAACAGTAACACTTTCAACAGAGACCAGGGATGCACACTGAGTAGGGCGTGGGGGCGGGCACTGGATATCGAAAGGAACCAACGACGGATGCTTAATGCTTGTAGGGAGGCGGGAGCGGCAAACGTAACGCCGGCCCCTTGAGTCGTTGACGTCACCCTGTGCCGTGGAGGGCCGGAGCTGCTATGAGCCGCCCAACTCACATTTCGCGCACGCGTCGTTTCAGCCTTCTCTGATTGGTGCCAGCAGGCATAATGGTAGGTATATAAGAGGGAAATAGTGCCAGCCCTGGCACTCAGTAGTTTCACTCCTGATGTCGATGGCGAAGCTAGCCATCGAAAGGTCGAGAATTTTATTTGAACTGACACAGCTTGAAAATTGAAGATTTTGTTCAGTCATGCCACCGTGAAAGATTCAGAGGACTTTTTATCTCTTGTTCACAAGATACTACATTACTTGGTGTGTCAAGTCCCTGGTCAGTTCTTACGATGTGTCCGAAGAACATGGACTTTTTCCAGACTGTGTCCGACGTCCATTCTATTTGGATTTACAGTTCTTCATACGCTCGTCTTCTACGTTGACTATCTACGTTTCTTCGAAATCTCAATATCCTTCCGAGAATCCTACGTTGCACATGTTCTAGCCCCCTAAATAATCCTGTTCTTACAATGTTCAGACTTTCTGTTGCTTATAAGGCTTTAAAGCGGATCACTGTTACGTGCTTTAATCTTGAAGTGTTCAGGAACTAATTTATTGATAACCCTTATCTTTTCTAAACAGTGTAGAATGGCATAAGTCGCAGAGACATTGTCTGATTTTAGTGACACGGCGGTTGAGGCACACAATTCTCACTCGGGAGGAGCGGTGTTGGAATTCCCATGCAGCCATAGACACTTAGGTTTTCTCCTTGTTTCCTTGAATCGATTAAGGCGAATACTGGGATGGTTATCTGGAAAAAGGTACGGTCTTTTTCTTTCCTCATCTTTCCACAGTCTGTGCTAGTGATCTGTCCCTAATGACTACATCGTCAACGAGGCGTCAAACTCAAATATTCCTTCGCATTCTATTAGTATACCAGTCTTCATAATGTTCTGTCAGATAACTCTGAACTCTTTTGAAACCAATACGAAGGTACCACGCTCCTACGGTGTGTGTTATCTCTTTCGTGCTGCTTCTCAAAGCTACGTCACCAACGGACAATGTAGTAGAAGTATTCTCTCACAAAGCCCCTCACTATATAAATTTTGCAATGTTGATGTCGTGGCCTGTTCTGATGCTCTTCATTTAGTCAAGTTGCGCAATGAACTTCCTTCTTCCTCAGTTCGATTCACTACCTAACAGTCACCATTCTTCTGTAGCACCACATTTCAAGAGTTTCTTTTCTCGTGATGTCTGAATTACGTATCATCTTCGTTCCAGTGGATTATAATCCTACAATGCAGACAAATCCCTTCAGAAAAGACTTCTAAAACTTAAATTTATTTTGGATATTAACAAATTATGCTTTTTCGGAATGGCCTTGCTATTGTCAATCTGCGTTTTACGTCCTCTCTATTTCAGCCATCATCAGTTATTTTACTGGCAGAATAGCAAAGCTCATCTGCAAGGTCTGATTTTGAGAAATATTATTATAAATACACTACTGGCCATTAAAATTGCTACACCAAGAAGAAATGCAGATATAAACGGGTATTAATTGGACAAATATAATTCACTAGAACTGACATCTGATTACATTTTCACGCAATTTGGGTGCATAGATCCTGAGAAATCAGGACCCAGAACAACCACCTCTGGCCGTAATAACGGCCTTGATACCCCTGGGCATTGAGTCAAATAGAGCTTGGATGGCGTGTACACGTACAGCTGCCCATGCAGCTTCAACACGATACCATAGTTCATCAAGAGTAGTGACTGGAGTATTGTGACGAGCCAGTTCCTCGGCCACCATTGACCAGACGTTTTCAATTGGTGAAAGATCTGGAGAAAGTGCTGGCCAGGGCAGCAGTCGAACATTTTCTGTATCCAGAAAGGTCCGTACAGGACCTGCAACATGCGGTCGTTGCATTATCCTGCTGAAACGTAGGGTTTCGAAGGGATCGAATGAAGGGTAGAGCCACGGATCGCAGCACATCTGAAATGTAGCGTTCACTGTTCATAGTGCCATCAATGCGAACAAGAGGTGACCGATACGTGTAGCCAATGGCACCCCATACCATCACGCCGGGTGATCCGCCAGAATGGCGATGACGAATACACGGGTCCAATGTGCGTTCACCGCGATGTCGCCAAACACGGATGCGACCATCATGATGCCGTAAACAGAACCTGGATTGATCCGAAAAAATGACGTTTTGCCATTCGTGCACCCAGGTTCGTCGTTGAGTATACCATCGCAGGCGCTCCTGTCTGTGATGCAGCGTCAAGGGTAACCGCAGCCATGGTCTCCGAGCTGATAGTCCATGCTGCTGCAAACGTCGTCGAACTGTTCGTGCATATGGTTGTTGTGTTGCAAACGTCCCCATCTGTTGACTCAGGGATCGAGACGTGGCTGCACGATCCGTTACAGCCATGCGGATAAGATGCCTATCATCTCGGCTGCTAGTGATACGAGGCTGTTGGGATCCATCACGGCGTTCCGCATTACCCTCCTGAACCCACCGATTCCATATTCTGCTAACAGTCATTGGATCTCAACCAACGCGGCCAGCAATGTCGCGGTACGATAAACCGCAATCGCGATAAGCTACAATCCGACCTTTATCAAAGTCGGAAACGTAATGGTACGCATTTCTCCTCCTTACACGTGCATCACAACAACGTTTCACCAGGCAACGCCGGTCAACTGCTGTTTGTGTATGAGAAATCGGTTGTAAACTTTCCTCATGTCGGCACGTTGTACTTGTCGCCACCGGCGCCAACCTTGTATGAATGCCCTGAAAAGCTAATCATTTGCATATCGCAGCATCTTTTTCCTGTCGCTGATATTTCGCGTCTGTAGCACGTCATCTTCGTAGTGTAGCAATTTTAATGTCCAGTAGTGTATATGGGGTTACGGGTTGCATCCCCGGCTGAGGACCTCCCGTGCTATTTGCCAGGATTATGCGGGCATTGGATCCTTGAGGTACAGAACTATGAGAACACCGAGTAATTAACCTTCACCACTTTATTCCAAAAACACATTTTATAATAATAACATGCTGGCTATACTGACCCACTCGTAACTGTGTCTTGCATCCTAGCTCTGGATCATATAGACTTTTCGGGAAACCATTATGAGCTGAAAAAGACATATGCCGTGTCGAAACCACGCGAGTTGAAACAGCTCTGTCGCATGGAGGTGGCCAGTGACGCGACTCGACTGCCACTGCGTGTGTGGAGGCGCCATGCGGGAGCCGTTTACTGAAACCGCAGTTCATCAGCGTTCCAAGATAGCGCCAGCTCACCCACGTATGCGCACTAGACGGCTGCATGAAAGCCTCTAGCCTTTACATAAATTTATGAATAATGCAATTTTCTGAAAAGTACCGCGAAATTCACTTACTTACTCCTTGGGGCGAGAGACTATATTACCACCTCAAATCTTAAGTGGATCACAATCTTCAGTAAAGAATTCGTCACTGGGGAGATGGCGAAGGTTTTGCACGTATGTGTATATTATACCTTTCTGAACTCCACATGTACCAGTTTCATCATGAGTTTGCGAAAACTCATTTTGCTGACCCACACGGACAGCTTCATCTATTGGGTGAAGGGTTTGGAATACATATGAAGTAAAAAGGTGCCACCCAGATGCATGTGACAAGCTGAATGAATACGCAGCTGAAAGAGGGGACGAATGGATTGCAGATTTCGAACTCTGTAGGTCCCTGCTCGAAAAGGTGCACATACCATATCAACAGGTGACACCCAGAGAATGGCTAAAGGTGTACGGCATGCAGCATCCATAGGTACCAAAGTTGACGATTACTTGAACAGAGTGTAAGGAAGTGATGATTGTGCTCCAACTCCTCCACCGCATATGGGGCACCAAGTCAGTATTCAGTCATGAACTCACGAGGTACGTACTGTATCACAGCTGAGAATCGGCTGTCACATCATGACAATGTGCGGATCATCTGTGTTGATGGGGTTGGAACCCTACCATAAGCGTAGTATTCATCTGAGTGACAGTGTGGGTGTCTGTATATATAATGAAAAACTGCTTGTATATGTGGCATAGTATGACCCGCTTATCATAGTACAAGTATGCCAATTAATTTTCAGAGATTTGTCAGGGATACCTTCTGAGGATTTTGGTATAAAGGACTCTTGAAACGTCCCCTTAGAAAAATTATGTATTACTGTGCTGGCAAACCTCTTACGTTATTTGATTTTCAAACAGCTGAGCAAAACTGAACGTACTCAGACAGTTTTTTCTTACTTATTCTGATCATCACTAAACTGACACACAATATTTTTAGCGCAACGCAATCTGACTTTCAATAATCCCCACAAAAGAATAAACCTGACTAACAAATAACCTGTACCTTTCATGAATCACTTACCTCACAAAAATCGCCGTTACTCGTACTACTGCAATACAGCAAGCGTCAATACTGCCAGCCAAATAAATGATTCTAACTACTGAAGGCACTAACTACTGATAGGCATAGTTAGCAAATGAAAGATTTTGATAGAGAACAAACAATGTATTTACCTTAATAGCGTTCAAAAGTAAACAAATTTCCATTTTCTGACGGACACACATCCAGATCGTCCGCTCAAAACTCTGGCATCTCTCTCTCCACATCCACCACTGCTGGCAGCTCACCTCCAACTGCACAACGCTATGCGCTGTTCACATCCAACTGCCCAACACTACACAAGTGAATATTCCAACAATGACAACCAGCCATAGACTGCACACAGCACGGTCAGTGATTTTCATACAGAGCGCTAGGTGGCCTTACCAACATAAAAACCTAAACAGCCTACTTACACTCTATACAGAGTTGTTGCATGTAGTTTGGTTTCGCCGGCCGGTGTGGCCGTGCGGTTCTAAGCGCGTCAGTTTGGAACCGCGTGACCGCTACGGTCGCAGGTTCGAATCCTGCCTCGGGCATGGATGTGTGTGATGTCCTTAGGTTAGTTAGGTTTAAGTAGTTCTAAGTTCTAGGGGACTGATGACCTCAGTAGTTAAGTCCTATAGTGCTCAGAGCCATTTGAGCCATTAGTTTGGTTTCTTGCACCAGTTTGCATTGTACATGTATTGCCCCGAAAATAATGCACAACAGTGCAATTGTCGACGGTAAGCGCTGTGTGTCGTGTTTGAAAACAAACTTGTACGATTCACTCCTTCTCCTTGCTGTTGACAACAGTAATGTCTAGTTTACTCTTCATCCTCAAGCTTGCGTTCAGTACTGAACTGCTCTGTCTTGAATTTGCTTTTACGACAGTGTTAGTTGTACGTCGACAGTGATTACTGTGTGGATAGTTTTACTGATGAAGAGTTGACCGATGTGCACTTTTTGTATGGTTTCACCGAATGCAGTGGGAGAGTGCCACGCCGACGCCTACGATGAGTGCTGACAGTCACGTAAGTCATTTTGCATCTGTACACTAGCTTTTGATGATTGTATATTTTATTGTAACGGCACGTGGTATTGCTGGCTTGGGTAGTGAGTGATCATGATTTAGGACTTTCTTAAGAAACCTTAAAAAAACAGTAGTTTGAAATCCAACAACAAGTGGCTGAATAACACTCGATATTCACTAATAGACTAGTGCTTTCTCAATCACTTAAAACTGCAAGAACTACTACAATTAAGCGAAACTCAGACTCAATTAATGGGCCTGAAAGATACTAACCATAATATCAAATACAAACAATATAATAAAATTATAATGGGACAACCCACAAAATGAGAACAACATGAGTGCATTTCCAAACGAACTTTGCATCAGAATAACACAGGCGCGGCAATATCGTATTTATCTGCCAGTACCGTGCAAGCGGCTTTCAAATACAGCGTCTGAGCTGTACGGGAATATACATAGTGGATGTATGAGCACAGGTCGCAGACGCGTGCTTGACCACATATGGAAGTTTCGGTCTGGTCGTGCGTCGTGCACGGATAGCCAAATGGTAAGGCGACCACTCTCGATAAGCATAAACTCCGGGTTTGAGTTACGGTGCGACACAAATTTTCACTGTCGTTATTCCATTCTACAGCTGACGGTTGTCCATATTAACAATCACGAATACGTTAAATGTAAACACAATCTTGCTGTAACAGCCAATATATTTATATGTCTGTATGGTGAGTCACATGAGACGTAATATTCCTTTTATTTCGTTAACGCGGTATCGGTAAATGATAAAAAGTCGAGGGTCACCTTTTTTTTGTTTGGTTAATGTTTTTAGTGCTGGTATCAACGGAGATACTGAAGCAAGTACTTTTATAACTGCAAGTACTTTTACAACTGCATTCGATAGTTCTTGAGAACACAGTTACAGTGATATAGCGTATGTCAATGTTGATGTTGAAACTTGTCGTAAAAAAATTCCTGACATGTCCTAGATCCTACAATTTGAGAGCACGGTGGCCGGAATCAGCCTGAACGGTGTAAACACCGGCAAACAGAGTTCTCGTGTTACGCTGTGTCAGAATGTCAACACATTGGCCTGTTTACTTGTCGGTACTGCAGGCCGCTGCTTTCTTCTTCAGCATTCGTTGCCTGCACGAGGAGAAGTTGGATATGCCGTAAAAACAGTACAACGGTATAGTGTCATCTATCCGGATCGCCAATGTCCGACGTGCCAGCCAACTGCACGTATTATTAAGACGCTAGTGCTGCTAGAACATCAAAAAGAGGACACGAAAGGAGACTGCAATTGACAGAGAACACGAAGAAGCTCGCTACGACGCTAATGAATTCGCACAGTAGTGCGAGACGTGTTGTCAAGGAATGTGGAATCACCCAGACGAGTGTCTTCGCATCCTGCATCGACAGAATTCCCATCCATATCATCTGTCACTACTTCATGCACTCGACGTCCGTGATTTCGAACGTCGTTCAGAATTTTGTCGGTTTGCTGGCTGGCTCTGAGCACTACGGGACTTAACATCTATGGTCATCAGTCCCCTAGAACTTAGAACTACTTAAACCTAACTAACCTAAGGACATCACACAACACCCAGCCATCACGAGGCAGAGAAAATCCCTGACCCCGCCGGGAATCGAACCCGGGAACCCGGGCGTGGGAAGCGAGAATGCTACCGCACGACCACGAGCTGCGGGCTGTCGGTTTGCCCTTCACAAAATGAGAGACGATCCTACGTTTTTCCAACGTGTGCTCTTTACCGGTGAAGCAACGTTAATTAATCAAGCTAACGTAAATTTTCGTAACATGCACTACTGGGCAGCTGAAAATATACAATGGCTTCGTCCGGTGCAACATCAACGGCCGTGGAGTGTAAACGTATGGTGCGGCATGATAGGAAATTACGTGGTGGGATTTTACCTCATCTCAGGTGCTTAAATGGACATTCGCGCGCACACTGACGAAAAATCTGCCGGTTCTTGTAGAAGAGGTACCACTGGATACTCGACAGTGTGTGTGGCTGCAACACGACGGTTGTTCGGCTCAGTCGTCCCGTGTCGCAACGCAAATACTGTATCAGAACTTTCCTGGACGTTGTATAGGACGAAATTCTGTTGTCAAATGGCCTGTGAGATCCCCCGATTTGACTGCTCTCGATTTCTTTCTTTGGTGAACACTCAAAGATGCAGTCTACGACGAAGCCCCAACTACGCCAGACGATGTGTGTCGTCGAGTCGCCAGTGCATGCTCCAAAATATCATTCACTGTAATTACATCTGTTCATCATTCTTTCGAACGGTGATCGTAAATGTGCCTGGCAGTCCATGGTCAGAAGTTTTAACACATGCTTAAATAAAGGCTAAAGTTAATTTTTTTGGAAGACAAAATTTATGTACATGATTTGGGTGGTTACTGAATCATTGTTAGTAAATTGTTTATTTCATTTACGTGTGTACGAAACTGCATTGCAATGTCAAACAAGTCGACAGCGTGTATAGCACGTAGCTGGCACCGAGCGGGGTGGCGCAGTGGTTAGACACTGGACTCGCATTCGGGAGGACGACGGTTCAATCCCGCGTCCGGCCATCCTGATTTAGGTTTTCCGTGATTTCCCTAAATCACTCCAGGCAAATGCCGGGATGGTTCCTCTGAAAGGGTACGGCCGACTTCCTTCCCTAATCCGATGAGACCGATGACCACGCTGTCTGGTCTCCTTCCCCAAACCAACCACCAACCAACGTAGCTGGTAACACTGTCATTACTCGCTTACGTTCAGCATGAAACGACGTTTCGTTAAGAAGAATGTTTATTTTGCCGCCTACAAGTGGTCACCAAGGTATTTTTAATAAAATGTTTAGTTCAGTGAATGTATTCCATGTGATATAATTTAGAGCAGCTGTTGTCCGACAGCTTGTATTTCACCTCTAAGCACACAGCCACATACAGGAAAAGAGGGGTCAAATTTACCTTCTAACATTAAGATATTTAATACAGTAGTTGCTTTTCGCAGCGTATAAGACCTCTTAATTTTTGAAGAATGAATAGTAGATTTCTCTGTTTCAGCTCACGTCAGTCTGGGAGGATACAAAAATGTGAAATACTTTTACTAAGCGCGATCGTGTGATATCTCCTGCGAAAGGGACACAGTTATAGAAGACGTAAGGTTATTATACAAAACATTCGTGTGTGCTTCACGTGTACGTGTTGGAGTGCAATGGCAACGTCAAATGTCTTGCTGTTACAACGAGTCCCTATATTAAGTTTTTGGCAGTATTGTCGAGTGCGGTTCTTGCACTGTTTAGTGTTATCTTTTCCTGTCTACATAAGTACTGCACCTAACAATTACTATAATTTGTTTGTTATATTCTAGGCTTTAATTATTTTCCTCTTCACTGCTCCTTCTAGGGCGAAGTATACCTTTCCTGTATGCTGAGGATGTCACACTAACTTGTCCCTTGTTCTGGTACGTAGTATACCTCGGTTTGTTCCGGTACACGTTCCATTGTTGCCAGATTTCCAGTGAGGTCGTCACTGAGGTCACCATGCATATTTAACCACCTCTTCCCATCTCACTGGCATCTTCTCTATGTATAAAATGATGGGAAATTCAAAATAGCCCAATTTTGCTGCAGTGTTTTCACCTGTTCCTATTACGTCACAGCTCAGAGACCAGTTGTCCTGAGTGTAAATTGGCAGGAAATTCAAAATGGGAAGTTGTCCTGTTGGCAAGAAATCCATGTAGGTCACTTATGTCAAGTACAGAATTGAAGATAGCTGAGCTGGGTATAATGGCACAGCCTGCTTGGTTGTCACATTTGTAGGGTTTTCCTCAGCTCTATGACATCAGAATCGAGGATGGTGGACTTGGTGGATACTGTCGCAGTCTTCATGGTTGGCATCTCAATTGTTCTAAGCCTGGAATCGAGTTCTAAGTTTTAAATTGCGGGAAATTCAAAGTCATGGGTTTACCCTCACTCATACGGTGTTACCCTTCACTTGAGCGAAGAATCCATTTGCCTCAAGTTTAAAAAGGCACAGCCTTCATGTTTAAACAATTTCCCCCACCTTTGTTACATCACAGCTTACATGACAAGCACCATCACTTTGGAACCCAAGCGTTGACTTCTCCTAAGTTTAAAACCATTTGTAGTATGCTCATATTTAATGTTTAAACAATTTCCCCCATGAAGTTGCCAGTCCATTCGTGCTGTTACCATCACCACTGAGATAGTATAAAAACAATTGCGTCTCTATTTAAACAAAAAAGGGAGGGCTCTCTTCCACAGTCACAAAGTTTGTGAGTGGCACACTGCATCAGGCTGGGCATGCGCTGCCCCATACGCGCTGGTTGCACAGAGCTAGTGCTAAGTCCATTAAGTGTGGTGATTATATTTCAACCAACAACATTTTTACACAGTCCAGTCACTTTACTATGACCACTGCATTTGTTTGACGTTAATGCCCAATAACCACTCATAGATGGCAGGTAGCATCAATAGCAGTGGAGGGTACATAAAGCATGTCGGGGAACTGGAAAATAGTGTAGTGGTTGTATTGAGGAAATGGAGCAATTTATCTGACATCAAAAAGAGCATGATATTGGCTTTCGGGCTAAGGGTGGAAGCATTTCCGAAACAGCTATGTTTGTAAATTGTTTGCATGCGATCATGTTTAAAGTATATGATACATGATAAAATGGTGCTATCCAGAGCAAATAATAAGGAAACTGCGCTCACCAGGAGTGAATGGTGGCCGTGGAGATGTGTACACGTGAATAGACATCAACTGTTGAGCAGCTAACTGCCGAGCTGAACCAATGGGCTACCAACAGTGTTCCCTCAATGACTGTTAAGTGAATGTTGCTGTGTATGGGTCTCTGCAGCAGGTGCCTGGTTCGTACACCCATGTTGACTGCTGTTCATCGACGATGAAGGCTGAAATTTGGACATCAGTACCACAACTGGACGCCAATGAGTGGCGACAGATGGCGTTTCAGAAGAATGGCGTTCTATGCTGCATTGGACAGATGACCTTTGGAGTGTACAGTGTGAAACATCTGAAAGTAGACACCTTGCAAACAGGAGGGAGCGTTATAGTGTGGGAAATGTTTTTGTGGCACTCCCTGGGTGATCCCTTTATTCTGGAAGGCATAGTGGATAAACACAAGCATGTATCTATCCTTGGGGACCATGTCCACCCCTATATGCAGTTTGTTTTTCCTCTCCACTGTGCCATCTACCAGTAGAGCAATACAACGAGTCGTACAGCTCACAATGTACATGCATAGTTCAAAGAGCGTGAGAATTTTACCATAGCTCCCTGCTCACCAAACTCCCTGGATTTCAACCCAATTGCGAATCTATGGGACCACCTTGGTTGGGCTGTTCACGTCATGGATTCTCAACCAAGAAACACAGTGCAGTTTGTCACAGCACTGGAGTCGGCACGGCTCCACATCCCTGTTGGCACCTTCCAGGACGTCACCGACGCTTTTCCTACACATCTCGCACTGCAAAATGTGCTTTAATCAGACTTTTGACAGGTGGCCACGTTAATGTGACTGGACAACGTAATTAAATGTAAATGCATCTCCTGTTATACAAAGATACATGCAATGTAGATGTGTCTGTCGATTGTAAGCAATAAAATTCAACTCTGTTAATGAAGTGTAAATGTGTTCACTTTTATAGAAATATGAATGCAGTGCAGATGAAACCGCACATTGTGTGATCTAGCAACTTAGTATCATCAATTGTTTGACACGGCTGAGGTAGGAAGGTGGGAAATGAACGAGTAGAGTTTAACAAAGTAGAGTCATTTGTAATATGTTTTTCCTGCAAATAACATGTTTTCAGATAACATGTCTCTTTTTTTTTCGAAATAACATTACCATAAGTTGGAACAGTTTATACAATTTTTCATTTCAGTTGACATTCGTTACAACAAGGTACAAAAATTATATACAGTATTTTCAATATTAATTTAACAATGTATGGAAATAGATATACATAATAAATCTCACAGGTTAATATGTTTTTAGATATTGACACAATCATATGGTTTCCAACAGATTAGAATAGTCATAGCACAGCTTGCAACGTTGTGGCATGTTTTTTCACAGTTTGAAATAGTTGACATTGATGCACTAATATGTTTTCAACAATTTTTATCACTTGGAATAGTCATATGACACAGTTTTTCACAGTGTCAAGCACATTGTAACATATCAGATGGAATATTTACAGTCTGCTTATGAAACATAACATCGATAGACTAAATATGACCTTGATTTTATAATGCCAGCAGCAGGTAAGTAATTACAGTAGCTTATACACATAGCGTGCAAAAAATATAAACAACCTAATGTGTTTACATGGTAGGAAACCTCACGTACACATAGTGGGCAGAGCATGCACTCTCTCATTCTCTCTGACTTTCTCACTCTCTCTCTCTCTCTCATACATACACGCATTCACACGCATTCACACATTATATATACATAGGTTGGAACTTAAGTAGTGGCAACACTGCTGTGGAGACACTATGCAATGGAATCTACTATTGTCGCTGATAGCACACACTGTTGACATACCTACCTTACCCTCCGAGCAAATAGACTCGCCCGTCCCATGTCACCGACGTGTGTACAATCGAGAGAAACACAGTCACTTGTGAGTGAGCAGTCTAACGTAATGGTGTCACTATATTTTCGAAACAGGAACAACGAAGTTGGATCAAGATTGAATGTGCCAGATGTCGTAAAACACGACAGTCTCATCAAGGTCTTCAAGAGGTGTACGGGGAATCGGCATTGCCGTACAGAACAGTGGCACGTTGGTTAAAAGTCTTCAACGAAGGTCGGCAGACTGTGGCAGACATGCATGGGGCAGGTCGTCCTAGCGTCTCTGAAGAAGAAGTGCATGCTGTTGCCGTGTTAATGGACATTGATCGACGCCATAAGATTCGTGAGATTGCCCACAAAACCGGATTAGCGCATACAACTGTGCTTCGCATCCTGAAGGAATGCCTGGGCATGCGAAAAATTGCAGCACGATGACTTCCACATGACTTGACGGAAATACAGAAATGGATGCATTACGACGCTGCTCAGACGCACTTGGAGCACTATGAGCGCGAAGGAGGGGCTTTCTTACGCCATATCGTAATACTGGATGAGACATGGGCCACATCGTAAGAGCCAAAACCGAAACTCCAATCCAACGAATGGCGTCATTATGGGTCGCCGCGAAAGTTGAAAGTGCGTCAGAGCCCCAGTATGGTGAAAGTTATGGTGATTCTCGTGTACAACTGTGATGGTGTTATCCTAACGCATTAAGTTCCTCCACAGCAGACTGTCAATGCGCAGCACTACTGTTCGTTTTTGGAGTATCACCTACGACCAGATTTGCGAAAGAAGCGGCGACACTTTCTGCACAACCCACCCATCATTTTGCACAACAATGTGCGGGCGCATACAGCGCAAGCTGTGGCTGCTCTGTTGGGTCGATGGGACTGGGAAGTAATGTACCATCCACTATACTCCCCAGACTTGAGTTCTTGTGACTTTGATTTGATTCTGAAGATGAAGGAACCACTTCGTCGCATTCGCTTCAGAACTGTTACAGAGATTTGACAGGCAGTACACCGCTCCATTTGCACCATTAACAGAACAGGCTCTGCTAACGGTATACTATGCCTTCCACATCGCTGGCAATGGGTTCTACACAACGCTGGTGACTATTTTGAAGGACAGTAACAGGTGTAAACATGTAACTCTTTTGTATCGGCTGTGAATAAATAGTTTCCACTATTTAAGTCCCAACTCGAACTAGAACTCAAGCAGCAAATTTTCAAAGGTTGTTCAGGTATACCTTTTAGGTATTTTGGTACAAGAAACCCACGGTCTATGGCGGCTCTATACAAAGTAATAGTATAATTATGATTTATTCAGTCTGTTACCCGATTACCTTCGTTTCTGTGCAAATACCATCACAACAATCATAAAGACTGTAATATATGTGCCGTCTTAAGACATCACTGAGACATGGTAGTTTGAAAACCTGTGTGAATAGAATTGCGGCTGTGGCAGCATGACTCTATACGGTGGTTATCAGCGAGAGCACTAGGCTGAGTAGGCGTGCAAGACGAGCTAGAAGCATTGGGCAGACGTGGGGTTACTACCAAACAAGTAACATCAGAGGTAGCCCTGGGGTACCACAGAGCAGCAGAACAGGACAGATCTGACCAGAAGCCCGGGTAGCCATCGTCTAATCGGCGGCCCTCATCTCTGTAGCAAGTTGTTGTTAACTCTCTCCCTTACACGACTGATATCATGTCTGTAGAAAGAGAATACAGTGTTATTGGTGTGTATATGGGTTCTTAGTATGTGCAAGTGTGATCACTTACTATTATGTGGCTGTTAAACATTTTATAATACACTCCTGGAAATGGAAAAAAGAACACATTGACACCGGTGTGTCAGACCCACCATACTTGCTCCGGACACTGCGAGAGGGCTATACAAGCAATGATCACACGCACGGCACAGCGAACACACCAGGAACCGCGGTGTTGGCCGTCGAATGGCGCTAGCTGCGCAGCATTTGTGCACCGCCGCCGTCAGTGTCATCCAGTTTGCAGTGGCATACGGAGCTCCATCGCAGTCTTTAACACTGGTAGCATGCCGCGACAGCGTGGACGTGAACCGTATGTGCAGTTGACGGACTTTGAGCGAGGGCGTATAGTGGGCACGCGGGAGGCCGGGTGGACGTACCGCCGAATTGCTCAACACGTGGGGCGTGAGGTCTCCACAGTACATCGATGTTGTCGCCAGTGGTCGGCGGAAGGTGCACGTGCCCGTCGACCTGGGACCGGACCGCAGCGACGCACGGATGCACGCCAAGACCGTAGGATCCTACGCAGTGCCGTAGGGGACCGCACCGCCACTTCCCAGCAAATTAGGGACACTGTTGCTCCTGGGGTATCGGCGAGGACCATTCGCAACCGTCTCCATGAAGCTGGGCTACGGTCCCGCACACCGTTAGGCCGTCTTCCGCTCACGCCCCAACATCGTGCAGCCCGCCTCCAGTGGTGTCGCGACAGGCGTGAATGGAGGGACGAATGGAGACGTGTCGTCTTCAGCGATGAGAGTCGCTTCTGCCTTGGTGCCAATGATGTATGCGTGTTTGGCGCCGTGCAGCTGAGCGCCACAATCAGGACTGCACACGACCGAGGCACACAGGGCCAACACCCGGCATCATGGTGTGGGGAGCGATCTCCTACACTGGCCGTACACCACTGGTGATCGTCGAGGGGACACTGAATAGTGCACGGTACATCCAAACCGTCATCGAACCCATCGTTCTACCATTCCTAGACCGGCAAGGGAACTTGCTGTTCCAACAGGACAATGCACGTCCGCATGTATCCCGTGCCACCCAACGTGCTCTAGAAGGTGTAAGTCAACTACCCTGGCCAGCAAGATCTCCGGATCTGTCCCCCATTGAGCATGTTTGGGACTGGATGAAGCGTCGTCTCACGCGGTCTGCACGTCCAGCACGAACGCTGGTCCAACTGAGGCGCCAGGTGGAAATGGCATGGCAAGCCGTTCCACAGGACTACATCCAGCATCTCTACGATCGTCTCCATGGGAGAATAGCAGCCTGCATTGCTGCGAAAGGTGGATATACACTGTACTAGTGCCGACATTGTGCATGCTCTGTTGCCTGTGTCTATGTGCCTGTGGTTCTGTCAGTGTGATCATGTGATGTATCTGACCCCAGGAATGTGTCAATAAAGTTTCCCCTTCCTGGGACAATGAATTCACGGTGTTCTTATTTCAATTTCCAGGAGTGTAGATTAATCCTGATTCAATTTACTTATTACAATCATTTCGATCATACGTGCAGTAATCCTTGCAGCAGTACACAGTGAACCACAATTCTGCGTTAGCTACAGACTTCAAAGTCTATATTTATTAACGGTGTTATGCCATTTACTATACAGAACTGTATACTATGTTTTATCAAAATTTAATGAGAGTCAATCTGCACAGAATCACTTAATAATTTTCTGAAAGACGTTATTTACAGTATCCTCAGATAGTTCATGTTTGTTGAGTGTGATTACTATACTTGTACCAACAGCAAAAGAACTGGCTTTGTGTCTTCACGAATAGAAAATGGCTAGTCATTAACATATATTAAAATCAACAAGGGATCCAAACTGCACCATGATACCTCCCCAGTTCGAAGAATCTGCTGATTTTTTTCCCCACTACATGAAATATTTATTTCAACTTCCTGCGCCCTTCCGTTTAAATATGAATGAAATTAAACCATTTGTGCACCGTCCCACTCATATACAATAATTAAGCTCATCTATAAGTTTTTTCATGATTTCTACAATCAAAAGTATTTCAGAGGTCACAAAATTTGCGATGGGTGAAGTCTGGTTATTCAGAGCATTTAATATTTGATCAGTGAAAGCATATATAGCATTTTCTATTGAAAAGGTTTCCTGGAGACAAAAATGACATTTTGTTACTACTTTATTTTTACAAATATGTGAAGCTGCTCTTGAATACACTACTTTTTCAAGAATTTTAGATAAATATGTCAGAAGTGAGACTAGACAGTAGTTGTTGACATCAGACTTCCTCTCCTTTATATGCAATGGTTTAACAATAGCATTTTTCAGTAGGTCAGAAAAAATGTCAAGTTTCAACAAGCTATTATGTGGCTGAGAATCCTACTTATATGTTGAGAAAAAGCCTTCAGTCTTCTGTTGGGAATTCCTTCAATTCCATGTGAGCTTTTGCGTTTGAATGAGTTTATTTTCCTAATTTGAGAAGGAGAGTTGGGCAGAATTTAAATTTTGTCATGTTTTATAGGTATTGCTTCTTCCCTATACAGCTTTGTTTATCTAATGAACATCTGGATCCCATTTTCTCCAAATCATTTAAAAAGTGATTATTAAAAATATTTTCGACTTTTGAATTTGTGTTGACAAACTTTTCGTTCAGTTTGATGCTAATACAGTCTTCCTGTGCTCTTGGTTGCTCTGAGCCCCTTTCAAAAACATTTCAAATTTTTAAAATTTTGTTATTAGAAATGCTAATCTCAGACATAATACACATACTTCTGGGCTTGTTAATAACTTTCCTTAATATAGTACAACAGATTTTATAATATTTGACTGTTTCTGGGTTGGTAATTTTTCTTGTTGTTAGATACATTTCCCTTCTCCAGTTACAAGATATTTTTATCCTTTAAGTAAGCTATGGTTCTTTTCACATGAGTTCTTAGAATTATATTTCACTATTTTCTCTGGGAAACTGCTACCAAATACACACGTAAACATATCATGAAATAAGTTATGTTTTAAATTAGCTTGGGTTTGGTTCTTTGGGGAAGGAGACCAGACAGCGAGGTCATCGGTCTCATCGTATTAGGGAAGGACGGGGAAGGAAGTCGGCCGTGCCCTTTCAAAGGAACCATCCTGGCATTTGCCTGGTGCGATTTAGGGAAATCACTGAAAACCTAAATCAGGATGGCCGGACGCGGGATTGAACCGGCGTCCTCCCGAATGCGAGTCCAGTGTCTAACCACTGTGCCACCTCGCTCGGTCTTTAAATTAGCATCAGGTTCCTGATATTCCCCATCCCAGCATAACTGCTCCAAGCTTTCCCGAAAATTTGTAATTGTTAAATCGTTAATTTAACGCACCTTTTTCGAGGGCCGATTTGCTTAACTGTATGGGACAGTGTCATATACTGTAACTAACTGTGCATCATGATCAGAAAGACCATTCTCAACAGGATAAATTTTTATTTGCTTCAAGTTATCTTCCATCTTGAGAATATTATCCATCAGTGTGCTGCTTTCCCTGCACTACCAGAGTGGGAAAATCAATCAATGATGTCAAATTGAAAGCACCGAGGGATGCTTCAACGTCATTCTTCCTATCAGACTCGTTCAGAGTGTGTGCCATAGTTGAATCCAGACATCAAAACCATTTTGGCAAAATTTCGGGTTTTGTTTCCTGACCAATGATTTCCAAGCTGTTTTAATCTCAGCCAAGTAATTGAATGTAACAACATAGATTGTCTTTCATACGTCCAAACAGGTAGAAGACAGAAGGGGAAATATCAGGACTGTAGGGTGCGTGAGACACCACTGACGAGCCTGTTTTTGCATTTGCTTGGGCTGTGAAAGCCAACAGCCTTGCCGCAGTGGAAGCACCGATTCACGTCAGATCGCCGAAGTTAAGCGCTGTCGGACTGTGCTAGCACTTGGATGGGTGACCATCCGGTCTGCCGAGCGCTGTTGGCAAGCGGGGAGCATTCAACCATTGTGAGGCAATCTGAGGAGCTACTTGATTGAGAAGTAGCGGCTCCGGTCTCGGAAACTGACATAGGTTGGGAGAGCGGTGTGCTGACCCCATGACCCTCCATATCCGCATCAAGTGAAGCCTACGGGCTGAGAATGACACCGCGGCCGGTCGGTACCGTTGAGCATTTATGGCCTGTCCGGGAGAAGTTTGGTTTTTTAGTTTGGGCTGTGAAAAGTGACGTGTGGGGGCAAACATTATTGCCTCCTTAAGTTTCCTAAGTCTGGTTACATAGGTTTCGCTGTTGACTGTGAACTCTGATGCGTCTGCATCCTCGAATCACATCAGCACGTTCTCGATTGGCCTCTGTGACAGATGCCGGCCGGCTGCTGCGCTGTTTGTCTGCAATGTCCGTTTCTGTGTTACCAAACTTTTCACCCAACGCCACACATTGCTGATACCCATTACAGCGTGCCCATACACTTCTTTCATAGATGAGATTAAAACAGCTTACAAATAATGGGTCGGGAAGCAAAATTGGTGTTGATGCCTCGGTTCAACAGTGGCGCAAGCGTGTACAAATAAATACGTGGTGACTATATTGGACAGGACTGTACTGCAGAGTAGAGTTCTGGCTATAATCTGAACAAAACCCGCTGTTATTAACTTTTTTATTATACAGGATGCATTGCTATTTGATCCTCCCTTGTAACTGGTTCAAAATACAATAAATATCATTCCTTAGATGATTTTGTGAAAAAGCTCACATGGTGATGGTGAAAATAGGGCGATGATAACACCTTCAGCAACTTCCTTGAGCTCAGCTTCCAGTTAGAAGCATCTGGAATAGACATTCACGTTCTAGCACCCCTTTTCGTATTGATGACGATGGGCTCCATGAGGTACTGGGGAGTCACACTGGCCCATGACCGTTGAATGTGCGCCTCCAACACATGAATAGATGTCGCTCGATGGCGTCCAGTATGTGTTCATTAGAATTGAGGTGACATGTTCTGGAGTACAAAACGAGCACAGCAAGGACAGAGAGGCAAGATGACAATACAGATCAATGGGTAGCTATGTTGAGATATGATGCTGAGCTCGGAAGAAGGATATATAAATAAAGGATGGAGCAGAAAGGAATGAGAGTAGATCAGGAGGCTGGGAGAAGTGTTGGAGCCTTGATTCGAAAGGATATGAGGAATAGAGCCGTAGAGGATAGGGTGGGTAGATGTCAGAGAGGGGATCAGGAAGAGGGAGACTCCCCCTGAACTGCAAGATCGTTGCTGTCTATCGGCATGACAAGGAACAAGAGTTCCTCCTAGGATTTACACTACTGGCCATTAAAATTGCTACACCACGAAGATGACGTGCTACAGACGCGAAATTTAACGCACAGGAAGAAGATGCTGTGATATGCAAATGATTAGCTTTTAAGAGCATTCACACAAGGTTGGCGCCGGTGGCGACACCTACAACGTGCCGACATGAGGAAAGTTTACAACCGATTTCTCATACACAAACAGCAGTTGACCGGCGTTGCCTGGTAAAACGTTGTTGTGATGCCTCACGTGCCCTTAGCGCTAGGATTTCACCCGGAACAAGTCCCGCCCATTCACCCCCCTCCACGCCTATCCAAAGTAGAAGGCCCTCCCCTAAACAGCCGCCAGTTCAGCAAACTGGAAGTTACAACGTGCCCTTAGCGCTAGGATTTCACCCGGAACAAGTCCCGCCCATTCACCCCCCTCCACGCCTATCCAAAGTAGAAGGCCCTCCCCTAAACAGCCGCCAGTTCAGCAAACTGGAAGTTACATCAAAGTTGTTATCGTCACAGTCCAACACATGTTACACTGTGATGAAATTTAGTAATGATAAGAAATTTAAGTCTTTCTGGATAGTAATATAATACGAATGCGTATTATTAAAGAAATAAAAATATTTATAGAGGATTGAAAGCATCGCCAGCAGTAGAAAACAAAAAATAACGTGATGTTATTGAAAGGCAATACGGACAAATTTTCATAAACTAATTCACTTATTATAGTACGTTTATTTGAGAGAAACAGCAGAGCAAACATACAATGCGAAAACAATGGTTTTGAATCTCTCATGTCGGTAGTAAAGCCGCGGATGCAGTCGACTAACTCTGTTGTCTAAAATCAACGTTATACATAAATAAGTGAAAGTCGTTTTGTTTATGTAGACCCTCATAGTAGCTCACGAAAATTAAAGAATATAAGAATGCCATGAAGTAGAACTGCCTAATGAAAGCAGTAAGATATTTGCTTATATGACAAATGGTTCAAATGGCTCTGAATACTATGGGACTTAACATCTATGGTCATCAGTCCCCTAGAACTTAGAACTACTTAAACCTAACTAACCTAAGGACAGCACACAACACCCAGCCATCACGAGGCAGAGAAAATCCCTGACCCCGCCGGGAATCGAACCCGGGGACCCGGGCGTGGGAAGCGAGAACGCTACCGCACGACCACGAGATGCGGGCTTTATATGACATATTTCGTTAGTATTTGCAGGGGCAATGGGTGAATTTTAACTTTTAAATTCTTCCAATGCCATACTTGCGCATTATACACGAGGTTATAAAGAATTGTGGCGGTCCTGTGTAATTAGTGTCCTATATGCTGTTGCAAACGTCTCAGGACAATAATCTGTCGTTATTCTTTGTTCTGTCTATTTTTAACCAAAAGATAAATTAATTTCATGTCATTCAAACCATTTTTAAAAATAATAATGATGATGTGTGTGTTTGTCACAGAGCAGTTAAGAAGGAAATAAATGCTGCAGTGTTTCACGGCTGTAAAACGTCCTTCATGCTGTGCCAGCGCTTCTTCCACCCCTAAAACTTTTCAGCAAAACTATTCAGTGAATAACATGCAAAAACAGCCTGGATTGATCTAGCAAGAACAAAGTAATTTTGATGCCCTCTGGAATTATAGTGAACACTGGTGCTTGTTTGGCATATACCGTCTGAGTTCTAAAAACCGTGGTTCCTCTTTCTCCAAGCAAATTATTCTTTGAGGGTAGGTTTTTCCTGTTTTAGCTTTGGGTGCTTTTTCTCACATAGAAGTATGTTTCTTCATAGGCTATTCATCTGAATACTGAGTTCTCGTATTTAAAGAATTCAGTGCTAAATTGTTTTCTCTTATGTTTGCTGTGGAAGTACCTGACTCAGCCGAGGCCAATTGTGCACGTTTTTTGCAACGTGTCTTTTAAATATATGGCAAAATTTAGGACCTAGCAAGATATTAATTTAATATTCACTCCAAGTGCAGCCAAACGCGGTAAACCACGTGGGTCAACTGAAACCAAGCCCAGGCGCCGAACAAAGACCGGGAAAACCGGGGGTGAGTGGGCGGGACTTGTTCCGGGTGAAATCCTGGCGCTAACGATTCCTAGCCCAGGCGCCGAACAAAGACCGGGAAAACCGGGGGTGAGTGGGCGGGACTTGTTCCGGGTGAAATCCTGGCGCTAACGATTCCTTGATGCCTCGTGTAAGGAGGAGAAATGCGTACCATCACGTTTCCGACTTTGATAAAGGTCGGATTGTAGACTATCGCGATTGTGGTTTATCGTATCGCGACTTCGCAACTCGCGTTGGTCGAGATCCAATACTGTTAGCAGAATATGGAATCGGTGGGTTCAGGAGGGTAATACGGATCGCCGTGCTGGATCTCAACGGCTTCGTATGACTAGCAGTCGAGATGATAGGCATCATATCCGCATGGCTGTAACGGATCGTGCAGCCACGTCTCGATCCCTGAGTCAACAGATGGGGACGTTTGCAAGGCAACAACCATCTGCACGAACAGTTAGACGACGTTTGCAGCAGCATGGACTAAGCTCGGAGACGATGGCTGCGGTTACCCTTGACTCTGCATCGCAGACAGGAGCGCCTGCGATGGTGTGCACAACGACGAACCTGGTTGCACGAATGGCAAAACGTCATTTTTTCGGATGAATCCAGGTTCTGTTTACGGCATCATGATGGTCGCATCCGTGTTTGGCGACATCGCGGTGAACGGACATTGGAAGCTTGTATTCGTCATCGCCATACTGGCGTATCACCCGGCGTGATGGTATGGGGTGCCATTGGTTACACGTCTCGGGCACCTCTTGTTCGCATTGACGACACTTTGAACAGTGGACGTTACGTTTCCGATGTGTTACGACCCGTGGCTCTACCCTTCATTAGATCCCTGCGAAACCCTACATTTCAGCAGGACAATGCACGACCGCATGTTGCAGGTCCTGTACGGGCCTTTCTGGACACAGAAAATGTTCGACTGCTGCCCTGGACAGCATATTCTCCAGATCTCTCACCAATTGAAAACGTCTGGTCAATGGTGGCTGAGCAACTGGCTCGGCACAATACGCCAGTCACAACTCTTGATGAACTGTGGTATCGTGTTGAAGCTGCATGGGCAGCTGTATCTGTACACGCCATCCAAGCTCTGTTTGACTCAATGCCCAGGCGTCTCAAGGCCGTTATTACGGTGAGAGGTGGTTGTTCTGGGTACTGGTTTTTCAGGATCTATGCACCGAAACTGCGTGAAAATGTAGTCACATGAGAGTTCTGGTATAATATATTTGTCCAATGAATACCCGTTTATCATCTGCATTCCTTCTTGGTGTGGCAATTTTAATGGCCAGTAGTGCAGCATCGAAAATGGACATGATGAAATAATGACCTCTGAGCAGTCTTCCACTAAAAGTATGGTACCATTGGTACAGGTTCTGTTTCTGTGATTATGATTTCCAGTTACGTGTGCTTTCAACACATATAATGTTCTGCTTTGTCACCGTGATTTCAATTGTGTGTGCTGAAAGCACCTGGATACTATCTAATGATTCTTAGCAAGCTTACTTTAGTTGATTGTGCAACTTGTACATTAGTATGCGAGGTCTGTCTCATTTGATGTATTGTTGAACAAATTAATACTGGAAGAGAACTAATAATTCAACAGTTGATGTGATCATTATTGGTTCTTAAAGAATAAGAAAAATATTATACCTAAATTTATGTAAATTCCAGTGTCTTTCACGTGTATTCAACAAACATTTCATGTCAGTTGGCTCAGGGTCGATGACCACTGCCGCGTGGTGACCCCATTCATCACACAGGCTTGCCCTGTCGGCTGACCAGACGCGTCGGTTCTACTGTGGAGGCTAATGGAGCCACAATAGCATGCGTTTGCTCCGGGCAGCGGATTAGCAGCAGGTAGCGAGGCAGCGCCCGTGTCTTCGCCCCAACCTCGACGTTCACAACAGCTGCGGAGGTGGCATCCCTGTCCTCTGTGTGTTCGCTGTGTATACCTGTAACATTTACTCCTATGAGTAAAGCTCATTCTCGTTAATCTTTCTACAACCCCACAGTTTAACCTGAATCATCTTTGCAGTTCTACAGTTGAAGCACAGCTGTGGCAAAGAACATTAACAAAAAGGAAAAATTAAAATTTAATTGAAGCTAGTGAATAAAAAAACTTATGAATTATTTAAACGGCTGGCGAAAAGGTAAATATTACGCAAGTACTGTTTCCCCAAAAAATTCAAGCCTAACACATATTTATTCTTAGTGTTCTAATCATTACTAATCACGTCAGTCCTCGTTTTTTAGAAATGTGCGGCAGAATTTTCATAATTCGGAGCTGGTGAAGGCCGTATTTTTAGATTACGCCTTTTAACAATAATCACTCAAACGGCAGCGAGAAATGTTGCTAGCATAACATTGTGAAATGAAAGAATCTCTTTAAGTCGTGTTCCATGCTCGGTGACTTCAAATGGGTGGCTAAACAAAAGAGATTTACAAGCGCACGTACTACAATACTTATTTAGTCCAAAACATTCTCCCGATAAGATTTGCCTAAGGCTAAACCCCTCGCAAAACTCATAAGCCGCGCCCACAGTCAACAACAAAATAACAAAACAGAAGCTGACAATTACGCTGCCAGAAAAAAAAAATTAGTACTCAGTTTTTGAGATTTCTAATTCACTCAAGATTTATTATTGCAACGGTGCATGTGTAGTACATGAAGCAAATTTACATATCATTAACACAAACGGTTCTTACAAGGGAACCTCCCCATCGCACCCCCCTCAGATTTAGTTATAAGTTGGCACAGTGGATAGGCCTTGAAAAACTGAACACAGATCATTTGAGAAAACAGGAAGAAGTTGTGTGGAACTGTGAAAAAATAAGCAAAATATACAAACTGAGTAGTTCATGGCAAGATAGGCAACATTAAGGACGCTGGGACCGCAACAGCGCCGTGGACTCGTGGTAACGTGAGCAGCTCCGGAACGAAAGGTCCTTAGTTCAAATCTTCCATTGACTGAAATCTTTAATTTTTTATTTTCAGTTTATGTGACAAACTCTTATGTTTTCATCACTTTTTGGGAGTGATTATCACATCCACAAGAAAACCTAAATCGGGCAAGTAGAAGAATCTTTTTACCCATTCGCCAAGTGTACAAGTTAGGTGGGTCGACAACATATTCCTGTCACATGACGCACATGCCGTCACCAGTGTCGTATAGAATATATCAGATGTGTTTTCCTGTGGAGGAATCGGTTGATATATGACCTTGCGATCAAATGTTTCCGGTTCCGATTGGAGAGGCACATCCTTTCGTCTACTAATCGCACGGTTTTGCGATGCGGTCGCAAAACACAGACACTAAACTTATTACAGTGAACAGAGACGTTAATGAACGAACGGACAGATAATAACTATGCAAAAATAAAGAAAGTAAAATTTTCACTCGTGGGAAGACTTGAACCAAGGACCTTTCCTTCTGCAGCTGCTCACTCTACCACGGGACCACGGCGCTACTGAGCTCATGTTCTCATTTATATTGCTTATGTGGCCAAGACTGATGACCAGTTTGTATATTTTGATTATTTTTTCACAGTTCCACACAACTTCTTCCTGTTTTCTCAATTGATCTGTGTCCAGTTTATCAAGGCCTATCCACTGTGCCAAGTTATAACTAAATCTGAGGGGGTCCGATGGGGAGGTTCCCTTGTTAGGTACCAGGTACCGACGCATGCTGAAACACCCATATTAGTACATGGTGTAGCCTCCATGGGCGGCAATGCAGGCGCTGACTGTGACATCCAGTCGATCCTACAGATGGTGAATACTGTCCTGGGATATGTTATGCCTCGCCTGCTCGACCTGTTCCCGTAGTCCTGCAAGAGCTGTTGGTTGACGAGTCACACGAGTCACTTCTCCTCCCATCATATACCACACGTGCTGGATTGGAGACAAGTCCGGAGATAATGCTGGCCAGGGAAGTTGCAGCACGTCTTGCAGAGCACGTTGAGTTTAACGGGCAGTGTGTGGAAGAGCACTATCCTGTTGTAACAACATATCACATTCCTGCTGCAAGAAGAGCTAAAGAATTGGTCCAACATCATTCTGCAAGTACCGAATGCTAGTTAGCAACTCCTCCAGAAACACCAACGAGAGTTGCATCGTATTGCACCCCGGACCATAAGATCTGGGATGAGGCCAGTGTGTCTTGGACGAATGCACTCTACGAGACAGCTCTACATTGCGTATGCCAACGACCATCTCTTGCGTGCAGGCAGATCTGCTTTCATCGCTGAAGACCACAGTGCACCACTCCATCTTCCAAGTGATCCTCTGACGGCACCAGTCGAACCGTGCACGTGACGTGAGTGGAAGATGGGCTTGGGGTATGCATGTCCGTGCTCCCACTGCTAATAAGCAGTTCGCTACAGTTTGTGTTGACACGTCTGGTCTCACAAGCCCTCTTATCTTTGATGTGGTAGCTGTACGATATGCCACTGCCGCCCTTACAATACGACACTCCTGGTGGGCATCTGTGCTGCGTGGACGTCCACAAACCTCGTCTACGGGTGTGAGACCATTCACGTGACCATTAATACCAGCATCGTTGCAAAACTGACGCAGCATGTCCGAATTGTGTGATAATTCTCCGAAAGGACCATCCCGCCACTCGGAAGGCCACGGTTTAACCCTTCTCAAACACTCTCAGTTCGCTGTAAGATGCACAAGTGCGCCTTCATGGCATGGTTTCCTGCTTGCTTCACACGTTCGCACCACAATGAGCCTCATGGCTGCGAGAATTCCCTGTTAAAGGGTAGGCACAATGGCGCTCTGGAAGCTATGTCACTACGCTATCTGTTGGGGAACGACGTTGAAACATTGAAAGGTGGCTACACTGAGCCACTGCGCCAGAGTTTGCGCCAAAGAGTATTATTAAGCCGCCTCCACAGTGCTTGTCGAGAGCTCGTAGTAGTCAGTGCCTGTCGAGGACTCGGGGTAGTCTGTGCTGAGATGTTGTAGCAGAGAGTGTTTGTTGAGATGTGCTAGTAGGCAGTGCTTGCCGAGATGTGATATTGGAGAGTTCTGGTTGAGATGTGATAGTAGAGAGTCGGTGTGAGATATAATGTAAGGATTAGAGTGATTTTCATCAATATAAATGAGGTAACTAACTCCGTTTCTTTTTATTTCAGTGTCCTAAATAATGCGTCATTACAGGTTCAGTCAACAAAGCATCTGGCGTGTGTTCTTGTATTAGAGTGTAATTCTGCTTTCATTACGCAATTATAGTATTTGTAATTTTCTTTTATCACGTCAGTAAAATTGGTATTTAAAAATTCTTGTCTTGTTGAAGAAGAACCGTGCCAGATGTGCGTTGAGTCATACTTCCACACACAGAACAATTACATTTGTGCTTTGGTTTTGTAGGTTTTATAGTTGCTGGGGACTTAATTAATTAATTGTGTTAACGAAAATTTCATTTCATTCTTTGTTGTTGTTCTTTGCAGTCAGATAGCGTAATAATACTAGTCAGGGCCAACCGTTTACGAAACAGCGTAATCGGACATACAGCTACGTACGAAAAATAAAAAAAATTATTATAAAAAATAATAATTAAGACCCCATGCAACATATGCCGTCATTGGATCAAAATGGACGCCGTCTTTACAGAGGTACTATTTCTTTCGGGCAGTGTATATGCCCAAAGATGGGACACCGAATAGAGACGCACAGAACGGAATATAAAAGGAATGGAACGATACATGACTTTGTGTTATCTTTCGCCAAATTCTGTATCTACATCGGTCCTGTATCTGCACTGGTATCCAAAATTAAAGCAACAAACCGCTATTTCCCCCACTTGCGTCTAATTCACGGTATAATCATACAAAATGTCAACAGCTGTCCGTACAATCATGTTCTGCACGGGAGATGGCATTCCTGTTAACAGACAACCACGTCAACGATGGCGTCGGGGCAACTATCGAACGGGGTAATACAGTCACAGACGGTGCAGTACGGCGCACAGAAGACGCCTACCAGACTCTCTGCGGTCTAGGGCCATAAGAAGAATGGAAGCAGAAAAGTCGCAACCAGATGTGGCCCGAAGGCTTAATGTGAATCATTCTGTTGTTTCTCGGATGTGGCGACAATGAATAGAAACTGAAACTGTATACCGAAGACCAGGGCAGGGACGCCCACGTATTATATCAAAAAGAGAGGACCGTTATTTGGCCGCACGACGGTACCACCTTAGCACAGCACGGCATCCGCTGGACGTGTTGTACCGAGACAAACGTGTACAGAAGGCTTCGGAGACATTCTGTATGTATACCTCTGACGCGTCTTCACAGAAGGGAACGTCTAGACTGGAGTCGTCAACATGCCATCTGGACAGTCGAACAGGAGGCCAATGTTCTTTTCACAAATGAGTCCCTATTTGGCCAGGAGAGTGATTCGCGACGTGTTCCCATCTGGAGGGAACGTGGAACACGATTTCGGGACCCAAACATTGTGGAAAGAAACCGATACCGAGGAGGATTCTTAACGGTGTGAGCAGGGATTATGTTGACCACTCGGACACCTCTTCACGAAATGGTACGGGTGAATTGACAAGGTTTAACTCCTATCAGGTATCGCGGCGCGATCTTGGGGCCTTATGTGCGGTTATTGCGAGATGGTGTGGGTCCAGACGTCGTACTGATGGACGATTATGCTTGACCTCATACAGCACAGGTGGTCGATGTTTCCTTGGCCTGCTCTCTTTCCCGATTTGAATTCCGTAGAGCATGTGTGGCATACACTAGGGAGACAGTTTGCATCACGTCAGCATCCACCAACCACTCTCCAAGACTTGGTTGATTGGTTTATTGATTTGGGGGAGCGGACGAAACAGCGAGGTCATCGGTCCCATCGGTTTAGGGAAGGATAGGGAAGGAAATCAGCCGTGCCCTTTCAAAGCAACCATCCCAGCATTTTCCTGCAGCGATTTAGGGAAATGATGAAGCCCTAAATTAGGATGGCCGGACGCGAGTTTTGAACCGTCGTCCTCCCGAATGCGAATCCAGTGTGCTAACCATGCGCCACCTCACTTGGTCTCCATGACTTGCGAGCAGCTCTGCAGAAAGAATGGCCGTTATTGCCTCAAAATGTGATTGATTACATCATTCACAGTATGCCCCGTCTGTTGTCAGGTCTGTATTGCTGCCAGAGGTGGTTACACACCATGCTGAGCATATTAACCAGTTGCCGGAATGTGTGTGCAAATCCGTTAAGATGGAAAAAATGAAAAACATTTTTGTCTACCGTTATGCATGTTGCAGTTGTTTACGATCTGTGTTCTTCACATTGTTTCTACTTTACTGTCGCCTGTTCACAAAGTTTTGTGGAAAAATAAACGCAACCATGCAAAATTTCTGTTTGTTGCTTTATACGAAAAGAACAACCAAACTTTTCCTAATGTAGAAACATGTTGTTTGCGAATGAATTTTCGTGATTCGCCGCTCCAAACTGCACTACTGGTCATTAAAATTGCTACACCACGAAGATGGCGTGCTACAGACGCGAAATTTAACCGACAGGAAGAAGATGCTGTGATATGCAAATGATTAGCTTTTCAGTGCATTCACATAAGGGTGGCGCCGGTGGCGACACCTACAACGTGCTCACATGTGGAAAGATTCCAACCGATTTCTCATACACAAACAGCAGTTGACCGGCGTTACCTGGTGAAACGTTGTGATGCCTCGTGTAAGGAGGAGAAATGTCTACCATCACGTTTCCGACTTTGATAAAGGTCGGATTGTAGCCCATCGCGATTGCGGTTTATCGTATCGCGACATTGCTGCTCGCGTTGGTCGAGCTCCAATGACTGTTAACAGAATATGGAATCGGTGGGTTCAGGACGGTAATACGGAACGCCGTGCTGGATCCCAACGGCCTCGTATCACTAGCAGTCGAGATTACAGGCATCTTACGCGCATGGCTGTAACGGATCGTGCAGCCACGTCTCGATTCCTGAGTCAACAGATGGGGACGTTTCAAGACAACAACAATCTGCACGAACAGTTCGACGACGTTTGCAGCAGCATGGACTATCAGCTCGGAGACCGTGGCTGCGGTTACTCTTGACGCTGCAGCACAGACAGGAGCGCCTGCGATGGTGTACTCAACGACGAACCTGGCTGCACGAATGGCAAAAACGACATTTTTACAGCATCATGATGGTCGCATCCGTGTTTGGCGACATCGCGGTGAACGGACATTGGAAACGTGTATTCGTCATCGCCATACTGGCGTATCACCCGGAGTGGTGGTATGGGGTGCCATTCGTTACACGTCTCGGTCGCGTCTTGTTCGCTACATTTCAGCAGGATAATGCACGACCGCATGTTGCAGGTCCTGTACGGACCTTTCTGGATACAGAAAATGTTCGACTGCTGCCCTGGACAGCACCTTCTCCAGATCTCTCACCAACTGAAAACGTCTGTTCAATGGTGGCCGAGCAACTGGCTCGTCACAATACGCCAGTCACTACTCTTGATGAACTGTGGTATCGTGTTGAAGCTGCATGGGCTGCTGTACCTGTACACGCCATTCAAAGTCTGTTTGACTCAATTCTCAGGCGTCTCAAGGCCGTTATTACGGCGAGAGGGGGTTGTTCTGGGTACTGATTTCTCAGGATCTATGCACCCAAATTGCGTGAAAATGTAATCACATGAGAGTTCTAGTGTAATATATTTGTCCAATGAATACCCGTTTATCATCTGCATGTCTTCTTGGTGTAGCAATTTTAATGGCCAGTAGTGTAACATTTCGTAAACAGTATGCTTCCATAACCTCGACTTAAAAATGACAATCCAAATCACGTGTGTGCACGGACACACACAGTAAAGAGAAGCCATGCAATAAAAGGAAACAAACATATGCGCAGACAAACAGTCCCTCAAAAGACAAAAACGCAGCAATAATTAAATGTGTTAACACTAGAATAAAACGATGGCAAGATAATCTATAACCTCTACTAGAGCATTTCACTACATAACTAAATCGGCAGCCTGGAGCAGGAATCCGGCTTTAATTTTCTCGCTCCATTGGCGGTGTCCACATCCCATTATTTTCGTTTATTTCCCCAAACGAACGAGACGTATCACTTCGCCAGTTGAGATCTGAATTGTGACTTTTGTAGCTATCATCATTCATCAGAGTTTTTTTTTTTTTTTTTTTGCGCTTTCGGAGTCGTGATCTCTCTCGTTTTGCCGCCTATCGTATTCCTCTCTCGAATTACTATCCTTCCGCTCGTATTCATCGAGGTCAGTTAGAATTAACTTAAATATGTTAAATGTAGTCACAATTGCGAATATGCACAACAATCAGCTGTAGAGTGTAACGACGACAATGAAAATTTGTGCCGGACCGGGACTCGAACCCGGTCGCTTTATCATTTGGCTATCCGTACACGACCCACGGCCGGACCCCACATGTCGACAGCCAGACGTCTACGGCCTGTACTCGTACACTTATTATGTATATTCCCGAACAGGTGAGACATTTTAGTTGAAAGTCCAAAGGAACTTTGCATCGTAATTGTGAAAAGCTCAGGCACTGCAATACCATATTAACCTAAATGCCTCTACCTCTGACCTTTCAACTCCGATGAGTGATGGCTTGTGTTCGGTCGGCATCGAGAAGCTGAACAGTTGTATCAACTCACAACTTGTGTACGGGTTATGTAGATGTTGATTCCGCTTTAATGTTCCACCAAAACAGCCAGCGTACGACATGATATGCGTCGCCGCCAGTGGCAGAGATTTTATTATGCTAATGCGCACCCTGTTTTTTTCGGCCATCGACCAATAGGTCCTCATCATTTCAGTCTCAATTTCTTTGAAAGATTTACATCTCCGAACAGCGGTTCTGCTCTTGGCAAACGCCTCACCGCTCATGTGGCTGGTCAAGAACTCAAATGGTTCAAATGGCTCTGAGCAGTATGGGACTTAACATCTGTGGTCATCAGTCCCCTAGAACTTAGAACTACTTAAACCTAACTAACCTAAGGACATCACACACATCCATTCCCGAGGGAGGATTCGAACCTGCGACCGTAGCGGTCGCGCTGTTCCAGACTGTAGCGCCTAGAACCGCTCGGCACTCCGGCCGGTTCATGAACTCAATTTGCCAGTGGACAGGCCAGCGGTTCGGCAGATTACTCGTATTTTGAATTGCGCTAGTCATGTTTTTACGTGTACTTCGCCTCCTAAACAGTACATTACGAATTTTCTTGGTGAGAAAAAATGCTTCTCGTCGAAGGCTCCATCTGATCCAGTTAATGGCACAGGAACTATGGATTCTTCCCTAACTACATTGGGCGAAACTGAGTCATTCGAACTAGTGGTACCGCACGCACTACTACAGACATTTTCTCCTCTGTTTCGGCTCTCTCCTATAGGTAAGAGTTGTTCTGACACTCTCTGCCACGCGATCTCTTTCTTCATCTTTTCCATGTCCAGTTTTAGAGACACAAACTCTTCAGATCTCGAACTTGGAGCCGACTCTGTCGTCTCCGAAACCGAACTCTCCCTTAAATTTTGTACTCTCTGTGCGAGGTGTGAATTCGAATCCTCAGTCCTTCTTACTTTCTTCATGAGGGATGAGTTAACGCTTTCTGCTTTATTTACTATATTTTCTGTCTTGTATAGCTTTGTTATACCACTATGAAACATTTTTTCAACATCTTCTAAGTGCTCGTCAGGGTCTTTGAGTCTGTGGTCTGCCTTAGCCAACTTCTCCAAAAAAGTCTTCCTGTCTCTCTTCATCTCTCCCATCTTTTCCTATCAGCTTCGGGTTTCTTTCATCAGACTCTACCATCTTCTATCGACTTCTGCCTTTCTAGCATTCTTTTCATCCGTGGTGGTTATATCCCCCATGTCTTCAAATTTCGAATGATTCACAGCCACATTTGTTTCTCTTTAGCCTGCCTGATTGTTCCCATTGTCATCACTGCCCTCAACATTTTTCTGTGTTTTATGCATCTCTTCGTTCTCAGTCGTTTCCTCTACTTGGGATTGTGTTAAACTGTTGTCTGATTAAGCCAGAATGTCTCCTCGGGGAATCTTTTCCGTTTCACGAGACTGAGTCCTACTGGCACGATCAATTATGTACTGGAAATTAGCCTAGCCTATCATTCACAATATATGTGTGGGCATACAGGATACTCCGCAAACCAAAGAATTTCAGCATATAAATAATCTTCTCACTCTGAATGTTTATCACACACGACACAGAGAGACGTAACACACCAAACATTTCCCAAAATACACAAATATCTATTACTACACCAACGGAAAAATCACAACACAAAGAGGAAGTTGCGCGACATAAACAAAAGTTAGCAGACGAGTTTCTACATCTGAAACATGATGTCAACCCAGATTCCGTGCCAGTTCAAAAAAATGGTTCAAATGGCTCTGAGCACTATGGGTCTTAACTTCTATGGTCATCAGTCCCCTAGAACTTAGAACTACTTAAACCTAACTAACCTAAGGACATCACACACATCCATGCCCGAGGCAGGATTCGAACCTGCGACCGTAGCAGTCGCGCGGTTCCGGACTGAGCGCCTTAACCGCGAGACCACCGCGGCCGGCTCCGTGCCAGTCGCATAAGAGTGGCGCTATTAGCGCCACTATGAAGATGCAAATCAGATTTGCTTTAAATACACTCTGTAACGATCGTGAGCGTTAGTTATCTTTGAGATTGGACGTGGTGAGTTCATATTAGTCAAGAACGGCTTTAAGGCAACAAAGTTGCCATTCTCGACACCTCGCTAAATTTGATCGAGGTCTGTAACAGGGCTACGAGAAGCTGGATGTTCCTTCTGCGATGTTGCAGAAAGATTTGGGAAGAATGTAGTCAACGTGCATGATTGCTCGCAGCGGTGGGCACGGGCAAGAAGGCCGGGCTTCGGACGGCCACGTGGCCCTACTGAGAGGGAAGACCATCGTGTTCGGCATATGGTCTTGGCGCATCGTACTGCATCTGCAGCAGCGCTTTCGGGAGCAGTTGGCACAAGAGTGACACACTGAACTGTTACAAATCGATTACTTCAAGAAAAACACCGATCCAAACGCCCTGTAGCGTGCATTTTACTGATCGCATACCACTGCCATTTGCGAGTTCTGTTCTGCCAAGAGAGAGCTCACTGGACGGCAGGAGGGAAGTCTGTTGTGTTCCCTAATGAAAGCTGTTTCTGCCTCGGTGCCAGTGATGGCCGTGTGATGGTTAGAAGGAGGCCTGTTGAGGGCCTGCACCCACCGGTCTGAGTGCTAGGCACGCTGGACCTATACCTGAAGTTATGGTCTGCGACTCGATTTCGTGTATAGCAGGTGCACTTTCTCAGTTATCCCACACACCCTCACGGCAAATTTGCACGTCAATCCGGTGATTCAACCTGTCGTGCTGCTATTCACGAACAGCAGCCCAGCGGGTGTTTTCCAACAGGATGACACTCGCTCACACACCGCTATTGTGACCCAACATGCTCTACAGGAATGGAATCCGCCAGTAGCAGCCGTGAAGGATCGGGCGGACAGACCCAATGGTGTGCGCCCGTTGAGTCAAATCTCCAGCGGCTGTGGACCACGAGGGCCCTCTGCCACTGCGATATACACTCATGCTCATAAATTAAGGATTATTGAAGAATGTGCTGCACCACAACGTGGCACTACACAAAACTGGCGCTAATAGTAAAGGCACATAGGGAACACACACGACACACATCTGTAAGTCCTCGGTATTGGTGATAAGTTGAGAAAACCGTCCCGAAACACATGTGCTACAAAACTCCACTATTTCCTGTGCATGTACCCCGACATCAATATGGGATATGATCACCATTCACATGTACACAGGCCGCACAACGGGTTGGCATACTCTGGATCAGGTGGTCGAGCAGCTGCTGGGCTATAGCCTCCCATTCTTGCACCAGTGCCTGTAGGAGCTCCTGAAGTGTTCTAGGGGTTTGAACACGTGCAGCGATACGTCGACCGAGAGCATCCCGGGCTTGCTGGATGGGGTTTAGGTCTGGAGAACAGGCAGGCCACTCCATTCGCCTGATTCTTCTGTTTCAAGGTACTCTTCCACTATGGCAGCTCGGTGGGGCCGAGCGTTATCATCCATCAGGAGGAAGGTGGGACCCATTGCACCGCTGAAAAGGCGGACATACTGGTGCAAAATGACGTCCCGATACACCTGACCTGTTACAGTTCCTCTGTCAAAGACATGCAGGGGTGTACGTCCACCAATCATAATCCCACCCCACACCATCAAACCACGACCTCCATACAGGTCCCTTTCAAGGACATGAAGGGGTTGGGATCTGGTTCCTGGTTCACGCCAGATAAAGACCTGGCGACAATCACTGTTCAGACTACACCTGGACGCGTCTGTGAACATAACTTGGGACCACTGTTCCAATGACCATGTACTGTGTTCTTGACACCAGGCTCTACGGGCTCTCCTGTGACCAGGGGTCAGTGGAATGCACCTTGCTGGTCTCCAGGCGAATAAACCATGTCTGTTCAGTCGTCTGTAGACTGCGTGTCTGGAGACAACTGTTCCAGTGGCTGTGGTAAGGTCCCGAGCAAGCCCACCTGCAATACTCCGTGGCCGTCTGCGAGCACTGATGGTGAGATATCGGTCTCCTTGTGGTGTTGTACACTGTGGACGTCCCGTACTGTACCGCCTGGACACGTTTCCTGTCTGTTGGACTCGTTGCCATAATATTGAAATCACACTTTGTGGCACACGGAGGGCCCGTGCTACGACCTGCTGTATTTGACCAGCCTCCAGTCGTCTTAGTATTCTACCCCTCATAACGTCATCAAGATGTGTTCTTTGAGCCATTTTTGACGCACAGTTACGATCAGCACGACATGCACCAACACACCTCCGCGTATGTGGACTGCTGCCAGCGCCACCGTGCGACGACCACAGGTCAAATGCACCGCATGGTCATACCCCGAGGTGATTTAAACCCGCAAACCGCCCACCAGAGCGTTGTTTCACCAAGTATTAGCGTTATCCTTAATTTATGATCATGAGTGTAGAATACGCGGCGGCAGCCATTCGGCCCCACTCGCACTCGGAGCCTCCACGTTACACCATCGTTCATACTTAGTATAGTAAGCCTCATTATAGTTGACATTGTGATAGCTGGACACCGTTTCTTAGTGCGTTAGTTGTAATGATTCTTCGTAAGTTTCAAGAAATACAAAGTAAGTATATCTTGTGTTTGTCGTGTTATCTTGTTAGCTAATCAGTTCTGTTACTGTCCAGCTTTCCAACGGCGATGATTGCCACACCATTTGTGGCTGCATGCATAACGATCCTACTGCCCCCAAAGTACATTTTGGAGAAGGACCGCGAAGACAGGTTAAGGAAAATTAGGGTTCGTATGGAGGCGTAATGGATGTTTGTTTTTACTTCGCTGCCTATCCGTGTGGAACAGGAATGAGCGTATGTAAATGTAGACATAGAATATACCAACAAGGGAGTTTTTGATGGAAAAACTCGTTGGGAAATTGTTTACGGCAGTGACGTTAGTTTCCACTAGTCTATCAGACAAATCGGTAACTGTAAAGATACAATTCAGAACGAAATGAAACCTCCCCTTAGAAAAATTAATGAATTACTGTGCTGATAAACCTCTTACGTTATTTGATTTTCAAACAACTGAGCAGAACTGAACGTACTCAGACATTTCTCTCTTTACTTATTCCGATCAACACTAAGCTGACACACAATATATTTAGCGCAACGCAATCTGACTTTCAAAAATCCCTACAAATGAATGGCCCTGACTAACAATAACCTATCCCTTTCATGAATCACCTACCTCACAAAAATCTTCGTTACTCGAACTACTGCAATACAGCGAGCGCCAATACTGCCAGCTAAATAAAAGGTTCTAACTACTGAAGGCACTAACGACTGACAGGCATAGTTAGCAAATGAAAGATTTTGATAGAGAACAAACAATTGCCTCAATAACGTTCAAAAGTCATGATAGGTATATTTCAGTTCATGATATCCAATATTACAAATTTACTCTTTCTGACGGACACACGTCTAGATCGTCCGCTCTCAAAACTTTGCCATCTCTCTCCCCACGTCCACCACTGCTGGCGGCTCACCTCCAACTGCGCAACGCTACGCGCTGTTCACATCCAGCTGCCCAATACTACAATAGCAAATATTCCAGCAATACCAACCAGCCACAGACTGCTCACAGCACAGTCAGTGATTTTCATACAGAGCGCTACGTGGCGTTACCAACATAAAAACCTAAACAGCCTACTTACTACAGGTCCTACAAATAACAATAACGCAATTTCCTGAGTTTTTGTCTTTTTTGTCTATATTCCTCATCCAACGCGCAAGCAAGGTTACTACAGAATTGCTGCCGTTTTCCTGTGGCGACGCAAACGTGAATGTTCTTTGCGTATAAGGTATAGTCACACGCAGCTTGGAATGACGCTAGGCTCACGCTTGTTTGACTGGAAGTGTGCCACTGTAGAAAACTGATACGTTTATCAGTGCAGGTTACTATCCGATGCGGGTAGTTGGTACATTCAGGCCCGGTTCGAGAACATTTTGACACTCAAGCGACCTATCAGTTTTCGCCACCATCACTGATACAGCTCGTGTACAAATTTTGCGGTGTAGCGCGCCAAGCGGCCGCTTGCATCGCATGGACCTTAAAACTCGCCCTGGATGCACTACAACTGTCCACGCTATTACGGAACAAAGCCCATTGTCTTTCGGCACAAACAAGCTCTTTTCGTCCACTACGAGAGACATTACTGTGCGAGAAGCGCTTGATGTCCATTCTGTAGGATTACGTCTTAATCGTGCCAACTGATTCTGACAACGTTATTTCTACATTCCCGCAAGATCACCGACGGCTATTTTACATAATTATTTGACATGGTACTGAGTAACGTTGAATTTCTGTGCTATTCCGTAAGGCACTGTTTCTGCGTGCCAACCATCACTGAAGTTCAATGAAGGCGCTGTTCAGCTGCTCAAGTAAGTAGTCCTACTCTTTAGGTCAGAATACTGTAATACAACAGCGACGAGGCTGTCTCGCAATCTATAGTCAGAACATTATGTTGTACTTCGAGGGAACGTTCCGACGATAACAGTTAGGATTTTTTAGATATTTTTTCTATTTGCATTCATGTAACATCGACGCCGAGGCCATAATAAATTTTCGGCAAAAAAAAAAAAAAAACGGTATTAAAGTTTACTGCCTCTTCGACATGAAGCCGTTGACAATGGAACATAAGCTAGAACTGGAATAGAACAGAGGAGAAATTCAGCCGTGGTCTTCTTTAGGGTGCCAGCCCAACGTTTACGCCAACTGGTCAGCGACGCGACGGAAAACCTGAATCGAGATGGGTGTATGAGAATTAGAAAATCTCTCTCCTCGCAATACCATATTCATAGCCTTAACCATTGAGCTACCTCGTTCGGTAGTTCTTTGTCCTTCCTAGACAGGGGTAAAATTTAGCGAGACTCGATATCAACCAAAACGTCGATGCTCAGACGACTGGATAAATAGAACATGGGTTAGGAATTACATAAAAGAGAAAAGTAATTGTTGCTCTACATGAGGCTGCAGTATTGCCAACATAATATTATTGTACTATTTCCTTACTTGTTGTATTGCAACAGACGTCTCCAATACGTCGTTTTAGGTCCATCACTTACATACTTGCGCTGCTCAAATGCACCAGATGTGTGTATTACGAATAGCCAGTCGTAAAGTTTGGAAGCTGAGGTTGGAGTACTTTATTTTAAGTGTCTAGTTGTCTGTTTCCAAGGGTTACAAGCACATAAAGGCATATTAAGTAGACGTAGGCAGCAAATCAGATACTTTTTATTTTTATTTTGAACGATGAATAAACTGTTAAGTTTCCAGTTTATTACTGTGGCTATAACTTCCTTTCTCTTATTTCACAGATATGCCAGAAAAATGATAAGCTTTTGCGTAAAATTTGTTGTGTTCTTTTTCTTTATTTATTTCGAATGAAAACCCATGTTTTGATTAGTAAATACACTCCTGGAAATGGAAAAAAGAACACATTGACACCGGTGTGTCAGACCCACCATACTTGCTCCGGACACTGCGAGAGGGCTGTGCAAGCAATGATCACACGCACGGCACAGCGGACACACCAGCAACCGCGGTGTTGGCCGTCGAATGGCGCTAGCTGCGTAGCATTTGTGCACCGCCGCCGTCAGTGTCAGCCAGTTTGCCGTGGCATACGGAGCTCCATCGCAGTCTTTAACACTGGTAGCATGCCGCGACAGTGTGGACGTGGACCGTATGTGCAGTTGACGGACTTTGAGCGAGGGCGAATAGTGGGCATGCGGGAGGCCGGGTGGACGTACCGCCGAATTGCTCAACACGTGGGACGTGAGGTCTCCACAGTACATCGATGTTGTCGCCAGTGGTCGGCGGAAGGTGCACGTGCCCGTCGACCTGGGACCGGACCGCAGCGACGCACGGATGCACGCCAAGACCGTAGGATCCTACGCAGTGCCGTAGGGGACCGCACCGCCACTTCCCAGCAAATTAGGGACACTGTTGCTCCTGGGGTATCGGCGAGGACCGTTCGCAACCGTCTCCATGAAGCTGGGCTACGGTCCCGCACACCGTTAGGCCGTCTTCCGCTCGCGCCCCAACATCGTGCAGCCCGCCTCTAGTGGTGTCGCGACAGGCGTGAATGGAGGGACGAATGGAGACGTGTCGTCTTCAGCGATGAGAGTCGCTTCTGCCTTGGTGCCAATGATGGTCGTATGCGTGTTTGGCGCCGTGCAGGTGAGCGCCATAATCAGGACTGCATACGACCGAGGCACACAGGGCCAACACCCGGCATCATGGTGTGGGGAGCGATCTCCTACACTGGCCGTACACCACCGGTGATCGTCGAGGGGACACTGAATAGTGCACGGTACATCCAAACCGTCATCGAACCCATCGTTCTACCATTCCTAGACCGGCAAGGGAACTTGCTGTTCCGACAGGACAATGCACGTCCGCATGTATCCCGTGCCACCCAACGTGCTCTAGAAGGTGTAAGTCAACTACCCTGGCCAGCAAGATCTCCGGATCTGTCCCCCATTGAGCATGTTTGGGACTGGATGAAGCGTCGTCTCACGCGGTCTGCACGTCCAGCACGAACGCTGGTCCAACTGAGGCGCCAGGTGGAAATGGCATGGCAAGCCGTTCCACAGGACTACATCCAGCATCTCTACGATCGTCTCCATGGGAGAATAGCAGCCTGCATTGCTGCGAAAGGTGGTTATACACTGTACTAGTGCCGACATTGTGCATGCTCTGTTGCCTGTGTCTATGTGCCTGTGGTTCTGTCAGTGTGATCATGTGATGTATCTGACCCTAGGAATGTGTCAATAAAGTTTCTCCTTCCTGGGACAATGAATTCACGGTGTTCTTATTTCCATTTCCAGGAGTGTATCTTCACTTTGTAACAAGAATTCGAATACAATTGAATTTTCACTGAAAAAACCAAAAACTCTTCGAAAAATTCATATGAACTGTTTAGATATTAGGCGAAATATAACATTTGCCAGCGGCAATTACGCGACAGTAATTATAATTTCAATCATGTACTAATCCACTGGCCAATACATGATGTCAAATCTGTTCATAAATACTCATTCTATAATGTGTTGACCCGCTCTTTCATCAGAAACAGTGTTATTAAAAGACGATAGGAATCTTTCAGAAGGAACAGAACTTACTACCAAACTCGGTTTAAAAATGTTTTACTTAAAAAACGAAAAAATTTAGTACCATTACTGTGGCATATTGATATATCGGTTTTATACCCAGTTCACAGTAAAAAATAAATCACATGTTATATCCAAGTCCAAACAAAGACCGTTAAATACTAGTTACTCATAACTGAAGTCCCTTAATTGTTTTCAACCGTTCTGCTTTTCGCATGCCTACAATAGGAACTCGACATGCTGCTCTCGCAATCTAAACTGCAATTACTGAATTACTGATGTAACTCTTGCATTTACGAAATACTGACACGGTCACCAGTGTCGTGCAAATACATAAAAGGAGCACGAAATGGATTCCAAGAAAGGTTTTGCTTATTACACCTCATTCACAAGCGGCGAGAATATTGTGTAATAGAAGAACATATAATTTTTAGTGTGTGGTACACGAGTTCACATTTTTTGCTAAAAAGTACGTATTACAGCAGAAATTGAGTACTTTAAATGCGGATCCATTCCTGTAAGAAAGATTACGAATGTTGCCTTTCATATAATATAGTACTGCATTTTAATTTGCTGCTTCACATTAACAAATTAAATGCTTATATGAAGAGAATAATTTTCAGAGACGCTGGATGCTAGAGGACAGAAATTTATCGCATTTTTAAATTGTGCCTAGAATTCGTGATAAGGATGTGGGAAAATAATTCTAAAACGAAGACATATTCTAATTTAATAGGTACAAAGAGGATGCGGCTCAACCGACAACTTTCAGAGGCTTTCACTGATGTTTGTTGAGTCGGCTGATACAAGGAACACACATTTCACAATGGCTCGCCCGAAGTGACTGCATCTCTTTCTCGCTCAGTTTGGTACCCAGCTACCTCTGTACAGTATCTGTTGACACAGGATGTGTATCGTGTCTGCAAACAAAACAGCGCTTGCTGTTGACAACGAAGTTCAATGCCCCTCTTTCGCCTTCTTCCCTGGACTTGAGCTCCGTAAACACATGAATTATTCAGTATTGAAGACGCTGAACTAGAGCAGTGCGGATTGCGTTCTTGCATTTGCGTTTTGGGGGACTAGTGTTAAAAATCCTCGTCTGGCCATCCACATTCACGTTCTCCTTGTTTTCAATAAAGTGCTCCAAGCGAATGACGCGAAGGTTAGTTTCAGTAACCCACGGATTATTCCCTAATACTTATTTGCCCAATTGAACTTATGTAATTAATAAAGAATATAAAAAAAGAATATATTTTAATGTTACATATGGGGGCGATCGAAAACTTTCCGTTTTAGGACGTTGCTGCAGCGTATATGCAACGTAGCGCTACTTCGACGCGGGTGTATATCCTGTGAGACGCCGGCGCATTTTTTCTGGTGTTTCGGCAAATATTTGCAATTTAGTTTTTGCACTGTATAGCTGGAGACAGGTCAAACAAATCCGTGCAATTAATTTTAATTGCCCCAGATAAATGCATTCTGTAACATTGTTTAGGATGTTGCCATTGAGTGTCACTTGTCCTGCAGCTACCCACTTATTATGCATAACCTTAGTTTTAGAGTGATTTATTTTAAGTGCAACTTCCTGACAACGATCTGTTAAATCTTTTATAGACGACTGCATTTCCATCTTACTGTTAGCTAGGACCACTATATCGTCAGCAAATCTCAGGTTGTTGAGCCTTTTACCACCTGGATAGTTACGCCTAGATATTTCACGGTAGACGCTGTCTCCAGCTGTTTGTCATCAATAGTGTAACTGTACAGTAGTGGATTTCTTTTCCTATGCATGAGCAATATGTTACACTTCAGGGTCAACTACCAGAACCTCCACCTTTGATCAAGTCTCTACAGGTCGTTCTGCAATTTCTTACTATCTTCTGGCATTGCTGCTTTGGTGTAGACAACTGCATCATCTGCGAATAGCCTTAAAGAGCATCCGACGCTTTCTACTAGATCAGTTATATATCTTGTAAACAGCAACGGTCCTAACACACTTCCCTTTGGTACTCCGGATATTACCTTTACATCTGTCGATTTAGTTCCGTTAAGAGCGACTTGTTGAGTTCTATCTGCAAGAAAGTCTTGAACATAATCGCAGATTTGTTCCGATACTCCGTAAGCTCGTATTTTTTTCATTAAACGGCAATGCGGGACCGTATCAAATGCTTTAGTGAAATCAAGGAACACGGCATCAACCGGAGGAACAGAGCGAGTTCCGCAGGATATCTGTTCGCGGAATCCATGTTGATTTTTGTAGAGGAGATGTCCATTTAAAAAAAAAAAAAAAAAAAAAAAAAAAAAAAAAAAAAAAAAAAAAAAAAAAAAAAAAAAAAAGTCATAATTCTTGAGCTTAAAACATGTTTCATAATTCTAATAGTGTGGATCTGTCTTACGGCCTAACTTAAAAACGGGAAAGACTTGCGCTTTTTCCAATCGTTAGGTACCTTTCGTTGCTCAAGCTATCTACAAAAAATTACTGCTAGAAGGGGAGTAAGTTCTTTCGCATAATCTTTATAGAATCTTATAGGTATCCCATCTGGTCCTGAAGCCTTTCCACTACTAAGCGACAGTAGCTGCTTTTCAGTTCTGCGATCCGTTATCTCAATAGCTGCCCTTTCGACGTTGCACGACGATTGTGAGGAGGGACAGTGTTACGATCTTCTTCGGTGAAACAACTTCGGAAGACCGAATTCAGTATTTCAGACTTCTTTCTGTTATCTTCCGTTTCGGTGTGGTCGCTGAGTGAATGAATACATGATTTTGACCAACTTACTGCTTTTACATACAACCAAAACCTCTTCGTGTTTTTACTCAGGTCGGTTGACAACGTCTTACTTTCAAAATCATTGAACGCTTCTCTTATTGCACTCATTATGCTCATTTCCGTTTCGTTCAGCTTTTGTTTGTCAGCTAGGTTTTTACTTCTCTTGAATCTGAGAGGAAGTGCTCTTTGTTTACGTAGCGCTTTCTGACACGGCCATTAAACCATGGTGGATCTTTCCCATCCCTTAAAACCTTACTCGGAACATACTTGTCTTGGGAATAGTGAACGATGCCTTTGAAATTTTTCAATTGGTTCTCCACATCATCGTCCTCATCACCGAATGTACTGCCAATAAGCCAGTGATGCGTGGTTTGTACTGTTATAAAAGAAAACTTTGCACATTTTGATAAGCACGTAAGAGAGACAATTTTAAGGGTTATTTTATTTTGTTGAAAAGACTAAATTTTTGTTCCTGGTCAGAGGCCATACTTTCTTCTGCGTAAACCCTTGCCCATTATTGGCTTTGACAGAAACAAACCGAGCAGCTGCCATGTGTTTATGAAGCTCACATATTATATTTGATGTTTCCTTTGTTATATTTGCGATCACTCCAAAACACTTTACTTTTAATTATAGATCTTTGTACAAAAATGTCGCAAAATGTGACATTCGTGGATAAACACGCTATACATTTTGTTATTAATCAATAGTTCAAATAAGATATGGTCTGTAAACTTTTTTTAGAGAGTCTTGGCACCATAGCTCCAGTCAGTAAATGTCGCAGTCTTCCTCGAAAGTTCGTTTTTGTACCACCAGTGGAAGTGTCAAGAAAATCTCTGCCTCTAATTGGAAGTTACACCGGTAATGTAATGTCAATATCTTAACGCATTGTTTATATATAATACAGACAATTTATAGGTGTGGTAATATATACTGTCATACATGCATCTTAGCTTGCGAGCTACACCAGTAGTGTCAATATCGTGTAACGTCCACACAGTGAGTTTCTATATAAAATTTATCCCAAATTTGCCTCACTCTCTATAAAAGCCTACGTATTACCAAAACTATGTGCCAACAAACTGTTATCCAACTTTAATTCATATGCAAACCTTTGACTGAACGGAACCTAATTTCAATTGAACAGTAACTGGTCTGAATACAGCTTGTCATTATATTAATATGCAATTCAAGTAAAACAATTATCTGGCCCTAATCAAAATTTCCACTTACCTCGTGTCTTGACAACACTGTTGAAGATTTCTCGAAAGCACAACAGTAAACAGCAAGCAGGCAGAGACTAAGCTAGATTTATATTCCTAAATAAATACCACATGGCGCAATGTGATAAGGTGTAATGATAAACAGTGTGTTGGGGAAAGTAACTATTCCTATGAAAAGAAATTCCAAGACAACGGTTTTAGAATAAAGTATTTATTCGAAAGGACACAGTACAATTTCACGTGATCTTCACACGCAACATTGGTCTGAACAACACTACGCTTACCAAATTGAACAATGATTTGAAAAGGGCACAATATTAACAGAGGATTTCTGTACAAACAAAACTGCTTAATCAGTTGATATGCATGACTCGTGGAAATGGGGTGGTCCTTCTCTCAGCTCTGAGCAAATTAACTAGCTGACAATCATTATCCTAACAAATTAGCTGCAGCCTTACCTCAAACTTCTCTTCAAATACAATAACGTTATACAAAATTTATATTCCCAGAATGAGATTTTCACTCTGCAGCGGAGTGTGCGCTGATATGAAACTTCCTGGCAGATTAAAACTGTGTGCTGGACCGAGACTCGAACTCGGGACCTTTGCCTTTCGCGGGCAAGTGCTCTTTCAACTGAGCTACCCAAGCACGACTCACGGCCCGTCCTCACGGCTTTACTGGCGGAAGTAGAGCACTTGCCCGCGAAAGGCAAAGGTCCCGAGTTCGAGTCTCGGTCCGGCACACAGTTTTAATCTGCCAGGAAGTTTCAAAATTTATATTATTTTCGCGTTTGAATATATACCTCATATTCATCTTCACTGTCCTTTACAATGACTATTTCTTCATCTAGCAGATACACTCACAAGTCAATACAGCACTACCGAATACATCCATCACTTACAACAGTTCAACTAAGAATATATCAGGCTGCGAAGAGGCAAAGACTGTGGCACGACAAGACCAAAACAGTAACGTAACATTCTCTCTCTCTGATGTGCACATCGATAACATACAAAAATCCAAATGACATGACCACCTCACAATATTTCTGTGTTCTTCATACATTTTGCAGATACGGATATAACATCGTGACACAATCATGTATGCATCTAAGAAAGGCTTTAAATTACACTACAACTGCAATCTTCCCATTGCCGGGTTATGGGACATACTCTCTCTCTCTCTCTCTCTCTCTCTCTCCCTCCCTCCCTCTCTCTCTCTCTCTCTCTCTCTCTCTCTCTCTCTCTCTCTGTGTGTGTGTGTGTGTGTGTGTGTGTGTGTGTGTGTGAGTGTTGGCTTAAAAGCTCTCTGACTTGTCTATTTCCAAGAAAGTGGCGTGGCTTAAAATGGAGTTGAAAATTTTGAATGGATAGTAAAATACTGAGCTGAAGCCGGGAAATCTAAATGTGTGTGTTGACTCATAACCTCTCTGCTGGCTTAAGATGGTGATTAATAGAGCAAAGTGTGGTATGTAGAGCAATATTGTGTACATACTGACTTGCTGTTTCGTTTTAATGGCCATTATAAATACTGGGCTGAAAAAGACGTATATTTTGGCTTAGAAGCTCTCTGACTGACTAAGAGGTATGCCTTAAGATGTAGTTGAAAAATGGCGTCCTGTGGGTATATATTATTTGGCTGTTTCGTTCTAAAACTACCTGCCTGTGGTTGGCTGTTTAATTTTAATGGCTGATAAAATACTGGGCTGTGATTAGAGGAGACGGCAGAGGAGGGGGATGGGTGAAGGGGGAGTACGTATGGCTTAGAAGTGGGGCATAGCTCCTCCTGGGCACTAGTCACGTGGATTGTATCCAGATGGTACCTTGCGATCTCACTGTCCGTCCCAGGAGAACAGCTGCAGTAATGCCAAGCAATAACACCAAACCCACAAGTCGATGAGAACCTGGACATGCCAGATGAGAGAAACACATGGCAGCCAAATATGGAAATTCTGATTGCAATATGTTTCTGACACCAAGGAGACTTAATTCAGGTCACGAGTCTTCATGCCACACTCCACTGGCGAGATAATGTGCCGCGGAATAGCAAATGAGAATATATCAATTAAAAAGAAGAATAAACGCAAGAAAATACACTGTTGCGCAAAAAAATACACTGTTGTGCAAAACTTAAGGACAAAAGTAGCTTTCGCATGACGTGTCACTGCCAAGTAATATGGCGCGATGAAACTTGGACCATACATAGAAAGAACTGTTACAGTATGGCACATAAGATAACCCAAAGAAATAAACAGTGACACGAATAGAAATAACACATTTAATCAAAGACAATAATTATACTGAAGTCGACGTGATTCATGATGGTCTCCTGGACATTACAAACGGCGGGACATGGCTGTTATTAGGGCGTATGATCACCATGGACGGCAATGCATGCTCTGCAACTGCCCTCATGCTGGCTCGCCACAAGGTAGGTAATGAATTCTTGTGGCAGGGCGTACCATTCCTCCACCAGCTTGGTCGCTGGATGGTCGTTAACGCCATTGGACATGCTGAAGTACATCTCCCCAACGCATCCCACATGTACTTGATAGGATTTAAGTCGGGGGAACAGAAAGACCCGTCCATTCGCCAAATATCCTCTCATCATATTCGACATTTGTTGCTGCCTCTGGATCATGGATTCAATTCCCGGACGGGCTGGGGATTTTCTCTGCCCGGAGGCTGGGTGTTCGTGGTATCCTAATCATTTCATCATCATCATTCATCATCATCATCATCATCTAGATTGGACTGTGTAAAAAAATTGGACTGTGTAAAAATTGGGACTTCGTATGGGTGTTGATGATGGCGCAGTTGAGCGCCCCCACAAACCAAACATCATCATCATATTCGGTATTGTTCCTGGGACCATTACGTGTTCAAGCCTATCGCCGTGTGAGAGTACGTCGAGCATTTTGGAACATGATGGTTTTGGTGGTCCCTGAGTTATGGTGTGAGGACTCATAATGTTGCATGGACGTGTTGACCTCCAAATCTTTGAATACGGTACATTCATCAATCGACGTTATTTTGATACTATACTCCTTCCATATGTGCGTCTTTCCAAGGATGCATTCGGCTCTGACTTCATTTTTATGAACAACAGCGGGCAACTGTATCGAGCTGCGCCGGTAGACAATCTCTTCGAACGAGAGGATATTCGGCGAATGGACCAGCCTGTCTTTACCCTGGCTTAAATCCCGTCGGGCACATGTGATGTGTTTTGGGGAGAAGTGTTGCAACATGTCCAAATGCACCAACGACCGTCCAGCGGCTGTCAACCGCCCTGGTGTAGGAATGGAACGCCCTACGACGAGAACTCCTTACCAATCATGAGACGAGCATGAGAGCATGTTGTAGACCATGCATTGCCATCCTTGGTGATCACACACCCTATTCAGGAAGATGTCCCGCCGTTTGTGTTTTCCAGGGGACCACCATACCCGTAAGTCTCAGTGATATCAGCGTGTTTATTGTCTTTGAATAAAAGTGCCATTTCTGTTCGTTTCATTGTGTTCTTTTACTTACATTTTGTTCTATATCGTAACATTTCTTTCTATGTGTGGTCTATCATTCATCGAATAATATTGCTTGGCAGTGTCACATAATGCGAAAGCTAAATTCGTTCTTAGGTTTTGCACAGCAGTGCGCTTCAAGAATACAGTTAAGTTCAGCGGCAGTCTGGGAGAAGAACACTTGGATAACACAGTTCCACAACGTTGGAGTCTTGCAAGGAATCAAGACGCGCAATGATTATGATGATGATGAGTTGGTTTGAGGGGGCGTTCGACATCACGGTCATCAGCGCCCTTACGAATCGTCAACATGAAATCTCATGCGTTGGGACGAAGACTGTCCCCACATGCAGAGCAATTTATAACGTACTACAGCCTGCCGCCTTTCCCCACCAGTTTAGGGATGAGGCCTGATAGTTCACAAAATTTCACCACTCTGTTAACACTGGTATCGGTATCTGCGAGGACGGTGGGCAGATCTCCAGCGAGACCGAGGGCTGTCCTATTATCAGTATACACGACACACGTAGCCACAATATGCTGAACTGATAGTAGCACGCTACAAACTTCACAGAAATGTGGATCCTCCCCCCGGAGGAGGAAGCCATGTGTGAAATATCCGATGCGCAGTCTGGTAAGCAAAACCTCCTTCCAGCGTCGAGGCTGACACGAAGTCCGCCAGGCTTTTGTGGTCGGTTTGAGCGACCCCAGTTTGTTGTCCGACACCTGAAAGCATTCAGTCTCCCACTGACGCATGATGATTTTGTCAGAAATCGAGATAATGGCGTTCAACGGGATGGGACATTGAGGGACAGCACAATCCCAATATGCTTCCTTGGCAGCTTTATCAGCCATGTCGTTACCCTGTATCCCAACGTGGCCAGATACCCAGCAGAAGATATCTCCTTGCCACGGCGTTGGAGCCGCTGTAAGCAGTCATGGATGAGCCGAATCAGCGGGTCTACCGGATACATTTGGTGAAGCGCTTGCAGTGCAATAAGAGAGTCGGAACAGACAAGAAAACTCATACGGTGATGTATGTGAACCCTCTCCAGTGGTATTAGAATGCCATATAACTCCACATCATAATTTGTAAATTGTTCTGGAAGACTCACTTTAAAAACCTATCAGGGAAAACCACAGAACAACCGAGACCATTCCCCTGCTGGGATCCATCTGTATAAATAACGATAAAACTATGGTACATATTTAAAACAGACGAAAACAAAGTTGTGAAAACCATATCTGGAGTACAATTTTTCGGGTACTGCGTCAAGCTTAAAATCACTTTGGGCCTCCGAAGACACCAAGGCGGCATTGCGTTCCATCCCTGGGTGTGTATTTTCACGCCCGAGAGATCCAGATCCTTGAGGCAGGCCGTAGCACGTATACCAAATGGCTGAGTCGCGTGGGGCCGATTCCTGAACAGTCGTTCGAAGGCGGGTTGGACCAATGATTGGGGTGACGCTGAGATTTTCAGCGCCTGTCCAGCCAAATGGATACGTCGCCGAATCCAGAGTGATGGTTCATCAGCCTCTGCACACAGACTCTGAACTGAGCTGGTCCGAAAGGCTCTAGTCTATATCCGAATGCCCGCATGGTGGACAGCATCTAAGATCCAGAGGTAGGAAGGACGGGCCGATCCACAGACCACGCTGCCATAGTCTAAGCGTGATCGAACAAATGCCCTATAAAACTGTAGGAGGCGGGACCTGTCAGCTCCCCATGTTTTTCCGCCAAGGAATTTCAAAATGTTGAACAACCGGAAGCACTTTTTTCGTAGGTCTTTCAGGTGTGGGAGCCATGTTAATTTCGAGTCAAACAATAAACCCAAAAAGCACACTGTGTCTTGAAAAAGTAAAATACGATCCCCCATTGTAATCTCTGGTGGTTAAAACTCCGACGAGCACGATTTAAATTGACACACACAGTCTTCTCAGGCGAGAACCGCAAACCAGTTATCTGGGCCCAAGTTTCCAGCCCCCTAATGGTCAGTTGTAGCTGCCTCGTCGTCGTCGCAAGATCAGAGGAAGAGTAGAAGATTGCAAAGTCATCCACAAACAAAGAGCATTTGGCAGGGCTCCTGACTGCAGAGGAAATGCCATTGATAGCGATGGCAAACAATGTGACACTGAGGACGCTGCCCTGGGGAAGATGAGTAATGAAATAGCCAGGCAATGTCTCTCAGTGCTGCCTGATCCACATTCTGCTGCTGTGGACACCGTGGATCGTCGGTTCACATTGGTTCAAGACGTGAAGACGATATCACACACGAACTGTTATAGTGTGACTAGGCACTGGAGCTTCCACGCTGCTGTATTTGCCATCTAAGCGATTGCTGGCTTAGTAGTAATTTAATATTCAGAATGATTCTGTGATGATGTTACAAACTTTTAGGGATGATGGAGAAGGGTAAACGTATCAGTTTCAGGTTGTAAGCGAAAATCGCTCTGACACCTCTGACAGTGGATCTCTTCTACTGCAATCTCCTTACTCTCCATATTCTGGAAGGAAGTAGTATGGACCAAAACACGGAAAAATTGCAAAAATTTGCTGGTCAACTTGGGCTCTGAAATGCATATCTTCAGAGCTATAATCAGTTGTTCGGTGGAACATATGTGTTTCACAGCAGCAAAAATGAACAACTACTCGTAGCTCTTAACAGCCGACTTTTACTGAAGATATTTATTCTTGTTTTGTACCAAACTACCTCGTCCGAAAATATGGAAAGCAAAGAGTTTGCAGTAGAAGTCCACTGTCAGAGGTATCGGAAAGACTTTCGCTTATAACTTTCGACTCGATCGTTTCCGGACCAGTGTCCCTTTTCTCAGTTTAATACATTTACCCTCGCCCATCATCCGTGAAAGTTTGTAATACCACATGGAATCACCTTGTATGCTGTACAGCTTATGTGAAGTTAAGTGATTTTGTTAGATGAATATATATTTCATAAATATCTTTATTTATTTTCTGCTCCATGTAGACGCAAAATGTCGAAGGTGGAATCTTCGCTGCTGCAGTTGTAGCCGCCAAGTCGGCCACCGCCACAGATTAAATGACACCCAATATCTCTAAAATGCCGCCTTTCATTGTTGCTGATCTCTGATTCCATTGAGAGTGGGATCATTTCACTGTGGCAATAAAAACTGAAAATAATTATGTTTCTGTAATGTAATATACACTGTTCATAGACGCAAAAGTTTATATGATTGCGTTATCTGTGACGACAACAAATTATATTGCATCGAGAAAGGTTCTTTCCTACACATTGTTGATATTTTCTATGAAGGATGGAATAATTTTAACGTATTATGAAAATCAAGTTGAAGCATTTTTGGCTAATATGAGCTATTAAAGAAAAGAAAGAGATAAAATGGGAATATTTACTAAGCGCAGTGATATCTTCGAACACGGAATATAAAGTATTATTTGAGAAAAAAAAATTGTAATCCCTGTAAATACACAGTCTGTTCCAGTTCCGTTAGGGCTTTGGCTATGAAAATAAAAGCGACTGATAATGTTCACAAAGTAGCTGTATTTTTTCAATATACGTAGTCTTCCCCTGAATCAACACACGGTGGAAATCGTTTTAAAAGTATTTCGAAACAGTTACTGTACTTCTTTTTTGGAATTGTATTTAGTACTGCAGCACAATTGTCTTGGATGCCCATGACTGCGTCGTAACATTGTCCTTTCATTGCTAACTTCAGTTTTGGGGAACAACCAGCAGTCGGCTGTGGCCAAATTCAGAGAATACGGTGAGTGATCCAGGACTGTGCCCCGTTTGCTGGCCAAAAACTCGCGCACGACCTTCACTCTGTGGACTGGGGCGTTGTCGTTGAGGAGCGACCCGGAACCTGCCGCTCGGTAATCGATGAATTCTCGCCAACAAACACAAAACCTAACACAAAACTTAATGTTGCCTTGCTGTTCCACCGCCATTTTTCGACGAGTGTCAACACGTTCTGTTACATTCGCTCTAGGACGCCTGCTGCAGCGACTCTATACGAGGCTGTTGTCAAGGATCGTAACGCCGCAACTCGCCACGAGAAAACATTGCAGTTCGAAATTTCGTACAAGCAGTCCTAACGGCACTGGGACACACTGTACGTGGCATAAATGAAATTATAGGCGATCTGATTTGATTTTTAGCTTTTAACAAAACGAACCTGCAGCTAAAAGAAAATAACTAAGGCAAGCAAAAATCTTCGGAACCCAGTCGTAACGGCGCACTGTGCAGGTCGCCGCAACTGAGCGGTTGCATCGGGAATCACCGTTACCTGACTTGCTTGGCTTACCGCCACACAGTGGGCTAACACGCTTCAGAACCTGGACAGAATAGAAAAAAAAGTGCGTGTTCCGACATTAGCCCCGCAAAATATTGTTTAGATTGCACTGTTGCATGCTTGCCCATTGCTGTGGCGTCATTCCAATCTCAAGTCGATATGATCGTACAGTGACAGTTGAAGGTAAACGGTGAATCGAGCAACGACAGGTTTTTCAGATATTCTTTGTTGACCTGTTTAATGCATGACAGCCGTCCTGCCTAGTTGTCAGAATAAAATAAGACGGGTAGCACTCCAGAAGGTATGTTTATAACATTTTAACCGATGTAATGACGTGTAGCGATTTAAAACTAAACTACTACCGTTATTACACGGAATTGTTGACTAAAAATTTCTTCTGCGTGGCTTCACTTTAGTAAATGGCTCTCCTGCTACCTTAACAGTATACTTAACGAGTTCAAATGTACGTGCAATATTTGCACCTTTTTAGTGGACGGTTATTTTTCTACAGTGCGACATCGTCACACGATATAAGTAGGTCCCTCATTATTCCTTGCGATTATTTCCAGAACTATTATCTGTACAAAAATGTCATTAGGCTTTTCTGTAGAATTTTTAGGGAGCTATTCGGAATTGCGATCAATTTTTTTTTCGGAAACTGGCAAATAATTCGTTTACATGATTAAAATTTTGCCGAGTAATAATGTCTTTCTACGCGAAATGCTGCAAAATGTTCAAATGTGTGTGAAATCTTATGGGACTTAACTGCTCAGGTCATCAGTCCCTAAGCTTACACACTACTTAACCTAAATTATCCTAAGGAAAAACACACACACCCATGCCAGAGGGAGGACTCGAACCTCCGCCGGAACCAGCCGCAGAGTCCATGACTAGCGCGAAATGCTGCAGATCTATTCCATTTCGAATAGGGTAATATTGGTTTTTCCGCGAAATGCTGCAGATCTATTCCATTTTGAACAAACAACTCTAGAACTATAACATATCTGTCTGAAAAAGCCGGCAGGTGTGGCCGAGCGGTTCTAGGCGCTACAGTCTGGAACCGCGCGACCGCTACGGTTCCAGGTTCGACTCCTGCCTCGGGCATGGATGTGTGCGATGCCCTTTGGTTAGTTATGTTTACGTAGTTCTAAGTTCTAGGGGACTGGTGACCTCAGAAGTCCCATAGTGCTCAGAGCCATATGAACCATTTTTTTATCTGAAAAAAGTATATTTCTCGAAAGTGGGATGCCTACTTCGGCGGATTCAGAATATTCTGCAATAATCCCCGATGCAGACATCAGTCCATATAATTTTCATGCACGGATACGCCATAATCCAAACTGCTGCGTTGCTGATTGATCAGTTATCTGATAGTGCGCAGGAAGCTCGGAATGAGGATACATGGCGTTACCGACAAGATTTTGTACGCAAATATTCACGTGAGAAAACGATACATGTGTCGTATCCCATCGATTCTGGCATCTTCGAATCTACAGACTCCAAAAATGACAATTAAAGAAGAGAAATGCGGTTGGGGCAAATAAAAGTGGCCTGGAGAACAGAGTTCCAGCGTACAAAAAAATACAGAAGAGAAAATGAAATACAGTACTAACCTGACTACAGCAGATGTTGAAAGTGACGATCATACATCGCTTGGCACTTTTATGCCCTGGTCAGCAGGTTGCTGAAGGCGGATCGAAGCTACACTGGAGGCATTTCAGCAATCTCATCCGAAATGTTGTGTTGCAGCTCTTAAAGACTACGAGTGTTGTTGCGATACACCTTATACTTGAGGGCTTCCCACACAAAGTAATCGTACTCTGACAGATCAAGTGACTGGGCGGCCACCTAAGGCCACTACCAGACTGATTTCTGCTAACAATTCTGTCAAGTGTGAAGATTGTGTAAATGTGCTCCAAGGTTCAACCGGCTGTATGTAAGTCATACCGAAACTCCGCTGCCCAGAACCTATGATTCTGTGGGTTGACATAACCACTCAGGTGAAACCATGCTTCATCAGGCATAAAGAACAGGTCCATTTCCAAACCATTCATTGTTATCTCAGTGAACAGCCACTCACAAATCTGGAGGCGCTGAGGAGCATCCGCTGGCTTTAATGTATGAACAACAGACACTCGGTAGGGATGCATGTACACGTGGAGTACTCGTCCGCATGATCGATGTGATATACTAGTCTCTAGAGACAGGTGTTGTGTTGACTTGGTAGGACACTAAAGCATTTTCTGGTGCACTGAAGCCACATTTTCTGGTGTGCGTCCACGTTTCGGAATGCTTTTTGACTTGTTCAAAACAGATCTTACCTGACCCCATTTTCGGACAAAGAGTCGCATGGCACTCTTTGGTGGCACTTTGACAGCATTGAACTTCTCAGCAAACAACTGACCACACCGTTTCCACGACTTAGTCGTTATATAACTTTCCACAACGAACACCCGCTGCTCCACAGTGAAAACCATCGTCCCTTTTCCACTGTTCCACTCACTCTGACACGGTAGGGATGCATGTACAGGTACGTTCACTACGGTCTGAACGGGTGTGGATCACCTGGCGGGCGTACACTTGGTGTGCGCGTCACAGGGTTTGGTTATATGAATACATGCACGTCGAATCGTATCCACTCGTCCGGGCCACTTTTATTTGTCACACGCTGTAGATGCCACGCGAGGTAAAAGAGCTGTTTTTCGAACCATCTAGCAATCGACAATCCAACTGTTACCCTTCTAACAGCAATGACACAAGCGACGAATGATTTCGAGAGAAAAATGTGAAATATCAAAAAAAATTCAGTATGGCAGTCCGACTTCTATTTCGTTTCCGACCTCACAGTACTTTGTACCCGAAGTTTTACTCAAAGCCGCTAAATTTATAATTTTTCATCCACCAAATTGGATCCGCCATTTTGATTTTTGTGATTCTGACATCGGATTCGTAATCAGAGACCAAGAGAACCTAAAAAGAACACTGTTTTGTAGGATTTTATTTCCATTTTTCTGTTATGTCCAGTTTTTGTAGCGAGTTGCCCCACTGTGCGCCATCCAGTTGAGAAGGCGGTAATCACTTGCTTTGCTTAAGCCTCGTTCCGCTGTTTACAAGAACATGTAAGCCAATATAATATGTACCTCTAGTGCAGCCCTGACAAATCGTGCTGGGAGACTCTTGTTCTCTGAACATAGGAACTGATGTCCGGACACATACCGTTTTCCCGTTACAAGCAAAATACCACAACACACACGTTCAAATCTCCAGCATTTTTGGCACCACTGGCTAGGGTATTACGTACGTCATTCACCGATCACCTGATGCCCCATGTCCATTACAGGTTTATTTACAAGCCATTCGTTGAATTTGTGACGGCGTACAACCTCGTTTTTCACGTGCGGTCCGAGATCATCTGGACTAACGATTTGGGCAACAGTGGATAGGTCGTGGTGGCCCGATTGCGTGGCCTGTATGTTCTCCCGACTTCATTTACGAGACCCCTATGGCATCCGAGAAAGACCTACTGGCGTGGGTTTTGGCTGCGGCGGATGCTGGAGGACCAGGGACTGGTGACTGTGGGTACCAGAATATCGTACAGAGGTACGGTATCTCGGCTGACGTCGGTGCTCGCCTCGCCGAGCCCTACTTGTCAGTGCGCCCAGACGACGAGCAGCAGGAGTCAGAGAGCAAAGTGTGTTGCATTTTGCGTGTAGCGGGAAAACGGTACTTTTCCAGACATGAGTTGCTATGCTACACTTAACCATCTTGGTCCCCAATACAAGTCCTCAACCATCTGTAACGGGAATTCAGTTACACCCAATATGTACTTATCAACGGTAATGTTTCATTCCCGCATATCCCACAGCTCCGTATCACATTCCGAACATCTCTCTCTAAGAATTGGAGATTTAACTGGCCTGCAGTGACTACTCTCACGTTCCAATTCAATGAATCTGTTGACTCTATTGAACATAAACTAGTCCATACAAATTAACTATTCTAAAAAGATAGAGGCTCAGTGCCATTAATTACACCGGAACTGCAGACACAACTGTCTTGGTGCCCAACATAGGGCGAATGTTATAAGGTTCATAATTAATTGTATTTAATGCATTGACTCTCTAGGCTTGTCCATCTGGTACTGGATCAAACTTTTTTTCAACACAATTGTCGACACAAAGAGGAAATACCGATGCTTAAGTGTACTTTAACACCGTACATACGAGAAATTACACTGCTGAGCCAAGACGTTACGGCTACTCCCCACTCGAGACTGTAGGGCCGCCTGGTTGCGTTGCGGGCTCACGATGCAGCGAGGAAAGTCACTGGTGTCCAAAATTAAAGCAATGGTTGCGTTTATTCTGCCACAAAACAGTATAAACAGATGACAGTAAAGTAGAAACAATGTAAAGAATACAGAACATAAACAACTGCAACATGTATAACGGCAGACAAAAATGTTCCTCGTTTTTTTAACGGATTTGCACATACATTCCGACAACTGTACTCATTATGGGGTGTGACCACCTCTGGCAGCAACACAGGCGTGACAGCGATGGGACATTCAGTGAATGATGTCATCAGTCTCATATTGCGGCAATAACAGCCATTCTTCCTGCAGAGCTGCTCGCAAGTTTTAGGGATTCAGTGGTGGACGCTAGCGTGATACAACCCGTCTCTACAGTGGATCCAAGACATGCTCTATGGGATTCAAATCGGAAGAGCGTGCAGGCCATGCCATGCATGCAACATCTTCCGTTTCCAAGAAAACATCAAAATGGCTCTGAGCACCATGGGACTTAACATCGATGGTCATCAGTCCCCTAGAACTTAGAACTACTTAAACCTAACTAACCTACGGACATCACACAACACACAGTCATCACGAGGCAGAGAAAATCCCTGACACCGCCGGGAATCGAACCCGGGAACCTGGGCGTGGGAAGAAAACATCAACCACTCATGCTGTATGAGGTCGAGCATTATTGTCCATCAGTACAAAGTCTGGGCCCAAAGCACCTCGCAAAAACCGCACATGAGGTCCCAAGATCTCCTCACGATACCTGACAGCAGTTAAACCTTACATATTCACTCGTAAAATTTCATGAAGAGCTGTTCGAGTGGTCAGCGTAATCTCTGCTCACACCACTAGGTATCCTCCCCGATATCAGTCTCTTTCCACAATGTCTGAGTCCCGAAATCGTGTTCCATGTTCCCTCCAGAGGCGAATCCGTCGAGAATCTCTCTCCAGACCAAATCTGGTCTCATCTACAAGAAGAACATCCGACCACTGTCCGACTGTCCAGGTGGCATGTTGACGACTCCACTCTAGCTGTTCCGTTCTGTGGAGACGCGTCAGTGGTACACATACAGCAAATCTCCAACAATAAACGCCACTCTGCCGAAGTCGCCTGTACACCGTTTGCCTCGATACAAGACTCCCAGTGGATGCTGCGAGGTCAGACGCCAGTTGCCATGCAGTACTAAGACGGTACCGCCGTGCCCTTACAGCCAAATAACGGTTCTCTCTTTCTTATGTCACCTGTGGTCGGCCCTGCCCTTGTCTCTGAGGTACAGTTTCGGTCTCTACAAACTGCCGCCACATCCAAGAAACAACAGAACGACTCACATTAAGCAATCGGGCCACATCAGTTGGCAACTGTCCTGCTTCCATTCTTCGATGGTTCTCCACACCAAAGAGTCTGGTAAGCGTCTTCTCTGTGTCGTACTGCACCCTCTGTGTACACAGCGATCGTGGATGTGGGACTACCCGGCAAATGCTACCCTTTTGAAGGGTGCCCTGGCGTAATCACTGGCGTGGTTGTCCACTGACTGGATTGCCATCTTCCGTGCAGAACAAGATCGTACGGACATCTGTTGACATTTTGTACGATTATATTGCGAATTAGACACAAGACGGGGAAACAGCGTGTTTGTTGCTTCAATTATGGTCATCAGTGTATGTACACTACCGGTCAAATTTTTCGATCAGCCATGATAAAAGCTATATCTTTTATTTCAGTGTACAAACATATCGTAAAAACTAAACAGAACAACAAAATAAATATTTTTTTTCTCTCTTGCATTAAGTACAATACAATATGGTTTAGATTTTAGCCTCTGCAGAGCATCCAACTGTGCCCTAAGAACAGCTGTACAACCGCATCATCTAGGAGATAAGATTTTTTGGTGTTTTTGCAGATATTGGACTCCAATACGCCTGTAAATTACTTTCAAGATCTTCAGCATTAGATGACGTCAGTTTTTTGATCTCCCTGTCAAATCTATCCAATAAGAGTTCAATGGAATTTAAATCGGATGCTGTCTTGGTCGACTCAAGTTGTTCAGTTTCCCATATTTCTCTTTTCTATTGATTTACCGCCTGCACAATTTAGAAGCATTCCGAATCATCGTTCTGCTGCGGAACAAACCCACGATCAATACGTCCCTTGCCAGATGGAACTGCATTGTTGATCAGTATCCTGCGATATCCATCCTTCTTTAATGTTCCACTAGTCCTCAGTAGATGACCAAGTTTATTAACCGTAAAATATCCCCACACCATGATCGACCCACCACCATGCTTCACTATTGGTGTCACATGCTGACTCTTCACACGTTCTCCACGACGTCGACGGAGAAACATTCGACGATGGCTTTAGTATACGACATACATACATTCGTCCGTGAATAACACCTTGGGTCACTGCTGCACGCTTCAGTGTCTCTGTTGCTGTGACCACTGCAATCTTTTCACCTCAATTTGATTGCGTAAGGAAGGTATTTTGGTGGATATGCACCCCTCCGAACCATGTTCACAAAGAAGCGTTGCACTGTCGAGGCAGAGATTGGAGCTGCTCGCATACTGTTCACTTCCTTGAGAATTTCAGGTGCATCACCAGTCCCCTGACGTTTAGCCTGCACACACATGAACTGATCTTCCCTGTGTGATATTACTCGGGTTCTTCCAGATCGCGAAACAGTTCCATTGGCACCAGTTTCTTCGAACCGCAGAAATTTATAGACCACTATACATTGGACTACGCCAATTTTTGTTACTATTGTTCTAATATAATAGACTCCCTGATGTAGAGCTACAATTTCAGCACATTTTTAATTCCAATCTCCTGCTTCTGTCCCATTAGGACGTAATATGGTATGAACCTGTTCAGGTATACAAAACAGTGCTAGCTGCAAACAGTGTCCTATAAACTAATGCGAATTGATTGCTGTACACATAGTGGAAAGAATGAAGCACAGTCGAATGCAACCATCTTAGGTAAAGGCACGTCAGCGTTGTTGTGGATATTCATCAGCGCCCCTCTGTGCGAACAATACGTACACAACAGAGGCGCTTGATCTTTGCATGTTTCTACTTGTTTCATTATCAGAACCGGAATTTGATAGAATATGCAAAACGAAAAGCCTATTTTAACCTCAAATCGATAGTTGCGACAGGTAGTAAAAAACTTTTGATCGGTAGAATAGGTGGAGAAGAGTCGAATGGGGAATCATTACAGCGTCGATAAGGGCCGTCAGTGGGAATATCTACTGACACAAGCGATTCTGACAAGCGCAGAATATCATAACCCAGCGCCTGCGTGCGAGCATCTGGGAAACGGCGAAATTGATCGGCTGTTCGCGAGCAACTGTCGTGAGCATCTATGGAATGTGGTTTGAAAGACGGTGCAGCCATGAGTAGGCGACAAGGTGTTGGACGTCCGCGGATCATCAGAGAACGTGGAGGTTGGAGGATTGCCGACCCCTTATGTGTTCCCATATTGACCCAACGGCATCGTCAATTGCGAGGGGCGTTCAATAAGTAATGCAACACATTTTTTTTGTCTGTCAATTTTGGTTGGAAAAATGCACAATTTGTTGTGGAACATTCCCGCATCAGCCCCTATAGTTACATGAAGTTCCGATAGGTGGTAGCTCTATGCGTAGACTTCAAAATGCGTCTGTAACGGAGGTGGGTTCCAAGCAAAAAACTATAATTGAGTTTCTTTTGATGGAAAATGAATCGCAGATATTCATAGGTGCTTGCGGAATTTCTATGGAGCGCTATCAGTAAACAAAAACACGGTGAGTCGTTGGTCGAGACGTCCGTCGTCAAAGCAACAAGATCGCGCAGACCTGTCCAATCTCCCGCGTGATGGCCGGCCGCCAGTGCTTTGACTCCTGCAATACTGGAACGTGCGGACACTCTCGTTCGAGGTGATCGACGCATCACAATCAAACATCTCTGTGCTCAACTGGACGTCTCTGTTGGTAGTGCTGACACACTGATCCACCAGTTGGGGTACTCAAAGGTATATGCTCGTTGGGTTCCTCGCCGCCTAATAGAAGGTCATAAAGAGCAACGAAGGATCGTGTGTGCGGAATTGTTTGCGCGTTATGAGGTTGATCCTGACAACATTTTGTCGAGCATTGTCACAGGCGATGAAACAGGAAGCAAACGGGCAATCCATGGAGTAGCGCCACAACACCTCTCCTCTGAAGAAAAAGTTCAAGCCTCTCCCACAGCCGGTGAAGTCACGGCAACGGTCTCCTGGTACTCTGAAGGGGTTATCCTGTTTCATGTCCTCACTCATGGTACAACGATCAAATGTGAAGTGTATTGTGTTACCCTCAGGAAGTTGAAGAAACAAGTTCCGTGTGTTCGTCGCCACAAAAATGCAAACGAACGTCTGCTTCTCTATGACAACGTAAGGTCTCACACAAGTCTGAGCATCCGAAAGGAGCTCACTAAACTTCAGTGGACTGTTCCTCATCATGCATCCCAGAGCCTAGATCTCGCAACTTCCGACTTCCATCTGTTTGGCCCAATGAAGGATGCACGCCACGGGAAGCAGTACGCGCGTGACGGGGAGGTTATGGATGCAGCAACATGTTGACTCCGACGTCAACCAGTAGAACGGTACCATGCAGGCATAGAGGCCCTCTCAGTAACTTGGCGTAAGACCGTCGCATTGAACGGAGATTGTGATGACAAATACGCTTTTGTAGCCGAAAGACTGGGGAATAATACGGTGTATTGGAATTCGGTATAAACCAACCTGCTTCCAGGAAAGAACGTGTTGCATTACTTACTGATCGTTCCTCGTACGACTGTTGTGGTGACATGATCATCGAGATTTGACAGAGGATGAATAGAAGCTTGTCGCCTGGCCGGAGGAATAATTTTTCTAATTACAACAGGCCAATGGTCTTGTCTGGTTACGCTGCTCGAAACATTCAGCACACCAAGAATGTGAGCATCTCCCATTCATTCTTTTATTATATTACGTTTCATTACTAGAGATGTTCACTAATCTTTTCTGAATTATTTAAAACAATGGTACACTGGGTTTTATTAAATAAAAATCACTTTCAAGCAACGTAGTAAATTTTTCTATCACTCTACTTACTGGTTCTTACCAACATTCGTGGTAGTATAGATATTGCATGCGTGTATTATCTGAGGCATTATTTATTTGCGTCATCATCATCATCATTATCATCATCATCATCAGCCAATTCGATCACTTAGTGATGTGGCGTCTTTGAGTCGGCGTGCAATAAAAGGATCCCTGCAGGTTCTTCCATTTCTGCCGATCTTGAGCTTCCCTTTGCCGATTCAAATGGTTCAAATGGCTCTGAGCACTATGGGACTTAACTTCTGAGGTCATCAGTCCCCTAGAACTTAGAACTATTTAAACCTAACCAACAAGGACATCACACACATCCATGTCCGAGGCGGGATTCGAACCTGCGACCGTAGCGGTCGCGCGGTTCCAGGCTGTAGCGCCTAGAACCGCTCAGCCACTCCGGCCGGCTTGCCGATTCAGTCCAGCTGTCTTTCCTAAATCTCTGTCCCATCCGTCCGGTGGTCTTCTCCTTGGTCTATTATGGTAAATTGGGCTCCAGTCTAGTATTTGTTTTGACCACCTGCCATCTTTTCTTCGAGCGACACGGCCAATCCACTGCCATTTCAAGGTATTCATTCTCTCCATTATGTCACTGACCTTTGTCATCTGTTTGATACCAACTGCTTTTTTCTCTCTTTGTGTAGCACAACATTGATCTCCCTTTCCTCTATGAGTTACTTTAGTTTTTTAACGACGAGTTCATTTAATGACCATTCCTCTATGGTTAACATTAATTTTCTAACCATGAACTTATTTAATGTCTGTCTCACAGCCACAAGTTATTACAGGCAGCACACAATGATCACAAACTGTTTTCTGCAGCTCGGTCGACATCTTAGACTTCGAAACTGGAGAGTATCTTCCAAAATACGTCGAAATGTTTCTGGTTTTAGGTGTCCTTTCATATTTACAAATAGACCCAGGTAGAGATATTCTGTGATCCCTTGCAGTTGCGTACTATCAACAGATATATTTCCTTCTGGTGTCCATTCATTCGTCATGATCTTGGTTTTGTAATAGTTCATTTTTCGGCCACCTTCAGAGCAGACTAACGCAAGTTCACTAAGCAAAATTTGAAGCTCTTCTACACTGTTTGCAAATAGAACAATATCAGGTTATTTAATCTCTTTCCCAGAATTTGCAGTCCCTTTATTTTCCGATCCAATTTACACATTGCTTTTTCTACTACTGCTGAAAATAGTTATGGAGACATAGAGTCACCTAGTTTTACACCCTTTTCAATGGGAAATTCATTGGTTTCTTCAACAGCATTCCCAAATATTGTGGAGGTCTTGTATATGTTGTATAAGGCTCCAATATCGACCTGGTCTCTTCCTTGTTCTTATTTACGTAAGTTGTTAGAATTTTGTTATTGACAAAATACATGGACATCACCAAACAAAAGCAGACACGACCTGAATTGAAACACAGTCAATAACAGAGCCGCCATGAAGCTCAAGCGTTTGTCCATAGAAGAACACGCGCTGCATTTCTGTCGAAACTCTCTTGTTGATAGCTGTATAACACAAAATTTCATTCACATGGAGCTATTACTTATTTCTCCAAATAATAACAATTATATAGTTAATTAACTGAAATGTTCTACAAATAGCGAATCTACTTAATAGACATTACAAATGGCGCGGGTCTGCACAGCAAAAAGACTTAACATGAATCGCAATATGCTAAAAACAACTAAAGGAAGTGGGGAGAACGCAGCGCATTCAGCGCTTATATAAGAAAACCATAGATATTGTACGCGCAGACGAAGGTGACACTGGTGACAACCGACGCGGTGGCTGACGGGAGCGGCTGCAAAGGCATTACCCATTTACAGCCGCTCTCATCGGCCAGCGCGCCTAGTGTCAACTTCGTTTGCACGTTTAATACAAATCATTTATACAATATGGATATAGTTACATATTGTCACTGATGAAAGTATACGAAATATAGAGAAAACCACATCTTCATTTTCAAACATTTTTAAAAAAATCAAATGGGTGCTTGAAAATGAATGAACAGATTTCAATTGTTTATTACACACAGATTGTGAAAAAATAGAAACAAACTGCGCATGTCACTGGACAGAGGAAGGTTCAAAGTTTTCACACCACAAGATAGATCATTTGAAATTAGCATAAAGTCAATCCACTGTTCAAGTGCAACGTGCATTACGTCGTCGATTCAGCAAGAAGCCGCCTCTGCACACGCAGATACATGACTGGCATACAAAATTCTTGGAAGCTGGCTGCATATGCAAAGGGAAGAGCACGGGTCAGCCACCCACGTCTGATAAAAATGACGAGCGTATCTGAGGTATGTTCATACGGAGCTCTCGGAAGCCCACAAGACGGGCAGGTCGGGAACTTCAACTTCCTCAACAATGGTGAGGCGTGTTCTTAAAAGACGTCTGCATATGAAGCCTTACAAGTTGCAGTTATTGCAATAATTGCGCCCCGGCGACCACAGCAGACGGTTCGAATTTTCCATTTCAATAAACAGGGACTTGTTGATTCGTGTGTGAAATGAAATGGATTACTATTTCGATGTTTCTCGAGCAACGCCGGGTGCTCATGTTGAGCGTCTGTGTCAACACAAAATTTTGAACCTTTCTCTATCAGTTACATGTGTTTCTATTTTTAATACTTTGTCTGCAGTAAACAACAAACCGTTTCTTTTTTAATAATCCTGTATTACAAACGCCGACCGGTGGTGCCATATAATTCTGTGAGGAACATTCAGCTGGGCTTCGATGGGACATATGGTAGTAATCGAAGGCACCATGAAGGTTGTCGACAACGTGAATTTTGAAACTTCCTAGCAGATTAAAACTGTGTGCCGGACCAAGACTCGAACTCGGGACCTTTGCCTTTCGCGGGCAAGTGCTCTACCGACTGAGCTAGCCAAGCACGGCTCATGACCCGCCCTCACAGCTTCAATTCTGCCAGTACCTCGTCTCCTACCTTTCAAATTTCACAGAAGCTCTCCTGCAAACCTTGCAGAACAAGCATTCCTGGAAGAAAGGATATTGCGGAGACATGATTTAACCACAGCCTGGGGGATGTTTCCAGAATGAGATTTTCACTCTGCAGCGGAGTGTACGCTGTTATGAAACGTCCTAGCAGATTAAAACTGTGTGCCGGACCGAGACTCGAACTCGGGACGTTTGCCTTCCGCGCGCAAGTGCTCTACCGACTGAGCTAGAAACGTATATATTATTCCACAGCACCTACATCCCTTCATGCACATCTTCCAGCAAGATAACTGTGCGTGTCACAAGGCCAGAATCGTGCTACAGTTGATGTCTTGGCGTCCAAATTCGCCTGATTGGAACTCCGAACATATCTCTGAGGCTATCGGACACCAGCTCAATGCCCACAAACCACTGGCCCATATTTACGGGTACTGGATGACATGTGCGCAGTCATCGGTGCCACATACCTCTGGAAACCTTCTGGGAGGACTTGTCGAATCCCTCCCACGCAAAATCTCAGATATACTGCGTTACAAAGGTGAACCAGCGTACTATTCAGTAGTTGCCTCATTAGTATAAGACAGAAAGCACATAACATGTAGCACTAGTTAGGTAGTGCTTTATTCAGTTTTACTTTGGCAGTAATTCTCAGGTCGTCTAGTATTGCAAACACATTCACCTCCATCAGCTTAAATTGAAGGAAATACTTGTTCTACTGACTGTTCCATTTTTTGATGCCAGTACCTGGACAGTGTTTACAATATTGAAGTGAGTCGAAAATTTAAAAGTCTGTGTTTCATATCTGAAATATGCAGCAAGTATCTTGTTCAGCGCTGTCTACCGATTCTACAGGGAACTATTGCAGTGTTGGTTGGATTCAATAGTCGTTTGACCGTCGGTGAGAGCAGATCGCAATGGCCGAAACAGTCGTAGATCTCGCCAGTTGTGAAATGCGGGATCTGATTAGATTTTTACTAGAAAAAGGATCTTCAGCTGCTTAAATCCATTATGAGTTATGCCCAGTATGTGCACCTGAAATAATGAGTGACAAACAAGTTCAAAATGCTGTCGAGAATTTCAGAATGGCCGCTAAAATGTTAACGATGATCAGCGGATTGGCAGGCCCACTTTTCGGACCGATGACATCGCTGATCAAGTGAACCAAAAATTTTGAAAGGATCGGCTATTGAGTAGTACTTGTCTGACTAATGAATTTCAAAATGCTGCTCGCCCCTCAGTTGAGAGGACTGTCACTGACCAGGATGGATATCACAAACTTTTTGCGAGGTGACTTCCAAAAATGCTCATTGATCTGCACCAAGAGCAAAGACTGCATAGTGCAGGACAGATTTGGAGCGCTATAGACAAGATGGAGATAATTTGTGTTCCCACACTGTTACGGGAGACAAGGCGTGGATATCGTACGGCAACGCGGAATCGAAACACCAGCCAATGCAGTGGTACCATTCAAATTCACCCAAATCAAAAATTTTTAAGCAATCTCCGTTCTCAAATCGAAATTACGGCTACCGTTTTTTGGGACGGACAGAGCGTCTATTTGATTGATTTCATGGATCGTGGTCAACAATTACGGCTGATGTATATTGTGAAACGCTAATCGAACCGAGATGTGCGATCTGCGGGAAACTGTCGTTATAATCCTCCTTCACGGCAACGCACGCCCTCACACCGATGTCACAGCAAACGAGAAGATCGAAGATTTTCGTTGGGAACTTTTTGATCTTGCACCAAGCGACTATTTCTTCTTTTTGCACTTGAAAAAGTGGTTGGGTGGACAACGACGATGAACTCAAGACAAGCATTACCAACTGGTTCAATTCCCAGGCAACAGACTTTTACGCAGAGGTATTAAAGACTCTGTTGCAGTGTTGCAAAAATTGTATATACGAGGGCTGTTCAAAAAGTAAGGTGCCCTTTAATTTGCGCGGGCAACGTACATTCGACTATCGATCTTTTTTTTTTGTTATGTTGGTACACATGCCCCGAACATATGTTGACAATTTCAAGTGTACAGCATACTTCGCTTGTTTTTGACAGAAAGATTAGACGTGTTTTAGTGTACTCGGCGATTTTCGATTATTATGAAAAATGAAGCAAAGAATTTGCATCAAAGTTTGTGTGAAAAATGGAACTAAGTGCTCTAAAAGACTTGAAATGTTGACAGTGGCATACAGTGAGTCTGCTCTACGTAAAAAAAAAAATGTTCGCAAGTGGTGCAAGCTCTTCCAAGTGGGCCGAGAAGATGCCAATGACAAACCTCGCTCTGGACGCCCCAGCACGTCAACAACATATGTAACGTGAAAGCTGTGAAGAAAATTCTTTTGGAAAATCGTCGAGTTACCGTAACAGAAGTTGCTGAGTATGTTGGTATATCGGCCGGCTCGTGTCATGCAATTTTTCCGGATAATTTGGGCGTGAGACTTGTGTCAGCGAAGTTAGTTACAAAATTTCTCAATTTTGATCGCATGAGCATCGCTCAGAAGCTCTTGAGTGACATCAAAGGTGATCCTGATTTGCTCAAAAGGGTCATAACTGGAGACGAAACATGGGTTTACTGTTATGACGTGGAAAACAAAGTCCAATCGTCCCAATGGAAGCATCCGGGAGAGCCAAGACCGAAAAAAGCACGCGAAGTTCAATCAAATGTCAAAGTTTTGCTCGCTGTTTTTTTTTTTTTTTCAGTTACCGTGGCGTAGCGCATCATGAATTTTTGTCTCAAGGTCGTACGGTCAATAAGGACTATTACCTTGACGTTATGCGCCATTTGCGAGAAGCAATACGCAAAAAAAGTCCAGAATTGTGGAAAAACAATCCATAGCTTTTGCATCACGACAATGCACCTGCTCATTCATAGTCGCTTATGAGGGATTTTTTGGCCGAAAACAACACAACAATCATGCGTCAGCCACCATATTTACCGGATTTGATCCCCTGCGACTTTTTCCTGTTACCAAAACTGAAGAGATATTTGAAAGGACGAAGATTTTTAACGATTGAGGAAATAGAAACTGCATCGCTGGAAGTTCTCAAGGCTGTACCAAAAAGTGCTTATGAGGAGTACTTAGAGGATTGGGAAAAGCGTTGGCACAAGTGTATTGCATCTGAGAGGGACAACATGAATATTGATGAATAACTACATATTTTTTCATAAAAAGATAAAGTCACCTTACTTTTTGATTACACCCACCTCGTAAATGAACAGGAATATGTGGAAAAGTAAAACAGATACGTAGTAAAATGTTACTGTTAATAAAAACTTTTTCTCATAAGCTACTTTTTTTGTGATCAAAAGCACATTAGTTTTGGAATACGCCTCGTATGTACAATGAAAAACTTCTGTTCTTAATTTTCCAAGACAAGCACTCACACACGAAGTAACAAGTTATTTACTTTGATTTAACAACTGTTTGCCTTCAAATTATCACATAACCAAAGGGGAAAAGGCAGTTTTCTTTCGACTTTTGCGTTCTCTCTTTCTGCCAAAGGCATGCAGCAAGTTTTGCGCTGCTACAATATGCAGTGTCTGCGGAACTTCCTGTGTGAAGCAGTTATTCTCTCGAGTTTTGTTTACACTTATTCTCAATGGGAGAGCTTTTGTCCTTGGTTGTTGCGTCATTAGGAAGGTCGACGTTGCTGCGTGCACACCTTCCCACGCTGTTTATCTTCGGGCGGTAGAGATGGGCGTTCCGAACCATAATCTTTTATGATTCAAAAGGAGGATTCATCGCCGACTAATGTTTGAAAGTTAGCCGGATGCTTCGAGCACTTTTGAAACTGTCAGTATGAATAGTAAAACGGTCTTGCACCATTTGAAAATGAAGTTCGCTGCAGCCGGGGAAATTCGAGATCGGATCAAGCTAGGTGGCCGGTCATCCAGTTTTAGGTTTCCTGTGATTTCCCTAAATTGCCTAAGGAGAGTGCCGGCGCGGTTCTGTTGAATGGATGCGGCCGATTTGCTTCCATAATCCTTCCCTAATTCGCGCCTGTGCTCGCCTCTGATGACCTCGTCATCGACAGGATATTAAATATTAATCTCTCTTCTTTTTTTCCGAAAACGCAGCGACATTCGATGGGAGTGCCAGAAAGAGACGCCATACCCTTTTTTCATGGAAGTTATCCGCCTTCAGCATCGAGTTAACAAAAGTGCAGATAGCTGCCGATGAATACTTCTTTCCCACCAAAATGCATTGTCCGGCACATTCCCTCTTGAAAAAAAAAAAAAAAAACGATAAGCGTCGCGCGTGCCTTTTCATAATGCGATACTCCAAGAAAGATGAAATTTGCGACTTGTATAACATCGGAACAGGTGGTGAAACAGTCATGTCGTTATAACTGATTTAGAGCTGAAAGCTCGTCAGGGTTTGGCACTGGCTACGAACCACGCCTCTTTTTCCTGCAGCGCTGCTCAAACTGTACGTTTCGACCGGTTCTGATGAACCGACTCACAGTATCCTGCGAAATCTCACATTTCTTCTGGTAAAGAAGTTACTGTTGCGTATTTGCGGGCCGTGAACGACGTTACATACACTGCCCTCCATAAATTTGGGAACACCATGCTGCGTATTACAACAGAGCAAGATGGAAGTGATCTATGTGCGTTATTGGTTAGAATACGAAATAGAAAGCTCAAATAACGGTTAATAATGACACGGGCAGTATTGTATACTTAATTATTGTACATATACATACATATTGGTACATACAGGTTGTTTCAAAAATGACCGGTATATTTGAAATGGCAATAAAAACTAAACGAGCAGCGATAGAAATACACCGTTTGTTGCAATATGCTTGGGACAACAGTACATTTTCAGGCCGACAAACTTTCGAAATTACAGTAGTTACAATTTTCAACAACAGATGGCGCTGGCGCTGCAAGTGATGTGAAAGATATAGAAGACAACGCAGTCTGTGGGTGCGCCATTCTGTACGTCGTCTTTCTGCTGTAAGCGTGTGCTGTTCACAACGTGCAAGTGTGCTGTAGACAACATGGTTTATTCCTTAGGACAGAGGATTTTTCTGGTGTTGGAATTCCACTGCCTAGAACACAGTGTTGTTGCAACAAGACGAAGTTTTCAACGGAGGTTTAATGTAACCAAAGGACCGAAAAGCGATACAATAAAGGATCTGTTTGAAAAATTTCAACGGACTGGGAACGTGACGGATGAACGTGCTGGAAAGGTAGGGCGACCGCGTACGGCAACCACAGAGGGCAACGCGCAGCTAGTGCAGCAGGTGATCCAACAGCGGCCTCGGGTTTCCATTCGCCGTGTTGCAGCTGCGCTCCAAATGACGCCAACGTCCACGTATCGTCTCATGCGCCAGAGTTTACACCTCTATCCATACAAAATTCAAACGCGGCAACCCCTCAGCGCCGCTACCATTGCTGCACGAGAGACATTCGCTAACGATATAGTGCACAGGATTGATGACGGCGATATGCATGTGGGCAGCATTTGGTTTACTGACGAAGCTTATTTTTACCTGGATGGCTTCGTCAATAAACAGAACTGGCGCATATGGGGAACCGAAAAGCCCCATGTTGCAGTCCCATCGTCCCTGCATCCTCAAAAAGTACTGGTCTGGGCCGCCATTTCTTCCAAAGGAATCATTGGCCCATTTTTCAGATCCGAAACGATTACTGCATCACGCTATCTGGACATTCTTCGTGAATTTGTGGCGGTACAAACTGCCTTAGACGACACTGCGAACACCTCGTGGTTTATGCAAGATGGTGCCCGGCCACATCGCATGGCCGACGTCTTTAATTTCCTGAATGAATATTTCGATGATCGTGTGATTGCTTTGGGCTATCCGAAACATACAGGAGGCGGCGTGGATTGGCCTCCCTATTCGCCAGACATGAACCCCTGTGACTTCTTTCTGTGGGGACACTTGAAAGACCGGGTGTACCGCCAGAATCCAGAAACAATTGAACAGCTGAAGCAGTACATCTCATCTGCATGTGAAACCATTCCGCCAGACACGTTGTCAAAGGTTTCGGGTAATTTCATTCAGAGACTACGCCATATTATTGCTACGCATGGTGGATATGTGGAAAATATCGTACTATAGAGTTTCCCAGACCGCAGCGCCATCTGTTGTTGAAAATTGTAACTACTGTAATTTCGAAAGTTTGTCTGCCTGAAAATGTACTGTTGTCCCAAGCATATTGCAACGAACGGTGTATTTCTATCGCTGCTCGTTTAGTTTTTATTGCCGTTTCAAATATACCGGTCATTTTTGAAACACCCTGTACTAGTATTGCTCCGTTTTATGTAAACCGGCGTTACCTGTCCAAGCAGTTGTACTGAACACGCCAAGTGGCAGGAGTAGACCGCAAGGCTATGTAGAGGTACGTTGTTTACATTTCTGTTCACCTGTAGTTGCGTTTGCATAAAGGTATAAGACGCCACGAAAGTAATTGAAAATGGCCCCAAAGTGCCAGGTTCCTTATGAATCACGGGTAATGATAATCACTTTGCACCAAGAAGGCAATAGTGTGCGACAAATAGCAAAGAAAGTGATGATTTTCATCACCGGAGTTGTCAAAACCGTACACCGGCATCGAGAAACAGGCTCCTACGGAGATCGTCCTTGCTCAGGAGCACCCAGGAAAACATCAGAACGCCAGGAAAAGTTTTTGGTAGTAACCAGTAAACGCAACAGATTAAAAACTGCCCGTGAACTGACCGCTGAGCTAAACGCAACGAGGGAACACCGGTGAGTGAGACAACAGTGAGACGACGCCTGGTAGACAACAACCTCCGAGGTTATGTAGCAACAACGAGACCACTGTTGCGCCCTGTTAACAAGAAGGAAAGGCTTCAGTGGGCTAAGACACATCAACATTGGACAGCGGGGTTTGGGAAAGAGTCTTATTCGCTCATGAATCCAAGTTCGAAATATTTGGAAGTAAACGCCGTCAATTTGTACGCCGTTTACCCCATGAACGCTTGAATCCTCAGTACGTAATTCCAATTGTAAAGCATGGAGGGGGTTCTGTGATGGTGTGGGGATCATTTGGAGGGATTAAAGTCGGAGATTTGGTGAAAATAGATGGAAAAATGAACCAAAAGGATTATCATGCCATTCTCCAGCGACATGCTAAGACATCTGGTTTGCATCTTATTGGGAAAGAGTTTGTCTTGCAGCAAGACAACGACCCGAAACATACGTCTCGCTTGTGTCAGAACTATGTGAAGTCTCTAGAGGTTCGTAAAATATTGAAAAACGTGGAATGGCCGCCCCAATGCCCTGTTTGTAACCCAATCGAGCTGCTATGGGATGAACTGGACAGGAGGACCCGAAAACGGGAAATCATGAGTGGGTCACAATTGTGGCAGGTCCTGCAGCAAGAATGGAGATTAATTCCAACTGATTAATTCTTGGCAAAACTGACGCAGCGCATGCCGAGAGTGTGCAAGGCAGTGATGAAAGCAAAAGGTGGCTATTTTGAGGAATCGAAAATTTAATTCTTGTATCTTCATGTGTATTATTTGAGCTTAATAAACATTTGGAAAACAACAAAATGCATTTTTATACTGTATTTCCTTTCCATTGTCTATAATTATTTGGTGTTTCCAAACTTATGGAGTGTAGTGTATACGCAGTTTCTTATGTGGCCCCTCTAGACATGGGAGTGTGAAAGTCCTCATAAAGAGAATTCTGTAATGATATAAATAACAATTGAAGTTTGATGAGTTTTGCTATTACGATCTCAAACTTTTTCAGCGTCTACTTTTCATAACTAAGAGCTAGGATCAATGATGAATTTGACTGAAATAATATCAAACCTCTCACAAAATGTAGCTGCTAGCGGATACTTGCCTAGAGATTCACAACAGATGAGTTTCAGCAGTGGATAAGAGTCCCATTGCATTTCATTTCTGAGAACATCTAAATACCTATTATTTAGGGAAACAGTGGCAACTGTATGCCTGTTTGTGGTCTATGTAGCCTATCCAGGTAAGTCAATTTTCAAATTTTGCTTTTATCCTTTAAAACTGTTTTCTCCCCTCTGCTAACCACACCTTCAAAAATTACGCTTTTTATCAGCTCACAAAGCCGACGCTTCTTTTGCGTTTGTATTTATTTCCAATATTATGTCAGAAATGCAGAGCTCCTCCTTTCATTGCACAACGATTTGAATTTACGCAGTAATTGTGACTTAACGTGACCAGTGTCGAAACGAAAGCATTACATCATCTAAAGAATCTGCCACGTCGAAAAGAAAGTAATTCTTGTCAATCATCAATAAACTAAGTATTCCCCTAACAACGGCGAAGATATAAAAATGCACAAAAAATCAAGCAATATGCACAAGTGCCGTCAAAATACTATGTAGTCCGACACCGAGGCAGAAAAAGTTCCAAAGAAATGGTAACCATAGACAGAAGGCACCAAATAATATTCACAGCTAGAAAACTGTAGTGTCGACTGTGGTTCAAATGGCTCTGAGCAACGTGGGACTTAACATCTGAGGTCATCAGTCCTCTAGAAATTAGAACTACTTAAACCTAACTAACCTAAGGACATCACACACATCCATGCCCGAGGCAGGATTCGAACCTGCGACCGTAGCAGCAGCGCGGTTCCGGACTGAAGCGCCTAGAACCGCTCGACCACAACGGCCGGCTTAGTGTCGACTATACCGGTAACATTTACGACTTACATAATAAAAAAAACAACAACAAAAAAAAAAACACAGCATGAAGAAATTATCCGAATGGGACGGGAATCAGTAGATGTGATGTACATGCACAAAGAAACAAATGATAACAATTTCAGAATAATTTTCTGATTTATTCAGGGCAAAGAGCTTCGTGAACTGGTCAACAACACGTTGACCTACCTCTGGCCCTTAGGAAAGCAGCTAATCTTCTTGGTATTGATTCACAGAGTTGTTGGATGCCCTCCTGAGAGATATCGTGCCGAATTCTGTCCAATTGACGTGTTAGATCGTCAAAATCCAGAGCTAGTTGGACGACCATACCCGCAATGCTACAAATGTTCTCAACTGGGAAGAGATCCGACGACTTTGCGGGTTTGGCAAGCACCAAGACAAGCAGTAGAAACTCTAGTCGTGTGCGGGCGGGTATTATGTTGCTGAGCTGAAATATAAGCCCAGAAATGCCACGAAGGGCAACAAAATGGGGAGTAGAATATCGTCGACATACCATTGTGCTATAACGGTGCTGCGGATGATAACCACAGGGGTCCGATTATGAAAAGAAGTGGCACCCCACACCATCACCCCTGTCTGTCGGGCCGTATGGCGAGCGACAGTCAGCATGGTGTCCCACGTCCGGGGCGACTCCAGACACGTTTTTGTTAGTCATCGGGGCTCCGTTCGAAGCGGGACTCATCACTGAAGACAATTCCACTCCAGTCAATGAGGTTCCAGGCCGAAGAAGTGTGTAGAGACGCCCTGGACAGCGGTGGAATACCAACGTGGCTGGCCCGACAACCAGAAGCGATAGTCTGGCGGTGCCATTTCTTTTCATAGCGTGACGCCTTACAGGACGGCAATTGGTCGACGATAATTTACGCCCCGTTTTCTGCCTTTCGTGGCAAGCTATCCTGGGCTTACATTTCAGCAAGATAAAACCCGTCCGCACAGAGCGAGTGTTTCCACTGCCTGTCTTCGTCCTTGCCAAATCCTACCTTGGCTAGCAGGGTTGCCGAATCTCTCCCCAACGCAGAATGTTTGGATCATTGAGGGGAGGGCGTACCAACCAGCTTGGGATTTTGAGCAGCTAACGCGCCAATTGGACAGAATTAGGCACGATATCCCTCAGGAAGACATCCAACTGCGCTATCAATCGTTGACAAGCCGAATAACTGCTTGCATAAGGGCCAGAAGTGGACATACGCGTTTCTGAGTTGCTCAGTTTGTGAAGCTCGTTCTCTTGAATAAATCACCCAATTTTTCTGAAATTGTAGTCATTTGTTTTACTGAACATGCACATCACATCTGCCAGTTTCCGTCTAATTCGGATAATTCCTTTGTGGTACGTCTTTTTTTCTCTTTGAGTGCATTACCAAAAATGTCTGAATACCAGCGTAAGAAAATGATCTCACTATAGAAGAGACTTTATAGAAGAGACTTCATAGTAAATTCGAGCGCATTTGAAGATGATCATTTGCTTGCTGCTTGCTTCAGTAAACTGGCTGAATATTTGTGCGGCTGGCAGAATTTTAAACAGGTTACGACCAGTGTTTAATTTCTAAAATTTTAGCTGCCGAACGCACTCTTCAACCATATTACATCCCCTCTCCCCCACCTTACCATCCCAGCCATGAAAATTGCATGATCCATTTTTGAAAACATGTGAAAAAACTTATAATGAAAAAATCATTTTTTATAAAATATCGTTCTGGAAGCCATATTTTAAAAATATAATTTCTTGTAGTCAAAAGAATAAAGTCAGAGGATTCCTGGCAGTCGTTAACAAAAGACAGCTGACACGAATGTTACCGATAAGTACCGCTCATAACTAAGGAACTAACGAACAAAACTCAACTTTTATAGTTAAGTTGGGATTTAATACACATGTACTATATTAAATCCTCGTCGAAAGTAAGTACTGGTCGCAAGTCTTTATTGCCTTAAAGCAATTTGGAATCACAGTAACCATCATTTTCACTGCGATTCACAGCAGACAGATCTCCTTTTAGTGAAACGCTAGGTTAGTGGTATCGATAGAAAGTCATACAATAATGATTATATAGGACTGAAATCACTCTGCACAATTTGCAGGAAGAAACGACGTTTAAAAAAATTATTGGTGTTCTTTCTTGTGTAAAGCCAAGTTGTCGTTTCACAGCGTGGTTGGAGTACAGGCAAAGATTACACATAACAGCCAAATTCGCAGCTCCTGAAGGAGGTGGCTGTTTCGGTGATCGAAAGATTGTGCATCAAAGGGAAGTGTATAAAATGGAAACGACATCTCGCCTGTACACCCAGAAGTACACCACTAATCGATCACGCTGAGAAAAATTGAGAGATCACGTTTAAGAAATGCCGATTTTCGTAACTTAAGCAAAACAGCACAAGCACTGCAGCACTAATATGTCAGCAAAGTAAATGGTTTTTTACTCTATTGTAGAGTTTTTTCCATTTTAATTTATCTTCAGTTTTTAACGGTGTTAAACAACGATTAAAGATAAGTAACAATGTGATGGTACAAGGTTTGCGAGACCATTGCTTTTAGCGAAAACCTTGGACATTACAACAATCGGCATGAGAAAGTTGATCATAAATGGTTTTGATACATCCCCACTGGTATGGGAACAGATGTCCCAAAGAGGTTCATGTGAGGAGGGAAAAAAGTAAAATAAAAGCAAAAATAAAAGAGATTCGTTTATGGAGTACCCACTCGGCTAGCCATGCGTGTTAGCACATCACTACCGTTCGCGATTCAGGGGGCAAGGCGGCACCAGGGGGCTCTATTCTGTATCGTCCATACCGATCGGGTAAAGTTACTATTCTGAAAGCTTTGAGACCTATTACCGGTCGGTCCTCCCACCGATTTTTCGACAAATGTATCGAGAGGTTTTAGGTTTCGGTATGGCCCACTCGTTCGGTTTGATGTGATTTATTTACTCCTAGAATTTGTTATTTTAGACATATTGAGCGGTTTTAGCTTTGGATTTAGTGATTGTATCACTGAAGAATCATCAGGACGCATCTGGTTGGAAAGTGATAAAGTGATCTCATAATAGACTGATTTCCTTTGTTAGAAATATGGTTTGTATTGTTGTTACTGTGAATGATTATAACATCAAAAAACAATTTCAGTCAATATTCTCACAAAATACCTGCTTACGTATATCACATGTGTGTTAGCTGAAATTACTAGTGACTTCATGTACTTTCTTTCGCAAATGTTTTACTTATTATGTTAACTGAATCATCCATTGGTTCTTGGTAGAACAACATTATAATAAATGAGAAGCACTAGTTTGCTTTTGTTCTGCAGTATTACTTTTATTGTGTTAACTGGTTTTTCAGCTTAAAACTTCTTTGGTGACAAAACTCAGTAAATGTCTGAAGATGGCCTTGTAAGCCGAAAACCGGTTAGCTCAATAAAAGTAATACTGTAGAACAAAATCAAACTAGTTTGCTTTTGTTCTGCAGTATTACTTTTATTGTGTTAACTGGTTTTTCAGCTTAAAACTTCTTTGGTGACAAAACTCAGTAAATGTCTGAAGATGGCCTTGTAGCCGAAAACCGGTTAGCTCAATAAAAGTAATACTGTAGAACAAAATCAAACTAGTGGCTTATTTATTAATTATCGAAACGCATTTAAAACTTTTAAGTAACAATGCAAAGGAATTTTGTGAAGCCTGATAGACGAAACCTTCCAAAATTTCATGCATTTACGGCTTACGCCAACATCATTCGGCAACGAAGGCAACCTGTGTGTCTCTTGACGAAATAAAGCACTAATATAGTAGCCAAGCGGTTTACGCAACGCACTGCATTGGTAAGGGTCGTACGTTCGCACACTGCTCGGTACGAAAATGTTTTTCTCTCTTCGTGTTTGTAACACATTCTGAGACTTCGTTAATCGTCGAAGTTAGGTATTTTTCTGAAATATTCGTTGTTATTTATACATAGAAACACGCTTTCTTAGTAATGAGTATCTTCGATTTCGTAACTTCCATTTGTTTAAGAAATGAAAGATGAAATTGCTGTTCGTGAAACAACTGACAGTGACAGTTATATTTTTTCTTGTCACAAATAATTCACAATTTTTTTCTGAATACCTACCGATTTACGAGTGTGTGGTCAGACAGGAATCTAAAAGCACATCTTAAATTAATGCGATTGAAACTAGCAGCAATCGTCTTTCTACTCTTGCTTGTCACAAGTATTTATCTGCGAGCGAATCCTTAACAACAGAAGATAAAGGTGAAAGATCCCTGCCATAATACTTTTAGACTAGACCACCATATACAAAACATTGTGATTCATCAAATGCATGTTATACACTCCAACGAACTTCAATAGCTGCATTCGCCATATTCTTTCGAAAAGGCGTTTCTTAAATTTTGTTTTTAAGAAGCAAATCGTTGGTATATCATATAGGGAAGAAGGCTACTTCACCATTTGGATTTCCAGGAGGGAGTTACAACCACATTGTATTCATGTTCTTATTCTTTGACACTCTCTTAAACAATTTTTCGGGTGCGTGGAGGTATGATCCGTCTATGCAACTAATTGATGGCAATAAACAAACTGCCGGCCCCGGTGGCCGAGCGGTTCTAGGCGCTTCAGTCCGGAACCGCGCTATTGCTACGGTCGCAGGTTCGAATCCTGCCTCGGGCATGGTTGTGTGTGATGTCCTTAGGTTAGTTAGGTTTAAGTAGTTCTAAGTCTAGGGGACTGATGACCTCAGATGTTAAGTCCCATAGTGCTTAGAGCCATTTTTTTTTTTTTGAATAAACAAACGCAAAACAGAAAATATGACGAATTTTTCGGATGTTTCTATAGATATATTTGTACTATTTGGTACTACACTCCATTCCTAACTCATATACCGAAACGGAAAATCCAAAACACGACGTTGATGTGAATGAGAATAAAATGACATAGTGTGACATTTATGACAGTTTCCAGAACACAGTCAATATCCTAGTGTGACATTTATGACAGTTTCCAGAACACAGTCAATATCCTATCGTTATCATGCATTAATGGGAGCATGTGGTCAGCGAAATTTTAACAGTATTACATACACTAAGCACACTTTTCGGTACTGTAAAGAATAGCCACTTCGGGTTCGAGCAGCTGTGATGCTGTAGTGCGCATGCGCGGATCTGAGGCAGATTGCTTTTGATTGGTTGGTGCGAGGAGAACTGACAACAGCGTCTCGGTTCGCTGGAACCATTTGGATTCGCTTCCGAAATGCTTACAGAATAATGTTGGGGTTCTCCTTCGAAAATATGACCGTTCGGTGCGCCCGCGTATCGAACCGATAGGCAAAATGGCGGAAAGGTACAGAACAGGGCCTGATCGGACCCCGCCCAGCGGATTAATGACGAAGGCCCGTGTGTCGGTCAACTTGGATGTGGTTTTGAGGCGGTTTCTCACATCCGACTAGGTGAATACTGGGCTGTTCCCCACGTTACACCTCTGTTACGCTTCACAAACATTTCGAAAACATTCCTGTACTTTGTCATGGGATTATACGAGATGCAGACAGATGGCATGCACAGATTCCCACTTTCCATACCGAAGGGAGAAGGAGACAGAGGTGGCTATAGGAAGGGCTTCCACTACTGTCTACCATTGGCATTGCCAGAACTAGAATAACATGCTGATACGTTTATAGAGTAAAGCACACAGAAGTGGGTAATTACACTGCTTGATAATAGTTAAGGAACAACTGACATCTGCTAAGGAGCAAATGGCAATTGCTACAGAACACCTGACCAATGTCAGATAAAGCAAATGTTTTAACTGCACCGAAGTCTGTGCACAAATGTTCTGAACGCATTCGACATCTCATGTTGTAAAAACCGATTAGTGCGACATACCATGTGTTACGGCAACCTGTCTGCAAGACATCATTTGAGTGCTTACGACCTTGGACGTGATGTTGGACGGCTCGAAGATAGCCAAAGTGCCACTACTGTGACCACAGTAATGGGTGTGAGCAAAAGTATCATCTAGCGATTAAAAAAGGCCCCTGAAGATGGAAATTTTATGCAAAAGCATGCTGGTGGTCGTAGACGGACCATCACACCGCAAGAGGCTCGATACGTAGCCCTAGTGGCGAAAAGGAACAGACATTTCACTCCTATGCAAATCGCTGCAGACTTTGCAACCGCTACCGGTTCATGTGTCTGTCAGAACCATTTTGTGGCGATTAAAACATTCTGGTTTGTATGCTCGGAAGCCTGTTAAGTGCACATCACTTCAACCACATCATCGTTGAGAAAGAGTTCATTGGTGTTGGGAGCATGTTGGTTGGGATCAGCAATAGTGGTGCAAAGTAATGTTCTCAAACGAATCCCACGTTACTGTGGCAAGTGAATCTGGCTACCAGTTAGTATGGGGAGGGAGAGAGAGAGAGAGAGAGAGAGAGAGAGAGAGAGAGAGAGAGAGGCAAACTCGTTACATATCACAGAATGTTTATGACTGTCATCGACATGGCCTAGGCATAATGCTATGGCAGGCATTATGTAAATGACTGAACACCGCTGCATATCTTTGCGCGAGGTACCGTTACAGAAAATTGCAGGGAGATTATTCTGCATCATGTCCGTTTGTTTCGAGCTGAGGTAGGTCCCCACTTTCTGTTTATGGACGACAATACTCGCCCAGCGCAGTCCGGAACCGCGGGACTGATGCGGTCGCAGGTTCGAATCCCGCCTCGGGCATGGATGTGTGTGATGTCCTTAGGTTAGTTAGGTTTAAGTAGTTCTAAGTTCTAGGGGACTGATGACCACAGATGTTAAGTCCCATAGTGCTCAGAGCCGTTTGAACCATTTGAATACTCGCCCACAAAGGACAGCTGAGGTGTCGGATACACTGGAAAGTGAAGATATTGAACGTATGGAATGGTCTGCTACCTCCCGGACCTAAATCCCTCTACAGCATGTCTGGGATTCTCTTGGCAGACGTGGTTCTGAACGAACACCTCCTTCTCGAACCGTGCAAGAACTGGAAACCGCCTTGAGATAGGAGTGGGACAATATTCCCCAAGGATTCCTCAACAGCTCGGTAGTTTGCATGAAAAATAGGTGGAAAATGCGTATTAGCACCTGAGTAGGTCCTATTTCGTACTGAGAGTCCGATATCGACTTTTATGTTGGTAGTCTGACTTGTGTCAAACAGGAACGTTATTTATGCCTTTCTTTCCCCGCTACGTTTCTCGTAACTGAACATTAATTCCCACTTTCTTCTTGGATTCAGAAGGTCCGACACCTTGCCAAGAACAAGGAAATAGCACGGCATTCATTTTGGGAAAGTATCACGGGATAGATAACCAGCACACTCCCCATTTTCCTTCTTTTGTTTTTAATTTTTCCGTGTCTGTATGTGTCTTCAGCTTCTTCTCATTTCCACAGGGTGCTGGACGAAAAGAAGAAGGTGGCGTGTCTTAATGGCTATTAATGTCTTCTAACAGTATACTGAAAGCATACGTCAATATTCCACATTTCTCACTTTGGTAACCATACAGATAGACTTTCAAAGTTCAGTGGGCCTTGTTCTATAAAGGTGCGTTCTAGAAAGAAAGATAAGACGTAATCTTCAGTAAATTGATGTGCATTAGTAGTCATTAATGCCAGCAGGAAGGCAATAATTCACCAAGAAGATGTCGTAAATGGGATGACACAACTATCGAACACATAAACCTGCTGATACGCAGACTTACCTATTCCGTGGCGAACAACTTCCCTAGTAACTGCAAGGACACAAAAGGTTAATGTAACGGAAAAATAGCTGATAAAATAGTGTACTATCTGAAATAGCTTATTTTATTACCCGATTTACATTTTGAATCATGGTTTTATCGTCTTAGTTTCAAATAACTTTTGAAGGGCCTTCATTTTCATATTAACGTGATGGTTAATGTGTACCTGTGGAGGCTGTTGTAAACTTTTGGGCAGAAATGAGCGGAAATGTGTTAAAGTATAGAACATTTTTGAATTAATCTTGTACTTGTGAACGTTTCTGCTTCCTTGCATATGACCTTATACCGTGGTTTCCTCCTCCTGTTATGTATATTACTGATGTACTGTTTTGTAAGCACTGATTTCAAAGTTGAGCTACAAGTTCAAAGAGCACAAAATCTTAAAATCATAGTGCACAGCTTTCATAAAATACATTTTGCTGTAAAAAAACACTAAAAAGGACTAATTTTCTTTAAAAACTGCAACTCGTTTCAACCTTGAGGTCATCCATCTAGCAGAATTTTTTTCGTGGTGAATATCACATGTCTAAAATTGTGCACACCACGAAAATTTTTAAAAATTCTTCGAGATGGTGACCCCAAGGTCGAAACTAGTTTTTTCTTCTTCTGGTTTTACGGCCTCATTCGACCACATGAGTCAATCTTTTCTGGACATCTTCTTTAATAAGTTTTCTTCCCGCATTGCCCAGTATCTTTTCATTCGTTCTGATATTTCTTGTAATTCCTCATCTGTAAATATCCTTTTAATTGTATTTTGTTTGTCTGTTTTTGGTTTAAACCTTATTTTTAGGTCTATAAATATAATTAAATTTTCTGTTTTGATTTGAAAATCGCCTGTGGTTAATTCTAGCTCTTTCATGTCCTCCCTGATTTCCATTACCCTACCTAATAGTTGCTTCACGTTCCAAAGTTTCTCTATAATTTTTCATGTTAATCTGGTTTCTGGTTTCCTCATAATGGGACGAAAAGAGATAGTTTTTTTTTTTCATTTGCATCTGTAATGGGCTCCAGTTCGCTGTACAGCACTTCATTTGGCACTATCCGCCAGTGTGAACTTTTTTCTAGTTTCACAACAACAAAAATTAATTTCTATAGGAACTTGTGGTGGTCTTTTCTTACGAAAAAATGTCGTCAAAAACATGGCGACGCAAATGGCAGATGTTCAAAGATTGCAGCATAACTTAGATAATATATTTCAAATTAAGATACAATTGCTTATACATAATTGTTATCCGTTGCAGCAACATCGAGTGGGTGACTGAAGCCACGATTAGTGCCATTAATCTAAAACTACATTTTGAGCAACTAGATATGAGAGGAGAGCCGCTGTATTGCAGAGATATTGTCGTCACAGTGGACGGAATATTTTGGATTGTCACGTTGGAACATTCCTTCTGCCTCGATTCCGGGACTTCCATGGCGTCGCTAAAGACCCACAAGCGACCGCGACCAGAAACCACACACTCTTTAGCGATGTGTGGCGCGAGACACAAATTAAGAAACGTATAGTATTCTGAAACGTTTACTGGCGGAACCGGGTTCATCCTCTGCAATGCTGCACTATTAGAGAGACAAAACAGGGTCGCAAGCCCCATTTTGATCCGCAAGATGGAATTAAAACTTTTCCTGCTGTCATACCACTAATTAATTCCCTGTGGAAATCCAACTGCAGTTTAAGACAAAAAATAAAAATGACGGACCACAAAGGAATTATCCGAATGGGACGGAAATCGGTAGATGTGACGTACATACACAGACAAACAAATGATTACAATTAAAAAAAAATTTGGTGGTTATTGAAGAGAAAAAGCTTCACAAATTGCTTACCCTTATGCAAGCAGTTATTCGGCTTGGCGTTGATTGACAGAGTTCTTGGATCCAATAATGATGGATCTCGTGCCAGATTCTGTTCAATTCGCGCGATACATCATCAAAATCTCCAGCTGCAGAAACTTTCACCTTGTGCGGGCAGGCATTATCTTGCTGAAATGTAAGCCCAGGGTGGCTTGCGATGAAGGGCCACAAAACGGGGCGTAGAATACTGTCGACATAAAGCTGTGCTGTAAGGGTGCCACGCCTGCCATCTCTATGGAGGTCCTACTATGAAATGAAATGGCACCCCAGACCCTGACGGTCGGACCGTATGACAGGTGATAGATTGGTACACTGCCGTTGTTCGTGGTATCACCTGACACGTCTTTGCTGGTTATCGGGGCTCAGTTCGGAGCAGGACTATTCACTGAAGACAATTCAGTCAATGAGATTCCAGGCCAAAGACGTGTCTGGAGTACAGCGGTATGTCGACGATATTCTACGTCCCGCTTTGTTGCCTTTAAACATAGACTTGCATTTCAGCGAGATAATGCCCGCTCGCACACAGCAAGAGTTTCTACTGATTGTCTTCGTGACTGCGAAACCCTACCTAGGCCAGTAACCTCGCCGAATCTCTCCCCAGTTGAGAACGTTTGGAATGTATCGGGAAGGGCCCTCCAACCAACTTGGGATTTTGACGATCTAACACGACAACTGGACTTAGTTTGGCTCTGTCTCCCTCAGGAGGACACTCAACGACTCAATCAATCAATGCGAAACCGAATAATTGCTTGCATAGGGGCCAGGGGTGGAATAACGCGTTATTTACTTGCTCTAATTGTGTAGCTCTTCCTCTTGAATAAATCATCCAATTTTTCTGAAGTTGCAATCATTTTTTTTCCTCTGTATATGTGTATATGTACATCATGTCTACCCATTTCCGTCTCATCCGGATAAGTCCTTCGTGGTGAGTCTTCTTCTTTTTTTTTTTTTTGTCTTGTGGTGTATCTTCCGGAATGCTTTCACTACTGACCACTACATGAGCAAGTCCCGCCAATAATCTTCAACAAAAACAAAACTGGATAAAGTCTCGTAAAAAATACCGAAGTTTGAGTTTCCGAGGAAACAAATATATTCGCAATTTTTTATGAGTTAAAACCTTCGCCAAGTCCGTACTTTTCTAGAAGACCTCCTCCAGTTAGCCAATGGCTGCATGTTCTCTTTGAAGCCTATGTCTATCGAGCAAGTGACAGCTTACTAATTCATAACACGGGCCCAGACCACCAGAATATGACTTAATAAGAAGAATTCCGTGCCTGTATATGGAAAAACACTTACAAATTCCTCCAGGCTTCCGTGTCAGCAGAATAACTTTCTTGAGCAAGAAGATCATGTAGTCCCGCAATCATATACGCAACACCTGAAGTATCATTTCCACACCACAGGGGCCGTAACTTGTTTGCTACACCACTGAGGGCTACCAACCATCTACGCGTTCGAGTGCTCCGAGCAGTTCCACGAAACAGTTTTCACATTTGGGCCTTTCAGCTGATCAACCTTACGAGCAGAATGCAAGCATTTGCGTCGGCCATTTTCTGCTCGCACCAACAGTACTCCTCAGCAAAAAGCCCTGCTTGCTGTCAGCACTTTCCCGAAGTTTATTTCTAACAGCTGCTAGGAAACACCTGGCATCAAGGAAAAGTCCCCATTTGGAGGGATTACAGAAAGACAGATGCATCATCTACGGGCTGGGACAAATCTCCCAAATACTGAAAACTGTTTCTGGCGTAGTAAGGAATTATATTCCAATATCTGTATTCTCAGAAGCGAGCTCGATAGTCTGCGACATACGCTGCCAAAGACTTCAACTGCGGCCGATACCAAATGCCCACAAACAGTTACATTGGCCTAGCCCCTGTCATCATGCAGGAAATAAAACCGGCCACCTTGCCACCATGACCTCACTTCGTATAGCGCTGTGCTGTAGCATGTACTTGGCTGACGCTGTGTAAAAGTGACCGAGCGGATTATTAGATCTCACTGGGACAACTTTGGATTGCGAATGCACAAATGCTGACACACTTGTGACAATTATAGACCATTAATTGTAATTATAATGATGGCAATTGCCCATTAATTACATTCTGCACAAACTAAACAAGGACCCAAGAAAATGGTTTGTTTACATAAGGGTCATTTAATTAGACTAGGACAAGTGGCTAGTTTGTTTCCTTAAGAGTACAATACCTCCCCATTTGGTCAGAAATGGTACAGTCTCACTACTGGTAATGTGTTCTGTTTTGGTGTTTCCATATTTTTATCCACTCCCTGTACAATATCCACAGAAAACTGATCCATGAATCAGTAAAGCTACTATCACTACTTCTACTGCACACATACATCAGTTTCAACAGATTCAGATTTATCTTATCTTCTATGGAATAAATCACTATAGAGATAACTCATAGAATGCTGACAAAAATTGTTTTAGTATTTATGTAATGATGACTGCTAAACATAAAATGCCTTAAGCCACTGTGAGAAACTAGTGAACATAAGTACTAGTCTGTCCAACAAAGAGAACACTCAAATTCAGATTAGAAAATCTGTGGTTTACACAATTCCGCTCTTTCTGGAAGGCTATTGAAAATGTCACCTCCTGAAAGGTACACACCTTTCCATGCACTGGTTAAGAAAAGATACTCGAGTGCAGTTCACTCACTATCTAGCGTCCACCGAGTGAACGATTGATTTCCTTTCAACTGGGTCCACATTCTTCACTGCAAATCTCATGAGTGTATATATGTGCAGGAGCAGCAGATTCCGAGGCACTTAACAATGATCTACATACATTTAGCGGACTACGCCCCTATACATCCTGATTACTCATTTTATGAGCTTTGGCCTCGCTTTGTGAATGTACGGAGTTGTCCCAAAATATTAAACCATAGGACATAATTTACAAGGAAAACTAGCAATAACAGTTGCGGTGGGGCTCATAGCTTACAGTCAAGACAGCAGCACAAAGTTTCTTCACAACGCCGTGAATGTGGCATTTCCAAGAAAGTTTTCATCTATCATTACAACTAAAAAATTAAAATGTTTGGATTCACTGATTATTATGTAATCATATAGTGATAATAAAACATCACTTTTACAGAAGTTCTGTACTACATATCCGACAAGTACGCACTGTGCTTCTTTACACTTAAGCGATAACCTGTTTTCTGTAAATTATGAGCTGACGTTACCCACTACAGTATTTGTTAAATTATTTACATCACATTCCACGTCTTTTGCATTGACACTCCTATCACTTATATATTTTTTTAAAAAAAGAAAAAAAAATCCCTGTGACCGGATGCCACAACCGTCAAGTTATCCTAAGGGGGTGAAATCGTATGTACAATGTGTATGTGAAAAGTAAGAACTTTATTCTGTGTGTTTTAATTTTTCTGTTTGATGTACTCTGTCGCTGAGCCCAGAATTTGCCTAAACGAACGTGATAAATCGCCTAAAAATCATACTCAGATTGGCCGGTGTACACATCCATTGTCATTAATAGGCCACATGGACTCGATTCGGATCTGGCTCAAGTCCTGGTATCGCAGGCGCTGAACGTTAAGCTACAAGCACAATCCGTAGAGCCTTCGATGTCTACCATAGCAGAATCATATGTATAAACCTATTGCAGAACCCGAAGAAATTTTGCTCACATGTAAAAGCTGTCAGTGTAACGAAACCTCGTGTTCAGATATTTATGAGTGACACAAGAACTGAAACTGAGGGTAGCAAAGAAAAAGCAGAAGTGACGGTCTCCCGTTTTCAAATGTTTCTCTACAAAGGAAAATATAGGAGTACTGGGCCAATTTAACTAACGCAACACTGCAAAGATATGTGTTACAGACATTAGTGTCACAATATCCTTCACATCAATTTGTTGCAGACTCTTGGAACATATTATGAGCTTGAAAGTAGTGGGATATCTCGGACAGAATTACCTCCTTCATGACAACCAGCTTCCCCATGAACCATGGACCTTGCCGTTGGTGGGGAGGCTTGCGTGCCTCCGCGATACAGATGGCCGTACCGTAGGTGCAACCACAACGGAGTGGTATCTGTTGAGAGGCCAGACAAACGTGTGGTTCCTGAAGAGGGGCAGCAGCCTTTTCAGTAGTTGCAGGGGCAACAGTCTGGATGATTGACTGACCTGGCCTTGCAACATTAACCAAAATGGCCTTGCTGTGATGGTACTGCGAACGGCTGAAAGCAAGGGGAAACTACGGCCGTAATTTTTTCCCGAGGGCATGCAGTTTTACTGTAAGGATAAATGATGATGGCGTCCTCTTGGGTAAAATATTCCGGAGGTAAAATAGTCCCCCATTCGGATCTCCGGGCGGGAACTACCCAAGAGGACGTCGTTATCAGGAAAAAGAAAACTGGCGTTCTACGGATCGGAGCGTGGAATGTCAGATCCCTTAACCGGGCAGGTAGATTAGAAAATTTAAAAAGGGAAGTGGATAGGTTAAAGTTAGATATAGTGGGAATTAGTGAAGTTCGGTGGCAGGAGGAACAAGACTTTTGGTCAGGTGAATACAGGGTTATAAATACAAAATCAAATAGGGGTAATGCAGGAGTAGGTTAAAAAATAGGAGTGCGGGTAAGCTATTACCAACAGCATAGTGAACGCATTATTGTGGCCAAGATAGACACGAAGCCCATGCCTAATACAGTCACACAAGTTTATATGCCAACTAGCTCTGCAGATGATGAAGAAATTGATGAAATGTACGATGAGATAAAAGAAATTATTCAGGTAGTGAAGGGAGACGAAAATTTAATAGTCATGGGTGACTGGAATTCGAGAGTAGGAAAAGGGAGAGAAGGAAACATAGTGGGTGAATATGGATTGGGGGAGAGCAATGAAAGAGGGAGCCGTCTGGTAGAATTTTGCACAGAGCATAACTTAATCATAGCTAACACTTGGTTCAAGAATCATAAAAGAAGGTTGTATACATGGAAGAATCCTGGAGATACTGGAAGGTATCAGATAGATTATATAATGGTAAGACAGAGATTTAGGAACCAGGTTTTAAATTGTAAGACATTTCCAGGGGCAGATGTGGACTCTGACCACAATCTATTGGTTATGAACTGTAGATTAAAACTGAAGAAACTGCAAAAAGGTGGGAATTTAAGGAGACGGGACCTGGATAAACTGAAAGAACCAGAGCTTGCACAGAGTCTCAGGGAGAGCATAAGGGAACAATTGACAGGAATGGGGGAAAGAAGTACAGTAGAAGAAGAAAGAGTAGCTCTGAGGGATGAAGTAGTGAAGGCAGCAGAAGATCAAGTAGGTAAAAAGAGGAGGGCTAGTAGAACTCCTTGGGTAACAGAAGAAATATTAAATTTAATTGATGAAAGGAGAAAATATAAAAATGCAGTAAATGAAGCAGGCAAAAAGGAATACGGACATCTCAAAAATATCGACAGGAAGTGCAAAATGGCTAAGCAGGGATGGCTAGAGGACAAATGTAAGGATGTAGAGGCTTATCTCACTAGGGGTAAGATAGATACTGCCTACAGGAAAATTAAAGAGACCTTTGGAGAAAAGAGAACCACTTGTATGAATATCAAGAGCTCAGATGGAAACCCAGTTCTAAGCAAAGAAGGGAAAGCAGAAAGGTGGAAGGAGTATATAGAGGGTCTATACAACGGCAATGTACTTGAGGAAAATATTATGGAAATGGAAGAGGATGTAGATGAAGATGAAATGGGAGATACGATACTGCGTGAAGAGTTTGACAGAGCACTGAAAGACCTGAGTCGAAACAAGGCCCCGGGAGTAGACAACATTCCATTAGAACTACTGACAGCCTTGGGAGAGCCAGTCCTGACAAAACTCTACCATTTGGTGAGCAAGATGTATGAGACAGGCGAAATACCCACAGACTTAAAGAAGAATATAATAATTCCAATCCCAAAGAAAGCAGGTGTCGACAGATGTGAAAATTATCGAACTATCAGTGTAATAAGCCACGGCTGCGAAATACTAACACGAATTCCTTACAGACGAATGGAAAAACTGGTAGAAGCCGACCTCGGGGAAGATCAGTTTGGATTCCGTAGAAATGTTGGAACACGTGAGGCAATACTGACCTTACGACTTATCTTAGAAGAAAGATTAAGAAAAGGCAAACCTACGTTTCTAGCATTTGTAGACTTAGAGAAAGCTTTTGACAATGTTAACTGGAATACTCTCTTTCAAATTCTGAAGATGGCAGGGGTAAAATACAGGGAGCGAAAGGCTATTTACAATTTGTACAGAAACCAGATGGCAGTTATAAGAGTCGAGGGGTATGAAAGGGAAGCAGTGGTTGGGAAGGGAGTGAGACAGGGTTGTAGCCTCTCCGCAATGTTATTCAATCTGTATATTGAGCAAGCAGTAAGGGAAACAAAAGAAAAGTTCGGAGTAGGTATTAAAATCCATGGAGAGGAAATAAAAAATTTGAGGTTCGCCGAAGACATTGTAATTCTATCAGAGACAGCAAAGGACTTGGAAGAGCAGTTGAACGGAATGGACAGTGTCTTGAAAGGAGGATATAAGATGAACATCAACAAAAGCAAAACGAGGATAATGGAATGTAGTCGAATTAAGTCGGGTGATGCTGAGGGAATTAGATTAGGAAATGAGACACTTAAAGTAGTAAAGGAGTTTTGATATTTTGGGAGCAAAATAACGGTCGAAGTAGAGAAGATATAAAATGTAGACTGGCAATGGCAAGGAAAGCGTTTCTAAAGAAGAAAAATTTGTTAACATCGAGTATAAATTTAAATGTCAGGAAGTCGTTTCTGAAAGTATTTGTATGGAGCGTAGCCATGTATGGAAGTGAAACATGGACGATAAATAGTTTGGACAAGAAGAGAATAGAAGCTTTCGAAATGTGGTGCTATAGAAGAATGCTGAAGATTAGATGGCTAGATCACATAACTAATGATGTAATATTGAATAGAATTGGGGAGAAGAGGAGTATGTGGCACAACTTGACAAAAAGAAGGGACCGGTTAGTAGGACATGTTCTGAGGCATCACGGGATCACAAATTTAGCATTGGAGGGCAGCGTGGAGGGTAAAAATCGTAGAGGGAGACCAAGAGATGAATACACTAAGCAGATTCAGAAGGATGTGGGTTGCAGTAAGTACTGGGAGATGAAGAAGCTTGCACAGGATAGGTTAGCATGGAGAGCTGTATCAAACCAGTCTCAGGACTGAAGACCATAACACAACACATGACAACCAGCATGGATTCCGAAAACAATGATCATGCGAAATGCAACTGGCGCTTTTCTCACAAGACATCCTGAAAGCCATGGAACGAGGCAATCTACATCTACATTTAATCTCTGCGAACCACGCTATAGTGTGTGGGAGACGGCACGACCCATTGTACCAGTTACTAGGGCTTTTCCCGTTCAATTCACGTATGGAGCGCAGGTAGACTGATTGTTTAAATGCCCCGGTGCGGGGTGTAATTAATCAGACCTCGTCCTCACGATTCCTATGGGAGCGATATGTAGGGGCTAATGGTATATTCCTAGAGCTATCATTTAAAATCGGTCCTTGAAACTGTTAGACCTTTCGCGACTTTCTGCTCACTCTCCAGGAGTCCGTCAGTTCGGTTCTTTCAGCATCTGTGTGGCTTTCTTCTGCGGGTCAAACAAACCTATGACCATTAATGCTACTCTTACCAGCATAGTTTCTATAATATCCCTCGTTATTTCTATTTGGTACGTCCCATACACTTGAGCAAATTTCTAGGATGGGTCGCACAAGTGCTTTGTAAAAGATCTCCTTTGTGGACTGATTGCCTTTCCCTAGTATTATCGCAATAAATTGATATCTACCATCTGTTTTATCCACAACTGAGACTATGTGATCGTTCCATTTCCTGTCCATACAAAATGTTACATCCAGGTATTTGTGTCAGTTGACCGATTCCAACAGTGACTCGTTGATATTGTAGTCACAGGATACCTGCTTTATCCACGGCTGAGTCAATGTGATCGTTCCATTTCATATATCTGCTGAGTGTTACACCCAAGCATATGAGTTTACCGATTCCACTTTTGACTCACTAATATTATATTTACAGGATACGTTTATTTTGGTTTTGTGAAGTGCACAATTTTACATTTCTGAACATTTAAAACAAGCTGCCAATCTTTCCAGCACTTCGAAATCTTATCAAGGTCTGACTGAATATTTGTGCAACTTCGTTCAGACTGTAAATCATTGTAGATAACTGCATTATTTGCAAAAAGTTTGTTTTACTATTAACAATGTCCCCAAGGTCACTAATAAATATATAATGTGAACAGCAAGGAACCTAAAACACTGGCCAAGGGTGCATCCGAAATTATTTCCACATCGACCGATGACTCTCCATCCAAGATAATATGATGCGTTCTCTCTACCAAGGAATCCTCAGTCCAGTCATACATTTCGCCTGGTGCTCATACGATACGAAAAAAATTAGTACACCTGGAAAGACGGCGTTGATTTTGATCCGATGACGACATATGCCACGTGTGGGATACTAGATGTACTGATAACGGCATCAATGTCGTCCGCGAACAGATAGCGTAGTCACATAGCTACAAGAGCGCCATCTGTATCTCAACATCATCCGCGTAGTTGCATACCTACCAGAGCTCCATCTGTGTCTACCACTTTAATACGGAATCCTCAGAGCCAGAAGGCTCAGTATGGTGCGAACGTGTGAAGTAAGCAGACAAGCATGCCACAGAGACGCACTCGTGCTTCCTATAGCCAACTGAGCGAGTTTGAAAGTGGTCAAATTGTGGCCATCCGAGTGGCGGGATCGTCCTTCTGGAGAACTGCCACAAAAGTTGGACATGCTGCGTCAGTTGTGCAACGTTGCAGATATTAGTGGTCACGTGAACATTCCCATATCCGTAGACGAGGTTGTGGACGTGACACAGCACAGACGCCCTTCGAGATCGTAGTATTGTAAGAGTGGCGGTGGCACATCGTAGAGATACCACTGCACAGATAGAGGGCTTGTAAGCCCATATGTGTAAACATGAACTGTTGCGAATCTGTTATTAGCAATGGGACTAGGGGCACGCGCACCTCTAGCCCGTCTTCCACTTACGCCGCAGCATCATCGTGCACGGCGCGACTGGTGTCATCAGAGGATCACCAATGAGGTGAAATGGTGTGCCGCGGTCTTCGCAACTGAAAGGAGATTCCGCCTGCACGAGAATGATTGTCGCTTGCGCTACGACGTAGACCTGGTGGGCGCTGTCTCCTAGAGTGCACACTGGCCCCATCTCAGGCCTTATCGTCTGCAAATCTAGTACACCTTTCGTATGTCTGATGGGGACCCTAAGCGGCGCTCGGTACGTACAGAATGTTGTGAGACCCGTTCGTTTGCTGTTCTTGCAACACGAAGGTGATGTATTGTTCCAATATGATAATGTTCGCCCAAATACTGACCGTGAAACTAAACGTGCTCTGCAAGACGTCCAGCAACTTCCCTGGCCAACACGACCTACGGACTTGTCTCCAATAGAGCATGTATGGGATATAACAGGACGAGAAGTGACTCGTGTGACCCGTCTGCCATCAACTCCTACAGAACTTCGTAAATAGGTTGAGAAGGCGTTGCATAACATATCCTAGAACAGCACTCGCAATCTGTATGATAGATTCGATACCAGAGTCAGCGCCTGCATTGCCGCCTGTGGAGGCTACACCACGTACGTGTTGAAGCGTGGGTCGATATCTGGCACCTCAGAGCCGCTTGTGCTATTGCTTTGTGAATGTAATGATATCATGTTTTCCATATGGATTGTTGCAACAATAAATCTTGAGTGAAATGAAAACCTCTATCAGGGTGTACTAATTATTTTCTGGCAGTGTAGTTCCGCTCGTGCTTTTGCTCTATAGATATAATCATTTTATGTACTCCGTATGGATTGTTGCAACAATAAATCTTGATTGAAATGGAAACCTCTACAGGGTGCACTAATTTTTTTCCGGCGTTTGTTCAATTTTAACGATTTCAGCTATTTCTCAACGCGATTGACACTAATATCTATTTCACTCATTTGTTCAGTGGTTCGAGGATTAAGTTACGACAGTACTCCTGGGTTTTCCTTTGTAAAGGAATATCTGAAAACACAGGTAAGACCTTTGCTTGAAACTCTCATTTTCTATTCCTGTTTCTCCGTAAGTGACTGGACTCTAATTTTGGTACCACTAACAGAAAGATATTTCGACGGTATTCTGCTACAGTAGTCACTGAAGATTTCACAAACTGCTCTCTTGACTGCCAAAAGCATTTCATTCAGCATCTCTCTATCGATTGACTATACTTTGTTTTATGCGTATTATGCAGTAGTCGCTGTTTCTTTAGAAGTTTCTTTACAGTTACTCCACACCACGGAGGGTCCCTCTCCTTATGAATTGTTCTATTGGGTACATATCTACCCAGTGCACGGTAAACTATTCTTTTGAATTAGAGCCTTACTTCCTCTGCATGCTTCCGTCCTGAGCTAAAATTTCAGGTTTCGCACTGAGATATGACACTACTGCTTCTTTGACTAGCCCGTTAAACACATTACATTTGTACTTTGCTATTCATTATTGCTACAACTGCTTCATGGTCACTGATACCAGTTTCAAGGTGAACATTGTCAAATAGGTCAGGTCTGCTTGTTGCCATTAGATCTAATATACTTCTATCATGAGTGAGGGTCAACTATCTGTTCTAGGTAGTTTTCAGAGAAGGCATTTAGCAATATTTCATCGGAAGTCTTCTCCCGCCCACCAATAACAAAACTGTAACTTTCCCAATTAAATGTTGGATGATTAAAGACGCCACCGATGATTACAGTATCATTGGACAACTTACGTACAAGTGAACCGAGGTTTTTCTAAAGTTTTCGGTCACATTCGGAGGTTCGGGAGATGCGCCTCGTTGGTGATAGAAGGATCCAATTACCATTTTATGCCCACCTCTGGTACTGAGTCTTGCCCAGACATGCAGTTTCAATTTCTGTATCGGTGGATATGAGTTTCCCGTTGACAGATACACCACCTTCGTTTCCCTATCCTTTCGGTGCAAAGTTAAATTTTCCCCAAAGATCTCACTAGAGTCCACTTCAAGTTTTAACCAGCTCTGTGTGTCTCGTATTATGTGAGCGTCAGTGATTTTTGAGACCGCTTCAAACTCTGGAATTTTACTGCGAATGTTCGCAAATTAATCACTAGGATTTTAATGCTCTCACTGTGGGAGGGGCGCACATTTTTTGGGTGTTTTACTGATACTTCTGACTTTCTTACAGCTATCGTTATCTGGATTGGATAGAGAGTCGCCTAATCACTTAGAAAGTTTCACCATTTCTTGATTTCCGAAAAGTATTTGTCTCAGTATCACGTCAACGCTCATTAAATGTGATACCAAACAACTTTTGGTGAGGAATTTCTTGGTAGGGACGACACAGCATGTTATCTTAGATGGTAAGTCATCGGCAGATGTAAATGTACACTTTAAGGGGAAAAAAAGTTATCCGAATAGGACGGAAATCGGTAGACGTGATGAACATGTACAGGCAAGCAAATGATTACAATTTCAGAAAGATGGGATTATTTATTCAAGAGAAAGAGCTTAACATACTGAGCAAGTAAAAAACACGTTGTCCCTGGCCCTTATGCAGACGGTTTGAACGGTTATTCGACTCGACGCCGATTGAGAGTTGTCAGATCGTCAAAATCCCGAGCTGATTGGAGGGCCCAATCCATAATGCTCCGAACGTTCTCAACTGATGACAGATCCAGGGACCCTACTGGCCAAGACGGGGTTTGACAAGCGCGAACACGAGCTGTAGAAACTCTCGTCGTGTACAGGCAGCTATTACTTTGCTGAAATGTTAGCCCAGGAAGAGTATCAAAACGGCGCCTAGATTATCGTCGACGTATCGCTGCGCTGTAAGGGTCCCGCGAATGACAACGAAAGGGGTCCTGGTATGAAAGGAAATGGCACCCCAGATTGACTCCTGGTTGTCAGGCCGTATGGTGCGCGACGGTCAATTTGGTATCCCACCGCTGTCTGGGGCGTCTCCAGACGCGACTTCACTGGTAATCAGGGCTCAATCTGAAGCGAGACTCATCACTGAAGACAATTCTATTCCAGTCAATGAGATTCCAAGTCGAAGGTACGTCTGGAGGCGCGAAGACCAAGACGGGATACCAACCTAAATGTCGCCCGCGCTACAGATGCAGTCAGTTTCAAATGCCGGTTCTCTAAATTTCCCCAGCAGTGTTCCTCGAAACGACCATCGACTTCCCTCTAGTTATTTCTATCTGAGCTCCCAAAGTACCTCCGTAACACTTGCTTGTTGTTCGTACCTACCAGTAACAAATCTAGAAACCCACCTGTGAATTGCTTCGGTGTGTTCCTTTAATTTGACCTGGAACGGATCCCAAACACTCGAGCAGTACTCAAGAACAGGTCACACTAGCGTCCTATATGCGGTCTCATTCACAGATGAACCACACTTTCCGAAAATCGAAGGCGACCATTTGCCTTTCCTACACAACCCTCATATGCTCCATCCATTTCATGTCGCTTTGCGATGTTACGCACAGATATTTAAACAACATGACTGTGTCAAGCTGGACACTACTAATGCTGCATCGGAATATTATTGCTTTGTTTTTCCTACGCATATACTTATGTTATTCTACATTTAAAGCTAGCTCCCATCCATCACGTCAACTAGAAGTTTTGTCTAAGTCATCTTCTATACTCCTACAGTCACTCTACTTCGACACCTTACCGTACATCACAGCATCATCATCAAACAACCGCAGATTGCTGCCCACCCTGTACGTCAAATCATTTATGTATATAGAGAATAATGGCGGTCGTATCACACTTCCCTGGGGCACCCCTGATGATACCCTGGTCTCTGATGACCTGGTCTCTGATTTACAGTAGCCATCGAGGACAATATACGGGGTATAAATTAAGAAGTCTTCGAACCACTCACATATCTGTGAACCTATTGCATATGCTCATACCTTCTTTAACAACCTAACCGCGTCAAATGCTTTCGGGAAGGCTAGAAATATGGAATCTGCTAATCACGTGACAAAACGGAAAGCTGAGTTTAGCACGAGCTATGCTTTCTAAAACCGTGCTGATTCGTGGACATAAGCTTCTCTGCCTCGATAAAATTAATTACATTCGATCTGAGAATATGTTCAAGGATTCTGTAGCAAACCGATGTTAGGGATATTGGAGCATTATGGGCAGAGCCCTCCAACCATCTCGGGGGTTTGACGATCTAATGCATCAGTCAGACCTAATTTATCACGATATCCCTCAGGAGGACACACAATAACTCTTCAATTTTTCTGTGCGAGCTCTAATTTCTGTTATTTTATTATGATAATCATTCCTCCTTCTTTAGGTGGGAACCAACAAAATATTTTTCACTCTGGGGAGAACTTTGGTGACCGAGATTTCATGTGAAGATCCTGCTGCAACGAAAAACGCTTTTCTTTTAATGACAGCCACCCCAGTTCACGTATCATACCCGTGGCGCTCTCTCCTCTATTTCGCGATAATACAAAACGAGCTGCCTTTCTTTGAACTTTTTCGATGTCCTCCGTCGATCCTATCTGCTGTGGATCCCATACCGCACAGCAGTACTCCAGAAGAGGACGCACAAGCATAGTGTAGGCAGTCACTTTAGTAGACCTATTGCATTTCCTTAGTGTTCTGCCAATAAATCGTAGTCTTTGGTTTGCTTCACCCGTAATACTATCTATGTGGTCGTTGCATCTTACGTTATTCATAATTGTAATCCCTAAGCATTTAGTTGGATTTACAGCCTTTATATTTGTGTGATTTATCGTTAATCTAAATTTAGCGTATTCCTTTTGATACTCACAAGGATAAATTCACATTTTTCATTATTTAGATTCAACTGCCACTTTTCGCACCATACAGATCTCTTGATTAAATCGTTTTTCAGATTGTTTTGATCAACTGATGACTTCAACAGACGTTAAATGACAGAATCATCTGCAAACAATCTAAAATTGCTACTCAGATTGACTCCTAGATCGTTTGTGTAAATCATAAACAACAGAAGGCCTATAACACTTCCTTGGACAACCCCAGATATTACTTCTGTTTTATTCGATGACCTTCCGTCAATTACTACGAACTGTGACCTTCCTCACAGGAATCACGAATCCAGTCTTACAACTGAGATGGTAGTCCATGGACACGCAATTTGATTAAAAGTCGCTTGTGGCTTAAGCCAGAGATAAATTCTGCCGAAATTTTTACAAAGGTACAGACGGTGTTTAGAAAGGATAGATTGCATGCAACCGGTGGTGGAGTGTTCATCGCTGTTAGTAGTAGTTTATCCTGTAGTGAAGTAGAAGTGGATAGTTCCTGTGAATTATTATGGGTGGAGGTTACACTAAACAACCGAACTAGGTTAATAATTGGCTCCTTTTACCGACCTCCCGACTCAGCAGCATTAGTGGCAGAACAACTGAGAGAAAATTTGGAATACATTTCACATAAATTTTCTCAGCATGTTATAGTCTTAGGTGGAGATTTCAATTTACCAGATATAGACTGGGACACTCAGATGTTTAGGACGGGTGGTAGGGACAGAGCATCGAGTGACATTATACTGAGTGCACTATCCGAAAATTACCTCGAGCAATTAAACAGAGAACCGACTCGTGGAGATAACATATTGGACCTACTGATAACAAACAGACCCGAACTTTTCGAATCTGTATGTACAGAACAGGGAATCAGTGATCATAAGGCCGTTGCAGCATCCCTGAATATGGAAGTTAATAGGAATATAAAAAAAGGGAGGAAGGTTTATCTGTTTAGCAAGAGTAATAGAAGGCAGATTTCAGACTACCTAACAGATCAAAACGAAAATTTCTGTTCCGACACTGACAATGTTGAGTGTTTATGGAAAAAGTTCAAGGCAATCGTAAAATGCGTTTTAGACAGGTACGTGCCGAGTAAAACTGTGAGGGACGGGAAAAACCCACCGTGGTACAACAACAAAGTTAGGAAACTACTGCGAAAGCAAAGAGAGCTCCACTCCAAGTTTAAACGCAGCCAAAACCTCTCAGACAAACAGAAGCTGAACGATGTCAAAGTTAGCGTAAGGAGGGCTATGCGTGAAGCGTTCATTGAATTCGAAAGTAAAATTCTATGTACCGACTTGACAGAAAATCCTAGGAAGTTCTGGTCTTACGTTAAATCAGTAAGTGGCTCGAAACAGCATATCCAGACACTACGGGATGATGATGGCATTGAAACAGAGGATGACACGCGTAAAGCTGAAATACTAAACACCTTTTTCCAAAGCTGTTTCACAGAGGAAGACCGCACTGCAGTTCCTTCTCTAAATCCTCGCACAAACGAAAAAATGGCTGACATCGAAATAAGTGTCCAAGGAATAGAAAAGCAACTGGAATCACTCAATAGAGGAAAGTCCACTGGACCTGACGGGATACCAATTCGATTCTACACAGAGTACGCGAAAGAACTTGCCCCCCTTCTAACAACCGTGTACCGCAAGTCTCTAGAGGAACGGAGGGTTCCAAATGATTGGAAAAGAGCACAGATAGTCCCAGTCTTCAAGAAGGGTCGTCGAGCAGATGCGCAAAACTATAGACCTATATCTCTTACGTCGATCTCTTGTAGAATTTTAGAACATGTTTTTTGCTCGCGTATCATGTCATTTCTGGAAACCCAGAATCTACTATGTAGGAATCAACATGGATTCCGGAAACAGCGATCGTGTGAGACCCAACTCGCCTTATTTGTTCATGAGACCCAGATAATATTAGATACAGGCTCCCAGGTAGATGCTATTTTTCTTGACTTCCGGAAGGCGTTCGATACAGTTCCGCACTGTCGCCTGATAAACAAAGTAAGAGCCTACGGAATATCAGACCAGCTGTGTGGCTGGATTGAAGAGTTTTTAGCAAACAGAACACAGCATGTTGTTATCAATGGAGAGACGTCTACAGACGTTAAAGTAACCTCTGGCGTGCCACAGGGGAGTGTTATGGGACCATTGCTTTTCACAATATATATAAATGACTTAGTAGATAGTGTCGGAAGTTCCATGCGGCTTTTCGCGGATGATGCTGTAGTATACAGAGAAGTTGCTGCATTAGAAAATTGTAGCGAAATACAGGAAGATCTGCAGCGGATATGCACTTGGTGCAGGGTGTGGCAACTGACCCTTAACATAGACAAATGTAATGTATTGCGAATACATAGAAAGAAGGATCCTTTATTGTATGATTATATGATAGCGGAACAAACACTGGTAGCAGTTACTTCTGTAAAATATCTGGGAGTATGCATGCGGAACGATTTGAAGTGGAATGATCATATAAAATTAATTGTTGGTAAGGCGGGTACCAGGTTGAGATTCATTGGGAGAGTGCTTAGAAAATGTAGTCCATCAACAAAGGAGGTGGCTTACAAAACACTCGTTCGACCTATACTTGAGTATTGCTCATCAGTGTGGGATCCGTACCAGGTCGGGTTGAAGGAGGAGATAGAGAAGATCCAAAGAAGAGCGGCGCGTTTCGTCACTGGGTTATTTGGTAACCGTGATAGCGTTACGGAGATGTTTAATAAACTCAAGTGGCAGACTCTGCAAGAGAGGCGCTCTGCATCGCGGTGTAGCTTGCTCGCCAGGTTTCGAGAGGGTGCGTTTCTGGATGAGGTATCGAATATATTGCTTCCCCCTACTTATACTTCCCGAGGAGATCACGAATGTAAAATTAGAGAGATTAGAGCGCGCACGGAGGCTTTCAGACAGTCGTTCTTCCCGCGAACCATACGCGACTGGAACAGGAAAGGGAGGTAATGACAGTGGCACGTAAAGTGCCCTCCGCCACACACCGTTGGGTGGCTTGCGGAGTATCAATGTAGATGTAGATGTAGGTGGGATACAGTGTCAAAAGCCTTCCACAAATCTCAAAATATAGAATCAATTTTACATCCCTGTCAATAGCACTTATTACTTCGTGAGAATAAAGACCTAGTTGTGTTTCACAAGAACGATGTTTTCTGAATCCGTGTTGGATGTTTGTCAATAAATCGTTTTCTTCGAGATAACTTTTAATGTTCGCACACAGTATACGTTCCAAAATTCCACTGCTAATCGATATTAGCGATATGGGTCTGTAATTCAGCGCATTACTCCTGTTTCAGTTGTCGAGTGTTGGTGTGACTTGTGCAACTTTGCAGTATTTAGATACGAAAGTTTCAACGACAGTCGGTTGTATATGATTGCTAAATATGGAGCTATTGTATCAGCGTACACTGAGACGAACCTGACTGGTATACAATCAGGACCGGAGGCCTTGCCTTCATTAAATGATTTAAGCTTTTTGCTACGCTGCTGATATCTACTTCCAAGTTACTCATGTTGGCAGTTGTTCTTGGTTCGAATCCTGGAATATTTACTTCGTCTTCTTTGATAAAGGAACTTCGGAAAACCGCATTTAGTAATTGTGCTTTAGTTGCACTGTCATCAGTAACGTCACCATTCTTATCGCACTGTGAAGGTACTAATTGTGTCTTTCCGCTAGTGTACTTTACATACGACCAGAATCTCTTTGGATTTTCTGCCAGATTTCGAAACTGTATTTCGTTGTGGAAAGCATTAAAAGCATATTGCACTGAAGTTTCTGTAATGTTTCTGTGAAGTTTCTGTAAAGTTTGGAAGGTAGGAGACGAGGTACTGGCAGAAGTGGAGCTGTGAGGACGGGGCGTGAGTCGTGTTTGGGTAGCTCAGTTGGTAGAGCATTTGCCCGCGAAAGGCAAAGGTCCCGAGTTCGAGTCTCGGTCCGGCACACAGTTTTAATCTACCAGGTAGTTTGATAATTTCCATGTTAACAGACTCTGGCCGCGGAAGTCTATGCAATTAAGGTTTCCCTTTCCGGTATTCAAGCAATTTTCCTTTCCTGTAGGGTATAGCAGAAAGCGTAGGAAAATAATTCGTCTAGGCAACATAAGACTGTAACATCCGTAAATGTGCCCTTTCCTTACGGTCTACTACCAAAAGAAAACTGAGCAGTGTGTAGATATCGTACGAAGTTGAAACTGGTTATAGAATCAGGAGTTGCAAGCGGCATCTGCGACTGAGCAGGAATTGTTGTCACTGTGATACCTTACATTAAACTACCACCATGGAACTACTATATATGGTGCTTTGATTTTATTGAGAGTGAATGATCGCTTATAGATGGACAGTACTTGTGTCCAATATGGGGTACACAGAATGATAGATTTACGAAATCTTATTTGTGGTTATTCAGTCGCTTTAGAAGTCCAGTGATTTGCGATTCGATTCCCAGTTATTCATAAGCTTTCTTCCTTGGTACTTCAAGCAATGCTTTGTGTATTCGAAAAACGTGGACACGTAGGATTCAACATTACACTTCTGGGCCATTTCTTATCTGGCTACATGAGCTGATACACAGATCGTACGAAAACAGGGGACACATAATCTCCTATTGGACATAAAGAACGTTTCGGTGTTCAACTTAATCTTCTGGGCGAAGACAGCTTCACTCACACAACAGGGCGCCTCTACAACTGTATCATACAACTTCGTAGGCTTCTGCGGCAAGTCATTTGACATAAAAGTTTTCGGAGTATGGTACCACGCTATAATGCAAAAAGACTATACTGGAGAAACCGTGGTCAAAACGTTTGTTTCTCCAGAATAACTTTTTATATCATGACGCGGTACCATGCTCAGAAAAAATTATGTGAACTGGAGTCACAATGACACGAATAATTGATGATGATGATGTTTCGTTTGTGGGGGAGCGAATTATTATCAGTCAAGGTGTTCTCTTTACTAACCAGGAGGTACCTAATGAAGCCTTAGCGAAACGTATTTGGATTCTGATGCAAACAAGTAGTTAGAATACATGAAAAAATAAAACAGATTGAGTATATTCTTTATCAGGAAGAATGTATTCTTAAACGAGCCTGTATAGTAGTAGCATAATGGATTCACAAATGGGAGACCGTGTTTAGAATTCCATGCTACCAACTTTATGTAACTACCTCGTGATTTCTGTTAACTTTTCAATGAAAATGTAAGTTGTTTTTGTTCAAAGTCAATATCATGACTGCCCTGATTTTTATTACTCTGTCTTTGACAACACCTCCCCAAGATAAACGACCTACTTTAAACTTCTGAACGCTTTGTAGCAGGCCTGTTGTTGTGAGATACTGCCATTTAAACTACGTTCGTACCGTCGTTATAGGAAAGCCTCCGTCGATGATTGCTATATTCACAATATTATTCGATAATCTACATTTACTGTTTTCTAGTAACTAAGTAAACTTGGTTCAAATGGCTCTGAGCACTATGCGACTTAACTTCTGTCATCAGTCACCTAGAACTTAGAACTAATTAAACCTAACTAACCTAAGGACATCACACACATCCATGCCCGAGGCAGGATTCCAATCTGCGACCGTAGCGGTCGCTCGGTTCCAGACTGTAGCGCCTAGAACCGCACGGCCATCCGGCTGGCTTAAGTAAACTATCACGTTTCTTGATCAAATGTGAATATCTGCCAGTCCTCCCGAAGGATACGGACGACTACTTTGAGTTATAACATCGATCATACAAAAAACGTGAATTTCATCGGCTTGTGCCATTTTCACAGGTATTCGGGGGGGGGGGGGGGGGGGGTGAATCGCATCGCTTCCCCGAAAGTAACACAAATATTTGTGTATAATTTGTCCTGTTCTGAAAAGAGCATAAGCAAATATGACAACATGCGGAAGGAGTGATATAGTGTCTTATTTATGAATCAAGTACATCAACGATTTTAAGGAACTAGAATGGATAGCAAGAGATTTCGGGATCGTATCTTTCTGAAACTGGAAGTGTTATTTCATGCCTGTATCACACAACTTGTACGCTGAACAGCTTTTGGCTCCCCCTTTTTACAATAAATCAATGTGCAATATAACGCACAAACTATTCATTTCCTGAGCATGAAGTTTAAACAAAAGTACTGAATCAATGTTAATTTTTGTTGCATAGAGCCAAAAAGTATTTGACGTTTTGCGACGTTTCCCTTACACTTTATGTGCCAACTTTATCAATGATGATCTGGCAATCAGAAAGAGCAGTTTATTAATTACCATGAATGATTCTCGGAAGAGTGCTGAACAGAAAGGAGCAAGAGTCGAGTAGAGCGCGAGACTGTCAACATGTCAGCGACATATGAAATAACATCTATACACATATGGTTCACAATTTGAACCAGTTTTTGTATCCTTCTTTAAGTTCTATCATATGGGGTTCAGAGTGATGAAGTTAAAGCACTACATTGTCACATTTCTGGGGTAACTAATGTCATCCTCTTGTTCTCTGCGGATAGAACGACGCTAAAACCTCATTCCGTTTCTGATATAACTAACAAAGTATTCAGAATCGTTAGCAGATTTGCGTTACTTCGCTCTGTTTCTGATATTGTTACAGAAAATGTTCTCAGCGTCTCCTTCCCCCGTCCCGCCTTTAGTAATAAAAGCGTAGATTGGTTGTTCGTAATTCAACGTCTTCCACTAAAAGCCTGAGTAGTGTTTCCTTCCGTTATGCGCTTCGCATATTTCAAACAACTGAATGTATGTGTCCCAAACGTTTATGTAGCTTTCTATTACACCTTTACAAAAACATGAGGGTAAATTCTTTATGGTAACACTTTCCACAAATTTCAGTTGAGTCTGAAGGGATGGTGCAATTTAATAATTGATGTTACAGATTTAATACAGCAAATATTCGTAGTTCTTTCTAGTGTTAATTTAATTTTCCTGTTCCGCATAACTGTACTTTATAAAACTTTGAAGATGTTGCAGACTAAACACGTAAATAAAACTCATATCTACAGCAAACAAGTATGACAGTATATGAAAAAAAAAAAAAAAAAAAAAAAAAATTCCTTACGAATAATTGTTGTTTCTCAGGCGAAACCAGACATGCACGGAATTCCTCTAGATCTCAAAGGGGCAAATCAGAATTCATTTTGACAGAAAGTATTCATTAAACTAAAATGCTGCAATACTGTGAGCAGGAATTGTGTACAAATTATAAAGACCTGACGCGAAATATTACAGTTTCAGGTTTCCTTCTGCGCGTTTGTCTTCACTATACAATAGTAAGGACAATGGGTGTAGCAGATAGGCTCTTACGTTGTCTGCAACAGCGCTTAAAATAACAAAACGATCAGGTTCTGAAAGTGAATAACAATACTTCTTGTTGTTTTTTTTATCTCTTATACAGTTAAAAAATTTCGTGGGCGATGTGAACGCTGTCAACGATTGGTTACATATGTTGGCAAGTCTCGAGGGAAAAAAAAAATCTACTTCATTCATACCTTTTAACTACAATCTTCGCACATTAAACAATGTACTGTTATTAATTCTCACATTACAGACAAGGGGTTCTCACACATTTACAAAATAGAAACACAAATGAAAACCTTGGATGCGCCCGTTGACAGGTTATGTTTTACGACACTAATGTAGGACTTAGTGGAGAAATGTGTAGCTTCGTATCTATATCAATATTTCTAGCAATTAACTAACCATTCATTCTAAATGCTTGTGACACAACCACTAACATCGAAACGAAAAGTCTTTGAGAAATACACCGTACCATCATGGAAGGGATAGCTACGCTACTTGCCCAATCACGGGTTAGATTTAAATAGTTATGTTGGCGCTGTTGCCCCTATCGACGGAAATTATTCCGATTCACGTTGCTGCCAAGTCTCTGCTATGGCAAAACAGAGATGCTCTGCGACACTTGGCTATTTGTATACAATTTTTCACTATAAGTCGTCCATTGTATTGTTTGAGATAAGCAATAGTTTTAAATCACAAAAAACTGGCACACCGTTTCCACATTACAACTGAATATAAACGTGAAATATAGGGTTAAAAGTTTCACGCATAGTTCCTGCATCCACCGTTCGAGCGCTGCAGATCAACGTCGTAGTGGGCAGAAGTGTTCGTGGTGGAGTGTTTTTGTTATGTTTACTCTGGCGTAGATTAAAATGTTTGTATGAGCTGATGGTGGGTTATTGAATGTGTATCGTACCGCTGTTTTAATCGTGAATTTGTGCTGTTTTGAAATTATTCAGTGGGAAACGTAAGTATTATGCTACAAGCTTAAAATTGTTGTTTCTACAAGAAGTAAGCTGATTTTGTCACTCGTTTCGATAAAGTAACGCCTCGCTATCATTTGTGGGTATACATTCTGCCAGATGAAGCTTCAGCTGTTAACATTACGTGCCAAAACATATGTTTCCTCGGTATTATTGAAGTCATCATATGTATTACTGCAAGATGCAACAGCATTTGCTATCGCCGTCATGGTAAAGAAAGTTTCTGTAAATGGCCTCATTTAAAGAGACAGTAAATCTGTTTGCGAAAATAATGTTTTTTCCGATGAGTAAACGTTTTTTATTTTTAAATCTGCAAGTCCGACAGACGGAATTAAGTTGGGAGAATTTTCCCACGTATCGCGTATATGTCCCGCAACTGACGTGCCAGATTTAGCTATTTTCCATTGGCAAATAAACCAATTATGTTTGATTGCTTGATAGTTTAGACTGCGTCTTATTTAGATATAAGATATTTAGGTGTGTAAAACGAGGTACAAGTAAAAACGACAAAATAGTTACGCCCTATATCCGGTAGCGTTCGTTACAGAAAATTTACTTAAAAGTACATTTCCGTATCTGGCTTTTGTTGCACATGAATTGTCTGATTGTTCTAAGCTTACAGCCTCTTAGAGATTGAGAAAATACTGTAGATGTTCTAATACCTACTGCAGGGAACAAAGTGGCTTGCCTCTAAAGTGGTCACTTCATAAGTTTGTGCCTAAGATGAAGCTTGTAATTCGAGAAGTTATTGTGATTCATTGTCAACAGCATTGTGCCACGGCATGGATGGGAGCGCAGTAGCAAATTGCAATCCAGCCAATCATCTTGACAGCCAAGAGAAAATAACCAGGCACAGATTAAAGTAATGTAAGTAGTCATTTCGAGCAGTCTCACATTTGCAAAGTATTTTGCATAGCCTACCTATGTTATTGGAAATATTTAGCGGGAATTTATGCTACTGTGACGAAAACTGCGAACACGTTCCATAGAGGGGCTATAAATATCAGAAACTGCTCAGAAATTTACCACAATAAAATTTAAACCGTTTTGAAGAGTATTCAGGCCGATTGCCGATGTTGAGTTATAAATAGCTGTTGCTTGTTAATTATTGATGCCAGTGTTGAAAACATTGTCCAAAAATAGTAAGTCTTTAACATCCCAAATTTTGACTTAATTATCTGCTGTATGCTTATGAAGTGGGATACCATGGAAATAAATTCCAGTCAGTGTTTTAGTTACATAAATGGGGGAAGAGGGGTAATAATTAAGTTGTTTTCAACGGATTTGATATGTCAAGTTTGCAAAATATTGTACATCAGAATAGTTTTGCTATTATGACAAGGGTAAAGGAAAATCCTGATTTCTGGCAGTAAAATTTATCATATTAGGTTCGAGAAAAGTTGAATGTTTGTTTTATTACTTTGTGGATAGGGAGAAAAATCCTGGTTCCTGATTACACCTGTGCAACCTTCTGTTCAAATCTGGTTTACAATGCCTATCATCACAGGAATTTTAACTGATATTCTTCATACCTTAGTTACATTTTCATACAGTTTGCCCTGTGAGATCTTTTTTGGATCACACTTCATATTATTACAACAATAGAAAACATGCTTTTAGTCATGGACGTAGATTACACTGTAATTACATTGTGAAAACTGTGGTTTTCTGGACATTCTATGAACCTTGCTGCTAATCCTAATACTGTCTATTCAGAAACAATGCTTTATTTGTGGGCATTTATGTTCTACATTTCTGCAAGCGGTACACATAGTGAAACAAACGATTTTCTTATGTAAATTTTTTTCCCTGCACAAAACATACAGCCTAACTTGAATTGTTCTTAATGTGGTCAATCCAATGCTGAGATAGGTAACTTGTAAGTGTCATGGATTAAGGAAGATGAAAGTGAATGAAGTATTTAAAAGTTTAACTAAACTATAATGTATAAAATTATTATAATATTTTTTTCTGTATTCTCAGTTGATAGGGCCTATTTTAGTTTATATAATGGAGCAAGTTGTTCTGCAATATTTATGAATAAGAGAGAAATCACTGTTAGTCATTGGACCTTTAAATTTAAACTCAGATTGTAGTTTATAAAGAGTGAAAGTGGGGTGGGGTTGAGACAGAAAGGTTAATAATTTATTTATCGAAAGCAGCTGCTTCGAAGATCATAACTGCATGAAGATTGTTAAAATGATTCATACATTGTATTGACATTGAATTAATTATGGCTGTTTTTTCTTTTTTTAAGTAAACTATATTGGTACATGAGCAAAAGCCATTAAGAATTGCTCCATACATCCTGAGTTCTAATGTTAGACATTATTGAAATCACGAACTCTGGATATCCTGTATTACATAGGGAACACTAAGAGGCCACCACTCCCTGCACTCGAAATGGAAAATGACTGTGACATACTTAAAATTTGATTTTCGTATTGTACATTAAACGCTTTAAGGATCGTCATTATAAGTTACCGAGATAACTTTAATATTATAATTGAAATTGCGCTGCCAACTTAAAAAAAAGATTACCATTTATTGATTTCTGCCTTAATTTAACCTACCGAAGTGTTAAGTTCTTCCGTGTTGGTGGCGGGGGGGGGGGGGGGGGCGGATTAGACTATTTAGCACACGCTTTTCCCACAATGAAGCAGGGGGGAGAGATGGAGAGCGCAGAGAAGAATTGCAATAGCACCACATGAGAGCATTCGCCGTGACACTAGTCCTAATTTGTTGGGGCAATAATTGTAACAGATATTTGTAGAGAATTGCGACGGCTCCGCCATTAACCTATACGTACGTGGCATGTAGGACGACTTTATAGTTGAAATGCTGTCCTCGTAGGTTGCTATTAATGCACTTAAAGAGTTCAGCAGTTAAAAAAACCAAACATCGCATTTAAATTAATTTCGGTGTTTAATTGTTAACGTTAAAATGTAAAATTTTTTCGCGGTCACAGTTGGTTACGTACTGTCAGCCATCTTGCCGTTCTCCTCTGCTTCACTGAGATGTTCGGAGAAATCCTCTAAAAGCGGGAAAATAGTTAAAATGCTCCGTCTAGAAGCCAAATAAGTAGAATTCACTACTGATGATGATTCAACAATGTTACTGATTACACCTATGAGAAGTTCTTGTGAATCACTTGCTACGCACTGTTTCGTCGACTTAAAGGTGCAACATGACCTGGAACGTTGTTCCTTCGCCGATAAAAATTACGTAGCACTAGTATCTCTAACGTTAGTACTGTTTACCAAAAAGCTGGTTACCAGCGTCAGTTCACCGTGATTTGCTATTAAGTTCAATAACCGCTCTGCTTAACTAAACCCAACCTGGTGTAGCCAGTAAGATACGACGTAATTTAATACCGCTGCCCCAATTCCCGTCACCGTTCGAATAATTGCTGTTCACCATGATGCATGTTTACTGGCCAACGACATAGGTTTATTGCCGGTGATTGTTAGACAAGAGAAAATGACGTATCAGGCATCTTTGTGTCTCTAAAACAACAAAATTTGGAAAAAAAACCCGAAGCTGTTACGCTTTGTGCACTTAAGCCTTCAACCGCATTTTGTCATGTGTGCAGGGAGGGACTATTTTTTTCGCGTAATGTTGGAGGGAGAAAATATTTTTTGTGGAAAAACTAAATTTATAAACTATCATATCTATAACTACTGTTCTTAGTGACGATTGCGCATAGAATACCGTGAAAGTGAAAAACAAAAAAATCCTTTCCGATCTCAATAAATTGCTGATATAGAGTAATTCAGTAAAATGTAAATGTTTTCCCATATCTCTGCTTCTGTCAAAACAAGAAATTGCAGATTTTATTGATACTGGAAATAAATTTAATCTTGGACTTATACTCGTGCGGATTGATGAAAGATTAATATTCCAAGCTAAGCGCTTTGCGTGTAAGTGTTTTTTCCCTCCCCAGATGTACGAGGTTAGAAAGACCCATACGAGACACGTTGAGCTCATGATTGCATGTTAAACACCGTGAAGTGACATTTCAGTCGCAACAGTGCAGACTGAAGTGTCAAAATACTCTTGAAAGAAATATAATTTTCATTGAAATGTAGTAAAATTACGAAAATAAACAGTAAATCACCCGTTCAATTAGTAATGGGGTTTAGAACTGCACATACAGTAATCACAAACCAGCTGAGCTGTAGTCTGCGCATTTTAAGACTTTCAGAGGTCTCTGGGGACACAGTCAAAGTGTTGTATTTTCACTTACTTTTGGAACATTATTTCCATCTTATATACAACAAAGGGTTAAACGGAAAACGCGGGAAACAAGAAATAATTTATATAAGATGCAAATAATATTGTACACAGATTTTATGAGAAATTTATATAGGAAATGTAGCAAAATATTCAGGCCCCCTGTTTTTGTATGAATTTTCATTGTAAGTCAAATAGAACAACATGAAAGATTTGTTTACATTATGTTCGATTGTTATTAGAGATGGTTACGTTTAAATAGGCCGTCTCTAACATAGTTGGTGTCCCCCCCCCCCCCCCCCCCCCCCCCCAGCCACCGTAGTGCACCCTATCCTAAGAATTTTTCAACGTGAGCGGTAGTAGAGATCCAAAAACACGTGTAAACTTCAACAAATGTTTGTATAGAAGTGAACAACCATCTGAAGATGAACCTCTTGGTCTCAGACCTGCAATGTTGCTATTTGTGGAAATAAATAGCATTATAAATACTGGCTTCTTGCTGTTTTCTTCTTTGCGAGAAATTGACCTGTATTTTGCATACAGCAACAATTCTGATATATCAGTTTTTGACAAAATGGTATGAATATTTTTCTTACACATGCAGCCTATAAAGTATGGAGTGGGATACTAGAGGCACCAATTATCTTCCCTATTGTGCATAACTTCATGACTTTACCCAAATCCTCACTCTGAAACCATTCTCTTTATGCTCAACCTCTTTCAGTCATTATGGATATGACTAGCCTTAGTTGTTGTATTTCCTGCCATGTTTCTTCTGTTCAAAACTCCTTCCATTATACATACTATATGAATAGTGTAGGCCTTTGTGTTAATCACTACCACTTTGTTTTCATTCTCATTCATCTGACATCTGTAGCAGGATAAAAAGCTTGTAAAACTTTCATGAGGCATTATGTTCAACAGCTATATTCAACTATGTTTTTCCTGTGTGTCTGCTAATGTCATCTACACATTTATTGTTGTCTTCCCATATGAAAGAATCAGGCAAAGAATTGTCTTTGTGTATCTACTCTCTGAACCCAGGTTACATGCCCCACGTATCTCAATTTCAATTTCAGTGTGGCCGTTATTACGTCCTCCATTCTATTCCCTGGTTCATTTATTTCCGTAATTCCTACTCTAGATATCACTGTTGGTCCTAAACTACCCTTAGTTTTTGAATGGTTTTTACATTAAAAATATATGTCTCACTTTTATGAATCAGACCCCTATCTCTGGACCTTTTTAGAAACACCAGAAGCTTAGTTTTGAAAGCTCTATCTGATTTGTTAAAGGCACTCATTTGTGTTTACCTTTCTGTTTATTTATCTTTCTATACATCCAGTTGCGCTCAATGTATGAAATACAAAAATAAATGAACCTGTTTTTGTGATTTAATTAATTTGTACTGTTTTCAGTGTTTTGACTATTTGTTGTCATTTTTGGAATCGATTTTCATTCCTGTTTTCAAACTCTCTCTCTCTCTCTCTCTCTCTCTCTCTCTCTCTCTCTCTCTCTCCCTCCCTCCCTCCCTCCCTCCCTCCCCCTCAGATTATTCCCTTTTGCATTAGAACCTCATTCTGCAACATGAGTGTGTTTAAGACACGTTGTTCCAATACATTGCCTTCGTCTTTTCCCCAGTTTATGAATCTGGAAACTTTCTACAAGTTTTCTGAGAATACTTGTGATGTGTAAGTTCCATAATTCCTTGCCTTACTACTATTTAGTTTTTGAATTTCCCAATATCCTGATCAAGTCTAATGTTAGCTTTATCATTTATTTATATGTCTCCTTCAGTATACTGACATGCGTTGAATCAGTGCGATGTTTTCAAGGCTGTGTAGATCTCGATGAAACAGAGTCAGAAGTTTCCAAAATCAGTGAGCCCCAGACAAATTTTCTCATACACAGTGCTCTATTCTGTAATTTTGTTTGCTTATAATGGTAACTTGTTTCTTTATTTGTAAATTTCAGAAAGGTCACTGATTTGGCTACTTTTTTTTTTAACTCCCTTGTCCCCATTCTTGTGAAGTAGAATAATTCCAGCACTTTTCCAGTTTTGGGGACGGTCTTTCTTGGCAGACTTTCTGTAAAAATTTTTGAGTCAGTTAACTTACCTATATCAGACATTGGCTTTGACCCATGACATAATGATGAGCCATATCTTTTCATAAGACAGGGGGAACAGAACTCGTACAGTATTTTGGATTTATATTTGTAGAATGAAGGGTATGGTGTGACAGACTGACCTGTAGATTGCTTCAAAGTCTAGATCAGTTTTGGAAGTGGCAGGTTGTGAATAGTACGCCAGTGAATATGTCAGGAGGGTAGCTGTAATTTTTGTTACAGTGCATGTTTTACACGTGTTAGAATTAGATGGGTTGTGTAAGTTGTTTTTCTATTATTTTCCTCCAGCTTAAACTATTTGTGTTACATCTCCATCTACAGGCTTATTGTCATTTTTCTTTCCTCAAGTAGCTTTATACAGGTCATCTGATGTTACTTCTGGAATGTTGTTATTTCCATAATTGACTGCCAATTTTTCTGGTTCAAAGAAATGTTGTTAATTGCCTCACCATCTTGAATGATGTAATATCTATTGAACAAGCTTTTTTCCACTCCATACTGAAACTTTTTTGTTTCTCTCAACAAATTCTTGTTGTTTCCTTGCAGATGGTCTTGGTTTACAATTTGTTTTGATTTGGTATATTCTTTTGTGTTTCTAGTTTGGTTCCCCCGAACACTAAGCCTCCCTTTAATAAATGGTGTCTTCCATTTGATATTTACTTTTGGTTTGCTTTCTTTGCACATGCAGAACTGTTTACAAATTTACTTTTGTCAGCTAAATGCCTCTTCATTCTGTACTTGAATAACCTTCATTTTTAAGGAGACTAACATAGTTGCTTAATGTATTGCTGCATGCCTATCTATTTTTTATAAGATGTGTTTCTGACCTACTGTCTGTTGAGTCTGAATCTGTCTAGTATTTTACATATTGTGCCCTGTGCATGTTGTGAACATTCATTCATTCATTGTGTTCCATATTCCCATCAAGAAAGGCAACCTCTGGTGATGGGGAATGAGTAGAAGTATGTCATAATAAAGGAAAACAAAGTAAAGAATCTTAATCTGTACTTTTGTTTACAACTAATGAACCTATCAGTGTTTCACAATTGCTAAATGTGTATCGTAATTGGGTACATGTCGTGATCTTCTCCTCCTCCTGCTGCTGCTGCTGCTGCTGCTCACACTTGCTGTCCATCTCCTCCTCTTCCCTCCTCCTCTCTGTCCATCTTCTCTTCCTCCCTCTGTGTCTGACCTTGAGCCTTGTTTATTGTTACTGATAAAAAATATTGATTGGGAATTGAAATCACTTAAAGTAAATGGGTAAATCAGCTGGGATAAGAGACATCTCCTGCAGCTGGATCTTTGAGGATGGTAGCTTGAATTACAGTATATCACATAGTTTTAATCTGTGAACAGGTAGGATTACCAAGTATAGGATGTAGTAGTGTTGTAATTGTAATCTGATAAGCCATAAATATAACTTCCCTGTTTTCTATGAAAACTGACTGAGGAAGAAACACCACTTAGTTGTATGTACAGTATTTGTTTAAAACTATTTGTAACGAGAAAGAATGTATACCAGAGAAACAACTTGGATTATTATTTCCAGTTCCCAGCAGCTGTAGTTAAAATTGACTGTGGGAAAGAAAATGAAACTGCGGCTCTGTCAAGAAGCACACTGTTGGGCAAGCAATGTTTAGTATTCCTTAGGTTGCTGTTAAATTCAACAGATGACACTCCAGTACATGTATAAAAACACGCAGATGTTTGAATGCAATGTTAACAAAAGTTCAGAGCAGTCATTGAATAACTTTAGGTGAGTTAAGATTTCGAGCAAGTGAAGGATTGCATTTTTATTTACATAATCCATCTCTAAACTGCTTGGTGCTGTCCATGCTTATGCCACTTTAATGTTCACTAAGTAAATTAAAGAAAGCTGCTACACTGAGAAAACCTACTGCCTCATCAGTTATCTTTAACGGCAGATGATGTGTTGGTTACAAGGCAATTTTTCAGATACAGCATTTACCAACGTTTGTAAGTATTGAGGCTTTTTTACAGTAGCTTCCTATTTAACATGCAACTGTACACCTAAGTTCCACATAGGTTATAGAAATTTTCAGTTTTGAATCTAGATATTCAGATAATTTGTAGGAAGAGTGGGTGGTGAAGTAGGTTTCTAGTTTTCTTTTGAATTCCCAATTTATTGCTTTGTTGGATGGGGAGATATGAAATGGAGGCAACAAAGAAAATAAGAGCTGATGAGTGGCTTCTGATTATAATGGATTTTCCGAGAGAAGTGAGGGTAGTCTTGTGAAATGGACGTACGAGATAAGGAAAGAAATAAATGACAGGAGGATGAACGTTAAAGTATCAGTGGAAAGGAGTTTTGAGATACTGCAGCTCAGCAAGTAGATTGCAGCCAACTGTAGAAAAAAGAGGAATTTGAATTGTAACTGCAGTCACAGCTGTATGGTCCACAGTGGTACAGCAAGAAGTAGATATGAAGAGTTTATGAAAAGGCTAGGGTAGTGGAAATGAGAGAAATGGATTGACTGGAAATTTCTTGCACAACAAAGAAGAAGGAAGTAAGGCAACATGTAATGACTGTAATTAGGAAAGGAAATCTGTTGTGCATTCTACTGTCTTTAACAGGGAACCAAATAATGACTCGCTGATTTAAAGATGAGAACTCAGAATCTTAAGTGACCACTCACTGCTAGTAATGATTCTTAGAGCCAGGGGAGAATGAAGGAGCACACAAAGAGAGGAGAGAAAAACAAAGCAACTGGAAACAGAAAGAGGAAAAAAAATTGAGAAAAGTATCAAAAATTATAGGGAATGAGATACCTATTGGTGCAACCATAAGAGGAATGGAAGTTAAAGACAACTATTGTTGAAGCTACAGTATCAGAGGTTAAAGAACCAGCGACATTTAAATATGAAAGCAGATACCATGAGTCAGCAAAGGATGAGATGAGCAGAAGAGTGAAGGAAATGGGCGGGGGGAGGAGGGAGGGAAGAAGTTATGGAGGAAAAGAGAAAAAGGAATGAAAAAAAGTACTGTATAGCTTGTTGAAGGGAAAGAAGAAAGGTGTGAGTGAAAACCCTACTGTACTGGATGTCAGTGGAAGATGATAAATGATGATAAGAAATTGAAAGTGATGTGTAAAGACCTTTTACCTCGAAATGGGATAGCTGATAGCTGAGGAAAAGAGGTGTAATGAAAAGATCCATAACAACCAAAGAAAAGAAACTGAAAAGGAACTGACATGGGCTGCATGGAATCAGCAGTGGGCAGTATCAAAGAAAGAAAGGTACTGGGTGTAGATCAGATGTCAGTAGTAGAAGTAATATAAAACAAAATGAATTTTAACCCTTAGTTTTCACAGCTGTCATGGATAACATAACCCACAAGCTGACAAAGTGTTGCAGATCAAAATAAGTTAATGATCTTTGATGACAACCTGATGATCTGGGGAATAGGGAATGATGGCCCTGTTGTTTGGTTCCTTTATGTCCCAAACCAACCAATCTGGGGGAATAGAAAGATTAAGTTCAGCCGTAATTAAAGGCTTGGGCAGAGACGGTAGGACTATATGATGTGGAAATTAGTATGAGGAAAAATGAGCTCATGCTTGTGACCAGTAAGATGATGAAGACTGTCCCAGTATTTGTGGCAGAAAGAAAATGGTCGAACTCTGTAACTTCAGTTATTTCGGATGTGTATTGGAAAAAAGTGGAAGAAGAAATAATAAGTACGTCATTGAAGAATAGTAGCAAGCAGTAGTAATAGTGGGGGGGGGGGGGGGGGAGGAGAGAGGAAGGGGGGTTGTCGGGAGATTATTGTAGAACCAAGGTGTTCCACAGAGTACCATGTGAATAGTATATAAGTCCTACTATGGGCTTGTCCAGACCTATGATGCTGGAAACTGGACAATTAAGAAAAGGCTTTAAGCAAGAAACAAGAATGTGAAATGAAATTTCATACAAGCATAGTAGCTTCAACAACATTTGAAAGAATAATAAATGAAGAAATCAAGGAGATAGTAAGGGATGTAACCTTGAAAGAGTGGGTAGGATCAACAAGGCTAGTGTGGGAAGGACAGAAGAGAATATGTGATGAATATGAAGGAAGATGCATGACTCGCTGCTCCAAGGCAAAAGACCGAGGGACAAATGGTTGAAAAGAGTGGAGGAGAGTATTTGGAGTACTGGAACACTGTGGTAGCTGAGCAGTGGTAGGAGATAGGGGAAATGAAGCAGCTTATGTGGACGTTGTACCTAACCAGCGGTTGTAAATTGTTGTGCTCCTGCTGCTGCTGATGGTGATTCAGCTGAAACAAATTCTTATTGCCAATAACAAAAACCATTAAGGAGTAAATGTATTGGGAAATTTGTGTCAGAATTAAAAGATCTTTAAAAAGGATTCTCCAAGCTGTGCACTCCGTGCTTTACGCAGTGCTCTTACTGCTGGCTTGAGTCGAGCATTTCAAAAATGTCCTAAATAAACCAATACTCAAGGCTTTTGTCAACATACTTGATACCAAAAAGTATTACAAAGTGGATTTCTACTGTCAAATTAAGCATAATATGTTTATTGTGTGGTAAAATGTAGTCAGTATATGTTTTAGTTCCATTCAGCTCTTAAAATCCCACATTTTTTAACGTGATGCTGAAAGTCTGTGTTTGTTAAGAACAAACATGTTCATTTTTGGTAAATTGTGTTAAAATGGTATCATACCCAAAGTTTGTCCACTGAAGAATTGTTATTTGTATTTTATCATGATATTACATTAAGTGATGATTGTCATCAGGTAGTGGGAGTTACTTTCATATATCAGTTGTAATTTTTAACAGAGGCCTTCTGTGCCACTATCAGAATGTGAGCAACTTGAACATAGATCTGATTTGTCTCCCCTTTACTTTTAAAACTGATGTTGTTGCTACTGAGATTTATTCAGTCTCTGTTAAATGTTTTTTTTATATTAATGTTTACAATAAATGCTATGCCTAAGTTTCCTCCAGGTTATGTTCCTTGGTGGCAATACCACCACTCCAGTGCAACAGAGTAATGAAATTTCGTTCATAATGGTTGAAATCGTATTTCACTGTGAACCTTGGGTTTGCTGTAACAGCAGTTTAATATTTTGCACAAAAAACTAAATGTTGTTAAGCCAAAATAAAAAGGGGTGTTACGGGGAATGGATTGTGTGAAATGTACATTCTGAACAAAAAGAAAGGATTTTCATTTTAAAAATGTAGAGAAATCATTTTGTCATTTATTCTCAGTATGTGCTTCATGTTTAAAACAATAAGTCCTGGCCGTCCCCCCCCCCCCCCCCCCCCCCCCTTCCCCCTCCTCCCATTTTTATACGAAAATACTTTTTGATGTAAGTTGTTAATCGATAATTCAAAAAGTATGTTAATCACAAACAATTTTTTTTTAAATGTGATAAGTACTTTTATATTCACATAATCCTCAAAGTTTATTTGTAACTTGAAACTTACATTAAATGTGCATCCATTTGAAATGGATTTTTTATGCATTGTACGGTTTTTAATTTTCTGATTTCTCTTCTTTCTGTGAATTAATAGTTTGTCTGTTTCCCACTGGTTTGCACTGCTAACTGTGTTATGGCATTTTCTGGACTTGTCTGATCAACAAAGTCTTTTCCTCTTCTTTTTTTCGTAGTGTATTGCATTGCTGATTTTGATCTCTGAACTCTTGTATTTTTAATCGTTCACTTCAAATTTCTTTCAAAGGAATTTGTTTCTGAATGTGTAGAAGTCACAGGTTCTTCTTGTTAAGTATATATAAAATTAGTTCATGTCCTTACCTCTGTCATCCACAAACCATGTAAGGTACTTTCACTTACATATAACTACAGTCATACTCTGCAAACCACCTTGAATTGTATATCAGAGGGTACTTACTGTTGCACCACACATTAGGTTCCTTCACTTTCCATTTGAGTATGGAGCGCAGAAAGAATGATTGCTTAATTGGTGGAATTGCACTAATCTTGTCTTCACTGCCCCTTTGGGAGCAATTTAGAAGGGGCTAGTATATTCCTAAGTGCCCCATTTTAAAGTTGGTTCTTGAAATTTTGTAGGTAGCCGTTGACACCTTATTTTCAGTCATCTGCCAGTTGAGGTTTACAGCATTTGTGTAATGCTTTCCTGTGAGGAAGTGTAGCTTGTGACCATTCATGCTGCCGTTTGTATCTTTTCTGTATTCTCTGTTAGTTCCATTTGGCTGGAGTTTTATTTATGTCAGGAAGAATGGATGTCTTTTGCTTTTCAGGTTCTTAGTCTACCAGTTAGCTTTTATATTATTATTATTATTTTGTTAACCCTCCCCCCCCCCTCCCTCTTACCCTCTGCCCTAAGTAGTTGTGATGATTTGCATGTACTGTTTTCTGTCAAATTCCTATTTCAGCAATGTGTATGTCTCTGTAAGAGCCAACTGGCTAAATATTGTAACCAAGTGGTGTATGAAAGTTCTAATAGAAATGTTTTGTTGCATTGTAACACACTGTAACATGCTCGAAAGTTAGATTGGAAGTTCTCGCTGCTACGTGCGTTGATGGGAATTTAGATAATTGATTTATATATAGTAATTTGTTTCCAATTTTCTTGAGACCTACTGAGTAATTTCTATAAGTTCCTTGAACTGACTGAAGCTCTGCCTATTTTTTTCAATAAAATAGTGTGACAGGTTGAATTTTTTCTGTTAGAACATCATTTGCTACTTTTGCTTTCCTTGGTCTGTGGAATTGTGTGTCTTTCTTCAAGTGGAATCTCATCTGTTGCATTCACAAGTTGGGTATTAACCATTTGTTTCCCAGTAAATATTGTTGTATCCTTCATGACTGTGGAGCTGTTTCAGTTTCTTAAAATTTGATCCTCTAATAATAGTTTCGCAGACTAGATTTGATGTAGGGTAATTACTGAGTTTAAAAAGTTTGTTTAGGTGAAATATGGGAGATTTTAATGACAGTGTGCACTCTTAACATCATAGTGTCATATTAATCTTTCCTGCTGTTTTAGTTGTAACCTGATCTTGTTATAAAGCTTAATTATAATTGCATAGTAAGAGTACTTTTGTGTTTGTATGTGTTATACATAGGCTTGTCTTCCTCTATGCAGGATGTAAATCATAACAGTACTAAGTTCTCTTAATGGACTTGCTCTCAAAACCAGTGATGAAGTCAATGGAAACGGTGAGGGCGAACCCAACTGTGAGTACAATCTGTTTAAGCCATTACCACTGAAAATATTTTCTCTTGAATATTATCAAATAAAAAAAGTAGTATTTTGTGAAGCACATTATAATTCAGAAGTGTAATCTTATAATTTTCTATAGTCTCAGACGACTGGCCAGCTCCGTACTATTACTTCAGCTGTTGGTCATGCCCAGACGAGGGTTCTGACTTCCGGAACCTCTATAGCACATTCAGCAAATTCATCACTAATTGGTCAGGCGACACAGGGGACCTTAAAACAAGGTGAAAAGTTTATTTTTGTATTTGCACTAAAATGTGATTGATTGTAATTTTTGCTAATTTAAGTATGTACCAAAATTAACAAAAAATCCTGAGTTTGTTCACAATTTGTGACAATAATAAAACATTATGTGTATGCATCCTTTGTTCTATACCTTATTCTTTCTCTGATTCTCTGTAAACTGATTTCAGTGAGTGTACCTCGGACTAACGTGGTGACAACATGTTCGGCCAATAATACTATCACACTCACGCAAAGTGCATCCTCCATGATGAGTCCTCGTCCCCATGTGACAGTGGCATCTGCTGTGGCTGTAAATGCTACAACAGCGTCGTATCATGTCCCCCGAGGTAATACGTTATTTCTTGTTCAGGTATTTCTGAGTCGGTATCTTCGTGGGAAGTGTTTAAGATTGTCTGTTTAATTAGTGATCCTTGCGAATACAGTGTACATATATATTTAAAGAAGAATCATGGGTCGATGGCTGTTCAGGCATTGTTCAGTGTCTCTTCACAGCAGGAGTAAAATCTTGAATACTGATCTCAGATTATTATTCTGAAAGTACACTATGCTGAATCAGTGTAAAAGAAAATACTGTTTTGTTTTTAGGAGCTGCAGCTGTGGCTAACATTGCAGCACCTCGTTCTGCAGTGGCTACGCCAATAGTAAGAGCTACTACACTGCAGACAGCTGGTTCAACCCATTCAACAAGGTATATCCAAAGTATATAGCCTGGTAAAACTCTCAAGTTCTTTCATTTTGTACAGAGAACTTTAGTATAAAATACCGCGAAAATTTTAAAAAATCAGTTTTTCTGAAAGCAGTGACATGGGTATTATATTGTTGCACTCGAGCTGAATAGGACAAGAAAACCTATTTTATTAGTATGCAATGGGATACCACCATGAAAAGGAGAAAAGGTGTATGGGGGCGTGTCACATGTGCAAAATTGTTGCTGCAGGTAGCTACTGTGTGCTGTAAAATAATTTAAAAATGTATTTTTTCTGTTATGAATTGTTCAGAAGTAACAAATAATTGGTTTCATTTTTTTGAAGCAGTACTGGCTCTAAGTACCATGACTGCACGTGAGTTGCGATTTTCTCTGAAACATGATACAGGTATTTTTGCCATAGAACTTCTCACACATTATTTGTTCATTTAGAACCCAGCTTTTCAATAATTGTTATTCTCGTACCAGTTACTTTTCTCCATTTTTTTCCCCTTTTTTAACTCAGAAATGGTAAGATAGATACTGCGTATAGGAGAATTAGAGACCTTTGGAGAAAAGAGAACCACTTGTATGAATATCAAGAGCTCAGATGGAAACCCAGTTCTAAGCAAAGAAGGGAAAGCAGAAAGGTGGAAGGAGTATATAGAGGGTCTATACAAGGGCGATGTACATGAGGACAATATTATGGAAATGGAAGAAGATGTAGATGAAGATGAAATGGGAGATACGATACTGCGTGAAGAGTTTGACAGAGCACTGAAAGACCTGAGTCGAAACAAGGCCCCCGGAGTAGACAACATTCCATTAGAACTACTGACAGCCTTGGGAGAGCCAGTCCTGACGAAACTCTACCATCTGGTGAGCAAGATGTATGAAACAGGCAAAGTACCCTCAGACTTCAAGAAGAATATAATAATTCCAATCCCAAAGAAAGCAGGTGTTGACAGATGTGAAAATTACCGAACAATCAGTTTAATAAGTCACAGCTGCAAAATACTAACGCGAATTCTTTACAGACGAATAGAAAAACTGATAGAAGCCGACCTCGGGGAAGATCAGTTTGGATTCCGTAGAAATATTGGAACATGTGAGGCAATACTGACCTTACGACTTATCTTAGAAGAAAGATTAAGGAAAGGCAACCCTACGTTTCTAGCATTTGTAGACTTAGAGAAAGCTTTTTACAATGTTGCTTGGAATACTCTCTTTCAAATTCTGAAGGTGGCGAGGGTAAAATACAGGGAGTGAAAGGCTATTTACAATTTGTACAGAAAGCAGATGGCAGTTATAAGAGTTGAGGGGTATGAAAGGGAAGCAGTGGTTGGGAAGGGAGTGAGACAGGGTTGTAGCCTCTCCCCGATGTTATTCAATCTGTATATATTGAGCAAGCAATAAAGGAAACAAAAGAGAAGTTCGGAGTAGGTATTAAAATCCATGGGAGAAGAAATAAAAACTTTGAGGTTCACCGATGACATTGTAATTCTGTCAGAGACAGCAAAGGACTTGGAAGAGCAGTTGAACGGAATGGACAGTGTTTTGAAAAGAGGGTATAAGATGAACATCAACAAAAGCAAAATGAGGATAATGGAATGTAGTCGAATTAAGTCGGGTGATGCTGAGGGAATTAGATTAGGAAATGAGACACTTAAAGTAGTAAAGGAGTTTTTCTATTTGGGGAACAAAATAACTGTTGATGGTCGAAGTAGAGAGGATATAAAATGTAGACTGGCAATGGCAAGGAAAGCGTTTCTGAAGAAGAAAAATTCGTTAACACAAGAGTGTAGATTTAAGTGTCAGGAAGTCGTTTCTGAAAGTATTTGTATGGAGTATAGCCATGTATGGAAGTGAAACGTGGACGATAAATAGTTTAGACAAGAAGAGAATAGAAGCTTTTGAAATGTGGTGCTACAGAAGAATGCTGAAGATTAGATGGGTAGATCACATATCTAATGAGGAGGTATTGAATAGAATTCGGGAAAAGAGGAGTATGTGGCACAACTTAACTAGAAGAAGGGATCGGTTGGTAGGACATGTTCTGAGACATCTAGGGACCACCAATTTAGTATTGGAGGGCAGCGTGGAGGGTAAAAATCATAGAGGGAGACAAAGAGATGAATACACTAAGCAGATCCAGAAGGATGTAGGCTGCAGTAGGTACTGGGAGACGAAGAAGCTTGCACAGGATAGAGGAGCATGGAGAGCTGCATCAAACCAATCTCAGGACTGAAGACCACAACAACAACAACAACAACAACAACAACAACTCAGAAATGGTCACAGTCAGTGACAGCCAGTATCTTCACGAGAAAAGTAACATCAGAATTTTCTTGTTATAACCATATGGCAGTTAGTAAAGATCGATATTTTGGTAATTTCAGAGTTCAAAAGATTTAAGGTGCAAAGGAAAGCTACCACCAAATCCCAAAAGCTGATTGGTTTGAATCTGGTTGGTAACATGCAATTTTGTTTATGTTGGGTTTGTGTAGAAGGTGCTCGACTTGTTAAACAGTGGTGTCTGTCTGTGGAATGTTCTATTTGCAGTTGTGTGAATTGCATATTTCTTCTTTCTCATTGCTGTGCTGTGATATTGGGTTGGATGATGAGTATATTGGTGAAATACCAGAATTTTATTAGAGCAGAGATTATGCTAGTTTATTATTTCATAGCTTTCCTAAATCACTTTGTAGGTGAATTACACAATGGTTTCTTCATCAAACAGCAGCTCAATTTCTTCTTCCATTTTGTTGTTGGTCCTGAAAAAATGCTCTCATGTTCGGAGCACACCTGTAAAAAGAGGCCGTTAATTCCTTTAACAGCAAGAAACAAATTAACTGTTTTGCGCGTTACTCGCTATTTTTAATATAAAGGCCATAACACCTAACAGGGAACATCACACAAGACTATATTGGCAATTACTAACATCACAATGTGGAATTTTCTGACACCATTTCTTTGCAGTTTTGTTTCAGGAATCAGAGCAATGAACCCTGGCTCATTAGTTACAAGAGCTGGTAGTCCTGCAGCTTCAGTGGTGACTGGTACAATGTGGCTTGGTGGGACTACTGTTCAGACAACTACCATAACAACACCGAAATCAGTGTCACCTCGACCACTGCTAACAACCACGAGGGCATCTTCAATTACAACTATACCTACATACACACAAGGTCGTCAGACATCTGTTACAGGTAACACAAACACACCAACTTGGAAACGTTATTATTGTGTCTAATATCAAACTTTCGAAACAACTTAAATTATTTTTGTTTACAGTTACTACCAGACCTGTTGCACCTCCAGGTAATAGGACACAGGCAGAATCACCACGTCCGCAGATCTTGCAGACAGCGGGTCAGAAACCATTAACTGTATCTCAGGCAGGAACCCAGGTAAGGTCTGGAAATGTTTGTTTGGTAGTCGTGATAGTACAAATGGTTTTATTCATTGTATAGCAGCATAAAAAGTGCATGTGGCCTTTTCTTTCAGCAAGTAAGTGCTATAAAACTTTCTTCTCAGAGTTGAAATGTGGGTAGATTTCGACGTTACTGCAAGAATTAAAGCAGTTGTTGAGACAGTGATTTCCCATTCAGGTGGTGTTGGATTCAGATCCTGACATGACCATCTGGATATGTTTATCAAATCAGTTAAGACAAATGGCAGGATGCTTTCTTCAAAAATGACAACTAATTTCCTCTTCTATCCATTTTGCATCAGACTTGTGCTCAGTCTCATATGATAAAATAACATCTAGTTGACACTGTAAAAGTGTGACAATCTGACTGGAAAATCTAATTGTCTTAGAAAATACAATCAACCATGTCTTAATACTAAGTGTTACTTAAGGCTTTCATGACAGATTACATTGCTTGTCTGAAAAAGGGAAGCACCCAGAAGACTTGGTCAGATGTCAGTTTAACTTCGTACATTTACGTACAGTGGGCAAATATGTAGATGATTGGAATTGCGATTCTCTGTGACACGTAGAACAGCCGTCAGTGTGTATTAGTGATGTTTTTGTGTTTTCCCAAGCCTGGTAGGTTACATAAGGGGCATAGTGTCAGTTGTTGTATGATTTCTTTGAAGGACACAAAGGTGCCACGTAGTTCTGAGAGGTAGCATTATGAGCACCTGACAGAGATTGAAAGGGATCTCACTGTGGGTCTCCGTTTGCCCAGCTGGTCGAATCGTGCACTATCCAGACATTCAGATGTGACTGTGGCGTGATGTTGGACTGCACAGGAACATGAGTGCAGGTGAACTCATCAGGGTTCTGGTTGGCCATGTCTGACCACTAGAAGGGAGAATTGCAGTATTGTGCACTAAGCATATTGTAACCCCTTCACATTTGTGTCTGCCATCTGAGAACAAGTAATGGAGTCCCTGTAACAGTATGTCAACCTGCACCTGTGGAGAATAGTGTCAGCCAATCTAGGGAATAACTGTCCACTGTGTTGGGTGCCACTAATGCCACAACACACAGTAATTCATTTGGACTGGTACCATGACTGGGGAGCATGGACTGCTGACGAATGGCGTCTCTTTATGTTCAGTGACAAATCATACTTCTGGACTACTCTCGATGAGTGTGGAGGTGACGTTGGGGGAGAGCTCATTCTTCCAGTATTGTGGAAAGGAACAGTGATATTACTTCTAAGGTCGTGGTATGGTGAAGAACCATTAGATGTGCCTTCAGATCTTATCTGGCAGTAGTTGAAGGAAATCCTGGCAGCACAGCGGTGCGTCATGGACATTCTGTCTCTTCATGTATTCTCTCTCTTGCGACAGTGTTGTGGGGACATTTTTAATAGGATGGTGCCCGTTCCCACAAGCACATGCCTATGAACTCCCTTTGTGATGTTGTCGCATGCTTATGGCGAATGAGATCCCCAGATCTGTCCCCAAAAGAGCGTGAGAGACCAGCTCGGATGTCGACTCCGTCCCAGTGCAGGTCCAGGCTATCGAAGATCAGTTACAACAGTTATGAGCAAACGAGTTGTGGGCGAGCTTTCCTCAGAAGAGGATACAGTGGCTTTTGATATCTATCTCAACTGAATCGGTGCATGCATTAAATTTGACTCAGTTTTGTAATCACTGGCATAGCATTACATACCCTCTCAATTTGCTGTGCCTTGCAACTAGTGCATGTCAGACAATGTGCTGGGTGCTACAGAAAAGTGAATAACAGAAAGGAGTGGGCGTCTTGCTGCCATATGTCAGCAGTGCATCTTTGAAAACGGGGAGAGTAGTGAAGAAATATGACTTAAATGCATTTTCTATCTGCCAAAGAAGCGTGGAGCTCTACTAGGCACTGCTAAAGATAATTTTGGTTTGAGAATTTCTGTGACTGATAAATTCCCTGTAGCTATAAGAAGTCTTACAATGGGCAGAATTGTTGTACTGTGGAATACAGATGGGTTGAACATAGATTATGTATGCTGTGGCTGTGAATTGTCTCAGTACAGAGCACAGAGTGACCTACAAAGGTAATAACATTTTCTCGTTGATTTCTTCATACTGAAACAATGTAATAAAAGAAGCTGTTGAAATGTGCGACCCTGTAAATATCTTGAACAGATCTTCACATTACCTACTTAGCACAGTGTGGACTCCAGCACTGTAAATGTTGGTCATGGTGACCACAGCAATGGTGACTTACATATTCGAACAGCTGTGGTGGGGAGGTTGCCTCATCATCAGACCTGTAGTTTAGCAGAGGCAGCTGGGATGGATTGGCGGCAATGCACGGGAGGAATGACAGCCTTGTGCGTGCGTGCGTGCGCACGCCAATGCAGTGTCATCCAGCAGGTAGCGTGGTAGCTCAGTCCTTGACAAACCAGGAATATTTCAGTACTGGCATTGAATTTGGTGCCTTCACACTTGTGCATTTCCCACTCAGACTGGTGTGTGTGTGTATATATAGGATGCTGTGTTGGTACCTTAGTTTTTTCTACATCACGTGATAATGTCAGTTAGTTGCACCAATGTAATATTTTGGAGATTACACAACAATATCAGAAGTTAAGCGGAGAACAATTTCTATGTATCTTAATAGGCTTTAAGAGTAATAGTGATCGAGACATTTCCATATATGAAAACTATGGCTTAGTGGGAACATCCCTGAATATTTGGAAATATTTGTGCTATGTAGCTATCAACTTTATTTTATTAAGTTTTTGGGTAAACAGGAGAATGTATTCTTGTTTGTAAGTGCACAATTTATGCTATTTCCAGGCAAATTTTTAATAGCAGTTGCACAGTTTTGTGTAATATGCATGAGTTTTCTTACTGTCAGTAACAGGTAATGTAGCAGTGTGTTAATTCAATTTATTGTTTATATTGTAAGCTGAAAAAACAGAAACACTAGAAGTGCATATGGGAGAGGATTAACTATGGTTGCCGCTGACCTCATGTTGCTGCCAACGTGAAATCGTGTATTATTTTGTTTGAATGTCTTCAGTTGAGATGGTGTACTATTACTATGTAGTTAGTAACATTGTGAATGACAGAATTACGTGACACTAAGGTTAAGGCCCTGGATTTGCATTAAGTGGGAGTCTAGTTTACACAGTTTCCCTCAGTCATGTCGCGATTGGTACTTTTGAAAGGTAACGGTCGTTTTCCTTCTCCATCCTCATCCTCCATCAGTCATCTCAGTCTCAATGACCTTGTTGATGGACATTAAACTTGTATTTATCTCCCTTCCTCTTCATTTAAGAAATTTTGGTAGAGGGACTTAAACTGCAAATGTTATGTGATTGTATTTATCTTTGGTTCCAGAAACCACTCTAAACATTGCGTGTAATTGTTAGAATTTTGCAGAAATGGCCACTCCAGTAGATATATTTGAGAAAAAAAAATGATACTTTGTTTACGGAGACAGTTGTTTGTTTGTTGTAAGGAACAATTTTTCATTTTTGACACAATCACCTTTTTTATGATGCTATCATCAGTTTCAGCCTTCAAAGGCCATCTCCAGATGCTACAATAGAGAACAGAAAAGCTTAAATTAAGGTCTGCAGCAAGTGCAATTGTTTTCACTAGGTCTACTTGTGGGCTTAATAAAGTCTACTGACATGCATATGGTTCATATCTGTGGTGCATTTGATGAACTAATGTTCCCACATTGTCAACTAAACATAAAATCAGAAATCAGGAAATTACATATTTGAAAACAGATGTAGCTTTCCTTCCCTACTGTAGATATGTTTAAAATCAGTGTGTTATGTTACAGCATAAAAAATAATTTGTTAATTCCTTCCTAAAGGTAGAAAGAGATGTACGTTGGAGAAAGTTGGAAAGGAGGTGCAGGAGTTCTTCAGACTCCAGTTTGAGATGGACCCTCTTGCACCTGCTGCAAGGATGAGGAAAGATAACTATTACGATTTTGAAATTAAAAAGCACATTCAGTTAGGAACTTTAGTATTTGAATAATAGTTCAGTTTCAGTTTGCACTGTTGTATTCAGGAACACATTTTCTTGCAGTCTGTAACAGCAGTTTTATTGTCCAGATTCTAAGTAAAATTTTAGTCTTCATGTAAATTGATGTATCATGTAATCAAAAATGTAAGGAATCCACACACTATAATTTTTTCCCCTTAATATTTTAGTAGATTTATCAATTACCTATGAATGTTGTAGCAGTTGGCCACTCTCCAAACCGAGCAGTCTCTGCTATGATTGTTGAAAAGCGTGTTATTTCCCGCATAGTTAAACGTTATTTCATGCAAAATAACACTGAAATATTTAGAAGAGTCTAGTATACTGCCACTTCTTTGTTTAATTAACTCTATTTTCGGTATGTCTAATACTTTAATGACTTTGCTAGTACCCCGCAGTTGCTTGTATAAATCAGTGTGTGCTATTCAGTTCAAACCCCCCACCCTGCTCCCTCCCTTCCAAAAAACACTTCACCCTGTTCTTAACTGAGGCTGTTGTTTTCGAGTGTTGTCATAAGTTACGGGATTGTTGTTCATTTAAATTTCTTTTCTTCACTACATTTCATGAGATTGTCTAATGTGAAACTAATAATCTTGATTGCTTACCCTTCCCATGTGTCAGCTGTCTAGTTTTCTAATTTCTTTGCTGGGTCAGATTCACGAGTGTAATGGAAATTAGAGAGTTCAAATTATACACAACAGCATTAAATGAAAACGATAGTGGCCTTGATTGTACCCGAGAAGACATTTATTTTGTGAGTAATGCCGTAGATTAATATTAGTAATTTATTCATCTAGCGATCATTTTACAGTTATAAAGTATTTGTCAGCTTAAAACAAGGAAAGACATAAGTCATGTACTGGTATTGGAATATTCACACATTCTTGATGAGGAAGGGACAGGTGGTCTGCTGTGGTTTTGCCGAAGGAATTGCCCTGACATTTGCCTGAAGTGAAGTGGTAACACCATGCAAAACTTGAGTCAGTATGGCTGGACAGACTCTGCTATCCTTTAAAGTCTGAGGCCAGTCTCTTAACAAATGCGCTTCAGAATTTCGTCATGTCTCCATTACCATTCTTTTATTTTTGTATGTACTGGGACAAGCTAGCCATTTAATATGAAAAATAATTGGACACTGTCAATTTAATCTCCTGTGTATATACCTAATTTATGTGATGACTGTGCAGCTGTAAGGTATAAAAGAGAGACTGCTGTCTAAACTTGTAGCCATTCTGGTGCAGCCTACTATATCTGTTTCTTGTACTTGAAGAACTGAATAATCATACAAAGCAAGGTCTGCCAAAACCAGTAACTTTTGCAGCTCCATGTAGCCTGCTGTTGCTGATTAACTGCTATGAAATTAAAAGGCCTTTTACATAGTACCAAAGTTGGATGTTCTCTGAATGTGTAAATCATTTTGTAAATTTGCGCATGGTGCACTAAGTATAAAGCTGCTCGTCAGGAGAGAGGCTGAGCTTACTTTTTTGAAACCTTACACTCATAATTAATTTGTTTAGTTCAGTGATGTCTTCCATATTCAAATGACTTTGTTGCTAATGCCATATTAACTATTATTTATTTATTCATTATTAATTCCTTTAGCTCCTTATGTGAAGCAAAGGGATGCAACCAAGGATCGCCATCTTGTTCTATCTCCTACTAGTATTTTCACTTCTTCCCATCCTATTCCTTGCTGTTGGCCTTCTGCTTCAACTGATCGTCTCCACATGATTTTGGGCCTGCCTTGTCCCCGTCGTCCCTGTGGGATTCAATAGTGTTTCCTATGCAATACGTTCATTTGGTCTGCTAAGTGTATGTCCTAACCATCTCCACTTCCTGCTTCTTATTTGCAACTCAATTGGCTTCTAGCTGGTTCTTTCCCAGTGTGTTTCATTAGAGACAACATTTGGCCACCGTAACCCCAGGATATTGCTCAGACATTTGTTGTTGAATGTCTGCAGCCTATGGATTAGCTTCGCTGTCACTTTCCATGTTTCACATCCGTATAGAAGCACAGATTTTACATTACTTTCAAATATCTGCAGTTTGGTCCTCAGTGTTATTTCCTTCAATCTCCAGATAGAACTGAGAGCTGTAAAAGTGGCTTTGGGTTTGTTGGTGCAGCTGTTAATGTCCTCTGTTGCACCACCATGCGGTGTAATTATGCTGCCAAGGTAGAAAAACTTACCCGCACTTACTATTACCTGGCTCCCAAGCTTAAGCTCTGCTGTGTTGTTGTCATTTGCCTGCATGTCTTTAGTTTTTTGGGTATCAGTTTAAAGGTCATGTGCAGAGTCTAGGTCTTCTAGATGTGTTCCATTGATCTTTTTTATTCCTGACACTTTATCCATTGCTTGTGTCATTACAAGATTCTGTACTATGTTAAATACTATCGGTGAGAGCATGCAGCCTGCTTATCTCCTGTTTTCACTGATATTGGATCTGAAATCAGACATTGATGTTGAACATGGCATGTGTAGTTCTCATACATGTCCTTGACAAGCAATTATTTTCTTTGGAATTCCAAAAGTTTGCAGTGAGCTCCGTATTTTATACTGTCAAAGGACTTTTCAGTCCACAAACAGTGTATAAACCAGTGACTGGTATTCATATGAACGTTCAGCTATTATTCTCGAGGTGTTTTTCTGGTCAACACAAGAGCGACCTCCGCTGAATCTCACTTGTTCTCTTCTTATTTTCTTGTCTACATATGCTTTTATCCTGTTTAGGATTATTTGTGAGAGAATTTTGCTTGGGATTGACAGGAGGGTGATTTCTCTCGAATTATCACAAACTGATAGGTTCCTTTCTTGAGCTTGACGAGCAAACATTTGTTCTAATCATTCAGTACTTTTTCATTCAGCCGTATGGCTGACAGGAATGTATGTAAAATTTCTGCTGTTACAGAGCAATCTACTTTAAGTTAGTATGGACCGATGTTGTCAAGGCACGGAGCTTTTCCATTTTTTATTTATTGGACTGCTCTAGCGATTTATTCTTTCGATGGCGGTTCTACCTTAATTGGCATATCTTGCGGGAATCCCTCCCCGCCCACATTCAGTTGATTTAGTGTCATCTGTAACGTCGCAGTTCTGCACTTCGTCTTCTCGATTTGTGATCCTTACTTGTTATTGATTGGCACATCACTCCCAAATTTCTTATTAGACAGTTTCCTTGTGATGTTATATAGTATCTTGTTATCGCCTCTGTTAGCCGCTGCTTCCACATTAGCTGCAAGATTATTGATGAAGGTTCTTGTATCTTTTCTGAAACTCCTCTACCATTCATTCTATTTAATATGCGGAGATCCTGTTGGATTTCTTCTTTTACTTCCTTTGTCTGTGCACAATGTAGTTTAGAGTTTTGGCTTCCACCTCTGCTGTATTGCATATTAACTAGCTTTAGTTTATTTCAGAAGATATTAAAAATTATTGAAACTGTAATGCTTAAATATAACACAAGAGTCTCAAGTGCAGGATAAATTTGTTCTGATTTTTCATTAATTTGTTTCAATTCACAGCTTCATATTGCTGATGGGAGCTATTTCAAGGCTGCTGCTGTCACAGTTCCATCTTCTGTACCATCTTCAGTGCCAGGAACAACAAGTACAACACAAGTGCTAACTACACGGACACAAACACAGGCTGCTTATAGCAATAGTACTGTTGTGGCATCTGCAGTGCAGTTTTCCACATCTGCAGCTTCTCACGGAACAACAGTGTGTGGAACAACTGTTAGGGTACCAAATCAGGTTCCACATTCCTCACAGAGGGTAACATCCACTGTGCTTTCTCCTCCTTCACAGAGGACAAGTGGCCCTGTGACACCCAGTCAGGTTTCCAGTGGACAGCAGGCAACTTCACGTGTAAATAGTGTTGCAACACGACCGGTAACTCTACCACAACAAACTGTTTCACAGCCTGTGGTTGCCTCGACGCACTCCGGTACTGTAGGTAGTCGATCGTCAGCAGGAGTAGGTGTTACCAGTCAGCAAATCGTCAGCACTCAGATCCAGCCACAGCAACAGTCGCAACAGTCATCACAACAGCTGCAGTCTCAGCACTCGCAGCTGCAGCAGCCGCAGCAGACACAACAATCACAGCAGCAGGCCTCGCAACAGCAACAGTCACAACAGGTGGGACGTACATCAGTAGCATCAGGCTCTGTCGGCACCCACACGAGACTTGCGGTTGCTCCGGCTCCATCGCCATCACGCACAGTAACTGCCCAGCCTTCACAGAGCAGGGCTGTAGCACCAGCTGCTGCAGTCATAGCAGCGTCTAGTGTGGCACGACTTGGGCAGGCAGTTGCACCATCTAGTGTGGTTTCGCTACATCCGGTGGTTGTCTCCGGTACAACGGGTGCTACAGGAACAGTACCACTAAAACCTGTTACACATGCACAGATCGCTGCAACAACGGGAAGAACGGGGACACCACATCAGAATGTCAGTCATAAGGTAAGCTCTGATTGTATGACAGTTATTGTGTGCACATTTCTTACGTGTATGACAAGGAGATTTATGGACCTGGACGCACTGATTTTCTTCACACTTATAAGATTTGATGGTGTGTGCCCGGACATCGTTTCTAAAGCAATATGATGTAATAAAAAAAAAAAAAATTCTCAAAGAGCTGCCTTGGAAGAACAGATTTCTGAGCACTGTGAAGTACAGAACATTATGTCCTTCAATGAGTTTGTTGGTAGCTCAGCACATAGAATAATTTGATTGTAATCATATAGTTGCCAGCCCAGATTTTGGTAGTAGCTGTATTAATTAACAAATTGAAATGTTAATTAAGAAATATGGAATCATATTTTTTGAATAAAAATCTTTCTATATTTAATTACTTATTGCATGGATTAATTACAATTTGATGCAGACATGCAAAATGCTTTTGAAGTCCAGCAACTTGAAAAAGAAGAGTGCTGAGAAAACCAGGCATTTATACTGTTGTCTTACCGGCACGTGTGTGTGTGTGTGTGTGTGTGTGTGTGTGTGTGTGTGTGTGTGCGTGTGTGCACGTATATACGTACACCACACACTAAAGAAGAATAAGCTTCAAGGTTTATTTTTTATTTTAGTTCCTTGTTAGATTAGAAATTTTACAATGATGGTGAAGGAAAGTATAAGTATCCTAAAATAGTGAGAGAGGGGTTCGTGAGCAATTTTACTCACAATTGGGTTGCATATAGAAAAAAAATCTAAAGTATTCTGGCGTGCAGAGTGGTATGCTGCAAGCAGGAAAGTACCAATTTTTCTTTCACACCTGATTTTTCAGTAAATTGTCTTGTTTTCTCCAAAGAAATCGAAACTTGGGTTGGATGCTGCTTTTTCATGAGATTCATCTATGAAAAAGATGAGATAAAGAGATATAAATCAGAACTAAATTGTTAATACAGAAAGAGTATTTGTAGCAACAATATTAATGACAAAAAATTGTAGTAGACTGCAGCTTACCTGAATATGAATAATCTTCAGTGTGTTCCCACTCAGATACTTTCTTTCTGATCCAGACTCATTGAATTCTTTCTCTTAGGTTCCAAAATTTCGTGCTCATTCAATGTACATGACATATTTGTACCAGAATTAGAGCAAACTGCAAAACGTAATGAAAGCACACATGAAACCCAAGACAACTCGAGCATAAAATGGCTTAGTCAGCTGAGGCAGCAACTATTACATTCGCTACAGTTTTTTTCCAAACTATTTCTAGAAATTGACAAAAGAACACAGCACCTGTCAAGGGACAGGTAGCGAGACATTCGTACATTGTTCTCGTTCTAAATAAGTACAGTTTTTGAGCATAAGCTGGCTTATACATTGAGAAAATCATGGCCTGATATAAACACGGACGTGATCTTTTGAACACTGTGTTATGGTGAGAGGTTTGCTAGGGCCAGTCAATGAACAAAAATTGTATACATCGACACTGTCCAGTCTCCAGAAATAAAAAAAGTATTTGATTTTGTGTTTGATATTTTGCATTTCTGTACTTTACTTTATTGCTTTTTAATGCGAGTAGTGATTATAAATAAAGACATTATTTCTATAAAAATTTCGATATTGTATTTGTTAATTAAAATTCCAGTTTATTAATAAACATGGAATTAAAAAAGTATAAAAAGAAGTATGCTACTTGTGAGATTCAAAGCAGGAATACAATCACATTGTGCTATGAACCGAGCTACTATCAAACTTGTTGCAGGTCATAATGTTCTGTGTTTAATAGCACTCAGAAATCTTGGGTCTTCAAAAGCTATTTTTTCAATTTGTTTTCAGAATTGTACCATACTGCTTCAGAAAATTGATGTCGGGACACTGCGCCTCAAGTCCTGTATGTGTGTGGGGAGAGCCACTCTCTAATATCCAGTTATAAGTAAAGACTGCTTACTGAAGGTGTTAATGCAGATTTATCATTGCATCTTGAAGTGATTTGCTGCAGAACTTTATCCAAATTTAGAGTTTTAACATAGCATATAGCATGTAGAAAGTGTGACCACTAGTTTGTTGTACCCCTTTTGCACTTAAAAACTACTCTCCCATGTAGTTGAATTATGCTTTCACATTCATACCTCTATTTTACATGTTATAAAGTCATGATTCTCATATATGCTGTGGGAACATACTTAAACTAGATTATTTAAGCTCAAACTCAATACTGATAACTGATTTTTGAATTGTTTGGGCATGGAAACAGAAGAACAAGGCAGTGCATAACATGCACTACTTTCTGGATTGTCAATGATTAAAGTTGCAAGAAAAGGAAATAAAAGGAATCGTTGAATGATTGTTACTCGGCAACACCAATATTTATTCTTATCATTTCACTTCGTATTTCTGTAACTGACCAACTACAAAATATAACACATTAAAACTACTTTTAGTAATGCTGTGAATAAACTAGAGTTATAATAAGATGTCATTTGTTGTGAAAAGTTTTCAGTTCTGTAATATGTATTGCAGAACATTATTGATCTTTAATCCTCTCCTAATGTTGTGTTTTTGACTATTACTTTCCTGCCTTTCAGTCAGGATTTAGATTTTCTTGGCCAGTAGTCAACCAAACAATGCATCAGCACCTATATTTCACAAGACACAACTACTGTAATCTTCAAATAAATGCTGCTTGCCCAAAAGTGACTGTAATGGAGTGTGTCTACAGCTGAAAAGAAGAAAATTCTCATAGGTCTAAAAGTCTATAGAGCAAAACTAGACCACGAGTAAAAATTACTGCACACTAAAATAAAAAAATTAGAAACATTTTCTATGTATTTTCTCACCTTTTAACTGCTGGACACTGTGGAAAGTTTCCTCATTGATTTACTCATTTTTACTGACTTAAGTTCCTTCTCAGGTTCTTCATTTTGAAGTAGAATTGACATTTCATGTAGTAAAGTATTATTTTGGGTGAAGTCTCCATGGCATGTCCTGCACTAAAAGCTAAACCTGAAGTCTTTTTTTAATTTCCAGTCATAGAGCAAGTCATGCCAGAAAGCAGATGAACAACAATTAGTACTTAAGATTTCTTTTGCCTATAGTAAGAGATTTCACATTGCTTCTGAAGGGTAACATAAATAACTTTGTCCTTGATGAGAACATAATCTTTCAAGTTAGTGAAAAGTCAAAAAGGACAGTTTTCTACTGACGAATTCATTAGTGAGTCTAAAGAGTCAAAACATTTAGTAATTTTTGAGGCCTAGTGTACAATATGAGCTACTATGTTGTGTACAATACTTTTTTTTTTTTGCAGTATCAAGCACTCTGTTGTTAGGCTCATTGGCTTTCCACTCAGGATGATTTTCACTGCCATTTGTGGCAATCAGTTTTTCTTCTATATTCTCTAGTTCAGATTTTTTGCCAAGATTCCTATCTGATTGACATAGGATGTAAGAGTGGGTTCCACCCTGATTCAAAATTCCCTCCCTTTGATAAACCATTCTTGACTGGCACATTTATCGACTGAAGCTTATGTAAATGTAGAAAGTCTACTGATGAAGGGTAGTCATCACAGGTCATTGATCTAACAATACCAAAATGTAGCTCCTGTGGATCCTGATAGAACTTGGAAGTCAGTACATATTTGAACCCTTTATTCCACAAGTGTTCAGCTATTTCTGATGTGCTGTGTACTGTTACTCTGAGTGATTCCAATGTTCTGTTTGGAGCAAAGTACTGTCTGAAGTGGTCAGACTATGAGAAATATGCTGCAGAATTTTCTGGTGATCTGAATCCTTTCTCATACCACACAATGGTGTTTTTTAATGCAGAGCATCAGAAACATCATTTATATACTGAGTAAATTTTTCAGTTGGCTCACTATCTTGAAATCCCACGATGCTACTTTCTCTAAAACAATGTATAGCTTTTGCCATGCTATTACTAAAGAACTGGAAAGCAAGGCGACCATTCATTCGCTGAAGGGAGGTGGGATGTATGAGTGCATATGTCAACTTACTACGTGCCTTTACTCAAGCAAACCCTAGTAAATTACCAACTTCATAAACACATTCATAAAGTCCTTAGCTCATGATATCAATACCAAACAGCGAAATACATTTATCATGAAAATGGTTACTTATGCATTTCAATATACGTACTGCAACTGAAAAACCCCAAACTTTTCTGTTCTCATTAACAGGATTTTGAAAATAGCATTTGGTATTTCGCTTCTTTCCTGATATTTGCAAAAGTTTCCAGGCTAATTTGTTAAATTGGCTGTTACCACATGTAAACTCTACAATTTACAATCTGCCTGCTCCAGTTGTGTTATAGTCTGAATTAAAATTTTTGCAAACAGTTCTCCAGAAGTTGCATTTTTACTGGCATAAACTGCAAGTAGTTGTACTCAACTGTATAGCAGAGGTATGAACATGGAAACGAGAACATGATCAGCAGAGACTTTATTTTGGTCTGAAGGTGTCGTACTGCCGAAGTCTACAAATCCATCTATAAATAGGATCCATTGAACTGAATATTCTCTCAATTTAACCTCATCAAACATAATTACCCCAGTCTTTCTGTTTTCATCAGTCACTTCTCTAAAATTCTCTTTAATAGCATCTATGGCGACCTTGTTAATACCATATGTGCAATTAAAATCTTTTAAGAGCCACCTCAAATGCATATCTGAAGGAGTAGGTAACAGATTGTTTCAAGCACCATCTATAACTCTTAGGAGATTTAATATGCAATAAAATAATAGAAGCAGCTCACTATTGTATCTCATTCCTTTTTGGATCCTTTTTATGGCACTCGTGTAACACAGTATCTGCAATTACTTTTTGCTTACTGGATGAACTTCATTGCATTTACAAGTGAGTTTCTTTAGTCTACCTACTCCTGCCAGCAGCACAATTACTCTAGCCTTCTGACTTGAGTTTATTGCTTGTCCTAGCCAAGCTACTTCTTGAATTTTTTATTTGTAGTTTAAATACAGTAACTTCATCAAGTGTCCATAAACTATTGTAGACCTATCAAACAACTTGAGTTCTGCTTAAATCAGAAGTCCTAAATATTTGGTGGGTACTTTATTCACAATTTTGCAAGCATGTTTCCTTTTTGTGGGAGGTTTTCTTTTCTTTAATGGGGTAGACAAATACTTTGGCAAATTCAGGGAAATTGTGAGGATCTGAATTTGGTTTAAAGTGCCAATTTATTCTGGGCAATTCAACTTCCTTTCCATCAATAATGAATTTGTCTGTTTTTAATAGTAAATTTTCATCAAAGTGAGCATCACAGATGTACGTGTTTGTTAGCTCCTTGTGTTCTCTGGGGATAACTTTGTTCAGTTTGTTAAAATTTCCTGTTTCATTTGGGGGCTTGAAAATGCATCTTAACTCTTTGCAACTTCTATAACCTGACTTGTAACCAGGCAGAAAACAGAAAGACATTGTCATTTGAGTTTAGGAGACTGCAGAGTCAACTCTTATTTTGAATCGAAATGTTCGCTTGGCAACCACATATTTCGGTTTAATTTATAGTCAAGCATCACTAATAATCCGTACTGCTGCAGAATCGCAATATACAACTCAAAATATCAGCAAATGTTGCACGTGATAAAGAGTTCATAAACATGGACAACACAGCCCGCAAAATGATGGCAGTGCCACACAGTGCGAGATTACCACACTAACCCTATTGAGCCCATGTTATTGGAGACAAAGAGATCACACTTTCTACATCTGTATAACATGGTTTTAATTGAAGCCCTAGGTGGGAATAGCTGTGAAGATAATTTGTGGTGAAAAAAAGAGGAGAAGAATAATTGCAGTATGTATCTGAACTTGTAGGATATAAGGAGAGACTGGTGAAGTGGAAATGGTTGAGAAAAAGAGCAGAAATGACTTGCATATTAGAGATTTTATTATAGCAAATGTTGGAAGTTCAGGTTGGAATAACAATTATTTGAAAAGGATGGAATGCTACTCACCACCTAAAGGTGGTGTTGAATTACCACACACACACACACACACACACACACACACACACACACACACACATCTCTTGACTGTTGGCTCTGGCCACTGGGGCCTGACTGCAGACTGCGCCTGTGTCTGACGTGCTACAACCTGGGGTGACCACCCACCCGAGACTGCTGCGTATGTCAGGTGCAGGCACAGTCTGCAGTTGGGCCTCAGGCCCTGCAGGCTGTGCGTGCGTGTGTTTATTTTGGAAGGAGGACCTTGTCTATGTGAGTAACAATCTATCCGTTTCAGATTTTAAGTTGTTTATAACTCCTTCGTCTGTTATGAAGCATAACTAGGGATGCTGTATGGGCCTAGCATTTAACCCGCTTTACAGCTTCTCTACTGCTCTTGACTCCTGCAATCTTTTTCCATTACAGGTGGTACAAACTAAGTGGGATAAGTATTGTGTTCATCCAAAATATCAGACTACATGGTGTATTTACTCATACACCCCATGTGAGGATAAATATTTCTGTAATTCAACTAATATTTGTTTGTTGTAAATCTGATATTTCCATTTGTCTGTCTTTTATCTGCTCCTTTGTATTGAGTATTGTTCATAATTCAGTTGTTTTTTTTTTTTACATAAATTTGCAGACATTAAACTGTTACCACAAAATACGACCACCATTTTTTTTTTTTTTGCAGAAGTCAGGGTTTTGAATTTTTTTTTAGTATGGATGACAGCATCAATTTCATTACTGGAGAGCAGTTAACTTTAATGACTGAGCATGATAAATTGTAGTTGTCCCAATAATCTCAAACAGAGATTGTGCAAGGCATAGCTAATGTAGATGTCTAATTTAGAAACATTGTGGTGTATTTTGTTCAACCCATATGTGTCCATATGAATACATATATATTGCAAATTTACTACTAATGAATATAATTCTGAGGTGATGTGACCTGTCAGTAGATGTTCATCTTTGTTTCCAGATACCATTCTATTGCTTTACAAATCTCTCATTCATTGATATGTCTACTTAGAGTACAAAATTGCTTATGAAAAACACAATGCTTGGAACAACTACAGAGAACCTTTCAAAATTGATTCCTTCTTTTTCTGAAGTGGAAAGAGTGATAAGGCTTTTTTTTATATAGGCTACATCTACTTCTTAATTTATTTTGAAAGGTTTTGTTTAGTGTCTGAGATTTCATGTTTGTGTTGTATGTATTCTTCCAAACATCTGATATTAAATTGATACCATATGTAAAAAAAGTGGCATTTCTTGGCATGTCTGCCACTATGAGCCTTTGCTCTAACTTTATGACGTAAGTGGGACTTTTGTTCTGAGGTAATGTTGATGGTGGAAAATTTTGAGGACTAAAGAATGTGAACAGATATTGTCAGTTTGGATGTACGAAGTAGCAGACGACATGCCAAGGCAAGCAGTAATGGATGGCCTGTTACTGGAATAGTTGAATTCAATACTAATTGTGCTAATTGTTTTGTATGCTTGTAGTGTGTGTAATGTTTTTAGATCATGTGACAAACTGCCTTTCATGATCTGGGCTTCATGGTAGATTCCTCAGTTATTCTGGAAATGAAAATGAGATGTGTCTGGAAGTGCACATGTGGTAGTTTCCTAACACATCATTAGCCAGTGGGATACTGAGGATTGGCAAATACTTCTGCATACAACAGACTTTGGTGTATGTGGTTGTATAGCTGTCATAATTGTTATTCTAATTTTGTTTGATAATACAATTTGTCATTTTAATTGTTGTAGTTAAAGAATAATCTGTATCCTAAATAATCCTTTAGTATTTATGTGCAGATTTTTTGAAGGCCACAATTTGTTTCTAGGTCATCACACAGCCAGTTCATGGACAGTCAATTCAGATAACGCAGGTGCCTGTCAGTTCTGTTTCCGGGAAACTCCCTCAGACCCTGCACACTGTTACACCATTACAACAGGCAGCTTTGACCATTACAACAGGAACACCAAGAACAGGTTCATATTCTTTTGTGTGTTTAGACCATTTTATCTGTGTAGAACGTTGTAACTCTTTTTGTCTGATCATTGTTGCAAATATAATGACCGTTGTTGATGTTAGATTGGTTTTCGAATTTTGATGATAGAAGTGAACTATGCGACTGCATTTTCTGGAATTTTGCAGCAGCTCATTTGCAGAGACCATCTCATTTGTCATCAAATAAAAAATTAAAAGAAAACTACATTTGATAGTGGGGTGTATGTACTGAAACTTATAAAAATGAGTCCAAAGTGTTACTTTAGTTTGTCATTTTGTATCGTATTCTTTTCCGATGGATGTATTGTTCTGGTCAGTTACTGAAGTTGTAAATATTTTTGAAAGTATTGTGTAAACATCATTTACGTCTGTGTGGGTCATATCTATCTAGCATACTTTACCTTTTGTGCAGTATTGGAGTGATAGATTTTAATTTTGTGCAAAATAATTTTTCAGTTGAAAGTGTGCCTGTTTTTGTAGTTATCATGTAGGGTTTCTCAAAGATTGCTTAAGTTCGCATGTTTTCAAGTTCTTTGAACACGCTATTCCTCTGTATTCCTTCTGATACTAAAATGGAGGCAGTCAGAGCTAAAGGCATTGGTAAATAAAAGTAGTAAGAATTTAGTGCTAATCGACATGGACAACAATGTGAAATGCAAAGCTAACTTTTTAAACATGGGAAGTGAAAAATTTGACTCTGTAGGAGTGGACTGTGAGGTACTAGAATTTACGAACTCTAGATAAACTGTAAGTGTTCATACACGTTGTTATGACTTTGATTTTTATGGTTCTGTGTGTCAGTTGATTAAAATGGAATGCTTATTGGATTATTTTGTTGTCTGTCTGCCCCATTGTTAATAGCCTTTTTCTGAGGAATGGGTAGACATATCCAGCTGAAATTTTCACCACATACTAAAGCATACATTCCCTTTGAGGTGTAAAAAATCCAAGCTTCAAAATCAACACAGTCAAGATATGGCCATTTGTCACATATTCTGATGCTTGCAAACTCTCATCAAAATTCATACAGTACTTCCCTTTGACCTAGAACAATGAAATTTGGCAAAAAGCAAGGACTCGCAGTACAACCAAAGGATAAAAAAACCATTAGAAAACTATAAATTTGTAATTATATCACATGAAAAAATATTTCTTTTGTCATTTGCCATCCAATGTCAAACTTGAAAATAACTGTCCATAGTTCTGTGTTTGAGTTGACTGGGTCGCAATGGTAAAAGTTAAGTCTGCAAATATTTGTTTCGAACATATCTTGAAATGCCATATCTAAATGCAGCAATTGCTCCTGGATATCTGCTGATGGATAAATTCTGAAATGAAATGCATCGGATGAGCAATAAAGTCGTTCCTTGTGTGTTTGACTTCTACCACTGCAGTCCAGCCTGAATGCAGAACTACTTATGATGATAATGCTTGCCTGCCTTTTTCTCACTTATATTACTGAAGTTAAAACAGTCTCAAAAATTTTGGAATCTCTGAAACTGATATTTTGCTAGTGTATATGTCAATAACAGGCAAAAATTGTAGAGATTCTTGATTCCTGGATTGAATGAACTGTCCATATAAATAAAGAACTTTATATAGAACCCTCAGTGCGTCCTCCACACACGTGGCCAATTTTATATTGTTACACTCAGCTGTGCAATTTTCAGTTTCGTGAAATTTTAGACACAGTTTTGTGACCATGTCCTCTGACTTTTATCTACTAAGAATTTTTTTTCAGTTACATATGCAACAACAACAACACTGGCTGGAAGTGCTGTATCAACTCTGCGGCCTGTTACGGTTTCGACAACCCCTGCAATACCTGTGGCGAAGGTCCTGCCACAGGCTGTTAGTGTTGGCCGTGCAGCAAATATTGAACTGGCTTCTACGCCTGTATCAGAAGTTGCTCTTCATCCAATGCCAGCACCAACAGCTCAACAACCAACTGTTGTGGCTGCACAGCAAACTATATCACAGGCAACCAGTGTCTATATTCAGACATCTCACAGAGCTTCTCCAGGTAAGTAAATTTGTAGTGTATTTTTTTTATTTTTGGAGGAGGGGGGGGGGGGTTGGGGTGATCTCTCTTCTTTGTGATGAAGATTGTATACCCTATTTCTTCCTTTCACCTGCAGACGCAAGTTATTGCATATTTGTAGAGGAATATAGTTTTGCATGCAAGTCTTTTTTTATTAAGACAATTCTTTACTTCTTTCATTAAATTTATCAACTGTTGTCAGTATTTCTTATTAACTTAGTGAACTGAGGCAATTACACAACTAAAGGGAACACAGCTTCTAGTGTTTGTCTCTACTACTGATCAAGGCGGCTCAGTGGTAAGGCTCAGTTTATTTTCAGGTTAATTCTCCTGTCCAGCCCTCCAGATCAAGGTTTCCTATGGTTTCTTTAACTCATTCCAACTGTTGGGCAGTTCTTGAGAAAAGAAAATGGTTGTCTTCTTTCTTATACTTCCCAGTATGAACTTGTGAACAGTCTCTAACAACCCTGTCATTAAAAGGACACCAAACCCCAATCGCTCTTTATTGCCTCAACTGTCACCATTGTGGGAATGTCACATCGCTGCTGTACCAGGGTGTACATGCCACAGGACAACCAGCAAAAATGTTGGAATTTTTTCGTCCGGGAAAAACACAGGAATTTGTTAGAATTTTGGGAATTTTTCATTGTTCTAGTTTTTAGTTACATTTTCATAATTTGATGGGTAAGAACTGATACTCTGTCAAAGAATTTTACTTTAGCCCATTACTGCAGAATATACTGCAACCATAAAACATAAACAATAGAATATCAACTTTAGTCATAAAGAAAATGTGCCATTTACAGTGTCAAAACACTGTGCACACACAATTGTCCACCAACAGCAAAATGTGCCAAGTCAAGACTAAACAGTACAGTAGAGCCCTGGTAATTCGAGGCCTGGTAGTTAGTTTCCATGTAATTGTAGGTGGTCCTAAGAAAATTAAAATTTTATGTAAAACTAGAGTAAAGACCTGTTTTCATACATTACCTGCACATATGTTTTACACATTTTCAGATGTTTTACATTTTGAACTTTCTTTCAGTTTTCCATGTACAATACAGGCAAAACTGTTCCACTTAGAATTTTTGTTCATAATGCGCAAAATAACCTTGGCCTCAGACTGCAAATGCATTTCTGTTATAGATGGACAGGTACCATTACGTTTTGAGCAGGAAACCTGCTCTTCCTGTGTCAACTGTTCATTAATTGGGATGGCCTAACAGTCAGTTGTAGACTGTATACCATCCGTACGGTTATCCTGATATTGTGCCTACTTAACATCAGTGGTCATTAAAATACAGTACACATTTTACAAAATTGGCTGACCATTGTTGTATGTAATGGAGTTGGTTGTGTAGTAACATCAGTACTGTATGTCATGTCAATTTTAAACTGTAGTATCAATATAATAGAAGGAAACATTCCACGTGGGAAAAATTATATATAAAATCAAAGATGAGGTGACTTACCGAACGAAAGCGCTGGCAGGTCGATAGACACACAAACAAACACAAACATACACACAAAATTCAAGCTTTCGCAACAAACTGTTGCCTCATCAGGAAAGAGGGAAGGAGAGGGGAAGACGAAAGGAAGTGGGTTTTAAGGGAGAGGGTAAGGAGTCATTCCAATCCCGGGAGCGGAAAGACTTACCTTAGGGGGAAAAAAGGACAGGTATACACTCGGACACACGCACATATCCATCCACACATACAGACACAAGTCTGCTTGTGTCTGTATGTGTGGATGGATATGTGCGTGTGTGCGAGTGTATACCTGTCCTTTTTTCCCCCTAAGGTAAGTCTTTCCGCTCCCGGGATTGGAATGACTCCTTACCCTCTCCCTTAAAACCCACTTCCTTTCGTCTTCCCCTCTCCTTCCCTCTTTCCTGATGAGGCAACAGTTTGTTGCGAAAGCTTGAATTTTGTGTGTATGTTTGTGTTTGTTTGTGTGTCTATCGACCTGCCAGCGCTTTCGTTCGGTAAGTCACCTCATCTTTGATTTTATATATAATTAAACTGTAGTATGTATGTACAGTGTACTGTACACATGTAACTATGTTTCTTAATGTTGTAATAAACACATTACACATTACAATGAGTGGTAGGAGTGATAGAAAATGTGTGCCATTGAATGTGATACAGGAGGCTTTGAAAAGACTAGACAAAGGAGAAACATAAAAAACTTGCTGCAGAGTACGGGATCGCTGAAGTGCCAGTTCGAGATTGGCGTAGAAACAGAGGCAAAATAGAGAAATTTACTTCAAACAAGTGTTTTATTTCGTCATTTGAATGTAAGTCTGTGAAGAAATCTGAGTATGAAAAAATGAGTAAAGCTATGTTTGTTTGATTTACTCAACAAAGACAAGAAGGTAATCCAATTTCAGGGCCTGTACTGCCAGTAAAAGCTGTGTTTTCTGGAAACGAGTTAAAGCAATGTGTGGATGATTTTACTGGAAGCTCAGGGTGGTTGGATAGGTGGAAGAAGCGATATGGTGTAAGAGAGCTTTAAATTTGAGGTGGATTTTCAGATTGTTTAACAGTTCTGTGAGAAATCGAGAAAAATTATACAAGAAGAAAGTCTTACTCCTGATCGACTGTGTAACTGTTTTGAAATGTGGCTAAATTATAAAATGCTTCCATCCAAAACTCTAGCCTTAAAAGAAGAAAAGGCTGCACTGGCTATGGAAGACGTAAAGAGGAGTTAACAGTTGTTGCTGCAGCCAGTGGAAGTGGAGATCATATACTGAAGATACTGGTATTAAGGAAGCATGCTAATCCAGAGTTTTGAAAATATTACTGCTTCTGCACTGCAGGTTACATATGTCAACCGAAAATCTGCATGGATGGACAGAAATCATTTTAAGAAGTGTTTTTCAAAGATTATGTTCCAGAGATCAAAAGATATCTAAAGAAAAAGTGCTCGTCTTCTAAAGCAGTCCTAATGCGTGGCAATGCTGGTTCACGCTCTGTTCAGGAAGAATATTACTGTATTTGCACGTTGCTCTTACCCTCTAACATGACGAGTTTAATGCAGCCTGTGGACCAAGGAGTTTTACAATGCTTGAAAAAAGGTGCTGTTGTTGTTTGCTTCAAAGACTACAATAAAAAACATAGTTTACTGGATAGCTAAGTCATGGACAGACGAAGATGCCAGACGGTGAAGATGATCTACCATTGGCAGAACTGATGAAAAAGCTTGCTGGATGTGAAAATGTGAATTCAAATGATGTTTCAGAATGAGTGAAAAGTGATGAACAGTTTGAAGTGACCAATCTTGCAGTTGTTGAAATGTTTGGTGAACCCACTGAAGACAGTGATGATGAGGAATTACCTGAAGAAATTGTGCTAGTGATCACTCTCACCTAGCTGTGGCAGTGCTACATGTGGCATTGCTTTATATTGAGCAGCAAGCGAAAGCTACTCCAACTGACATCATGCTTCTGAGATGATGGCGGGACATTGCTGCTAAAAAATGAAGCTTTATTTTATTTTTCCAGCTTGGAACTGTGTGTCAATATATGTACATATAGCACAGGTATTACTATATTGTTTTTTATTTATTTTGAATCATTATTGTACTCGTCAAACATTAGTCATGATTTACTCGTTGATTTAGTGATATTTCCATATAAAGAGTTTTCTGTAATTCAGGGTAGTCTTGGCCCCAGTTAGCTCAAGTTACCTGGGCTGTAGTGTACTTTGTGACAAAAAACTGCTTTCAATGAGTGTAATGTCACAGCTGTTTACATTTCTAACAGGTCATGGGGAAAATATTGCAAATGGTGATTTGAGAACCATTTCTTTCAAAGTAAAGTTAGGTTATGTATGAGAATACGTGATGGATTTCTCAAATTAAGGAGTGTTAGACTCTTGTTCAAAACTTATCACTTTGAGAACCAGCCATGTAAAGAAATTTCAGGCCCAGAAGACCAGCCATTTATGTCATTGTTTAAACTTATGCTGCCACATTTGTATTGGATATATCTTTAAGGGGAAAAAAAACGAGCTTCAAGGCTAGTTTTTCATATTTATTTTAGGTGTTTCATAGGTTGAAAATTATGCAGTGATGATGACAAAAGTGTAATTATCCTCAAGAAAAAGTGTGCGGTAAGTTCTTGAGCAATTTCTCATGTCATTGGTTTTTCTATGGAAAAGTCAAAGTGCTAGATAGAACTTGGATCAGCCAGGTAACCCACGAAACGTCCAGTGCACAGCAGTGAAATTTATAATCAAGCTTCTCAGAAATATGCAGCTGCGGTTTAAGCTGTGCCCTTAGCATCGTGTCTAACCAACACTTGGAAAAAACAGCAAAAATTATTTTGCGACCAGTATTATATGTGAAAGCTTAGCTTTTCTCGTAGCTTTACTGTGTGTAACTTAAACCATTAATTTCTCCTGTTTGTGTGTTCATGCAACTTAAGTGGTGATGTTGTTGGCTGATGACTACATTAGGTGTCCATTGCTGTGAATATCTGCTGTCATTGAGTGGTGAGATGATGTGACATGAACTATGATCGGCTGACAAAAATGCAGCATGCAGCGCAATCTTGATTTCAGAAACAACCATGTTGTATTTGGTGAAATTCGTATTTATACTTTTGTAATACCAAACATGCAGCATACATGTTGCCGCGCATTAAAAGTCTTTCAAAAATGAGGTTTATTTTTTTTTTTTTTTTTCTTTTTGCTCTGTTTCATTTCCGAAAGTGCTGGGAAGCTCTACGCCATTGTATAAAACCTTTACCGGTCAAAGGTTTTACAGTTGTAAGGGAAAGTATATTGTCACTGAATGTGGAAAAAGTACTTTTACCTGGTAAAGTATTTTAGCTGGGAAATCTGATATGTATTTATTTATTTTTCTTGCATATACTTTCTGTGTACATATAATTCTGCCAGTAGAAGGCTGAAGAGAAACCTGCTACTATTACCATCCTCTTCGATATTCATGTGCAGATTTAGTCTTTAGTATTTGTAACAAAGCTCCACTTAATAACTGCTAGGTAAAATTTCATTTTTAATTAATGTTGTGGGAGACTGCATTGGCATTGCTGTGATTTTTTTCCTGTTATCAGTTTGTTAGTGAGAAATGCCACTTACTTGTTGTAACAGGAAAAAGACTTAATTTGTGCAAAATGTTCACACAAAAGTGCAGTACACATTGGCAGAACTGTCATCATTCTGCAAATTGTTGTCCAGCCTTCTATTGTAAAAGTCATATGTTGCTTTGTCATCCACTGGTACAGTGTCTTTCAGTAACTTCTCATTCTGAAAAATCTGAAGACATCCCTTTAGCAATCTGAATAGGTAAAATCTCTGAGTCTGGACTTCTGGTGTGTATTTTAAAACCAGCTGACACAGTTTACTGTGTCATGTCACAGGGAAACTATATCCAATTTCATAATTACATTAATGAGATTAATGTAGGTCATCTGAAAATCTCTTAAAAATTGAAAATTTTTTCTCTGTTTATTTTGTTATGCAGAACTATCTGTCCAAGTACAGAAGAAAAGTGCTAAGATATTCCTCATAGTGACTTGTTTTTCGGCTTATGTTCTTTGTGGATGGGTCTGACTGGCAGCACTTCTACAGGTAGTCTGAAATTAAAAAGTTAAACGACTCCAGGTCTCATCATCTGTAAAACTTCTCCATCATGTAATTGTCACATCAGTAGCTGTTGTTCTGTGCCAAATTTTTGTAGAATTATGTTATTTTTCCAGATGAAAATTTGATATCTTTGATAAGTGTCTGCCAATAAAAGGTGTTTGGAAATAAGTTATGAGCTATCAACCTGATTTTTTTTTCTCTTTGTCACTCATTGGTTACTTAACCATTTCTTTGCATCCAACATAAACAGCTTCAAACATTGTATATTAATAAGAACACACAAATCTCTTGAGGAAAATACTTAGGGTTTGCAGAAATGGCCAACATTTTCTAACTGAAAACAGTGCATCTAAACTTTCAGGTGAAAACTGTGATATTCATTTGTGTTACTTTCAAGGTATTGTTAGTCATTGCTTGGCACATATATGAAGTCATTAAGTTTGACATAGACTGTCAAATTTACTGTAATGCATCATCCGGTCTTACAAAGAATTAAAATTCAGCCAGCCTTATTGCCCGACAATGAAATTGCTTGCAATGAAACTTAAAATTTCTGATACAATTTTGACATATTTTCAAATAGGTGTTTGCTTAAAAAATATAACAAATGACTTTCATGCCTCTTGGAAATAACTGAGAATCCTTAATTGTATTACAGTAAAGTTCAATCTTTGTACTAGATTCCAGTGTTCCTGACTGACTGAAGTAGAACAGAAGGCTGAAATTTTTAATAATAGTGTTTGTGCATGCACTTTATTTCTTTGACAATGTTTTTCTTTATTTTTGTTGTATTAGTTTTTCCATGGTTGTGGAAGACCTCGATAAAAGGAAAAATGCAGGCCAAATGAGTAGTTAGTGTTTTGGGTGAATTTTATTGTATGCCTGTTATTGTTTTGTGGATAAATGTTACCAGTGAACCTGTGGATTATAATTATGCTTTTGGTGAAGGGGAAAAAAATGGTGCTAAGCTTAAAAATTATTCTTTTTATTAGCATGTAAAGTATCTTATACTGCTGAAGTCTCTTTTGTGTGTCTGTGTATCTGCTTGCCCACAACTTGTGTAAAACCGTGATGTTATTCCTTGTCCTCCTGGTGTTAAGTTTTAGCTATTAAAGTGAAAGTATATGTTTGCCATCGATTGAGGAGACACTAGGTTAAGAGGCATACAGATTATTCACATAATTATCTGTCTCTGATAGGATATGTAAATTATGAAAGTATATTAATCACTTTCTTACCATAGCTGTTATTCTTGAAAGTTCAGTAGGACAATTTAGGTGACTTTAGCAACAAAACTAAATAAGATTATCAAGAAGTGTTCAGGACTTAAATAGAATTTGGTAAACTTAATCGCCACAATGTAATATTGTAGCTCCACATTGAATGAATAATTGTTTCTATAAGCAATGCTGAATAGCATCAGTACGCATTGAGATACTGTAAAACTTTCTGTTAAGGGAAAAAAGAAAACTCTAAGTTTCTGATTGTAATATTTTTACAAATTGGTCATCAGGGTTGGAATTCAAAATAGTCTTCTGTTTAAGACCAAGTGCTATATGTATAGGTCACATACAGAAAACCTACCTCTCAAACTCATTCACTAAAAATTTGGCAGCTAGTGTTGGAGCTAGCATGTGATGTCTGATGTATTGAGTGTTACCCATTAGCAGTTTTAATACTTTTTAAAATTCTATATTTGAGTGTGACAATGATTAAATAATGCTAGGCTTACTGTACATCTGGGATTAACCCGGACAGCCTTGTTTTTTTAGTGCTGTCTAGAGCAGTGTTGGGGGCCTGAGAATTTTATGACTGGGGAGATTTTTAAAATTTTAGACATATGTTTAACGTTTCTTTAAACATTATCTTAAGGCTGTGCCTCTCTATCGGCCTTGGAAGATGTGCTGACATTCATGTGGAAGTGTGGCTAATGGTTTCACAGCAACTTTACACTGTAATTTTGTTTTCTACTATTTTAGTCACTTGGTGACACAACAAGTGTGTTGTGTTTGTTTTAGTGTGTGAAGTAAATCATGTACATATTTTTGACCATTTTATCTCTGTTCATTTTTTGTCTGAACCTTAACGAATTGAAAAAGTGTGTATTTACTGTTAACCAGCAACAGAAATACAAACTTTTGAAATGGTTTAATAATAGTAACAATGAACATGTGTATTGCACACTAAGTACAAGTGAATTCTTTATTGCACACAAAGGAAAGGGTGATATTAAAGACCATGCTTCATCAAACATAGGAGGCTTTTTCAGAGTGAAAGATGGCTATAACAGTGATCTGCAGTTTGCTGGAGAAGAGGCTATGTGTTGATATCACACTGCTAGACACCATCTCAGTTTCAGAACATCAGAGTACACATCTGAACTTGTTAAAAAGGTATATTCTACAAAGTTTTCTTCTGCTACAACCTAACCTGAGGCAGATCATCATCATCATCGTCGTCTTCGTGTCGTATATCCAACATCTGGTTGGGTTGGGGAATCAATTGTACTTCGCCACTTTACTGTCTTTCCACAATTCTTCTTCCACTTGCCCTGTAGCCCACAATCTTGAACTCCATCATTCTTCTTGGTATTCCCCCCTCTCCCATCCACTTCACATGCTCAAACCATTTTAATTAATTCTTTTCAATTTTCTCTGTCAACTACTCCACTCCAATGTCCTTCCTAACATCTTCATTTTTCACTCGTGCCTCTCCTCATCTTCCCTAGCATACTTCTCAGAAACTTCATTTTACTGGGTTGTATCCTACTCTCCTCTCTTCTAGTCATAGTCCAAGTCTCTGAGCCGTTGTCACATATTTTCCTGTCACCTTTCTTGAGAATTTTTCAAGTACACATTTTTGGGTCCAAATGCATCGTATTAGTCTATATACCCACTGTAGTCCAACTGGTCCAGCAGTCTTTATCATTTCCACAGTAATTTCATCTACCCCAGGTGCCTTTCCTGGTATCATTTTTCTCAGAGCTAGTTCCACTTCTAACATCATTATATCCTCCTCCTCCTACTCTTCCAGACCTGTCCCCCTGTCATACTTCTATTCCCTCTCCATTGCCGTTCTTCTCATTTAGTAATTTATCAAAGTACTCTTTCCATCTTTTCCTTATCTCCTCTGGTTGCTTTAATAGCTCTCCGCTTTCGCGTTTTATTGGCTTTGTGTATGTTTTTTCTTTCCTCGTACTCTTTGTAATTCCATATATCATCCACTTACCACTAGTAACATCTTTACCCAATTCTTGGGTGAATTTTTCCCAGCTTTTCCTCTTTTCTTTTGCTACCATTTTCTTACACTTATTTTTAATATCCTGGTATTTCCTTTTACTTTCAGCTGTTCGGTCTCTGTTCCATTCATGCCAGGCTTTCTTCTTTTCTTTTACTGCCTCCTTCATCCTCTCATTCCACCATGGTGTCTGCTTTTCCTTTACCCTTCCGGACACTCTGCCACAGGTCTTCTTAGCAGAGCTAACAGACGCTTCTTTGAACTTACCCCATTCCTCTTCCACATTGCCATACTCGGTGTTAGGGATTCTATGCTTAAGTAACTCCTTAAACTTTTCTTGTACCATGCCATCCTTAGTTTCCACACTTTTATTTTCCTTTCCCTTTCTTCCTTTATGTCTTTCAATTCATCGAATCTCATCTTTGCCACCATCGCTCGATGGTCTCCATCAAAAGCCTCTTGTAGGAGTGCAGTATCCATCAATTGTCTCAGATTTTTCTTTTCCACCAGAAAGTAATCGATGACTGTCTTCGTGCATCACCCCATTCACATCTTGTTATCTTTTGGCTATCCTTTTTAAGGAACCATGTGTTGCCCAGAATCAGCCCGCTTTCTTTTGCAGAAATCAACAAGTTTCTCTCCTTCCTCATTTTTCCTCCCATATCATATGTGCCAATTATCTCCTGCTTCCCTAGCCTTTCTTTGCCTACCTATGCATTTAGGTCACCTGTTACTATTGCTTCCACATCTGTAATTATACTCTCTGATACCTTTAGAGAATCCTCCCATGTTGTCTTCTTTATTTCCTGTTTGTGATGCATATACTTGGATGAGGTCCTTCACTACATTCCTTGTCCTCAGCCAAATCGTCATCACCCTATCACTTCTGTAGTCTACTGCTTCCACATATTCCTCTAGGTTTGGTTTTACTATGATACCTCATCCATTTTTGGCTTCTTATCCACCACTCCAGTAGAGTGTGTATCCTTTCCTCATTTTCCTCCTTCCTCTTCCCTTCCATCTAACTTCACTAAGTCCCATCAGTTTATGTTCTCCTTTTCCAAGAAGTCTATCAACTCTTCAGCCTTCCCAGTAAGTCATCACATTAATGATACCCACCTTCATTGTATTGGTGCCTAGTCACCCATTTCTCACAGTTCCCCCAGCACCCTAAGAAATGCGCGTCGCCTGCAGGGAAAGCCCTAACCTTTTCTGAGGCTGGTTTTGAATTACCATTTCATATATAGGCTATTATTATGATGGAGTCGCCACTCCCAAAGACATTTTAGAGCTGCTGCCAGCATATGTTTAGGCCATTCCTAACATGGAAAACAGCTGCCGTTTGTAGCTGCCCCTCTGGAGTGCAGACACTACGGGAAGTAAGATACAAAGACAGTTCTTCTGCTTTTCCACTGTTGGGACTTGCAAAATCCTCATCCGGTTTCCAACCATTGTCTGTCTTCACTTGTTACCCTGGTAAGGGTCCCTTACAGGGTACTACCATCCAGAGCCATATGGACCCAGTTTTTTTTAACAAGGTTGTTACTCCTCTCCCCTCCTCCTTCCTCACCACTTGAAAGGTGAGGCCCTGGACTTGGGACCGGCACTGGCGGAGTTAAGAGGTAGTTCTTGTTAACATTAATTTGCCATTTATGTTGGTAATACATCTTGTTCTTTGGTAAACGCTAATAATGTAACAGTCGTGAAATAAAACTTTCTCACATTGTAGTAAAATATTTCAGTCTGAAGGAGGAAATTAAAGTTAAACTTTTAAATTTTGATGAAGTTTCAGATGAAACTGCTCATTATCTTGTGCTGTGTGTGAAACCATACAGAATATAAGAAAAGTTGGTAACACTAACAGTAATTTTGGTGATGTGATGTGAAGAGAAAAGGAAAAGAAAAAAGGGCCAGGTGAAAAATATAACTGAATGAAGTAAATTTAATGTTTCAGTAAACTGTTGAAACTCAAGTAATTTCAAAAGTGTGTCCTGAGTTGGACACAAAGAAATATGGTAAGCCTACCTGCCGCCCTTCTTTAATTCGGCACATTTTGACTGTTGGTATGTAGACCTCTGTCTCGGGTATAATGATAGTTGTATGAGAATTGAATAACAGCTATATTGTAATGATTATTTGCTGCTCTAAGTTTAACATTTCAAATATTGGTGTAGGGTCTATTAATGTCTAATGTAAAGATTAGACAACTTCCCTAATGAAAAGAACATTATTTAGGTATAAAAGTTCACAGTTGATATAAACAGTGTAAGGAAAGGATAGATTGCTGCTTCCCGTAAATATCACACATCAAGTTGCAGACAGGTACAGTTAGAAGACACTTGTAAATTAGCATTTGGCCATGGTGTTCATAAAAAAGAAAAAAGAGATACACGTGGTGGTCATACAAAAAAAAGAAAAAAAATAGATACATACACCATTCATTTGCGCAAGCATGCACATGTCACACACATGGCAACCAATTCCAGCACCTCTGACCAGATTGCAACTCACAAGGGATGGAAGCAGTAGTCTGAAGGGGGTGGGAAAGGGGAAGGGATAATAGTGCATAGGTGGGAGGAGAGAGAAATGCTGACTGGCAGAGAGTGCAGAGAGTAAACTGCCAAGAGGCGCAGTGTCGGGAGGCTGTGGGGTGGGGAGATGGGAAAAATGGAGCAAAAAAGGAGCAGGGAAATATAGGCAAGTGTGTTGCAAAGGGAGGCACACAAAGAGAGTGGGATGTGGAATAGGGAGGAGGTGACAGGACAGAGGGGGTGGACACTGTTGGGTGGAGGGTGTGGGGACATAAGCTACTGTAGGTTGGGGCCCAGATAATTTCGGGAGTGGAGAGTGTGTTGTAAGGATAACTCCCATATGTACAGTTCAGAAAAGCTGGTGGTGAGGGGGAGGACCCAGATGGCTTGGGTAGAGAAGCAGCTGTTGAACTCAAGCATGTTGTGCCACAGGGTGATCTACTTTGCTCTTAGCCACATTTGGCAGTGGCCGTTCATCCTTTATCATCATGGTTGGTAATGGTTGGTAATCAGTGGAATGACTACCAACCAGCTGTCCACCAGAATGAACAGCCATCACCAGACTATGGCCAAGAGCAAACAAGATTACTCTGTGGCACAACATACAGCTGAAACATAACAATTTATTTCAATGGCTTCTTCACTACCTGAACCATCTGTATCCTTCCTTCCACTGCCAGCTATACTGCTAAGATGAGAGTTATTCTTACAAAACTTTCTGCACTCCTGCAATTATACTGGCCCCAACCTAAGGTAACATACTGTCCCCACACCCTCCAGCCAATAGTTCCCATCCCCTCTGTCCTGTCACCTCCTCCCCGTTCTGCCTCCCAACCTCTTTGTGGTGTCCTCTGCCAGTGCACCCACAGATCTTTCCCCTCTCCTCTTCTTTTTCGCTCCATTTTTCCCCCACCTCTCTGTTCTATAGCCTCCCGATGCTGCTCCTGTTGGCAGCCTAGACTCTGCATACTCTGCCAGACAGTGCCCCCCCCCCCCCCCCCCCCCCTCCACCCTTACACTGCTGTTCCTTCCCCACCCTCTCAAGACTGCTACTTCCATTCCATGTGTATTATGGTCCGAGCTGCTGGAGTTAGCTGTCGTGTGTGTGAGGTGTGCTTGCGTGTGTAAATGAACAGTATGTCTCTCTCTTTCTTGTTACAATGAAGGCTGTGTAAGTGTATTGTAATTGTGCCTGTCTGTAACTTGATGTGTTATCTTTAAGGTAAATGGCAATTTATCCTTTCCTTACAATATTGGTGTTCCAACCTGGAGTTTACAATAAATATAAAGATTTCTAAATTTTGATTCTGATTGAAAGAAAAAATATCATGACATTTTTGTCCCCTCCACCTTAGTATGCAGCATTTGCAATGACTCGGCCCAGGTTTTTTAAGCTGTACAGAGTACTGTGGAATTCTTTTGTTTTAGTGGTCTGAAATGCTCTCTCTTTTTTTGACTGAATTTATTAAATGGCTATTTGTGCATCTATATACATTAGATTTCATGTTAAGCATGAATTACTGAAACTATGATTGAGAAAGATACAAAGAAACCCCACCTTCTTGCTTTTTAATACTTCAGTTTGTCCCTAATAGGGTATTAGCTGTATCCATTTACTAATAAGTTCCACTCTGAAAAAGTGTTTTAACAGTTAGCAGTGTAAATGTTTCAACTCAGTTTTGTTGTTTCAGATAATGTGTGGAATAGGTGTGATCATTCTAATTTATTTAGGGTATCAGATGTTGACATTAAATTTGTCAATTTGTAATTACAGAGCAACTTCCAGCTTTTATCTTGGCTGCCGAGAGGAAATTGGTGAATCAGCAAATACTAGTTTTTGGAAATGTAACTGCAATTCATTACTTCCTATTGTAAGTGGCTGCAGTACCTTATTTTAAATGATGGGAGGAGTGCAGTCAGCATCCATGGAAGACATCAGGTTTTATCAGGTCTCAGTTTGCAGCAGGCAGAAAGCAGACATGTTGCTAGTCTATATAATTTTTGACGTAGTCTCAGTACAGTAATTTTATAAACACATTATTAGAGACATAGCTCTAAAATAGTCTCTATTTATGTAAAGTAAATTAGTGATCATCCAGCTGTTGTACAGTTTGCAGAGAAATAAGGTTGAGGTACAATGTTCTTCAGAACAGCGTCTGCTATTGTTGTTAATCAGTGTATGCAAGTTTTTCCTTTATTGTTCTTTGGTATCCCTGTCTGTGTACATTCTTGCAGTAAATGCAGAAAATACCCATCTTTATTTCTTTCTTTCAAATTCTGATGCTTGGAAAGGCCCTAATGAAACTTCTTTGCTTCTTGCCCAAAATTTGTTAGACTAATACTGCCATCTCTAATCACTTAATTACTGCAGCAGAATTTTTATCAGAACTCACTCAGTGCTGCTCTTAAAACTAGCTCATGTTGTATTTACATTTTTATGAGATGTAAATTCACTTTGATCGCATGCAGTGAAGTTATTCACAGCTGTTACTCGTTTTATGACTTCCATTTCCTGACACAGTTAAAACTTTATCTTCTTTATTCTAGGGTTTGTAAACAGCATACGGTGCATTATGTGACCTTCAAGCTGTGCTACAGTTGGGTGATTACATTCTGAGGAATATGTACTGCTTTCTTCACGTTCTTCTGATATGTGCATAATTAATGCAATTGTAAATACTTTCAAGACTTAAGAGATACTTTAGCCACATTATGAAATGTAACATATTTGCAGGAATACCTGAGTACTTAGTTATTTCAAAATATCTTTGTATTGATGCTGCACAGTCGTAGTCCAGCCCACAACAATATATGGTATTGATAGTATATAAAAATATAAAACCATTTGTTTCTTTCCAAAATTCATTGGAACATATTGGTTTGAGTTGACCTGCCAGTTTACATTTCATTAATAAATATATGCAAAAAGCATATAACATTGACCTGCAGTGGCTTGTGTTTATGATCATGTGAATCTTATCACATTTTATTCGTTATTCCACACTTTGGTTACAAACAGTGTGTTATTTTAGTGCTGCGCTTCTTGACACTTTCAAAAATTGAATATGGACATAAGTGCAATAGCCTTATTACACATGCCAATTTATAATGATGCTACAGGTTTAATGCCCCTAGTTGTGCATAGCAAATGCTGCAAGCAAATAAAGATCGATGCCTTGCATGACACTGGCTTAGCCCAATAGGTTTTGGAAGGAAACAACTACTATTGATGAAGTTTGTTTGTTTGTTTGTTTGTAACAATAGGTGTCAAACTTGACTGTCGTGTTATTAATTACAGTTGAAGCCAAATTTGATGCTTTGATCATAGTTCTATTTTTTACTGTTTGAAAATGAGTTCCACAGTTTATCTTAACTAAAATAGCCAGTCTCCCATGTGCTCACAGATATCACGTTTTTCATGGAGTCTTTCACACTGCACATGCATTTTAAATTTTCAGGAAATAATTGTAACTCCTGGGGTGTTGTAGTGTATATGGTTAGTTCTGATGCAGCCTCTTTGAACCTGTACTTTCATATATTAAGCCATCAGCAAAGAGTAATAAATGGCAAGATATCTAAATTGGTAACGGGGGGAGGTAATAGGTGCTATTTTTTCTTTTCTTCTCTTTCAATATGTAGAGAATTATACCCGATTGTAAATAAGGGGATGTTACAGTAGTGTTTTAAAGCCTGAATTTATAAATAAACCTTCAAAATTTTATTATTAGCAGTTAATGCAATAGAGCACATCGCTTAGGTACAGCATTTCACTTGAGTTCCTATTATGAGCACATTGTCTTACACTCTTATAGTTACACAGTGACATGAATTTAGCATACTTTAATAGAACCATGTTGCTGACAGGCATGTCTTTTCTTTGTAGTTTCTGCCATCACTGATAAGAATATTTGTTTGCTGTTCAAAGTGCCACATACATTGACCATTTTCATTAGTTCCACATACTTTGTCCATATCATTTTTGATCTTCAGCTTACCAGGTTTTAGATAATTCTAGTTACATGATCTACCAACAGCTTTGCCTGTGACTAGAAGAGAACATTTCCATTTTGGACATCAGTTATTTTTTAAATTTTTATGTTTATTCCAATTATTCTCAGTTATACAGGGCATTTAGGATATTTGAAATTGTAGAAGTTATCTTTTTTGAAAAATTATGTCAGTTCTTTTAGAAATTTGTTTGTAGTAATAAACTGGAGATATGGGTTAGTCTGGAATTTACCTACAATTCATTTTTTCGTGGAGTTATGCAACTTGGGTTGTTGCTTACTTTCACAAACAGTAAATGAGATTCTTTGGAGTGGTTTCTGGATACTGGCATGAGATTTTACATTTTCAACTACTCACATATGGGTGCAGTGTTTGTTACTGGTAGATACAGTGATTTGCAATAGCGCTTTTTTTCACGTTTTCCTTTTCTCTCATTACTAAAAATGCAGCTACGATTATGCCCAGTCTTTTGATACTGAATGTTTGTTCATGAGCCTCATTGATTAAATCTGATTAAAGATGCTGTTGACTTTTTTGAAAGAAAAAATATGGCATCTGTTGTATTCCAGTGATGTAATTTTTGTGCCTTAACTGTTAGTAGAACATCTTATTAGTTATATTTGCAGATTTTTGTAAGAAAAATATGTGGATTTGATATCCGCGGACTTCCAGCTTGGAAATGAAGAAAATAAGAGTTTCTGTGTGCTGTGTTGCTGAAAAGGATTTGAGAGAGCCCTTTAGAGGACATGGCTACTGTTGGTTTACTAGATAGTCACCTTATTTAATACTTTCAGTGTCCATATTTGAGAGATATTCAGATTTTTGTGTGTAATATATAAATGTATGAAGTCACATATCTGCGTTTGTCTTATGGTGTGTCTATTTACACAGACTGCCGAAATGGTTAGCCACCAATCTTCAGTTGAACCAGGGAAGCTAAATGCCGATTACTTCTCTTGGTGCGTGGTGCCTGCAGATTGTACATGGTTCGTGGCTTTGTGAAACTGTCATTAATTAATGGCTCATTTGTTGCTTATTGATGATGGAATCTGTAAGAAAAACAAATTTCGCTGGTGATGGTTATTTGTGTGATTAAGCTGAACAACACAAGATTTCACGCAGCTGTTTAAACATTTCATTGTTGCTGACAATGAATGCTGCAGATGTCCTGAAATACGTTGCCAGAATGAGTCACTTCTAGTATAAAACAGTTTATTTATCAATTTCCCAAAATAAAATCATGTTCTTGTAGACTTGGTAATAACAGTAATTACAGATTAATGTAATGTTGTGTAGTATTGTACATTATACACAACATTATAAGGCTGAGATGCGTAACAGCTTTGCTCGGTATACGCTACAATAACTAAAACTTTGGCTGACTGTTTTATAATGGCACTAGTTAAGTGTGACTAGCTTCAAGTAAGATGTTTTGATGTAGCTAATTTCCAGGCACCCTTGAAGAGTATAAAATTTATTGTAACATACCATACATATTGTTGCATAGTTAAAGGAGATAATATATCAGTTCCTTAGTAAACCAGGTAAACAATATCCTCAGATATGCTTTTTTTATGCAGTTAACTGTTACCTGTGTCTCAAAAAGTTGATGTTTAAAAACCTGGTAAGATATCTTTCTCTTAATAACTATTTGCACCTTGTTGCAGTCATTTCATTGGAATATTGCCTTTCAGCAGGTAAAATTACAGGGAAGGATAGGGCAAATCTTGCAGTGATGACAAGAGTATCATTACTTCCCCTTTGGTTTTTGAAAACTGTTTGGTTCAGTTATTAAAATGGCAGCATTTCAAATGCTCATCTGAAAGCTGTTAGTGACCAGTTGAATGGTGTTTGAGTTAGGGTTGATTATTTATTCGTGACCACATGTTAATGGCAGAGGTACCAAATAATGGTATTGCAGTATGTTAAAAGCAGTGTGTGTCTGTGTGTGTGTGTGTGTGTGTGTGATGAAGAAACTGTCAGAGATCATTTATTGTATGGGTTGTTGAAGCCAATATCTGTGGCATGTGAACAAATATGTAATAGAGCTGTTTGATACTTTGGTAGGTGCGGCTGAGATTCTTGCTAAGTTCTGTAAGCACTGGATGTCAGATTTCATTAACCATTTAACTGACAGGGAATTGCTTGCCACTGACTACGGCAAGTGCTGTGCCATTTTTGCCTAAGCTGACTACCTGCGCCATGATCCTTCCATACAGGACCGCTTCTTGTAAGCTGAATCACCTGACACAAGAGTTCTTGTGCTATGCTGCACATTTTGAGTTTACCCTGCGATCTAAGCAGTACGGTCTGTACATCCATACTTTTCAATTTGCCTGTGCTCTGGATGCATACTAGCACTAAATTCATTCACACACAATTCACAAGGGAAATGAAATCCGACTAGAACACTTTTGATGTATCTGAATACATTTCAAGTACTTAAATAAAATTAATTGTTCTCAGGGGAACTTAAAGGCCATAAATCAAATTTGACTGGTGTAAGGGATAAGTTTCCCAATAAAGACATGAAGTAATTTGATCATATTGTACAGAAATGAATCTATATAATTTTTTATTACCTGACGCTACATGTGCTGTACATTAACTTCATGGGCGATATGCGGAATAGGTATGACTGCTTATGAAGAATTGGGTCTATCTGTTACCAGCATACTACTTCATCTGGTGAGACCCCTAAATTCAGAATTTTTAAGCATTGGAATATAAGGTTATTATAAGTGATTGAAGTGATTCCACTGATTTCCTGCAGCTATGGCGGTTTGTCATATAATGTTGCTTCGCACACATATATTACCCTCAAAGGTTTTTTGACATATTACAAGTGCTCCATATGTACCCTCTTCTGATTCTGCAGATGTTAAATCAATAATAAAGATCTTCCCACATTTGGCACAACATGTCCCTGTCAATCCATTTAAAACCACTGTTGATGTGGGCTCAGAGGTGGAGTGGGTTTTCTGGTAGAGGAGGCATGAGCACTGAATCTTTCACACAACCCCACACAAAAAATCGCATGGGGCTATGCCAGGAGAGTGTGGAGGTCATGATGTGAATTGGCAGTTCATGTCATGACCTCCACACTCCTGGCAAAGGGACAGGAAAAAATTTTTATTTTTTACTGTATTTGGTACTATTTTTTGTCATATTTGATATTATTTTTTGCCACATGTGGCATTATTTTTTTGCCACATTTGGCATTATTTTTTTCACATTTGATTTTTTTGCTGATTTTCATGTTATCTTTATGGAAAATTCAATTTCATCTTTACATCAAATTCAGTGTTATCTTTATGGTAAATTCAGTGTCATATTTGCACCAAATTCGGTGTTGTTTTTTGCCATGTTCTGTAATTTTTTGTCAATTTCTGTGCTGTTGTTTGCTAAATCTGGTGTGTGTTGCCATTTTTTTCCCTCCAAAATTGGTATTATATCTTTTCCTTTTTGGTGTTTATTTTTTCCAGTTTTGAGCTATTTATTATCAGTTTCCATGCCCTATTGGGTGTTACTTTTGCCCTATTGGGTGTTACTTTTGCCCTATTGGGTGTTACTTTTGCCCTATTGGGTGTTACTTTTGCCCTATTGGGTGTTACTTTTGCCCTATTGGGTGTTACTTTTGCCCTATTGGGTGTTACTTTTGCGCTATTGGGTGTTACTTTTGCCCTATTGGGTGTTTTTTGACAGATTCACAATTACTACTTTGCCAGATTTGGTTTTTATTTTTTCAGGTTCAACATTTCTTCATTTCTTTCACCAAATTTGCTATAACTTTTTGCCCAATCCAGTCTTTTTTCCCACATTCAGTACAATTTGCTTCTTATTATATTTTTGACAATTTTGGTGCTATTTTTGATGATATTTCACAATGGGTTACATGGGAAATGAATTGTAATTCTGAGATTGTACAAGTACCTAAAGTCTGATGGAATAATAAAAAAGAAAAGGAATTTAAACATTCATAACTATCAGTTACGAATATTGGTGATCTGTCAAACTCAGCTTTATTACATTTTTTTATGCAGGAAAAGAGACAAGTTTCATAATGTTTAAAAAACTGCCAATTTCACTAAAAACTAAAAATTCTGTGTTATCTTTCATGTTGTTGTTTTTGTGAAATTTTCCTGCCCCTGTGAATTGCTGATCATCCACCCCACCACAACTGATCCATTGGTTTCTAAATTTCCTGTTTAATCATCATAATGAAAGTGGAGTGGAACACCACCCTGTTGGTAGGTGAAGTCCACAGTGTTGATCTCCAGCTGTATCATGAGTCAGTTTTCCACCATGTCCAGATACATATGTCCTGTAATAGTCTTTTTCCCAGAAGGAAAAGGACTGAGAGATAGTGCAGAACACATTAACTTTTGTTGAATCTCAAATGTGCTGCTCGATAGTGAGGATTCTGTCTCCTGGACTCTCACATTCTGCGTGTCACCATGCCATTCACAAAAAAAAAGTTGCTTCATCACTGTTGACGAGTTTCTCACAAAACCCATTTTCTTTCATAAGCTGTTGCAAATGTGCCGAAATTTCAAAGCGTCTGACTTTATCATGGGAGTCAGGGCTTGTAGCAGTTGCAAGCAGTAAAGCTTCGGCTTCAATCATTTCCTTAATATCCTCCAAACGGTCAGTTGTGTTTTATTAAGCTCTGTGCTTGCTCTGTTCGTCGACTTCTGTGGGCTAGATGCGAAGCTCGGACGCACACATTCAACTGTTTCTTCACTCACAGCAAGCCAACCCTTTGATTTCTCCTTGTAGAGGCATGCTGAAACTTTAAATTGCACATACCATCACCAAATGGGTTGGCAGTTGGTTGATCTTCATTGAAATTCGTTCTGAATCGTCTTTGCACTGGTATGGCAGAGTGCTGTGAAAACTTTAGAGCACAACATACGCCTAGTTGGTGTTTGTCGCCATCTTGTCTAACTGCTCACTGCTGCACTTTTGTGGTGGAAATCTGATGTGTGGCTGCAACAGTACAAAACTTTCTGAATTGGTCAATATGAGTGTTAAGTTTTGTGACAATATAATGTAGCTACAGTGAGTTTGTGAAGTTGCGTCAATCATTTATAGTAACTTTGCACTTTTCACAACATGCAGTATGCATTTCAGTCCTGCTTTACATCTACAGGTAAATTTCCTGGTCAAAAAGATGATAGCCAAATATAACTGTGTACGTTAAGTGGGAATAACTTTGGTGTTTTGTAATGCACATGAATATGTACAATTTGTTTCTTCCACTCGCGTAATGTATGCTATGCAATTACATTATGTACAGAATAAATAATGTAGCATCTGAAATACAAAGTTCATTCATCTGCCAGCAAACTACTTCATTTGTGAAGTCAGGAACAATTTAAGTACTTTTTACACCCATTGCGTCTGTTTTTCATACTTTTTAATCTGGGCCTTCGACTGGCACTAGTGAATGTAGGAAGCAGTAACATCCTCTTTCTTACATTTTTATGATTTTTTGCTTTTCGTGTTTTAAATAATTTATTTTGAAGTATGAATTTCAGCTATCTGTTTTACTTCCCAATGATTGTTAATGCTTCTTTGTGTGGTAAGTCTGGGAACAGGGTAACAAACACAGTGGTATGTTGCAAGTTTTGCATTGGTATCTGGTTTCTATTGCATTGGTATCTGGTTTTCTGTGTGTGTAAACCTCACTTCTGTGCATTTGGCACTTCACTTTGAATGTTCACTCACAATAATAGGGAAAATGCCTCTCTGTAAATTTTAAAGGATTCTCGTCATTAGAGTGCCTTCTTCTGCCAGCTTTTCTCAGTTCTGTCGCATATTTTTCTACATTTTATGTAACGAGAGAGATGGAAAACTTTGCGAGCACCGTTTTTCGTCCTGTAACTGACCTGTGAAGATTACGAACATTTAAAACGCGCTAATTCAGAAAAGAAATTTCTAATGCGATTTCACAATCTTATGCAGTAATCCTACTGAGGTCAGTCACATGTCAAATCAGTGAACTGTACCCATATTCATGTTGTAATCTACAATACATTGGGGTCTCTTGATTTTCTTCACCTGTATTTCTCTCAGTCTTCTCTGTTTCAACCACAGAGAACATGTGGTCAACATCCACACTCCTTTTATCACTCTAATTGGTACAAGAATCTTGTCAGTTGACTTTAATTCAGATTTTCCTCGTTTTGATTTCCTCTGCATGTGGTGCCGTTCATACAAACTGTGCCACATGTGATTGTTCTGTGGTTGCCAAGCCAGAAGAATATGTCTGGCCTGGAATACCATTGTTGACATACAGAGTCTGTCCCCGTTCGAAATACGTAACTTTTATGTTGCTACTTTCTCCTAAATTGTGGAACCCAATTTCTGTTGTTGCACCTATATATTCAGTGATATCCAAAATGTACCCAGTCTGCTAATCACTCGGCATGAATGTCGTTATTGCAAATCTACTTTGCCTGAGAGGAGTAAATTACCTGAAAAATAACCAACATTTGAACAATGAGAGACTTTTGTCAATGCAAAGCTTCTGATGTGGACTAAATGTACCGCAAAACATCAAACGAACTTTGACAGTATTCCCACTTTTAAACAGTCATCTCCAGTAAGCACGGAGTTGTCACTAAAGTGTAGCATTCTCAAAAGTAACATTAAATTGTCTTGGGACATAATTTCATTGAAAACTCGAGTGTTTAAAAGTATATCTCTTTACCAATAACACTGTCCAACAAAAAGACAGTTTTTGAATTTTTCCTGCACTTCATGAGTCAATTCTACTAATCTTGGGTCGAGAAAATTGAATATCGCAGTGAAAAATTTTCCTTAGCTCTAGTTTCTGTGATATACACTAGGTGGAAGTATTTCATATCAATGGATGAAGAGAAAAAGATACATTTTAATTACATATGCAAACAAAATTGAAAGTGTATTTGAATTGCAGAATGAGATTTTCACTCTGCAGCGGAGTATGCGCTGATATAAAACTTCCTGGCAGATTAAAAATGTGTGCCGGACGGAGAGTTGAACTCGCGACCTTTGCCTTTCGCGGGCAAGTGCTCTACCAACTGAGCTACCTGAGCACGACTCACGCCCCCGTCTTCACAGCTTTACTTCTGCCAGTACCTCGTCTCCTACTTTCCAAACTTACAGAAGCTCTCCTGCGAACCTTGCAGAACTAGCACTCCTGAAAGAAAGGATAATGCTGAGACATGGCTTAGCCACAGCCTGGGGGATATTTCTAGAATGAGATTTTCATTCTGCTGCAGAGTGTGTGCTGATATGAAACTTCCTGGCAGATTAAAACTGTGTGCCAGACTGACACTCGAACTCGGGACCTCAAGTTCGAGCCTCGGTCCGGCACAAAGTTTTAATCTGCCATGAAGTTATGTATTTGAATTTTTTAAAATGATAGTTACATTTTAAGAGTTCTAAATTGCTGGAAGAATACCTTGCAGATGGTTGTGTTTGAAGAGAATCGTGTGGTGGCTGCTTGAGATTGTCTTTTAGCTTGGCTCTTGTAATGGGAGTTCCGGAGCATACCTGCACAAAGACGAACAATAATCTGCAAGCATTACGTCATTCCAATGGTCCTAATGTCTTTGTTCCATAACAGAAATGTGCTGATGGAATGTTTCTCCATGTTCATCACTGACAACTCCACAACTAGGATGGAAACAGTCTAAGTGGGAGTGGAGAAAATGGATTTTAAGGGACATGTTGCATCCAAGGTTATGGTATTTTTGCAGGAGCACTGTCACCTTCTGAGCTTAATCCACGAACTCCTTCTTTGAAAGCTTCCCAAGCTTGCTTTTCTTTCTCCTCCAAAACTTGTTCAAATGCAGGATCCTTCACAAGTTGTCGAATTTATGGCTCTGTGAAAATGCCTTCCTTAACTCTTGTATTACTTAATTTTGGAAATTTCTCTCTTAAGTACTTAAAGGCACATCCTTCTTGGTACACATTTTTGTCAAAATTTTTCACCAAACCCAGCTTGCTATGCAGGGCTGGAAGATGATCATCTTTTGGGTCCAACAGAGGATCGGCAATGACATTTTTCTCACTAGTGTTAAGATTTCTTGCAGGTCAGTCTGCTTCAGTATAATGCGATTTCCTATCCCTACTGTCCCACATACATAAGAAGCAGCAATGTTTTGTGTACAATGACTTAGAGCACCACAGATTTTCCATTTGTGTTCATGATATTTGACTGACTCCAAGAGGGCTGTCATATTTGCATATGTCTCCTTCATTTGAACTGCATGACCAACAGGAACAAAGGAAGACGGTTGCCAATATTAAGTAATACAGCTGTCAAACTGAGCTTGGAGGGGTCTCTAGCCTCCATTCAGTTGGATCATGGTTCAGATACAAAAATTTCATCAAGCCATTAATATCACAGCAAACAAGATAGTTGCTCTTCTCCAAAAAGGGAGGCAGTTCCATGTGACAGTTTTCTGTACTGTGAGACTGTGACATCACTTTTGAGAAGATTCCATTGCTGTAGTAGAGACCCAAGAATTTCCACCTTCTCCTTTGAAAGGTCAAGGTCTCTTAACTCAGTCTGTGAGGATAATCATCTTTTTCTTCAAAATCAGGGTCATTGGATGTGGAAGGCTTCTTTGGTTCTTCTTCTTCTTCCTCTTCTTCTTGTTCTACCCTGTCTTCATTTTCTTCTTAAAACATACCATTTTCAAGCAGAGTAGGAACTGGTAAGCTATCTGAATGCGGAATGGGTAGATTAGCTGGTCGGAGATTTGGGTATGGAACTGTTCTTCATTGACTATTCTGCCTTTATAGGTGGGGTCAAGCAGAAATAGCAGGCATCTGTGTGGTTTGTAGGCTCCCACCGAACCATAGGCACAGCAAAAGCCATAGATCGTTCCTTATTTTTCAGTTTTTCTCGCATTGTAACTGACCATCATTGCAATGTATATGTGGAGCCCTAAACCTATATTGGTCCCCTACTTTGATACCCAGTAATGCTGATAGGCAGTCTTCAAAAGAGGTGTCAGATTGTGTTTCTGTGAGGAAAATATTATTTCACCACAAATGTAACAAAAAATTTTTAGTGTAAAATTTACAAGTTTTCATGGCATTTTTACAAATGTTGCACAACAAAAGGACTCTCAATGTGGAAATTCTGTTTTAATTACAGCAGAAACTATACGAAACTCGAGTCACAGCAACAGTATCTATGTTTATGACTTACAAACATTTGCGTTTGGTTATCTGACAGGTGTGCCAACTCTGAAAACAAAATTTCCCCCAAACTGAAAATGTTGGCAATAAAAATGAAATGTCACTATATTTCCAAAGCTAGAGCTAATCTGTCATTTTTATGGTAATTTTTTAATTCAGTAGATGGAAATATATAGGAATTAACTATTATATATAGGAATTAACTATTTTTAGCCCAAAACTTTATCATTGTTGGCCAGTGTAAACATTTATTTTCAGCTTTATAACTTGAGCCGTTAGAAACCAAATAGCAACAAAACAATGAAGTCCCTCAAATCTGGTATCTTTCCACAATAGAGAATGCACAGACTCCGAAGTATTTTCCCAGGTGTATTCATAAAATGTATTTGTTTTATGTGCTATAAACTGCAACAAGTATAATTGCATATGACAATGAGTGAGTCATTGACATTTGTGTCCTGAAGTGGAGTCGTGCATGTTTTAATAACTGGAAAATGGTTTGTTTACAATCAGAAGTGCCACGAAGGTGTGCTCTTTTCTAATTCTTTTTGGATTCTGAAAAACAGCTGACTGACCCTCTTGTAGAATCATCAAACCAATGTTCTATGGCACCTGTTTACAGGGTTGTGGACAACTACGTAGAGATTCCATTGAGGACTCATCACTACTACTGAAATCATGGAATTCATAATCACTGTTACCTCTAGTGAGTATCTCCAGGACCTCTGTATCTGGGTATCTGGGTGACCACACTGATGTGACATTTTTCTTGCAGGACAGAACAGGAAGTTCTGATGAAAAGATGCAAAGGAAAGCTGAAATGTGCAACAAGTCACCACAGCAGCAAACATAGATGCACACTCAAACTATGCAGCTGGAACTATGAACAACTAATGAAAGAACAGTGTGGAAATACAGCTCTGCATGTTCCTGCATATAGGGGACCTGTGACTCCACACTTAAATAGTCTGCAGCATGAAAGGGCCAGCAGAACAGGATGCATAATTAGCATTGGCCAAAAATGACAGCTGCGTGGTTTGACATGTCCGGAGCACCTGGAGAAGGTTACAGCACTGCTTATATACTTGTCCATAACATTCGAAGGGTTAAGATGCATTCATTTTAGCATCCCTTACAAAAAAAAAAGGGCAAACTGGCGTAGAGGTCACGGTCTTGTGCGGTTCCACACTGTGCTTTATGCTGAGATGGTGATATCTGCTGCATAGTCTCTGGGCAGTTCAGTCCAATTGATCTCTCTTGTGAAGGAAGAAAATTGTATTGTTGAATAGGAATCTTGACATTTTCAGCAAGATAATTTGTGTAAGGAGAGTCAGTAGTGACTACCATTTTGTCATAGTGCCCACATTATTGCAGCACTTGAAACTGGGGAAACTATTGTTTGGAGTTTTTATTGTGTTAGCATTAATCATCTAAATATACCAACACCCAGATGTAACCAGGAGGTAACAAATGCTCTTATGGGCAACCTCTCATCCATACCTGCCATTTCCTTATTGAAATTAGGATTTTGTAGCATACAGAAAGCTGTATGTTTTGTCTGTCATGTGATTTGGTTAATTACATATGTGACTGTTAGAAATTGTAGTGATGAGAACTTTGTCAGTATCCAAACTTTCAGAGTGGAAAATATATGTACGATGTTGTTTGCATCACTTGCTTGGAAAAATCTGAAAGGTGAGAGAACTGGTCTCCCTAACGTAACACAGACTGATTAAAATGTGGAAAATATTAATAGTTTTTTGCGGAATAACAGCAAAAGCAGAATATTTTGGAAAGGTGTGGCAGGCAAAAACCACAAAGATGTTATAAGATGGAAAAAATCTGCAAAAATTAACAACTGAAAATCAACTTTTTTTCTATACAAAATTATTACAGATTTTTTTTTTAACAATGTAACTTTGCAGTGGAGACGAAATCCCTTAAATTGATGGGTTATCTGAAAGGCAAAATGATAACATTTTTATTTTTGTTGAGTTTGGGTGACGTGTGTACAAAGGAAACACTCTAAAATCTTGAAAAGTATCATAGGGAAATGTTATGATGATCAAAATAGTGCCATAGATGGGAGCCCCATATCTCAAATTCAAAGGGTAGAAAGACTAGAGCTGTATTACATAACAAACATTTTGTGGACTGATTTATTTGCACTGTCAGACCTAAACAACTTGGAAAGCTAACTATAAGTAACACAGCTTGCACTGTCAAAGAATCTCTAACAAAGTGCTCTATTTCAAAAGGTTAAATGTCCCATGAAAACATGTGGCCTGAACAAATCACTGTGTTACACCCAAAATTTCTTAGGCAAAAGGTGGAAAGCGAAGGTGTCGCATGCTCTGTGTTACATACAGTTCTCAGTTCTTTCTTCCACTACCCCACTCTCCCCCATCCCTGAACATTGAACATTGCAGGGCTTTGTAGGTAGACAAGAAGTTGGTTGTTGTTATTCAGTGTCTGTTACACTCTTTGTTTGTTTTTATTTATTTCAGATTTTATTAATGGTGTTGTGTGGCTGTATCAAAGACACCATGATTCTTTTCCTCCTTTAATCTGAGAGCATTTCTTCTCTTGAAAAGAACATGTTTGTATCTTTCCTTCCTTGCTTGCATCTGCTCGTGAGATTTCAGAATTTGTGTGGTTCTTATTTTTTACTGCTCGTGAGATTTCAGAATTTGTGTGGTTCTTATTTTTTACTTTCTTTATGTGGTGAATGGCATAACACACACACACACACACACACACACACACACACACACACACAGAGAGAGAGAGAGAGAGAGAGAGAGAGAGAGAGAGAGATGCTCTTTGTTATCCAGGCCATTTCACAGTATTTCTCTGGGAAACTGTCAAACATTGAAGCTGTGCACAATACTCATATTTTCATGCTTACAAGATTACCATTATGGCTGTTTGTTGATTCTTTGCCACTTTCTGCAAAATTACTGGTTCTATATTTCAGTTTAACCGTGTATACTCACAGAAATCATCAGCACCAGCAACTTTCGAGGCTGTTTTTCATGTTACTTTGCTATACTTTGTATTTCAGATGTTTTTATACTTTGAAGTGTAAGTGCCTCTATGAAGTACTAAATTTTATTTTTGGACTGCTTTAATTTGTTGTTTTTCTGTTTCAGCTCCAAGTTCGACACAAGTGACTGTGGAAAGGGCAGCTACTTCACTGCCAACATACAGCATACCAACTGCTACATATTATTACGAGCCATCTACTATTGGTTACCAAGTAGCTGGTGTAAGTGGGTCACTGGTTGCTCGCACATACAATGCTGGGACACCATATTCTGTGCAGGCGAACACAACACCAACAGTACGGCCTGGGGTCACTACACAAGTTCACGGTAAGCATTGTGCCGTGTCAGGAGACTGCTTCAGCTGGGTATCCATGGTCCTTTCTTTTATTGCTGTGTTCTGATCTGTTCAGGCATTGTAACAAGTGGTCAGCCTGTGAGATTCAACCCAGTGGTGGTGGTCGATCCATCGAGGTCATCAGTGCCTGTACATTCCTCTTTTGTGACTGAAGGTATATGCGGGGCTCTTGTTTCTCTCTCATTTCAGATTTTAGAGCTATTCTGATGCCTTCATATGTTGTGCATGGTGTTTTGTTTTTCATATTTTTGTTCCAGTACAGCTCTTTGTTACATAGTTTGTTGGTAGCTCTCCACATTTTGATGATCCACTTTCAGCATTTGCAGTACATTGCCTGAACATGGAACACAGTTGAATTCTTGTTCCACTAATTGATGTAGTCTTGGCTTACTTCTATTATGCACCATTTTATCACTACTACATAAAATAATGCTGCTGATAGATACCACTGAACAGTTGTGCATGTAATACTGCATGGTTAACTTGCTTCTTAAACATATTTTAACCACATGTTTCTCACTTTTACTAAAAGTTATGGCTAGAAATACAGAAGGAACATTTTTCACTCTAAATGTGTATTTGTTTCAGGCGTTACTCTATAAAAGAAAAATGAATTATTTCTGCAGATTTTGATTTAAATGGTTATTCACCAGTTAATACTGAGTTAGTCCTTTTCAGTAGAATTACGTAGAGCTGTCTAGCTGTGCTTCCATTTTCCTTGGTATTATTGTTGTTGTTATAGTATTGACATTGATTTAGAATTGACTAGAATGGGTGTTTTTACAATATTAGTCATTAATACTCCAATCATTAAGTGTGTGTGTGTGTGTGGGGGGGGGGGGGGGGGGTCACCTGCTGTTTGTTTGGATACAAAATGGAATTCCTTTAATAATCAAAAGAAATAGTAAAAAAAATTAATAGATTGTTTTACAGTAGTACAATAATTTTAAAAATTGAAATGACTTGCTCGCATGGTAGTGGCTAGATCATAATCTCATCTATACGTGGTGAGGACGTAACTTTTCGTTTCAACACATTAAAAATAATTTCAAGACACTTGTAATGTCAACAAGGTAAATGGTGACTGGGGCTTGTGATACAGAGACTTTGTATGTTTTTACAACTAGATTAATCACCATGCAACCAGGTATTAAACCTTTTTTTTAAATATGTGCACCAATTTTTTCACACTAGAATAGGAGATGATTAAGAGAAAAATTCAGTCACACTACCCAGAAGTTAATGCCTCTCCCCAGGGAAGCTTGTGCTGCTAGGTTTAGATGAAATGTCACGCTTGCATAGCGGACTAGAATGATTGTAATATTTTTGTGCCAAAGAGAATGCTATAAAGCCATCCAGCAAACCTTAAGAGTGGGGCTATTTACATCTTGGAACACTCAGATGAGAGTTTCATGCAGATATGTGATTCTCAGAGTGAAATATTTTAATGGGATAATTAGAATTTCCAGGCAAGTTATTTTACACTTAATATTTACAGTATGCTCTGTCACTTGCACACAGGTAAAAATTTGTGAGTGTTTTAAAGGATATGTTCGAAGAGAGAACCATTCACAAAATGACACTTTCATACAGGCTGAAACACAGCAGTCAACATATCTGGAGTAAACACTTTATAGACATAACACGCTCCCATATCCTCTAGTATTTGGAACATCGTTCTAGGTCATGTTTCACACGACCTCAGAGGAAGCAGTCTAACATCAAGTCTGGCTTAAACTGCCACCTCACACTCACTAATGTGGTGTAGCTCTTGCTACTGAAGAATTACAGGCAGGGTATGCATCATGTTGAATCCCTTACAGATATTACTGTCTCACTGTAGAACCAATAGACAGTACACAGTAAACAATGTTGAAAAGACTGCTGTGTTGCATTTGATGCAGAGAGAAATGGAGCATGTGATATTTATGCCTACGAAGAATAAAGTGAATACTTCTTTGGCAGAGTTCAATCTCTTTGCTTTGATGAGTAGTAGTGCGTGGATTTACATCAGCAGCTGCCAGAATTGGTGCTTTTTCTGTTTTGTTAGTAGCAGTTTTCCTATGAATATATTTTCTTGGAGCAAAAATTCCAGTTTGTCAAAGTTTTTTATTGACGTCAAGTAAAGTGGAGTGCATCAGAGGGCATCTACAAGATATCCATTCTGCACTCTGTTCTGTTGTTCTTGAAGGATTTTTGGTGACCTCCTTCATAAATCAAGAGCATATTGACCAATTCTTCATTAATAAATAATATGGTACTACTGAAATAGATTCATGTATTGCTAACAAGTAGCACACGTGGTCGTTACACAAGCAACATACTGGAAATGGATTAGAGCATTCCTTATAACAGACCTGATCTACACTGGCAGAGGTTCCAGTGCGCTACATTAAAATACTCCAAATGGCAACATACATCTAAGGTATCCCTTATTTAGATGATATGGATGTGTGTGTAGCATGATGTAAACATTGTATATAGCTTGTCTTGGTGGCACTAGATTCCATGGAGATAGGAGTCATCATCTGGGTAGTACACCATTCAAAACAGCTACGACAACAGCATGAAAATCTTTGTATTCAGTTTATTTTTACTTGTTCATGTTTGTCATGTTATCTGATTCTATTTAGTCTCAAATTATAGCAACATTAGACTGAAAGCACAAAATATTTGATTTCATTGAAGGAAATAGGGGTGAAGAGGGTAACTGAAACACTAGTTTTGCTTTATAAATTTCAAATAATCAACACTTTATGAGACTGTAGTATGCATGACACCCAGTTCTAGATAAATAAGACTCCAGAACTGATGTGACATTCATGATTAACTAAATCTTACTATTTCTCTTGTATGTTAATACAAGGGGTGTTCAGTAATTAATGCAAAACACTTTTCTGAAAGCAAGTCAGTTTTATTCAGGATTCCAATACATCATATACATTATTTACCACTCTTTGGCTACAAAACCATATTTTTCAACATAAACTCCCTTCAATATGACAGGCTTATGCCACCTTACTGGGAGGGCCTGTATGCCCACATGGTACCACCCTACTGGTAAGTGTTGGTGCCAATGTCTTGCTGCATCAGCAACTTCTACGTCATCCACGTACTGCTTCCAGCGGAATGCATCCTTCATCGGGCCAAACAGATAGAAGTCAGAATGAGAGATATCTGGGCTGTGAGGTGGATGAGGAAGAACAATCCAATGAAGTTTTGTGAGCTCTCAGGTGCACAGACTTATTTGAGGTTCTGCGATGTCATGGAGAAGGAGAAGTTCATTTACATTTTTGTGGCGACAAAAACGCTGAAAGTCGTTTCGTCAATTTTCTGAGGAGCTGTTTTATTTTCAGTCCAAATTGATGAACCCATGTTATATCTCCTGTGTTAATTTTGGGTAAAAATTTACCACATTCAGCCTATAATATGCAAGCAGTTCCACAAAGATGGTCCTTTGCTGCTCTTCACGGTCTTCAGTTGGGTGACGAGGAACCAAAAAAAAAAAAAAAAAACATGCCTTTGAGTATCCCAACTGGTGTGTGTGTGTGTGTGTGTGTGTGTGTGTGTGTGTGTGTGTGTGTGTGTGTCAGCACTGCCAACAGAGATGTCCAGTTAGCAGCGAGGTATTTGATTGTGCCATCGATCACCTCAAATGATTGTGTCCGCACATTCAGACATTCCTGAAGTTACAGCTGTTTGTTGCCAGCCGGCATGCTGTAGATCAGACAAGTTTGCATGACCTGTTGCAAAGATGACTCACCATGCTTTTGTTCACTGCCAAGTCTCCTAGACATTTTGCAAATGCCTATGAATCTATGCAGTGTTCTGGTTTTCCCACTGAAGAAACTCTGTGACAGCTCTCTGCTTGGAATGCACTACCATTACAGACATCGTTTTGAAGGCTATGAATACTGCCACCATGTATCAGAACTTCATGAAACTATAGGTGCTGAAGTGGAAATATTTCCCAGTGTCCCACAATAGATTCCGCATATTTTTGTCTGAAGTTGGCCAAGGAAAAAAAATGCATTATTTATTGAACACCCCTCACACATGCACTTCAGTTTACATATTATGTAAATCAGTTAGGCTAATTTCATTGCTATGACACAAGCATATTATTTCCTGTTACTTCAGATTGGTTTTTGGTATTTGAGACAATTAAAATTTTATAAAATAGAAGTAAATATTTATATTGTATACTTATACAGGATGTTGCCATAATTACGCTATTGATATTCATCTCAGAATTAAAATATTTGTATGTATAGGTACACTTGTCCCAGCTGAAAATTCTGTAGTGGTTGGCCAAACTAGCCAGGTTCAGCCAGTAACAAAGCAAAATGCATCACCAAGACCAAGCATTTTACGCAAGAGGGATAATGAAGGGTGAGTAGTTGGGTGATTTAATGTGTTTGTTATTTAATCCTTTTTACTGTCAAACATGATGTAACTGTTTTGCAAATTTTCCACGGTAAGTGCCAGTTGTAATATAATCACAAGTTTCTTTCCGACTTTTGTATCAAATAAAGACAGAGGTTTTAGAATCTCTCTGTCATAAATACAACAGAGTTCAAAGATCACTGTCAAATGCTCATATTTAATTGGTGATGCAAAGTAACAGCCATTATAAATTTCTTGCCTATTTGTAGCAGTCTTGAAGACGAAATTTAATTTGTGCTCATGTGCTTTGATGAACCCTCCCTGGCACAGGCAGGGGAAGTTGCTTTTAGAACATAAATTTGATATGGGTTGGCTAAGGGAGAAGATAGGGAGACTACAGAGGGAACAGTGTGGTTGGAAAGTTGTGGAGTGAAGCCTGAGGCATGAGGGCAAGGTGGAGGCGACTGTTGGGCAAGGGTTAGCAGAGATTGAGGCCAGGAGGATTCCAGAATTGAGAGATGTTCAATTACATCTTTTTGATTGTGAAGTGGTTTGTGGAGTAGAATCCAGTCAGTTTGCACTGCAGTGAAGCAGCCATTGAAGTGACATGTTATGCTCAGCACCATTTGCTACTGCTGAGTGGTCAACTTTCTTGTGGCCACAGTTGACCATCATTCAGGAAGATCGATGGCAGGTGATTGTATCCACATAAAACATCAAAAATTACAACAAAGTGGTTGACTGTTTTCACAGGTGGACAGGCATCTGATTGCTTATGATGTGTTTGTGGTGGAATAGGATAAGCTGAGCGGGTGCATAGGACAGGTTTGTACCTGTATCTGCCACAGTGATGTGACCCATGTGATAAGGATCGGGAGTAGACATGGCATAAGGATGACATCCCTTGCTAGTCCATTGTTTAATTGTGTAATGTTATGTGTTACAAGAGATGTGTAAAAGTATGAAATATTTTGCACATTTAGACTTTCTTTAATTTTTACTTCAATTTTTTTTGACATACAGCTTAGCAACAAACAGGTTTGTAGAACAGTCCAATTAGCTGCCGAGCTTTTGGGCAAATTCCTCTGTAATAGGACCAGGGCTGAACCTCGTATGCTTTGAAATGACATGCCCTCCCCGCTCCTAAGTGACATTTTGTCCCCATTCAATTTTGCTTGCTGCTCAGTCAATCTGGATACCAGTCCTCTGCTCCATGATCATATTTCTGTGGAAGAACCGGTGTGAAACCTGTCCCATACATGCTTACCAACTCTTCTTGCAGCCCTATCAGAGAAACCTAGACTTCCTGTACCTGACTGTGCACCAGACCTGAACTATAACCTGGAATGTGGCCTTTTGCAGACAGTGCTCTTACTGACTAAGCTATCCAGACATGGCTTTACATTCACCGACACATCTGTATTTTCATCAGTGACACTCCCCCATTTTCCAAACACGCAACATGTTGCACTAGTATTTGTGGAAGAAAGAATATTGTAGAGAAATGTCGTAGGGACAGCTTCTGTGTAACTTGCTCAGCAGTCTGCATGAAATAATTACTCACCTTGACGAATGGCTGGACTAAATGATGGCCAAGGATGGAAGGTGGTACTCAGCAGCAGTAGTATGGTTCTGAACCACTGACCGACAAATACCAACTTTTTATGAATTGAGAGCAGGTTGCAGTTGTGCCTGATGCAGTCATGCTTCAATCATACATACTTTATCTCAACTTCACTGGCCTTTCTGTGCCAGTCGCTGTCAGCCATTTGGATTTTGTCCCACTTGTATCATATTGTACTGTGCAATCGACCCCCCCCCCATGCCCCCTTTCCTACATCTTTCTACTGCTCTCTGTAGGTCACCCATGTCTTTTTTTATTTCTTTCTTTCTCTTTTGTTTACCTGTATTCTCAATCTTGATCGCTAGACTTCATTCCAACCACTGTCACGATGGTGATTGGTGAGTAACAAAATTATGAGTTATGTTGTGGAGGTCAGCTCATTTGCAATTACTTTGGGAGATAGTGCATGAGAAGTTACTAAGCAAAGAAAAGATCAGGAGTCGCAGGAAGAAATCAGATAACAACTTCATGTTTGGATTGAGATTTAGGCGTTAAGTAATGGTCTCCAAAGCATAATGATGCACATATTTAATTTATAACCAAAGAGTGAAGAGCATGCTTAAATTTAAAGGAGTCAAGAAACATAGAGAACTTTAAAAACAGCAGGCTACTGTTAAATTTAGATAAAACAGTAAAAACATAATATGTGAATGTAGGCTTTTCCGATATGTACTGCTGATGAAATCTACTTGGGCTTCGATCTGTGTTATATTTTAACTAAAGTTCAGTGTTGATCACAACACTTATGTCTCAATAACATAGGTGACTGGTTTCGGTTATATTTCTATAACCATCTTCAGACCCATGGCTTCCTTGGAGGATGGTAGGCGGAGCTCTCCTCAGCTGCTACGAAGTCAACTGATGCAGCTGAGGAGAGCTCTGCCTACCATCCTCCAAGGAAGCCATGGGTCTGAAGACGGTTATATAAATATAACCGAAACCGGTCACCTATGTTATTGTGACATAAGTGTTGCGATAAAGACTGAACTTTAGTTAAAATATAATACTCTGTTGATCACTGTTGCCAAAAATGTTTACCAAAATTTCCATCTGTGTGTTCAAATTCTGTGACATTTTGATGAGTGTCATTCTCATCATCTTATGGTGAAATGTAGATGGTATGCCCATGCGTCATGAACACTTTGCTAGAAGATGATAGCACTCATTGAAACATTGCGGAATTTGAACATGGCTACCTGGATGGAAGCCAGAGGAGATTTCCTCTCTAAATACATTCATATGTATATGAAAGGATGAAATGGGGAGACAACAGTTAATGTACAAATGAGCAAATCAAATCAGAGTGATCCAGTACGAATATGCAAAATGATGGACATAGCACAAGTGATTCAAAGATATGGTCAGTCTGGCAAATTATTGATTGACAGGAATTTATGAAATAATGAACTTAATAACATCATTGGGACAAACTCTTCTGCATGACACATTTAATATTATATTCAAAATTATTGAAACAAGGAAATTACCATCAGCTAGAAAAATGTAATGGTACCATCACCAAAGGCACAAATTGATACATGTGTGACAACAAAACTATTTTTCATACTCATAAACGGTCGACTAGAATTAAGCAGAGAACAAGAGAAACCCATTAACAGAGACTAGACAGTGCTCGAGTTAGCATCAGAAAGTATAAACATATCAGTATTATTCCGATTTTTCACTAAAATAGAACGGTGCAGGAAAAAAGGTACTGTCATGACATTTCTGGAACTATGGAATGCCTACACCTACATGGGGTAGAATAATATGTTTTAAGAGGATGGACTTAAATCAAATTCAGATGCACTCAAAAATAATCTGCAGTATCTATGCTAGAAGTAGATATTCAATCAAGAGGCAAAAACTGATTTTAATAAGGGTACTACTTTCTATTGCGCATTTCAAATTGTAATACACGGTACGGTGCCAGTACTTCACAGCATATAATAAGTTGTGGTTGTTTAAATAACCAGGTAATCTTCTCTTCTCCCTTGTCTTTTCTGTCTCTCTACGGTGTCTGCATTGTTACAAGGGCTTTGGCAGTGTTGATGACAGTTGGTAGCCTGATGTCCTGCCTGACACCTTAAATAATTACCTAATATCAGTGATTATTAGACCTGCTTGGGTAATCGCACACATTGAAGTGCTGTTTCTGGGATTCAAGACGATGAGCCTGTCTATGATCTAATCTGCCTTGCGGATTAATGACAAGGGCTACTGAGCGAGCAGCCTGAATGTGTTTTTAGGTGGTTTCCCACATCCACCTAGGTAAAACTAATCTGGTACCCATATCCCACCTCAAATATGTGCTACACTAAGAGTCAGGGATCATTCTCACACTAGAACATGGAATTCACTCCAGACGCCAACAGATGGAGCACACATATTCTGTACCATGGAAGTGGTGGCTTCAGGAAGGGCTTACGGCCACAATCTGTTACCAACATTGCCAAACAATACCGATCTTGTAAAGACACACAGTAAAAGGCAATGAAGGGGACAGGGGCAGGGGGGGGGGGGGGGGGAGGAGGAGGAGAAGAAGAGACTGGTTATCATTTGGCTTTCGATTTTGATAAACTCTTCTAACACAGGCTACTTCTGGAAACTGCAACAGGATTGATTTTTCTGATAAGGGATCATAGTAGATTAAAACTTTTAAAAAGATGTTACTGTTGCTGAAGACTATTGAAAGTGTGGTTGTAAAGTTTTGATTACTGATACCTCAAAAAGTAAAGTTACATAATTAATTGTTTTATTTGTTTGCTAGTAAAAGTTCCCAGTCCTGGTAGACACTAAAGTCTCCCCACTGAGGTGTGCTACTATGGAAGCCAGCATGAAGGCTCCCCTGACAGCAAGCGACAGTACTTTGGTGCAGGGATTTCAGAATGTACCAGGGCTGCAGACTTTTATTTGGAAACTTACAAAAAAAGTACTATGAAATGTTTTTTGGTTTAAAACCAAATAACTATCCTCATATTCATTTTTAAAATCTGCTATTGCAGTTTTGTCATCTAGCCATTTTCAGGTGGAATGCAGTGAAATTGCGGAAACAAAGTTTACATAGTTTCACTATGTTCTACTTGAAAACTGATAAAAATCAGATTTGCAGTTGTGGCTTTTAAGAATAAAAACTTTTTAACTGTCAGATGCTACCAAGATGTCTTTTAAAAATATTTAAAAAGTAAGTCTTTCTCCCAGATACTGTATCACGAAACAAGTATTGGAAATTTTGAAATCTTGCACTATTAAGACATCACCTCGTACAGCAGATGTGAAGTATAGGAAATTTCAGTATTGGAAATTTCAAAATTTTGCCCTGTTGGGACATCACCTCATGCAGTAAATGTAAAGTACAGTTGAATAAGTGAATGTTTCACTAATACTCTTAGTAGTCAAAATACTAACAACCACCTCAAAAAATGTCATTGATTGTTCTTCTTTTGGTGCCTGTCCAGTTACGATGTTGGCGATCATAATGGCTATTCTTCTCTTGGTGGTAGCAACATGCAATATTTCTGTTGAAGACATATTGAACCAGCATCTAAGGTTGTTAAATAAAGATATTCATCTTCTTCCAGGACCTCTCTTGCTGTTGATTATCTCGTGAAGTATGTTTTGTGGCAAATCATACATATTTTTATTGTGCATGCAATGTCCTAGATATTGCAACTTTCAGCATTTCATAACCTTGATTAATTTAGGTGTTGTGTTCATTTTTCTCAAAACTTCCATGTTTGTCACTGGATTCAAGGTATTCTCAGGATCTGCCTATGAATTGACAGTTCAAAGGCCTCCAGCTTCTTCTTCTTCTTCTTCTTCTTCTTCTTCTTCTTCTTCTTCTTCTTCTTCCTCCTCCTCCTCTTCTTTTTATCAAGGTTCATGCCTCTATCCAATATAGCACACAATGTATATAGCAGTGCAAATGTCTGAGTTTTGTTCTTAGAGCTAGGTTATGGCTTTTAAAGACAGCACTCATTTTCTGAAACACACTTTTTTCTTTCCTGATGTGAATCTCGATTTCTTGCAAGTTACCCCAATTTTCATATAAAAGGGTTCCAAGGTGCATATATTGTTACACCCTTTCTATAGATCTCTGGTTTATGACCAAGTTCACAAGCCCCCCCACCCCTGCGGGCATGGAGGTTAGAATAGGCCCGAGGTATTCTTGCCTGTCGTAAGAGGCAACTAAAGGGAGACTCTCACCTTTCAGCCTTTATGTGATGGCCCCCTGTGGGGTTTGACCTCCATTTTTCAAAATTTTCCCGAATAGCGACCCAGTTGGGGAATGGCGCCTTACATGGTGCATCGAGATTTTTAGCCCACTTTCTCGTCATTGCCATCCCACTGAAATGTTTGGTGGCACCAGTATTTAAGAGGCAGAGGTCGAGTTGGGACAGTAAATTTTCGACATCTGTGCCACGGCCAGTAAGCATGGTGCTACCCCACAAGGGGTGATGGGCGTTAGAATTTCACAAAAATACGAAAGGTTTAGGGAGTTGATCAATCAGTGCAGCAAATAAGTTCAGGGGTACCACACCATCTGGAGGGAGATATACATTGCAGACAGTGCATTCCTGCGTCGCCCGTATCCTGACAGCCACAGCTTTAAGAGGATTTTTAAGGGGCGCAGGTTCACCACATACAGAGTTCATGACATAAACGCAAACTCCACTGGACATTCTATCTATTACATATGCTACGGTTCTTGTAATATCCCCTGTAGCCGCGAAGGACAGGGGTCTGCATTGCCAGGAACCAGGTTTCCTGGAGGGCACTGCAGAAAGTAGGTGTAAAGCTTAACAGTTGCCATAACTCAGCCAGGTGGTGGAAAAAAACCGCCATAATTCCACTGGAGGATGAAGTAATCATGAGACTGGGAAGGCATGAAACACTGAATGAGGCAGTCTTACTCCCTTGGTTTTGGGGGTCTTCTTTCTGGATTTCTCTCGCTGATCCTTGGGTTTCCCTGGCTGGGAGGGCTTCACTGATTCCGTCTCCGGGATGGAGGATGATCGTGAAGCCCTACGATCACCTGCTTTTGGGCACTTCGGCCACTGGCGGGTGTCATCTTTCCCACTAGCAGATACCTGGGAAGGGAGTGACTCAAGGGGGGGGGGGGGGCTACAACTGTTCTCGTAGCAGCGGCATAAGAGGTGGTCATAGCCACAGGATGTAAGTGCTCAAATTTCCTCTTAGCCTCAGTGTAGGTCAGTCTGTCCTGGGTCTAGTATTCCATGATCTTCCTTTCTCACTTTACAATCCTGCAGTCTGGTGAGCAAGGGGAATGATGCTCTCCACAGTTGACTCAGATGGGAGGTGGGGCACATGGAGTATTGGGATGGAACGGACGTCCACAATCTTGACATGTGATGATGTACAGTGGGAAGACATATGGCCAAACTTCCAGCACTTAAGCACTGTATTGGGGGAGGGATATATGGCTTGAGATCACAGTGGTAGACAGCCACCTTGACCTCCAGTAATGTTTCACCCTCGAAGGCCAAGACGAAGGTGCCAGTGGCAACCTGATTATCCTTCGTACCTTGATGGACACACCGAATGAAATGAACTTCTTGTAGCTCTAAGTTGGCACACAGCTCATCATCAGACTGCAAAAGAAGGTCCCTGTGGAATACAATACCCTGGACCATATTTAAGCTCTTATGAGGCATGATGGTAATGGAAACATCCCCAGCTCATCACAAATGAGTAATGCCCATGACTGGCCAGAGGATGCCGTTTTTATCATGACTGACCCCGACCACATTTGGACAAGCCCTCCACCTCCTGAAACTTATCCTCTAAATTTCCTACAAAAAACCGAGGCTTCATCGAGACAAAGGAGTCCCCACTAGTTCTCGTACATACGAGGTACCGGGGCGAATAAGGTTCGCTGCCGTCCTTAGCCTGGCGTTCCTCCTCATCCAGATTTAAGTTTCTGATGGTCACCTTAAATTGATTCAGGATAATGCTGGATGGCTAGTTTCCTTCACCATTGCTCTCCAACCCGCTTGTACCCTGTCTCTAACGACACTGACCATTAAACCCTAATATTCCCTCTTTTTCTTTGGCATTTGTTAAGCTAATGTTACTCGGTTTTGGGGGCAGTGGTATTGTCCTTATTTTCAGGAAGACTCCTCAGATTTAAGGTTTTTGGGATTTTTTTAATTTCTCTAAATCACTTTCGGTGAATCCGAGGATGGTTATTTTCAAAAGGTCATGGCAATATCCAATGTTCTGCTCCAGACTTATTCAAATGAAGCTTGCAATCGGTTTCTAATGATTCCATCAATTACAGGACGTGAAACTCGAAATCTTCCTTTGTTGAGCTGATACCAAAGTGACATCTTGCATTTTAAAATGCAAATATGAATGTACATACTTTCCAAATACTTAAACACTTGTCTAACAAATTAAAGGTATTGTTCTCATTGTTGCATGTTTACGTGCTGGAACACAAAGTACTTAGCATTTTATACTAGTAAATGCTCATATGTTGAATAATGACTTTGTGTTGGTAAGATCAAACTGTTCTCTTAATGAGAAATGTTAGAAAGTAGGCCCAACAATAATGTTTTTAAAACCATTAATTAAAAATCGTGCAGTTTCTCTACACCAGAATTGAAATATTGGGCTTCTTGCTGATGTCTTGTAGGTCACCATTGAAAGCACAAAAAAATCTGGCACCAGTTCTGGCAGCATTAAGTACACCTCCATCACCTCCATCTCCGAGGAGACCAGATTCTAGAGGAAATGGAGGGATCTCTTCGGGGGGCTCAACAACCATCTCTGCTACCTCTTCACCAGGACTCGGAGAAGGTGGTGATGATTCACTACCTCCCATAAAGCAAGAGCCTCATGAAGATGGAGATAAACCACCTGTTGAGATGAGTCCACGGAAGAAGCCTCGCAAGCAACAGCTGTAAGTCCACCTTGCTTGGCCTGTATTACTGTAATTATAATAATTTAATTTTAATGTGTGATACTTTTTGGACTGAAGAAATATCTTCTGCAGAGAGGTTTATTTGTAAAAATATGCTCTTCAGGTACCATTATCTTTGAGAACAGATGCAGTTCTTAGCAGAAGCAATGTGTAGTGTGTCTGAATGTTTCCAACAGAAAGTTCTCCCATTCTTGTACCAAAACATCCACAATTTCCTTAAATGATGTTGGAATTAACTGGAAATCTGCTACTCACTGTCTGCTCTAAACCTCACCACAATGGGTCAGTGATGTTGAGGTCTGGCAGTTGTGCTAGCCAGGGAAGATGTTTGATGATATTCTGATGCTCCACAAACCACACCTGAACCTTTTGGGTGCAATATCATCTTTGAATATGGCAGTGTTTGGCAGCAGTATGCTAGTCATAGTAAGCGCTTCATTGCTCAGATGTTCGGTCACAGTAATCTGGACAGTGAGGGTAATTATAGGGACAGTTGAATACCATGACATAACCTCCCAAATCGTAACTGAATCTTCCCCATGCACATTGTAGACTTCGTTTGGTGTTCTCTGTACATAAACCCGGCCATTTGTAGGAAACAGTGTAAATCGTAATTCATTGGACCGTACCACATTCTTTCTGTTATAAACTGTTAAGTTTTTATGATCATGGCACCACTTCTTTTGCAACTTTGTGTTGGCTTCTGTAATTAAAGTTTTCACAATTGCTCCCCTTCAATGAATGTTAGCCTTCTAAAGCACCTGTCAGTGCTTTTATCAATACCGTATTACTATAATGAATGTTGAATTCTGCAGTCACTGGTACTGTGGTAGTTTTGTTGTTTGGCCACAGTCATTTTTAATGCTCATTGTACTCTGTCAGCTAACTTCCTCTTTTACCCAATATTCCTCTTCGCTGATAGTGTTTTACCGTGTTGTGTATGCCTTCATTACCATGAATACTGTCGCTTGTGAAACATTAAACAGTTCAGCTGTTATTATCACAGACACTCCCACTAACCATACACCAATAAGTTGCATTCTTTTTAAGTCTGAGAGATCATACATTTCATCGAGCGCTTGTGTTAACCGTTGCAGAACAAAGCATTCAATACACTGACTGATAACGTCCAAGACTTGGCACATCAACTGTGCACAGCAACTACGTCTCAGTAGTTGCAGTGTGCCATGGTGCTAGCTTTCTACAAGACATAGTATACTGTGTGGTTTTTTACATGTTATTTTGTCCACCCCCAGTGATTCATATATTTTGTACATCAGAAGATCCTGTAACTTATTTTCTTATAATAAAATTAAAATTCATAACAAAAGAATTTTGTTGTCCATTGTACTCGTCACTTTTTTACAAGTGATGATAATCTTATGATGTAGGATGTTGCATCATAAACATAAAGTGTCATAATAGTCTTGTTTGAAGCATAGACATTAAAACATATAAGTGAGACATTTGTGGCCCAGTGTCATTACTGTATTTTGCTCCTTTCATACTGTTAAGGATTTAATCAAATATTCGTTCTAAGTAGTTAAATTTCGGCTGTACATATTAATCGGAGTTGTCCGTATTTTTGTTGTTGTTAATATCCAGTTTTCTTAGTTCATTCAGTAATTATTAGTGGTATAATAAACTAATGAATGTATTAGTGAAATGCTTCTGATGATCAACTATGGTATCTTACACCCCTCTTTCCCCCTCTTGTTTTAATTGTGTTGTGTAAAAAGTAAGCCACATTTCTTAATGGAATTAGCATGGAATATGAAAATTGAATGGTGTATTTGTCACTCTAGTTTTGTCACAATAATTCATGTAGGCCTATTTTAATATTTATATTTATTGTAGACAGTATTATTCTGTTTGATTCTGAGTCATCCACACTCAGTACGAGTCGTCCACACTCGGTATCATTTTAGGCCAAGAGTTTATTGCATTGTACCAAGCATGTAATACATATTGTAGGTAATTTGAAAATTTTTTACAGGAATACTGAAACTGTTTTCTGTCACTTTTCAGAACTAGAAATGAGCTGCATGAACCAAAATTTAGTGAAGATGAAATGGAATTTATTTCTGAGGAAAAAGTTAAGAAAGAAGTTAAAGAAGGTAAGTCCTGTGTACTATGAGAATAGACAAAACTGTTAGCAGGAATTAACATAACTTTGGACCCCCTTCTCTCTCTCTCTCTCTCTCTCTCTCTCTCTCTCTCTCTCTCTCTCTGTGTGTGTGTGTGTGTGTGTGTGTGTGTGTGTGTGTGTGTGTGTTCATTCCAACAAAATGTTGTATATGGGAAAGCACAGTGCAACAATTTAAACTGATCAGTACATTTTGAGTTATAAATAAAAGAAAGTACTGATGATACTCCTGTTAGATACAGTAGTGAAATGTAGACATAGAAATCTGCCAGGACTGTGATATTCCATATTAAATAGTGAAAACATTTTTACTTACTTTTGAAACATCACAGAAATTTCAGTGAAACCAGTATTTGATAAATCCTTTATCCAAAGCATATCAGATAACTGAATGCTATATAGACGACTTTTTGGAGACTATTGCTTTGAATGATTGTAAGTGTTTCTACATTAATCCAAGTCAAAAAATGACAATGGCTTTGTGTGACAATATAAAAGGGGCAACTACTTACTATGTATCATGTCATGATAGAATGTACATTCTAGCACCTATATTTGTTTTGTAGAACATTATTTTTCTAGTGTTAGAAATGATAGTATCTGGCATTTTGTTTTGTTGTTATTATTATTATTATTACTACTACTATTACTATTATTACTATGTCAAGAAACATCCGGGACTAAGGGTTTGATTGTAATTTTGTGACAGTTAAAACTTCTTGGCTCAGTTTAAGATAATTTGGGCTTGAGGAGGCCCGGGGTTTATGAAATTCTGTGTCACTGTGGAAAGAAGTATATTGGTCAGACTATTCGAACTATTCAGGACCGGTGTGTGGAACATCATCGGCACACTCGGTTGTTCCAGCCTGAGAAGTCGGCAGTGACGGAACATTGCCTTAACGAAGGACACAGGATGATGTATGACAAGACACAATTGATCTCTCCTGGTTCTCGCTATTGGGAATGTGTTCTTAAAGCATCCATTGAAATTATATTATCCCGTAATATTATTAACAGGGATAAAGGTTTTCCTCTAAGTAAGATATGGAATCCGATTTTGTCTGACATTAAACAACAACGGTCTTCTTTTCGATCACTGGATTCTTCCAACTAGTGCTGTTGTGATTTATCATTTCTGCCGTCTTCTCCCACCAGCACGCTGTGTGTCTACTTGCCGCCAGGAGGCGCTGCCCATAATCTCGTGCATGTGCGATGCTCTGTTCATGGTGTATAAAGGTTTCCGTCATTGTAGCTGGAATTCAGTTCCGGTGAGGCAGTGCACTAGCATTAACTCACCTGAAGATGGTGGCCAGCTGGTCCGCCGAAATATTGTGTCTGGACGACGACATGATCCGGCTGCAAACCTGTGAAGAATATCAGAAGTTATTACGCCAGGAAAGTCTACGAAATCAGTTAAAACTTAATATTGTGTTAATAATGGCCCGTGTTTGTACCTAAAACTAACAAAATATAAAGTGCCCTTAAAAGTTTTCTGACACAATTGAATGCTACTTCACAGAGAATTGGAGAAACCACTCTTCCTTTTAACTGAAATGGCAGCCTGTTCCTTGCATGACAATTTTGTCACTGCATGACAATTTTGTCAACAAAGTCATTGCTGACAGTGCCTGCAAATACATTTGGGAGTTGGTGTGACTCCATTATATTATGTAAATTTTGCTGAAGATCTTGCTGAATGAATGTTTGTGTTTAAAACATTTGATTCAATGAAGTATGTCAAATTTTGCTAAATTTTTTGCTCGTGTAATAACTGTCTGTGTAGAACCTGGTACAAACTGGTATGTAAAATTTGGTCTTCATAAAAACACCATTATTGACTAAACATAGAAGTATAATTGTGAATTTCTATGTTAAATTTGTTTGCTTAGTGAACAATGACTTGCAAGACTGATCTTCGGCACAGTTTGTCAATGCAATCAGATTCCTTTCCGTTTCATGTGTAAGGATGAAATTAGGAACATCTTGATTTTATCCGACATAAGCTTTAATGCAGTTTTCTGTACATTATAAGGTTTGTTCATTGTACAATTTCGTTTCAAATTGTTTGTGTGCTTCTAAAAAGCAAAAAATCAAGGGAATGGTTGGCACTCAGTTCAAATTGTTATGTTGCATAATCCTTACAATGGAACTTTTGTTCATCAGACGAACATTGAGAGCTGTATTAATTCATTATAATTTATAAAACACGAGTTAAGAGCAGAAAGCTAATTGCATTACATGTGGTAGAGGTATGGAGTGGGAACAAATAGAAGGCCCAGGAAGTAAGTTACAGAAAACTAAAAGAGAATGAAGAAAGGAATAGTTACTGAGAAGAAGTGCTGGGACCAAGGAAATTACAGAAAACGATTAACGCTTATTAAGACTAAGTGGTTGGCGAGAACCAAGGACATGTTGTAACGCCAATTCCCCCCTGTGGAACTCTGTGAAAGAAGTAGTAGGTGGGAGGGGGGAGGGAATCCAGGTGATGTGTGTGGTGAAACAGGCACCAAAGATTTCGACTGCCATGTTGTAGACAATGCTCTACAGTGTGACACTTGTGACATCGACCCTGTTTCACAATACATACCATCTTTACTGACTTTCTTGGAACTCCACAGATGGGGACTGGTGTTACATGCCCTCGGTGTTCACCACTCAGCTGGATTAAATTATCATTCATTATCTTCTCTAATTTCCTTGGCCTCAGCAGTTTGTTTCAGTAACTACTCCTTTCTTCATTCCATTTTAGTTTTCTGTATCTTTTTTTTGTATCTCCTTTTCCCCACTCTCCCTCTACCACATATAATGCCTCTAGATCTCTGCTCTTATTAACTCTTGCACAATGTTTTTCCAGTAATATGTTTTGCTTATTACCATACCTTCCACCTTTAAGCTTTCAGATTTTTAAATGTCTTCTGGTGCAGTCCCCAACTATCTATCTTTCCTTCTCATTCCATCTTGTAAGTCCCCCCTGACCCAGGATTTTAGGCGACTTTTCCTTGACTCTCCCCATTTCGTAAACCTTGCCAGCCCTTTTCCTTCATCCTCCTTTGCTTTCCCTTCAACCCTTCTGCTAGAAGTAGAAGGAGAAGAAGAAGAAGAAGCCACTGACTCTGAAAACTTTAACATTTCTTTAATCTTTGTGTGTTTTCTTGTACTCTGCTAGATGAACAGATCTTTTTTATGCATCCAATTACAGTATCAAACACTGAACAATGGAAAGTCAAGAATGGATTAATAATAATAATAATAATAATAATAGTAGTAGTATCATGAAAAGGGTAGATTGCTGATTGCTACTCACCATGTAGAGATGTTGAGTAGCAGACAGACACAACAAAAAGAATGCTATAGTCTATAGTTTTTGCCCACAGGCAACCTTCTGAAGTGGAAAGCACATACACATTCACCACTCACAAACTGTCTGGCTGCAGCAGCCAGAGAAAGTGGTCTCTCTCTCTCTCTCTCTCTCTCTCTCTCTCTCTCTCTCTCTCTCTCTGTGTGTGTGTGTGTGTGTGTGTGTGTGTGTGTGTGTGTGTGTGTGTGTGTGTGTGTGGTGGGTAACAATTAACCTTTTCATATTATTATTGTTGTTGTTGTTGTTGTTGTTGTTGTTTTCAAAAATTGATCATTTTTATTCAACTAAATACTTAGGAATTAAAATTTGTTCAGCTGCCATTGGAATGCTCACAAAGATAATGTTGTGGGAAAGGAAAACCAAAGACTGCATTTTATTGGCAGAAAACTTAGAAGATGCAACAGGTCTAGTAAAGAGACTTGTCTTCTGCTAGAGTACTGCTGTCCCATAGGATTTATGGAGGGCATTGAAAAAGTTGAGGAGGCGGCAAGCCGTTTTGTATTTATTGCGGAAAAGGGGGGAGAGTGTAACAGATATGATAAGCAAGCTAGAGGCAGTCATTAAAACAAAGGCAGTTTTCGTTGCAGTGAGATATTTTCACAAAATTTCGATCACCAACTTTCTCTTCTGAATGTGAAAATGTTTCATTGCCACCAACTAACATAGGGCATGTAAGTGTGAATTGCAAGTAATTGTGTAAATGTAGAAAATGGCATAAACAGTGGTGCACACTTCTTATTTCATTGGCAGCATGGAAGCAGCTCTGTGCTGACATATGTAGGATGTGTGGTGTGTCACTGTTTTTTCGATTCAGTAGTAATCCAAAACACTTGTCAGAAGATTGGATGGTATGCTAGGAGGCAAGAAACCAACCAACTTATTAAAATTAGAAAACAATGGGAATAGTCAGCGTACAGCAAGAAACGTAAAATTGTATGTTCAACATTGCAATTTTAGCAGGTGTAAAATGAAAAAGAAAGTACTGTATGTAATTTAATGAAGTTTTTTTAATGAAAAATGTACTTTATGCAAGAAGCTTAAAAGATTGAAAAAGTGGTAACATTAATGTAATACCATTATGCTTTGCAGCCTTGTTAGAGTCTAGCAGTCATCTGGAATTGAATGTTGTATGCTAATAAAATATTGATGAAAACTGCTCTAAGCCTGAAGTTGTTATTACATAATCCAGATGTTATGATCATTTAATTGTCCCTATGTATTATGTAGAAAATGAGTCAAAATATTTGTGTGTGTGTGTATATATATGATATATGCATTTTTTTCAGTGGCAGAAGAAACCGAGGAGAGAATATATATTCCAAAACGTCCTCCAATTTCACTTATCAGCAGTTACAGGCAAACTTGGAAATCACGACATAATCATTTTCTACGGTATAGTGATGTGAAGCCAAAGGATGAAAGGAGACCTACTGTCAGTGATTTGGCCAATCAGAAACATGTCCTGCAGAAACTGAATGGTTGGAAGGTTTATCACCTCAGTACACAAATGGAGGACATGGTGGGTCTCTCTCTCTCTCTCTCTCTCTCTCTCTCTCTCTCTCTCTCTCTAAGCAAGCAAAGATCTTCCTTTGTCTTTTTCACAGTTGTTGTCTGTTTTTATTTAAATTGTGTTACAGAATATGAATATCTAATTAGGTCTCTATAGTAACAATTGCTCATTATAATGACCCATGCCTGCAAGAAGTCTGGCCTACTAGAGATGTTGCTATCCTGAGAACATTTGTATTTTGTAATACAATAGAGCCAGGTCTGGCTACCTATTTATCGTCACTTTGCCGTTTTATCTGCTTGTTGGTTGTTGGAGTATGGCTGAGGTTACAGAAAGCTGTAATGAGGCATATTTGCTATTGGAAACAAACATCTAATTTAGTTTGTTCCAGAGAGATGCAGTGTTCAAACATTAGGTCAGCTGAATATCGATAACTTTTACATGTCAAAAATATGACTTAATTTAGCAATAAATGACAGTCAGAATCTTACCATCTCAACATATAGGAACAGAAAAGGCTTAGAGTAATTAAAAATCCATTATATGTAGATAGTCAGAAATTCCACCTTCACATTTGATGCCATGTTATAGGATATGTGGTCTCAGTTGTATTAATATGTGGGGGTGGGGGGGGTCACTGTTTCTTTTATTGACAATTAGTGGTTTTTATCTTCCTTGCAGATGATCTTCTGGTGCACCTTGTGGTGCCAGAGCTGAAATCTCAGTAGTAATCAATAAAAGAAATTCTGATCCAGATAGTGTCTTTTTTATTTATTAATAATTCAACTGTATTTCTCATTTTCACTTAAATTGGTGTGTTTTGGATTCACAAAGTTAGTAAGTGGTCATAGTATAAATAAAACATGACTGATGTGTTACCAAGTGGAGCTGCTGTACATGTTATAGCCCAACCTTATAAACCCACCCTCCCTTCATCATTTATGACCTTTTTTTTTTTTACAGGAAACAACAGATACTGTTTTCTAAGAGGATTATCAGTGCCCCATCCTGATAAACTTAAATTTAACATTTTGTATCTCGTTTTCTCTGTAACTATCCAAGGTAATAAAACTTTGCTAGGATATAGTCATATCTTACACATTCACTAATGTACTATCAAGTTCTAAGTTCGTTAGGAATCAAGATATAATTGATGTATAATCAAACTAAAAGTTCTGTCTCTACCATTGTATATCCACATAAACATATCATCATTCTCAATAAGAGGTAAAAATTTCAGAGCTTTCACTTAAGTAGTTTCTGGGATAGTTAGAAACATTTGCAAAAAGTGTAGTTTTTTAGAAATTGCACTTTCTGTTGTATTTTTGACCACAATTTCTACCTTGGAGATGCACTGTCTATCCAGTTCCTGTAGGATTGCTTCTGTAATATGGCCAGACTAAATTCCAAATCACTTCAGAAGCTTTATTCAGACTGCATTTCCATCACTGAAAGTGATAACAGCATCATTGACGCCAAACTTCAGTGATTTCAAGGTTGAAAGGCTCATTTACATTTTGAGTTTTTCCTGCAGAAATTTCTTCAGATGATGTGGATGAGCTAGATCTGTGTGTACTGTCTTTCTTACAGCTCCAACAGCCTCAGGGATGATGTTTCTGTGGATATATGCTGCCCCAGCCTCAGCTTTAAATCAGTCGGTAGAACATAAGTTATGTAGTAGATTTTCATCATTTCATGTCTTGTAGAACAACATTACTCATACTGCTTCCAGGTTGTTAGTATTTTTCCAATGGGTTGGCCATAGTATTCAGTTAGATGATTGACTGTTTTGTCAGTCAAACATCCTCTAATAGTTTTGCCACCTTTGAGCTTTTTGTTGGAAAAGTTGTGCCTCATTTTATGCAGTCAGGTACTCATTTTTTTTTCTGCATGTGACACACATTCTAACGTTTGCAGTGTTAGATTGTCGTAAGGTCTGCTGTCAGTTATTGATGTGAATGAACTGGAATCACCACGAACAATGAATTTATAATGGTGAACCCCACATTGTTCTTGAGAGTGCTGGAGCCTTCATATTTACTCACAGTTGTGTTTGTGTAGTTGTTTTTCATTTTTGGTATCCAGTTTTGAGTGTCTGTGCAAGATTTTGACAATACTTCAACATCAAGCACCTTTCTGGTAGTAATACTTATGGCAGCTGCACATTAGTTTTAAATTGATGATCCCTTTCCTGCCATGACCTATCAAATGCTATGCAGATGTCACTATTACCATAATTTTCTTCAATTGCTTGTACTGTCACAGATTTCAGTTATTCTTTTGCAGTTATTTTTACTGTTTCTGCTAAAGCATCTGTGTATATTGAAACGTTGGTGGGGGGGGGGGGTTGTGAGGGAATCATAAGAGCACACAGTTTTCCCAGCCCTAGGACCTTTAACGATGCATCTCAGCCCATAGAAATATCTAACGTTCATCTCAAAAAGGTTATTGTTTCTATATTTTTCAGATGTCCAGAGTTGTTTCCTACTCTCACAACTCGAACAAGAGACTTCCAAATTGAGAACTAAACCATTTCTTTTGAAGACATTTTCAGAAATTTCTCTCTCTCCACCACACAGATTACAGCATGCAGTTTGATCAAGTATTGTTTTTATTATACTTAAACGTAATACTAAACTGATATCCCTGGCACTGGTTTCACTGTACACTTAAATTACTATTCACGTGCTGCTTCTTGGGATCCACTTGGGGTGAAGAACTTGTTTCAGCATTGCTTGCCCTACTCTCATTCGCTGAATTTTTAACTTCCAACTGGACATATTTGGTAGAATCTGTTTCTCTTATTTCTTCTCCTCTTAAATATTTCCTTTGGTAGAGTCAGTATTAAAGAGAGAAACACAACTCAATGAGTAACAAGTCCAAATGTGCACAACGAAAAATGTATTACACCTTACAAAACATGGATGATACCATGCATTATACCACAAACAGGAATTGATGTCACAACAACCAATGTAGCCAACCTATGCAGCTGGATGCCCACTATAACTCAAAATAAATCATTGTCTTCTTTAGCAAACTGTTCCCAGGTTATCTTGCGTAACTGGAACCTGCAGAAATTACTTGTGCAGTAAATTATTTCAAAATAAATTAAAAATACTTAGTCCTCCAAAATCAACAAAATATACATCAGATTAAAGAACTCCAAACAACAGTTTTCCTTAAAAATAAAAATAAAAACTGACATTTTGTACATACTCCTCCTTTTATACACCACTTAATGTAGTCTCTTGCCCTTACCAGTTACCTTACTGTAAACATTCTGGAGGTTGGCATAATACTTGTCTTCTGCAGCGATTGCTCCACTGTTCTTACTTGGGTGTTGTCTTTGATTTCAGTGAAAATACAATTATATTATGACCACTTATCTTTGATATTTGTTCAGTTTCATGTGCAAATACTTCATTTCTTAAACTAAACTATTCCACTTTTTTCCTACTTTTGATTTTACTCCTGGCTTTGTATTTTGAATAATGTCTACCTTCCATTGTCTGCTTTTCTACCAACCTGCATTACTTTCATTTTCCCCTCTTCCTTTTCTTCTTACTCCAAAAGATTTTTTTGTCATTTTACATAGTTTATAGCTTATAGCATAAATGAACAACTATATTATTTTTGAAACGTAAGACAGTCAAAATTATCTATACTTCTGTGCTTAACGGTGTTATGTTTGTTGTAATGTTGTTTATGCATGCAGGTGTTAATATTGCTGTAGTAATGTCAGTGAATGGATGTAACGTAGATCAGATAGTGAGAAGCAATGACTGTAAACATACTGCATCAAAAATGGCTCTGAGCACTATGGGACTTGACATCTATGGTCATCAGTTCCCTAGAACTTAGAACTACTTATACCTAACTAACCTAAGGACGTCACACAACACCCAGTCATCACGAGGCAGAGAAAATCCCTGACCCCGCCGGGCATACTGCATCACTTGCATTCTGCTCCAGAGAGGGAGAATGCAGTTTGGTATTCACTGGTAGACTTGCATCACAATTTGGAGCACAAGTATAACGCAAGAACATGGCTTTGGCTGCACACCATCCACCAGTGAGATTGCTTGTGGTCTACATTACGGTCCTTCCTTTTGCATCATTCATCAGGCTCTTGGATTCTGTATGGTCTGAGAGATGGGTACAGTGGGGGATGTCACAAAGTACAGTTGAGTTATCATACCTTAATGAACCATTACAGTAATGCAGATAGTTTTTGAGGAGGAGATCAAACAGCAGTAAACTGCTAGCCAGACTGTAATCACCCAGTATTGCCGCCGTGGAAGAAATTAGACCCAGGCTGCAATGGACTAGGTGCTGATAACTTCACTTTAGTACACAAAAGTACCTAGACCAGAAATGGAGGTGTATGATGAACAGCACATGACACAAAGATCTATCAGGCAAGGTGCTGATGCCAGGAATTCACACCAAACATGAAAGCCAATTCTCACAGAAACAGTTGTTATTAAGCAGTAATGCACACCTACATGTGGCTCAGCCCATCACTGAAACTATGAGCCTTCAGGGAACTCATGTGCTTATACAACCAGTTCAGTCCAGATCTGTTCATAAACTTTTCAGGTCACTAAAAGTTTAAATAAATGCTTCACGGAGTTCTGCCACATCAGATTTTATCAGTTTCCAGCTGTTTACAACTTTCTCCTTTGTCACAGTCAGGAAGATTTCAGTAGGCCATTGGGTACTTACATAGGCTAAATTATGTCACTGAGGCATCAGGGAGTCGTGGCACTTCCATATGCTATCAGAGATTACGTTGATGTGTATGACTGATGGACATTGGTAGGGATGCTGATTTTGTATGGTGATGGATAGCTCACTTATTTCTGTGTTGCCTTTCAAGCATCAGACGTCCATTCTTGTGCACCTCTAAGGGTGTATCTGCTGTCGCACATGCCGATTTTTACATGTAACTACTACTTTAAGTAGAACAGTGGCTACACACTTAATGGTGCGTAGAAAGTCAACAGAGAACAAAGTGAGTCATTCACCATCTAATGTAACTGGCATCACTACCAAATTGCCTAGTCACAAACATAAATGTAATCTCTAGTAGCATATTGAACTACCATGACTTGTGATGTCTCCATGGCACAATTTGGCCAACATAAATATCTATCAGCCTACTGAAATATATCCTGAAGGTAATGTTTGATGAAATCATTAAAAGATAGAGACTGATAAATCTGATGTGGAAAGAATGCCATAAATCATTTATTTAAGAACGTTGCTATGAAAAACTACATTCACGCTCTGCAAGATCATTTCTGAGGTAACTGGATTGTCATTCAAGATTGAGGTCAAGTAAACAGTGCATTTATGGTTGTGTTATCAACTCAAAATCTTCATCGTGGAGATAAAAGTATATTTAACATTGGAGTATGATAACTGAAAGGGGGCTCCTATGTCAAAAAAACATTATTAGAGGTATGCATCAATAAACTACAATGATGAAGAGCAGATAATTTTTGACTTGTCACATATGTTACTGTGTTTGAAGTTTTACTAATCATGGATGTATGCATGTTGCAGTCCGAGTTGGAAACTCAGGTTTTTGAGAGGCTAACCAATATGCTGAAATACATGGAGAGGAGAACGGGGAAGGATACTGAGAAGGATGTAAATCGTGTTGTGGAACTCATCAAGGTACAGTATACCATATTAAACAAGATAGCAAGTCTCTCTCTCTCTCTCTCTCTCTCTCTCACACACACACACACACACACACACACACACACACACACACACACACACAATATTTTTGTAACACATGCTGAATCTTTCTGAATAAGCTGAGATGTGGATAGCAGCTACTAAAATGAACAGCACATTTGAGTAATGTGTCAGTAGTTTTGATCCCCTATATAGGTGTCTTGTTTGTCTGTAAGCAAAAATCATTGGGTTTTTGGTGATTGTTGGTAGGAGGAATGATCAAGTGTAATAATAAATGTGTAAAAATTCCTGTTGCTATTTCTAAAATTCCAAAAGTAATAAGTCCATCTCTGATTTCTGTATAAATTAAGTAATTTATGTATTAATTAAGCTTTTGACAGGACAGATGATAGATGCAACTCTGCCTTAAAAGGTTGAAAGATAATGTGCGTAAGAATGCGTTTGCAAAATCAAAAGTGCATGAATGTAATGATGTATCAGTGCGCTCGATTCTCTGCTGCTGCGCCAATCATGGGCTGTTGAATGGTACTCATTATGTAATGAAATGTAGAAAAAAGAAATTTGTGTATTTTTCTGCTAGTGTCAATTCAAAAATTGGTATAATGCAGGAAGTTTTAATGTGTCAGTTTTAGGAGATGGGTGTTTTGAATCATGACTGCACCAAGTATTAGTAGAGAATGGAAGTGAAATATCTTGTTTATAGACACTGCTAACCTACATCAGAAATAATTATACAGTAGCCAGTATCAAATATTTTGTGTTGAATATTGCTCGTTGTTTCCTTTCCTTGTTTATAAAGGAGTGAAGAGAGTAATCTTGGCCCTTCATGATGTTTCATTATGACTCTCTCAACACCAGAAGGGGTTGGTGATCCCTATGACTATTGGTCAGTTCTGTCTTCATGGAAAAACAGGACAAGGGTGTAGGCTGTCTGCTGTAAGAGAGGGAGGCGGGGATTATTTTCCTCTCACTGCTAATCATCATAATTCTAGTTTGTTTACACTACCAGCCTATAGTGTCTGCTTTCTGCAATGTAGCAACCAGTAAACAAAACCTGTCGGCATATTTCGATCAGACCAAAATTCTTCCCTTAAAATGCCAATAGTTGTTTTCAGTTCTACTTCTATGATAAGTACTTTGGCAGTTCTTATCTGTACCATAGTCAAGCATGGCCTGTATGCCTGTGAATTCCCACAAAATGTTGAAAACATTTCTACAGATTTTTGAATTATAAAATTGGGCTGGGAAAGAAAAACAATGCCAAGAAACACCTTAAATCAGAGAAGCATTCTATTCCTGGTGGGAAAATGCTGCCTCTCAACAGGAACAGTCATTTGTTGAAAGTTTAGATAGAGCCAGAAGAAGACAACAAGCAAAGACCATTAAAAAACTTTTGAAGTTTTTGCAAAAAGGAACATTCCAGTCAGAAACCTCCCCAATCACCACTTTTTTAACAACAAATTTTGAAGCATGGAGGTTACTTCTTCAGACATGTAATTGACAACCTTTTAAATTTGTAGTTGTAATTAAAAAAAATACATGTGAATTTGGCAAAAATAGATACGAATCTTGCCAAAAAATAGATGCTATAATTTCACAGATACCTAAATTTCTGAACACGATGCATGTCACACTTAATAGCAAATGTGTGCCCCATCTTTCAAGGACCAGAACTATGTTCGTAGTCCGCTGTGTGACTACATTGTTAACCGGGACATTGTAATTGTACTAGCATGTATTTTGTTATTGTTATTTTTGTTGTGTAGTCTTCAGTCGGGGTGACGCGGAGCAAAATTAAAGTTACATCGAAACATGAGACTTTCTGAATTTAATGCTCAGTCTGCTAGAGTTATTATACTGCAACTGTCAAATCTCCATGGGGCCACCTCTTGCTTCGAGGGAGGTGTTGTTGCACGTAAAACTTCCTACTTAACTGTCTTTGGGGAGGTGCACAACATCACAACATTGTTGTGTCCTGATACTTACATAGTGTACATCCGCCATTAATTTTTTTGAAGCAAAGATCTCCCCCCCCCCCCCCCCCCCCCCCCCAAATCTTCAAATGACCACCAATACTTTCCTACATTTTGATCAAAAATAAGTCAGTTTCCATTTATTGTAACAGAACTATGCATGTGGTGAGATGTATAACGAAATGCTTAAAAATATAAGGAAGTAAAACAAAACACACATGCTTTGTACTTCTGTCGGTGACTTTAATATTGTGGAAGAACAACGTATACTGTTGCAAATAATCTGAGCCATTAAATCCCTTAAAGAAATATGGACTGTCTCGTCCCAGCATTACACGCATTTGCTTGAAACATTGTCCCTTATAAGCCTCCATTTGGAATTTGTTCCAAGAAACAGCTCACCCATCTTATTTCTTCCATCATGATATCTTGATGTCAGCTAACAGGGAATACAGAACAACTAATAGGAGTAGGAGCCACTCTTGGCTACAAATTACATATAGGTATGTCTGAACAAGATCAGAAGCACATTGTGAACTGACATCTAGAACCTCACTTTACAAAACTATTTTGGTAATGCCCTTATGACAACATTCTATGCTAAGTGGAATTAAAAGAAATACATTATGGGTTGAAAACTGTGTGTGTGTGTGTGTGTGTGTGTGTGTGTGTGTGTGTGTGTGTGTGTGTGTGTGTGTTTGGGGGAGTGGGGTATTCTTGTCAGTAAACTTAGCCTGATAGTAAATTTCATTTGTATAAACTGTAGCCTTTTTGTTACTTCTATTTCAGAATTTTTTACTGGTGTAAAATGGGGAAACAAGGTTATTGCACAAAGAGAAACAAAACTCAGTATATGATGCAAAGTTCAGGAGCATTAAAATAAGGGTGATGGGGGAACTGAATAGTTGAAGATAATGATACAGAAATTGAGTAAACTGTCGCAACAACTGAAGACAAAGAACAACTATAACGGATATTAGTGATCAGGGGGAAAATTATGGAAAAAAATAGAAAATTGGGTACTTCAAATTACAACCTCAATTGTGTTAAGATTGTCGCAAATAATTTTCCTGAAATGCTTCACATCCTTTTATGACTACACTTGGGACAAATACCTTCAGAAACACTTTTCTTACCATTGCCAGTGTAGAGTGTATGAGGGGCATTCAATAAGTAATGTGTATGAGGGGCATTCAGTAAGTAATGCAACGCCACCCACCCCCCACCCCGCAGGTCAGTCCCACTCTTCTGGGTACAAAACCCCATTTTTCAGCATGATCTCCATTCAATGCAATGGCCTTACACCTGCTTACTGGGAGGACCTGTATGCCTGCGTTGTACCACTAGTGGTCAAAGCTGGACCCAAAGTCCAGTTGCATCAATAACATTCACGTCATCCATGTACTGCTTCCCAGGGAGTGCGTCTTTCATTGGGCGAAACAGATGGAAATTGGAAGGTGAGAGATCTGGGCGCGCACACCTTTGAGTACCCCAACTGGTGGACAAGTGTGTCAGCCCAACTAACAGAGACATCCAGTTGTTCAGTGAGGTGTTGATTGTGATCTGTTGATAATCTCAAATGAGTGTGTCCGCACGTTCCAACATTGAAGGAATCACAGCTCCCAGGAGATAGGAAAGGTTTGCACAACCTCATTGCATTGGTGACTAACACCTTGCCCAGCGACTCACCATGCCTTTATTCATTCTGTGCCTTTATTCATTCCGTGCCTTTATTCATTCCGTGCCTTTATTCATTCCGTGCCTTTATTCATTCCGTGCCTTTATTCATTCCGTGCCTTTATTCATTCCGTGCTTTTATTCATTGTCAGTTCTCCATAGACATTCTGCAAGCCTCTACAAATATCTGCAGTGTTCTGGTTTCCCGCCAAAAGAAACTCTATGACAGCTCTCAGCTTGGAATGCACCTCATTACAGATGCCATATTGAAAGCTACGTATAGTGCCCTTACCTATCAGAATTTCATGAAAGTATAGCAGCTGATGTGGGAATATTCCACGATTACAGGCCAAAAAGAGTGTTGCATTACTTACCGAACACCCCGTGTATATCCTCTCTACTTCAGTCCTCATCAGTTATTTTGCTACCCAAACAGCGAAACTCATCTACTAATTTTAGTACCTCATTTCCTAATGTTATTTCCTCAGCATCACCTGATTTAATTTGACTACATTCCATTAGCCCTGTTTTGCTTTTGCTCATCATCATCATCATCATCATCTTATGTCCTCCTTTAAAGATACTGTCCATTCTGTTAAACTGCTCCTCAAAGTCCTGTGGTATGTCTGATGGCATTACAATGTCATCAGCAAGCCTCAAAAATCTATATTTTATGTTTCCCTGAATTTTATTTCCTACTCCACATTTTTTCTTTGGTTCACTTTACTGTTTGCTCAGTGTACGGACTGAATAACATTGGCGATGGCCTACAACCCTCTCTCTTTCCTCAACCACTGCTTTCCTTTCATGCTCTCTTATGACTGCTGTCTGGTTGCTGTAAAAGTTGTAAATAACATTTTGCTCCCTATATTTTACTCCTGCTACCTCCAGAAGTCCAAAGTGCCTCTTCCAGTCAACATTGTCAAAAGTGTTCTCTAAGTCAAAAAATGCTGTAAATGTAGGTTTACCTTTCCTTAACCTATCTTCTACAAAAAATTGTAGGGTCAGTATTACCTCACACGCTCCTAAATTTCTCCAGAATCCAAACTGATTGCGCCCAAGGCTGGCTTCTACCAGTTTTTCCGATCGTCTGGGAAAAATTTGTGTTAATGTTTCGCAACCATGGTGTTTTAAACTGATAGTTTATAACATTCAAGCTTGTCAGTAGCTGCTTTCTTTGTAATAGGAATTATTACATTTGTCTTGAAGTGTGAGGATATTACGCCTGTCTCAAACATTTTGCACACCAGATGGAATAGTTTTGTCATGTCTGGTTCTCCCAAGGCTCTCAGATTTTGTTTTATTATTACTACTACTATTGTTATTCATTTTTCTATTTTATGTTCTTAATTGGGTACTTTAGTCAGTTATAATGCAAGGTGTTCTGCCCAATATATCACATTCTTTCAGATATTTTTTTTCTTTTTTCCTTTTGTTTGAGATGATAATTCCTGCAGCCCTTTCATTGATCTTTGTTCGTAGTGTGGTTTGTGTCTCTTACAGTCTTTTACTTTGGCTGTTTTGTTTTTTTAGGTTATTTACTGTAATTTGGAGTTCTCTTATATCTTGTTTAATTTCTGTGATCCATTAATGTTGGTCATGCTGTTTCACAGTTATTGTGTTACTCTGTTACTGATTCTTTTTTTTGGTGTTATCATCAGATGTACAAAGAAAGACATATGGTTCTTCATGATTGTGTTCATTACTGGTTCTATTTCCTTCTGTTCTGTTTTATTTGTAGCTATTCTCCATTGCAAATTTACTTGATGTTGATTGTTTATGCAAGTTCCAATTATTCTTCTGTCTATCCTGAGTATTCTGTCAGTTTCTGCTATATTAGTTTGGAAAGACGGCTACAGCTGCATATGTTGTTTATAGTTGTGTAGTTGGTTTATGATGTTTCAATTTTGCAACTGTCAATAGTCTTTCTTGTTGTATGTATTTTTGGCAATGTAATTTATTTTGCTCAGTTTTTAAATTATATTTTGACCTGTCTGTTCCCCATTAGGTTGTATGTTATGATTTCGCATTAATATTGTTAACCATTTTTATTTCCTGTTCTTCTATTGTAATTTTGTTTGCAAGTGTTGGATTGGTTAGTATAATTTCTGCTTTTTCAAATGGTATTCTAAGGCCAGTTTTCTGTTTTTCTTGTGTCAGTTTACCTTGTTGTCTGATTTCTTGAACATTGTTGGCTAGGAGAACAAGATCAGCTGCAAATCCGGAACAATTTTAATGTATTATGATATTTATTCTTATGTTTTTTGGGTTACCCTTGTACAATTCTCATTATATATTCCAGAGCACAGCTGAATATCACACTTAACAATAATTGGAAGTTGTTGTGTATTAAACATGAAGCTTTGCATGATACATAAGTCTGTGAAAGGTTATTTATTTTTAAGCCATTGACAGGTTCAAGCTTGAGTTGGCTCATGATGCAGTCGTGAATGACTGAATTGAAACAGCTCTCAATGTAGTGAAAGTTGTACGTATTGATTTGGAATCCCGGTTGAGCACACCTTTTAAATTTGTCATATATATTCAGCAGATAACAGTTGATCTTCATCAGCTATTTTTAGGACATTAGAAAAGCTTCCTCTCCCATTGCCTTCTCCCTGTCTTATTACCAGATTTGTGATAACTTGTTTGGTATTTGTGTCTTTGTTGGAAATATACTCTTCACAATACAGAACAAAAGGAGGCATATTTGACAAAGATACTTGACATTTGAAGAAGATTGTGATGTTGACACTAATGTAATTATTTTTTGTTGTGCATGCTGGATGATATTGGGCAAAAAGCTTTTTGTAAATTCATTTCAAAGTGAAAATAAGCATTATTAAAGATTTAATTGTCTTTTTTTTCTATTAGGGCAACATACAACGAAGCAAAGTGATAAGTGACCAAATGCAAAGAAGCCAAACTGCAAGTGATGAAGGTGTTTGACCACAAGTCTCACGTGGCGGAAATAATTACGAGGTGTGCTAACAAGCGTTCTCTCAAGAAACGTGATAAGTCATAAGTTGTGTACCGCATCTCAATGCATTTTAACATGTAACAAGTGCAGTGTAATAACAAATGGATTGGTCTGAGATGACAACAGCTGTAGGGAACAGTTAGTTACATTTTTTACTATGTGCAATGCATACTATGCTTGTGTTGTGGTGGGAAGATCATAGTCTGTTCAATTTTTGATGACTTTAAGTAAGATTTTGCTATCAGGCTATGATACAGGCAATCAGAGTGACTTTTAAGGCTGCAAAAAGTGGCAGTATCAGAATTGTAATAAAAACATTCCTTTATGCCATAAATGTAAAGATTTTATGTTAAATCATGTTTAGTACAATTGAATGAAGTTTTAATTGTAATGTTTAAAACATGTAAGAGTTTATTGTGCAGGATGTTCTAACTTGCTGCACGTGTCAGTCATTACTAGTGAGTATACATATTTTAAAATGTGTTATGTAAAGTTTTAAGCAAACATGATAGCTTTATCAAAATTCTGAAAGATAATTGCTTATATACAGAAAAAGCCATATTTTAAAAAGTAATTTACAGTTTATTAGATAATTTTGATAGTGTTTCACTATCTCACCACTTTATAGCATGACACAGAACAAAAAACGTTTTTTGTAGAGTATAATCTAATTTAAATAATATTTCATGTGAAATGTTAAACAAATTTTATTTAATAACACACTCGTGAAATATTTATTTGGAAATCTCTGTAAAAATTAGTGATCTATTTTTAATGTGCCCAATCATCTAGTCATTGTACTTTGTCTCTTATTACTTGCAGTCATCTGTGTAAATGTGCGTATTTGTTGTTTTTTGATTGTGGCCATGGAAACATAATTCTAAAGATATGTTTCTCAGCTGTTACTCCCAGTGATGTCTTTGTTTAATGATGTTGTTGTAATAAGTTTGTACATGTATTTTTCCTTGTGAGAGGGAGCATTGTCATCTTGGCAGGGGACTCAGAAGCACTATAAAATCTGAAACATAAATTATTAATATGCCAAGTTGGTTGTTTAACAAACACAGTTACAATATTTGTTATTGTTTGAAAGCAGTTGATCAATTAATTAATGAATATTTCATTACACTCGGCATAACACTTAATTGTTTTCAGTGAACTGCTCATAACCTCCATCCATCTGTGATCCATGCTCCACAAGGCTGGAGCAGTAGTGAACAATCATATTATGGAAAGACAAAAAACAGTGATATTTTTCTGTTACATATGCTGGTGCCCTTCATTGTACACTAGTTTTCTCCTATTTATTATAATACCAAATTCATTACCATAACAAAAGAACTGTTTGTATGTCATCAACTATGCAGTGTCTGTTCATATTCTCTTCATTATCAGGAGATATTTGTAGTTCTATTTTTCCTTTGTATTTAGTTGCAGAAAACACTCAGTCTGTGTTTATTAAGAATCTTTTTCTGAAGCCTGTGTGTGTTAATGTCAGATAGCTGTATCATTCATTGTTGAGAGTAAATAATACTGAGGAAATATAACTATGAAACTATTTCTTGATTTCATTTTAACAAAGTGTAGTTCAACAAATGTTCGGAATGGCATGTTATGTCAGTGTGTGTAGTTAACTACTAGGGGAGTGACTTTGAGATAAGTTTTTTTTTTTTTTTTTGGCCCAGAGTAAGTAACAGGTAATTCTCTCTCTCTCTCTCTCTCTCTCTCTCTCTCTCTCTCTCTCTCTCTCTCTCTCTGTGTGTGTGTGTGTGTGTGTGTGTGTGTGTGTGTGTGTGTGTGTGTGTGTGTGTGTGTGTGTGTGTTGTGGGGGGGGGGGGGGGGAGATATTGTTTTAATATACCATGTGTGTGTGGACCAAATTCATTCTTCAGTATAGGTTTGAATACTCTTTGCATTTTAATTACAAAATAGTACTAAAATTTTACAGTATCTACAGCTAGGGGATTCATACCTACGGTTTATTCATCACTCTTCTGTGACCACTTTAAACTATTTTAATTACATGTATGTGACCAAGGAAAACAATCCACTTGCTGAGCAATAGGAGATTATTACACACACAAAAAAGTAAAACAGAAAAAGAGACGGGGGAGTGCAGAGTAGTTGGGCAATATGTGCATATTTGGCCATATCATTCTTATTGAGTTTGGGACTTCAGGTCCTATGCCATTGAGTTTTATCCTGAAGAATGCAAATCTCACTCCAAGCCTCCATTACACTGAATTAATACTATTTGTTTTTGTAAGGTGCTATGATGGAGATGTGTGTTTTAAAATTGTAGAAAAGTGGTTCACAAGATGATATCTGTAAAACACAAGCCTACAGGATAGTCACGAACATGTAAACTTGTATAAGACAATAGTTTTTGGGTAGTGTAAATCTGAATAGTACATAATTACATCAGGGACTGTACTAAGAGTGAGACATGTTTTTTCTGTGAGTGCATATTCTTATAACTTATCAAATAAATAACTTTTGATAACTATGGAGAGAAAATTTACATGGGACAAAACTTTTAGAGCTTTTGAAATGTTAAGTTGGTAACACAATCCACTGCTGATAATCATAATTATTGAGACAGTAGCCTTGGGTGAATAGTTAAAGAAAAGAAACACAAAAATCAGATCAACATTTATTGAGAACTGGACATGTAGTGAAAAGAATGCAAAGAGGAAACTGAAAGAAGAGTAGCATGAAACAGGGATGTAATAGGAAATGCTGTGTACATGAATTAAGATGAGAGAAAGCCAGGGTTAAATGATGAGTAATTCTGATGCCACCTTGGACTAAATGTTGTCCTGAGTTGCTTCTTGTTTTTGGTACACATGCCATAGAGACTATGGGGCAGCTATGACGTATGCTGCTGAGCTATTCTGCATTCTCCTACTCTCAGCTGTGAGTCTTAATAGTTAACCACATTCCAGAAGTCTATAGCTTCAGTTGTCAACATGAACTGAATAATGGAGGTATCACAATTAAAAATCATTTTATTCAGGGGCCAGCAGAATTGCTAACCACAAGACAAATCAGTGATGAGTACTGCCAGTGCCATCATCTACAATTTCATTCATTCGTTCCATTTTAAGGAGCAATGTGTTCTAAAGTTACATTAAAGAAGTCAGTTTTCTTTAAAAATGTGTTATTTTTAATTGAATCAATTTCCCCAGATTCCTTACCCTCTTTACAGGAAAACATTTTATGAGGGGTTTTGTGACAGATTATGCATTGGAAACACTTTTACAGATATATTTTTAATAATGTAAAACCCATGTAGATTTATTACCAAGCTGAAAATTTTACTAAGAGTTTTAAATAACAATAAGTAAGATAGTACTGATGTTTTGACTTACTTTTCCTTGTTTATCTCATGGCAGTGTGTTGTACAGTTTCTGTATTTTTAAGATATAACAGTTACACTTGAAAAGCTTTATTTCCTTCTGCTGCTACATTGCAGCCACTCCCCCCCACCCACCCCCACCACACCCCAATACGAAATCTTTTCTGTTTCCATGGACATGAGAGTATGCAGTCCATAAGCTGTTTAAACTGTTCAGAAAGTTTCATTTTGGCATCATCTATAGATGACCTTTTTACAGATTGTTTCACCTTAACTATTACACATTTCACCAAGGGGAAGTTATTATGTTCATATGGTTTCTTTTTTAATGCATACCGAAGTGTTTTTGTTTTTGATAATACATGTGATCCAAGTAATATTATAATTGAGTCTGAAAGGAATATTACTATCAAGTGAATATAAAATTAAAATAGAAAAAATAGCTAAAAGGGAACCACCTTCTGCTGTGGATTCTATCTGTACTAAATTGGAATATATATTTTGTGGTATAGTAATGTACAACTAGCTATGGTAGATATAATGATTTCTAATCATAGTAATTTAAGAAGACACCAAAATTCAGCTGCCACATAAATTAGAAATTAATAAGATATCCAACATCAATGTCAAAATTGTTTCACGTCTGCCATTAAATATTCAGATTTTATATATTTTTCAACACTCAGGGTGCTAAAATCAGTTATTAATTTTGAAGTGGCATATTTTCTCATCTGTTGACTTGGGATTTTTCCCTCAAAAGGTGTTATTTAGTTTCCTCTGTAGGTGTGTCACTTGTCATGATGTTAGACAGCAACATAGTGTTATTTGTACATTTTCTGTCAGTTGTTTTTGTAATTTATTTTAATGAATCATCCATCTCTCAGTTTAAAACAATGTAATAACTGCCATAGTCATTCTCGTCAACCTTTTCCCTTTGGAGTAGTTTGGATTTTCTGTGTGTGTGTGTGTGTGTGTGTGTGTGTGTGTGTGTGTGTGTGTGTTGGTGTTGCAGTTGCTGTTCATTAGAAAGCTATTGCTTTATTTTGTAGAAATATGTATCCTGTACAATTGTTTGTCAGATAAGTGGCAGAGAGAGAGAGTGAAAGATGTATATAAAGGAAATATGCTGCCTTAGATATATGTTTGAAGACCCCAATTTGAGGGCATTGTCATTCCACTATTGTGCTCAGCTCAGTGTTGAGTAGTTACGTATAAGGAACTGAATTCCTGCAAATCTGTTTGTTGGGATTGATTCTCTTTCTTGTTTGGGCTTTCCATTAATTTCAAATGCTGTGCCCACTCTCTCGCAGTCAGGGTGAAGAGTCAGGACTGTGATTTATCATAAATAGTTGTGATTTTCCAGGATAAATCTTTCACTCAGCTCTAATGTCTGATGTCAGATTAAAATTGATGTTAGTCCAGTATTTAATTGTAGACTGTTGCAAAGGTTCTGGGTCAAGTATTGCTCTAGTTTGATTTTTTGTTCTTTTGTTTTTGTTTGTTTGTTTTTGAGGAGGAGGAAGAGGGTAGGAGGGGGTCCTGGAATTTTAATTACTCTTACTTTCACCTGTTCGAATTTTACATTGAAGTTGTTTTATAAAACAGTGATCAATTGAAAGTTGTTAATACATTGAAGAATCATTTGAGAGGAACGAGTGTGAAGAGAGGAAAGCAGTGGCCTGTTTATCGAATTGAGTAGCAATGGCCATTTTTTCAAGTTCATGACCAAATAAGGAAATGTGTGACATCAGAATGTTAGATATATACAAAAGGTTGTTAGATATATGCAAAAGGTGATAGAATTTTGTTTTTCAATCTGTGAGTTTCCTTCATATTTCAACAAGAGAGGAAATGGATTGAGGACAAGGATTATTTGAGGACTACACACAGTCAGGTTAGGCTCGTCGACTTTCTGAGGGGAGACAGGGCAGTACAGTGCAATATAATACCACACAGTACAGTAGGAGAGAAATGTAGCTCATTTCTTTAAAATAATTGGTCTTGAAATGTGCCTCTGAAGGTATTCGGAATGAGTTTTTCCTTGTGCGTCTATTTTATTGACTTAAGGAATGAACACTTTCAACAATATTCACATTTAATTAGAATTCGTGTCTACAGTTGCATATAGTAGCTGTGAGATTGTATGACGTCATGTCAAAGGCTTTATTCATTGCTGTGTAAGAACCAGGACTGATAATCAGACTCTAATTCACTGGAAAAAACATTGCACTGTGAAATGTGCCCAGAAGTTTTACAGTAAGTTAGCAGAGGCTTGTGTAATAGTGGAAAATTGGTTCTTGTATTTCATACAGTGGCAGTTTGAAGTGGTTTGCAGTGAGTTGACTAATCTCTCGGAACTTGACTCTGAATTTCCATTCTTATGAAATGATCTAGCAGCTTAGTCTTGAAGGACATAGCACTTTTCAAAGAAAGAAAGTAGGTTGTTTTTATTATAGTTCCTGCTACAGCTGCAGTGAGTAGTCATTGAAGTTTTATTAGTTGTTTACTGAATCAGTGCTGGGTATTAAAACAAATTTTGAATGAAATTTTTAAAATATTACTCATTTATGGTGGTTACTGACATTCAGATTTTCTGCATGTACCTAATTATTCTGTATTGGTCCGTAATGGATAGTGCCCTGAATAAACGGGAATTAGAGCTTCGTGAGAATAAGTGTTACGCATATGGGGGTAGTAATGGTTTACTTGTTCCATACAGTTAATTTTCCTTCAATAGAAGTGCACTGTTGACAACAGAAAGCAAAGCATAGCCTAGCACGTTTTTGATGGTATAAGTTCATGCATCTGTAGCTGCTCTTTTAGCAATATGTTAGGCAGAAGTCATGTGTCAAAACAAGAACAGAAGCAGCGCTGATGTAAAAATACACTTGAATATTTGAACTTTAAGTATGTTCAAAAATTTCCTGATGGTTTTTGTGTATTGACGTCTCCAGTTCATGTTTTTACTTCTTTGAAGTACACATTCCTCTCCCATTGTGAGTAGTGTTAACGTTTATTTTTTTAGTTTAAATTTCAGTAGGTGCTATTTGGTATCTTATTAAACTTTTTGTGGGAGGTTTTGGTGCTAGAAAATAGAAGTGATTAAAATACAAATTGAAAAGGGTTGGCCGGCCGCAGTGGTCTCGCGGTTAAGGCGCTCAGTCCGGAACCGCGCTACTGCTACGGTCGCAGGTTCGAATCCTGCCTCGGGCATGGATGTGTGTGATGTCCTTAGGTTAGTTAGGTTTAAGTAGTTCTAAGTTCTAGGGGACTGATGACCACAGATGTTAAGTCCCATAGTGCTCAGAGCCGTTAGAACCATTTTGAAAAGGGCTGTACTTAACCAGAATGATTTCAAAATTATATGTCTCCCCCCCCCCCCCACCCCTCCTGCTATGTTTTCAGTGAACTCTAGAACATCACTGTTAAATGTTTCTTTTCCTAATTCATATGTTGGAATCACAGAATAGAGGCAAGTGTAGATGTTTTTCTTTCTCTATTTTCCTTCATAATAGATCCATAGGTATCACACTTCCTTAGCTATCATTATTAGACTGTTTATTTTCAGTGTCACCATATGACAAAACCAGGACAAAAGAATTCTTTTTGGTCTCAAACTGGGGTGCCCCAGCAAATACTAACTGTATCATGACTGTCATTTCCTAACTCTAGTTATGCTTATATAGTGCACAAACACTCGCTATTTCTTCCTGTCATTGCATAAATTTACATACATGACATCATCTCACAATTTCCTAGGCCTCCATCCCCCCACTTCACCCTTTTCTTCCCATGTTCTTTACCTTGATAGTTCTGCAGTGAGTTTTCTTTGTGTTTTGCTTTTGTCCATTCTCAGTGAGGAGACCATACCACTATAGCATCTGCTTTCCTGTAACATAAGCGATGTGAATTTTGATGTCAGTTTGTTCTTGTTCTTGTTCATTTAATTTTTGATTTGTTCTTTCCTACTTATGTTTAAACTGAATTTCATTTCTAACAATGGAAACTCCAAGTTGGAATATTAACAATAAAAGGAAAAGATAGATTGCTACTCACCATAAAGATGGCACAATGATCTGTAGAGAGGTGCAACAAGAAGATGCCCAAAAGCTACATAAATGTGTAACAGTCTTTTTCGTTGTACCTATCTGCAACTGAACTTTTCATCTTTATGGTGAGTAACATGCTGTCTTTTTTCCTTATAGTGTTGACTTTCATGACTTTAAAGCAGACGTGTTTCTTACTTTGGAAGGTATGTTACCATCACATTGTTTCTTTATGATATAAAAAGTGTAGTTCACAGGTATTTATAGTAATGTTTTCATGCTGTAGTGTATTTTCTGAGAAAAATAGATGAAACACTTGTCATGAATGTTTGGGTCTCATTTTGACATTGCGTATTGAGTGTCCCAATGGAATGGCTAAAATAGCTTAAATAGCTTGTCAGAAAGTGGTGTGTGTATTCTTTGCCAAAATTTATTGCAATTTTTTTGTTTGGATGTATTCTTGTGTCGGGGAGGATGACATTTTCTTGACTGGTGTGTTATGTACTCATCTCGGTGTCTTATTTTTTTTGCATGAAAGTTAATTCACTTAAATCAAGCATTTTCATATTTGAATAGTGATGTACAGGTGAGTCTCTTTTAATACTTAATGCAAAATTTGAATATTTGTGCAATGGAAATGGCTGTTAGTGCATGGATGGGTCAGATTACAAATTTGTAATTGGAAGTAGATAAAAATTATATTTTAAGAATCCCTGCGAAAACTGTAATTTGTAATACCCAGTATTAAATACGTTCTGTACAACTTTAGTTCTTTCTTCTGTAAACTCCAAAGAAACAAGATCACAATAAGGTATGAAATTTCTTGTTAAGCTGCTGTCATGTAAAATTGGTTCTTGCCATTTAGCTGTAGTTAACAAAAACTGAAAGTGCGTAGGCTAATTCCATGAACCCTTCAAACAATTTATCTTGAACTATTGGTAAACTGTTAACACTCTTAACTTTCTGATTCATTCCTTCACTTATGTATTATTCGGGTATAATTATTATCTTCCCTCCCGTGTATCTAGTGTTTGGGTGGTGGTTGTTCTTACTGTTGAACCTTTTACTAGAAAAAAATACGGACTTAAGTTCATGAAACTGAAAATACAGAATGAAAGTTCTGTTGATGAATTTCAAAATTTATTTTATTGATTGTAAAAGTCTTCTAAACACATCAAATTGTGGGGCAAAGCAGAGGTAATAAACTGTTATTAAAGATATAATTGTGAGACAATTGTGATGACCGATTCCAATATGTGACATTGTTTGTTCAAAGCATAAATCACTCCATCCTGATAAAGTACAACAAAGTATTGAAAGTAATTCAGAAAAGAATGTCAGTTGGCACATCTTATTATTAAGTTTCTGCATTGTTTTAATATCGTGAAAACATTTGAAATTGTGATCAAACAAATGTGGAGTTCGATTTTTGCATGTTCGTCACAATTTTATGATTGCAATGCTTGTTTTTGAACATTGATTAGAATATATGATTGATTTATTATTATTATTATTTTGTGGGGAGGGGGGGGGGGGGGGATGTGAATACAGTCAAACCTAAAATCAAAAATATATTGCAATATATCTTTTTTTTTTTTTCAATAAAAAAATCATTGCTAATTTGAATGTCTGAACGTTTGCCAAATTATTTTTACATGAATAGCAAAATAGTCCTCATGCGTACAGTTTGGTGATGTTGGAATCATTGTGTGTAGTTCTACGATATGAAAGCAGAATATGTCTTCTGGTGCGGAAATTCAATGTATTACTAACTGTAGTGCAAAAGTGGTGACTGCATGATGATATGTCAAAATAAATTATTATTTAATATTTGTGCAGTTGTATGTATAATGCAGATGACAGTACATAGTTATGTTGTTTCATCGACAGTTTTATTTTCTGTTCTGCTAACATGCCTTCCAAATATTTAAGAAGTGTTTATTTAGTTTAAAACCCACAAAATTATTTTATTGATATCAAGGAAGAAATTGGGGAGAAACAAATGCCTTTTAAACAGAGAAAATAGATAATCCATGTCTATGTGATAACTGTTCAAAAGTATTTTGTTCTCATTTTTAAGTTGTGTGATGTTGGGCATTGGTTTCATGGAAGGTAAATCTCTGTGCTCGGCTAAAAGAACTAAATTATAATATTATTGGTAAGAGTAGTAAGACAACAAATAAATTTACCTTGAAAAAGTATTAATGACATACATTTTCTTCTTTATTTCAGCATTTCATAGTCTGTTTTCATTCATGTGTGATATTTCACTCTGCCTTCTTTTTCCAGTTAGTTTTAAGTGCTTAACTTAGGACTTGTGGAATGGTCATAACTTTTAATATACTGTCTTATTCAGTTGTTCCCTACTAAGTTTCTTCATTTATGCAAGAGATATAATTTTATTGCCATATTCACCATCTTCATTTCCCAGTAAAAATGTATTGGTTCATTTTGCTGTGAATTTCACTCTCATTAGCTTTTACTTGCAACTATACTGTACGTATTTCTCATTTACTTCCATTTGCTGCTGCAGATGTAACAATGCTTCATATCTCCGTTTTTTCTTCTCTGTTTTGAATGTTTCAGATTTTATAGTTACAGTGTATTCAAAGTGCTTCTGAGTCGCAAGAAGAGACTGTACTGGAACAGCTTTTTTGTTCATAATACTCTTGGAAAACTATCTGAAGTTTTCAGAGTCATAGGCTGAAATGTGGCCAAATTACATTATTTTGTATAGCCAGACTTTTAATAATGAAGTATACTTTGTCAGTGAATGTTTATTGTAAAAACCACTTAATTTTATTAAAGAGGATTGACATCTCAGAAAAACTACAGTAGTTGTAAGCATTTTGTGACTGCAAGTTGGAACTGCAATTTATGCTGTGATATATGTTACTTAATTTCACTGACTGTTGGTAGATTTATATGTTTGCAAGTGTGTGTGTGTGTGTGTGTGTGTGTGTGTGTGTGAGAGAGAGAGAGAGAGAGAGAGAGAGAGAGAGAGAGAGAGAGAGAGAGATATATGATTTTATGTTTTACTTAAGACATTGCTTTAAATATATTTGTTTGTAATGTAATTTACTGTATTATAATTCTGAGGTTATGAAATCTTTTGAAGTACAACCGGTGACTACAGTTTTGCCCTAGCAAGCTAGGAAGTGAAACTTTTAATATCTTACATGTTATAATTTTACATGTGCAAATACCTTGATAAAAACTGTAATTTTATACCTGATGAATTTTTATTTGACTATTAAATACCTGAGAATACTATTCAGATAATAAAATTATGCATATCAAATTTTTAAAAAATACCATTGTCTCAATTTCATTTTTTATATTATATTGTTCATAGGGTATGTGTACAGTTTTCTGTTGAAGCAGTTTACTCCCTAAACTGAAAATACTGTCTTTCCAAAATAAGTTTTGGGCAGCTAAAACAATCCTCGGTTGTCAGTTTCAAAAACCAGAAACAATGATATAAAGAGCAATTGTAACATGTAATACACAAGCCAAGAAGTGTCTTATAGCAGGTGGTTTGTATCAAAGTGAACTTTGTAGATGTGTTACTAAACCAAAACTCAGTGCTCCCATTTTGCTTGATTGTAGCAAGAGGACATCAAGAAGTCAGTGACAGCAGTTACAAGAAATTATGTTTGTGTTGTTACAGTCTCTGTCTTCACTAAATAACAGTAGATTTTAATGTTACAGTGTTTTTGTCCATGGAAAATGACATTTGTACATCATTATGTACAACATGTTTAAATGATTATGGGAAAAAATTTCATTCAGGAATGATGGAGGAGCAAGAATATCGCAAAATACTGAAACTTTATTCATAAACCCTGCAGACATATGGATGTAGACAGGAGTGGGTGGCGGTAGCCTTTTCACATAATACTAGCAGGATTTTGATTTTACAAATATGCTAATTGCCTCTTCCCCCATCAGATTCCTTTTAACTGTGGCAGAAGCAAATGGCATTCAATAGTTTTTGCTGTGTGTATTGTAAAGTCTGTGGTGTTATCTGAAAACTCTTTTCAGGCTGCAGTTATTCAGCAATACATATTATCATGAGTTATTCACATTCTGTAGATGTTTCAAAATACTGACTGTATCACCCTATGTCAAGAATAATCAAGTGGAATCAGACCAGATGCACATGCTGGAGAAATAGTAGTATATATTCTTCCACTCCACCTCTGAAATTAAGTCTGATTTACATACCCATAAGCACCATATTAAAAAGGTCCCTTGTTTTTAAGGTTGATTTTTCTTTGGTTGCTCTTAAAACAAAAATGGTGTATGGCTAAAAGTTAACTTACAGTGATAAAATCTGCAATTTTCTCCAGATTTCTATAATTACAGGGGAGCAGCCTGTATTCATGGATTACTTTCCAAACATTACTGCTCATCATGTCTATTTAACATGCAGTTGATTGAGTACTTACTGTTTGACCAGGTAGAATAGGGCACTGTGTCTTCAAAGTAAGAATTTCATGTTACTTGTCTGCTTTAAATGTCTGCTATGTTCCAGAATAAATCTTTCACTCTGCTGTGGAACCTTTTCTGGGAAACTTACTGGTTGACTAAAATTGGATGCTGGACTGGGACTCAAACTTAACTTTACTATTTTAACACACCTTTGATACATTATTTTGCCTTTCATATTGATTTCATTAGCTTTGTCTGCTTGTAGTACCCTGTATCAAATGTACTGTAGTGCTGTTTTATCAGTGTGTAAGAAATAAATACACTGAACCACATTCTGGTATTCACAATGAAGTACTCACTGTGAACAAACTGTACAAAATGCTGTTAAATTCACCTAATGCTGTTTGTCAGTCTTAGGCCCCTACATTTTAGCAGGATTGGCTCATTTCGTATTGGTTGCCACAGGGCTGTTCTTATGAAGTACATCTAAAATGCTTCCTGAAACAACACAAAATACCTACAATGCACATTTGCCTATGTTAATAAATGTGCTAAAGAACACCAGCAGTGGCTCCATTTGGAGCAGATTTAAGTACTGATGTCACACTTCCCTAGTTTCCATTGAACCGTGATGAACATACCTGTTCATTATGACTGACAGTTGCTTGCCCAATTCCAGGTCAGTCTGGGAGCATCATGTCTTGTCCCCTTTGTGGAAAGGTTGGATCCATCATGTATCAATGAAGCCTCCACCTTGATTTCCATTCAAATTGCTTTCTGCTCAGCAGTTGATTTGTGCATTACATGGTGGGGCAAGATATTCTGCTTATCCAAATCTTTGTGAATGATGCCATTAAGATGATAACGTGATAGGAAATGTGGAAAGGGCATGGAGGAAATGGGCTCCTTGACTAGTAGGTTAGTCTGTGGGCACTGGGTTGGAGCTGTTGGTTGACTAGGATGGAAACCCTTTCACTGTGGCTACAGTAACCATCTCACCTTGGTTGGTTGAGTCATGGATTTTATGAAGAATAACACATTTATTTATAAGCCACAATAACACATTTGTTTTACATTGTTACTACAGTTTATGACTGGAATGTCATGTTCAGATCATCTACTTCACTAATTCAACATAAATCTGTCAAAGATATCACACAAGGTTTTAAGTTGTGAAAGAGCTCTGTTAGTTGCTGGCTGTAATCTGTCATTGCATAGCAGCCACAAATGAAGCAACATAGAAGATGGATATGCATGGGATGGTGAAGGTGAGGAAAGTGATTGAATATCTTAGCAAGGTGGAGATCAAAGCATTGGAATATGAAATTTGATTCTCTGAGTTCCATTTGAAAACTTTTAAATAACAATGTTCCCTGTTACAGTATCAGTTCTATTTTAGCAAAAGTAGTAAAACTAGTGATGAACAAAGTTTTGAAGTCCCTTTAGTGGATATCTCCCCCCTAAGTATTGTTCCAGAAGAACCTTCTGAAAGAAGCAGCTGTAGAGCCTTTGTAAGAGGGTTTTAAATATATAGAAATGTACACAGCTGAAAGAAGAGCACATTTGAGCAGTTACTTGTGTAAATCGATGTCACTTTAAACAGGAATGTCAGTTTAAACAGAAAGCCATGGTCGAATGGAAATTGCCACATTATTTTGGTCCATGGCTGAGATTAAAAAAAATTATTCATAGTTGATAATTTGACAACATATGGTGAGTAACTGTGTTCACTGCCCACCTAAGTAATTAGACCAAAATGTCAACTAACTACTTCAGACATTGCTTCCAGCCCATCATCTGTTTCTAATATTTGTAACAGCATGTGCCTATGCAAAGAGCTCGATGATGTAAAGAGGAACAGTTGCAGTAATACCCTGACACAGCATGCGCCACGTCACCTGTTGGGCTCCAATGCCCACCTATCAGTCAGTGCCCAGCTAGTTACTGAAACCATGGACACTTCAGCATGTCATGTACATCATTTTGGCAGCGGCAACACCACGACGAACCTGCTTTGACTTGTATAAATCCGACTATCCATCCAGGCTGGTCATCAATCAAATCAGCAAGTCATTTAGCCAGTGTGTGTCCCAGTGTTGGCTTCCACCGTGGTGCCACTCCGCTACACTGTCGTCTTGACAGGACCGCCTATTGGTATCCAGCCATTGCCTGGTGGACTCAGTGTCAAACTGAAGCCCTCGGAGCCACTGAGCCACTGGGATGCCTGCCAATTCCAGTCACTGCTGGCCTGCTGTCTCATATTCTGCTGGCAGTGTCAGCCTGCTGCATCATCCCTGACCAGCCTCAGCCCCAGCCAGGGATGTTGGCTATACAAGATCATGCCACATCTGGGCCAGTGGCGTACTAAAACACTTCATTGCCAGATCCGTTGGTCAATAACCACCTTCAGGCAGTGCCAGATGTGTGCTTGAGCTTGTCACTGGAGTAAGAAAGGGACTGTATTGCTTTCAGATGACTTCTGGATCATTGCAACCCACCATCCCTCATCACAGCATGCCCACACTCTCTACATGTCAAAACCAGAGAAGTGACTGCAGGATTCAATCTAAGTTCTTTGAGATAGGAAACCAATGGTTGGAAACTTCTGACTAGATCATAAGCAATCACCGACAAAGAACAACCACCAGGAATACTTCCTAATCTTTAAATACAAATATTAACAGAGGTTCTGAGAACAAAATCATTTGTGTGAGTACACTAAGATAATAAGAAAGGAAAAGTGGATTTTAATGTCCTGTCAATATTGATATAACTAAGGATAAAAGTAACAACTCATCTGTGTAAAAAGGGAAGAGGGTTTTGGTGGTGGACGTGTCGAAGAAACTATTCTGACATTCATTTGAAATGATTTAAGATGAACAGCTGCAAAACACCAGAATCGAGGTGTTTGTGTGCAGTTTCACACTCCAACCCAACAGAAACGGCTGGATATTAGGGACACTTGGTGCCTGGTCATTACAGGAGGAGTGTTAGATGCTATACACGCTGGCTGCCATGTGTGTTACGCTTGCTACAGCAGGATATAGCGTGTGGGAAACCGAACAATTTTTTAGACACAGATTTCCAAAAATTACTTGCAGTGGAAGAAATTTTTTGCTTTCACTGCAGATGTGCAACATTTGACCATTAAAGTTAATGAAAGATAGCAATGGCTGTGTTTCCACAACAGAATTAAAGGATGTAGTCTTCTAGACTGTGGGAGATCTACTGACAACAAACACTTGTCACTTTGCTCGTTCCATGTGCAATTTAGAATAGTGAGTGATACTAACTAACAAATGTTCACTTCTCAGTTACTGTTGGTGTGAGCTTGGCCTAAATGGTTTCACAATCAACAATGCAAAAATGTACTGCTATAAGAACTTTTCTCTAGTTTGTTTTATTTGTACATTTATCTAGTTCTGTCTATATTAGTAAACTTATTGAAAAATCCTGATATTCCCTGCAAAAATGGCTTGCCTACACCAGAAACGATGTACTTTGAATCTTCTTTTGAGTCAACTTGTTAGTGAGTACTTGTATAGCTGCAGTTGTGACCAATGAACGGCATTCCTTATGGGCGTGGCCATGAGGGAACTATTGATCCAGATGAATGGCCACTACCACCAACCTGAGCTCAGAGGCCAATTAGAGAACAAATTTGCTGAACCTGATATGTAACTTGGCGTGGTTATCATTGGTTATTATCATAAGCCCTGCCTTTTGGATTCTCCAGCCTAACACCAGCGTTTGTGAACTATGTGGCTGGGATCTCTCTCTAAAACACACATTTCATTCCCACAACCCCACTGGACCCCAATATTTGCTAATCCCTAGTCTCCCCCTACCTCATTCCCCCTTCCCCCACAGTGGAAGTGACCATGATGGTGCAGTGGCAAGACAATGGACCAATATTGAGGAGGATGCTGCTTCAAATCCTCATCTGGTCTCACAGATTTACATTTATCATGAGTTCCCTGAATCACTTAGGGCAAATTCTGGATAGTTCTTTTGAAAAGGGCATGGCCGATTTCCTTGTACATCCCTCTCCAATCCCAGCAAGTGCACTGCTTAATTCTGGGCTGATAAGTGAGAGTGCAGCTGTGATAATGGAGCCACATACACCTCCACTGTTGGGTACTGTGTTACAGCAACACTTCTAATGCCAAATATAGTGCACAGTATAAGACACTATGCAAACTTGGTAAGTAGATGCCTGTCTGTAGGTGTTATTAAAACAGGATTACAATATTAAAAATTTACTGTCCACAAAATACAAAACTTTACATATCAACATTCAGGCAGCCAGTGCTTGCAGGAGTGCAGGCCGTAACTGCCTGCCCAATATGTGCTGACCAGGATGTGGCTCGCAGCCGTGGTGGTGGCAGCTGAATAGGTGGTGTTAGCACCAATGTTGTCACAAGCCATTACCCCACAGAGTTATCAAGCAGTGTCCCCTGCACTGCCCACAGTGGCTAACAGCTTCCTGGAGAATATGACCTGGGTACCCATTACCCCACGGTAGACTACTACTGCCATTTCTGCTCGACATATGTGAAGTCGTGCAGAGAAGTGGCTGTGACCTCCCATCAGCAGAGAGACTGGCAGCATTGAAGTTTGGCCAGGAACAGGAGCATGTGGCACAGTGGCATGCCTTCATGCTTCATGGATGATGTCTGTTCCCAGGTCCTGCTAGTTAGGCGTTCAGAAGGTCTGCCGGAGGGTGGCAGTCACAGTTCCTCATCAGTCTTGACTTGGTAGCTAGCATTCCAGTTAACAGCATTTACATCCCTCCAGATAGGACTTGCTGCCCCATAGAAGATCAAAGGTGACCAGATGAGCAGCAGTTTGACCAACATACCCTTCCCTCCTTGTTGGATGGCTGAAAACTGAACAGATCTCCACCAAAACAGAAGTAGTACTCGTAGGGCTTGTGTGCTCTGATACAATATAATCATTTGTCCTACTTTTCTTGTCTGCTAGCTCTTCTTGAGGATTTCACAACTTTTCCTTTGAGACATTCTTTGTTTGTGTCAATATACTGCATAGTTATAGTTCAGTCCAACTTAAGTTGTGTTTTTTTGACACTGCACAGTCACCATTATGATGATATCTCTCTCTCTCTCCATGATGTCGTTCTGCTCATTGCTTGCTCTGGCACCCAGTTCATTCCAGGTGTCACAGTAGCTTCTGTGTTCTGCACCATCAGTGATCCCTTTCTCACTGGAATTCTGCCTGGCTATTGACTTGTTCGGCTCTGCGTCTTGCATTGCCAGGGAAGGTCTTTGAGATTTTTCTAGCTGCACCAGGTATAATATTGTGCTGTGCAACGATTCATGGGTGGTTCATTGTGTCCAGGATATTTTTAACACTTCATACAGCCATATTTTGGAGGCCTCATTCTTATTCATTCCGGCCTTAGTAATTGTCCGTGCATTCATTCCATCCGAGAGTACTTGGACCATGTAACATTTTTGATTCTTCAGTTTCTCGTGGCGTTTTTGTTGACTGAACAGTGCACGTGTACTGCCAGTCTGTAGTGTCCAATGGGCACAATATTTCAGTGATCAAACGTGTTACCGTTGTCAGATGTGCTGACAATGGCAAAATGACTGATCACTGACATATTGTGCTCATTGGACTCTGTGGATCGGCAGTACACTCGTGGACTGTTCAATCTACATAGCATTTAATCATTCAGTGCCTTAGTTGCAGGTTTAAATTATGGTTGGTAAATTAGATCTCTTGAATTCTGCTATAGATTTCCTGGATCTTATCAAGTTTATCATTGAGCCATGTACTGAGATATTTATATTTTGATACTCTTTCAATGGGTACGGTGTTGATAGTAGCACCTGATGAAATATTTGGAGTTTTATTAGTATTCATTTATTCTGATAAAATTTAGATCGAGGCCAAAATTGCCGCAGTTTCTACTAATTTCTTCAAATAGTGTCTGTAACTATATTACATTTTTTGGTGGTAAGTGTCATCAGCACATACTATTAATCAGTTTTCCATTGACTTTTATGCCTATTTTTATGCTTTAATATAGCTTGCCTTCAAACAGTAGTTTTGGAGGCATAAAAGAAGAGCAGCTTGGTCAGGATGAGTCATTTCAGCATTGGAAGGGAGTTTTTCAAAATTGAAGATTTGAAGTCATTGATCTGTAATACGAGGGCAGTTCAATAAGTAATGCAACACATTTTTTTTCTCGGCCAATTTTGGTTGAAAAAACCGGAAATTTCTTGTGGAATATTTTCAAACATTCCCACTTCGTCTCGTATAGTTTCATTGACTTCCGACAGGTGGCAGCGCTGTACGGAGCTGTTAAAATGGCGTCTGTAACGGATGTGTGTTGCAAACAACGGGCAGTGATCGAGTTTCTTTTGGCGGAAAACCAGGGCATCTCAGATATTCATAGGCGCTTGCAGAATGTCTACAGTGATCTGGCAGTGGACAAAAGCACGGTGAGTCGTTGGGCAAAGCGTGTGTCATCATCGCCGCAAGGTCAAGCAAGACTGTCTGATCTCCCGCGTGCGGCCCGGCCGTGTACAGCTGTGACTCCTGCAATGGCGGAGCGTGCGAACACACTCGTTCGAGATGATAGACGGATCACCATCAAACAACTCAGTGCTCAACTTGACATCTCTGTTGGTAGTGCTGTCACAGTTGTTCACCAGTTGGGATATTCAAAGGTTTGTTCCCGCTGGGTCCCTCGTTGTCTAACCGAACACCATAAAGAGCAAAGGAGAACCATCTGTGCGGAATTGCTTGCTCGTCATGTGGCTGACGGTGACAATTTCTTGTCAAAGATTGTTACAGGCGATGAAACATGGGTTCATCACTTCGAACCTGAAACAAAACGGCAATCAATGGAGTGGCGCCACACCCACTCCCCTACCAAGAAAAAGTTTAAAGCCATACCCTCAGCCGGTAAAGTCATGGTTACAGTCTTCTGGGACACTGAAGGGGTTATTCTGTTCGATGTCCTTCCCCATGGTCAAACGATCAACTCTGAAGTGTATTGTGCTACTCTTCAGAAATTGAAGAAACGACTTCAGCGTGTTCGTAGGCACAAAAATCTGAACGAACTTCTCCTTCTTCATGACAACGCAAGACCTCACACAAGTCTTCGCACCCGAGAGGAGCTCACAAAACTTCAGTGGACTGTTCTTCCTCATGCACCCTACAGCCCCGATCTCGCACCGTCGGATTTCCATATGTTTGGCCCAATGAAGGACGCAATCCGTGGGAGGCACTACGCGGATGATGAAGAAGTTATTGATGCAGTACGACGTTGCCTTCGACATCGACCAGTGGAATGGTACCGTGCAGGCATACAGGCCCTCATTTCAAGGTGGCGTAAGGCCGTAGCATTGAATGGAGATTACGTTGAAAAATAGTGTTGTGTAGTTAAAAGATTGGGGAATAACCTGGTGTATTTCAATGCTGAATAAAACAACCCCTGTTTCAGAAAAAAAATGTGTTGCATTACTTATTGAACTGCCCTCGTACATTCTTAGAACGCAGGATAGAAGGGCTTGTCTGAGTGAAAGTAAGGGTTGACTGCAAGGCTAGGTGGTTAAATAAAATAAAGGAATAGAAAGCATGAGAGGAAATGCTTCATATTTTTGTGGTAGGTCATGAAGCACAGAGCCAGAGGTATAGGGTGGAAATGTCTACATAGCTCTCTAGTTGCTTATGAAGAATTGTACAAAACCTTTGAGATGCAGTTGTGTCCCGTGACCATCCTTAATTTGTGTCATTATGGGAGGTAAGTTGTACAAACTCATGTGCCCATTAATCCCATGTAAGTTAATATATCCATTTCTATTACTGCAATACTCTCAAAACTTGGCTCATGGACTGAATGAACTTATTGTAATGAAAAGTGACAGTTCCACGTATCATAATGTAAGGTTGTGACAAAGCAAATGGGCCCTCCCCATCTATTTATGTTTTTCTACTCCCTTAAGTAACCAAATTTTTTACTAGTTTTTGTCTTATTTGCAATACAGTCAGAGATATAATTTGACTTAAATTTATTATTCAGGTTGTTGATTCAATTAACTCCATGTGTTTAATTAGTTTACATTGGGGTGCTTTTAATTAAAAGTTACAGTTGACTAAAGTTTGCACTATACTTCGCCATATGAAAGAAACCTTTGAGCTAATATTTCGATGTGAGAAACGTGATCTATACCATTTAACAGCGAAGCTTTCCAACCTTACTGTATGGTACTTTAAATTACCAAAAACTAATTACTTGTGCAGTAATTAGCATCAAAGTTTTTGACTATTGCCAATTTCCATTGCAAATTTTATCACAACAATTGTTATACACCAGACTTTGACTGCTTACTTTTGTTACCTTAATTTTTCTGTACCATCTGACAAACAGCATTGATTAATTAACTTCTTAATGCAATTGACTTTGATTCACAGTGTGATGCTCATTCATATAAACAAGGGAAGTCACACTGCAGAAAAAAAGTAGTGTCAATGTATTCATAAAAATTTCTAACAAGTAACATTTTCTGTACATTAAAATTGTATTAATTCTTATAGTTCATAAAAAATGTTAGGGGCAATTGAAAAGTTTCTGTTTGAAGGCTGTACAGTCCAGGATTGGTATGCCAATCAAACAAAATTGCCATAAGCATTGAGACAATCGTCCGACCAACACACCATGTTGAACGTACCTTTTTGGTTAAACACATGACCTGCTGTGTGAAGAATTAGTCAATAGTAATAGCATTTATCATTGGAATATCTGTCTGCCCATAAATCCCTGTCTTGGGAAAATGCCAGTTTCATCTCATTCCAGTTAAAAGCAACTACAGCCTTGACAGTCCAGTTCATTCCCAGTGTTAAACTTTCATTCAAATCCTCAATCACTAGAAAGCCCTGCACAAAAGAAACATCATTTATTTTGAAAACCAATTAAACTTGTCTTGTGATCAGTTTCTACTTTTTCCAGTGGCACCTTTAAATTTGATTCCAGTTACAGGAAACTCAGCAAAATTCTCCCCATCTTTCATTCTATCTCTCCAACTTTTTTGATATTCCACAGATAGGACTTCCAGTGTTGACCAGGCAGTTACCCCTCCTATTACCAGTTTGAACACAAATGGGTGAACTACCCTGTATATCACAGTCATCAATGTTTTCATCTTCGTTCATCAAATTCTCTTCTATTTCTCTGAAACTCATACCTTTTTTTCTCTCTACATACCCTCCATTTTCCACAGGCTGGAAGCTTTCCAAAACTACATTGTTATCTACTGGCTCTTGATTAGGTTAAAAATTCACTCCCACTTTAAATGTACAAGTGGACAATATTTCACTGATACTAAGTGGTACAAGAAGATCATCATGTACTTGCCTATTCTTTACGAAATCAATATCAAGACCTACAGTTGGGCTTTTATCACCTTTCATCAATCTTTCCTCTTTCATCTCAACCTAAATCATCCCATCTAATTCTTCACAAAGCATAATATCATCATCACTTTTAACAACAGAAACATCATTAATAGTATCATTACCTAAATCATCATCAATAACATCATTATTCATAGTGCAAGATCATCAACATCATAACATCATCATAACTACTATCTGTCTTATCCCCCCCAAAGTACTTGATTACGTGATTCTCAGTCTCAACACATTTAACAGATAAGTTCCTCAATCTTTCTGGTATTTTCATTATTCATTAATCTGAAAAGACCAAACTTATCACAATCATCAATATCTTTAATCAAAGTTCTGTTACAGCTACAAGATTCATCAAATAAATTTGTCAAGACATCATCATCATCATTATCAACATCATCATCATCATTGTGATCAACTTCAGGCCTGTACTTCCAGTTCTTTTTCCTCTTCCATTTTCCTTAATATATCTTCTCAAAATCCCGTGCTAAACTCTCTCTTGTTTATCTGGTGTGAACTACTGTAATCTCTAATGTGGCACTTCCTCTGAAAGTTATCTATTCCTCTCCTAAAATTATTAGTCTGATTTTGACATCTGTTTCTTCGTGCACCAAACTGACAGGCTCCCTATGAGGTGTGGTACAGTTTTCTGATCTGTTACTTCTGTTCTCAAAATTCCTATCATAAAACCTTCTGTCATTACTTTCCCATTGGCTATTTCTTTGCTCATGACTTCTTTCATCATCTCTGCATCTATCATTCCAATTAATATATCTCCTGTCATAATCTATGTGTCTGTTATTCCAGTCATTCTCTCTCCCGTTACAGCTATAATGGTAATTGCTCCTGTTATCCCTTCTCCTGTCTCTGTCTCCACGATGATCATTGGGTCACCTCACTTTCTGATAAAATCCATGTTCTCTTTGCCTATCCCTCTGTCTTTCATATGTTTCCTGTGTCATACCTAGTGTATAAACATATTTTAAAATTTGTTCAGTAGAGTCATCTGGTTCATATACTAACCCCAACTTTACTTCTTGTGGTAATTGTCTTTTTAAAGCATCTATTTGTATTATTTCATCAGATGGTTTAACTAAATACACAAGTGTCTTAAGTTGCTGTTCACAGAAGTCTTCCATGTGAAAGCTGCCTTCTCTGAAACATGATCCTTTCAAAAATTCTGATTTTTATCCTAGCTTGCTTGGTTTCAGACCAAAATTTACTCAACATACATTTTTCAAATTCTGCAAAAGTATATCTGTACACACAGTCTAATTAATCCACAGCAGTGCCTCCATGTCTAAAAATTTCTTTGCAAATTTAATTTTCAAGTTGTCTGACATACTGTTAGTAAAATTATCCTTACACTGCAAATAAGTTCCACTGGGTGGGTTTTGTTTTCCCAAGGAAAATTCTTTAAGTTTATACAATTTCAGTTACTACTAGTTGCAACATCTTCCTCGATTTCATTTACTTTTGCCATAACACATCAAATATTAGTACCACATACACCAACATCACCTTTTACATCTGACAGTTCTTTGTTAAATATTCTATTTGTTTCACTCAGTTTCAAATTAATACTGTCACTTTCATTTTTAATCATACAATGTAAGATTGTTAGGCTCACATTATTGCTCTCTAGCTCATTGATCAGTTTGTTTCCAACTTTATCAGTTTTGTTTTCTGCAGAAGTATTACAAATTTCAAATTTACTATTGCCACTAACACCAGCTATTTCTTCATGACTAAAACCTTGAACCAGTTGACAAATACTATATGAATCTCCAGCTACTTCTTCCCCTTCTAATTCTATGTCAGCAACATTAACATTATTTTCAACTGCCTCCTCATTATCTTGTATCAGATTTTCTGCCTCCTCCACCTCTTGCTTGCCAACCCTATTATCACACACCATGAAAATATTTTACAAAAACACACTCCCTGAACAAAGAATTTTTCACATGGCCTATGAATTGACAGCACTGAAGAAAAGATGAAATGATTGTAGATGGTATACCTCCATTGTTGTGATGTGAAGTTGATTTTAGCCACTGGTTCTCACAGTTCCACAGTCCAATTTCCTCATCTTTGATTTTTTGGTCCCAGTATGTTCTAGCATCCAGTCCAAAATTTTGCTTTCCAAATGAAATTGTCTTTCAGTCTCAATTTTAAAAATGATACACCTGAAACTCACAAGTTGACTTTAGCACTTTGATCCAAATTGAATCACCGTCCTGACTCATTCCACCATATTGCAGAGTAACCACCTAACTGAAGATAAATCTTGTCAAAAGGAAATAATTCGAAGCAAACATCTTTACTAAATATTAATTTTGTTAATAGGTGCTGAAATAAATGTTCTTAAAGTTGTGTGGGTGTGACTTGGTTACTTCAAAATAATAAACGTTGAACAGAACTTATCTTCATTTTGATGCTCCGCTGCAGATGATTCCTCCTGTAAGTTTCTTACGTGAAGATGGTCCAGAGAACACCATGATTCCCAAAAGAAATGAAAATTCAGTTATAGTTTTAATTCTACGATTTATTACATCACACAGTGCTGCTCAAGATCTTACACCACATTGGGACTCCCATGTGATTTCCTGTGGGCATTATATACTCTCACTAACAATTGATGTCTTGTTGCATATAGTAAATTTGCTTACTACAATTACAGAAGTTGTTGACTTATCATCTGGTGTTTAGAAATGAAACATATGGAATAAGATACAAATACAATTACAGATCTCTTGTTCTCATGGAAAAATAAGTACATGATATAAATAAACAATGCTGATTCCATTTTTGTTAATTACACTGAAACTACAGAGTTATTACAAATGATTGAAGCGATTTCACAGCTCTACAATAACTTTATTATTTGAGATATTTTCACAATGCTTTGCACACACATACAAAAACTCAAAAAGGTTTTTTAGGCATTCACAAATGTTCGATATGTGCCCCTTTAGTGATTCGGCAGACATCAAGCCGATAATCAAGTTCCTCCCACACTCGGCGCAGCATGTCCCCATCAATGAGTTCGAAACCATCGTCGATGCGAGCTCACAGTTCTGGCACGTTTCTTGGTAGAGGAGGTTTAAACACTGAATCTTTCACATAACCCCACAGAAAGAAATCGCATGTGGTTAAGTCGGGAGAGCGTGGAGGCCATGACATGAATTGCTGATCATGATCTCCATCACGACAGATCCATCGGTTTTCCAATCTCCTGTTTAAGAAATGCCGAACATCATGTTGGAAGTGCGGTGGAGCACCATCCTGTTGAAAGATGAAGTTGGCGCTGTCGGTCTCCAGTTGCGGCATGAGCCAATTTTCCAGCATGTCCAGATACACGTGTCCTGTAACGTTTTTTTCGCAGAAGAAAAAGGGTCCGTAAACTTTAAACCGTGAGATTGCACAAAACACGTTAACTTTTGGTGAATTGCGAATTTGCTGCACGAATGCGTGAGGATTCTCTACCGCCCAGATTCGCACATTGTGTCTGTTCACTTCACCATTAAGAAAAAATGTTGCTTCATCACTGAAAACAAGTTTTGCACTGAACGCATCCTCTTCCATGAGCTGTTGCAACCGTGCCTAAAATTCAAAGCGTTTGACTGTCATCGGGTGTCAGGGCTTGTAGCAATTGTAAACGGTAAGGCTTCTGCTTTAGCCTTTTCCGTAAGATTTTCCAAACCGTCGGCTGTGGTACGTTTAGCTCCCTGCTTGCTTTATTGGCCGACTTCCGCGGGCTACGCGTGAAACTTGCCCGCACGCGTTCAACCGTTTCTTCGCTCACTGCAGGCCGACCCGTTGATTTCCCCTTACTGAGGCATCCAGAAGCTTTAAACTGCGCATACCATTGCTGAATGGAGTTAGCAGCTGGCGGATCTTTGTTGAACTTCGTCCTGAAGTGTCGTTGCACTGTTGTGACTGACTGATGTGAGTGTATTTCAAGCACGACACACGCTTTCTCGGCTCCTGTCGCCATTTTGTCTCACTGCGCTCTCGAGCGCTCTGGCGGCAGAAACCTGAAGTGCGGCTTCAGCCGAACAAAACTTTATGAGTTTTTCTATGTATCTGTAGTGTGTCGTGACCATATGTCAATGAATGGAGCTACAGTGAATTTATGAAATCGCTTCAATCGTTTGTAATAGCCCTGTACATTATCCCGGATATCCCTACCACGTTTCTTCTTTCAAATATGAGTACATTATTTTTTAGTGTGAACAAAATTTCAGTTTATAATACAGCAACCAAAACAAACGCTTTGTTTACATTGTTAATCTGATTTTGTTTTATGAAGTACAAACAATGTGAGACTAATTAGAGTTATTATATTAGCCAATAGCATAGTAAGCTGATAATATGACAAAAAGGATTGTTACAAGACCCCAAGCATTATAATTACAGTATATTTGGTATGGTGTCTCTTTTGCTATTCAATTGTTTTTAAATGAAAAGCCCTAATTGCAATTAAATAATTGATAATACATGTTCCTACCAATAGATGGAAGTTGTAGTACTTTGTAGTGAGTACTTTGATATGAAGTTGTTGAAATTTATGTTACAGAACTCAAAAGACAAAATTATGTATGTGGATCCTACCTAATCACTTAACTGTAGTGTTATAAGTTATCAATACTGCAAGAGCTGATGCATCGAAGGTTCCTCAATGCACTATGAGCGGTGCTTTGAACACCGCCACCAATAAAAAACCTCCGGGCTGCTGACCAATGAAGACTGCCAGGATGATGTTATAAGTGGTGGCCACCTGGGCACCAGTCTGCAACTTCTACTTGTGTTTCCATGTTTCTAGTGAGAGTTCTGTGTTGCTTGTTGCTGCTGAACATTATTCCAAGTTGTTGTTAGTTAGCTCTACTGGCAAACATTCAGTGTATGCCCATACCAGGCCTTTGGTTGATGCTAGCAATGGCTGTAACAATTTGCCAACATTGTTGCATTTCTTCAGAATAAGTTGAGTACAATATATTTATTTAAATGGCATTTTTGTTTACTAATCTTTCACTTGCCTGTCCAGATTCCTATGACAACAGATCCTTTGGACCCCTTCCACCCATTTATCTTTAGGAACCAAATCATAATGGTTTCTGACATACAGTACAAGAATAACAGATAATCATGCAATCTAAATTAGCTTCAAAACAGTAACAAAAATGAGCTGTTACATTTCAGGGTGGTTGAGAAAAAAATCTTGTCATTGAAAGAAACACCACGCTTGTGCTAGATACAATTACACTAACATATATGGTGGTTTAAGAAGACACAAATTTGCAGTAGGAGAGAACACTAATACGAGTCAATACTTAGTGCAAACATGGCCAAAAGGACACCAATGACAAGGACAATACCATAAAAGATGACAAGACAACTTAAAAACAATGTTCTTGTGCACCAGAAAACCACAATACCTCCAAACCAACGTCACTCAAACCTGAACAACACAATGACTGACACACAATGCCACTTAAACACTACTAACCAACATTCTAGATATGCATCACACTGTGTTACCAGCACACAGCAGTAAAGAATAAAACAAGCAAATAGCCTTTACCAGAAGAGATGCTTGGTGAACCACAATAAGCAGATGATGACTTCATTCCAGTGATCACTGGCATGGCTGCTATTTGTCCTCTTGCAACCACATTAGCAAACCGTGCTAATATGTCCCCATCACTTCTGGCATCCATCCAAATGTGTCAAGTTTAGCATGAACCAGCATGCTGTACTTTGAACAGAACGGTGATAAGCTGAAAAGCAGAGAGCATGCAATTATTGCTGTAATTCCACAGCACCTGTCTGTGCATCATATTCCAAACAAGGTCTGTTCAAAATATTCTGGCACTTTGTCCACAACATTTTTATATGCTTACATTTTGATTATTGTACATGATCTCCTTGAAAATATTCTCTCCACATTTGATACACCGCTCCCAGTGCCGTTTCCATTTCCAGAAGCAGCCTTGGTATGCCTCTTGCTGGATCGTGTGAAACATCATCGGTGAATTTTCTTTCATCTTTTCTATCATTGCAAATCTTCATCCTATCAATGAGGTTTTCAATTTTGGAAATTATAAAAAGTCCACAGGGACCAGGTCTGGAGAGTATGGAAGATAAGGCAGTACAGTTATTTCAGTTTTTGTGCAAAAGTCACACACCAACAGGGATGACTGTATGGGTGCATTATTGTGATGCGAGATCTATAAATTGTCTTGCCACATTTCAGGCCATTTCCTTTTCTCATATTCTCAAATACATCACAACATGTCCTGATAGTACCATCAATTAACAGTTAGACCCTGTGGCATGAATTCATTATGAACTAATCCTTCAAAGTCAAAGAAAACTATCAGCAATGCTTTGACATTTGACCTGACCTAAAGAGCTTTCTTTGGTCTTGGAGAACCTTTCCGGACCCATTGTGAAGACTGAACCTTGGTCTCAACATCATAACTGTAGACCCACATCTAATCACCAGTTATAATACTCTTAAGGAACATCTCATTCTCATTTGAACGATCCAAAAGCTCTTCACAGATTGCAAGGCAAAGTCACGATGCATTCCAAGATGCTGTGTCAGGATTTGATGACATGATCCAACTGAAAGGTCATGTTCTTCTGCAATCTCTTGGATTGGCATGCACAATTTCATTGACATTTATTACATAGTGTCGTCGGTAGATGTCGAAGGGCATCCTGAACGAGGGTCATCTTTAACTACTGTCCGGCCATTGGTAAACCATGTGAACCATTCAGAACACTGAGTATGACTTAAGCACTCATCACTGTAGGCTTCCTGCATCGTTGGTGTGTTTCTGTACAGATTGTTTTGAGTTTCACTCAAAATTTAATGCAGACCCATTGCTCCTGTAATTCTGCCATCTTGAAATTCGCAAACTGTGTGTGACAATGTTCTCCTCAATACAACCCTGAACAATAATTAACAGACATACAACAATGAAACTTTTGACAGTTACACATTAAACACAGGCAGGTGTAGGGATGCCAACAGCATTTCGCTTCAACACACCATTGGTGTAAAATTACGAATGTTCCAGAATTTTTTGAACAAACATCTTACACAGCAACTACAAAGGGCAGGCACCCAGATGACATTTGTTACTGGTATCTGGGCATTATCCATCCAGATTCCATAATGCATATATAGCAGTGAGAAAATAATAGACAGACACCCTGTACCCATTGCCCAGGCTCAGTGGTTACACCTCATTGACTCCATACGTAGTCGGTTGCTCTCCAGTGCACTCCAGCTGACAGAGTGTTGTCTTCCTCATCTGGAGGCAGATCCTGACTGAGACTCTATGGTAGATGACACTGCTCCACTTCTGCCTCAGCCACAGATAATACTTGCCGCATAGCAGTTGTGGCAAGCCCCTCTGATATCGATACAGAGACATTCCTGGCATGGCTCAACGAGAATAATTTTGTCACAACACTAACAAATGTCAAAAGTCAATGTACATGTGAAACAGAGCAAATATCAGAATTAAAAAATGTGGAAGTATCTGAAAATCATATTTAAAATCTGAAGTATTGAGCTAATATGTGAAATCAGTAGTAGTTTGTGCAGTAGAAGAAGTATAGAAAGAGAGAACATCTGGAATACATGTTTTAGTAGTATTTGCAGTAACATGTGAAAGTTTAGTCCTCAGTGTAATTATTTATAGAAGTCTTGTCTCTGGTGAAATGTGTCGTACTATAGCTGTTCGGGCAACAATAGGAAGGTATAAAGTTAAAATACAGTTATCAGCAGTAATGTGTGTGGTGGACTCACATTCGGGAGGACGACGGTTCAATCCCGCGTCCGTCCATCCTGATTTAGGTTTTCCGTGATTTCCCTAAATCACTCCAGGCAAATGCCGGGATGGTTCCTTTGAAAGGGCACAGCCTAATTCCTTCCTCATCCTGCCTTAATCCGATGAGACTGATGACCTTGCAGTTTGGTCTCTTCCCCCAAACAAGTAATGTGTGTGAAAAGAAGTAAGGTTTGTATCTGCATTGCTCTTGAGGCCAGAGTTTAAAATAATATAATGGTATACAATAAAGCAGTGAAGTCAGTAAGTGATATTTTGTCTGTTGTGTAATGATAGTAAAGTTTGCACATAATTAGTATTTGTTACTGTGGAACTGTTATTAGTGTAATTTTTTGTATATGAGTATCAATGCAGGTGTTTATTTATTGGCTATTGGAGTAATGAAACAAGGATACAAGTAGTAATGATGAAGCGACAAAGTAATAAGTAATGGGAAATGTTTTAGACGGGGTTCTACCAATGATTAGGGAGCCTGATTTTTGCATTAGGCTAATTTTCTTTTGTTGAGAATGCACTCCTCTAGATAACATATGTTCATTTATTAGCCATTCAGTGTGTTTACCATGCAATTGGCTTTGTCTAGTTGTTATTAATTTTACATTATACATTTTGCATATATATACATACATCTTTTAAGTAGTTAGTAATTTTTACATTTTACACACATCATTATTTTACATGTAGATAAATACATACAAATACATAAACTTCTTACCAATCAGATTTCAACAATAATCATTATACAGGTTACATTCAAGAATTAATTATACAGTTTTACACATTTAGTTAATGATAGTTACACTATTTTATTGTTTATTTCATTCAATAATTAATTGTACACTTTTAAACATTTAGTTAATCCTAGTTACATTATTTCATTGTTTATACATTCCTTCCAAATTACTTCCAAGATATCAAGATATTCTTCAATTGAGTAGTGTGCTTTATTTTTAAACCAAGTGTCTAACACCTCCTTAAATTTAAAGAGGGTGAGGGTTTTGACTGATTGTGACAGTTTGTTGTATAACTTGAGACTTAGGTGTTTGTGACAGTAGTGTGTCAACGACAGCCTAGAATAAGGTAAGCATGCAGTTGTTTCTAGTGCTGTGCAAATGTAAACTCAGTCTCTGTGTAAATTGTTGTCTGTTTAATAGGCTGAAGTGCTTCTTACAGGTTTCTCTTGGACCCAATCCTTGTATACCCTTTTTTTTTTTTTTTTTTTTTTTTTTTTTTTTTTTTTTTTTTTTTTTTTTTTTTTGCATACACAGTTTGTGCCTGTTGAATTACCCCATAACAGAATCCCATATAGCTGTGACTGAAAGATAGCATAGTAGCAAAGCATCAATAAACTTTTACTGACAGAATATCTTTGTTTATAAAGCAGGAGAGATAGAACTGAAAGATTATGATGAAACTCACAGACATGAATGAATAAGGTAATGTTAACTGTGCACAGATGCATGTGGTTTTTGTGTAATAGAACCTCTTTGTGACTTAGACAATATGTTAGTATTTGGTATGTGAAAATGACACTGAGAACGGAAAGCTGACCAAAAGAGTAATATTTTGGTAAAGTATTAATTATTAGTATATCCTGCTTTATATTTGATTTTACATGCTAATGAAATTTGCTAGTTATATTTTTTGATGCTGGTGCTTTTGCATGACAAAACTCTAAAGGAAAAATGCTTTTGATAATTAACTGATTACAGTAACTCAAAAGTAATATGGATATTGTGAAGAGAGTGAATGATAAGTGACATTTTGGAAATTTCATGAGAATTTAATTTTTGGTTTAGTGAGGATCTGATTTTAATGGAATGTGAAATGATTTGAAACAGCTTCCTTCACTTTAACTGAGCATAACTAGTAATAATGTAGTCGTGTTATGATAATAGTTCTATTTATGTGTATTCTGTAAAAAATATAGGTCATATAAAGTGTTTTCTTATATGTTTAGTTATGATGATTACTAGAATGTTAAAGTAGGCTGTTTTTCACATACAATGATGGAGGCTGGCCACCACCAAGGACACTACTGTGAGACAACTAGTTGGTCCTATGAAAGGCATGAACCGAGTAATTTAAAAGAATGAGTTTGTGATAAGTGAGTAGTGAAGTAACTGGAACATGTGAAATTCCTTCCTTTGGTGTTTGCTTACAATGATGAATAAAAGTGTTGCCTTTCCATGTTTTTAATTGCTTTCAGAATCAGCAAAGACTGTTCCTTACTTTTAACAACGAAATACGTCTCTCTTATATGACATATGGTTCTGTACTTGAATATATTTTGAACAATTTGTCCTTCTGTATTTTGTTATATGGTGTGAATGATTTTGCAGCTTTTACCAGTAGCCAATTTTAGCATGTATTTCATTTAAATATATAATCATTATAACTCATGTTTTATAAAAAATTGTACTTTTTCCTTTAACCGATGATCCATGTTGAATGTTAAATAGATAATAATTAAGTAGACAGTGGATTTTGCACTAAGGCGAAAAAAGCCATAGGATACCTCTAAATATCATTTCGAGCCTCCCTTCACCCACTGTAGAACAGAATGTAAACACAGCCCACACCATTATGTAGCTACCACCAGCCTGCACAGTACCTTGCCACGCCATGGCATGGACTAGACTAGTCGGTGGAAGTCCCCTGCAGAAAAGCCATACTGCCTCCATAGCCATCCATAGTTGCGAAAGTATTGCCAGCGCAGAATTTTGTTCATGAACTGACTTCTCAATTATGTCCCATAACTGTTCATTGGGATTCATGTTGTGTGACCTGAGTGATCAAATCATTTGCTCAAATAGTCCAGAATGTTCTTCAAACCAGTTGCCAACAACTGTGGCCTGGTGACTGGTACAGTGTCATCCATGAAAATTCCATTGTTGTCTGGAACATGAAGTTCATGCAGATGGTCTCCTAGTAGCCGAACATAATAAATTCCAGTCAGTGAAGTCAATGACCAGTTCAGTTGGACCAGAGGACCCTGCTATTCCATGTAAACACAGCCCACACAATTAAGTAGCTACCACCAGTTTGCACAGTGCCTTGCTGGCAACTTGGGTCCATGGCTTTGTAGCGTGTGTGCCAGTCTCAAAGCCTACCATCAGCTCTTACCAACTGAAATTGGGACTCATCTGAGCAGGCCACAGTTTTTTGGTTATCTAGGGTCCAATCAATATCGTCATGAGCTCAGGAGAGGTGCTGCAGGCAATGTCATGCTGTTAGCAAAGGTACTTGCAGCTGTCATCTGCTGCCGTAGTCCATTAATGCCACATTTTTCTGCACTGTCCTAACAGGTACATTTGTCATGTATCCCACATTGATTTCTGTGGTTATCTCATGCTCTGTTGCTTGTCTGTTAGCACTGACAACACTACACAAATGCCGCTTTTCTCGCTCGCCAAGTGAAGGCTGTCAGCCTTATTAGCACACTATTGATACTGTGGATCTCAGAACATTGAATTCCCTAACAACTTCTGAAATGGAATGTCCCATGTGTCATTCACATTCAAAGTGTGTTAATCCCCTTTGTGTCACCATAATCATGTTAGTAACATTTTCACATGAATCACCTGAGCACAAGTTGGTTGGTTGGTTGGTTTGGGGAAGGAGACCAGACAGCGAGGTCATCGGTCTCATCGGATTAGGGAAGGACGGGGAAGGAAGTCGGCCGTGCCCTTTGAAAGGAACCATCCCGACATTTGCCTGGAGCGATTTAGGGAAATCACGGAAAACCTAAATCAGGATGGCCGGACGCAGGATTGAACCGTCGTCCTCCCGAATGCGAGTCCAGTGTCTAACCACTGCGCCACCTCGCTCGGTCCTGAGCACAAGTGACAGCTACGCCAATGCACTGCTACTTTATACCTTGTGTACATGATATTACCACCATCTGTACATATGCATATCGCTATCCCATGACTTCTGTCACTTCAGTGTATTGTCAGCTATTTGGTAATATCTGTTTATATAACTCAATGTGAGGGCTATGTTACAAAGCAGGCGGGTTTCTTATATTTTTCTGTTCCCAAGAACAATCAATTCTTTTGTTAATTTTCATCTTATTTCCAATAAAGTTAGCGAGTGACATGTAGGACATACTTGAAAATCTCAAATTTCTATTTAGACTAAATTTCACTTATAATTATTATTCAAATTGTTGTTTCAAGGGTTCTGACTTCATTTGTGTAATTAGTTTTTTACTGTGGCCTGTTAATTAAGAGCTACATTTGATTAAAGTTAACACTATAGTTTACCATGCAAAGAAAACCTGAAACCTGTTAACCAGTACTTCAATTTGAGAAAAGTGATCTACACCACTTGAAAGTTAAGCATTCTGACTTTCCAGTAAAGTGTCTTAAATTAACAAAAACTAATTACTTGTGCATTTTGTAGGGCATGCCAAACATACTTCATCACTCAGAGTCTCAATGTAGAACCTAACAGGGAACAGGGCGGGGGGGGGGGGGGGGGGTCCTGGGGAGGAGGGATTGGCATGAAAATTTGTCTTTGGAGTCTGTGTTCTGGCTTTCTCTGGTCCTAACACTACTACTCTTCTGTTCCTTTCTTTCTTATCCAGCAGGAGTAGTGCTTCTGTCTTCCCTCTTCTCACAAACAATAGTTTCTATTGCAGAAATCCTTCTCAAATCCATATCAAATATTGATATGGGAGGAGGGATTGGCATGAAAATTTGTCTTTGGAGTCTGTGTTCTGGCTTTCTCTGGTCCTAACACTACTACTCTTCTGTTCCTTTCTTTCTTATCCAGCAGGAGTAGTGCTTCTGTCTTCCCTCTTCTCACAAACAATAGTTTCTATTGCAGAAATCCTTCTCAAATCCATATCAAATATTGATAGTTACAACCTATTTCCACAGGAAAGCTGAGGAGTAACATACACACAAAGACAGGATAAAAATAGTGTGTTTATTACATAACGACAGCTTTTTTAAGTTGAAAAGAAATCACCACAATTATTAATCTTAAGGTGTGCAACATGTTATCAATCCCACATGAAGAGGGGGAGGAGGAAGAGAGAAAAAAAAAAAAACTTTCCATAAGTGGAACATAATGTGCTAAAATTGAAGTGAAAAAGCAGTAGTTTGTGAGTCAATTGTTTTGTCACCATAGCTAAGCCTGTTGTTATATCTGGTGAGAGAGCACTAACAAAATGATTAACAGCATGTAATCAAAGTGATTGACGACATCAAAAACACCATGAACAGATGTGAAGCAACCATTTAGCACTACTTTATTTCAGCAAGACTTTGATACTATTGCTGTTGATATATTACTAATTAAAATGAAACAAGTGAATTTCTTGAATAGTGCAGTACTGTGATTTGAAAATTGCCTAAAAAACTGATGTCAACAAGTCATCTGTTGGTCAGAGAAATCATCATGGAGCTGTACGCTCCCCAGAGCCTCCGACATTCAGTCCTTGGCCTATTGCTTTTTTTGTAGTGTATCTACAATATTTCATCTGTACTTCATTCTATATGCTGATGACATCCAGTCGCACAGGAACATTACCACTCTCTTTCAGGTATGAATGACAACTTTCAGTTAGTTCAGTATCATGCTGTAACTGTGTATCAGTCTCTGTCGGGAAATTTTCAATTATTGCTGGAAAACTTGGATTCCTCTGTCTGTCAGGTGGAGGGAAGCAAATTGTTATTTGTGAGGATTCCACTGTAGACTTTCTGAAAAAGTCTAATAGGAAGAATGTTCTTGAAGTATTACTCAGTTATTTCAGTTTGACGTCAGTTATTGATTTTTCATCTCTGGTAGTGGAGGAAAGCAGCACATTGAAAGATAATGTTTTGATAGACCAGGATAAATTTAATCAAATATGCATTTATCCTGTTAATAATGGTCTTTCTGATCATGAAGCACTGCTAGTTACAGTACATGACATAGCTCCACACAGAAACGCAAAACAGTCCTCCAAAATGTGGCATTCAGTTAATGAGTTAATGATTGCAAATTTTAGGACATGCTTGCAGCAGTTAGGCTGGAATGAGGTACACCAGGAACCTGCTGCTAATTTAAAATTTAACTTATCTCATGACACATTTTTGAGTATTTTTGAAAGCAGTTTCCCTAAGAAAACAGTGAAATATAATTATAAAAATAGAATTATAAAAAACCATGGCTTACTAAAAGGATAAAAATATCTTGTAACTGGAAAAGCAAAATGTATCTAATAGCAAGAAAGGGTAATGACTCAGAACAATCAAATATTATAAAAACTACTGTATTGTTTTAAGGAAAATTATTAAAAAGGCCAGAAGTATGTGTGTTATGTCTGATATCAGCAACTCTGATAATAAAATTAAAAGAATTTGGAATACTGTTGAAAGGGAACAGGGGAACCCAGAGCACAGGAAGGCTGTATTACCATCAAATTGAATGAAAAGTTTATTAACAAAAAGGCAAAGCTGTAACTGGAAGAGGCAATACCTAAGCAATTTGATAAAATTGAAATTCTACCCACCCCTCCTTCTGAAGTTAGGAAAATAATAATCTTACTGAAAAGCAAAGGCTTGTGTTGAATTGACTGTATCTCCAACAAAATACTAATGGCTTGTTCCCAACAGATAAGTAGGATTCTCAACCACATTTTGTAATAGCTCACCAAAACATGGCATTTTCCTGATATATTGAAATATTCTACTGTTACTCCATTGCATAAAAAAAGGGGGATGGGTCTGATGCCAACAACTACCACCCAATCTCACTTCTGACAGCTCTGTTCAAAATTATTGAAAAAGTAATGTATTCAAGAGTAATTTCACATATTTGTAAAAATAAAGTACTAACAAAATTCCAGTTTGATTTTGCAAAAGGTTTTTTAACAGAAAATTCTATGCAAGTTGTCACTGCCCAAATATTAAATGCTCTGAATAACCGAACATCACCAATTTGAATTTTCTGTGATTTCTCAAAGGCTTTTGAAGGTGTAAATCATGGAACTCTTCTAGATAAGCTTAAATATTGTGGTATGAGTGGGATAGTGCACAGGTGGTTTGATTCATATTTAACTGAAAGAGTCCAGACAGTTGAAATAAACAATTCCCGTAACACACAAAAATCAGCAGATTCCTCAAACTGGGGACGTATAGGGTCCCACAAGGGTCAGTCTTGGGTCCCTTATTGTTCTTAATTACACTATATTAATGACTTGCCTTATATATTCACAAAGATGCAAAGCTATTTCTTTTTGCTGATGATACAAGTAGTCACACCCAACAAACAACAATTAGTGTAGGAAATTGTAAATAATGACTTTCAAAAAATTATTAAGTGGTTCTCTGCAATTCATAAGACACAGTACATTCAGTTCTGTTCAGCAAATGGCACCACACCATTAATAAATGTAGAGATTGAACAGAAGTATGTAGCAAAGTCAGACACAGTGGTGGTCTGCTGAAATGTTTGATTTCAGTTACTTATGCTCTTGGGATTATTGAAAATTTTGTCAATAAACATACAAGTAAATTAGCTTAGTATACTTATTTTTATTCACTGTTTTTGTATGGTGTCATATTTTGGGGGAAATCATTATGAAGGAAAAAAGCATATTACCAGAATAATAACTGGAGCCCAACCAAGATCACCTGGCAGACACTTGTTTAAGGAACTAGGGACATTCACAGTAGCTTCATAGTTATGAAATTTATTGCTAATAACCAATCCCAATTCAAAAGTAATAGCAGTGTGCATAGCTCTAACAGTAGGAGAAAGGATGATCTTCACTACTTTGGGTTAAATCTAATTTTGGCATGAAAACGGGTAAACTATACTGCCACAAAAATCATTGGTCACTTACCAAATAGTATCAAATGTTTGACAGATAGCCAACCAACATTTAAAACCAAATCAAAAGAATAACTGCTATGTTCAACATCATCATGAAGTGTCGTATTCATGATCTATGGAACAAGTATTAATCTATCTAATCTGATGGGTACAAAACGTCAGTCTTAAACTATATTCTAAGAAGTCACAGGTCATTCTTATATCATACTGGATGTTGATCAGCAGACATTGCAGTGAAACAGTTCCTCTATTACTTCTGAATGCTATTTGTTTATTTATGTATCTGTTCCCTGATAATATGACTTGTATGAATGTTGTCAACACTTAAATGTACACAGTACAGACACATAAATACATAAATGTATATGATTACAGATAAAATACATACATACATTATTTGATTTTCTGTGTTACAAGTTTGTACTTCATATTTCACTATTCCATTGAACATATAGTAAAATTCCTCTTGATAATAATAGTTAATCATTAGCATAATTGTCAACATAATTTACACATAATTTATGGCAATTCATGACAATATGAAAACACTTTTTTAAGAGATAATTTTTAGGGTGTTCCTGGAGGCATGTACTGCACTTTTGTGGTTGACCACTGTGGAACTTTGTTGTATAATTTACTTCCATTATATACCACATTGCTTTGGATTTTTGTTTTGTTTTTCCTACTGACTTGGAGGTGGTGGCTGGATCTGGTTCCATTTTCATGTAGAGACCTGTTTGTTGGCTACTGATGAATGTCTTTCTTTATGTGGATCACTGCAAAATGTATTCACATGGAACAGTCGAGATTCCTGTAGGTTTAAGCAACTTAGTGCAATGAGTTCTCTTACTCTTTATCAGTATAACTCATACAGCCCTTTCTTCTAACTTAACGATCTGAGAAGCACCTTTTCAAAAATTTATATATGCAAAAAATTTCAAAATTGAGTTAGGTGTGGTAATGGCAGTATATTGACCTTCACATTGACCCCTGAACCAAATTTTAGCAAAAGTCAACTACTGCCGTTTTAGCAAAACATGATATATGCATTCTTACAGTTATAACAAAAGTCAACAAATGCAGTATAATTACTCTCTCGTGTCTTGGCTCTCTTTCGACAGCAAGCAGTTAACAATAATGGAGTATACTGGTTGCTTTAAGTGATGTCACCCATTGTTGTAACAATGTTTAGTGTTGCAACCAGACTTCATTGTCATCAGAACACCTGCAGCTTTCTTTTAGACAATTATTCACTTGATGCTTACATGTACACCTACAAAGAAGTATTTCAAGTGGAAGCAGAGTGGAGAATGATTCTTGTGAGGCTGAAAACATCTTACGGGTCAAAGCAAGTTCCAATGCCGATTCAAGAACACCTGATATGTACCTTATATGCAAAGCAAATCATGTAAAAAGGAACCTATCATTAAATGCAATCATGTACTTGAGGTTTTACCTTCAGAAGCTACAGGAACAAAAGACTGCAAAGCTGCTGAACTCTAATGTGAACATATTTCCCACTTTCATTGTCACATGACATCATTATATAAAATTGATCAAAATAAGTTTCTGTTAAAATTTCTTAATATTTCTTCACTTCCATGCAGAGTAGTGGACACCCAGAATACAAAAAGGAAGAAAATAGTGACAGTGAAGAATACCATTAGAAAAATGAATGGTGAAGTAGTGCCTAAATTGCCCATGAAAGAGGAAAGTTTCCAAAGGAAAGGAGAGGAGGTGATGAAGCAGGAAAGGGGGAAGCATCGCCATTAAGAATGACATAAAAAAAATATAAATGCAGAGAGAGCGACCATGGAAGGGGGTACTGTATGAGAGATTTTTTCCCTTCAGAACCCACAGTCAATAAAATTTTCAAGAGATTCTGTGAAGAAAGAAAAAATTTTGGACTGAATCAATGCTCCTTATGAAAATACAAGCACACAGTTTACAAACATTTCAGTCTACCATTCAGGACACCTCATACCAATACCTACTCTACTTGTAAGGTTGGTTTAATGGAAATAAAATTAGAAACATGTCTGAAGAAGAAGAATGAATTACAAACTGTACACAGGTAACATAAAATTCTTGAAAAGTGTTTTTATCATATAGTGAAGAAAGGTGATCATACTGTCATTAAGATTTGCTTTGACATGCACGTCCCCCATTTTTTAATAAGATGTTTAACAAAGTACCGACTCTGACCAAAGTTGCCTTGTGTCTCTGTTATATTAGGCACAGGATATGCACCTGACACCATTTTCTGGTTGAGGAACCAGTAGTCACAACAGAAACTGTACGTTTGGCCACCATCTGGTGATTTTTTCATTACAATCACAATGGGAGCAGCCAGGGACTACAACTAGGTTCTATGATGCCACCTATAAGTTTCTGATCTACAGACTCATTTATAATTGGTTGTAAAGGCCTTGGAATTTGATACAGTCATTTGCAGATGGATGCTTCACTTCCAGTGGGAATTTGGTGCTGAACAAATGGTGTTACAGATAATGGACCCGACAGCTTAAATAGTTCCATGTACTCACTCAACAGTTTTTTCACTAATGCTCTACCCTGTGCTTCAAGATGTGCTACGTTACTCCTTAGTGCTGACTAGTTGACAGACCCTGCTGGAATTGTTTAATTTTCTGCAAAGTCATGGCGTAGTTCATCCTCATCTAACACTTGTAAATTCACAACCAAGGTACCCTGTGACAATTTTACTTCTTTGGGGCCAAAGTTATCAATACTAACAGGTACTACACTTGTGTTTTCTACCTCCTGAACGTAGGACACACTACATCATATAAAACAACTAACTGCATCTAATATTTCCTTATCCACCAAAGATTCAACAATACACAATGAGTTCAGTAGCAGGTCAGTACCAACATCACCTTTCCTGTACCATTTGGTATGTGATCCCATGAATTGACCTTAAGGGATTTTGTACACAGTTTAATTGGTTTCCCCTGGCCATAAGGAGGACAGTGAAGGTATTCCAGCTGCAGAGCCTAGCTGAAACAAAGTTCCATCCAGTTTTACAGTATCTACATCACCACCACACACCCAACGGTGTGTGGTGGTGTATGCTGTTGCAGGTGAATTATGGCATGACATGCAGCCAGGAAACTGAGTCCAAGAATAACATTGTACCTACCACTAACCACTGGAAGAATTTCTGCATCCACCTGGAAGTTAATCCCCCCCAGAACATTAACACTCCAGCACCAGGTGAATTTACATGCCCTCCACCTGTGCCACTTAAATTCCAGCATGGTGCACTTAACCTGGGAAACAGAATCCAACAACATTTTACATAACTCATTCCCCACATAGCCAGTCAGAAAAAGTCTGCCACTGCTTTCTTACATCACCATTATTAATGGTCAGTGACATAGTGCTCTCATTCATGTTGCTTAACTCGCAACTCCGCTGACCCACTTTCATTGTGGTACCATACCGCTGAGCTGTGCAGCAGAATGTAAAATGCATATTGCTTCTGGCTCCCAAATTCCTTCACATTTTAGCTAGCTTCATTACTATAAAACTCTCATCTTTAACTAACTTTACCATTCTAATCAAGTGACCTTCTACATCTTTTTGGCTTATTAGAGAAGACTCTTGTTTTTTTGTTTTCTACCGCTATGTTTAATTTTAAGATCTAACTGGAATGATCTGAAAGTCCAAGTTACGTACAACAACATCACACATTTTTTCTCAGTATCAGTTCTATATCATTAATGATGGACACTGAATGCTGATATCATATGTCATGATGTTCTGTAGCAGATTGTATAGCAATATCAGTACAGTGTACGCTGCATTGAACTCAACCCTTATGGCTGTAGCCTCTATCCTTTTGAGTTGAGGGAGCTCTATGTTCAAATGGCTCTAAGCCCTATGGGACTTAACATCTGAGGTCATCAGTCCCCTAGAACTTAGTACTTAAACCTAACTAACCTAAGGACATCACACACATCCATGCCTGAGGCAGAACTTGAACCTGCAACCATAGCAGTCGTGTGGTTCCAGACTGAAGCGCCCAGAACCGCTCGGCCACACCAGCTGGCGGAGCTCTTTGTCTGTGTGCTCTATGTCATTGTGTATGATGATTACTGTGCCACCTCCTGCCCTGTCATTGGTTGGTCAGTACAATAGATGCCATAAACTGCAATGCATAGCTGTCTGTGCAGTTTGAGTAGTGTTTCATCTCACAAGAATGATCCAGATGCTGTTTCACTCATGAACACAACTAGTTCAGTCCTTGTGTTGTAGATCCCATTGGCATTCCAAAACAAGATCTTTATCAGAGTTCTGTTGTTTGGGTAGTAGTGTGGATGTGGTGTATTGTACATGAAAGAGAGTGGTAAGTGTGGTGAGAGAAGTTTGTATGATAGCCATGAGCTGGTCGGGTGTGGCTGCCATGAACTGTGTGCACAAAGTGGTGGTGAGGTTTAGGACCATCACAAGGATTTTAAGCCATGTGAGACTAGGGAACAGTGACTCCACTAATTGTTGTCAGGATGTTGTTTGTGTTTGCCAGTGAGGCAGTAGGTGTTTTGTTGACCACTGGTTCTGGCATTGGCGTGAGGGATGGGTTGGCTTGTGTGTTGGCAGTTTGTGTTTCTGCTTGTGTCACCTCTGTTGTTGCTGTCGTGAGGGAGTAGTAGTGTGGGTCAGAGTTTTGCTGTCTGCTTGACTGTGTACTTGTGTGTAGTCAGCCTGCCATTGGTCTGTTTGTTGTGATGTGATGGTGTTCCCTCTTCTGTTGTTGGTTTCCCCTCTCCTTCTCTGGTTTCTGAGTTTCCCTTTTGTGGGTGCACCTGCTGCGGTTGCATGTGTGTCACACAGTATGTGATTACAGGGAGTGGAGTTGTGTTCTGCTCAGGTGCCTGTATTGTAGCCAGTGCAGGTGTAGTGGATTGTGTTATCTGAACAGGCTATCTGTTTGTTGCTGGGGGTGTTGGTTATGTGCGTGGCAGATGCTGAGGGTCCACTATCCTCCACTGCTGGTGCCAGCGACTGCATCAGAGAAGGAGACGCCACTCCTCACTGTGTGTGTGTGTGTGTGGGGGGTGGGGGGGGGGACTGGGGGGGGGTTGGACTTGTTCTGATAATGACTTGGTTGTTTTTGCACCTCAGCACCTCTTTGTGTACTTTGCACCCTCTGTAGTTGGCTGTATGGGGCCCACCACAGTTAAAGCATTTGTGTAGGTCTGTTGTGTTGTGCACTGTTGTGTTGCATGGTTGCATGTATGTTTACAGCAATGGTGTGTCAGGCTGCAATGTTTAGCCACATGACTAAATTGCTGGTTGTGGTGGCATTGTTTGGGGAGTTGTGGTGGTTCATATACTTCTGCTCTCATGGCCACGAGTAGGAAGAACTTTACCTTCAGCATGTCATAGGAATGCACCATTTCAGTCAGGTCCACCATCTAGTTGGGTATATTTTTGCATGTTCGGAATCCCATTGTGTGGCTCATGCTTACACAGTCCAGCCAAGGGCAATGAACTCTTCTTGTACTGTTGCATTTGGATTTTGTATGTTCATTCCCTTTGTAACATACTTCTGTGTTCTTTCATCAGCAGTACTGTATGTGTAATGTTCTACTTTTTGTTCTTTAAGGAAGTCAAGTAGATCTTTGTATTCAGCCCTTGTTATCACGTATAGTGAGTCATTGTCCCCTGAAAGTTTGGAGTAGGATTTTGTGTCAGCCTGCTTACTCACAAATGCTTTGTTGAGGGCACTTAGATCCCCTTTCTTGTAAATGATGACTGGGGGAAAACCAGTCTGCGTTGTGTTACAGTATGCACAATGGAGGATAGGTGGTTGTTTTGCACTTGTGCAGAGCGTTTCATGTTGTTATCCCTTGTGTGTATGGTGTTAGTGGTTGGAGCTGTGGGTGTTGGCAAGAGTACTTGGCAGATGCCTTGTGAGTTTGTGCACTTTTTTCATACACTCTCCACAGACCATGAGCACGTCAGCTTTTTTTGGGTTTGTAAATCCCATCTTCCACACGTGAACTACTGCTTGAACTGTCACACACTATCTGACTAGCAAGTAGCAGTGCGCTCAAGGAACACACAAGCATACTGTAAGCAAAAGTAACAAGATTTACCTAGCAACGATGTAGGTTGAGTGGCAGTGTGAAAACTTTTGAAAATACGGTATCTCATAAATGAATTGCACTAGATTCCTGCAACAAACACCACCGAAATTCTGATTTACCCTACATTTAGTTTGTTAAGTCAACAAGCATTGTTCCATTTAAAAAAGTGTATGTCTGCATAAAAAGACACCTTCTAAGTACTGTTACAGCCTGTGTATTGGCAAACAATATGAGCCCCTGACTACCTATCCATTCTGTGAAACCGCATGTCGATAGCACTTTCTATTTTCACAATATTTTCGTGGTGCAAGTTTCAGGTGATTCAGCCCATATAATCCCTTCCTTTCCCATGATCCACCATCTTTCATTGTCGTTCCGCTATAATGACATGCTGTATTATATGAGTTTAGAACTACATGTATTATTTCAAACCTAATTCACAAATCTTGTATTTTGCTATCAATAGTCTGAATTTGTGCTGCCAGCAATTTCTGTGATGGAGTTGCAACTATTGTTTTAGTTTTGAAACTATTTTTGTATTTTTTTTTATATCCTTGATTATCAGTCTCGCCAGATAATCTTTCCCAAAACCATTTAGATGTAGTCCATGTTGTGTGTGGAATTTACACCCTATATTACTTAAGTGAATGCATTTCACATTTTTAAAATATCTGCAGATTTTACAAACTGGATTATTGTTACTTTTTACTTCTATGTTAACACATTACTGTCTCACAATACCATGGTGATGTGGAATACTGACAATTATTGCATTTATAAGTGTGAATTTTTTCTGACAATATTTGAGATGGCATGTAGCACTGGTATTTTATTGTTATAGGTATGTCTGAACCTCCAAGAAATATCACAAAGTCTTTAACATGTAGAGTTTTAAGATCTGCAGATGCAGTCATCTTCCTAGTTTCAGCAAGTGGGGCCCATGATCATGGTTGTCCAAAAGCACAAGCAGTTTTGTATTATTAATTCTGAGCTCCAATATTTTTAGATTTATTATTGAAATTCAACTTAATTGTAATAGGTATGGATTTACTACTTAAAGTGAAATATGAAAATTTGTGCCAGATCAGGACTTGAACCCAGATTTCCCTCTTATTGTGAGCATTTGTCTTCCAATTATGCTGTCCAAGCACACTCCATGGACCAACCCAAACTTCCATATGTCACACACCTATCTGTAGACAAAGATGTGAATTGTCTGCTAGTACTTCACGAGTGCAATGTAAACTCTTTGATTCTCTGTATTGTATCAGACCAAAAAGAAAGTAAAGACATAGATACTCCATGCACTCTTACAATTTTTGGTGGCTCATTGTAATTAATTATTATGTTGTTATGTTGTATGCATAAATAAACTGCATTTACACCCAACATTTTGTGACCCCGAGTTTCTGAATTATGTGCTGGAATGGATACATTGCAAGCTGAAAAATTAAACTGCATAACCGACTGATTAAATGCACCATATATAAGTTTTCATGTCAATTGTGCCACAAGTAATCTTGTGAAAAAACACATCACATGATCAACATCTACCATGATAAGCACAGCACTGACTTACCAGCATCAAACATGATCCTTAACCTGATTGTAGTAAAACTCTCCCACTCTGGTTGGATAATCCAGTTCTATGGTTCGCCCAACTTGAGAGCCAGCTTTTCGTGGCTCGCATTACCTCAGGTGAACAGACATACAGTTACTTAATGAGGAAATGGCCACTGAAGTACAAGACATCCTAAGTTTGCTGCCAAGTACTGAAAGATATGCCTCTGTCAAGCATGTGCTTGTAATGCACCTGTTACAGTCAGAAGCTAAGTGACTTCAAAAATTGCTTGACACTGAAGAACTCAGTGATTGCACACTATCTCAACTACTTAATCATCTTCACATGCTAGTAGGTAACATAATTAATCATGATATTATGTAGGATATATGGCTTTCCATATGGAAGAATATGGCTATATACTTACTTACCTGCAAATGCACAGAAAATTCTTACAGTATGTGCTGGTGCAATCAATGCTCTTGCTCAAACTGCTGACACAATAGTTAAGATGTATCCGTCAATGAGCATCACAACAGTCTCCACCAAAATAGACACTTCTCTGGAAGCACAACAAGTGCAAGTGGCTGAACTGTTGATACAAGTCACAACCCTATAAATATGACACTCTGCGCTTGCATCATGATGATCTTCCAGCAGAAACAAGTGTTTGCCTGCCAGGGAGATATCAGTTATCTTTTTATAGTTTCCTCCCAGATCTCTGCAGCCAGTGCCTGCTTGAGTCTAGTCATAGGCACCTATGACATGCCAACCATGTTGGTAGCAAAGAGATTACAGGTGATTCACCGTACAACAACCTACTTCATCAGTTCTCCACAGTCATCCCTCTGGAACCTACTCCAACACTAGTAAGACACTTCACAGTACACCACATTGTCACTATGTCAAGACTACCAGTTCGGGGATGGTCTTCTTGTCTGCATCCAGAAAAACTAGAGATTGCCGAGCAAGAGTTCTCTTTTATGTCAGCACAAGGGACTTTTCACCCTTCGAGTAGTAGCTGGGCATTTCCACAGATATTGTTCCTAAGAATATTAATGGGTGGCACCCACACAGTGATTGCTGTCAGCTGAACGCCAGAATGGTACCTGATTGTTATCCTGTGCCACTTATTGAAGACTTTGCTATGTGTATTCGTTGTATGACTGTTTTCTCCACAATAGAGCTCCTTGCTTTTTAGCATATACCAATTGCATCAAAAGGTGTACCCAAAAGCAGTGTTTGTACTCCATTTGGGCTTTACAAATTTGTGTGAGTGTCATTTGGTTTGTGCAGTGCCACCCAGATTTTCCAACACATCATGGATGTTACATCTACATTGATGACCTGCTTGCAATATCATCTAGTGAGTCAGAGTATCTAGCACACCTACAACAACTATTCACTAGACTACAAGAACATGATTTAGTGATTAACCCGCAAAAAATGTGTCTTTGGAGCTATACAAGTAAAGTTCTTAGGATACCTTATCAATGCACAAGGGATACTACAATCTCAAGACAGAGTGAAAGCCATTTCTCAGTTGTCCCAACCCACTGCTGTATGAGAACTACATCATTTCTTGGGCTTGACCAACTTTTATAGATTTTTGTGAGTAATCATGCACTGTTGGCAGCAACTCTCAATGAAATGTTAGAAGGTTCACCTAAATCTGGAGACACACTCCAATGGACTGATGAAAGGAAAGCATCTTTGACCCAAGGGAAAGTGGTTATTGCAGAGGCAGCATTGTCAGCACATCCTCTTCCTGATGCACCTCTCTCAGTTATGGTAGATGCACCATCAACTGCAATTGGAGCAGTGCTACAAGACTGTGTGCAACATGACTGGAAACCTCTAGCTCTCTTTAGCAATAAATTATTGCCTTTGCAAGTAAATTGGTCAACTTAACGCTGATGAGCTCTATGTTGCATATTCAGTCAGAAAACTTAGGCACATCCTTGAGGGTAGACATTTTACTGTTCTTGCAGATCATAAGCATCTAGTGGTTGCTTTCCGGCAGAAGCCAAACAAGGCATCAACACACCAGCCATGACACCTGGACTTCGTAACACTTGCAACACCCAGGAAGATGACAGTGAATCGAAAGCATACCTTGAAGCATACCCTGAAGCATCATCAGGCTTGCAGCTCTGATGAACCTGGGTACCAAGAGCAAACACTGTGCCATACTGCAACATTACCAATGCCAGAAGCATGACTGTTCATTACTACAGATTTTCACAAACAAGCCATTTCATCTCTTCACAGCCTCACCCATCCAGGTGTAAAGGCTACTATATGACTGGTAAAGAAGGCATTTATCTGGCCAAATATTTAGAGAGATTGTAGGGCATTTCTTAGCTAGTGCAATACTTGTTGAGCAACGAAGTAACTTGGCACATAACAGCTCCGCTTAGTACCTTCACCCCAACGAATCAAAATTTTGAACATTTCCACATTGACATGGTTAGGCCTTTTCCACCATCATACCTGCCTGACAGCAACTGACTATTTCTCTCATTGACCTGAAATGTATCCTGTGAAAGACAACAGCTGCAACTGCAGCCATGACCTTTTTCTGTGACTGGATCCCACTCTTCAGTATTCCTCTCCATGTCATTACTGATCAGGACAAGCAATCTGAATCATACTTCTTTAAAGCTATCTCAAATTGCTTGGCATGAACCACAGTAGAACCTGCACCTACCACCCCACTGCTAATGGTCTTGTGGAACGGCTTCATCATTAATTAAAGGCTTTGCTTCGATTCCGTGCCACTGAACATTGGACTGACAGCCTACCTCTTTGTTTTACTAGGTCTCTGGATAGCCTTTAAACAAGACCTGAATTAGTGTATGGCCAAACACTTTGATTACCGGGAGAGTCCTTTACTGACATAGCAGACTGTGTTATTGAAGCTTCGGATTTTGTGCAACATCTTCACACACAGATCTGCAAGCTCTGGCATGCCATTTATAAAGAACATTCTACCCACTGAACATTGATTTTCTGCAACTTAATGTCATGCAAGTAAGTTTTCATCTGACACAATGCTATTCGAAAACTTTTCCAACCACCATCTGATGGCCCACACACAGTACTGGCACACCACAATAAGACGTTTGTTGCTGGTATCAATGGCACTTCTGTCACAATATCCATCAATAGCCTCAAGCCAGCCTTTACACCAGCTCACTCTGAAACGCTAACTACAAGTAGTTCTACAGGGACACCAGACACACCTAGTCTTCCACTGCTGCCACCCATGCTTCCAAGTGAACCTCAAGTCATAACTCATTTTGGACATTGCATATGTTTCACTGTCTGATATCATTTATACTAGGGATGGAGTGATTAAGACAGTGATGTGAATCATCTGCTAATATCTTATGAGTGCAGTGTAATCTCTTTGATTCTCTGCTTTTGAAGTATAGATGCTCCTTGCAGTCTTACAATTTTTGGTTGATCGTTGAATTAATTATTATGTTGTTATGCTGTGTGCATAAAAAAAAATTGCAGTTACACATGACATTTCATTTCTATTCTTCTTATAGATAATTAATTCATTTACCCCTAAGCACACATCTCCTGATTCCTCTGCAGTTTTTAGAATCAAAACAAAACAACCTGAAATCATAGACTATTGTTATCATTTTCATATATAATGAACTACAGACACAAGTTGTCAATCAGGCTATCTGAGTGCATATGTTGCTTTAGCTTGTACACCTATGCCTGTTACAGTTAAGCTGAATTTCTAGAATAAATTTCTGTGTTTGAAACTGTAGTTCATCATCAAATATAAATACCAATATTTTCAGTTTGGTCATTGTTTTGTGTTGTTTCACTAAACACTCAAACACAACTTAAGAACTTGTAAGAACAAAATGATATTTCTATTAAGGTAACAGGAAAACACATGGTAAAAATTACTAGTTTCCTAAAACTTTTTGAGGTTAGTTAATTTATGATAAATGTAGAAAATATATGCTCCTCTTTAAGCGAAACTAGATGTGACATAACATGTTAGTTACAATGTCTGCTACAAACACTTAATCACAAACGCCATTTCACTACAAATTAGATTATGCACAGAACAATGGTAACTTCCGAAAAGCTTCAATAATGCACGGTTATTTGCATTTATATACAATGAAATCTGGGGTGATCTATTCTTTGGCAATAAATTTGAATCATAAATGCTGATTTGTGATGATGTAAGTTACCCAAAAGCACTTGTACTGGTAACTTACGAAAATATTTGTAGTTTTGTAAGCATCCCAAAATTCTCAAAAGTAATCTATTTATCATGTTACTATATAATTAAATTAGAGAATGATTATTTTGAACCAGGCTGAACCTACTGTTCTCAAAAATTTTAAAAGAGCACAAATGAGTTTAATCCTATAATTAACGATAGCAGTAGGAGTTTATCACAGAACTCATAAATGTTTGAAATTTCACAGTACAAACAGACATTGATACAATCAATGAAATGTTATGCAGGAGCAAGGCAAACAGTAAGATATGCAAATCTAGAGTTTCAAATTAGCACAAAAATATTTTCAATATTTTTCATTGACCACAGTCTTGTTTGATTCCTTATTTGTCTGAATCAGTAAGTTTCTTGTCTTATCTTATTCACCTTCCTTTTTCTTTAAACATTAACATTACATGGAGCAGTAAAACAACACTGCATGATCTTGAATGAATATCTAAGTTCGGCAGAAGAAACTGATACAGCATTTGGAAATCTGTCTCCTGTCTACATGTAATCCAAAAATAATTAAAAAAAATATTTCCACCTCAAGTTAAACAAAAATTAATTCAGACTTTAGTCATGCCAAGTCTTTACTACTGTGATGTAAATCACCACAGCACAAATAGTGAAAACTCCAGATGACTCAAGTTAGCTATGAATGCTTACATAAGATACATCTGCAACATTTAGTTCTATGATCACATCAGTTCTTCTTATAAATATTTAGGTTGATTGTGACTGGATAGGTGGTGTGATTTCCACATGCTCTGTTTACATAATTAGTCCTGAGTGCCTCTCCTTACATAATATTCACCTATTATCATTCCATAATTGCAGTACTGATTAGATATGTCCAGCATCTTGGCTGCACCTTTGTATATCACTAAATATTTCTCCATTTCCTTCTCCATTTCAGCCGTACAACTGTGGAACGAATTACCCTGTACATTGCGTCTTATCCAAACCCACTTTGCATTGAAGAGGATAAGTCATTGTTGATGTAGCCTTCTTCTTGGCATATTCTAACTGTTTTCTTTCTCTCCGACAGAGTATAAATTATCTGTGTTTTTCTCATCTCTCTCTATTCTTGTTCCTTCCAATTCATCTACTAATCTCACCCTACTATTTCTTCCTCTTTCCCTAAACAGTCAATTCCTTCTGTACTGTCACCTTGTTTTATGTTAGATGTCATAACTCATATTCAACAAAAATGTAATGAGAAAATTGTTTTTACTATCCTTATGTATTGCTCCCATATTATAAGAACTGTGATGCTGATCACTGACGATGTCTGGTTAGATGTAAGAGAAGGCTCAGATCTTGCTTAAAGGCTTAAATAAATAAAGAAATAAACAAATGTGTTTTCCTATTATAGTGTACACACACAGTAACTAAAATTTCATTATATTCCCTCCTTCCTGGTGTTGCGACTTTAATGGCCAGCAGTTCAGATCAGGTGCACCTTGGTCTGAAAATCCTTTCCTGTCAAGCATCAGCGATATACTGCTCACAGTGCAACACTGTATGGCACAGACCACAGAGAACACGAGAACAATGTTCCTCACCTTCAGTTACTCAAGCATGCAATATTATCTTGTATGTAAACAACATCATACCTGAAAATTCATGGCAGGTTAAGGCTTTGTGCCGGCCTGAGACATGAACTTGGGGCCTTTGCTTTTTGAGGCCAATTGCACTACCAACTGAGCTATGGAAGCATCACTTACAAATTGTGCAAGTTTCACAGGAGAACTTCTATGAAGTTTGGAAGCTAGTAGGTCAGTTACTGGTGGAAGCAAAGCTGTGCGGATGGATTATAAGTCATGCTTGTGTAGCTCAGCTGGTAGAGCAATTGCCCCCCCCCCCCCCCCCAAATTCCTCACTCCCCCCAATACTCCTACCACTGTCAAGAATCAACTACAAAAGAGTGCTTCCCTCATCTCATCATCCAGTATCACCCTTGACTGGAACAACTAAACCATGTCTATTGCCAGGGCTTTGATTATTTACTGTCATGTGCAGAAATGAGCGACATCCTACCCAAGATCTTTCCCACTCCTCCTAAAGTGGTGCTCCACTGCCCAACCAACCTATACAACATCCTGGTCCATCCCAACACCTTTTCCACACCCAGCCTCTTGTCACAGGATGATATCCATGTGGAAGACCCAAGTGCACGATCTATCGATTCCCAGCCTCAGTCTTCACTAATGCATTGCCCTCACACCCTCTACCCAACAGTTTCCCCTTACTCTGTTCTGTCACCCCTCCTAATCCATACCTCCATGTCATCCACATTGTGTGCCACACTTCACTAACTCCTGCCCCCATGTAACACATATCTAGCTGGTGCACCTGCCATCCATTCCTCCCACATTTCTAGCCAGCATACCTGCCACATCCATCCAAGCCACTAGGTAGCCATTCAGAACCCTTCTTCCTACAGCCTGTGACTTTCTCCCTCAATGCATCATACACTACACATCCCCCACCTGATCCTAGTCCACCTGCTAAACTGCAATCCTGGCACTGTGCATCTAGCCAGCTTAGAAGCTAGCAAGTCTTCATTCTCTTTTATGTGTGGCTGTCAATGAATAAACACTACAGCTATTCAGTGAATGGTCACCTTTACTTCTAAATTATTTGCTAAGTAAATATTCAACTGGACATGGCAGTTCCATGTCAGCCACCAATGAAGAGTCATGCATTAACATTACCCCCATGAAGTTGCAGGTGCTGCCTCTTTCTACATCATACATGACCTATGCCAAGTAAATGTGCCTATTTTTGAAAGAGACTGAGCTTGTGCAGCAAATTAGTGTGTCCACAACATGATGAAGGCATCAATTATCCCCTGTTTTAGCAGGGGCCAACCATGTGCCTTTGTGAAGGCTTGAAGGCAGACTTATGTCATCCTCAACAACATTGTTACACCCTTGTTCTAGAGTAAATGGTCATCAGAAAACCACTGGACTCCTCAAGCAAATGTGGAGGTTTTAAAGATACCACAGGGATATGATCCTGTGACAAGAGGCTGGGTGTGGAAAAGGTGTAGGGATGGACCAGGATGTTGTATAGGTTGGTTGGGCAGTGGAGCACCACTTTAGGAGGAGTAGGAAAGATCTTGGGTAGGATGTCGCTCATTTCTGCACATGACAGTAAATAATCAAAGCCCTGGCAATAGACATGGTTTAGTTGTTCCAGTCAAGGGTGATATTGGATGATGAGGGAAGCACTCTATTTCTCAAGTTGAATAACTTATGATGAAAATATCTGGGGACGAACACTTCTTAAAGACTACTCTTGCTGATGCATCCATAGAGTTATCTCTAGATGAAGAATCCACAGTGTTTATCATCTGTCACTACATTCTCCTCTTGTTTGACTTTGAAAGCTTCTAGTAGTACCTTGAGCAGCTGCTACAGGTTATTCTGCAGTTTGCAAACAATCTGGATGACACTGTCATCACTGGAACTATGAGGGACCAGTGCATCAATAAATAACAAACATTGATTCAAATGCCCCAGCAGGCACAAGATGTGCTATGTTGGTGCTGTACATTTTCTAGGTTTTCACTGCGATAAACCCACATTGCAAGGTTCTTCTTTGGCACACTAGTGTAGAAGTTGGTACATAAAGAGCCAAGTAAAAACTTCGTGCAATTCACACATCCATTTACATGTAAAACTCGACTTCGGAATTTTCCTTTGTGTGAGCCAGCGTGAACAAGATTTTTGTGCTAATTTGAAACTCTAGATTTGCATATCTTACTGTTTGCCTTGCTCCTGCATAACATTTCATTGATTGTATCAATGTCTGTTTGTGCTTTGAAATTTCGAACATTCATGAGTTCTGCGATAAACTCCTACTGATATCGTTAATTGTAGGATTAAACTTATTTGTGCTCTTTTAAAATTTTTGAGAACAGTAGGTCCAGCCTGGTTCAAAATAATCATTCCCTAATTTAATTATATTATAATATGATAAATACATTACTTTTGAGAATTTTGGGATGCTTACAAAACTACAAATATTTTCGTAAGTTACCGGTACAAGTGCTTTTGGGTAACTTACATCATCACAAATCAGCATTTATAATTCAAATTTATTGCCAAAGAATAGATCACCCCAGATTTCATTGTATATAAATGCAAATAACCGTGCATTATTGAGGCTTTTCGGAAGTTACCATTGCTCTATGCATAATCTAATTTGTAGTGAAATGGTGTTTGTGATTAAGTGATTGTAGCAGACATTGTAACTAACATGTTAATATTACATCTAGTTTCGCTTAAAGAGGAGTATATATTTTCTACATTTATCATAAATTAACTAACCTCAAAAAGTTTTAGGAAACTAGTAATTTTTACCATGGGTTTTCCTGTTACCTTGATAGAAATATCATTTTGTTCTTATAAGTTCTTAAGTTATAAGGAATTAGTAATTTTTTTAGTTCAACAGATATAAAAGATAATCAGGAGCATTAAAGTTATTTGTTCACTATTCTGTAATACACCACACCTGCCAAAGTACAGCACCACTGTGAATACTGCTCTCAAACATGAGATGAGTTGGTAGACATTCGTAAACAGCTGGAAATTGCCCTGACTACCGTCAAATGGTAGGCAGCTGCTACAAACTGGTGTGTTGGAAGAGCTCTCAAGAGTCATCTACCTATAGTACAGACACTAAAGTTATCACAAGTACTAAACTCTCCTATAGATCCTGTCTCCTTCGTACAAAGTACAGGATATGTCATTACACATCCACTTGACTGCAAGTGGCGTTTCAATGGTAGATCTAGGTGTTCTGTATAGTGTGGATGGGAACCAGGGAGTACTCAGGGTGTTATACCAATTCCCCTAACCAACAAATTTGTGGTGCTGTCTTTCACTGAAACTGAGTCAGTGGGCCTCGCTTTACCCATTTTAGTGGAACATGTTTGGTCCAGTGTCTACAGGACCCAAACACAAAGTTATTGGGCTCTATTAATCTTTGGCAGTTCAAAAGTACAACAAATGATGGTACTCCTGAGAGAAATGGCAACAATAGTCAGGAAAGGATACCAGTTGCACTCATAATGTATACCTGGGGGCCTCATTCAACATGTTGAAAAGGCCATTCTGGCAGCCATTGAGGGAACAGAGTTCAAGCAACTGCAGATTATAGCACACATTGAAACAAATTATGCCTTTTGTCTGGGCTCTAAGGTCATACTTGGATCAGTCCAGTAACTGGCAGAGAAGGCTCAGAAGATCAGCCTTGCCCACGGTGTTTCAATGACGCTTACAATTTACAGCATGCTCACAGAGCTGATCATGTCATCATGGCTCTTGGTTCTGTGTCACATGGACACATAGAACCAGAGACTTCAAAAGTTCTGTGACAAGCTAGGTTGCAACTTCCAGGACTTGCACCATGATATTGAGAACTAGGATCCCCCTAAATGTTTCAGGTGTACACTACACATCAGAGGCTGCTACCCACGTACCTGATTGTATGTGGGGTACACACAAGGGTTTTTTAGACCTACATCTATATCTGTACTCTGCAAACCATCTTGAGGTACATGGCAGAGAGTATGACACAATGTACCAGTTATTAGGGTTCCTTTCGGCTGCATTCACGTATGGAGTGTTGGGAGAATGATATTTTAAATGCCTCTGTGCATGCAGTAAGAATTCTAATTTTATGCTCACAGACCCTGTCTGAGTGATACATAGGGGGTTGTAGTATATCCCTTGAGAAATCATTTAAAGGCAGTTCTTGAAACTTTGTTAATAGCCTTTCTCGGGATAGTTTACATCTGTCTTCCAGAGTCTGCCATTTCAGTTCCTTCAGTATCTCTGTGACACTCTTCCATGGGTTAAACAAACCTGTGACCATCCATGCTAGCCTTCAATATCCCCTGTTAGTCCTATCTGGAGTGGGTTCCACATACTTGAGCAATATTCTAGGATGGGTCAAATGATTTGTAGACTGATTGCCTTTCCCCAATATTCTAGCAATAAACTGAAGTCTACCAAGTGCTTTACCCACAACTGAGCCTATGTAATCATTCCATGTCACGTCCCTACAAAGTTGTACACCTACGCATTCGTATGAGTTGGCTAATTCTAACTGTGACTCATCGATATTATAGTCATAGGATACTACAGTTTTTCATTTAGTGAAATGCACAATTTAATATTTCTGAACATTTAAAGGAAGTTGCCAAGCTTTGCACCAGTTTCAAATTTTATCAAGATCTGACTGAATATTTATGCAGGTTCTTTCACACAGTACTTCATTACCTACAGCTGCATCATATGCGAAAAGTCTGAGGTTACTATTAATATTGTCTGCAAGGATATAAATATATGACATGGACAGCAAGGGTCCCAACATACTTCCCTGGGGCATACACAAAGTTACTTCTGCTTCTGACAATGACTCTCCATCCAAGATAACACCAAAAATTCCTCAATCCAGTCACACATTTCACTTGGTACCCCTTATGATGATACTTTTGACAATAAACATACATGAGGTACTGAGTCAAATGCCTTCTGTAAATCAAGAAACAGTGCATCTACCTGGTTGCCTTGATCCAAAGCTTTCAGTATGCCATGTGAGAAAAGTGTGAGTTGGGTTTCACATGAGTGATATTTTTGGAATCCATGCTGGTTAGCATGCAGGAAATCATTCTGTTCAATATACCTAATTATATTTGAGCTTGGAAAATGTTCTAAGATTCCACAACAAATCAATGTCAAAGAAATTGTATGGTAGTTTTTTGGATCACTTCTACTACCCTTCTTGTAGATGGGAGTACCCTGTGCCTTTTTCCAAGAACTGGGCACAGTTTTTTGTTGGAGGGATCTATGACAGATTATAGTGTGAAGAGGGGCTAACTCAGCCACAAATTCAGTATAGGATCTGACAGGGATTCCATCAGGGCCTGGAGCTTTGTTCAGTTTTAATGATATCAGCTGTTTCACAGCACCACTGAAACTAATATTTATACTGTTGATGACGTACAGCTTTTTTCCTGGAATAAATGATGATTAACTGAAACCCTCAGCTGCCGACAGGTGTTGTTGATATACCTTGATGTGGACAGCTGAAAATGTGTGCTCCGACCGGGACTCAAACCCGGGATCTCCTGCTTACATGGCAGATGCTCTATCCATCTGAGCCACCGAGGACACAGATGAATAGCGCAACTGCAGGGACTTATCACTTGCACACTTCCCGTGAGACTCACATTCCCAACTGTCCACAATTGTACATATGTAATGTACCTTATAGACATTTGCCCACCCACTCATTACTCGTGCACACTTTGGCGATTCCTGTAAGAGTTTGGGCAACCTGCGTGCATTCGCACAGACGAAGGTCAATGGCTGGGTAGCCTGGGTAGCCTTTATAGTTAAAGGCTACCCAGCCATTGACCTTCGTCTGTGCGAATGCACGCAGGTTGCCCAAACTCTTACAGGAATCGCCAAAGCGTGCGCGAGTAACGAGTGGGTGGGCAAATGTCTATAAGGTACATTACATATGTAGAATGGCTGGGTAGCCTTTAACTTCGTCTGTGCGAATGCACGCAGGTTGCCCAAACTCTTACAGGAATCGCCAAAGTGTGCGCGAGTAATGAGTGGGTGGGCAAATGTCTATAAGGTACATTACATATGTAGAATGGCTGGGTAGCCTTTATAGTTAAAGGCTACCCAGCCATTGACCTTCGTCTGTGCGAATGCACGCAGGTTGCTCAAACTCTTACAGGAATCGCCAAAGTGTGCGCGAGTAACGAGTGGGTGGGCAAATGTCTATAAGGTACATTACATATGTAGAATGGCTGGGTAGCCTTTATAGTTAAAGGCTACCCAGCCATTGACCTTCGTCTGTGCGAATGCACGCAGGTTGCCCAAACTCTTACGGGAATCGCCAAAGTGTGCACGAGTAACGAGTGGGTGGGCAAATGTCTATAAGGTACATTACATATGTAGAATGGCTGGGTAGCCTTTATAGTTAAAGGCTACCCAGCCATTGACCTTCGTCTGTGCGAATGCACGCAGGTTGCCCAAACTCTTACGGGAATCGCCAAAGTGTGCGCGAGTAACGAGTGGGTGGGCAAAACGTCTATAAGGTACATTACATATGTAGAATGGCTGGGTAGCCTTTATAGTTAAAGGCTACCCAGCCATTGACTTTCGTCTGTGCGAATGCACGCAGGTTGCCCAAACTCTTACGGGAATCGCCAAAGTGTGCGCGAGTAACGAGTGGGTGGGCAAATGTCTATAAGGTACATTACATATGTAGAATGGCTGGGTAGCCTTTATAGTTAAAGGCTACCCAGCCATTGACCTTTGTCTGTGCGAATGCACGCAGGTTGCCCAAACTCTTACGGGAATCGCCAAAGTGTGCGCGAGTAACGAGTGGGTGGGCAAATGTCTATAAGGTACATTACATATGTAGAATGGCTGGGTAGCCTATATAGTTAAAGGCTACCCAGCCATTGACCTTCGTCTGTGCGAATGCACGCAGGTTGCCCAAACTCTTACGGGAATCGCCAAAGGGTGCGCGAGTAACGAGTGGGTGGGCAAATGTCTATAAGGTACATTACATATGTAGAATGGCTGGGTAGCCTTTATAGTTAAAGGCTACCCAGCCATTGACCTTCGTCTGTGCGAATGCACGCAGGTTGCCCAAACTCTTACGGGAATCGCCAAAGTGTGCGCGAGTAACGAGTGGGTGGGCAAATGTTTATAAGGTACATTACATATGTAGAATGGCTGGGTAGCCTTTATAATTAAAGGCTACCCAGCCATTGACCTTCGTCTGTGCGAATGCACGCAGGTTGCCCAAACTCTTACAGGAATTGCCAAAGTGTGCGCGAGTAATGAGTGGATGGGCAAATGTCTATAAGGTACATTACATATGTAGAATTGTGGACAGTTGAGAATGTGAGTCTCACAGGAAGCGTGCAAGGGATAAGTCCCTGCAGTCGCGCTATTCATCTGTGTCCTCGGTGGCTCAGATGGATAGAGCATCTGCCATGTAAGCAGGAGATCCTGGGTTCGAGTCCCGGTCAGGGCACACATTTTGAGCTGTCAACATCGAGGCATGTCAACAATACCTGTCGGCAGCTGAGGGTTTCAGTTAATCATCATTTACTAATATTTATTTCATTCATCTTTTCAGTCGTATGAGGATTAAATTGGGACAGTTCTCCTGGGATTTTCGTTTTAAAGGAACATTTGAAAACTGAGTTAAGCATTTCAGATTTTGCTTTGCTACCTCAGTTTCAATTCCTGTCTCATTTGCTAGAGACTGGACACTAACTTTGGTGCCACTAACATCCTTTACATACGAACAGAATTTCTTTGGATTTTTTGAAATGTCATTTGACAATATTCTGCTACAGTAACCATTGAAGGCATCACACATTGCTCTCTTGACAGTCAAAGGTGTTTCGTTCAGCATCTCTCTATATATAGGCCTACACTTTGTTTTACACCTATTATGCAGTAATCACTGTTTCTTTACTGAAAAGATGAGTGAAATTAGTACAGTATTAGCGTCAGTGGTGTTGGGATACAGCTGAAATCGTTAAAACTGAGCAAAGCTGCAGGATCTGATGGAACCCCAGTCAGATTCTGTACTGAATTTGTTGCTGAGTTAGCCCCTTTTCCAGCTACAATCTATCATAGATCTCTCACATAGAAAACCATGTCCAGTAGTTGGAAGAAAGCACATGTCACACCCCATCTACGAGAAGGGTAATTGCAGTGACCCACAAAACTACCATACAATATTCTTGACATTGATTTGTTGTGGAATATTAAAACATTTTCCAAGCTCAAACATAATGAGGTATCTCAAACAAAATGACCACCCCCCAAGCTAACCAGCATGGATTCCAAAAATATCACTCATGTGAAACCCGACTTGCACTTTTCTTATATGACATACTGAAAGCTTTGGGTCAAGGCAACCAAGTAGCTGCATTATTTCTTGATTTCCAAAAAGCATTTGACTTAGTACCTCATGTATGCTTACTGTCAAAAGTATGATCATATGGGGTATCAAGTGAAATGTGTGACAGGACTGAGGAATTTTGTGGTAGGGAAGACAAAGCATGTGATCTTGGATGGAGAGTCATTGTTAAGATGCAGAAGTAGCTTTGGGTATGCCCCAGAGAAGTATTTGGGACACTTGCTGTTCATGTTGTATATTAATGTCCTTGCAGACAATATTAATAAAACCTCAGACTTTTCACAGATGATGCAGTTATCTGTAATGAAGTACTGTGTGAAAGAACCTCCATAAATATTCAGTCTGATCTTGATAAGATTTGAAAGTGGTGCTGAGCTTGGCAACTTCCTTTAAATGTTCAGAAATGTTAAACTGTGCACTTCACAAAATGAAAAACTGTAGTATCCTATGACTATAATATCAATGAGTCACAGTTGGAATTGGCCAATTCATACAAATACCTAGGTGTAACACTTTGTAAGGACATGACATGGAATGATTACATGGGCTCAGTTATGGGTAAAGAAGGTGCAGTCAGTCTACAAAGGAGATTGCTTACAAATTGCAACCTTTTCTAGAATATTGCTCATGTGTGTGGGATTGATAGCAAATCGTACCAACAAGGGGTATTGAACATATACACAGGAGGGCAGCACGAATGGTCACAGGTTTGTTTGACCCAAGGAAGAGTGTTACAGAGATGCTGAGGAAACTGAACTGGCAGTTTATCCTGAGAAAGTCTACTAATGAAGTTTGAAGAACTGGCTTTAAATGATGGCTCTGGGAATATACTACAACCTGCTACATATTGCTCACATAGGGATTGTGAGGACAAGATCAGAATAATTACAGCACACACAGAGGCATTCGATTGATCATTCTTCCTGTGCTCTATACATGAATGGAATGGGAAGAAGCCTTAATAACTGGTACAATGGGACATACCCTGTGCCATATACACTTTATGGTTGTTTTCAGAGTATGGGTGTAATTGTAGACACTGTAGACAGTGTTTTTAAAAGGATAGATTGCTACTCACCATATAGCAGAGATGCTGAGTCACAGACAGACTCAACAAAAAGAGTACTAAACATGTAAGCTTTCAGCCAGAAGGCATTCTTCTGAGATAGATAAAATACACACACACACATACACACACACACACACACACACACACACACACACACACACACACACACACACACACACACACACACATATATATATATACACTCCTGGAAATGGAAAAAAGAACACATTGACACCGGTGTGTCAGACCCACCATACTTGCTCCGGACACTGCGAGAGGGCTGTACAAGCAATGATCACACGCACGGCACAGCGGACACACCAGGAACTGCGGTGTTGGCCGTCGAATGGCGCTAGCTGCGCAGCATTTGTGCACCGCCGCCGTCAGTGTCAGCCAGTTTGCTGTGGCATACGGAGCTCCATCGCAGTCTTTAACACTGGTAGCATGCCGCGACAGCGTGGACGTGAACCGTATGTGCAGTTGACGGACTTTGAGCGAGGGCGTATAGTGGGCATGCGGGAGGCCGGATGGACGTACCGCCGAATTGCTCAACACGTGGGGTGTGAGGTCTCCACAGTACATCGATGTTGTCGCCAGTGGTTGGCGGAAGGTGCACGTGCCCGTCGACCTGGGACCGGACCGCAGCTACACACGGATGCACGCCAAGACCGTAGGATCCTACGCAGTGCCGTAGGGGACCGCACCGCCACTTCCCAGCAAATTAGGGACACTGTTGCTCTGGGGTATCGGCGAGGACCATTCGCAACCGTCTCCATGAAGCTGGGCTACGGTCCCACACACCGTTAGGCCGTCTTCCGCTCACGCCCCAACATCGTGCAGCCCGCCATCAGTGGTGTCGCGACAGGTGTGAATGGAGGGATGAATGGAGACGTGTCGTCTTCAGCGATGAGAGTCGCTTCTGCCTTGGTGCCAATGATGGTCGTATGCGTGTTTGGCGCCGTGCAGGTGTGCGCCACAATCAGGACTGCATACGACCGAGGCACACAGGGCCAACACCCGGCATCGTGGTGTGGGGAGCGATCTCCTACACTGGCCGTACACCACTGGTGATCATCGAGGGGACACTGAATAGTGCACGGTACATCCAAACCGTCATCGAACCCATCGTTCTACCATTCCTAGACCGGCAAGGGAACTTGCTGTTCCAACAGGACAATGCATGTCCGCATGTATCCCGTGCCACCCAACGTGCTCTAGAAGGTGTAAGTCAACTACCCTGACCAGCAAGATCTCCGGATCTGTCCCCCATTGAGCATGTTTGGGACTTGATGAAGCATCGTCTCACGCGGTCTGCACGTCCAGCACGAACGCTGGTCCAACTGAGGCGCCAGGTGGAAATGGCATGGCAAGCCGTTCCACAGGACTACATCCAGCACCTCTACGATCGTCTCCATGGGAGAATAGCAGCCTGCATTGCTGCGAAAGGTGGATATACACTGTACTAGTGCCGACATTGTGCATGCTCTGTTGCCTGTGTCTATGTGCCTGTGGTTCTGTCAGTGTGATCATGTGATGTATCTGACCCCAGGAATGTGTCAATAAAGTTTCCCCTTCCTGGGACAATGAATTCACGGTGTTCTTATTTCAATTTCCAGGAGTGTGTGTGTATATATATATCTGCTTGTGTCTATATATGTGTGGATGGATATGTGTGTGTGTGCGAGTGTATACCTGTCCTCTTTTCCCCCTAGGGTAAGTCTTTCCGCTCCCGGGATTGGAATGACTCCTTACCCTCTCCCTTAAAACCCATTTCCTTTTGTCTTTCCCTCTCCTTCCCTCTTTCCTGATGAGGCAACAGTTTGTTGCGAAAGCTTGAATTTTGTGTGTATGTTTGTGTTTGTTTGTGTGTCTGTCGACCTGCCAGCACTTTCATTTGGTACGTCACATCATCTTTGTTTATATATATATATATATATATATATATATATATATATAATAGAGGGAAACATTCCACGTAGGAAAAATATATCTAAAAACAATGATGATGTGATTTACCAAATGAAAGTGCTGGCAGGTCGACAGACACACAAACAAACACAAACATACACACAAAATTCAAGCTTTCGCAACAAACTGTTGCCTCATCAGGAAAGAGGGAAGGAGAGGGGAAGACGAAAGGAAGTGGGTTTTAAAGGAGAGGGTAAGGAGTCATTCCAATCCCGGGAGCGGAAAGACTTACCTTAGGGGGAAAAAAGGACAGGTATACACTCGCACACACACACATATCCATCCACACATACAGACACAAGCAGACATGTCTGCTTGTGTCTGTATGTGTGGATGGATATGTGTGTGTGTGCGAGTGTATACCTGTCCTTTTTTCCCCCTAAGGTAAGTCTTTCCGCTCCCGGGATTGGAATGACTCCTTACCCTCTCCTTTAAAACCCACTTCCTTTCGTCTTCCCCTCTCCTTCCCTCTTTCCTGATGAGGCAACAGTTTGTTGCGAAAGCTTGAATTTTGTGTGTATGTTTGTGTTTGTTTGTGTGTCTATCGACCTGCCAGCGCTTTTGTTCGGTAAGTCACCTCATCTTTGTTTTTATATATAATTTTTCCCATGTGGAATGTTTCCTTCCATTATATTGATATCATCTTTGTTTTTTTATATATATACACATTTCAGAAGAAGGCCTGGCTGAAAGCTTTTGTGTTTAGTAGGCTTTTTGTTGTGCCTGTCTGCAACTCAGCATCTTCTCTATGTGGTGAGTAGCAGTCTATCCTTTTCATAATATTGTCAGTATTCCATCCTGGCTTTTACATTGTTTGATGTAGATGTAGAAAATGAACTAAAATGCAAATTATACAAGTGCAGTTTATTTCAGCTCAATATAAAGTACTTAAAGCACACCCTGATCAAAGATGGAACAAAACACAGATGACAGAGTACTAAAACCATTGACTACTTACTGGCACCCATTAACATCATGAAAGTACAATCCTTCCTCAGCTAAAAGTAAATTATTATGAGAAATTTATCCCTGAGGCCTCCAAACTGCTCATCCTTTAAATTAATTAGATCAGAAAGGCACAGAGAACTTGTAGATATCTGCATACCAGAAGGCATTTCTGATATAAAAAGTCTGCTTCAAATATGTACCCAGCCTCAACAAATACATGCAAGGTGAGTACCTAATTCTAGGATTACATGTGTCACAATGTATTATAGAAGATGCGTTAGCACATTGAAACACAGAAGTATTGGTGCACTGAATTCCCTAAGCATCTAAACTGCTCAGGCACACTCAGGGGGATTATTCTCACATTGAAAAGGATGCTCTTGCAATTGTGTATGACATAAAAAAGTTTATCTGTTTTTATAGTCCACAAAATATAATATGACTACAAATCACAAATTGTTCATTTCATTCTTAGGTCAGCACATCTAGCTATCTGAGAAAAATCACAATGACTGCAATGATGGGCAGTGTATTTTAGCAAACGCCAATACAAAATCCACAATAGGTCAACTATGCAACACATAAGTGCTGACACCTTGATGAGGCTGGAAAAGAGAACTGTTGCAGAATCTGATGCTTGTGAAAAGTAATGTTTCAGGCTGATGAGGACCTGTTGCAAACTTTTGCAGGGTTTATCAGTAACCTCACATGAGATATCCCAGACCACATATAGGGATTCTACTCTCTCCTCAGTGCTAAGATATATGTATCAGAGGTGGCTGGAGGAATTTGTACCTGGCACTCCTCTAGCTGTTTGCACTTTCCTTTACACCCAATCTCAACACTGTGTATGACATCATCACCTTGGCAACTGAGTTACATCCAACAAAATCTCAACACTGTATATGGCATCATTATCTTGGCAACAGAGTTCCAGAACTATTGAATGTTATTTCTTCTGCACCCCTCCCTGGGTAATCAGTTTTTGTGCTATCCCCCAGGGGATGACAAGGATGAAGGCAATAATTGGGGACCATGTACACTGACTAAGTGTCAATGCTGACACTGAAAAGACCATCTGCACTTGCACTGGCTGCTCACGCAATCAGTCAACACCCTCATAGCAATACTCTCCTTGGCTGATGCTAGAACAATCATGGGAGTGTATCCACATCAACTTTGAAGGCCAATTCCTGGGATCAGTGTGGCTCCTGGTTGTGAAAGTGCTCTCCAGCTCGCCACATGTGGTCCACATGATATGAGCTGGAGTGAGGGCCACGGACACAATTTTGGCCAATATTTTTACCACTGAGGGGTCCCCACAGACTATTGTTTCTCAAAATTATTAACAATTTGTTGTCAAATTGAATCATGCCATCAAGTCCAAAACCCACGAATGCTGCCAGACGTCTCCATTCTGTTGCAGGCTAATCCCCACCCTCATGTTGCCAAAGTTGTTTTGATTGTTTTGCAGAAGTTTCACAGGGAAGCCAGTACAATCCCAATCTCTTTCCATGTCATTTGCATATTTTTTTGGAGCCTTGAAGAAAGACATTTGTGTGTACTGATTTGCTGCAGACAAAGAAATGCATGTGTGGGTACAATCGTGGTTCTATTTGCTAACACAAACATTTTTCCATCAAGGCATTGCCCATCTTGTCTCACAGTGGGATAAATGTATCAACAGTTATGGTGATTACTTTTGAAATAATAAATAGTTTACTTACTTTGTTACAACTGTATTGTTTTAGTTTGACTGCCTCTTATAGATAATGTTATAACAGATTTGTTAATTAAAACTCTCTTAAAAATCTTTTTTAATTAGACAATTAATTGTATGGTTACTACCATTTAAAAAATAGAGTCAGACATGCCAGGTCACTGATGATCAAGTTTCTCTGTTTACTTTCATGTTGTTTAAAGTAGTTTTTTTCTATTGATACTGCTTGTAGTAAGACACTTATGTTAAATGTTTAGGATAAATTTTTGCGATTCTTTTTCAGCCATGTTTTGGACAGATGATAAATATACACATTCATTACTGTTAACCTGCATATTAGCTGTCAAGTTTTATCAGACTGTAACTTCCAACCCAGTCACCTCTATAAATAAGGAAAATGACTTTTTATCATACTATCTTGCAACCTGACACTGGTTTTGATTCTAAACTATATGATTCCAGGAGTACAAAATATGTAGAGAGAAAAAAGAACAATGACTTTGGAATTGTAGCCCATAGAGTGAGATAGTATTAGATGAATGTGGACTGCTGAATGCAGTGTACCAACATCAACAGCAAGGAAGTTCTGTTATCACTTCAGTATGTAAATAATCATTCTACAAGGAATATTATTATTTTATACTTATGAAAAATTGTTGGTTGGATCTCTTTGGAATCTGGACTGTAACAGAATCCATCCTCTAAGTACATCTGTACAGACATGTGCCTCAGAATGTATGGTGTCAAAAAAATGAAACATGTGCAGTATAATTTCTTATTGTCTGGCTGATCCATAAAATTTATATTTTCTCAATATAGTTTACATTAAATTTTGTTAACTTTGTTATTCAGTTCATAAGTTTAGTTTACATCAAGTTTTGTTAACTTTGTTTTGACAGTTTTATTTTAATTACCTACATAATTGAAATGGCACACTTCACCCATTAAATTTTAAATTTAAGTGCAATACTTAAACAAAATACTAATTTATAATCTTGATGTTGCAGAACGTACTATAACATTCCTTTCAATTAACAAATAATGAAAATGATTATGTTTCTGACTAACATCACATTGCAGAGTTGTTGTTTATGTTAATAAGGAGTGTTGATTTTATGCTTTGAATAGATTAATTACAACTGCAAAATATCTTAATTACACTTCAGGTCTCAAGTGTTGTACATAGATGACATTTTCACTATTTGTGAGTTTTTATTTATGTCCTCAAAACATTGACACCCTCTAGTAACATACTTGATCTGTTGTGTCAGGTTGCTCTTTAATAACTGAAGTGAACCACTTTGTCATGTCATGTATGCTACCTGCATCGCCACTGAGGAAAGCAACAGGCCACATCACACTAACACTGACCTGTTTCCGAACCATCAGAGATACAGGCTTCAGCCATGACATGACCAACTGTGAAATAATTCTCTTGAATTCTCTGCTTTTTTTATCACTTTCATCAGAGTAAGATCAATTGAAAGTACTCAAAAATAGATCTATTCTATTGCATGAGATGGAAAACTCATCGTAACCTAAATTTTAATTTAATGAAAGCTGATTGTGATTTAATATAATAGGCATTTTAGCACTAAATTGCTTAAAATTATCCAAATTATTTTGCACTGTAAATGTTGCATACAGGTATGTTTGATATCTCAGCTCTCATCAAGTTATTAAATGTTTTGCTTTGGGTTTTACCTTTTTATAAATTATGTCTAATGTTATTAATATATAAATTATGTCTAATGTTATTAATATTTATTGAATGTTACGACCACCCGTTATGTGCCCTTACATAATACTTTTTGTAAGGTTCATTCCGCCAAAAGCAATGCTCAAAACAGAATGAGATTTTCACTCTGCAGCGGAGTGTGCGCTGATATGAAACTTCCTGGCAGATTAAAACTGTGTGCGGGCCGAGACTTGAACTCGAGACCTTTGCCTTTCGCGGGCAAGTGCTCTACCAACTGAACAACCCAAGCACGACTCACGCCCCATCCTCACAGCTTTACTTCTGCCAGTACCTCGTCTCCTACCTTTCAACCTGCAGGATTTGCAGGAGAGCTTCTGTAAAGTTTGGAAGGTAGGAGACGAGATACTGGCAGAAGTAAAGCTGTGAGTACCGAGCGTGAGTCGTGCTTGGGTAGCTCAGTTGGCAGTGCACTTGCCCGCAAAAGGCAAAGGTCCCGAGTTCGAGTCTGGGCCCGCACACAGTTTTAATCTGCCAGGAAGTTTCAATGCTCAAAACGTTTTTGACATCTTTTAAAAAAGTATTTTGAAACAACTGAAGTATATTATGTGTCAAAATACCCATTTTTGCTAAAATATTTGAATTAATACTAATTACTTACAACATTAATAAAAATGCATCAATATTTCACAATGCTTACGCTTGGTGAAATCCAATTACGTACTTGTACTTCACAAATCAAGTGTTACCTTTCAGAATACATAACAACAACATTCTGTTCAATTTTTTAGAACTTTTATTGTGTTATTTTATTTATGCATGTGTTTACCCATTCTATCCTCAATTCCACCCAGTGCAATCAATGTAGTGTAAATATGAGTAGCATGTGAGCAGAGCCAGCAATCTGTGAGGGTCTCAATTTTTTACTGTTGTGTACTGAATATGGCTTAAAATTGGTTTTCCAGCATAATTTAATGGAATATAAAAGATAATTTGAATTAAAATACGCACTGTAATTATGATGTATTGCTTGGTTGATGCCACAATGACATCACAAGCCAATATTACAAAACAAACTGCTTTACCTGAAGGCAATTAGAATGACACAATCAGGAATTGTTCATTTGACAGCAACAGGGGAGATTTATACAAGTTGCACATCATGTCAGATAGCACTGAAGTTTAATTTCAAATAATTATATGGTGGTAACACTGCTGGCATCTGTACCTGCGTGATTCAAACACATGTTTTTGTTTCTGCTAAAAGTTTGCACAATAAACAAATATTTTTGTAAAGTTTTTCTTTGTGTGTGTGTGTGTGTGTGTGTGTCCATTGCCGATACGTTTGGGGTAGCTGCAATGAAATGAACACCTCAACACCCACTTGAAGTGTTCAAGTGTCATGAGCATGCATGGTAGTATGTACAATGCAATATGGATCACCACAGAGAGACTCAGTCTATGGCAAAGGTATGTTAAACCACTCTTCAAAGATATTCTCAAACATTTATTGGTACATGAAATTCACTATGAGGATGAAGAGTTAAATGTATGTACAGGTGTTGGCACGTATGCTCTACCTAAGTCTACTTGCATTACTCCTATAAATGGAAATTCCTTACAAGTGGAGTTAACAGAATGCGTTCCTGAGTTTATTAGTGCTCCTGTTGGATAATGTGAAATAAATGCTGAATTTAAAGCATGTAAAAACAGTTATAAAATACTTTGGTATTTCGTGAACCATATGACACAACTTCTATAGACCATTAACATACATTGGTAATTTGTGAACTGAGGGAAATAAATTATCATCATTAAAAAAATCATTGTCACTGTCTTTTTTCTACATCAATCCTGTTCATTACTTTGCAATACTTTCCAAATAACTGTTTTTATATGCTTTAAATTCAGCATTTCTTCCATGCTATCCAACTGGAGCACTAATAAACTTAGGGATCAATTCTGTTAACTCCACTTGTATGGAATTTCCATTTATGGGAGTAATGCTAGTAGACTTAGGTAGAGCACATGTGCAAATACCTGTACATACACTTAACTCTTCACACTCATCATGAACTACATGTGCCAATAAATACTTGAGAATATCTTTGAAGAGTTGTTTAATGTTCCTTTTCCATAGACTGAGTCTCTCTGTGGTGATCCATATTGCATTGTACAAACCACGCATGCTCATGACACTTGAACACTTCAAGTGGGTGTTGAGATGTTAATTTCATTGTAGTTTCCCCAAACACGTCACCAATGGAGACACTGTTGCTGCCAAAGATGCTGATGTCTTCAGGGAATGGATTGTTCTCAGATATCATGCAATCCTCCATGTATATCAGGTTTCTACATAGTTGATCCCACTCCATACCGCTGAAATGCATCTTTGCACCCCGCTGGGCTTTCCCTATTTCCACTATAACTTTGAAGTTAATGTCAGGTGCTAAACCAAGATTAACATGCTTTGATCCATTAGCAGTTAGTTGATAAGTAGCTTTGATAGTATTTAACAATAGCACTCTTTAGCAAATTAGCTGTGCTTGTGGGGCAGACAGAATATAGTGGAAAGCTGAAGACTGGAAATGATTGTCTATCCTGCTTTGATGTATCATTGAGCTTGTCTGCATGCTGACTTAATTTCTAGATCTTGAATGTGTGTGATTTCTACTCCAGCATGTCAGAAGCTGCACCAAGGAGTGTGTTTGCATGACAGCTTGATAGCTGCTGCTGCTCAAATGTATCAGGCACCACATCGTCTACACCATGGAGCTGTTGAACTGAAGGGGAAATAAAAGAAAACCATGAGAAATGCAAACCTACACACGCACACACACACACATAATGAATAAGAAACATTGAGAGAGATTTAATATTTACAGTTGAGTGTGTGAGTCAGTTTCTTTTGCCTGGATGTGGTAGATCTCTGATGATGCTTCATGGTGTTGATAACAATGATTGACCTTTCACTGTGGAGTGTAGAGCACAGGTGCTGTGTTTGCGTGATGGTTAGTAAGCCTGTGCTGAGAATAAGTGATGAGGAGGGGGGTTTGATGACCTCAGCACAACAGGAATTGGGACAACTATTTTGGAGTGAATTCAGATCTCCAAGTCAGCCATCTTTGATTATAATATAATTGAAGACATCATTAATTCTTAACTCAGAATCATACATACTATCAACTACAGGGTGACATCATATAAATACCGTTAACCTGATTAGTAGTTTACTACATTGGAATACCAGATGAGAATAACACGTTAGAAATTCATAGCAGAGATGCATTCTTGATGGGTAGTAAGCCTGGATGCTACGGGTGAGTAATGGTTAGAAATCTGCTGGAAATCTTAGGGCGATTGGAGTTCATTGTTTCATTTGCAACAATATTAAATACCAAGGCATGTCTACAGTAGAAATCGGTGTTTGTTAATAGTTATATTGCCACCCATCAAAATAGTGTGTAGGTTGCTATGGTACAACTGGCTGAGAATCCTATAGTTAATTTGTAACCCATTGCATTCTGAATTCGCCATGAGGTCTACTGTTTGAATCTACTGGCTCTAGTATTGCAATTACTACTACTGCTACTACCACAAATACTAGTATGGCACTATACTGATAGAGCCAAAGTGACCCACACATCTGCGTAAACTATCACATCACATTTTCCTGTACAAGCACGATAACAAATCATCAGAAGTGAGAGGTGTGGTGTGCAGTTTCCAGTGTGCTTGGTGTTAAAGACTTTGATGCTGCTTCTGCTAGGTCTCATACCTTAGAAAGATGACTGTGTGTACTTCACAAGACTGTATACAACACATTGTGGAGCATCTTATATCGCTGCTAGTTGAGCCCTTTTGCTGTTTCACATACATATGGAGCAGTGAGAGAACGAATATATGTCTCTGTGAAGAAACTATAAGCAGTTCTGTTCTGACGAGCGGCGTCACTTGTACTCTGTAATATGGATCATATAGAGAGACTCAATCTATGGTGGACATACAAGATCTTAACTGCTCTTCGATTATGTTGCAATTATGTGTTGGAACTTCTGGCCTATGTTATCTAATGGGTGCATTGTAGTTTTGTGTCAAACAATGGCGGCTATTTTTTGTGTTGAAATGTTATGGATATAGAAGTAATGGACTATTACTATCATAAGATGTTGCTGTTTCACCACACATTTACCATCACCAACGATCATTTTGTAGGAATAATGTGAACGTACCATAATTTCCAAACCCTTAATCAGTCTTGAATTTGGTAAGAAGTTGACGTTAGACATCTCTGGAAAACTATAAAAGGTTTTTGTTAGAGATAATCAATGTTGTATTTGGCACTCAAAGTGGTAATTTTACCCTGTTGAAGTTAGTGATCATTGTGTGTGGAACTTGTTAGCTGAATGTGTGTTCAAGGACTGTTGGATGGGTTAAATCACTAATACATGTTTGCATTATATATATATATATATATATCTGTGTGTGTGTTTTCTGTACTTACACTTTGTATGCATACGTCTGATTCTCAAGAAAGATGGAAAATGGGCTGTTGGTTCAAAAATTGTACTGCTCGTCAGATGTGTGTGGAACGTTCAGCTTACAAGCTGTAGTGGTTTTGGTTTCATTTCTGCAGTAGAAATGTGAATACATTATCGTGATAATTCAATGGATAGTACTACCATATACCAGAACTACACCTGTTCTGCGACTTCAAACTCATAATAGAAATGTAAAATGTGGTATGAGAAGTATCATTGAGGTGATGCATAGAAACAAATGTCTATATCGCTAGCTGGCTTCTCAGTTTTGGAAAACGTCTGATGCCCTTTCTGGCGGCAGAAAAACAGCATGTATTCTATGACCATTGATTGCGTGGACCCCATCTCACGCTGTTCATCCACGAGACACAAAAGGTGGCAGATACGACAGTGCAGTGAGTAACCATTTGCTTGACAGCTATTTTGTTTATGTGTGTGCGCGCGCGCGCGAGTGCAGTGTGACAAAAACGCCGAGATTTCCAGAGAACTGAAAGGTGTAGCTAAATACGTAAACATCATCTACTTCAGACATGTAGTAGCGCCAAATGTATGAAATTACATGAAACATAAACCTTTCGGAATTAGAAAAAAATTTATGTGAATTCCTAAGGGAACAATCTGTTGAGGTCATCGGTCCCTCTGACCGAACACATTGAACTACCGTGGCGGCAACTTAAACTGACTTATGCCAAGAACAACACACACACACACACACACACACACACACACACACACACACACACACACACACCCGTGCCCGAGGGAGCACTCGAACCTGCGGCGGGAGGGGCCTCGCAATCCGTGACATGACGCCTCTAACCACGTGGCCATTACATGCGGCCCGCGATTAGAGTTGGGTTGTTCTGTGACAGCCTAAGTATAGGTGAAGTGGACAGATGATTTACATTTCTTGAAAACATTAACAAGTCGTTATATCACTAGCATTAGTATTCGTCAGAGATGTATGTGTAACTCTCAATTTACTAGTTATCGGTACTGTATTCGCTATTTCAGCGCGAAATTCTGTGTTGTCGGTACAATACTCATTTTAAGAGGAAACCTGGAAGGCAGCTTTCACTTCTTAAACACAGGATCGACGCTGTAATCTTGTAATGTACATCGATATACTAATCAACAGCCATTTCCACTTTTCAAGAACTGACAGTAAATTTCATATGTTTTCTTCTTTCTGTAGGTTAAGCAACTGTCCTGCGGTTTTCTCACGTTTCAAAAAACAAACGCTACCACTTTGCTTTTGGTAGTTCCACGTCCATCTTAGAAATCCAGTGGAAACATCTGGTGGCATTATACTTAACGTAAAACATATCAAACCATGGAGTAACGATGGTTTAGCGAGGTCCTTACATGAGATGTATATCGTTTGCTACCTGTATCAATCGTGGGTTATGTAAAGTTTAGCATCTATGTTTCACGAAATAAGCGCCCACACGCATCTGGATTGCCTTGTAATCGGTGGAATCGAAGTGCTACATTCTTGCACTGTCATGTCCGACCGGAGAGGTGAAAGTAGGATTTTGCTCGCTCGTCAAACGACGCTGAAAATTTTATATAACCTGCCATCGAACAGAAGCCCCGTCTCTCTTCAAACGATTACAATTACGAAAATCTTACGCAGTTACAACGGCATAGTTTTTTGCTTTCGTAGAGTACGGCTTTTATTGTAAAACAATACGCATTACAGGATGCAATCTGTATTTTCTGCGACACAGTCAAAATTTGTCAACGCTGTCAGCAACATTCTCTTCTTGTGTAACACAGACTCGAGGCTGTAATGTATACCGATGTGCTATTCAACAGCCATCCCCATTTTTCAAGAACTGACAGCAGATCTCGTTATGTTTTCTGACTTCTGTACAAGCGATAACACTTTGCTCGTGGTATTTCAAAAAAAAAAAAATGTGTGTGAAATCTTATGGGACTTAACTGCTAATGGTATTTCAACGTCCAACTTAGAAATCCTCTGCAAACGTCTGACGGAAGTCTTAGAAAACTGACTATATATACTCTGCAAACGTTCGTGCAGTGGCGACTCACGGCGGCAGTCAGCGCACGGACCCCGGCAGTAACAGCTCCCCGCCCGCTGACCGGAATTGCAGCCTGCGGTGCTGCCGTGCAGCAATCACATGCGACGCTGTGCGGTGGCTAGAGCTTCCACACGTCATTCAAGTTAGCCTCTGGCCACACTCTTGAGGTACTGCGTTTCTATGCCTTCCAACAAATAAATGCACGTAGCAATCTCTGCTGTGTCGCTGAACGATGCTATAGTCATCTGCTTTCAGTTGGCACTGCACTATGTTGTGAAGGTAGTTCAGTTTTTCGTCTTGATATGTCGTGCGTCAACTTGACTAGAAGAAGGGATCGGTTGGTGGGACATGTTCTGAGGCATCAAGGGATCACCAATTTAGTACTGGAGGGCAGGGTGGAGGGTAAAAATCGTAGAGGGAGACCAAGAGATGAATGCACTAAGCAGATTCAGAAGGATGTAGCCTGCAGTACGTACTGGGAGATGAAGAAGCTTGCACAGGATAGAGTAGCATGGAGAGCTGCATCAAACCAGTCTCAGGACTGAAGACCACAACAACAACAACAACAACAACATGTCATGCGTGAGTAAGGTATTGTTCAATATTGTCATAGAAAGAGATCATTCTTTCCTGTCATATGTATTTCTCATGTTTTGATGTGTATGATTCGACTTGTCAATAAGAATAAGAGTGTTTCATTTTCAAATATTACATTTAAGTACAAGAGCGTTTCATTCTCAAATATTACGTATAAGTTCCCTTATTTGACGACTCTGTGCAGCACATCTTTTCCTCTTGGTAACAACAACTACGTATGCTACCCAACGGACTGAAATTCCTTAGGGAAATGCTTCCAGTCGACGCCATCTACCTATTCACTATTGCCAGCATACCTTACTGTCCGTCATTTTCATCGCCTCCAGTGCCAGACATCACCATTATTGCCAGTCCTCGCTGCCTGTCATCGTCATCGCCTTCACTGCTAGAGGTCGCCATTAGTACAAGTCCTCACTGTCAGTTATCACATTCGCCACCAGTCCTCGTCCTTGCCGCTCGACATCACCAGTGATCACCAGCCACACGTCTTCACTACCAGTCTGCACCTCCGTCAGCTAGTCACTGCAGTCGCTACTCTGATTCGATAATGTCTCAACTTACAACTCCAACATTCACAATCATCTGCTCGCACTTGTACTCCCACCTCCACTTACTCCTTTACCCCCTACTCACTGTCCCCTCCTGTTCTTCCCTCCTTTCCTGTCTTCCCCATTACTTGGATAACACCATCCACCTTCCCACTATCACACATTGTATCCCCAGACTTAATCAAATCTTCATTTTCAGATGTCATCACTCTAGCACATACTGCAGCTCCACTGCCACTGCTGCTGCCGCCACCATTGCCGTCCCTATGACCAATGTCAGAACTGCACCAGCCAGCTGTGCCATCAGCCCCTACTTCTGCTCCATTGTCACCACTATCATCATTATCTCTGGATCCAAAAGCAGAAGCACCAGCTGCCCCTACTCCAGCATCAACTGGACGAGCACCACAGCATCTGCATCCGCTTTGACCCAACCAGTCCCAGGTAAGGAAACTAAGAAAAATCTTACAAAATCCCATCCCACTCCAGAGTCAATATCTTCCGACATCCCACTCTCAGACGATCCTTGCAACCTAGCTAGTACAGATACTTCACCTATCTCTGATACCCAATTGCTGTCCCCTCAGCCCTACACAAAGAACCTATGGAGTCTGCTCCCATCTCACACCACACATCTCTTTCTCCATATTCATCATCTTCTCACACCCTAATGTCAGATTCCTTAAAATAAAACACTTTCCCTCAAAATAAAAAAGTATCTTCCAAACCTCAATGTATCACAACCCATACCCTGCAAAGACTCTGTCATCATCTAATCTTCTGATCCTGATTTTCAGACTCACTTGCTGCAAGGAGTCCCTTTCATCACCTTTGGTCTACATGCCCCCTGTTCCCTCTTACTCTACCATGACCCGCCCACTGACTCTTCACATTGTGATCAGAGGCGTGGACTCCGAGATGACCATGGGGGAAGTTGAGCAGGAACTAAATTCCAATCCTGACTCCCAACTCTGAGAAGCCCTTCGAATTCCTCACCATTCTGGTCCTGCATTCCTCATTCCTATCTTTTCTTAGGATCCCTCAATCATAGATCATCTCCTTCAGAATGAAGCCTTTATCTATCACTGCAAACACAAAATTGTGCCTTCCCAATCCCAAGCCCAAGCCTACCATTGCCAAAAATGCCTCATCTGCAATGATCATGTAACTTCTTACTGCAAAAATCCTCCTGCTCTGCCCCCATTACAAAGCCAGCCACCTGTCCCAACATTGACCCAACATCCAGTCCCTGCCCAACTGCAACACTTGCAACCAGTCCCATCCCACTACCTCCTACACGTATACAGCCAAACCCCATCCCACTATACCTGAACTTCTGTCCAAGTCCATCCTATCCACACGCCACTGCACCCAAACATCTCCCTATGTTCTACTCCTACTGCTGGAGGCATCATCTGCTTCATCATAACTGTCCTTCAAAACATTCACCCATTTGAGCGTTCACATATCCTCTATCAGGTCACTCTAGCAGCCCGTTCCGTATTTTATTTAAATGCCATTGCCACATATTCCCAAAACCACTCCCACTTCCTCTTTTCTAGAGTAGACACTGCCGTTTAATACAATCCATCCCACCCTTGAGCAGCCCCTCCACCCCACAGCACCCTAGATTCCTTCCATCATCACCACTTTCACAACCACACCAATAATCTTTCTCCTTCTCCACAACTCCATGCCAAGTCTCTGTCCTCATCTTTTGTTTCACTCTTCACAATGATACCACAATCTCTTTTGTCTATCCCTTACTGGGACCTGATCATCAACCGTATGCCACATCAAAATCACCTCCTGCAATTCATTGCCTCCAAGCAGCTTGCAGTGAAACGCCTACTCCACTGCATCAGTGTAATCCAGACGTTTTCTGTACTCATCTTTTGCTTCAAACATTATATTACTATCTTCAAAACTATAGTCTGAAGAGCAGCTACATCACTGCTGCTAGCCCACCCCTACGTGGATTAATGAAATGACAATAAAGAAAACAAATGGCTCTGTGATGTTGGCTATGTTACAGATTGTAAATAGCCTTTTTTTTCTTCTTTTGCTTCACAGACACCACACCGCTGCCAGAGCTGCCATTGATGTGCTTTTGTGTCTTAGGCGACACAGCAACCCCGGTGCGTGATAGATCTGCCCAATCTTCTGTGGAAACATCAGTGCTGCATGGTGGCACACTTCTAGACCATGGAAAGGGAGTTCTTCCTTAAGGAGGTTAGGACGTCAAACGGGCCGACTTGGAGCAGGAGAGGCACCACAGGACATTTTAATTTCCACTGTCTATACTTTTACAAATAAATTCACAAAACTTTGTCAGCATGACCAGGAAGGATTCAGAATTCACAGTCATAACAGTGGAAGTTCGAAAACATAACGAAGTAATTTTTTTTACATGTGAAATTTCATTATTTTTTTCACTTACTAATGGCAGCATTTGTTGCTATAGGTACACTTTTCTTCATAAGTAAGAGAGATGGTTCGATGAATTTTGCACAGCATACAAACCATACTTAAAGGTGTATGAAACTCTAGACTATCACCTGCCATACAGCCCGACAACCAGGAGTGGTGGTCTGGGGTACCATTTCATTTCATAGCAGGACCCCTTTGATTGTCATCCGCGCCACGCTTACAGTACAGTGGTACGCTGATGATATTCTACGCCCCATTTTGTTGCCCTTCATTGCAAGCAATCTTGGGCTTCAATTTCAGCAAGATAACGCCCGCTCGCACATGGCGAGAGTTTCTACTGCTCGTCTTCCTGCTAGCCAAACCCTACCTTGGCCAGATCTCGCCAGATCTCTTCCCAATTGAGAACGTTTGGAGCATTATGGACAGGCCCCTCCAACCATCTCGGGATTTTCACGATCTAACGCGCCAGTTGGACAGAATTTGGCACGATGTTGCTCAGAAGGATATTCAAGAGCTCTGTCAATCAGTGGCGAGCCGAATGACTGCTTGCGTAAGGGTCAGAGGTGGACCAAGTCGTTATTGACATGCTCAATCTGTGAAGCTCTTTCTCTTGAATAAATCATCAATTTTTTTCTGAAATTGTAATCATTTGTTTGTCTGTACATGTACGTCACATCTACCGATTTCCGTCTCATTCGGACGCTTCTTTCGTGGTGCTTGTTTATCTTACATTTAGAGAGTAAACGAGAAAAGGACTTATGATACTAAAAATAAAACGGGAATTGGAATTTCAGCAGAGTTGTTGTACGTATCAGAACATCATGTGGAAAATACTGAAATTTAAAATATTTATTTTGATGGCTACAAGCTAATATCATACTACTGTAGAAACAATAAAAAGAAAAGAAGATTAGCAGTATATGCAAAAGATTGAGCTACATACCAGTCTTTTCCGATTAGCAAAATTTGTGTTCAACAGCTTTTTGAATACTGTGCCACAATAGTGGATCAGGAAACACACAGTCTTGTACTAACGGCAGTTCACAGAACACAACTCGAAAAATACTGTTCACAGGACCTGTAACGTTGGTTTTCAGTCGGATGGCTGACTAAGGACGCCTGGAGTTGTTGATGTCCAACTCTGAATAATTTTCCCAGTAAAATTTCCTATGAGGATCGATGTACATAATGCAACTGCCATGGACAACTTGATTTTAGACCCAACAACCTACAGTTATTTAGCTGTAGAACCAATAGTCAATGATTTACCTGACGAAGGTGGTCAAATGTTAATGGTAAAAGTTACTGACCTTAGGTGCAGATTATAGAAGAACATTTTTAGTGAGAAATTACGGGATGTAATACTTCGCAGCCGTATACTCATGACAAAAGGACTCCACTTAAGTTCTGTCTGGGCGTGGTGAGACTTCTGCGAAAGCCAAAGCAGACGGACAGGTACAGTTTAAAGTGTTTACTGCGATCTGAAAGCGGTGGCCTGTTTGAAGACTGACTTGACAGCTGACCGACGCCGCCAAGCTCCGAGCATCAAAGACACTCGAGTGAAGGTTTACAGGCTTTCCCGTTACAAACAAATAGATTTGTTGCTGGGCTCAAGACTTCTCGGCAGCTCAGGAGCGCAGAAAGGCACCTAAAATAATTCTCGGCGGCTTTCACAAGAAAATCCGGCTGTAAGCCGCTAGGAAACCAGCGGCTAGCGGTGGGGAGAGTTGCAACGTTAGACAACGCGAGAACAATGCATGAGTTCCCATGCTGCACACTAGCAACAGCCCAGAGACTTTCCGAAACAAGATCAGTAAGTCTGAGACGCTGCATGTGAGCTGGCTAGTGTTGTTACCCAGCGTCAGTCATCTATTTGCAGTCATTGCAAATTGAACCCACCAATGACCAAGCCGATTGAGGAGAAATTCAGCGCCCTGAAGGACAGAGTGGGGGGAAATCAACAAAACTGCCAAGCAGGTTCAAATGGCTCTGAGCACTATGGGACTTAACTTCTGAGGTCATCAGTCCCCTAGAACTTAGAACTACTTAAACCTAACTAACCTAAGGACAGCACACACATCCATGCCCGAGGCAGGATTCCAACCTGCGACCGTAGCGGTCGCGCGGTTCCAAACTGTAGCGTCTAGAGCCGCTCGGCCACTCCGGCCGGCTGCCAAGCAGGGCAGCCTTGGGAGAGATCAGTTGCATAACCGAGTCAACTGGATCAGTCAGTGAGCTGGAGGACTTAGAGGAATCAACCACTTGGAACATTTGGAGGTCTTTCAGAGATCACTCGTAGTTGTCGCTGTGAGACCCTGATTCAGGGATGATTAGTTCATTCTGAGGTGTCTCGAGAGTTACACAGGAGATCGTTTCAGAAGGTTATCATGTGTCATGATAAATGATTAACCGGCCGCTGTGGCCGAGCGGTTCTAGGCGCTTCAGTATGGAACCGCGCCACCGCTATGGTCGCAGTTCGAATCTTGCCTCGGGCATGGATGTGTGTAAGTAGTTCTAGATCCAGGGGACTGATAACCTCAGATGTTAAGTCCCGTAGTGCTCAGAGCCATTTGAACCATTTGATAAATGATTTGTATGCTGCTTCGCATAAAGCGTTCTGACTGTGCCTTCTAAAGGCGTGCCTGTTATCGATTCAGTTGTGAAATTGAATACGACCTTACATTCTCTTTGATGTCTATTGTCACTTTGTGACAGTCTCTCTTTCAAGCATCAGATTGTCTTTCTAGTGGCCCTATGAGGGAATGTTTAAGCATACGATCTTGTCTGACCGCAACTTGCAAATATGCAGGCAAGGAAAATTACCGCACTTCAAGGTCGACATGCGATTCCTCATCCAGACTCAAGACAACATGTATCAAAACGAGAATCTGGCAGCACTATCACATCGTGCAGTGCACTGGAATGTATAGAGGAATGTGTAGCAAACTGCACTATCGTACCAGCCATCATAATTCACTGAATAGACTGCTGGGACATCAAACCCACATTCACAATGGAGCTACGATTCGTATCCTCGTCAAACTCCGTTTTCCGTTTTTTAGACGTCTGTTTCCTAGTTCTCGTCGTTTGTAAGCAATACATCAATTTGTCACATGACAATAGCCTACTACATGGCAATGGGACCCATTAAACTGCAAACTGCATGCCTGTGTCTACTAACAGCACAGTGTACAACCATAACTGGCCCTGTCATGTTCATGTACGACGGCTTCCTGATGGAGTACACAAACGAAGAATATGTCGATATTGTTTAGGTACCAGGTGCATGTGTATCCTGCGACGTACTCTCCAAGCCGCCGTCCAGGAAGATTGTTTTTCGTCATCTGGAGCAACTCCTTCAGGAAAACGGCAATCTTTGTCCACAAGTAATGAACAGAGGTCGTCCAAGGACTAGACGTACATTACTCCACAAACAGATGACGCGATTCTTGAAACCATTCACCAACCAGCTCGGCAAAGTACCCGTGATATTGCAAGGCAGTTCCATATATCTCAAAGAATGGTCATTGAAGTGTTGCACGGTGAAGAACTGCATCCATATCATTACACGTAACTCAGCACCAGCAGAAGGCCGTATTCGATGAGTACGATTTTCTGAATTCCTTTTGCACCAATTGGAAGACAACGACATTTTATAAATAACGTGATGTGGACTAACGAATCTAGTTTCACTCGTGGAGTTATTTACACCCTCCACTACATCGCTAATTGGTCGGAACACAACCCAATTGTCACCCATGAACGAGGCTTCCAGACAGGCTATTTCATAAACCTGTGGGCTGGAATCATGGGAGGAGTGCTTTTAGGCCCTTAACTACTGCCAGACAAGTTGAATGCTTTAATCAGCGAGCGGTAATGCAGAGAACAGCCGAGTCCCGCTGTTCCTCCAGGGAGGGCGCTGCCGCCGGGAAGTATAGCCCGTCTGTCAGTTTGATTTCGACGCATGTGCAGAATACTCATATAGCGCTGTATTTTGCAGAATGGAGGACGTCGGCGTTAGTCTTCAATGGACCACCTGAGAATGACTGACAAGTGCTAATTTGAAATATCGTGCGATGCATCGAAAGCCCGAAATTTGTTTGAACGTTCAAGTCGCCGGGAAAATTTTTAAAATTCACATGAAAGAAACCTATTCAGCCAAGTGAAACTGAGCCTCCAGAAAACAGCTTCTGCACGAGTGGTGACACTTTCAAATTATTGTGTGCCAATTTCAACGATTAGTGCCTCACAGTGGCTGCAAATACTGCATCCAGTAATAAACAACCAGATACAGGCGCGTTTAATTTACAACTGCAGATACCGCACACACCACTACCAGATATCAATTTAAAAAATACAACCGCTAAGGACATTCTAGAATTCGCCAGGCCAGTAAACTGTAGTAATTCTGTGGTGGTGTTTCAAGAAGAATATTAAAATCTTGTGCTGGTTTGGTGGTACAACACTACTCTTAAGCTATCATCGTAACCAATTAATGACTTGGGGTATATCCCCCAACAGACTTAAGCTTGCTGGAGTAACACCCATCTACAAAGCTGAAATTAAGCAACCACTTTTAATTACAAACGTATATCAGTTCTTGCAGTCTTTTCAGAAGTATTTGAGTTAATGGCCTATGATGGAATACTAGCTCATTTAACCTGACAGAACTTGTGAACCGCCTTTCAGTTCCACTTTCGTAAAGGATGCTCCTCACAGAAAGCAAGAAAAGACCTTACAAACGAAAACAATAGAAATATGTTCTTCGTATAGTCTGAGACGTTGTCACAGCTTTCTATTTTGTGCATAACACAAGTCTACCTAGGAAACTAAAGAGTAATTACGATAATGGCATGAATGGAACCTTTCCTCCGTAGGAGAGGGCAAGCTGTATCTCAGATTTGAGAATAATCTCAAAATGGGGAAACATAACATGTGGAGTGTTACAGGGATCGGTACTGGACCTAATCTTCTTTCTAACCAAAACAAAGTGATAAGCCAAAACATTATGACCACCGCCATCTTCAAGGTTGGATGGCACCTGGCGGCTCTACAGGCACGTGACGCAGTAAGAAAAACATGTAAGCAATACAGAGACGGGCGGGGGGTTATCCTAGCGGATATACGCCCTGCAAATTGAGAAATCCACTGAGATAAGCGACTTTGCCAAACGGCAGATTATTTTCTGAACAGGTATCTCGACAACGGCGCGGCTGGTCGAATGTTCACGTGCTGCCATCGTGAGCATCTACGGGAAGTGGTAGAAGGGCAATGAAACTACTGCTAGGTGCTAGGTGGTTGGACGTCCACGACTCTTCACAGAACGTGGGTTTGGAGGCTTTTCTGTTCTGTAGACAGCTCTGGCGAAAGAGGACAATGCTGGTGGACGCACAGGTGTTCCAGAGCACACCATTCCGTGCAAAATGTTGAACAAGGCTCTACGCAGCAGACGACCCCTGCATGTTCACATGTTGGCCCAACGACATCGTCAGTTATGATTGTAGCTGGTTCGGGATCATTGAGATTAGACCGTGTGTCACTGGAAACGTATCGGCTCGTCGGAAGAATTCACATTTTTGCTGCGCCAGCTCGATGGTCGTCTCCATCAGTGCCGTCATCCCGGCGAACGGCATCTCGAAACGTGTACCGCGCCACAGACGTAGGTGATAGGAACAGTATTATGGTATGATAGACATTTTATGGCGCTTGCTTGGGACCTGTGGTAGTGATCGAAGACATTAGTTCAGCAGCAGACCACCTGCATGCCTTCACGCTTGATGTTTTCTCTGACGACGATGTCATCTGCCAGCAGTATAATTGGACGTTTGTAGGCGCCACAATCTTACAGCAGTGGTTAGCGGAGCAGGATAGTGAAATCACGTTAATATTTTGGCCACCAAGATCGCGCGATGTGATTCCAATGGTTCTCATCTGGGTCGTAATCGGGTCCCATCACCACGTACACAAATCCCCTGCCAGTTATTTACGGGAATTAACATGACTTGTGCATAGGCACCTGGTGCCGCGTAGCTCCACAAATCTACCAACGAACTGTAGAATCGGCGACTGCGCTACATTGCGCTACAAAGATGGCCCAACAAGCTGTTAAGCATATGGTCATAATGTTTTGGCACGTCAGTTTAACTGACCTTCCAATGATATTAAAGGGCAATTCAAAAACTGTAACATATAGTATCCAAAAATTAAGTAGCTATAATGTAGAAAACGGTGATGTAAGGGTAAGATTTGTATGCTAGTGCGCTGCAGGTGCATTGTAAATGTAAAAGTTGTAGTGGTTCGTAAAACGATGAATTGGTTTCAGGGCACAGCTAAACATGCGTTCTGTTGTTACAGGCACCTTAAAAACATTGTGTTTACTGTGCGAGAGAGGATAGTCATTGTGATGTTAAGGTTGTAGACGTTGTCGCATCGTGAAATACGGACGACATTTGATCGCCGAGTCCATAAACCTGGACTTACTGATAAGGCAATTTAACAATTACTGAACAAGTTTAACTGCACTGTACTGTTAAGAACGAGCCAGAACGGGACTCTGTCAGCCTCTGCTGACCGAAATGAAGACATTGGAACATCCATTAAGCGAAGTTACATAGCGTTGCGACAATTGTCGGTGGAACTGGACATTCAACGATCGAAAGTACATAAAGTGTTGCGACACACGCAGTTTCTCCACGAACTACATGACGAAGATTTGGCAGAGTATAAGATGATGTGCCAGGATTTACTTCAAGCAGATGCAAATTGCAATATCTTCAACCAGATCCTCTTGTGTGACGAGGCAATCGTCAACACTTGTGGAAGGGTAAACCGACATAATTGCGTCGTTTGGGCTGACGCACCACCCGTGGATCACTTGTAATTCCAGTGTGACTACCCAAAGTTACTGTATGGATGGAAATGTTGTTTTGGCTTCTGTCTGAAGACTTGTTTGTTGTAGCTCTCAGTGTTAATCTACCCTGTGCGTGCCTCTTCACCTCCGAATAACTACTGCAACTTACATCCTTCTGAATCTGCTTGCTTTATTTATCTCCTAGTCTCCCTCTACGATTTTTACCCCCCCTCTCCCCCCCACCCCCTCCCTCCCACATACACGTACACACACTTCCCTTCTCTATTAAACTGGTGATACCTTGATGTCTGAGAATGTGCCTTCTGAACCTATCCTTTCTTCTAAACAAGTTGTGCCACAAATTTCTTTTCTCCCCACTGTTGTTCAGTAACTCTTCATTAGTTACGAGATGTACCCATCTAATCTTCAGCATTCTTCCGTAGCACCACATTTCAAAAGCTTGTGTCTCATTTCAAGACATTGTCCATTCTAGTCAATCGCTCTTCCAAGTCCTTTGTTAGCTCTGACAGAATTACAATGACATAGGCATACCTCAAAGTTTTTATTTCTTTTCCTTGAACTTTAATTTTTACTCAAAATTTTCTTGCGTTCCCTTTACTACTTGCTCAGTGTACAGATTGAATAACATCGGGGATAGGCTACAACTCTGTCTCACTCCCATCTCAACCACTGCTTCCATTTCATGCCGTCTAACTTCTGTACAAGTTGTAAATAGCCTTTCGCCTATTTTACCCTGCTACCTTCAGAACTGTCAGAATTGCAAAGAGAGTATTCCGGCCAACATTGCCAAAAGAATTCTTTACAACAAAAACAGATGTAAAAGCAGGTTTTCCTTTCCTTAACGTATCTTCTAAGACAAGTGGTAGGATTAGTGTTGCATCGCGTGTTCCTACATTTCTCCGGAATCCCAACTGATCTTACACAAGGTCGGCTTCTGCCGGTTTTCCTATTCTTCTGTAAGGAATTCATGTTAGTATTTTGCAACTATGACTTACTAAGCTGATAATTCGGTAACATTCACACCTGACAGCACCTGCTTAGGAGTTATATTATCCGTCTTGAAGTCTGAGGGTATTTCGCCTGTCTATACATCTTACACAACAGATGGAAGAATTTTGTCATGGCTGGCTCTCCCAAGGCTATCAGCAGTTCTGATGGAACGTCGTCTATTCCAGGGGCCTTGCTTCGACTTAGGTCTTTCAGTGCTCTGTCAAACTGTTTTCGCGGCGTCATGTCTCCCATCTCATCTTCATCTGCTTCCTCTCCCAAATCTATAATATAGCCTGAGAGTTCATCTCCCTTGTATAGACCCTCTATGTATTCATCCCGTCTTTTAGCTTTCCCCTCTTTGCTTAGAACTGAACGCTTGATGTTTCTCTTTTCTCCAAACGCTCTTTAGTTTCCCTGTAGGCGATGTCTATCGCCCTAGTGATAAATCCTTATATTTGTCTTTAATTTTGGATAGAAATATCCACTGACAAAATCTACGGCCCATTCTGCTTCGCCGACAACTCCATCAATGGGGGCAACGTGCCTGGATATGCTGCAACAATTTACTTACCACAGGATAAATGTGTGCATAATGTTTACGTCCAACAGGACGGGGCACCATGCCGTTGTGCCCTACAAAAAAATGGTTCAAATGGCTCTGAGCACTATGGGACTTAACTTCTAAGGTCATCAGTCCCCTAGAACTTAGAACTACTTAAACCTAACTAACCTAAGGACATCACACACATCCATGCCCGAGGCAGGATTCGAACCTGCGACCGTAGCGGTCGCGCAGTTCCAGACTGTAGCGCCTAGAACCGGCCGGCGTGCCCTACATGTGCGTATGTTTTTGAATGATGTGTTTCCTGTGTTGGGCGCGGATGACCTATGATCTTGGCGACGCGTTCCCCGACCTCAGACTCATGCTCTTCTTCGTCTGTGGATTTATCAGGAGATGTGTGTTTGGCCGACACCGTATCAACGCATTGGCGGAGCTCTGAGACCGAATTAGGCAAGCTGCTGCAGGTATAACAGCACAAATGCTCCGGAATGTCTTCCGTGCCACAACTGGCAGATGGGAGTTTTTCCGGGATGTGAATGGTGCTCATCTTCAGTGATAAACGTATACCATCAGAAATAATAAGAACACAATAATTATTTCAACGAATTCGATAGCTAATTTTTTGGCACTGTATTTGATGATGACGCAAGAAAAGGGTACAAACTCTTTCCCAGCAGACACAGCTCATATGATAGTTGAACATGCCTGTAAGTGTTTACAGATAACACTTTAAGTCTTAGCCTCACAAAGACTCATATTAGGCAATACCAAACAAACAATAAATACCTTCTGCCAACAAAAGTACACATTGTATGTTGTATGTTAACCGGGGGCCTAGAAACGACAGAGAGGCTCCATCCCCGTAGCAGCCGCAGTGGTCCACAACCCCACGACGACTACTGCAGTCCACTTCACCCCTCCACCACCCCACACCAAACCCAGGGTTATTGTGCGGTTCGGCCCCCGGTGGACCCCCCAGGAAACGTCTCACACCTGACGAGTGTAACCCCTATGTTTGCGTGGTACGGTAATGGTGGTGTACGCGTACGTGGAGATCTTGTCTGCGCAGCAATCGCCGAAACATAGTGTAGCTGAGGTGGAATAAGGGGAACCAGCCCGCATTCGCCGTGGCAGATGGAAAACCGCCTAAAAACCATCCACAGACTGGACGGCTCACCGGACCTCGACACAAGTCCGCCGGGCGAATTCGTGCCGGGGACCAGGCGCTCCTTCCCGCCTGGAAAGCCGTGCGTTAGACCGAACGGCTAACCGGGCGGGCTAAGTACACATTACTCGTCATACACCAAATGAAGTACAACGTGTAAAATTGCCTGGGGTCCTGCTGCATAACAAGTTCAAATTAGCACACAGATCAACAAATCAAAAAGAAGCTCAGTCTTGTTGTCGTCTCCTTCCTCTGCCCCCCCCCCCCCCTTTCCATTCCAGATCCTGCACACACTCTTGTTTGGAGATTTACTCAACTTTGCTTTGTTCCACATTGAGAGCTTGTCAGCTGGTTTTGACCAGGTGGTGATTTCATCGAAATCTCTCTGAATATTACTTCAGTTCTGACGTTTAAAATTGTCTCATCTACAAACAAATGTATGTCAACAGTAGGGAGGTTCCTAAGGAAAACAGGGCTTTTACGTGATGACAGACGAAATGCGCAGTATTCGATCAACCATCGGCGTCTGACATTTAGTCACAATGAAAATCCTTATTGATTACGACTAATAAGAACTAATGGCGTGGGCACTACTGAACATATTGACAGCTTCGAATTTCCTCTGCCTTCAGAGTACTGAATTGTCGTACAGATTAAATGCTTAGTGAAGTTACTTTTATCTTGATTTTCTAAGTTGTCGCTTAACGACGGTGAAAAAGACATTGCGGTACAGTGCAATTCTTCAGCTAAGGGCAGCCGTTGTAAATGCCACTGCTATGGTAAAAACCCATGTATTCCGATCTTCCTTCGGTCTACGGTTTCTTACGCTATTGTCGGCAATGCTGGGTGTTTTGCCACAGTCCCCTCGCGCTCACAACTTTTTCGTCATCTGCTACTATGGAACAAAAACGCTTGTGTTGGCGACAGTCATATTCTGGGGTTGGACTACAGTGCACACACAGTTAAACTTTGTTTTTCGCGGAGATAGCTACGGTTACATGATACCGGGCGTACTCTGCTGCACTATGTTGACTGCGACAACCGCCTCCTCTATTCTAGCGCTGGCTGTGGGCGGAACTCAAACATTTGCAAGCATAACTGCTAACATCCGAAGTGTAGACGATTTACTCGGCGAACATCGAGGACTTGGTGACCAAGAAACCGATATAATTTTAACGATTGCGCTGTTCTTTACCCTTGCATTATACGCAACTGGCGTCACATTCGCAGTCGTAACTAAATTTTACATTACCGCTGGAATGATGTCGGCCAACTTTGTAACATTTCTCATCTTGCTGCAGTTCATATCAGTCTGCCTGATGCTCAGGCAGAGGTTTCGTACACTCAACGCTGTAATTAGAGCAGATATTTGTTACGATTTCACCTCCTTCGGATTCGTTGGATCAGTCCTCCTTATAACTATGGAGAAACGAAATGCTCTGGACAGAACACATGGAAAGCGGCGAGATTTAGGTACCATCTGCAGGAAAATTATCGAGCTACAAAGTGCACATATGAAACTAACGAAACAGACGGAATGTCTGAGCACCATGTATGGTGTTCCTCTCGCTATGGCGATTGTGCAGTCTATCGTACTGACAGTGCATCTTTCGTTCCGTGTAATATCGGTAATCGTCAGGGCGCCTGCCTTCTGGTATGGTGACATCATAATTTGTATGTTTTTCATGTCATTGGTGGTTATGGGAGTGTTATTTCTCACCGTTGTCTCACACACGACGTGTATCCAAGCAGACAGAACATCAAGCCTCGCTGAAGAGCTACTGTTGCAGAATGAAGTAGGTGTGTACTACAAACATTTCTTTCATCTGTGTTTATACGTTGATAATTTTGTGACATTGTGAGAAAGGGGGTATATACAGTAGACACTTGTAACTTGTGATACTAAGGCTATTAGGTAAGAGACATTGACACAGATAAAAAAGACGCGATTTCAGTGTTTCAACCTAAGAGGCCCCTTATACTGTCATTGAGACTAATAGGACTTTCCACGTTTGTTTGGATTACTTGTTGCAGTTGGTGTATTTCTAGTTTGAAACTTCAAGGTGATAAACAATAAAGCCGGACTTCCGTCTGAAACTAAATTGACTCCACTCGACTCTATGATAATTAATTGAAACCCTCAGCTGCCGACAGGTGTTGTTGATGCACCTCGATGGGGACAGCTGAATATGTGTGCCCCGACCGGGACTCGAACCCAGGATCTCCTTCTTACATGGCAGACGCTCTATCCATCTTTTTTTTATCGTTGTGTTTGGTCGTTGCGGACGTCACATGACATCCGTTCAAGTTCGTTTGTTGATCGTTCCACTCAGTTTTTTTTTATTACAGAGGCCAACTAGCTCTCTGACCGAACACGCTGAGCTACAGTGCCGGCTGATCTCATGTTTGTTCGCTTTCGTTCGTTGCATCTGCTCGGGGCGGATGTCGTACGAAACCCTTTTAAGTTCGTTGTTGATCGATTAACTCAGTTTTTTTTTTTTTTTTTGTTACAGAGGGCAGCTAACCCTCTGACCGAACACGCTGAGCTATAGTGCCGGCAACCACAATCTACGTACGTAATGTTCCTAATAGATAACTGCCGATCCACTCATTACTCGCGCCAACTAAGGTGAGGATTCCCGTAACGGCTCGGGCAACCTGTGCACGGTCGAGGCACACATCTTCAGCTGTCCCTATAGAGGTATATCAACAACACCTGTCGGCAGCTGACGGTTTCTATTAATAATCATTTATTCTAGAGAAGCTGCACGGTCATCAACGGTATCTATCCTTTCGAGAACGGTTATTATCTTCATATATCCACTCGAGCGTGGTCATCGAAGTTGTAATTGGAAACACTCACAAGGGAACATTCCCAGGTGTAAATAGACGATCTTGATGGAAGTTGCTGGGTACGGAGAGCGGTCAAAATAGTGCACCACGCGCTTTTTCATTTTTCCCAAGTTCACTTTTCAGGAGTGAAACACATCTCGAAAGGTACTTTGGTGTATTACACTGAGGTGACGAAAGACATGGTATACCTCGTAATATCGTGTCGGACCTCCTTTTGCCCGGCGTAGTGCAACAACTCGACGTAGCATTGACTCAACAAGTCCTTGAAATCCCCCACATAAATGCTGAGTCATTCTGCCTCTGTAGCCGTCCATAATTGCGAAAGTTTGCCGGTGCAGGATTTTGTGCGCGAACTGACCTCTCAGTTATGTCCCATAAACGTTCGATGTGATTCATGTCGGGCGATCTGGATGGGCAGATTGTCCAGAACGTTCTTCAAACCAGTTGTGAACAATTGTGGCCCGGTGACACGATGCATTGTAATCCATAAAAATTCCGTCGTTGTTTGGGCGCAGATGGTCTCCACGTTGCCGAAAAGAACCATTTCCTGTCTTGATCGGCTCAGTTGAACCAGAGGACCCAGTCCATGCCATGTAAACACCGCCCACACAATTAGATAGCTACCACCAGCTTGCACAGTGCCTTGTTGACAACCTGGGTCCAACGGCTTCGTGGGATCTGCGCCACACTCGAACCCTACCATCAGCTCTTACCAACTGAAATCGGGACTCATCTGACAAGACAACGCATTTCCTGTCGTCTGGGATCCACCCAATATGGTCACGAGCCCAGGTGAAGTGTTGCAGGCGATCTCGTGCTATTAGCGAAGGCAGTCGCGTCGGTTCGTCTGCCGTCATAGTCCATTAACTTCAAATTTCGCCACACTTTCCTAACGGATACGTACAACCCGCACTGATTTCTTCGTTCACACAGTGTTGCTTGTCTGTTGGCACTGACTACTCTACGCAAAGGCCGCTGCTCTGGGTCGTTAAGTGAAAGCCATCGGCCACTGCGTTGTCTGTTGTGAGAGGTAATACCTGAAATTTGATATTCTCGGCACACTGTTGACACTGTGATTGTTGGAATATTAAATTCCCTAACGATTTCCGGAATGGAATGCCCTGTGCGTGTAGCTCCAAGTACCATTCCGCGTTGAAAGTCTGTTAATTCCTGTCGTACGGCCAGAGCCACGCCGGAAACCTTTTTGTTTCACTCACCTGAGTACAAATGACGGTGGCACCAATGCACTGCTCTTTTGCGAGGGTTGGAACTTTAATAGTGGCAACTATTTATTTGCAGCTCGTACGAAATAGATACGTGTTTCAAACTTTTACAGACCTTCAAAGTAGTCACCAGCATTGTGTATAACCCGTTGCCAGCAATGTGGAAGTTGCAGGATACTCTTAGCAGTGCCAGTTGTGTTGACAGTTCGAGCGGCACAGTCTATTTCCCGACAAATTTGTAGCAGTTCTGAAGCGAACTTTTCCTTCAGTTTAGAAATCGAGTTGAACTCACGAGGTCTTAAATCAGGGG